>NC_140087.1:112608491-113924491 GCF_964237585.1 Gallinula chloropus | reverse complement strand
GGAGAGGAAGATTGGAGGGAAAGACCTAACCTCTATGTAGAGGACATACATTCTCCTTTTATTTTTTTTTTTTTCCTTTTCCAAACAGATTTGAGATTTCACTATTTCTAAAATTATTGCATTGGAGCTCTGGAAAATAAAAACCTCAGGGTTTTGGAGTGTTTATTTAAGGAAAAGGTACAGGCATATCCACTCAAAACTCTTGACAATTTTGGGTCTGTCATATGCCACTTGAGAGAGAGTGTATTTACTGATGAATGACCTTGTGGCTGTCCTCAGCCAGCTGGAACCATGCTTTCCCATCCATGGCATGTATTAGAGTGTGCACCACAGCTGTTCTCCATCAGAAGCTAAGTGCAATCCTTTCAGAAAGCTGTCTGCAATTAATTGTCTCCCTTTCGGAATTTGTCTCTATTTATGGGTTTTAAAGAGAAGAAAAGACTGCAGCAGAGAGTTAGAAACAGAGAATCTGGGGAATTGTGTTGATGTTCACGGGCTGCAGATGGATAAACACTGCAGAAAAGAGAGAGGAAGAAATATATGCAAGACCGAGGTCAGGTCATACCCCCAGTATTTAATAGAATTTCAAGGCCTGAGTAGCACAATAGTCTTCTATAGAAAGTGAGTTATGTCTTGTAAATTGTTAATGCTAGTCCTCAGTATAAATACAGCTAGTTATTGAGTACATATTGTAGTTTTTCTTACCCTTCAGTACACCTGAAAAATGCTTGCCAGAGTCTGAAAAGTTGTTCTCTGCTTCTAGGTATTGGCAGTATTCACCTGCTTCTACCTACTCATCTTAAAGTCAAGCCAGTTCCACAACTCTGGAATTCCTTTGTTTATTTTGTTTATAGGACTCCATGTAGGAAAATACATTTAATTTTCTTTACAATACAATGAAGAAGCAATGGTGTTTACTCAGTGATTAGGTCATTCATCTAATCTGTGGGAAACTTGCCTTCAAATTCTTTCTCAGCTGGACTGGACTTGGGCTCATGCACTTCATCTCCCAAAAACATAACCAAACTGTTCACTGTGGTAGGCTGTGTCTGTTTAATATTCCCTGCTCAAGCTGTTTTATGTTATGCAAATAATGAGATATGCACCAAACAGAGGTTGGGAACTTATCTTTCCTGTATTGTTCATGACTGCTTTAAATACCAAACTCTTGAATCTTTGTGGGTTTTGTCTCTCTTGTGTATTCAGTGACTATCCAATTGTTCAGTACAGGGTGGGACAGGTTCATTAGGACAAGTTTCAAATCTATGTATAGAACAGCCTATGGGTTATTTATGTGGAAGGTGTTAAAGTTGGAATTAATACCTCTGAGATAAGAGGATGAACAGGAGCTTGAACTCAACTTGCACAGCCCAACAAAAGTGGTCTATAAGGCCTAAGGCTTGTTTGTCCTTCATCTCTGTTACTTCTTAGAGAAAGGATGATTAGTTTAGGTGCCAGGAGAAGATTAATGGCTGTAAATACAAGTGGAGATAGGTTCTTGAAGCTCTCCACTCACTACAAGGGAATTTAGACACTTAATTTGGGACTATGTATTCTTGTAATGGCAGAGTGCTTAAATACAGCTCATTGCAATTCTGATCCTGGGCCCTCTTGTGCACCAAGCCCTAAGAACTACTGCTGAGACTAATTTAGTGTAACTCTTATTTGTATGGTCAGGAGAGGACATCTTTCGTACTCACTATTTTCGTACTCCACAAAGCAGAACAAAAGCTCTCACAGACTACAAATCCAGTCAGTACAGCATTTGGATAGGACTCTATTGATAAGGTAGACAATTTGCAGCACTTACTCAGGAAATTATAGCTTCTTTTAAATATGAAATAGTGTTTCAAGTATTTTTTATTAGTAAACTTGAGAAGATATGTAAGGAAAAATAGTAATGGCAATATTAATATTCTATAAATCAAGGTTTTTCCTCACTTACTGTACTAGTTCTGAACATTATCTCAAAACTGTATGGTTTGACTGGAAAAGATTCAGACACGGTAATTAACAAAAATAGTCTTGGACAGCCTCCTTATCTGGGAAGAAAGTATGAATTGACTAGTGCTATTTTCAATAGACTAAGAGTTGCATAAGTGGTATTTTAGGATCTTATCATGAAAGACACAGAGGTTGAATTCAGTACATCTATTTACTCTTTCCAATTTTCCAAACCCACATGGAAATATAATAAGACTGAATAAAAAAAAAAATAATTAAAGAAGCTTACAACACCTAGAAAAAATCCATAGCTGTATAATGCTAGTAGGACCAAAAGCAAAACAGGCAATCAATAATGGAATAAGAAAATACATGGGTAGTACATCAAAGTTATGACAAATAATATGCACAAATGTAAAGACAATGAACACTGCTGGTTCTTTGTTTAAATCTAATGGTGACTAAAAGGAATGAAGGATTGACACTCATTACACACAGACTCCTTCATAATTGATCTCTGCAGCACATAATACTAGTCATTTCTAACCACAGCATGGAAATGCCTGTGCTTGTATAAGGACTCTTAGGCTGTGGCAGCCTATCTGACAAATTCAGCTATGTTAACACAAGCTACCTTGCTGAGCCTTAACAGGTACCTGCTTAGGAAGATATAGGTAACAGAGAATTTGTAAAATTAGGCTTCTTCAAATTTGCTACTATATTCCTATAATCTGCAGTAATAGATATCATATACAGTAGTGGACAAATACGATAGAGATGCTGCACTACTGCATTACAGTACTGTCATTTCATTTCAGCTTGTGATATTAAGGAGGGAGGAAGGTCTTCTCAAAAGGCCTAAAGCCTTCTTTCCAAATCCTCCTTGGGTGAATTCACTCTATGCAATGTTCCACAGCTACTGATGAACAAAGGCTTCTTTTCCATTGAAATGCAGAGCTGGAAGGAGTCTAAAGAGACATCTAATCTTTTTATCCTCATCGTCCAACCCTGGCAATGAGACAACGTCCTCTATATGTACACCACGCTTATCTGTTCTTAAAAAAACTCTGGTGGCAGATTCAAAAGGCTTACCAGTTCCAGTATTTAACTGTCTTTACAGTAAAAAGGATTTTCTTAATATTTGATCTGTATCTTAGTTACAAATTAAGCTGATTACTTCAGGGATGCCAACAGCAATCAACCACTGTCCTGTTTTACAGTAGTCTTTTACAAATGGCTGAACCTGAGTAGGAATTAATTGAAAGAAATCTCTTGGCCTGGCTTATATGGAAAACAGACCAGATGATCCCAACAGTCCCTTCTGGATTTGTAATCTACAAGTGTATGTATCATATACATCTCCTGAGCAAAAATACCAAGTCATTCTGCTTTCTGTTTGGAGACAACACTGCAGTGTTTCATTTGACAGAAATATCCCATTCTCCTCAGCACTTACACATTCTGGGAACATTCCCATTATATTTGCAGAAAATTGCAAATCTGTTTTCAGTATGAATGACAAGTAATAAAATTAAACTGTATTGTACTGTACTAGGTCACACATGGGAGCCAGAGTTTGTTTATTACCAGTTCCTCTGTTTTTTCATTTCTTAGCAGATAGCTCATTATTTCCTACAAGATCGGTTATTTGAAATCTGTAGAGTTGACTATAAGTGTATGCTGTTTACCATTCTACACATCAGTCCCTTTCCTTCCTTTCCAAATATATACATTTTAATAGATGTTCTGCTATGTTTTTTAAAGGCATATGTTTTCATTTAGAATATGAGACTCTTGGAAGTGAAGCGGGACACTTTGATGTTCATTTGCTCACCAATACCCAGAATGAGTGAAGTTTTGTTGTAGGATTTATTTATTTTTTTAATTATTTTTCCTGCTTTTGTTTTGTCAGCTCTGGAAACAAACGGAAATATTCGAGACTGAGTTCTGTGGCAATTTTTTCTTTTCTGTGGGCCCTCTGAAATTGGAGACAATCAAATGAGCATGGAGGGGCCCTACCACCTTATGTTGGTTTTTGTTCACTGGTAATCTGTAATGGGAGATTGTCTTCAATCAGAAATAGTGCAGGCGCCAGGACAGTTTGAAGTGAAGACTAACAAGCAGGCTCCTCTCTGAGATGCACGGACTTATCATAGTCCCATAAGGACTGTGATGCAGAGGTTTGTACTCTAAATGATGTGCTGCATTTTCTTGGATGTCCAGAATGGCAGTGAAATACATTCCTGGCCAGAACTCAGATCATTCACCGGTCCAGACATTAGCCTTGTTTACAATAGGGTCAGCTGACTGGGAGTTATCCTAATAAAGGCTTCTCAGCTTATCCTTTTTATCCTTTATAATCTGTCATAACAAAAAAACCCCACCAAACCAAACCAAACCAAACCAAACCAAAACAAAACAAAAGAAGCAAAAAGCTTAGATGATGCACCTGTAATGAAAATAGGCAGTAATTATGAAATTTATATTTTTTGTTTTCTGTAAAATTCCACCCACGCTGTTTTTCAATGATCTCAAACTATTGCCAAACATGATTTCTGTAACTGTAAAAATGTACCTGTCCTCATTTATATGTCAAAATAGAAAACATTTTCTTTTAAACCTTTAGTTCTTTTTCTTTGTCATTTGGTTCCTTCTTTTTCTTCATTCCAAATACTGCGTTTCTCTATGTCTAAGGACCTATCTGTGATAAGGTATTTACAGGGAGCATCTGTAAAGAAAATAGGATAAACCTATCTTGGATTCCTTCTGGAGTTTTGAATTCTCTTTAGATATAGGATATACATTTAAATTGCTAGTGCTAACACAACAGTGTTGATTAACTAAGTTGAAGTGAATTGTGCTTTACATGGTTTAACAAGGGAAACTAAAATCCTGTATCTGTATCAAACAATAAAATGGTAGGAAATTGGACCAACAAAATATCTTTTCCAACCTTAGTAGTTTTGTATTACGTTTCCAAAATACCAATTTAAAATCTTTGCTTAAGAAAAAAAAATATGGCAAGGATTACAAATGTTCTCATGGGTACAGCTGAGTATTTGATTTTTCTTGTCTTCCTGGAATATTTCCTGGTATTGCTGAATGTTTCAAATGGTAAGGAGGTAAAAATTAGATTACTGTAGGAGCTGCAAGTGCTTCCAATTTGATTGAAAACTCATGTACTTCAGAACCAGGCAGAGTAGGTTACTCCTCTATAATTATTGTGGAAACCAAAACATTTTCCCCCTTCAAGGAAAAACAATTATGAGCTGCAATAAAATGGTTAATTATATTTTAACATAACTTTACCTTGAGGTGAGTTTTAAAGCTGCTACAGCAATACAACTTTCAATAAATAAATTTGGCTGGCAGCCATAGAAATGAGGTTATTAGGGCCAGCAGTAAACAGTATTGCTCCTAAACTCAATGAGTTTCCCATTTCTTATTAAGAGGTACTGATATAAACTCCTTGGGGGGGAAAGTTATAATACAGTATACGTTAAAGATAGAGATTTTCATAAGGTAACAGAGCCTTTTGTCCGTATTCCAGGTAATGTTTATTGACCCACACAATTAAAGAGCCATACTGAAGAACTTACTAAAAGAACTTACTAAAGAATTGAATTTGAGCATAAGTCTAAATGAGTAGTCTTGGTTTTGTCTAACAATTAAATCAACCATATTCCTTAGGTTTAAGATCCATTTCAGACTTTTCAGGATTTACTGGCTTTTTTCTCTTTCTGTTATTTCTAATTTCAGAAGAGTAGTCCCATAATAGCAATGCCATGTAGTGGCCTACCTCACACAGATGGTCTAGATCAGTGTGTGTTAAATATTGTTCTCCAAGATTAGACAGGATGCCATTATTTTGGAAGAAGTCCATTCCTTTCTTCAATATATTTCAGCTCCCTGAAAGCAAGGTCATGGGAAATTTATGAACAGAAATCCTATTAAAAAAGGTTGAGGTTTTTTTTTTTTAAATAGACAAAATGTTGTTATGCTTAGGTCTATAGATTGCTAGCCTTTCTGTGTGTGGATAGTATCTCAGTGTAATCTCTAATTTCTCATGAGATTTGATGCTTTAGAAACTTAAAAGTGTTGAAGGACTTTAATGATATGTTAGCAAAAAGTGAAAAGCCTACAACTCTATTCTAACAGTCCTTACTTTTCAACTAAAAGAAAATCTGGTCACCTTCCAGTTTGGAGCAGCTGAGACCCATCAAACAACTGAAAACAATTTGTTCAGAGCTGGAGCTGTCATACTCTATTAACGTAAAAAACAAATGAAGTGCTGCTTCTGACTTCAGCTCACCACTTCATACGAGCACTCTCCCATCTCACTTGACAGTTGTGGACATTGAAATAATACAAAACATAACCCAATCAACAGACTGTGAAGAATATGAAAGCTAAAGACAGATGTTCAAAAGCTATCATCACCTTTCAGCTTTAATTATATTGACATGGAACAAACAAGTGATAAATCAACTATTTTATAGTGTAATAAGCCTTATTCTACCTGTTAACCTAATACCTATTTGGGTGGCATATTCCAGGTATATGGAAGACCATAGAGTGTTCTTTATGAAAGTGGTCACAGAAAATAATCTTCTACTAAAATCATATTGAAATGTTGCTCGTTTTCAAGATGAACATTGCATTCAAGAGACTTTACTTGTGTTTTCTTCCTACAGTTGCTCCACCTGTTGTAACTTGAAGCCCTTCTTATGTCACTCATGCGAAGTCCTACAATAATTTTTAATACCCTAAAGAGAAACAAAATGAGTGAAGATTTGTGCATGATTTCCTTCAGTTTCAGTTTTGTTGGCAATGTTTGGCAATTATCCAAAATGATTTATGACAGTCCATTATGCTCTGGGCCCACTCGTAAAGATAAAAGGTGTACTTGGGGCTTGGAAGACATCATTGTTTGAGTGGAACTTTATATAGCTTGAGTTTATGGACCTAGTTTATTTTAATACTGAGGAAGACTCCTGTATTTTTCCCAACCACAAGAAATCCAGTTCCTTAATTTTGTTGTGATTTATAATGGCAGAAATTTCCCATGATATGCAGTACACAGCTGAAGGATTCACAGCAGAAATATAGAATTCATTTTGTTTGAAAATTACTTCTCAGCTACCTCCATACACTGATGGTCTGATTTAAAGTCTAGTGAAAACAAGACAGGAAAGCACTCCAGACTGATTGGTTGATTTTACAGAATTTCTGTTTGAAGACCTGCTGAGTCCTATTTTTATGGTCCAAATATCCCATAATCCAACTAGACAGGATGTGCTGGTGCAGGAGGTAAAGAACTCAACAGTTATCCCTTCCATATTTATTCAGTTTGCTCACAGCCTCTGGGCAGCACACTGTGGTCAGACCAAGACACAGTGATTTCAGAGTTTTATGTTTGCTTTACTAGCAGCTTAGTATGAAATGTAAGCAATGGAAAGATGTACATAGACAGCAGATTTACACTAACTTTTAATGTTGTGTTTGTAGACTTAGATGACTTTTATGATAATGCGGCTCTGTTTGTTTTGGGGTGCTTCTGTGTATTGAATATTTAATGATGTTTTAATTGTTGTTGGTTGTTCTGATTAGAGTTAATCCATGTGGCACCTACAGTGTGCTGGCAGGGGGCGCTTTATAAATGAAAATGGTCATTATTTCTTACTGTAATATACTGAATCACTTACATTTAGGGAAATGGACTGAAATTTTACAGATGGCTGGTTTTATGAGTTCAGAAGAAAAAACAATACATTTAGCTTGTTAGACAATACTGCAAAGTAACGGTCTCTTTCATCATATGGCTTTTTCCCCAATTGAATAGACTCCATCTGGAAAACTTTCAGCTTGCTGAGCTCTGAGACAGATGTAGAGGTAGTATATGCCCTCCACTAAATTAAGTCAGAAGTAAATTTCTGCCATAGATATGTAACTCCTATATACAACTCCTAGGTCATGTGAACAACAATAGTGGTGTTCTTTGTGAAGAACACACAAAGTTGCTACACAAATATTTTAAGAATTTCTGCAGCACTACTTTTCAGACCACCTTAACATCTTCAATGTGTATGAAGTGCATGTATAGATATATCAAATCTACTGCAGCATGCCCAGGACTTTCTGACTTAGCAAAATTTTACAAACTGCCCCATTGTTTTGCTTTAGAATGTTCTGTCTTCTTACACAGATTATTGTAATTCAGAATGATTATATGGTATTGCACATACCCCTGTTTCTGATTTTGTTGAGTAAGTTACACGTCAACTAGATCACTCAAGATCTTGGCAAATTACCTTTCCCTAACTTCCTCCAAACATTGCTGACATTGAGATGATACTGAATTTCTGAGACAGTCTTAAATTTCATGTTCCAAATAACCATTTTCATAGAATATTTAAAGTTGAGCACTAAGATCTTTAAGTCCAATAATCTGTCCAATACCACCAAGTCAACTAAACCATGTCCTGGAGTGTCACCTCTACACATTTTTTGAACACCTCCAGGTATGGTGAATCCACCACCTCCCTGGGCAGCAAATTCCAATGCTGAATAACCCTTCTGTGATTTTTTTTTATCTTAATATTTGATCTAAACCTCCCCTGATGCAACTCAAGATCATTTCCTCTTGTCCTATTGCTAGTTATCTGGGAGAAGGGACCAACATCCACTTCACTACCATCTTTCAGGTAGTTGTAGAGAGTGATAAGGTCTCCCCTCAGCCTTCTCTTCTCCAGACTAAACCACCCCAGATCCTTATAAGACCTAAGCTCCAAACCCTTCACCAGCTTCATTGCCTTTCTCTGTATCCTACAAGAAGAAAAATTCCTGCAGAAAATTGCCTTTTCAGAGTGTACTTACTGTACTTACTGTGAAATGGTAGACTGATAAATTTATAAATCAACAGGCTGTCCTTATCCCATACCAGATGTTAGAGGAATTAGTCAGCATACCATTATTTAATTTGTCCTACTCATGTGCCTTGAAACAGACCTACGGCAAGTGCAACCTAGGAAGAGCAGGCTTTGATGAGCTCCCAGTGGTCTGAAATACTTCTCCTCAGGAAGAGAAGTCTGAGAATGCCCCACCTAGCTAGTGTAAAGTTGCTGCTGGTATGCAATGCAGACATATTGAGTGAAAGGCTTAGTGTTGAAGAGGTTGAAAAATTTTAGGTGAAATGAAATTTAAATAAAGCTGAACATTTCAGATGTGCCTCATCAGATGACAGTTTCATTAATGTGAAGAAAAACTTGATACAGCAGTCAACACTCTCATAACAGGGTCACTTTTCTGGGATGTTTAGAGTTTCATTCTGAAGTCCTCGCTGTACTTGAGCTAAGCATGACTTACTAAATGTCTTATGGTTTAGGTTAACTAACTGTTCAAAAAAGCCTCCTGACACAAGGAGTTATTTGCAAAGTTATGTTTTTTTTCCAGACTGTTAAGAAGGGCATGGAGTGACAGGACAAGGGGTACATGTTTAAACTAAAAGAAGGTAGATTTAGATTAGATACAGGGAAGAAATTTTTCCCTGTGAGGGCGGTCAGGCCCTGGCACAGGTTGACCCAGAAAAACTGTGCTATTCTTGGATCCTTGGCAGGGTTCAACCTGGCCAGGTTGGATGGGTCTTTAGGCACCATGGGCTAGTGGAGTGTGTCACTGCCTGTGGTATGGGGGTTGGAGCTAGGTAATATTTATGGTTCCTTCCAACGCAAATGATTCTATGATTTTATGAGGACAGTCTGAAATCTTGAAATTTGCTTTAAATTTAGTTTTGTCACACACCATTTGGAAGACTTGAATCCATATTTTGTATAAAAAGTCATATTGACATTGAATTCTACTACAATAAAAAATGCCCAATATCAAAATTTTAAGAAACTGCTTCTAATATGCCTCAAATTCCTTCCTTCCTTCCTTCCTTCCTTCCTTCCTTCCTTCCTTCCTTCCTTCCTTCCTTCCTTCCTTCCTTCCTTCCTTCCTTCCTTCCTTCCTTCCTTCCTTCCTTCCTTCCTTCCTTCCTTCCTTCCTTCCTTCCTTCCTTCCTTCCTTCCTTCCTTCCTTCCTTCCTTCCT
Organism: Gallinula chloropus; assembly: GCF_964237585.1. Classification (NCBI taxonomy): domain Eukaryota; kingdom Metazoa; phylum Chordata; class Aves; order Gruiformes; family Rallidae; genus Gallinula; species Gallinula chloropus. The sequence continues at coordinate 113,914,457 of NC_140087.1, read as the reverse complement.
TCCTTCCTTCCTTCCTTCCTTCCTTCCTTCCTTCCTTCCTTCCTTCCTTCCTTCCTTCCTTCCTTCCTTCCACCCTTCCTTCCTTCCTTCCACCCTTCCTTCCTTCCTTCCACCCTTCCTTCCTTCCACCCTTCCTTCCTTCCACCCTTCCTTCCTTCAACCCTTCCTCCCTCCCTTCCTTCCTCCCTCCCTTCCTTCCACCCTTCCACCCTTCCTTGTATGAGTCTGGCTTTTGATACATAGCAAAGCAAAGAAGACTACAGATAGTTACATTTCTCCATTTGTGATATCTGAAGTATATGAAACAGACACATCATAAAGCTGGTTTTACACTGTTGATATTATTATGTTGTAATTTGCATTGATCTAAAATAATTTTGTTTCATCACTCTCTATGGTCAAAATAAAAGTAATAATTTAGCTAGGTAGCTTTTTTGTTTGTTTTTATTTTGGAGAAAACTATAACATACTCCCTAAGATACTTTTAAAAGGTAGGAGTAACAAAATCATAAAAAATAAAAATGCTATTAAATAGGTTGTAAATTTCAAAGTGATACATGAATGCAATAACCCAACAGGAGAGTTGGGGAAAATAATAAAACCAGCATGTTATAGTACTGACAATGCAAAGGCTGAAAAAATCAATAAAGGGAATTTGGGAAACTAAGAAGTTGTAAGGTATCTGCTGAAGTACAGTAGAATTTTAGAGAGGAAAGTATAAAGGACTTACAATCATCAGGACTTGAAGGAACGTGAAACTTGTTCCTCAGTGTATTCATTGTTTTGGGTTTTGTTGGTTTGTGGTGGGTCTTATTCTTTAATTACTTGAAACTCGTTTTTTTATTTCAAAAAAGGCAATAACTTGAAATAGGAATTTGTGAACCTTGCTTTTATAAACTAAAGTTGTAAGTGTCTGCTTCTTGGTATTTACTTCAGAGCTAAATGCAGTGGACATGTAAATGTAATGATACAAAACCTTTGAAAGTAATTAAATCACATAGTAAGATTAGTTCAACCCTTAAGATAAAAGGGTTGAGGCTGCTTTCATGACAAAGAGCTCTGCATTTATAAAACCATAAAATCACTTGCTTAAATCATCAGTGTATTTAGCTGTTTCAGTAATAAAGAGTGGAATACATTTCCATGTATTCTCAGCAATCAGTCACCTCTTAGGACTTTGCATATGCACCACCTTCTCTGTTCTCAGGTTCCAACAACTTACAGTTTCAAAGCAAAAATCCTAAAGATCTGTGAACAAAGAGTGATTTAGTTTTCATGCTACTTTTTTCTCCTTTATTATAATGCTTCATAAGGTTGTGGCTTCTTGTATTTCTGTCAGTCAATCTCTTTGATTATTCATGCTTTATACAAAAAGGTTCAGAACTTACACACACTTCAGTCTAATATTTGTGACTATTCACCATGTGATAGTTGAGAGCAGTCTGGAAGAGACATAAGAAAAATACAGGTATGTTTCAGGTCACTCAAGTAATATGGCATTGTGATTACGAGTGTTATTAAAAAAATTCTGGTTGTTCTTGGGGCTTTGGCAGTGTCAGAATGAAGGATGACAAAGAAAGCACATTAGAAAAAGCTAATTATCTAAAGACTAGTAGAACATGTGAATAATATAATCTCATTTGCAGGAAAGAACTTTATATTAAAATTGACTGTGTATATTTAAATTTAAAACAGTTGGGCTCTTTCTCAGACAGGGAGACAAAAAAGAGGCTGTAAGTGAATTGAAGAGAGAATCTGGTTTTATTTCTCTTATGGCATTTATAGCAAGCAGTTAAATGCAAGTGCATTTAAGGGTGGAAGGAAGGAAGGGTGGAAGGAAGGAAGGGTGGAAGGAAAGGAAGAAAGAAAGAAAGAAAGAAAGAAAGAAAGAAAGAAAGAAAGAAAGAAAGAAAGAAAGAAAGAAAGAAAGAAAGAAAGAAAGAAAGAAAGAAAGAAAGAAAGAAAGAAAGAAAGAAAGAAAGAAAGAAAGAAAGAAAGAAAGAAAGAAAGAAAGAAAGAAAGAAAGAAAGAAAGAAAGAAAGAAAGAAAGAAAGAAAGAGAGAAAGAAAGAAAAGAAAGAAAGAGAGAAAGAGAGAAAGAGAAAGAAAGAGAGAAAGAAAGAAAAAGAAAAAGAAAGAAAGAAAGAAAGAAAGAAAAAGTTAGTTCTATGAAACTGCTTTCAAAATAAGAGACCCCAAGGTAGTGGACTAAACCAGAATTTATTCCAGTGTCTATCAAATCCAGGTCTGGTAACTCACATGCTTAACATTAACATAGGCAAAACATCTAAACATCTCTGGAACTCTTAATTATTGCAGCCTTTATCAATGCTTCCAGTCCATCAAGGCACCAATATATATAATAAATACATCAAGGAATCAATATATACAACAAATTTTAAACAATTCAAGATACTTTCAACAAATCAACCTATATAGAAAAAAAATTATAAAATTTCATCCTTTCTTCTCAATAAGTCCCCATTAGACACTAAGTAATTTGAAGTTCAATTTTTTAACCACTATAAAGGTTTACCTTATTAAATGGTACAGGATGACTGATTCCTTAAACAGAAAAGGATACCAAAAGGAGGCCAACAGGAAAGATGGAGAGGGACTGGTCATAAGGGCATGGGGTGATACGACAAAGGGTAGCATCTTTAAATGGAAGGAAGGTAGATTTGGATTCAATACAAGGAAGAAATTCTTTACTGTGAGGGCATGACCCACTGACACAGTTTGCCCAGAGAAGCTGTGGCTGCCCCTGGATCACCTGGCAGGACACAAGGCCAGGTTGGCTGGGGTTTTGGGTAACCTGGTCTAGTGGAGGGTGCCCCTTTCTGTGGGAGGGTAGGTGGAACTATATCAGCTTTGAAGCCTCTTCCAACCCAAAACATTCTGTGACTATAATTCAGTTTGGGGTGCTGAAATTTTGAAATTACTCTCCTGACATGCACATTCACTATGCTTCGATTCATATCATATATTACTCTGGGTGAATGGTGGTTTCTTTTGGAGAGATGCTGAACCAAATACTGTCTCCTTGCAGCCCACATAATGTACCCGGACTGCCAGTGCTCCTTCAACTGCAAACTGCAGTAGAGACTGAAGAAAAACCCTTGCCAAATATATACAATGTGGACATCAGATCTCTAGCCCCAATTCTTTCACTCTATAGTCCACTCATATTATACCACATCACACCTGATTTAGACACAATTTTATTCTTTCAGAGTAGGGTCTCACTAAATAAAATGTAGTTTTCTTTCCTCATCAGACATATCATAGCTATGTTTAAGTGTAACTCATATGCACATTTGGAAACACTGGAAAACAACTTATTGCAAACAAGTGAACTCTTTTGCTATGTAAATGACATTCAGTGATTTATGTTGCTACTGTACTTGGTATGTGTTTTATTTTGGACATACTACCACAAAATGAAAACAGACAATTTTACCTATGCAGACCAAGATTTAGCTCTAAGAAAATTAAGCACACCATTGGCAATGAAATGAAATATGTCATTCTTAGAAAGGAAATTAACAGAACTGTAGCAAAACTGTTTAAAAAAAAATTGTGTGACCTACCTTAACCTCTTTGTAGTACGTTCTTTGCAGAGAAAATGGCAATTCCACTTCCAAATTAAAATCAAGCACCTAAAAGAGTTTGTAATCTAAAGTCATGTCATTCAAGCAGATGGAATGAATTTATCAATACCCAAATCTGTGTTGATATTTTTATCTGTACCAGGCCTCAATTCAGGGAATCATTCAAGCATAAGCCTAAATCTATCCTCCCTCGGAGAAAGATTTCAGCATATATCTAAATCCATCCACAACAAATCCCATTTATTTCAATGATGTAGGTTCTGGCCTTGCATGCATTGCTCAGTGCTGGATCTACATCTGCAGAACTAACACAACATCTGGGTCAAGTGCTACACTTCTTTACTATGTTTACTGGGTTCAGACCTTAAATTTACTCTTGAATTAATATTTGCTACTGTTTTAATTTACTTCCTTCCCAGTCTTTTACAGCTATCGCTTATTTTCATTGCAACATGTAGCTAGATTTAAAATAATAGAATCCAGGACATTACTTTGCTGAAAGCAGTCTAGTACTGCTATTCATACAATATATTTTGCTTCTTTGACGAAAAAGCAGTAAGAAAGTACAGGCTGTCTCTCGATTAACAATTCAATACATAAATCTGTGACACAAGAAGAGTTCTTATCTCATATCTTCCTGTTGTACATTTTAAAAAGAGGAATCATATCCTCAAATAACTATTGTGAATATTTCTTTGTATGGGACCTTTCTGTAAACATGCACTTTAATGATCTAGTTATATAATAGCAAAAGAGAAAAGTTCAGTCATTTAGCTAAAGCTGTAACTCAGCTCTGCCAAAAGCAGAGTATGAAACAATATACAAATTTGTTAGTAAGTTAATGAGTTCAGGTTTTATTCCCAATTATACTGCACACAATAGCTAAATAGACCCATTTATACCAGTGGCTCATTAAATTGATTTAAGGAGGACAAAAGCAAGTCCTATATTGCACCAAAACTGTTCACATTACCTACATAACATTAGGATTACAGAAATAAGGTTATTTTATCAACAATTTAAAAAAAAAAAAAAGGTTTCATCTTCAATATGTTTACTTTTTGTAGTAATTATAATTGACTAAAATTCATGATGGGGTAAGCCCTTTCTGCCTATACAGTAAGGATTAGACCATCAGGGTCAGACAAATTATTATCAGATTTTTGTATTCTGACCAAATTTTATCAGAGAATGGTTTGGGTTGGAAGGGACCTTTAAGACCATCTAGTTCCAATTCCCCTACTATGTGCAGGGACACCCTTCCCTAGCCCAGGATGCCCAAACCCCCATCCAATCTGGCCTTGAACCCTGCCAGGGTTTCAGGGGCAGCCACAGCTTCTCTGGTTGACGTGTGTGAGTGCCTCATCACATACACAGAGAATAGTATCCTCTTTTAGTTTACAGTCACTGACTCTGTCCTATTGCTACATGACACTTGCCTTATCACTACAAGCCTCTCCAGCTTTCTTGTAGGCCCTCTTAAGGTATTGGAAGGCTACTATAAGGTCACCTCCTCTTCTCCAGGCTGAACAAGCACAACTCTCTCAGCCTGCCTTTGTAGGAGAGGTGATCCAGACCTCTGATGATATTCATGGACCCCTCTAGACTCCACATCTATGTCTCTCTTGTACTGGGGACCCCAGAGCTGGACGCAGTACTCCAGGTGGGGTCTCATGAGAGCAGGGTAGGGGGGTGAATCATCTCCTTCAACCTGCTGGTCATGCTGATTTTGATGCAGACCAGGTTATGTTTGGCTTTCTGGGCTCCAAGTGTGAATTGCTGGTCATGCTGAGCTTTTCATCAACCAACACTCCCAAATCCTTCTCCCCAGTGCTTCTCTCAATCAAAATTTTGATGGGATGTACTGATTCCATCTAAACTTTGACAGAACACTGAGGTATCCTTCTGGGAATTATAGTCTGTAGATCAAACTCTTTCAGACTGAAGTAGACCTTGAGTCCAGATGTCCCGCTTATGATTGCAAATAAATGATCCCCATCTCTCCTATGGTTTCAGATGAGTCCTGTGCTTTCTGAGTGTATCAGTGGGACTCTAACCAGACCTGGAGGACTGTTCTTACTCTAAGACATTACAATCATTCGGAAGAGTTTCCCAATCCCACTTGAGTTTGCATTGGAGAACAATAAGTTCTTCAGTACTTAAATGGTTGTTTGTGTATCCCTCTGTATAGAGGTAGGAAAGCAATGGTCCTGAATGTCAGTATGGCAATAATTATATATTTATTTTATATGCAATTTACAACAGAGCTTTATTTGCTATCTTAACAAGCAGCAGCACTTAAATTATCTCACTTTGTCATCACCTCAGTTTCTTTATGGGAAAAATAATATAAAATGATAATTTCTAACCCTGTTAAGTAGCTACTGTTCTGTTTAAGTGATTTTTAAGGAGTAACCATGTTAGCCTTCTTTATTAGTTGGCAGGGCAGTTAAAGGAACCATGGGGTCAGATCTTTTTTTACATTTTGTTAGGATTAAAAAAATGCTGATCAAAACCAAATGGCTTTTTATACTTATTGACTTTTCTGTACAAAAGTGAAACATTCGCACCTGCAGTGTATAACAGGCAAAGAATTTCTTAAGAAATGTCACAGATAAGAATCACAGTCTCTGCTATGGGTTTAAGACCATATATCGGTTGGCTACACTACCAGATGAACAATACAACAATATTTCTAGGAACACAGGTAATAAACAACAAAAATAAACTAATTTTCCCTCCAAATTCCTTCTCTAATTTGAAGGAATTTCTGTCTTGAAATCCCAGAGGATTTTAGAAAACTAGAAAGAATTAAAAAATTTGGAAGCAACCTAGGTATAAACTTGAATAAAACTTCTCCTCGTATTAGCATCCTATTGATATCCCCTGAATCTTGCTGCGCACTTGGTTCTGAAGATTTGAGCCCCACCTCACGAATGCAAAATCAAAGGAACAATTAGGTCTAGTATTTTTCACAAAAAACAAACTCTCCTTGGGGGCTGGATCGATAATACAGCTATAATTATTCTAATACGTGTCAAATCAGACATTTAATATAAAGACTTTGAATTATTTCATCTTTAAGAATGAATAATGGCGTGGCTGCATTTCTTAGCAATAAGCATACCTTCAACTGTATTCACTGATATTGGTCACAGCCAAATGCAAGAGGTGAAGGTGAAAAACAGAATATAGCTTCTATGTAGGCTCATCAGGGCCAATGGAAAAGAAGCAGAAAAGCAGAGGCAGCAGAGTAATGATACACCACTGGCTTTTCTGGGAGCATCGTCTCTTGAAGAGGCTGAGAAATCCTTACTGAGTGCTACACAAGTTTTGATGAAAGGAAGCACTCAGAGGAGCACATTAAATCTGGGCTGACCAGCATATGGAATTTGAAGTCTTTTCTCATTATCTTGGCTGATTTTCTGCCAGGAGACACATCTGCTGGACTTCTGTGGGAGCCCTGCGGGAATGTAAACCTGGGCAGTCACACCACCCTGCTAAGACATATTTATGTAACATCATTAGGTAACTTCTCACATCAAGGGATGCACTGACTCAGAAAGACAGTCAGGGCTTATTGGGGGTAGCAAAAAAAAAATGGGAGGCATGTTTACCATCAGATGGGAAACACGGAGACCAGTGGAGAATTCTCCTCCAAAAAGATGTGGGATGACTATTTTTAAACATTATTTAGCAAGTTACTCCCATTACTTATTTGGAACGATAATTTCTCTGAGCTGTCAGAATCCCAGGTTGAACACATGATTGAGCTGCTGTTAGCAGTAATAATGGTTATAGTAAACTAACGGCAGTTTCATGCAAATTCTTTAAACTTTAAACATTCTAAAGTTTTAAAAGCTTAGGGCCTATGTAATTTCAAACCATCATTTTCACCCTATTATCATCTTTTTTGGACATAAAATCCTTTATTTTCAGAGTATAAGTACCCCTAGAGAGTCCTCTTTTTACACAGAGAGGGAAGAGAACATGGCATGAAGCCATGGTGAATTATAGCCTGTGTCTTACCTACTTGCCTAGGTTTATGTTTCAGGTATTTGGCATGTTAAACTACTACTTTCCACTTGCATGTGCAGGACACTCCAGGGTAACACCTCTAATATGTCTTGATGCATTACATATGTCAAGGAGTTTTTTGGGGTTGTTTTTTTTTAATATTGGTCATGATTTTAAATCAAACTGAAGTATACCATTGTGTTGCAAAATACTGCCTTTATGTTAGCAATTATGTGATCTCTCATGATTAAAAACCAGAAATATTATTTCAGTTAATTAAATTTTCATCTCAGGGACAAAATTATCATAGAAAAGTATGGATTTCATAAGGAACTACATTCTAAAGTTTTCTTTCATTTACTATTCCAACTTAAATACAAACCTAAACAAAACCAAAGAAACCTCCCAACATGTGACTGAACTCATCTGAAAAAAAAATAAATTACAGAACTCAGGATTTTTTCAGTCTGTGTAAAGATCAACAAAACAGCCAAATCACTTGACAAAACAACCCCCAAGCAACCCACATGCAATTGCCCCCTGCAACAGTTCCTCTAAATGATCAAACAGCAATATACCTTCATCTGAAACCTGAGGCTGCATGCTGGTTATCTTCTAGAAGGATATTTAACACTTCTTGCTGAATTTTGTATCTTGAGTATTTCTTTTACAGTTCAGCTCTAATAACTTGCCACTAACCTCTGCTGAAGAATCCTCGCAAGGTTAAGTACACAAATGCTCTAGATGCAGTTTGGTCTGGAGCAAACTGGATCAGGTGAGAGTGCTAAGTCATCCTCTTCACTGACAAAACTCTAAATTTCGAATGCTCAGCAGCTTTCTACCAATAATACTCAGCAAAATGTGAGAACAGGATGTAGTTATTCATACTGCTTTTGATGTGTCTGGCTCTCATCTGACAAAAATGAATGTCTTGAAAATACAGAAAAAGTTCCTCTTTCAACCTTTTCTTAAGGAAGCACCTCATGCATCTTGACAAACTATATGCTCGTGTCCAACCTGTGAACAATTAATCGCTACATCCTTCAGAGTAGACAGGGTTTTTTTCTCTCTACGTCTTTTTCCTTTGCATATATATACATGATATCTCATTATTAAGTGTATTGGGAGCACTTATCTGCATGGAGTAAAGGTAGTGAATTTTTCCAAATTGTAATGATAAGCTAAAAGTAAGCTCTGCAAGGTAAAATCTATTTAAAATGTGGCAATTTGGGAAAATATGTCCCTCAAGAACAGCAAACATACCATCAAAGTGAGTTAGCTACCAATTAACTTCTACATTTTGCACAAAGGGCATTAAATTCCAGGGTAAAAATAAAACCAAATGATGTATGCCTGGTCTCTGTGAACAATAGATCACACAAAATGAGCTTTAGATGCAGTGGATTTCAGCATTCAACTGTGGTAGAAAATATTTGTTTTTCTGTTTAAAACCACTTTTTTCGATATAAACTCATACCACTAGGCATGTGTAAAAAGAGAAACTATGAATCAAATGTAATAAAATAGAACGTGATAATCTAGGAAGGCTCAGACACTGATGCAAGACCCAGTTTTGACATCTCTGTTCACAATAAGTAAGTAGTATTGCTCTATCCATTACTGAGCTCTTGATACTGAAGCCTAATAAAATGATAAAATACTGTGGAAGCAAGTAGAGTTCCAGTCAGTCATAAGGGCAACAAAAGGGCACACTCAGTAGCTGTGCATTGACAGGAGCAGGAACCTAGCGTGACACAGGCTAGTGACTATTTAAGAAGTGAAGGTCACAGGGGCTTTGGCAGGAGCCAAAACAATCAATGGACCAGCTCTCCATAGATTCAGAGACGTGCCTAAGTTCTTCCTGCAGGAACCAATTAGGAAAGGACAACATCCTAGCTGAGATAAGGAAGAACTTGGTTCTCAAATCCCATGGGCTAGACGATGACGTCTGCAGTTGGGAAAGGATGTGCACCATCTTGGCTGGATTCAGCCGTGGCATTCAGTTTACATGTGGAAAAAAACATTTTCTGTGTAAAGTTGAAAGGCAGTTCAGAAATTCAGGGCAAAGTTCCCCCTTCCAGAGAAAGGAGTATATATTCCAGATTATTAGAACAAAGCAGTATGTGTCATCTGTGGAGCCTGAAAAATGGTACAAGTAGGAACAGGACAATAGGTTGTTTGATAATTGTTATATTGAACCTTCATATATTAGGATCTTATGAAAAATTTTCTGAGTCAGAAAGACATTTGTAAATTGTTTGATACAAGGTCTGCAGTGCAAAGATCAACTGATTTTCACAGTACCAGTCCTGTCACGCTACTGGCTTGACATAAAATTTTTATATATGAGAGTCTGCACATTATCCATACTCCAGAGGCTTCAGATGACTTCCAACACCACTGTAGGAAGAAGGTTTCTGTGAGCATGGTGCATACCACTCAAGAAACAGCATATAACCCACATGTCACGCTCTCCTCTTTCTCTGGCACTGCATATACAGCACAGCCATGTTGACTGCATTACAGCTGTGCTCTTCTAATTGTGCTGATCAGCCATAGCATTCCCAAATTGCAATGTCCCTGTCATGACACAGCGTGATCTGTCGCTCAGCCACCCGCTTGTTAGGTGCAACATAAAAGTTGACCTTTTATGGTTGAAAAGCAGTGTCAACTAGATGACTTTTAAGGTCCCTTCTGACCCAAACCATTCTGTGATTCTACAAAAACATTTTCTTCAGTACAAGATTCAAAATGTATACAGGTGTTGTGAGAAAGTGCTTACACCTAAACAAGGCACACGTGGATAAAACAAGGTATAATGAAAAATAAATAGTGTGTATGTACATATGCTTCTCCCTTTTATATATATGTATGTGTGTTTGTATATGTAGGAATAGAGAGAGGGAGAGAAAGACAGAAGCACTATTGTAACATTATTGACTGAATACTTGTAGGCACCAAAGAGCAAATGAGTGTTCAGCAAGCATTTGAGAGAAGAGTGATTTGATAGGCTAGAATAAAGATTTCACTCACAAAGGGAAGGTCAGAAGAGTGTAGTATGAAATGCTGACAAAAAGGAATATTTTTTTAAGGTGAGCAAATATTTCCTCAGCTGCTGGTTGTTCGGGTTTGAAGGCGAAACCCTGACAACACTGAAATCAGTGACAAAGCCTTGATTGACACCAGAAGTGCTAGAATTTCACCATGTGAGGAATGCAAATTCTGAGATATTTTACCAGATGAAAATTCCCACCCTGGAGCACATCCAAACACATGTCCAGAGGAAGGTAAGAGCTTAAGTACTTTGTCATACTGTAATGTTTTCTTTTTGAAGTAGTGTTTAAAACAATAAATAAAAGTATAGGAATTGTAAAGAATAATTTAAACAGATTATTTAGTTAATCTTTTTATTTCACCTCACAGTCACCAGAAATGTGTCAGAAAAAACATACAGAGTTCCCAAGTGAATACTTTGGCATTATTATGTCCCTGGAGTACGTTATATCTTAAATCCAGATATAAAGTAGTTGACTTCTGTCTTACAATTTTTAATGTGCTACCTTATGTAAGTTGCTTTTCTATTTATTGTAATTTTCTCTGATTTATAAACATCTAAACCTACTGCAATTCTGTAGTATCTTTTTCTTTGAACTGGGTGAGTTCCCCAAGTCAGTGCATTACTTTTGTGAAATACCAGCTTATCAATTGTAAATGTGCTTGATTTCACCAGACTTTTGTGCCTGTTTTTCTCTCTGTGATTACCAGAAGATATTGTAAGGACCCTCCATTAGAGCATCACTGCATTGTTCTTATACCTTCATCAGGTAAGTTCTTGTACTCTGTTTTGTAAAACTAAACACCTGATTTTTTTTGCCATCTTACAAATTTGAAGTTCTTATTCAGCATTGGTGTCAACTTCATACCTCACTTCTTAGTTATATTTAAGCGCTTGGAGAGAGGCTTCCAAAGATTACATTTTGCTTCCTGAAGACATCTAGTCAGATTCAATGTTGTAGAATTAGATTTTATTTTTCTATAGTATTTAGTGCCATACTTATATAAAATATATGCACAATAACATATGTAATCAAATTTATCAGGATTGCACCTAACTTTTGCCTCACATGTCATGAAACATTATGCACTGTCCTGGACAAGTGTATATATACACACAGTAAAGCAGCAGAAAATTTAAAAATGTATTGATAATATCATAGAGATGGTCGGTTTTACCTTTGAACCTTATTTGTCCATGATTTATTTGAAGCTCACTAATAATCTCATTCCATAGTTCAGTGCAGGTCAACAGTCTCTTTCTCACTCTGGGATGCCCCCACTGGGTGACACACCTTGAAACTGCCTTCTGCTTCAGAAGAGATCTGAACAGTCTGTGTGATCCTTCCAAAGCAATATACTGAAGAAATCTAAGGATTAAATGAGTGAAGACCAGTTCTTGGAAGGCAGCTACATAAATATTCAGAGGTGCTCTTAACCCTGGGATATACACCTAATTTTATCCTTAAAGAAGAGAATATTCAGGAAAATATTTGCCGAAGCGCTTCACTTGGAGTTTGTGGTTTAGGTCCACTGGTTTCCACAGGTATGAACCTACTGCAGAGTCATATATTCTTCTGCTTTGAAAATTTACAGAAAAAAAAAACCACAAAACCTTTCAAGACTTATTCAAGGATCTGATGAGCTTACAAAAGTTTTGGTACTGGCCTGACTTCATTGTATGATCCAACATTACCTAATGGAAGACTCAGCTGCATTTCATTAATTTTTTTAAATTAATGTAACACTCATTTTACCTGTTACACTCTAATTCTGGAGATTTTTATTATAGGCATTTATACAATACATTTGAATGAATTTCAGGATTTAATGGTACAGCCAGTAAAATGTTATTATAATTTTTTCATATGAATAGATCAAAATGCATCAGATAAAAGTGTTAAAACATTAATAAAAAGGAGTGAAGAAATGGCTCATGAAAGAGGGGAGAGAGCCAGGCATTCTGCATGTAAAGCACTGTATGATTTTTATATCTCTAAATCCTTATCAATAAATCTTAAGTGTCAGCATGCAGTACTAAGCAAAAGCGAAATGTGTTTTTTAAAGTTGCACTCAGTAACAATTTCTCCAAAGGATTCTTGTGTGATTGATGATTTTTGAGCAGTTCATTCTGGGTATGCAAAGTCCTGGTTACTGTGACTGTACACAGAGGTTACAGTGTTTGTTTCTGCATCTTGAAATGAAACACACAGTTTTCATTAGTTGATTTCTGGGGAGACTATTTTCACTTACCCATGACTGTGCTTCAGTGTATATTCTACTTAAGAAACTCGTTCAAGTGAATAATTGTACAAACCAAAACCAAAAAGGACATGGGAACAGAAAAGTTTCTTATTTACAAATTGGAACAAACGTTCACAGAAAATGTGCTGCTTTTGATTAGGCTTATTAAAAAGGCATTAACCTTATGTTTAAACAAAAGTCAAAATTCATGAGCTGCCATTCTGAAGAATAAAAATGGACTGTCCAGTAACTCCTATTCTCATCTGTTTTAGAGAAAGGTAGAAATTTCTGTATGGATGGCTTTTCATCAGGTTTTTGATGAAGGTTTCCCTACTGACTTTTAAATAGTTATTATTGTGTCTGTTTCTTAGCTCTGAGACCTAATATATTCTCCATCTTTTTCTCTTACATGATTAATGTTTTTTAAACTGGTAAATACGTGTAGAAATTGGACGAAAAATAATGTTTAATCTGCTCCTTTTGTGGCAAAGATATATATAATATTTGTATCTGGTAGTGATTTAAAGTTTCTTCTGTTTTCCTGAGGCATTCAGTAGGAGTGATGACATAACTGAATTACTTCTTGACTGTGGGGAAGAGTAAACATAAAAGTAGCTTTCTGCAATTAAAATACGTTTGATTTTTATAGGAATGTTCATGTAATTATTATGTGATCTGGAGAACGTTGTTCTTTTGTGTTGTATATTGTATGGGTCAATTTCACAACAAAATAAATATAAGAAGGTGAAAGATGCCAGTGATTATAATAAATTAATCGTAGCAAGTGTCCTGGTCAAGGAGCTCAGGACTTTGCCACATCATACCAATAATCCCAGTTCTTTATCTTTAGATTTCTCACGAGGATCCACTTTTACATGACAAATCATCTGGGTCTGCTTCAGACTTGGATTAAATTAAAATCAGTTCCCAGTGGGTTTTAAAGTAGAATGTTCACACCAACCAGCTTTGAGGTTCCTGTTCTCAGGAAAAAATGGCAAGGATATTTTGTTATGCTATTTCTTTGACACTCTTCCTGATTTCTGAGGACATGTAGAGGTAGAAAGAATTCACTGTAAAGCCACTAGTAAAATTAAACGTATGAATTTATTCACAGATGCAGATGGACAGAGATGCATCTACCCACTCTTTGAGCTGGTCAGACCTGTGCTGGCTGTGTTGTCTAGTCATATAGGAGGTTTTTTCCCTCAGTTCACAAATCTTGCCTCTTAGTAGTATTTCAGTGTCACCATGAGTTTAGATACACACTAATGTTATTATGAATTGTATTATTTTGTAAGACTTCAGTTTTATGGTATGAACTAGAAAAAAATGCTACTAATAATCATAAAGTCTGATTATTCCTGTATATGAAAATTAGTAGATTCTCTTCTCTAAAATGCTTTTGGCTCTTAAGAGCTCTTTTTTTTTTTGAACTGGCGTGATAAGAAAGAAGAGCAATGTATACTATTCCATTTGTAGAAAATGCAATTGGAGCAATGTTAACAAGCTGATTTCGTTTGTACTGAATGTAAGAATATTCAAAAGTAGGTACACACTCAAGGTTCCTGACATTAAGTAGGAAAATTCTGAGACTGTAAGGAAACTAGTGGAATTAGTCATATTGAATAGCTCAAGAACTATAATAAAACAGAGACTTGGAATTTAAAAAAATTACTTACAAAAATATCCCACATACAAGTGGGAAACATGTGACTGCATACCTTAAACAATTAAGTGGATATATAACCTCAATTAATTAGAAAACATGAGGAAAACAGGCCTGATAAAGGCAGTGTTGCAGAAGACATCTAGAGAGGAAAAGAGAGGTTTCCTGAAGACAAGTTCTGATAGATTTGTAAAAGCATTGAAAGAAAAGGTCTACTTATGACTGTGAGCAAATATGTAGAGTGAAAAGAAAAAGCAAAATTAACACGGTAGAAAGTGTAAAATTTCTAACCCACATTTCTGTAAGAGCTGGGACATGAAATTACAGGACCAGGAGCAAGTATTTTGAATCAAACTAGCAAGATAAATTTAACATGTTATTTGAGAATATCAAATTAACACCTATAATTAAGAAGGGAGGAGGGGGAAGTAATCTAAGCCAATACAAACTTGTTAATCTAATATTCATTTTACAGAAGGATATAGAGTTCTTTCTTTTAAAAAATACAGGAAGGTTGGTAAGTGGAATATAAAACCATGCACAAAGCTAGGTTAGCAAAAGTTGATCATGCTAGACACTATTAAAAGAGATTTGATAGTCAAATGAAATGATTGTAGATCTAATACACAAGAATTTCAGCAAGTATTTGACATGGTGCCAAAAAAAAGAAATAAAGAGTTATGATAGAAAGTGAACAGTAGAATAAAGGGTATATGTTTGAATTGCAATAAACAGGGAAAATATTGAGCAGAAAGTGATCAGTGTCGGTTAAGGATTTCATTAGTTCCTTAGCAAAGAAATGGGGAAGATACTAATACAATTTACTGACATTGTGAGTTTTGGAGTCATCATTAATACAGAGGAATATTTTTCTATTGTACAGAAGGGAAGAGCTGAGAGATGGCCCTGAGGACTAGAATAACAAGGATGAGATGAAATTCAGAAGTGTAAAATACAAAGCCACGCACTGTTGAAATAATAACAATTTTGCTGAAAACTAGGATTTCATGAGCTGGTAATGATAGAGGGATAGACCTTGTAGAATTGACTGATCATAGACCAACTATCACCAATATGCTGTAGCCAAGAAAAAAGTCAAAGAACATCCTTGGACATCCCAAGTGAGATAATCTGCGTATCCCAGAGGAATAAAGCTCAAACTGGATTAGGTGCAGAGTAGGATATACAGGAATGACTAGAAAATGAAAAACTTCTCTTATTAAAAGAGACTGAAACAGCTTGGCTTGTTAGCCTTGCAAAATGAAGGCTAAGAAGGGATTATGTTAGCTTTCGGTAAATATATCACTGATGATAAACATCCAAGAGGGGAAAGGGTACTTGGCACAAGAATAAATGGAAATAAACTGGAACTGAATAAAATTTATGTTGGAAATTAAAAGAAGGTTTCTGAGAACCAGGAGTCTGGAAAAGTGTCCAATACAGAGGGGCAAAAAGCTTAATTAATTTTAAAGTTTGATTACTTTATGAAATGGGATGTGTAACATAATTGCCTGTAAAATCAGAGACTGAACTCATTAATCTATGAAGTCCCTCGCACTACCATGTTGCTATTTGTGCTGAAGATGATGTGGGGTTTATGACATATGATAATAATCCATTTGCATATTTAATAGGAACAATCACGGCTGTATGGCCACATATCTGATGTCCTTTCTTGCAGTACATTGAAATAATTGGCCAAAAAAATTAAAAGCAGCCTGGTCTGTTGAGTGCACACAATTTGTCATTTAGTCAGTGGTTTGTGCTTATTCATTATCATCATCTGGCATTCTCTATCACAGAGATATTTTTATGGACAAATGAGTTAAAGCAAGAATGACAATATGCAAAAGAGATCAGAAAATAGAAGGCCTTTTTCCTCCTCTCTTTTATTGTTTGGTTAAGGAGCGTGTCACTGTGATCAGCACTCTTGATAAAGTATGTAAATGTTTAGAGCCTGCTATTCCTGAGCTATTACTTGTGTAGTCTTATCATAACAGCAATCTGATAGAAACTGATAGGGATCAGTTCCCAGGAGGAGAAAGCTTAGAATGACTTTTCGGTTCAAATAGCACCATGACATTGTTAGTTCTGGCTTAATAACTCTGATGTGGTTTTTGCCTTCAGGTCATTGAGGTATCTTCAACCTTGCTGACTTGCATTCTGTTTTTTAATAATTCTAAAGATTGCAAATTCTGCTTGTGATTATTTTAGCATTTAGGCAGTGTACCTAATGTACCCTCAAAATTTATCTAATACGAAGTTCCTATTCATATTTTCAAGTTTCTACTCAAAACATTAGCCAGGTTTGTGTCACAGGGAAAACTTTCCCACTTAAAGGGGTTTGAACAAAACCAGGATCAAAGTGTTTTATTTGTTTATGATAGTACATAACTAACCAACATTCCTTGAACGTTCAGGATGAGTATCAGCAAAACAGAATAACTGCAATATTAGAGGCTGTCAAAATTGTTAAATATGTAAGTGAGAATTTCTAAGAACTCTTCTTTAACTAAGCACAAAAAGTATTTAACTACACCCAAACATGCACATGCTCACACCCCTCACAAATCGTGTGAGTTTTGCACCACCCTTCTGTGGGAAGTGTGCATGCTCTAGCTGTACACATGTCCATGATTCTCCCTGCAACCCTAAATGTAAATGTGGGGAAGAAATCCCCACCAGCTCACACATGAACAGGTGCTTGAGGGTCCCTACTTGCTACCCAGGGCTTCCCTTTCTCCGCTTGATGCAGGCTTCTCATGACATCCCAGGGGAGGATGCTCAATCTGGCCTGGGCAAGATGGTGATTCCGTTGGGTGACTTTTGGCAGGACCAAACCAGATTTTGACTGCTTTTCCATTTCTTTCTGTCTGTCTCCCTACTGTTAAGTTATATTTTTAATACATTTTTCATGCCAGTTTTGGGGTTTTGTTTTTTGTTTTTTTTTTGTGTGGGTTTTTTTCCAAAAGTCCTTTTGCAATTAAACCAGATAATGATCATCTTCCTTTTTAGCTCTGCCAGTCTGGGACAAATGCCACTCAGGCAGTTTCAGGTATGTCAGCTACAGACATTCTTGCACTCAGATTCCTGCCTTAACATAATTTTTTAACCAGGCCGTGTTTCCTCAAAAGGGCCAAACAAGCTCCCCTGGAGATTGTAATTGCAATGCTAAATCATAAACCCCTCCTTAATGAGTGTCTGTCATAAGCAGACAGTCTGAATTTTATAATAGTTGAGTACAAACCCAGAATATTAGGTGTATCATGCTATTCCGAATCCTAGAAATGAATGTCATAAACAATCAGGCAAAATATTATGGCTGAAGCAGAGTTGCTTCTATAAAAGTCTGAATAACAAATGATCTGTTAGACAAGTATTGGAGTTCAAAATGTGGAAAGTCAGAGTGCTATTTTTTCCTACTAGTTTCCACTTGAAATTCTGTGACAGGAGAATTTACCAGTCAGTTGGTCAATAAGTAAAAAATTACTTATGTTTCCTGGTAAAAATGCTAAAAAGAATATGCTCTTTGAAATAGATCCCTTTTATGAATTTTATGAATCAGGTTAAGCATCCAGAATCTAACCTGTACTCCTGAAATTTTTATAATATTGTTTGTAGAGAACAAACCAAACCAAACCAAAACACTAACGGAGAAGTGTAGAAAAGTTTAATAGAACTTATGATGATTTTTTTTCTGATATTGGAAACTCTTCTTGACCTTTCAGACTGGGACAAAGAGGGTGATCCTGGAGGATCATTTAAGAGAATACTTAACTTTACAAAATCACCACCCATTTCTTAACCTTCTTTAGGCTTCTAGAAGAGGTCTACTGTTGGGTTACAGAAGAAGATACCTAAGGTGTATGTGGTATGGAGCATGTGAACAGATTAAATACTTAACTTCCTGTCAGTATTTTGATCACTAACGAGAACACATTCATACTCCTGAATGTAAACCTGCACCCATGCACTAGTTTACTAAGACCAGCTAATTTCTCCTCCTAGGAATAGTCTTCATAGTACTACGGCAGAGAAAAAAGATTAAGCTAGTGCTTTCTGAAGAGTTCCTTGTTTTCCTTAGATTTTTGTGAGTCATCTCTGTGTCTGTACACTCTTGCTTGCAACAGAATTGATAATATCCACTCAATTTACCTCCTGGAATGTGCCAGCCAAATAACTTTTCAGTTCTGCAAAGAGTTCTAGAAACTGGTGTCCTAATCCTATCTTGTTCCTACTTTCTGTGCCAGATAATTACTTATCATCAGAATAAGCTTTTTGTTTCTGTCCAGTGCTGCAATGTGATGTCAAGTCCTGCAGTCTTTTCATATATGTAATATACTATTTCATCCTCTGAGAAGTTTATGACATTATTTCATCTTCTTTTCTTACACATTAATAATAAATTAAACATTGTTTAAGAAAACAAGACAACAAGGTGAAGATTTTTTTTTTAAAACACGCCCTTTAATTCTCTTCTGCAGTTAATTCTCTTATGTGTTGAAGAACAAAGTCTGTCTACATTGGGTACAAAATCCCTTTGGGGTGCCCAGCTGAAAACCAGTCATGTCAGGAAATAGAATAATTAATCTAAAAAATAAACGTAAAATGAATGGAACAAGCAGAGAATATGTACTTTTTTGTGATGAAAAATCTCTCCTGTGACATTTGCATAGAAATGGCCTGAATATATATATATGGGAATATAACCCACACTGTTCAGCATGGAATGTTTTATTAATCATAGTTCTCAAAGATGGTGAACATGGGAGGGGATAGATCAGGAAATAAATAATACATACAACAGAAACGGCCCTGAGATGAGTGGCTCTTCCCTTTATAAATATTACAAGCTTCCCACAATCCCTCAGGTAAGAACACAGTATTCAACACATTTCATGATGGGCAACAACAAAAGAAAATCATTTTAATTTAACATAGGAGGTAGTTCCAAGTCTATCTTGTCTGTCCTGAGAAGCGTATTACAGCCCTAATATTGTTATATAGTGAATTCCCGTATATTTTTATCCTTCATTACTGGAAACTGACTCAAGCAGTAACAGCTTTGTACCGTATTATCAGGGATGAAATTATCTGACTTTATATGAATCATCAATATCAGATTAAAAGGTGGCAGCACTGAATTTTCTACCATACTGCCACTTGATACAATAATGGTGCTAATAATATCTGAAATTACGACTTCTAGTCCCCAGTCAGCAAGAGATCATTTCAGGTGGGGGTGGATAAGAATACTATTTCCTCCCTACATTCTTTAGAAAAAACCCACCCTTTTACAAATAAACATTCTTATAAACATAAATACACTTATTCTAATTAAAAATCAAATGCAATCTGTGTAAAAATAGTGTTGGCCCTGCTTTCCCTTCATAGTATAGGACAATGCAGTGCCTAATTGAGGTGTTCTGAATCATGCTGCCACAGTCTTGAATGTACATTTTAAGCATTGCAATATCATCCATGGTAGCTGGCCTAGATCCCTTCCCTAGAGGCTAGCACTAATTGTGTGAACATAAGAACGCTTTATTGGGTCAGGGCAAAAGTACACCTAGATCCATCTCCAGCACTGACCAACGGCAGATGCATAGGGAGGCATGTCAGAACAGGGCAACATATGGTGACACCTCCCTGACATGCTCCTCTGTCAGCCGTGACTTACGCCTCTGGGACTTCCTGAATGAAAGGTGATGTCTTTGTGTTTAATAGAATCCTGTCAATTTTATTTCATTAATTTGTCTCATCTCCTTTGAATCCAGATAAGCTTCAGGCATCCACACCGTCTTGCAGCAGCCACACATATGAGAAATTACCTTTACAACTTGCTTTTAATCTGTTACTTGATAGTTTTATTTGATGGACTTTGCACAGATGAGAGAGTTTCTATTCAATTCACCCACTCTGTGCTCCTGCTCTTTTATAGACATCTGTCATAGCTTCCTTAGTCAGTTCTCCAAGATGAAGAATGTTATTGTGTTTAGCTTTGCACTATCGTTGATCCTCCTTGTATCTTTCCCAGTATTACTCTGTTCCTTTGGAGACAAGGGAACACTGAACTATATTAAAGACTCCTGAGGAATCAAAACAGTATCATTATGATGTTTTCAGTTGTTTTCTTTTTTATTTTTTGTGTCGTAATTCTTAATTCTGCCTCCTTCTGGAATCCGTTAAACACTGAGCTAATAGTTTCACAGAGCTACCTGCTGTAACTTCAGTCTCTTTTTCCAGAACAGTAATAGCTAGTTCAGAAGCTGTCACTGTGGATGCAAGATCACTTCGAATGCATAGTGAAGATTTCTTTCCCACAACTCTGCTTGCCTGTCACATCATTTCTACTAGTGAAGCAGAACATGGACAGAACTGCTCTTTGCAGCAGACACAGTCCTACAGATTATAAGATAAATATCTTCTCTCAGTGGCAGGGTCTGTTCCTTTGGAGCCTAAAGAGTCAGAGAGGAAGATCCAAAATAAATTTTTTGCATCTGAAACAAAGTATGTCAAATGACTGAATGCACCTTTGTGTCAGAGAGATGGGAAAAGTAAACAAGGAAAAGCTGCTAAATCATTGAGATAGATCTAGAGAACACAGTCTTGCCATAGCTGTTGTATCAGAGGAACAGGAGGGAGTCACTGAAGCAGAAGGGGCAGAGGAAGCCCATTTAGACTTGCTGAACCAAGAGAGAGAGGCAGAGCATTAAAAATAGGTTCTTACAGTTCCTCTACCAGCTCACAAAATGAAGATGTACATATTGCTAGTCTGAGCATGGAGATCTTATGAAATGGGAGAGAGATTGCGAGTGTGCAGCCAAATGTGGCACGATGAAGTCATCTTTCTCTCCCCAGCGCCAGCCTTCTATATCATATGCAATGACTTTCTTCAGATGTTTTGATTATGTACTAAATATGAACATTTTCTAAATCCAAGAAAAGGGTGAGGAGGCCTTTTCTGGCACTAGACAAAAGAACGTTTTGATGATGGTAGTACAGAGTGTTACCAGGATGACTTATCCATGATAAGGACAGAGGCTGATTGCATGATGATATTGCTGGGAAGTTGCAATTTATTAAATCAATGGCATATTGAAAATTGTCACTGATAATGTTATCTCAACATCAAAGTAGAAGCTTTTTCACCTAAAATTCTAAAGAGAAGAATTTTAGTACTGAAAAATTAAGCCCATGTGTCTTTATACAGAAATATTTCGAAATGATGACACCTAGACAGAGATGTAGACACATGTGCTTAGCTCATACTCTAGTGGAAAGACAAGCAGTCAGTGCATCCTAGTGAATGACTCCAGAGTTCACCAGTGGGTACATGTTGAAGCTGCCCAAACATATGCACTTGGTACCATATGAGATGCTCTTAGATATTCATAATACCATCATTGGTCTTGCAGATATGATAAGGACTTCTTGGAAGTAGCTGGAGGCCAGGTAAGATACTTCTAAATGTCTAAAGTAAATCCACACCCTATGCTTAAGATCACAGAATAATAGAATGGTCTGGGTTGGAAGGGACCCCAAGTTCCAACCCCCCTGACACAGGCAGGGCCACCAACCTCCAGGCATGATCTAGACAAGGCTGCCCAGGGCCCTACCAACCTGGCCTTGAACACCTGCCTGGGTAGCCCCTTCCAGCACCTCACCACTCTCTCTGTAAAGAAATTCCCCCTAATATCTAATCTAAACCTTCTCTCCTTTAGCTTTAGTCCATTCCCCCTTGTCCTGCCATTGTCTACCCTTTCACAAAGTTGATTCCCCTCCTGTTTCTCTGCTCCCTTCAGATACTGGAAGGCTGCAATGAGGTCCCCCTGCAGCCTTCTTTTGTCTAGGCTGAACAAGCCCAGCTCCCTCAGTCTCTCTTCGTAGCAGAGGTGCTCCAGCCCTCTGATTATGTTTTTGACCCTCCTCTAAACCCTCTCCAACAGTTCCACATCTTTCTTGTGTTGGGGGCCCCAGCTCTGGACACAGGACTGCAGATGGAGCCTCACAAGGGCAGAGTAGGGAGGGATAACCACCTCCCTGTCCCCACTGGCCACCCCTCTTCTGAAGGAGCCCAGGATACCATTGGCCTTCCAAGCTGCAAGAGCAGCTGCAAAAGAATATTGAATCCTAGCCTTAATCTATATGGTCTGAGAAAACCAGATAATGACTCAGCTTACCAGATGTATAGAGATGTATTGAAGCACAACTGAGGTGTTTGTTTTCCTTCTTGGTTACAACTCACCACTACTAAGGCTGTGAATCTAAGGTAGGTTTTGTGTGCTGTATCTACCTATGTTGCATGTACAAGTCTTTCTCGAATGGTGTTTGTGCCTGTGTGCAGGAAGCTGAATTGCACCCCTGGTCACTTGTCAGCAGAATCTCCCCCTAAAAAACAATGACTGTATTGACTGTGTCTATTGATTATGTGGCAGCGTAGACACATAGCTCACCTGTGCACACATTCCTTTAGAGATCTGTATTTGATGTCTTCATTTGGAATTGAATCCATTCCTCTGGTCTGGTTTCCTGCATATCAACTATTTCTTTTTTACTTTTTTTTGCAGGCAAACTCCTTCTTACAGCAGAGACACGCATCATGTCTTGCAGAGAACAGCATTCACAGAGGGACCTTAGCTCTAAATCAGTAGTATATGTATTACGATTTTAGCCTTAAACTCCAAGCACATGTTGTCTATGGCTGCTATTCAACAGCTACTTCTACATAACTCTGCATACATAAAAACCAATGCTGCAGATGAGCCTCTGTCAGCTTGTGGAGGATGGTACACACACACACATACGTGGACACACAGAGACACACACATGCACTCAGAGCAAACCCTCATGCTGCTGACATTCAGGCAATTTACGTTTAAGTTCAGGTCTTCATGCAGATTCCCTTAAATTATGAAATGCTGCTCAATGAGTCAGGTGCAGCTTTAGACCAATGGGGTGACCCTGTCTGGCAAGACCGGGACATTTAGGGCATACCTTATGTCAGGGTATGGTCTCAGCAGCTTCTGTCCGACATATGTCAAAGGACCCCACAGCAGACTTGACAAATGGGATCCTTCCAGGAAACTTTCCCTCACAAATCTGCAAATCCAGGGTTGAGCATGAGGAGCAAGTTTATATTTTCCTGAGCCCTGGCTTAGCTTTGTTATTATTTCATCAGTCCATCCAGGTTCCCTTTCCCTACCCCTTCTCTCTTTTTCAGTTCCATCAGCACACAAAACCACAGGATGCAAAATGGATGTCTTGGGTCTGACCTGCTTCTTCCTCCTCTCCTGTACATCTCTCTAACGTTGACACTAATCTAGTGCAAGGGCTTGCCTCATTTATGAGCACACACACAAATTATCAGATTGTGAATTAGTAGAGGAGTAGGGATATTGTTCAGAAAATTACCTTTTATTTCAGCAGCTCTGTTGACTCCCACATTTACTGTGGATTAAAATTCATGCTGCCTGGAAAGGCAATTTTCTTTTCTAGTCTTGAGAGTCTTCCTGCTAATAAACATATTCATATGTACACAAAACAAGTATTCAACTTTCTCCAGGTTGCTTGTTTGGAAAGAGTGCCTCCCCAAAATCTGTTGAGGAGAAAAATAATTTTCTTCCTCCCAAATCTGAAGCAGCTGTTCTATTTTTTTTTTTCCAGGGTTTCTGCTGTTTAAGATTTTCTTGCAGGTATATTCCTCTGAATACTTGTATTTATTCTAGGTTCAAAAAGGAAGGTAAAACAAACAAACAAAAATCCCCTAGCTGTCTATTTAGGCAAACTGAGCTGGTTTTGCACAGTACCTAGCACCATAAGAATATCCCAGTGAAAATATAAAGGACGATACATATGTGCATCCCATCGAGGGGCTTATGAAAGATCCAGTCCAGAGCTGAGGGGTATGGTAAGAGTCATGGTGACAATTCTCTTCCCCTGTGACAGGAGCACAAAGTGTGGTTTGGAGCAGATGGCATCTCAAGGATGCAGCAATTGTCCCCTCCCCAGACCGAGCTGAGTGCATGGCATGCAGGCGCTGCCAAAACGCAGCCATGCCTTCACCTATGTCTGATACTGCGCTGTCTTGTTTTACACCACAGCAGGAGAGAGTTTAGGTAGGCATAACTGGAGTTTGGTGAAGACCCTGATTTTTGTACAGTAAATTCAAAAGAACAAGGGAAAAGTACTGTGCAGGTAACCATGCAGTAACCATTTTGCTCAGATCTTCTTTGATTGTAATTTTGTTCATATGTGACTGTTGCTTACAGGCTTGGCAGAAAGACAGGAGGAACGCAGAGCAGGAAAGGCAGAGTAGAAGAACCACACGAAAGGAGAAACAGGGATGATGCTGCTTTTCGGAAGCATAACTACCAATATGTGGGTTTTTTTCTTCAATTTGTACAACTGGGAACACCTTTTTACTCAGGACAGAGGTCCTGGGTTTTAAAAACGCTGTGGACAGATGGTTCACCTCTACTCATTTTTCTGGCTTTGTTCCTCAAGACCAATCGCAAAATGAAATGTTGCAAAAAGCATTGTTTATGAGGATTTCTCTGGGGCTCCAAGGTGTCTGATGCTCCCCAAAACGGGGATGAATCACTAATTTTTGTTGCTAAGAAGAGTTATCCTTTTAACTTGCTTTTATCTTCTGGAAAGTCAGCTAAAGGATAATAAAAATGGAACTGGTGGGTTAAAGCCTCAGTAGAATAAAATCCATTACATCTAAAAAGGAGACATGGAAAGATCAAAGAGGGAGCTAAATGTGTCCTGAAGTACTTCAAAAGGTGGCTCACTTAGGGAGTATTGATCATCTCAGGACAGAAGTGGAAAATTGGCCAGCTTTTAGTGAAAGTAGTGAAGAAGCTGTTGTAGAGGTGGAAAAGCAGCAAGTCTTTTAGTCTACATGTAGGTTTACATACTGATAAATGTTACAGTTATTTGCAGCTATGTAAATTGCCATACAAGTTAGACACTACCTTACCACAGGTAGTGGTAAACTGCAGTCCACTTTAATTGGTGTTGAAGATTTTCTTTCTGCTAGTGTTCCGAAATACAGAGATTTCCTTTGTTTTCTATTAATGTGACGAAGAGTTCGCTGCATTTCATTTATGCCGCAATTGTAACAATTTAAAAAGAACAGCTTTCTGTTCTTGAAGATGAAGGACATAACAAGGGCTGTAAGACGTAACTAGTGTAACATTGCTTGTGAAAAAAAAATGGAGCTTTTATATGTATGTATATATAAAGATACATAGAGAAACGTACAAATAACTAACACTAATGCTTCGGGACATGGTTTAGTGGTTGGACTTGGTAGAGCTACGTTGGACTAGATGATCTTAAAGGTCTTTTCCAACCAAAATGATTCCATGATTTTATTGCATATTATATAGGTAATCTTACATATATGATATAATGCAATTATATATAATGCAGTGTAATAGCATTTCCTCTGAATTAAGAGAGGAGTAAAAAGAAAATAAAATGAACAAAAAAGATAAATGGAAAAAAAGGTGTATATACATAGGAAGCCTTTCCTGGAAAACCAAACCAAACCATTCCTTTCTACCTGAACTGAAGCAAAATTCCAACCTGCCTCCTACTCCCCTCAGTGTGTCTGCTCAGTATTACTCCCAGCTCACAGTGATAGTGGATTGACAAGAGCTTTCCAGAAGGCCAGCTGAAGCAGCAGCAGTGAGGGCCTCTGTGTCCTTACTGCTCCTACCAGCGCAGTGAGGAAAGGTGGTCCAGCCTGGAGGAGGCAGAGAGCTAGGGTACTTTGCTCTGACAGTCTGCCTGCCCAGCGCTTGTCAAATTTGCTTTCTGCCCACAGAAAGTGAAGCTGACAAAAACCTTCCAGGTGAGGAGCCTGGAGACTTGTCAGTTTGATTTTTCCCAGTGGAAAAATGGAATATTTGTTCACAAAATAAATTTAAAAAAATCAATTTTGTAAGAAGGGCATGTTCTATCAGAAAATCCTTCTGACTAAATGTTCCCAACTAGCTTCACTGACAATTTTTATCTGCTGTGGAGGCAGCATGAAAAGACTGCAGAATATGCATTCCCTGATGATATAAAGAGAGTCTGTGGCTGAGAATTTAAGGTATTGTTCCAGTACCGCTAATACTTGCTACCTTTATAATGGTCTGTGTGTCTATTCTGCCCCTTATTTTTAAATTTACCATACTCCACAGAAAGTATGGATGCATCCTTCTATCTCCCATGAGCTACAAGCCTTTGCTGAAAACCTGAAAGTGTGACTGACTGTGAAAACAGCATGCTTTAAACAAGCAAAATAAAATTTAAAATGGATCAGGAAGCCAGAAGAGGACCCACTGCCAAGTGGATGCTGAGAAGAGTTCCCAAAGACCTTGAAGAAGCTAAACATCTGCAGCTGGAAACATGAAGCTTTCTCACAAGAGTGTTTAAGAAAAAAGATAGGTAGTCTAAGAAAAGAATGTGCACAAAAGTTTCTATGCTAATGTGTCTAGTTAATGCAAAAATAAGTCAGATGACCCATTTAAGCCTTTGTGCTGTACATCCCCAAACATGAGTCACTGCCAGCATAAGAATAGGTTGAGTGACTTCAGTGAGCAGAATATTGCTACCGACCTGAGCAGCAGTTTGAGGAGATTCTTAAAACAAAATCTTTTTCTTTTTAGAAGACTGATTTTTTTCAGTGATGCATTTGGATTATCCAGTTAAGAAAATGTGGGGTTTGTACATTAAGCATTCACAAATTTTCTTTTTAACACTCTTCCTTTTATTTTAAATCCAGAGTAAATTCAGAAATGCCAGAAAAACTGCTTCTATTTTATAGCACTGCAAGTGAAGATAAACAAAGGGTCTATTGCCTGCAAGAAAACATGTAAGAGGGTTTTTTTGTCTTAGAAGAGTGTATGAAATGCTCACGATTTTAAAGGTGCATGTCCTTGACTGAAGAATTAACCCAGCAACATCAATAAAAAAAGTATGAACATAGTGCCAATATAAAAATCACAGCAGCTTTTGGTATTTAATGTAAGCAAGAAAGAGCACAATCCTGTTCCCAGTGGAGTCACTGGATTTTTACAGGATTAGGTTTTAATTCCAATAGAAATGCATGGGTAAGGAAGACATGATGCACATTGAGTTGTCTTGATGACATTGGTAGTCATCCTTGTGGAGATGGAGGATGCACAGATTTATATATGCATACTCAGATACATATATACACATATATGTGTGTGTATGTTTTTGTGTGTACTCACACAAAGAACCCCTTTGGTAAAGAAACCTAGGAACTTTAATTTATTCTTATTTCAAATATTTGCTAAGATATGAATCTAATCTAAAAACTGTCAGGCAGCTCCTTCGTTAGATATTCCATGTATATAGTTTGGATAGTTTTAATGGGAAATTTTTGGTTTATAATATGTGGCATTTTAGAAAAAGATTAAAGCTTTTCACAACAGTTTTATTAAGAAAATAACCAGTGGCAAGTGTTGAGCTACTTTTTAATGTTTCCCATAATAATGTCATTAAAGCAATATTTAATTAAACTCCAGTTACTGTATGATGATAAAACATTATTTTCAATACTGAATATAAATTATTATTTTTTCCAAGGTTTTTTTTTCTAGAGTGAAATGAGTTATAGTCAGTGTGCTGCTCTACTGTGGTTTCAGAGCAAAAGATTTTTTTTTTCACTTTAGAAGACTGATTTTTTGAAGTGTTGCATTTGGATTACCTGGATAAGAAAATGTGGGGTTGATATGCTGAATATTGACAAACATTTTCTTTTGCTTTGGATAGCCTTTAAATTTCAAACTAAAATTAGGCAGCAACAGACCTGAAGATTTACAGTTGTGGAAAGGAACTTCTCATATTCAGGACAATGTGCTTAGCATCTTTCAGGTCTATAAAACAGTAATTCTGCTAGCCATTGTTGTTGTTATTTATTATGTTTTATTGCATTTCACACAGCCTCATGAGCCCATTCTGACAGAGTTATGTACTGCTGGAAGACAGTCTACCTTTGCAAGGCTTGTATTCTAAATAGGACAATAAATGAAATCAACAAACAGGGAATACGAGCAGAGGAATAGCATATAGAAAACTAAATTTGTAGACTCAGTACTACTTTGATCATGTGAGAGAAAAACTGAGTGACAACCACTATTTTCCAGAATTTTTTTTCTGGCTTTTGCCTAAACAGCATTTTTTTTAAACATCCTTGGAAAGAAATAAGGTTTCTTCATGTTTGCAGGTGATTGTCCTACCAAGCAAGGTACACCAATGCTCTTTGTCTCCTCTCTCAGAACAAAGATGTGACCTCCCGTTCTTAACTTTTTCTAGACAAACACAATATTTAGGTTTTTTTTTTTCCTTTTTTCAGTCTCAGAGAGAGGCAAATTCCAGTACAGGGAATAACCACAGCAAAAAGGGGAGGGTGAACACCTTGCAGCCTGCTCATACCTAGAGGAACATTTGGTCGGCTCATTCTCCTCCACCTGTGCAGTAAGATGCATTGTAATTGAATTCAAATGTAGACATCTATCAATATGCATTTCTTAAAAAGCCTTGATGGAATCATACACTCCTCTGAATAATATAATCCTACCCCACAAAGAGCCTGTCAGTCTTCTGGAGAAAGGCAGTTCAGCTTTTAGTTACACTCTCTATATTCCCCTTCTCATTAGGATAACAATGAAATGGTTTCATGATTCACAGGTTTCATATAGAATGATCTATATGAACTATTGATCTATATTTCAGCTTTAGTTTTCTCCATCCTCATTTGGCCAGTGTGAAATCTACAATATCACATCTGATTTTAGAAGGGTAGACAATGGCAAGACAAGGAGGAATGGATTGAAGCTAAAGGAGGGAAGGTTTAGATTAGATATTAGGGAGAAGTTCTTTACAGAGAGAGTGGTGAGGTGTTGGAACAGGCTGCCCAGAGATGTGGTGGTGGATGTCCCATCCCTGGAAGTGTTCAAGGCCAGGTTGGATGGGGCCCTGGGCAGCCTTGTGTAGATCATGGCTGGAGGTTGGTGGCCTAGCCTGTGTCAGGGGGGTTGGAACTCTGTAATCCCTGGGGTCCCTTCCAACCCAGACCATTCTATGATTCTGTGATTCATTTATCAGTCTCTGTCCTGTTCTAGATTTCACCGGTTGGTTTCTGCTGCCCTAATAGCCACTCACAGCTCTGACTGTGCTGGTGCAGCTAAAGGTGAAATAATCTACTGAGGACATATATTCCATATTCTTTTCTCATGATAAGGCTTTCAGGTCTGAAAAACTTTAAGTGCAACTTGTCTTTGTATTGTCACTGGCAGATGCCAATACAAGGTCTGGAAGCTCTACTGAACTCCCAAGCAAGAGGTCAACCTGTGTTCAC
This sequence comes from Gallinula chloropus, assembly GCF_964237585.1. Lineage (NCBI taxonomy): Eukaryota > Metazoa > Chordata > Aves > Gruiformes > Rallidae > Gallinula > Gallinula chloropus. The sequence continues at coordinate 113,884,481 of NC_140087.1, read as the reverse complement.
TGTTTTTTGTGACTTGCTCATATGCTGTTTCTTCCTCTGTCCTGTTTTTCTTCTCAATAAAATCACTGAAGAAACAACCTTAACAGAAAACTACTAGTCCAGAGTAAATTAAAAATAAGTGCTTGTTTTCTAGTGTTCAGTTGAGAGTTTCTGTTTTTTTCATTTCTGCTCATTATCTCTCATTCTGTCCGCAGGTACTACTGAGAAGGGTCTGGCTCCTTCTGCTTCATACTCCACATCAGGTATTTCCATACATTAAGAAGATTCCCGTGAGTTGACTTTTCTCCAGGCTTAACAATCTCTCTCTGCTTCTCCTCACATGAAAGATGCCCAAATCCACTATCTTTGTGGCCCTGTACTGATAATTACACAGGAAAGATACCAAATGTCCAGCTGGAAATGAGTACAACTCAAAAGATAAAAGTGTTTGTTAGTGATGCATGATGGTCAGGTAGATCATGACTATAGGAACAGATCTCTCCTATATCTCCATGACATTGATCCACAACAACTGTTTTCTTCCAAGATCTTGATGCAGAAATTTTTCTGTCTGCTTTGCATACTATATAACAGTTTGTTGTTCTTATTTGTACATTTGGAAAAGTAGTTTTGTAGCTGAAATTCTGCCAGTAGAAAGAAATGATACATGCTTCATTCTCCTCTCACACCAGTATTGTACTACTGATTTCAGTGGATTTAATCCTGAGCAGAGGGAGTTTAAATAAGAGGTGAAAGAAATGCATAATCCATCTAGAGTGTGACAATCTGAATTGCTGTGCTTGATGCCCTAAATATATGCAGGAATAAGAGCTACAACTTGTGACCTCATTGGACAAGACACTGAAGACTCCTTCAGTTTGTGTAAACTTTAATTTACTTCTAATGGAAGGTTAGGCTATGTAAAGAATGCAGTGCTCAGCTCTAAATCAGCTTTCAAAAAGTCTATTGACTGTTGTCCTTAGAAGAGTTGCTAATTTACTTCCTTTTCTTCAGGTGGCTTGGTAGTTTGCTGCTGCATTTCTTGATTTGCTCTTCTTTGCAAGACACAGCATGGAATGTAAAGAAGGAGACTCTGGCAAGCTGTTCACTGCTGTTCTAGTTCTTTGTGTCTTACTGTTAGCAAAAGTAGCATGACCTTACCTAATGTGACACCTGATAGAAGAAGTAATGTGACAAGACATACCAGACAGGCAGTGCTGCACACGACATATATGACACATCTCATCCGAAACAAATATTGCTCTTAGCAAAGATAGTGCTTTAAAAGACACTTTACTTCTGTCTCTACCCTTCAGACCATTGATAGATATGAGGGTCATTAGAGAATGCCCTGAATAATACCAAAGTCCAACAAATGTCTGAAGCTAATGTTTAAATTTAGAAGGTAAAAATTACAGATAATCCTAAAACCAGATATATTAAATTGTGTAGTCAGAAGGAGAAGATGGCGAGATTTTTTCCCCCCACTGACTATCAAATCAATTGTACAAGTAATAGGACAAAGCAAGAGTTGCTGTCAATAATAAAATAACACAAACGAGATTTCATTAATTTGGGTCATTATGGTCGGAAAATCACTTGCAAAACCTGGATTTCTGTGGATTAGTAAAGAAACACACTGGAAATTGTACTGTGTATGGTACTCTACACTTGTCAACCACAGCTCAAGCTTGTTCAAAGTTTGCTGTCATATATTTGAGAACATGCTATATTCTAAGATTTTAGAATAAGCACAGTAGATAAATAAAGTACAGCAAATGGATTAACTGATATTACATGAGACCAATTTCCAATGATTATCTCTTTCATTGCTCCACAGAAACTCCCGTGATTGAAAAGAGTGGTAAAATACAGGAATAATGTATATTATATCATTTTATATATATGTCACCACCTTTTTCTGAAGAGTTGCAAGAACTTTGTGATAATGAATACATGAAAATTCAAAACAAATTTGAATATTGAAAATTATATATTATTTATTTATTGCTTGATGGATAGGTGAGCTGAGGCTCAAGGAGACTAAATAAACTGCAGAAGATGGCATAGAGAATCGGTGACCAAGTCTAGCATACTTAACCCACACTGGTCTCTACTTAGGCCAGTTCACAGGGATGAAACCAAGAACAGGTATGTTGTGCAGGCAAAGGTCAATGTAGACTGCCCAACCCTTTGGTTGTTGCATTTGGGGCATCTGCTTCCTGTCTGTTAGGGCTGTAGACAAATGAGTTGGCTGCTGAATAGGTCCTGGCCTGAGGTTAAGTTAAGTGAACAGGACATGGAAAACTATTGGACATGACATGAGGAATTGCTGGATGTGACAGATAACAATGAAAAACTGACAAAAGTTACAGACAGATCCATGAGGAATAAATGTACTTCACATATAGTTAAAGAGGAGTTTTTGAGAAACAGCCAGGCCTCACAGATAATTGGAGGGGACTATTGAGGACCTTTCAGTGAGCAAAACATTACAAGGTGAATCCTTGGAAGAACCTAGGTTAACATATCAATAATACCATATAAGGCTGTGATTATCTAGGTAAAGGCATCAGAAATACCAAATCTAAATAGAGCTGTAAGAGAACTGGCGAGTAGGAAAAGTATTTAGCTTAACTGGTAAGAGACTACTGCAGAGATAGGAAGGTGCAAGGACATGAAAAAAGGGACCAAAAAATAAGAAAAGTACAGTATGCAAATTGTGCAATCAGTGGTGTCTGAGGGTACCTGCAGGGCAGTCCTATAGTTGATCAATGCAGCCTAAATCATGACAAAAAATCGTATCTGGTTTTCTGACATTGCGATGCAAATCAAACTTGCTTCTGTCATCAGGAGGACGTGCACAATCCTTACCAAGCTGTGTGCTTTTCATTGCTGTTAGGCAAATACCCACATGGATGGATCCAGCATCCTGGTGCTGCTACATTATTGTCCACTCCCGGCTGACAGAAGCAGTATCTGCTCACTGCCTCCTCACAGGCATATTGGGTGTATCCAGAACTGCATCTTCATCCCACATCCATTGCAGGCAGAGTCCATGCCATGTGAGATCAGCTTTTTTATTTCCCCAGATTCCTATTAGTTTTATTATTGAATAATTATTTTTTTATAGTGTATATGCCCCCTCAGCTGATCTTCATGTTAAAAATATTATCTCTTCTTGGGTGTAAAGTCTGTTAGTTCATTCCTTTCTTTCAGGTTAGTTTTTTTATGCCTCGTAAACCCTTATATACTTCCTTTTCTTTTACAGTTTTCCAACATATACTTGATTATAAATTCTCTTGTTTAGACCTCTTTTAAACTACCAAAACACATCTCTGCTTATAAATCAGACTTATCTTCTGTCATTTCCAGTGTGCTTTTCATGTTCCTGTTGCACTACCAGTTTTCATACCGTATAAGAACTCATAAAGTAAGGTTGGTAGTTTCTCTTTGCTTCACTGCAAATGGTTTTTTATTGCTCTGTATGGGACTTTGGTATGGATTTGGGAGACGTAGATATGAATTAGGGCCATAAATGAAAGCTGTGGCACTAATGTTTTTCCTAAGGGGCTTATTTCTGGCTTGTCTGCTGCTTTGAATGATATTGGGCATATAAGCTTGCCTGCTGACCTCAGTTTCCCTCCTTCATTTGAAGACAAGGATACAAAGCTTTTTTTTGAGGAATGCTTTGTGATTTAAGAAGCAAGAATAAGATGAGAACAATTCAAGTAATTTTATACATTACTATATTTCTTGCTATTTAATTTTCCCTTTATGATAGTGGACAATCTTTGAGCAGAAATGAGGGAGGAATGCTCTTTATGAGTTAATATTTGGCAGTTCATTATCAAATGCGACCTCACCAGGGAAACTTTTGTCGAATGCCAGCACTGTTTAGACAATGTTTCAAAATACAAACATTTTAGAAGAGGGATTATCAACAGAAATCATTCTAGTTGGACTAAAAGATTTACAAAGGAAGTAAATTGAACAGGAAGAAACACAAGAAGCTATTATTTTATTTTCAAATATGTTGCTTCTATCATCAGTTTGGCAAACTCACATGGGTCATATCCTGAGTACAGGACTGTACTCCAAACACCTGTACTATTAGAGAGACCAGAACTTAGTCTTCTGCATAATGTACCTTTCTTTCAGGTTATTTAAAAAATTTTTTCCCTGAGTTTGAATCCTGAAATTTCACTGATTTAAAGGAAGATGCTACTGATATTGACCAAAAAAAAAAAAAAAAAAAAAAAAAAAATAGCAGATAGTTGGAGTCTTGACTTACAGACCTCATATTGTATCCATACTTTTGGTCAAGAAAATATGTACTAACTGACAGTACATAATAATTTGTCATCTCTATACCAGGAAAAAGTATGTACCACAGTATATACTGTGCAGCTGTCCAATTCTAACATTCTATGTGGTGTTTCTTTTTGTGTGTGTGTTATTTCTTTCCCTTCTTTGATTTTTGACTTCTCTCCTGAAGATGACTTTTCATATTTTAGCTGTGTTTGTTTCAAGAATCAATAGAATTAAGGTTAAATAAAAACCAATAAAAGACAGGAATATAGTTTTCAACTTGTATCAAAAGGTAATTAAACTTTACTGCCTTAAATCACAACTCTAGGTTGTTTCTCTAAGCTAAACTCTTAATAAACAGCAAGAAGTGTGCTTCACTTTTGTCTACTCAAGGCATAAGGGTTGTGACTGGACAGTGCTTACCAGAACATAATATTGATTATCGCGTCTGCATTCACACAAGCTCGGCTCTTCACTGAAGAACTCATTTCCCTGCATGTTAATTCAGACGCACTGACCTCCAGGAACACCCTAACAAGAGATATATTTCCAACGTGGATACACAATAGTGTGGGTAGCTTTGGATTTGGCTTCATTTGCTCTTGACATAAATGTCAAACTGAAGCACCATTTCTCTTCTTGAATCTCAGGAACTAGGGGTTATACAGCCTGACAGTTGGCAGCCTGATTCACTGTCTCAGAACTTGTTGTTGAGTGGTGGCTTTTATTCTTCTTTCTTTTTATACTGCTTCCCTCTTGCATCTTTTTTTCCTCAGCTGTATGGTATTTTGTCATTTGAAAACTGAATGACACATTAATTTCAAGCACTAATGGGAAACTTTCAACTTGAAATCTAGTCAATTTAAAGGAAGTTAAATGCAGTTTCTGCCAATGCATTTACCTTGAGACATCCTGCCTGTGTTATATTTTTGCATTCACATATTTCTATCTTTAAACCATATTTCTTTTTCTCTAGTGCTGTGTGAAAGACAAAGTCACTGGAGGATGATAGTGACAGAATGAGTGACTATACAAAAGGTGCCCACAGATCTGCTTCTATGCCATGAAAAGCATGGGGGTTTTTGCATATATTTTTTCTTTTTCAGAGAAACTTCACATAACGTGCAAATAGACATTTAGTTCTCTATGAACACCCACTGTTCTTGAAGAGATTTGTTACAAAATTTAAATCAAACTTCGTTTTTTTGACTAAAAAATCTGTAAAAACACAGTTGCAACAGAAAATATTTGATCAGTCTTGGTACAAAAAGTCCTTGCCAAGTATATGGATGAGAAAAAGAAAGGCAGAATTCCTTATCTCTTCCAATACCTGGCAGTAAAAATTATTACTTCTTATAACAGTGGTTAAAACATTTTTGGAATGAAGTATGGTTTTTATGTTAACAATATCCCTTTAATTAATTAAGCATAACATATTACCCCTGGCTGGATAGAGCTGGCTGCAGCTGAGAGTGAATGAATTCTTACCATCTGAGACATATTCATGCTATTTACATGGTTTTAAATCCATGAGACCTTCTACTTTTTCAGCACAGAGAATTCAGGAGCCACCAACCAAACACTAACCTAAAGTGCACTTCACAGATTAATACTTCTCTTTGGGGATTCATTTAACCCAAAGATCACACACTACTCTCAGACATGCAGGCTTTTTCTTGTCTGTTCTAACTTGATTTCCTGTCTGATCATTTTGCTTCTTGGCAAAAATGAAGGAACACTGCAAAGGCAGTCAATAGCCATTAATATCTTTACCATAGGTAATGGAATGAAGGTTACATGTCTTGGGACAAATGCAAAGAGACTTCTAATTTATTTCAGTTTTTATTATTTTTAGGGGAAAATGCCTATAGACTCCAAGCTGAGATTTCACTGCACTGGTCACATTCTGGCAAGTTGAAATTGCACACGGGAGTTCTTGGTTCTTGTAAAACTATCCTATGCAAGTTGAGACATAACAGTGTAACTCTTTAAATGTAACGAAAACTCTTCTTCACTTCTCAGTGTCTTTTTTTAAATTCAAACTGGTCTAAACTGTCCTACATTAAAGCACAGCTCCTTCCTAGGGATTGTCTCTACCAAGTATAGGTAGAGAGATGGTGGGATCATTGATAATCCCAAAGCATCAGATGATTAAATCTGCTAAGAGAAATGAAGTTAAAAGAAAGAAGTGTATTTGCCTAAGTCAGTAGTGACATCAGTCCTAAAACTAGTGACTTCAAGAAATGCTTGAATAAATCAGTAATTCCTGTCGTTTATCCACTTTTTGTTTCTATTTCAGACACATCAGGAATTCTCTGTCCTACTTCATTTTCCCTTAGAGAATGAAGTAAGCATGCTGACTTTAACTACAAAGACTGAGATCATACACAATTTGCTTGTTAACAAGGATGCCCTCCAACTAACAACTACTCTAACATATTTGGGTGATTCATCCCTCACACGACAATAAACATTTAATGCAGAAAAATGTGGGGAACTTAGGAAGCTTTATTTTCACTAGCTTACCCATAGACCTTCTGTTACTTTGTTGTTTTGGGTTGTTTTTTTTTTTTTTTTTTTTTTTTTCCTTTTTAAATGTATCTAACCACTACTTAGGATATATCAGCAGCTATCTCATTCAAAGCTTTACCAGCTCAGGGCAATGGTACTATGCTTTTGCTTTATTTTCTTGTTTTTTTCTGAAAATAAGCATAGACAAGAACAGCTGATTCTTGCATCCAGACTCTGAAAATGGAAATCTTTGTCAGGTCAAAATTTGTGTAGATTCATGTGACATTCCTTTACAAGCATCTTAAATATAGGCAGTATGGCTTTCAGCAGAAGAACCTGGAGTAGGTTGCTAAATAAAGGGCCTGACATTAAGGGAAGGTATAAGTCTGTCTCACTGGATCACATCAATAGGCATCGTGATCTGTGTCAGGAGATGGTGAGAAAATGGGAGAAACATAAAGAACTTAAGCAGCAACTATCTTGCTGAAGATGGGCACAAGCTACATCACAAGCTACAAATGTTTTAGACATTGTCAGCACTTCTAATTTAAGAAAATTATGACTTTTAGTCCACAATTGTCTTTGTGAATTGCCTTTTGAAATGTTTGCTAAAGCTAATAAGAAAACTTCCCTCTGACTTTTAAACATTTAAATGACTGATACAGAATAGTTTCCAGACCATTGCATTTTTCAAGATTTTTTATTTTTACTCAGATTTTAATTTGATTTTTCAAAGGTCCTAATGAAGAAAAAATAGTTTCCTACATAATTTTACTCTGCTGTCCTCTTTTTTTTTTAATTCCATCTCCCTAAATTTGACTTTTTTTTATTTCTTTTAACTGCCCCGCTCTTTGCATCAAAATTTGTCTTCTAACTAGTTACTTTATGAAATGACCATTCATTTCACATTTGATAATCCAAACTCATAGAATCATAGACTCCTTAAGGTTGGAAAAGACCTTCAAGATCATCAAGTCAAAGTGTTAGCCCTACACCACCAAACCATTAAACCATCTTCTGAAGTGCCTCATCTATCTGTCTGTTAGACACTGATGGTGACTCCACTACCTCTCTGGACAGCTTGTTCCAATGCCTGACCACTGTTCCAGTGAAGAAATTTTTCCTAATATCCAATATGAACCTCTTCAATCTGGTGCAACTTCAAACCATTTCCTCTTGTCCTTTCATCATTCACCAGGGAGAAAGGCAAACACCTGCCTCACTACCTCCTTTCAGGTAGCTGTAGAGCACAATAAGGTCTTCCATCAGTCTTCAGTGGTGAACCTGGACTTCCAAATATAGTGTGATGATCTTATTGAAAAAAACTAAGACAGCTCACATTCCTAAAGAAATCCAATCCACAGTCTTTTACAGCAGAAAAGTAGTCTGCAAGTGTAGCTAGAAAGGCAAAAAGGCAGATACTTTGTTAATATTAACATTTCTTTATTGACAGAGATAGGCATTATTGTATGCTGTTTGATTTTCTGCAGAGGACAAAGGTCATCCAAATTCCCCTTCGAAAGACTTTCTGGCATTAAATTTGACCAGCTGCAGGGTTGAGGGTTTTAAAGACAGTTTCTCATCCCATCTGTGTATAGTGGTGGTTTTATGCCTACAGCTGCTTCAGATAATTATTTTTTTACCATTTATTTTTATGGACTGATCATTATTAGACACGATTTTCTTCCTGAATGTCTGTTTACCTTTTCCCCAGTGAGATCAAGGCTGGTCTCTGGGCAATGCTATCAACCTTGTTGTATTAGACTCTGTTATGTCCTTTGCAAACCTTTCTGTCTTCTATTTTGTGCAAACACAGGAAAAAGTCACATCAGAGAGAAGAGAGACACTCCAGAGGCTGCAGGGCTGCAAAGGAGAGGGAGACACGTGCCATTCACAAGTGGGAGAAGCTGTAAAGATCCTACTACTGGCATGAAAGAGGTATGTAGGTGTAGCATGTTGTGCTGTATTTCTTCATTTAAAGTCTCTCCTTCTATTCTAAAAATGACCTGATTGCTATTTTCCTGCAGACACAGAAGCCCAGCAGTACAGGTCTCAGTGTTAGTACAGAGCCTGTGTTTGTGATGCTGTGTATGGGACCAGACAGAACAGTCAGATGAATGGAAAGGCTCATGCTTCTGTCTCATACTATTTCCAAATGCAGAATATGAAAAATTTGCCTGCTTAACTTTATTTCCAATGCTATTAATTATTTTTTGTGTTATTAATGCTTTTTTATGATCTGTCAATTCTGTAGCCTCTGAAACAATCTTTCATTTATACTTGAAGTTAACTGCTAGAGAATCAGGAGCACTTACAACAATGAAGATTATAGTTTAAAAATAATATAATTTTAATGCTATTTTTATTTTAATCCCAATTATGAAGTATTTTTCAGTTTTGAGTCTCCTTCGCAAAACATAATTAATGTGAAAAATGCCAGCCTTGCTTCAGTCTCCCTAGGATTCCTTATTTAAAATTTGACTTATGAACTACACTGGTGCATTTACGGTAAGACAAATCAAGAGTAATTCAATTGGTACTGATTTCCATACTTCAAGTTTACAATGGTGTGAAAGCAAAAACTTGCCCAGATCTTTAATGTATTTCAATTTATGTAAGCCATGCCACACACTTATAGATTTCTCTTTCTAAGTCATTTTAGTGATAGGTTATGGCAACAGCATGACTTTCCAACAAAAGCCATGAATGTTCTTAAACTGACATTCAGGAGTGTTTCTAAAATGAAGATGGAAATGTACATCATTCTGACTTCAATGGCACATTTGCTAAAAGTTAGAAGTGCATCAGCACTGATCATGCTGAGGGATGTATTACATAAATGTCCCTTGGCCTTTTGTAATGCTGAGGGCTTACCACAGGCAGCTCTGCACCTTTTTTCCCAAACTTCCATGGCTGTGCTGTCCAAGAACCTCTGTGACATCATTTCCTCTTGTTCTTCTCCTGCCATTGTCCTCATGTCATTATTCCCACAGCCTTCTGCCTCCATACACTGATATTGCTGTTATGGGAAGTATTTGCCACCAGTGTGACAATCATTCCTTCTTTATTCCCCTTTGCTTACATTTTTCAGGTTACCTTAGTGTGCTGGTTTTGACTGGGATAGTGTTTTCACACAGTAGCTAGTATGGGTCTGTGTTTTGGATTTGTGCTAGAAACCACATTGATAACACAGGGATGTTTTTGTTGTTGTTGATTAGTGCCTACACAAAGCCAAGGGCTTTTCTGCTTGGGGAAGAAGAAGGAAGGAGAAGATGTGCAGAGTGATGGTGATTGTCTTCCTGAGTCAACATCACACATGATGGAGCCCTGCTTTCCTGGAGATGGCTGAACACCTGCCTGCCCATGGGAAGTGGTGAGTGAATGCCTTGTGTTGCTTTGCTTGCGTGCACAGTTTTTGCTTTATCTCTTAAACTGTCTTTACATCACCCCTCGAGTTTTCTCATTTTTACCCTTCTGATTCTCTCTCCTAACCTGCTAGAGAGGAGGGGTTGTGGAGGAGTGAGCAGGCAGCTGTATGGTGCTCAGTTCCCATCTGGGGTTAAGCCACAACATTTAGGGACCCTAATTCAGCATGTAGACCTGGTTGCTAATCAAAATGTACTTCAGCATCACAAGTGGGTACAACTAGTGGGGGACTTGGGTGAGTCCTGATGAAAGCTACATTGTTACCATGGCAAAATATTGTGGTGACACCCACCACAATGGATGGGAATCCAGGGCAGGATGCCCATCTGGGGACCCTCATTGCTTCTCCTTCTCTCTCCTCTTTTGATTTTTTTTCCTTTCTCTAGAAGTAAATTTCAGCCTTAGACTTGATGAATGACATCAGGTACAGACCCTACTAATAAATCATCGTGAGTGTGAACTTGTCTCAAACTAGTTTGTGCAACAGAGGTAATATAAACCAAAAAGGCCAAAAATAATAACCTACCCAGTAAGACCATGTCTGTACTAGCAGCACAAAAGTGCCTGGGACTCTTTCCTGGCCTTAAGGCTGACTGTCAGTTAGATAAAGTCTGGCTGTGATAGACTTCCATCTGCTGTAATATTTTGTCCTACATACTAGCATCATACCATGAGCACATGAATAAAGGTGTTACAGTCTAAATAAACAAAGAAAGAATAGTCTTTAAAAAAATCTTTATCTTTTAATAGCTATTGTTCTATTAAGCTTTGCTACTAAATTAAAATAATCTGCCTCATATTAGAACTCATCTAAAGATATTATTCCACACTTTAAAAACCTGACTATATAGCTAATATAAAATCAATAATTTCATAATTACTTTTTCCCAAAATGCTGTAATAGCTTAATACTAGGAGTAAACTGCATACCTATGTACCCTGGTTTCACCATGTTTTCTATTTACCAACGGCAACATCAGGACATTTTTATTGTGTTCTCATATGCAAGGTTATTGAAAGAGATTGAAAGATGAAGGAAGAGATCATGAGAAATGAGAAGGATTATAAAAGACTTAGAAATAAGCTTTCGTTTCATTGAAACAGGTACCTATATTGTTTGGCTTTGAGGAAGTTTTAAACCCTTATCTTAAGGATCCTTGTCACTGCAAAATGAACTGATGTTACAATGATTCAATACTGTGCACGACGTTTCTGAGCTCGAGTGCTCTGCATTCGTTGTCTGTGTCACACAGGGCTGAGAGATAATAGGCAGCTACTGAGAGACCAGCATCCTCTTGGAGGTGTCCTAGGGAAAGTTTTCTGAACTCTCTCTCTCTGAGCTTTGAGCAAAATAAAACATGAAACACTAAAGAGTGGGAAATGGAGAAGTTGGAAACACAGAAGCAATGGATCTGAAACAGGAAAGAGAAGCTTAAAGAAGTACATGGTAGTAAGATGACTAGAGGAAGGTGTGCAGGTTCTGAAAAATACTGTTTTCCCTACAAAAACTCACAGGGTAATTTCACACTGAAGAGGCTGTTATGCTGCTAATTTTTTGGAGGTTATGCCTAGCTGTGCTCGGTGCACTTCCAGATCTCTGCTCAGAACTATGATACTTTACAGTTCTGCTTCAGCTCCCTATTCTCAGATCAGAGTCACATCAGTAGATTAGTTTCATTCCCATTCCCATTTCATTTCCCTTGGTACCCTTTGGTGAACTCCAGTGATTATGAGGATAAGGGATTATTTACACGCTCTAGATCCAGGCAGAGATCAGGCTTTTCAAACATTTATTTTATGGTCTGCAAATTCATTGCCTTTTGTGACTTGCATTAACCCAAGCAGTGATTAGCAGTCATGTTATTAACCTATTATATAACCTATTATATAGATAATATCAGCCTGGCTGGTACCTAAAAGCTTCAGGCTCATTTAACATGTTTTTTTTGTGTTTTCTTTTTCTTTTCTAGTAATGTATTAAAGGTGTTTACAGGATTTTAAGAATCTCAGTAGATTAATCGATCAAAAAAGTTTGCCAATTCAACCAAAGGTTTGGTGGTTGCTTACTGAAGTCAAGGGAAATATTTCTATTTAGCATTTCTTTTGGATTTGTAAAAATTACAATTTCTCCTAAAAGCTTGGTTAGATAGGGAGTTACCTTTAATTAGGTGGATAGATTAGGAAGCAGGTAAGTAGGGAAATCTAGCAAGAAACACAATGACTTCTACTTGCAATACACAGTGGAAGACTGTTTTGGTATGAATAGATTATGGTCTTGTTTAATAATTTCTGACAGAAAAAAATGCTGAAAAGCCATATTATTGCAAGTCATAATCTTTTGTGGGAAGTAAAATTTCAAGTCTGAGTTAGAGCATTTTCTCATGTCCATGACCTATTCTAGAGCACAGAAAGCAAGTCTGTGAACGATCTATAACTTGTTCTTAATAACAAATATTACTGTCTGCTCATTTTGACAGAGTATGGGAAATATGAGCAAACACTTCAGAACTGGTCAGAAATGGAATAAAATATTCTGTCTCTATTTTTCTCTCTCTTTTCTCTTGAATTTCATTATTTGATTTTTTTTTTTATAGCAGCTTTGTTTGCTTTAAAAAGTACAGAAGGAGCTGTGGAGGAAGGACTCTTGAAAATGTCATCCATGTTTTGAAAAGGGGAAACTTTACATTTTTATTTTCAAAATCTCAGTTTTAAAAGGAACATAGTCTGCTGGTAAGGCAGAAAATGTTAAAAGCAGACAAAAGAAATAACCTTAAACATTACCAAGTTCCAGTCTGCATCTGAACCTGTGCCTCAGGCTTTCATTTTATATTTAATACTGTTCCCTGGGTCTAATTGCTCCAAAGAAACAGTGATGAAAGCTAAAGAAAGAGACCCTATAACAGTAAAAAATCTGCTTATGCTTATATCTACCAGTTAAATAAATCCCTCTGTGTGAAGTCCATTTGTTGTGAACTCCTGAAAAGACACAATATTTCACATCCAGAATGTTCTCGGAGTTTCCTTGTGGGAACTGTCAATGAGAGTTTACTGCTCCTGACTGACTTCTCCTTCACCCACTTGGATTTTCTCTCCAGCTCTCCATAGATGTACACAGAATGATCTCAGTAACCTGGAGCAAGTGGTGCAAAGTGAATGTTCTTTTTCCTTTCCCAGGTTTCTACTCCATCTCTGGAAGCAGAATAGACATGCACCATCCGTGCAGAGGTTCTGGTGCTGCTGAAGAAGAACCCTTAAAACATTTTGATACACAAATTATAGAGGATGCCTACACTTTCATGTAGGGTGTAGGGGCACTGAACCCTTATGGCTTCAAGGTGAAGCAGAAATCCTGATTTATATTCCTTATCTTGCAGCTACTTTGCCACTTTTGAGCAGGATCTGACTTTGCTTATCTCTCCATAAAATGGATTATGACAGGAATTTCTTGTCATCAAGGCATGTTATGTAGCTAATTAACTTATATTTGTAATGTCTTTTTATAGCACTTGTATGAAAAGTCTTACATTGCTGTTGTAATGAGTTCACTCTCTTCCTATCAACTGCAAATGAAGCAATAGCTGTTTTAATACTGAAGCATATTTCTACTCTTAATTATGGGCTAGATTATTATCACTCTCAGCCCAGCTTGAAGGTACTCTCTTCTTTGCAATATCCATTTCTCAGGTTTGTGCTGTTAGGTCCAGCTAATTTATTTTTGTAATTGGAAAGGAAGTAAATTTGAGGAGGCATCACTGTGCTTCATCTTGCCCATCAGGACTGAATAGCTTGTGGTCATTTGAATGTGTTAAGTATCCCGGAGTGCAGGCAGGAAAAGCACTGTAAAATGTAAATTGCATTGCACTGAAAATGTAGCAGCTGTTAGTAAGAGTGTAGAACAGGAAGGAAAGGCAGGTGAGCCTCAGCTCAAAGGCTGTGCTTAGTGCCACGGGTCTCTTGAAGAGGCCACAGATCCATTTCTGACTCCTAGTATTTACAACATCCTATTACTTTGGTATTATTTGGAAGTTAATTACAGGGCCCATCAGCTCCTTTGGCTCAACAGCATTTCACTGAAAAGTATTCAGGCATTATGTGACTGGTTGCAAGGGAGATTATCAAAAAGTCAGAGAAGTGTAATAATCAAGGGATTTCTTTGTTAATAAAGAACTTGATGAAAAACAAATTAGTTAACACTACACAGAGTTGAAATCTTGCTGATGGCAAATTTTGATATTAATTTGAAAAAAAACCAAACTCAGAAGACCTTTTAAAGTTTTGCATAACACGAATTTATGCAGAAAATACGTAAAAAAGTAGATCTCCAACCCTTCTTTCTAGTCATGCAGATGACCCTCATTGCTGTAATATCTGAACACTTATGTCATGCTGTTTTAAAAATCAGAAGCCATTGCGTTTAAAATTAAAATGTCAATGAATTAGCCGTATAGAAATCCACATCTATCCACAGTTACATTAGATCTTACTAGGAATGTTTAGGAAGAAGAAGCTATAGCCTGTGCTTTATCTGCACTTTGTCTACTGAGTAGACAAGCACAGTGTGGCTGCGTATGCTTTTGGTATGGCATGAAAGAGGCTGCTAATTATGCCAGATGCTCAATGTGTTGCACGCCTAAGTAAAGCAGGCACAATTGAGGTGGTGTTGCCAGGATCACACCTACAGCACGTAATTTTCCAGTGTGAACTGAAATCTAACTAGATTCTGTCAGAGCCTTTCACAAAGCAGGAGCTGGAAATCAGCGTATCATCCTGTATCTTGCTGACTATAATGCATGACTCAGAGGGATAAACTTTTCCTCAACAGCTAACAAGGAGCTTGTTTCCACATTGGTTTTCTCCTGCATCAAGTTATTTGTTCCCTTGCCAACTAATGTATATTTCAACTGACATGGTGTTTGTGGACTGAATAGAGAAGAGCTCACTTTGTATTAATGTTTGCGTTCCCAAATGAAACATTCACACGATAATGATAATGCAGTATAGGGAAAATTGTTTCGCATTTGCTTTCCTTTATGTGTTCTGTTCATGGACTTGGTGAAGATTTACAGTGTATGCATTCAGCATGAAGTCATGCATCAGTGCCAGAGCATTTCCTTGATTCTGCCTATTATACTTTTCAAATGAATAATATAATGCACATATATTTTGCCTCAGGCAAACAAATGCATCCTCACAAACCCCAATGAGGAAGAGAAGTGTATTTTTATCTTAATAATACCAACCATAAGTGCTAAAACATGCGGGTCGGGTCCCCAAAAGTCACAAGGGTGTCTTAAAGATCATGACAATAGGAAGAATTATAATACCTTTCAAGTTGTCTGTCTTTTCTTTTTTTTTTCCCTTTTTTTTTTCCTTTGAGTATTGAAAGACACTTGGGATACAAGTTCAAATTTTGCATTTTTTTTAACCATGGAGGCTAGAAACTTGTTTTTTGAAGGAAAAACTTTCCAAGACACATGTACACATTTCAGTCACAAAGTCAGATTTGAATAAATACATCATTATTTCTTTTGACCTTAATACTAAGATCATGATTGTGGCAAAGGGATTGTCATATTTTTGCAGGCAAAGAAATATGGCACATAATAACCAAGTCAGGGATTTGTAATGAAAACTCTTTCCAGCAGGACATGCAATTCCCTTACAGTCTCTTCAAAATGCCAACTAGAGGTGAGTTCATTTCACCTAATACAAGTTTGTTGTTCAGGATCTGTAATGGAAGAGATTCATATCACCTAATTCTATCTGTCTTGTAGGTGTCTCACCTAAATGAGCTGCTACGGCTCCTCTTATAGTTAATGGAGAGTGACAGGAACCTCCAGACTGCAATTCATTCCACCTGTCATAGACGCCTGTCCTAGGGAAGAAGGAGTGTTTCTGCAGACTCCACCGATTTTACAGGAAGCTTGAGACAACTCAGTCCCCTCTTTTTTTTCAGATGGCTGAGGTTAGGAGTGAGGGTTCCCACCACAAAGTCCTTTTGAAAGCACTGCTGCCCCCATGTGTGATCTGGGTTCCCAGAAGGAACCTGAACCAAACCCTGAACACCACGTGCCACCCTGGTACTTGGTAGTTAACAGAAATGCGAACTTTTGTGTTTCTATGTATTTGACAGCTTATGAAACAATTTAGTTTGTAATACATTTGCTTAAATGAAAACCTGATTAATTCCACTGTACTGACTTATTAGAACTAATAGGTTTTGTTACATGTGTTGCAATTTAAGCATTGTTAATTATTCAGAGCTGAGTGAATATCACAAAACATTTGTCATGAATATTTGCACACATTTTAAACAAAATTGTCCTTGGCAGTGTTTGCAACAGTTAAATATTTGATTTTCATGTATATTTGGGTGAGACAATTTTCTTTTCATGAATATCAGCAGAAAGGGAATCTCACATGAAAATTCACACAAATATTTATTTAAGTAAATAGTTGTACCTGCAGTATACTTGCCAGCATCTTTCAGAATCAGTGAAGTGAATGGTCACGCAGCTAGCAAAGCAGTTTGAAATATGCTAATATCTTCTGTAGATGTCACTAGGAAGAAGATGGGAATGAGAGTCATTCTGTGGCACCACATTCAACTGAAAAATACCACGCTTGCCATTTGGTGATATCTCAAGCATGTAATAATCCAGAATCTTCACGTTCAGGGAAACAACCCTGGACCTCATAGATTGCCCTGCCACTGCGACATTGACATGGTACACTACACAGTACACAGGGGTCCTATACTGCATGTGTGCCAGTTACTCATCTCTCTTGTTGCCTCGAGTGAGGCTTGCAGTGTTTCCATCTGAGACAAAGGGAGTGGGGGAAGAGTGAACACATTAGAAGGTGACAGCCTCTGAGACCAGTCCTTTATATGGCTGATATTCATCCTGGCAAACTTTGGATTTCAGTGGCATAGGTATTTGCACCTAGCCTACTCTAGTGAATAGAGAAAATAGGCACATTTACCCAAACCTGTAGTGGACTTTAGGAAGGGAAGAGTTGTTTCGTGAATGTTTGTACACTACAAGTGATCATCTTCATGATCAAATAACTCAGCTTTCCTTGCTGTCTTCCATGAAGACACCCAAGGTCAATTTGGGGATAGTAAGGCCCACAGACAATTTTATAGTGGCAATATGGGACTGTGATGGACCCAGATCCCAACTCCAATAGGACAGGTGTCACAGGCCCAAATGATATTGCAGAGTCCAGAACACATACTTGTAGCGTCCTGAATTAAAACACCATTTCCTGTGACAAAGCACCATGTTATTTCAGTCATTTTCAATTGGAAAAAAACCCACAGAAATAATCATGGTGTTTTAGGGCCAAGGGCTGGGCTTTAATGTGTGGAAGCAGACTGTTTCTGATAAAGTGTGCAGCCCTGAGCGGTGTGGACATGGTACACTCTGGCACCAAAGCACAACACCCTTTAGCTGTGTAAATGGGGCTGTTACTCCCCACTGCTAATGAAGGGATTGTAGGCATCTACAATATTAATATCTAAGGACAGATGAGATAATTCCTCCCTGCTTTGGATGACATCTCTGGTTTCGCCTTTTTCAGCAGGGAAAAGACCATTAGGAAGAAGATCAGGCCGGTGGGATGAACCAGCAGCTGTTGAGTGAGGAGTGCGCTGGCAGTTTCTCAGAACTAAAGAGAGATAGTGCGTGAATCCAACGCCTGCTGCTCTTTGAGCTAGTGCCTGAACCAATAAACCTCCTGTTAAAATGAGCCTGCTGTGACTGTTTTGTTGGTATTTTTAATTTAAACAATAGCTAATTAAATATGAAAGCAATTAGTATTTCTGTTCAAACAGCTGTCATGTAATGTCTGGTGCTGCAGTTATAATTCCTTAGCAGTATTGCAAACGGTTTAGAAGCAATGGCTTTTGGGGAGGAGAAGGGAAAACCAAGCAATATTTTCTATGGGCATTGAAAACCACTGGCAGGTGCGTTCAGCTTTTGCTGCTTCAATTTACAAGCATGTGGGATGCTTAGAAACATAAATATCCTTTGGGTTCTGGTAGAACCTCAGACAGCATTGTAATATACAGCAGGGAGAGAAATACAGTTGCTGATGCTGTCTTCCAGCTTTATCAGTGGAAGATTTTCTTATACAGGCTCTCAAAACCTCAGTGAAGAAGGAAAGTATCATGGTGGAGAAACAACCTTGATGTTCTGTCTGTATCCTGACCTATTGGAGCTACCGATTTACCACTCCTTTGTGCTGTAATTCAACTTGGACTTTTGTAATCTCAGCTGCTGAGTGTTGATCCGATATGTTTTTCACCAGGGATCCAGTGTTTTTGAGGTTTTTTCTGGTTTTAGCATGGCTCTTTCTGTGCTGAACTATCTACTAACTTACCAATGTAGTTAAGAAGAACTGCCACCCCTACAAAATCCATTCTTATAAAGAATATGGGAAAAAAAGTATTCTTAAAACAGACCTCTGTCTGGTGTAAATCACCACAGTTTCCTATAAATTAAAAGCTCAGTTTCGTTTACTGTGGCTGGGAACTGGGCCTGCTCTTGGCTTTGGCTGGCAAGAATACAAAAGAACCTCATTATTTCCAAGTTTTTTATTGTGAATAAATAATTGGCATTGATCTATGTTCACTCACCTTGTATACATTATTAAACACTTGTTTACTAAACAACCTTTACAGTTAAAAGAAAAAAACAACCCTAAACTTCACTGAAAAATACATTGAATCTCAGTATAAAATCAACTTAAGGAGTTTAGCAGTAAGGTGAGTGAAGTTCATTTAATTAAAAGATTGCTAGAGGGGAGACATTGGCAGATCAATTTTTTAAGTTTGTGGAATTATGCACTGATATGCAAGTTTAAAGCTGCTGCCTTTGATTGCAGAATATAACAAATGGGAAACATTATATATTTATGAACCATTCAATATCTTCCCCCTTTTTTTCCAGCTGGCTTATTGGAAAAGAAAAAAATATCCTTTCCAAGTTGTGACAGCCAGAGTTAAACAGACATTACCAAAATATATATAAGGAGGTGTTAACGTACATTTCAACATGAAATTCTAATTGAAACTTCCACACAGTGGGAAGCTAGAGAGCAAGTTTCAGGGCCTGGGGACATGTAGAAACTGCTTTATAAGAAATTGCCTTTTTGATAATGAATATTAACTGATTATTTTTTAGGTTTATAATTTATTAAATAGCTTGCTACCATTGATTTGCACTTTGGAATTTTTCAGACATACCAAAATTTTGAACCTTTTAGTTCTTCATTAAGTGATATATGTTAAATATATATGTATATATATTGTGTGGAGACTTTTAAAAAGTTTTAGGAAAAAAAGAAGAAAAAAAGCTCTTTCTAACTAATCAGTAATCTCTGGACCAGAGGCCTGTTACTGTATATCCTTAATGGAATGTGTCTTAAGAGTTGAAAGCATGCAACACATGGAGATCCAAAGGTTCTCAAAGAGTATATAAAGTCTGTAGCTTCACCATAATTGTGAAAAATGCAGCATTTTGGAATTTTAAATATTTGTACAGTGATCATATAAATGGCCTTTTATGGATTCACATAAAACTGTGTTATTTTTATTAATATTACTATTATTGTTTATTATTATTGCAGCATAATACAACACTTACTCTAGTTAAGGGTCCCTTAGCATTTCCATTACATATCCAATTTTGGAGGGGTTTATGACTCAGCCATTAAAATTCTCTGCAGGCTAGAAATTGGCGAAGGAGCTCACAGTCTGAAACAATCTGTTTAATGAAAAAAATGGAACAAAATCAATCTGCTTGGTAAGAAAAATGGTTGGGGAAACCCACTGCTGCTTTAAGTAGTTCCTGAAGTTTGTTTATTATGATTCTATTTTTAAAAAGCTGTTATTTTTTAGAAGCAAAGCCATGCATCTGTTTCTTTGGTCCTGATTCTGTTTTTACCTGTAGTCTAGGAAGTCAGAGCAACAAGGCCGATGAGGGAACTGGAAGATGAGTGCTATGAGGAGTGGCTGAGGGAACTGGGGCTGTTTAGTCTGGAGAAGAGAAGGCTGAGAGGATATCTAATTGCTCTCTACAACTACTTGAATGGAGGTTGTAGACAGGTAGGGACTGATCTCTTCTCCCTACTGACAAGCGATAGAACATGAGGAAATGGCCTTCAGTTGTGCCCAGTTAGGTTTAGATTGAATGTTAGGAAAAATTTTCTTCATAGAGAGGTTTATTAGGCGTTGGAATGGGCTGCCCAGGGAGGTGTTAGAATCACCATCCATCCCTGGAGGTATTTAAAAGACGGGTAGATGCAGTGCTTAGGGACATGGTTTAGTGGTGGTTTTGGCAGGTGAGGTTGATGGTTGGACTTGGTGATCTGAAAGGTCTCTTCCAACCAAGACATCTCTATGGTTCTATGATTTTAAGGGATTTACATCCATTCAGACTTGGTGCAAAACTTTTGGGTTTAACCGATGGTTTCTTACATTAGATTCGCAAATCTGAATTTTGAACATACAGGACAACAAGAAATTGGGTCTCTTGACTTAGCCAGTGGGTGTGCTAAAGATTCTATTCCATGAACTGATCAATTGTACCATGTTGAAATGCAGGGTAGAAATCCCAGAACCAGCACTGCTAAAAACAGTATGTCCAAACACGGAGCTTCTTTCTTTGCTGCTTCTCTATTGTAACACTCCATTATCTTTTGTCTGACTCCTAATATTTATTTCTTCTCATATCACTACTTCGATGTGGATGTATAAAAAGTTTCATTGATGAGGTTTTCAGTTAAATAAAATCACGGGATCATTTAGGTTGAACTTCAGGGTGCCTTTTCTCCTGCCTTTCACTCAAAGTATCATCAGCTGTGGTGTCCAGACAGGTTTCTCAGAGCTTTATATAGTCAGATCTTGAAATTCTCCAAGGACAGAGACTGCATAGCCTCCTCAGGCAGCCTGTTACAACATTGACCTCCCCTTGAAGCCATACCATTTTGGGGCTGAGCAAGTCCAGCTTTCTTGGCCTCAGCACTACAGCAAGTGCTCCAGTCCCTGACCATTTGGGTGGCTCTCTGCTGTACTCACTACTATTTATCAACGTCCTATTGGAAGGCCCAAAATCACTTCTCTGATATCCTGGCTGTCTCCCTGCTCATGCAGTTCAAGGTGCTGGTGGCTCTTACTGCTGTACAGTGCACTGTTGGTATGCGGAGGTCTCTGGACATCTGGCTCCATGGCGTCTTTTCTGTAGAGCAGCTCCCCAGCTTCTATGGTTGCAAGGATTTATTCTTTTCCAGACACTGTACTTCCCCTTGATGAATTTCAATAGGTTTGTGTTGAGCTGTTCCTCCAGACAGTCCAGGTCCTTCTGGCTCTCAATTGTATTGACTGTTTTCTCCACACTAGGTGTCATCTGCATATTGATAAGCAACCACTTCTCCAGGTCACTGATAAAGATGCTAAATGTGACTGGACCCAGGAGAGACTTCATGATATTCCCCCTGTTACAGGCCACAAGATAGCATAAGATCTATCAGCTCTTGGGCCCCAACCATCCAACTAGCTTTTTATCCATCTGATTGTCCAACAATCCAGACTATAATGTCCTAACCTGAATAAGAATATTATAAGACACATTATTTAAGGACTTGCTAAAGTCATGACAAATAATACCAACTTCTCTCACTTCTTCCAAAAATCCAAACCTGCTCTCAGGTTTGTAGGGCATTTTTTATCCTTGGTAAATCCACTCTGACTGTTCCCAGTCACTGTCTCCCTCATCTGTCAGAAATACTTTTAAAGAGGGCTTGCTCAATTATTCTCTTAGGGACCAAAGTGGCTGTTCCAAATTGCCCTTTCAGCCCTTCTTGAAGAGATAACTTAATTTTTTTTATATAAAGTTGAACACATAAGAACCATTGCAGGCTACATCTGCAACACAAGGACTTAACTAACTTGAAATGGATTTTTTAATTTATATTTTTTTATAAAGGTCAGAGTTAGGAAACAAACCTTCCTTTTTTTTCCATTGTGCAGGAAAGAATGAGACCACAGAATGTGAATTGGATCCCTCAGGCTACTGCAAGCAGTGAGTATTACTGATGGCAATGACATTCATGTTCCTCGACCCAAAGTACCTTTGTGAATTCAAAATAAATTTATGTTTGTGTATCAGAAAATCTGTGTATCAGAAAAATACTTTGCTTTCTGTCACTTAAAAGACCTATTTGCACCACTAGAAGGAGAAGCCATTTATTCTGATTTTGGAGTTAAGAACATTAAATTGAAGATTTTTTTTGGCTCATGGGGTACAGACCATTAGTGTCCCAGACATCACATCATATGATAATTTATTTTACACATATCCAGTGGTTTTTATGTTCTTTTCACAATCCTTCTTGTGTGTGAATACTATTACTTTACCTAGAGTATATCTGTGGTCTAGTTATTAATTCTTTTCTTCTCATGCTCATTTCACCACCTCTTTCTTCAAATCAAGTGACTAAACAGCTCAACAATGTCCTAGATAATCACTCAGTTGTGCTTTAAACACTGATGTCAATGTTTTCTTTCCTAGATATAACTGTCTTGTTACATTGTATGGTACTATTTCATGTTTTATATACCTCATATTTTTCATGTCATTGACCAGAAATCCAAGGTGGTTTACCTCTATGTTTACTAATTGATGGTTACCTATCTTGTGAAAGAGTTTCTTTGGGTTAAGTGCATTATCTGACACAATGTACAATAAATATTTCTCATATGTCTTAGTACAGTCTTTAAGCTCCTCTTACCAACAATGCCTTGTAACAATGACTTGAACCAAGATCAGTATCACACAGAATCACAAAATCACAGGATGTCAGGGGTTGGAAGGGACCTGATAAGATCATCTAGTTCAATCCCCCTGCCAGACCAGAATCACCTAGATTAGGTCACACAGGAACATGTCTAGGTGGGTTTTGAATGTCTGCAGAGAAGGAGACTCCACAACCTCTCTGGGCAGCCTGTCCCAGTGCTCCATCACCCTCATAGTAAAAAAGTTTCTTCCTTATGTTCACATAGAACTTCCTCTGCTCCAGCTGCGCCCATTGCCCCTTGTTCTATCTCTGGACATCATTGAGAAGAGCCTGGCTCTGTCCTCCTGACTCTCACCCTTCATATATTAATAGACATTAATGAGGTCACCTTTCAGTCTCCTTTTCTTCAGAAATGAAGCATTAGTTCTGGAAATAACTCAAGAGTAATACTTGACCCACCTTTTACGTTATCCCTAACCTGTTCAAGTCAGGAATACTTTTTCAGTACCATCTGAAGTTGTTCCATTTGTTTACATCTAATTCTTATACTAATGTACATCTGCAATTTAACCAATGATTTCCCATATGGCAACATGTCAAATGATTTACTGAAGTCCAGTTAGATTAAACCTATTGCCTTCCCTTTATCTAGAAAATCAATTCACTCATCAAAAAGAAATATCTGCTGAGGCTAATGTGATCTATCTTTGGTGAATCCATGTCACATTTTACTCTATTTCCCATTTACTTTCATATATTTAATTATTCATTCTCTTAAAGTATCTTTTAACTCCTGGATAATGTGGCAGTCAAATTAATGGGTGTAGAGCTTTTCAGGTTACTATCTTTCCTATTCTTAAGCCTAGCAGTAGTAGTAGCAGTAGCTGTAGTAGCAATAGAAGTAGTAGTAGTAGTAGTATTTGCCAACATCATTAATTCTTAAAAAATATTGCAACATTTCCAGAATATTAGATTAATAGAAGTTCTTAACAGTGGTTTCCTGGGAAGCTTTCTGACTAATAGAAATCATGATATAGAGTATCTCAAGTTGGAAGGGTTCAATAAAGATCATCAAGTCCAGCTCCCTGGTCCTTGCAGGACTACTTAAAACCAAATCATATGACTGTGAGTGTCATCCAGAACTCTGATAGAATTGGTGCCGTGATGGTTTGCCTGTTCCAGAATCTCTTTTGGTGAACTGATGACACCGGCACATATTCTGATGTACCAAAACTGGTTGCTATCGTTATCTTTAAGCTAAAGAAGTATAGTACAGATACGGCATAACAAGACATAACAACTTTTTGACTAATCTGTAAATTTATAATTGCAATTGTATATAGATATATAATTATATCAGAAAATAGAAGATAAAACATGAAACATGGTTATTTTTTTCCCATCTAAATTTTTGTTTACATTTAGGTGAAAGACTTTATCCTGCTGCAAAAATCACTCAGCATGTTAGTTTCAATGGATATTTAGTATATTATGCAGTTGCATTTGAGCAAACTCTTCTAGCCCTTGGAGACATAATTCACTCTCCACTAGGTTTTCTGCTTCCTCATAAAATTAGCAAATAATCATAGGTCATTTAGTATAGGATTACATTGTTTGTAACATTTGAATGTTACAACATGATGCAAGAGGTCTTCTATCTGCCAGGTCTTAATGCATGCCTTGGCTGGGTCCCATCTGTGTGTCCAGATGAAATGCGAGTGTGAATTATTCGTCTTACTCCTTTATACTCATGCTTTTGTGAAAAGGAAACCCAGATGCAATGGTCAGAAAGGATATTTATGGAGCAATCATGCATAAATGGCATTTTATGGGTCATTTAGGAGGAGTATGGAGAAAAATATGTCCTAATATTACTGGTAATGGCTCCAGGACTGCTAGGAGAGCTGATGTAAGTTCACTTGCTGTCAGGATTCTACAGTGATAGGGATGTAAGGAAAACACCAGAGAAGAGATGCAATGGGAGGAGCATTCTCCACCTGTAGAAACATACTTTGCTGCAGATCTGCCCGTAAGAATCTGAGCTAGTTTCTGGTACCTTCACTCCTGATATATGGAAATGGGGTAAAAGCTCCTTCTTATCCCACTGGGTGTTCTGAGGATAATTACAGTGAAGCTTGAAAAGGCTCATATCCTGTCACAGTACGGGCTGTACAAGCATTTAAGATGCTAGGAACATTGCACAGTTTGAAAAATATTGACCTTTTAAGTAGCATTAGCAGTACAATCATTCCAGTGTGTAACCAGAATAATATAAGTCAGTGCACTGGAGGGTGTTCTTCCAAATACCTTAGGGCACATTTCACCATCACTGCACTCTGCATGTTGGTGACTCCTGTTTACCAAAAGTCTGCAAACAATTTGGCTCTATAAAAATAACTTAGCCTCAAAGAGAATGCAAAATGTTGTTTATTTTGTCAAATGAAGGTATTTTCTTCCTAATTTAATAAGGTATCCAAATTAATATAAATATTCACATTAAAATTCTTATGAATGTAAGCCTGAGGAGTTGATTTGATTGTAGGACTACGAGTTAGGGTTGCAAGTATCACGGTCAGAAAAAACAGGCTGAGTAGTCATACTTGCAAATGCGAGAGAGAAGACAAGGATGAAGTCCTATGCCATGCTTGTGCTTGTTGTTAATCACTGTCAGTAAAAATACTGCATCAGCAGTAGTCCTATAGCACTCTCTGTCAGCATACTTTACTTCCCAATCACAGTTGAAGTCCATAGTCTAATCTCCTGACCTGTCAGACTCATTTTTAGCTTTCTTTACGGATTAAAAGTATTTAAAATCTGGTTTTAATTTCTCCTTGGTTTTAGTGTAAAATTAAATACAATTCCGGTCTTGAGACACCTGCAATTGATAGTAAAGATATTTGCAAGAGAAAAGGATGTTTTAATTTCTAAAACTATAGCAATATTTTATGTTGCTTTACAGCACTTCTCACACAAGAATGATGCTTGAATTACATCAAGCAGTGAGTGTACCCTGTCCTTCCACTCCATCCATTACTGCGCCCCCAAAAATGACTAACCCATAGAAAATAACACCATTGGCAAAAAGCACACTGGGAGAAAGGAGGAGATGCAATCATACTGGAAAGGTGATCAGAGAAGGACTCATTCTCATCTACCATTGTGAATCTTTGTAACAGGATTTGCTAATAATTTTTATTGTTGTAGAGTGAATACTTTGAGATATTTTTTTTCCTCCCAGGAAATTCACAGGAAGCCTGCATAATCTGTCAGAACAAATACATTTATTTTAATTTTAAAACAAATATGAAGATAGTGAAACTGGCACTGATTTAATATATTGAAACTATCCTTTAAAGATATGCTGCTATGTATACCTGTGGGTGTGCAGCCCCTAGGCTACTCTGATATCTCAGAATAAGCCCCATTTTGTTGCTATCTTGGATAAAAGTGCAGTGACTTGGGGTCAGGCACTCTGTCCACTCCTGGGCCATCTTCTGCCTGAATGGTACATCCAGATGAATCATGCACGCTTTGGGAAAAACTCCCGTTCTGCTGTTATCTTGGTGACAAGTGCAGGACCTACACGCTACCCCTCCCTTCTTCCTGGGCTGAATTTTATGCCCAAATTCCCTACCTTCTCCCACTGGGAGGTACAGGGGAATGGGAAATGGGGGTTGTGGTCATTGTCTCTGCCTCTCCTTTCTCCTCAGGGGGAGGAGTCCTCATACTCTTCCCTTGTTCTAGCATGGTGTCCCTTCCATGTGACACAGTCCTCCATGAACATTTCCAACATGAGTCCTTCCCATGGGATACAGTTCTTCATAAATTGCTCCAGCATGGGTCTCTTCCATGGGGTACAGACCTTCAGGACCACACTTTTCCAATGTGGGTACCCCACACTGTCACAGGTCCTGACAAAAAACCTGCTCCAGCGTGAGCTCATCTCTCAGTGGGCTGCAGGACCAGTGTTGCAGTTTTGTGATTCCATGGGTGGTGATGCATGTCCTCCAGCCAGGGCAAAACCACGACAACCTGCTAGGAGCTTGGTCCAGCATGAGCTTCCCACCAGGTCACAGCATCCTTCCTGAATCTCCACTGGCTCCACTGTGGGGTTCTCCACAGGTTGTAGCCGTAATCTCTACTCCTTGTCATCTTCCATGGGCTGCAAGGGGACAGCCTGCTTCACCATGGTCTTCTCCATGGGCTGCAGGGGAATGTCTCCTCTGGTGCCTGGAGCACGGCTTCCTCTCCTTCTGCACTGACCTTAGTGTCTGCAAAGTTTCTCACATCTTATCACTCCCTTTTCTGGTGGCAAAACAACTGCCACTGTTTTTTGTTTTTTTCCTTCTTAAATACATTATCCCAGAGCCGCTATCACCGTCAATATTTGGCTCAGCCTTGGGGCTGTTATTGGCTCTGTCAGACACAGGAGAAGCTTCCAGGAGTTTCCTGCAGAAGCCACCCCTGCAGGACCCCATCACTACCTACATCTTGCCACACAAACCCGAAACACCTTGCCATTCTCAAACCTTTAACGTAGTCACTATTTTGATTGTAATAAACTCCATTGAATTGCTCTGTTAAATTTGCTGGTGACTAAGTTAATAATTACACAACCTAATACTGTGATCTGTCTCAAATACGAATAAATACTAAATTGATGCTAAACCAAAACCCTGTAACAAAATCTCTTTTGTGACAATACCTTTCCTAAGGAGTGGAGCAAGAGGAACAAGAAACAGGAGGGAAGACTGGGGTTTTTTATCTCACCTGAAGAGTAATCTTAGATATATTTCTGAGATTGGATTCCCTATGGCTACTACCTTTGCACTAATAAATTAAATGTTCCTGGGAACACTCCTGGGCTCTGAGGCCAGCTGGCAGGGAGGAGCCAACATCCATCTCAGCCTCTGAAAACAGGATGCTTGCATGGGAACTGCCTAGTGGGAATGATGCCTATAAAATGTACCGTTCCCTGGGACTGCTCAGAAAATTGCTAATTGCTTCAAACCCAAAGCAAGCCAGAGACTGTTCTAATAATTTAACAGTTGAAGTATAGAACATATAGATGATTTCACTGGAAAGCCTAGAGAAGTACTGAGTGCTATTTAGTTTGATGGCGTAGGCATAGCCTGAAAGTGCATGTACCAAACTGTCACAGTTTAATTTGTGCTTCATCGCAGCAGAAAGATCTGAGATATATGCGATATCCAGAACACATCGCCAATCATCCAGCAGTAGGCTGGACCAGAGAACTGCTGGGTCATAGGACAAATGCCTGCAGTTTCAGTATTGATTTCCCTGATAAACAGGTGGTATTCTGGCTTTTTCACAAGTTGAAAGGATCCTACTTTAATTTCTAAAAAGGTAATAATACAGCAAAATTCTTAATTGTAGTGTCAACTACAACTGAAACATGTAAAGTGTGACTAAAAGAGAAAGACCTTTTTATCTGACCTCTGCAAATTTCTCTTCTAAAAAACCCTCAAAAAACCCAACCCACCAAAATTAAACAAAAGCTGGGTTTGGCTGCAAGCTGTAAGCAGAAGTCTGAACAGGTTTTTTCAGCTTTATTTATTGCAACAGTGAGAAGAAAGATGACACTAGTCTCTAGAAATTGCATATTTGGAGGAGAAAGTGTCTGCATGTAGAAGCAAAAAAAAAAAAAAAATGAAAAAAGAAAAAGCAAAGCTAAAGCATCAGGCAAAAGATAAGTGATATCGCAATGCCAAAGCTCATTTCTTGCTGGAGGCCAAAACTTTAGAAGTGACTGAAGAATATTTATCCTTACCTAAACAAAATAACAAGTCACCACAGAGGTAAGATTCCGCTGCCAATATCACAGGAAATAGTCAATTAGATGCATGGATAACCTTTGTTAGCCAAAAGAACTGAACAAAGACCTTTTGGTCATGTGAATTTTATTCCCAGCAAGCGTCACAGTTATACTACAGTTTTGATTAGAGGCTGAAGAACGTCCATCGTGCATATGTTTGAGTCACTGCTTGGTTCTGTTAATAATTAATGATCAAATACCTACAGTGCCACCCACAGGCACTTGCTATTTCTCCTGGCGACTGAACAGGTTCCCGCCTTATATTTCTAGTCGAAATGAAACTGACAAGCATCTCTTTCTTTGTTTTTTCTTCCATTGGACTAAATCACCCAATAATAGACTTGAAAACCTGCTGGATTATTAATAAACAAAACAAAAATAGAAAAAGAAAAAAGGAGAAAAGAAAATAGAATAAATATTTTCGAGTTCCATCATGGTTTTCAAGTTTAGTGCTGACATGCCTGCCTAAGCTTTCTACTAAACTGGGATGAGTAGTCAACATCTGTTCTGAATAATTTATTTATTTTCGATTGCAGAAAATTGGCAGCTCCAATGTCCCTAAGAGAAGGATAATTGTAATTATCTATGATGTTGTGAAAACTGTTTCAATAGCTCAGCAGTTACTGAGGGCCTGGGTTTTTTTTCTCTCATTCCAACATATATATTCCAGTGTGTGTAAGGATGTGCAAAAACTAAACTTTAGGTTTCTTTTAAGTTCTGATGTCATTTTTCCCCTCCGTACCACTTTGAATAGGCAACGATTTTTTTTTTTAATTAGGGGTTTCCAGAACATGCATTTTAAATACAACACTTATTGTTAAATCTGATTTAATGACTACTGCTCTAAGGTCTCCATGCTTCTATATATTGTTCTTGAATGAGTTATTGCACCTGTGTAGATCCCTGTGGATAATCAGGGGGCCCTTCAAGCCAGCAAAGCATCTGAATGCCTAATATAAAATGTCAGATAAAGGTGCAGAGCTAAATATTGTAATAAATTTTAATAATCATTTATACATAATTAACAAATGAGTAAAAATGTTGATCTCTCATATCTGTAATTTTGCAGGAAGAAGAAAGAATCAAATATCGTCTATGAAATATCTTATCCAAGAAATGTGTAATTTTCTGAGAAACAGATTTCTATTGCTATTTGAAAAAATAAAAAATTAATACTAAACCTTTCATTGGAACATGTGTCTCCAGCTCATAAAATCACCAAGAAAGACTAGTGGAATTCTTATTGTTTGGCTTTAAGTGAAAGGTAGACAGATTGAGAAGACAGCTGCTTATCCTGGAACTAAAGGGAAGAAAAATGGAGAAGGAATTGCCTTATATACATCAAGAAAAAAATACATCAAATCTGAACAGAGAAGAAAATGAGATATGAAATTATTAAACATCCATGGATTAAAATGAGAGGTATTCATGACTCCCATAGAGCACCAAGTCCAGAGAATGTGTTGATGGCAATTTATTAACCACGTAACAGTGACAGCTAAATGTAAGATCTGATGGCACTGAGGGATCTGAAGTAACTTAACATCTGATGGATAAGAAAAATATCATGAGATAAAGGCTAGATCTGTACTAATAAAATGAACAGTGCCAGGGATCATTCTCTGACACTGAGGCCACTTGGCACAGTCTAGTCACATCCATGCTATTAAACTCTCTTAGCCTGCAGCACGACGTGGTCGTATCTGCACTGCCTTTTGGGAATGGTCCCTGACCTGTACTAACTCCTGAACTGGACCCAGAAATTATCTGGCTAGTTGGCTCTGGTCAAAATCATGGGCATTATAACAATTCAGCAGTAGAGATGACTGAATTCCAGTGCTGGTTCTAACTCTAGTTCACTGACTTACTGTCTATACACAGCTATCTTTTCCAAAAAACCTTGGATTGTAGTAGGGAGAATGTTTTGTTTTAAAATGTGAAGAAAATCCTAAATGGTGTATGGTACTGAAAAGACAATATTTAAAAGCCCCTTATTTTAAATAAGTTAATTATGAAAATAAACTCACTGTCATTAGGTTAACAACAGGACAGGAAAATAGGCTAAAATAGGGAAAGGAGAGGTCAGAGTTACTTGGATAAGCTAGTTTTCCTTAGCAGGAAGATACTCTCAAGTGGTTTAAAACATTAGGCGAAGCACCAACAATTATTTCCACAGATGTATGAAGATGATTCAGAGCACAAAAGAGAGGCAAACAATACAATAACAATATTTAAAATAGGAGAAAGGAGATCTCAAGGACTTCAAAAGTGTTTGACCTCATTTTGATACCCCAGAAGATACTGAAACAAAATTGCTAATCTGTTTTTGTGCAGCTGGTAGATAATAAGGTGCTAAGAAAAGGGCAAAATGGATTTGTCAGGATTTGACAAAACATGCCAAACCCATCTAATTTCCTTCTTGACATGTTAACTGGCCAAGTGGATATGGGAGAAGCATTAGATATGTTTGATAGTCTGAGTTATGTAAGTCTTTTGATGTGGATGCATGGGGTGTTCTTACAAGTAAATCTGGGAAATGCAGTCTTGCTCAAATGCAGTTGAAATACTCTGAGCAGAGTTATCACTAATTTCCTGCCTAACTAGGAGTCTCATTTAAATTTGCCTCAGATACGGCAGTTCTACAACATGCATTATTTAATATTTTCATTAAAGAAATGGATGACAGAGTAGTGAATATACCTATGAAAAGTTCAGGGACTTCAGGTTGGGGGTAGTTATATCACTTTAGAGGACAGAACAGCAACTCAGAGAGATTATGATATAAAAGAGGCAACCACAAAGCAGTATATTGAGGAAATGAAAATAGAGACACACAAAAAAGGGAAAACAAGAGCAGAATGCATTGTAGTAAACTATAAAGTGTATGTGGGTCAAACATCAGATGTTATGAGAAAGACAATATAGTTCGAAAATGTATTAATTTAAGAATCATATGCAGGACTAAAAAAGGTAATTAGTTAATTCTGCTTGAACTACCAAGGTCCTTGATCCAGTTCAAGTTTCTAGAATTTGCGCTAGTCATTAACAAGCAGGCTGGTAAACTCTGTAGAGTCTAAAAGAGATCAGCAAAGATAATAAAAGATCACAAAAGGATGAGTTATCAGGAGAGGATTTTTTAAAAAAGAAATTTAGTCCAGAAAACAGAGAATTAGAAGATGTAAGCTATTAAACAGATACAAGCTCACACAGGCGTAAAAAGGCTTTCTGAGTCTCAAAAAAAAATGTCATTTCATCTATTTAATTTTTTTAATTTGTATGTAAATCCAAGGTTTTTTCAAGTTTGTGATGAATCAAAAGTTCTTCAGACTGTGCAGCTGCTCATTGAATTTGATGTTACTTGTCAGCTTCACTGCTAGTATCAGTTTTCAGGGTCTTTGGCTTCAGGGCACACTTGACAAAATTGGCTGCTCCAGGGCTAGGGAACCATGACTTTGAGCATCCCCAGGACAGACCCACTACTCATGCACTCCCCAGAGCTACAGCCTCCTTGGCTCCCACCGTCCTTGGCCCTCGGGCAGACTGTCTGTGTTACCTCTTGTTATACACACCCCCTCCAAATGCATCTCAGCAGGCTGAAGTCTTGATAACAGGGAAATGAATATAAAGATTGCTATTATGTTTTCCAGTGCTCAAATTAGGTTTATATAGCAGTTAATTACTACTTGTGTTCATTTACAAATAACATTTCCCCCTCCTGCAGGAAGAACAGGAAAAGAAGCAATCCCAAATGTTATAATCAGCATCTCACAGTACCTGCTGGATAGGATGCAGCAATGGTGTTACACTGCCAAAGCAAACCCAGGTGCAGATTTTATAAGTGGGAGGTTGGGAGGGGAAGGGAGGAAAGTGGCAGTCTCATTTTCTCCCTGAGTCCTTGTTGAGTTCAGCATGAAAGTACATGGAGAAGAACATAGTCACCGCTGTGTAACTTCACTGTCTGTTGGGCACTGCCCCTCCTAACACACAGATCAGATTGAGTCAGTTATGGAAAAGGAACAGAAAGATAGGTGAGGAAAAAAAAGACATGACATCCTGTTGCTGTGGACTGAAAAACCAGAGGGAGAAAGGAAAGGAAAAGTATCCTGAGGAACATGCTTCCCTTGTTTCAAAAATTTAGGAGCAAGCACTGTTTATCATCAGTGTGTGATGTTTTTAATAATAGTTTTTCCTACCCTTGAGATAAAGGGTCTGGAAATCTTTGAGTGTATGAGTGTTTATGAAGAAGCAGGATCCATGCTGAAGGCATAGATTTAAATACATCTGTGGGCTATACTACTTTGGTCCATGACTTGTAGTTCTGCAGCTGTGGTACATCCCTCCACGCCAGACTAGTGAAGAAAGAGTGCAGGCCATGCTGGGTAAACTTTTTGTAGCTTCAGACCCTTCATCCTCTGTTACACTGGTGGAATTTATGGCTGAATCAAGCCTCTGTAGTGTGAAATGCTAATGTAACCCAAATACATGAGCTATAATCCATAGCCTGGAGGAAGGTCTCTTATCCTTACGTCTGGGAGTGTGCTACTTTTGTGCTGCTGAGTTGATTTTGCTAGTAAAATAAGGCAGTTGCTGCCTCCAATCATAGGTCTGTATTGTATGCATGCGACTCTGCTGAATTTCATATACCCTAGGGTTCCTCACAGGGTTTTTTTAAAAATAAGGGGATAAGGACAATTGACAAGGTGATCCTTGATACAGTGAAAATCTAGCAAACTTTGCTGCTGTTAAAAGCAAGTAGACGAGGAATTGTTTTGACTGAAAAAGGAATGAACAGTCTCATAGGTCTAAAAGATTAGAGGATTTATTATACTGTCAAGAAAATGATAGAAGTGGCTAGTGTTCTGGCCACCTGCTGTGTCCGTACTGAAGTCAGATCCAGTTCAGTTTTATTTCAATTTCTTAATTATGGCAGAGCTGTTTTATCTTTTCAAAGTGCAACCTTTGAGTGTCATAAGGCTGAGATTCTTCTGTAAACACAGGCAAAATTCTGCACAAAAGAGCAGATAACAAAATATATATAAGGCATGTTGCAAAATAATTCAGTCAGCTTTCTCCAACAACTTTTATTTGCTGAGAGGCAGTGGTTAATCCCAGGTAGTTTTTGCCCCCGTAATAAGGTCGGGGGGAAGGCAGAGGGGAGAGGAATAAAGAAATACATCTATAGCTAATTCCATGTTGAGTTGAGCTTGTTAAACCAGATACTCTGAAGCTAAAGAGTTTCACAGAAGAAAAGAGGAAAGAGCTTTTTCAACTTCCAGAGAGAAGGTAGCAATAAACTGGCTTGATGATCACTGTTGTTAAATTGAGCCCCTTGGGATGCCAGGTAATTTTCTAGTAACGTGAAAGACTTGGTCTTTAGCAAGCCTGTTTGAATGACTGTCTGGAGGTTCCATCTTTATAGTCCCAAATTCTCTAGCACCTTTCTTTGCAGGGGGACCTATTATGCTGCAACAGTCAGTTGATGAACTGCAAAAAGTTAGAGGAGGCAAAAGGCCATTTTCACTGCATGGGCTAGATTCAAAAGCACTACTAGTAGCAGGCTGAGGAAGAAGAGATGCTTTATTGTTCATCCCTAGAGCAACAGTGGAGTCACAAAAGAGATCTTCAGAGAGAGAACATGTATTTAGAGTGCTGGGAAGTTTTAGGAGATATAATCTCTTTATAGTAAAATTGCTAATTTATCAAAACTGCAGGAAGTTTCCAGAATGTCTTCACATTCTGAGAAGTAGCTCAACTAGTCTGTTAAGTCTCCACCTAACAGTAAAAACTATTTTTCCCACAATAGAACTGCAGAATGACTGAGTTTCAGAGTTCCTCAGTTTAACAAGTTCATACAGAGATTTTTCTTTATGCTTCACCACTCCAACCTTATAGACTGTAAATGTTGAAACAACTGAAGGATCTCACTGAGTTGTTGCTAGCATAGTTGTCACCTCCTCCTAGAAGAGACAATTATGTTTTCCCCAAAATATTAATGTCTTGTTTTTAAGGTCACTTGTTTTTCTTCCCATTAACTTGAAAAGCTCCAGACTTTCCATACTGAAAACCTGTTTCTCACAGAAGGAAGATACCTATACTCTCAGCTAACCAAGATATGTTTTCTGTTGCAGCCATCAAGACAAGAGCAAGACAAGTCTGTACCACATGCCATAGTTTCTGATCCCTAAATGAAGAAAATCTGTGCAACAGTTTTACCTCTTCATTAATTTTACTTTTTCATGCAATAACAGACCTTGTTTGCTCCTGAGCGGCAGTTGAACACTGACCCAATCCAGTGAAAAAACCTACAATTAGAAATTAGGAAAGAAAAAAGTGATGAAGTTTTAATGGTGCTGTTTAAAGATGATTTGATTTACTGACAGAGCAACGGGTGCCAATATTGAATGGATACTTAAGAAATATTTCTGTGGGTATTCACTCAAGTAAAATAATTGAATTCTCCGCAGTAGCTTTTTTACTTCCTTTGTGTTTGCCTTTTGTGAATATTCTATAAAGTGAATTTAATGGCAGAATGCATGTGATAATAGTCAGTTTTAAGCAAATATTGGAGAATATTCTGAGCCTATAAATACTGAATTTGGAGATGCAAATATTAGCATTGTAGTTCTGAGTATTTTCAATGAACTTGATGTTAGTACTCTCCCAAATATTTTTTTCACCAAAACCTCATAGTTTCTACTGCACTATAGATGAGTAAAAACTATTTTCCTCAGTCTTTGACAAAGTGTGAGTAGCATGGTTCTGAAAGACAAAAGAAATATTTTTCAACAAAAATAGATGCTGTTGCATCAAAATAGCATCTAAATTGATGCTTTGCAATATGTGTTCTAGGAACTGTGGCTGTTAAAACCCTTTACCCTGCCGTCTGTGACCATCCTGGGTAACTCTTTACGCAGCTACCCTTCCCCCTGCCCCTGCCGAAAAAACCCACAACCTCACAGAAATCAGAAACATTGTTCTTGCACTGTTCAGGTCTACTACTAGATAACAGTGCTAGGCATTCTTAAGTCTTTCTTTTTTTTTCAATAAATGCATGTGTTCCTGAAATCTGTGAACTCTGAAGGATGATACAGGGCCATGGGAATTACTGTACCACAGCAAATATTGTCTAGGTAGTCTGATATTATATTTCTGACAGAAAGCCAATATCAAACACTTCAGATAAAGAGAATGAGAAATCCTCTTATGGACAATTATGTTATAACCTGGCCAGTCCAAAACTCTTTCATTTAGTGGTTGTCTCATATGCTGAAATGCTTCCAATAGTCAGAGGTGACCGTTCCGAAAGTCAGAGTTATAAACTCTTATTTTCTCTTCTGATAGTCTAGATTTTCAGCAGTCTCAAGAAAGATTTGCAAATTGCATTGAAGAGAAAATAAAACCAGAAGAATTTGCGTGGAAAGTGTAAATCCCTGCTTCATTATTTTGTGCTCATGGGGGTGGTGGCGGTGGTGTAGAAAATAGAGGAGCATGAAATGCAATTTAAAATTTACTGGAATTAGATAAAAATTTGTTTGAAAATAAAAATCTGTTTCTTTAAAAGTCACATATTACAATCTATTAAAAATCCTAAAACGAGTACTATTTGCAGTTGCTTTTTACTTAAATACTACCTTTAAATGAATATTTTTCAATTCAAAAAATTTAACTTTTCTTTATCATTAATTTACCTCCTGTTCAGTTTAAAAGGTGATGATTTCTTCAGTTTCTACATAGATATTTCATTTTATTTTTCTCATCTAGTCATTCTCACCTCAAAATCATCTCAGGAATCTGTTGACAGCATGAATTATTTTAGTGGAAAAATGAATCAGGGAAGGTCTGGTTGTTGGGGTTTTTTTCTGAGTTTAGGTTAAATGTTTGCACAGGATGAGTTGGATACATTTACAGAACAAAGATTGTCTATAGAAATAGTAGTCATTTTTTCAGTGCATGTCTGAAACATACCATTAAAAGAGAATAATGGGATGTGTGGTTACAAGGGAAAACTTGAGTCAAGTTATCTCGGGTAATTTTCTGGTTTCTTGCTTATAAGTTTTAGGTGGGTGGTTTGTACTTTGAAGGATCTATTATCTGCTTTTTAGCAATGTTTTTGTTTTTCAGGATCTACTGCTCTATTATCTCTTTCTGGTATTTAATGTATCCAATTACCAATACACGTCTTTCAAGTGTCCTTTATAAAGTAAAACAGCAGCAAATATTAATTATGTCCCCAACAGCCTCCTATAAACACAATTTACAAAAGAAAAAAGAGGGAACATAAATGCACTCTCAGTATTATATTAATTACTAGGAGAGCAAGAAGCCCATATGCTTTAAAATTTCTACATATGTTCCTTGGCTATTTGCTCTCCCCAGTGCAAGTGTTTCTATTAAAGCTGAATTTTTCACTTTTTTAATTTGTTACTGACAGTTGGCAAGAATGTTGTTCCTCCTGTCTGAAGGCTGCCAACCTAACTACTCAGCAGGAAGAAAGGACCTGTCTCAATGCTGTTGAAGGGATGGTACTGAATTTCCTTTACTACATACTTAAGATATATATAGAAATACATTATTTCTTCCCCAAATTAATTAATTTCTTCTTTCTCTTTCTTCCTGGTATATCATCTCTTTGCAAGAGTCAATTAAAGACATTTATTGAATAAGATCAACTCTGAAAGCTGTCCTTTCACTGTATATCCATATATTCTTTATAAAAACCTTCCTCACTTCCTGCCACTTTCCCCTGTAAAAGCCTGATTACAGGGACAAGTACTTTGCAAAACCCTGAAGAATGATCTGCAAACTCCCTTTTGCTTCTAATGATGATCCACTTAAATTTCTTTGCCCTTACTTTGAATTGTTTCCTAGAAATGTTATTTAAGCATCTTACATTAATTCATCTGCTACAGAGACAAATCAGAGAATGGTGATCTGGCAGCCAGGATCGAAGGCAAGCAGGGAATACTAATAAGACAATGCACATGGATGAAAACAGGAGAACATTATAATTTCTACCAGTGCCTCATCCTGACAAGAATCTTCTCTCTCAGTGATTAGGTCATTGATGATTGAGTATACAGGTGTATCAGGTTTAGATATTTAGCCAGTTTAGGGATCATGACCAAATTGTCATTGATTGCACCCATACAAATCAAACAGCGTTGGAGCTTGTTCTACTACCCTTAGTCCAATTGCCATATCCTAACCATGTCAATGCTCTGTTAGCCTCCAAAACTAGGAATATAGGAGAACAGATACATTCAAACTGCTTATTAGCTGCGGCTCTTCATCCACATTAACACCTGTTAATGTGAGGCTGAGGGTCTGTGCTAGAAGAAAACTGACAGGAGCCTTTCCAGTAATTTACCAGAATGGACAACAGAATGCATTGCCTAAGCCTGGACCTGATTCAATTACCTACTATTGGTCTACTCCATGTAAATACTTTAAAATATATATATTTATTTACATATGTAAATGTATATGTACTATAGCAACATAGAATGCTTTGGGTTGGAAGGGACTTTAAAGTTCATCTAGTTCCAACTCCCCTGCCATGGGCATGCACACCCTATGCTAGATCAGGGTGCCAAAAGCCCCATCCAACCTGGCCTTGAACACTGTCATGGAGGGAGCATTCACAAACTCTCTGGAAAACCTGTTTGAGTGTCTCATCACCCTTATTTCTTCAGTTTAATCACAGAAACTCATTACTCCTTGTCCTATAACTCCATGCCCTTGTAAAGAAACAGTCCCTCTTCATCCTTTCTGTAGGCCCCTTTAGGTAATGGAAGAGCGCTGTAAAGTCACCCTGGAGCCTTCTCTTCTACAGTCAAAACAGGCCCAACTGTCTCAGCCTGTCTCCATAGGAAAGATGCTCCAACCCTCTGATCATCTTCATGGTCTCCTCTGGATGCTCCAACCCTCTGATCATCTTCATGGTCTCCTCTGGACTTGTTTTAAGAGTTCCATGTCCTTTTGGTACTGGGGACTCCAGAGTTGGATGCAGTACTTCAAGTGGGGTCTCACCAGAGCAGAGGGGCAGAGTCCCCTCCTTTGACCTGCTGGTCATACTTCTATTGATGCAACCCAGGACACAGTTGGCTTTCTGGGCTGCAAGTGAATGTTGCCAGCTCATGTTGAGGTTCTCATTCACCAACACCCACAAGTTCTTTTCCACAGGTCATAAATATATATACACATATATATACATTTTCACATATATACACACATATGTACGTACAGTATAAGGACTGTGTAAGAACGGACTCCAACACACTTACAAAGCTCTACCTCAAGCTCCATGACATGGCATCTTCACTGGCTAAATTAAAGGCAGTGTGAATATGCTGATACATGCTGCAATCACACATCGTACAGTGTAGACATACCGTAATAATGAGTGT
Source organism: Gallinula chloropus (assembly GCF_964237585.1). Lineage (NCBI taxonomy): Eukaryota > Metazoa > Chordata > Aves > Gruiformes > Rallidae > Gallinula > Gallinula chloropus. The sequence continues at coordinate 113,845,211 of NC_140087.1, read as the reverse complement.
CAGTTAAGGTCTTGGTTCAGCTCTAATCATTTTGCACTGCTCTGCAGTACAGTGAATGCATTTCATCTGCAAGTGGAGACTGCTCCCAGCAGAGGGAAAATCTCTACTTGTATAAAGTCAGCACAGCTGATTCGCACAAATACCTTGTCAACCCTGTGGGATGGACATACACAGGATGAATAACAAAGCAGAAAGGAAGTCTTTCACTGGTCTCATAAAAATGCTGTAAGTTAGAAGAGCCCTCAAGCTATTTTAAATGAGGTCATACTACTACTGGCTTTCCTATCTTCCTTTCTTAGTACAGGAATATGACCATGTTTAATTGTACCATTTTTGAGAATGAAGCAAAACAAAGCAATCTCTGGTGTGTTAATTTTTTATCTGTGGTGTGCTAAGCAGAAATTGAAGGTGGACCCATGGCATATTTCTTTTCTGGAGAGGAAGAAGGCAGGAAACAATATTTGTTCTTGTACAAAAGTATCAGAGCCACTATGGATCTCCCCCCCTTTTTTTTTGATGCAGAAATAAAAGGATTAAAATAGGGAAGATGATGTTGAGAATGCTGAGGGTGCACTGACTCATTCAGTACATCTCTATGTCACTTTTATGATTCAAACATACTTTTACTCCAACATTAAAATGAGTTTTCTATGAACAAAAAAGAAAGAATTAACTCAGGTCCTCTGTGAATTGTTGTCCTATATCCCCTTCTTTACAGTTTTACTACTTTTTCTCTATTATCCAGATGTCCATTAGCCCTTCTGAAGATCATTCTGTCTGCATCTTCATTTTTAACCTCCACCTCTTCCTTGAACTTGCAGTAAAGGAGATGGTATGAGCAGGCTTCTTCTGAGTGGTGTTGAGCAAGCTTTTTCTGAGTGGTATATGGGCCAGCCGGCCAACCAGGATTAATGGGATGGTTAACTAACATCAGGCCAACCAACCAAATCAATGCTGAGCTCTTCCTGAAGATTTCCTGGCAGTGGGACATTAATTTAGGCCTTTCTAGTTGGACAAGCTTCTGATTTTGCTGAATGTGTAGGAATTTTATTATCCTCCAGGGCTCAACTCCTGTGACAATGGTTGAAACTGGCTAATGGATTCAAAAGTTATTAGGCGGGTATAGCAGACAGTGTGGTCGTGTAAGCTTCATTTCTTTAGGAAACCAGGCTAAACATGGATTTGCATTTTGTACATTACAGTCACAAGACAGCAAGATAGACATTACAATATAACATCAGACTAATTGTCTGTTTTGTCTAGTATCCAGTGCCAGTGCTATTTGCTTCAGATGATGCTGCAAGAAATACTGTAGTGAGCAATTAGGGATTAACCTCTCCATAACAGAAGTTTCTTAATTCCCATCAGTTAGTGATTAGCTTATGCTCTGAAGCATGAAGGTTTATATCCCTTATGAATTTTTGTTTAATCTAATATAATTGCGGATGTTCTTGTTATCCATATAGCTGCTTATCCTGTTTTGTGGTGGGTTTTATTTTTTTTTCCTTTGATCCTGCTGTGTTCTTGGCCTCAGTGATATCCCATGGTAATAAATATTATGGAAATAAAATCTCTATACCCAGTATTGTCCTTTATTCTACATAATAATTACAGGGAAGTATATAGAAAAACAGGAAATTATGTAGATGGCAATATACGCTTTGTATATAGGCATTGTTTTCTAAGCAGGGCTGTATGAACTCATTCAATATCCAAATAACAAAATGCTAGATTGTTCTGTTTACTACAGAGGGTAGAACTTACCGTGTCTAATGTAAATATCTGAGTTCATCACGCCAGACTCTTGTTTTGTAGAGAAAAACACATTTTGCAAGGCAATATATCCAACCGATGGTAGATGTGCAAAATAGGAAGAGACAGAGAACACTTTGAAAATACCACTTTCTGTCTTTTAACTACAATACTAATTTTGATGACTACCTATCTCAAGTACAGGGGTTTGTAATATAGACATTTATTTTTGGTAAAATTAATACTTCTCCTGATGAATTGTTAAATTCTCAAAATTCAGTACTGAGGCTTGGATGCTTCTAGAGAGTCATGTTGCCTAATAAATTCTGGCCTGCCTCTGTAGGAAACTGTTTCCACTGACTACATGCAGAGAAATTGATTCCTAATTTCATGAAAGTCATCACATAGGATTTTGCATGGTCCAGTCATGTGTGCTTTCCCTATATTTTGTTTCTTGGTTAATACTTGATATAAGTATGTATGCATTCCCTGTGGTAAATGTAAAGTGAATGTTTTCATAGAATGGTTTGGGTTGGAAGGGACCTCAAAGCGCATCTAATCCCAACCCCCTGCCATGGGCAGGGACACCCTCCCCTAACCCAGGGTGCTCAGAGCTCCATCCAACATAGCCTCGAACACTGCCAGGGGCCCAGGGGCAGCCACAGCTTCTCTGGGCACCCTGTGCCAAAGCCTCAACACCCTCACAGGGAAGAATTTCTTCCTTACATGTAATCTAAATCTACTTTTCTTTAGCTTAAGAGCATGACCCTTTGTCCTATCATTACACTCCATTATAAAAAGTCCCTCTTCAGCTTTCCTGAAGGCCTTTTTGGTACTGGAAGAGTGCTATAAAGTGTCCCTCGAGCCTTTTCTTCTACAGGCTGAAGGGGCCCAACTGTCTCAGCCTGTCTCCGTAGGAGACATACTCCAACGCTCTGATCATCTTCATGGCCTCCTCTGGACTTGTTTTAACAGTTCCATGTTCTCCTGGTACTGTGGACTCCAGAGTTGGATGCAGTACTTCAGGTGGGGTCTCACCAGAGCAGAGGGGTAGAATCTGCTTCCTCAGCCTACTGGCCCTGCTTCTATTGATGCAATCCAGGACCACACAACACCACAGAACTTGGTCATCAAACTTGCTGAAGGTAAACTCAATTCCACTCTCCATGTCTCTAACAAAGATGTTAAACAGTGTCAGTCAAAATACTGACCCCTGATCATTTGTCACTGATCTCAACTTGGACATTAAATGGTTGACCTCAAGTCCTTGAGTGCAACCATCCAGACAATTCTTTACTTACCAGGCGTCCCATCCATCAAATCCATGTCTTTCCAATTTAGAGACGAGGGTGTCATGCAAGACAGTGTCAAATGCTTTTCATAAATCCAACTGATGACATCAGTTCCTGTCATCCCATCATAAAAGGCCATCAAATTTGTCAGGCAAAATTAGACAAGCCATGTTGGCTCTCACCAATCACCTCCATATTTTCCACATGGCTACGCACAGTTTCCAGGATGATCTGCTCCATGATCTGGCCAGGCACAGAGGTGAAACTGACCAGTCTGTAGTTCCCCAGGTCTTCCTTTTTTCCCCTTTTAAAAATAGGGCTTATGTTTCCCCTTTTCCAGTCAGTGGAAACTTGACTGGACTGCCATGACTTCTCAAATATGAAGGAGAGTGGCTTAGCAACTTCCTTTGTCAGTTTTCTCAGGACCCACAGAGGCAGCTTATCAGGTCCCATGGACTTGTGCACCTTCAGGTTCTTTAGATCGTCTCAAACCTGATCTTCTTCCATTCTTCCCTGACCTTCATTCTCCCAGTCCCTGCCTTTTCCCCCCGTGACTTGGGCAGTGTGGCTTCAGCATGTGCCTATGAAAACTGAGGAAAAACATCTATTGAGTACATCAGCTGTCTCCATATCCCAGGTAACCAGATTTTCCATTACCTTCCAGGAAAAAAAAGCATTTTCCCTACTCTTCCATTTATCACTGACATACCTACAGCAGCTACCTGCCCTTGTTTCTACCTTCTGTAGGCTTCTTTTTTCTGTTTGAGTTTGCCCAGGAGCTCATTGTTTATAATGCAGGCCTCTGGAAATTTTTGCTGGACTTCCTCTTTGCTAGGATACATTACTCCTGAGCTTGGAGGAGGTGATCCTTGAATACTAAAAGGCTGCCTTCAGCCTCTTTTATCTCCAGGGCTTTATCCCATGGTACTCCACCTAAAAAGTCCCTGAAGAGATGAAATTCTGCTCTCCTGAAGTCCAGTTTGCTTTGCACTCTCCTCATAGTCCTAAGGATCTTCAGCCCCACCATTTCATGGTCGTTGCAGCCCAAGCTGGCCTTGAGCTTCACATTCCCCACTAGCCCCTCCTTGTTGATGAGAACAAGGTCTGGCATGGCACCTCTCCTCACTGGCTCCTCTATCACTTGGAGAAGGAAGCTATTGATGCATTCCAGGAGCCTCCTGCATTGCTTATGCCCTGCTGTGTTAGTGATATTGCGGTGGTTGAGGTCTCCCATTAGGACCATAGTTTGTGAATGTGAGGCTGCTCCTATCTGTCTATAGAGGGCCTTTTCTGCTTTTCTTCCTGTTTGGCGACCTGTAGCACACCTCCACTATAATGTCCCGTGTCCCTGCTCTGTCTTTAATCCTGACCCCTAAACTCTTGGTTGGCTCCTCATCCATCTCCATATGGGGATTCATGCACTCCAACTGGTCACTGATATAGAGGGCGACACCTTGTTTCCCCTGCCTGTCCTTCCTAAAGTGCCTCTATCCTCCTGTCCCAACACTTCCGTCATAGGAGTCATCCAACTACATCTCTGTGATACAGAATCACAGAATCACAGAATAACAAGGCTGGAAGAGACCTTTGAAGATCATCGAGTCCAACCATTCCCATCCTAAGCTAAACCATATCCCTAAGTACTTCATCTATCCTTTTTTTGAACACATCCAGGGAAGGTGACTCCATCCCCTCCCTGGGCAGCCTGTTCCAGGCCCTGACATCTCTTTCAATAAAAATTTTTTTTCTAATACTCAATCTAAACCTTCCTTGGCACAGCTTCATGCCATTTCCCCTTGTTCTATCTTCTGTCACCTGGCTGAAGAGACCATCACCCACCTCTCTACATCCTCCCTTCAGGTAGCTGTAGGTGGTGATAAGGTCTCCCCTCAGCCTCCTCTTCTCCAGGCTAAACATCCCCAGCTCCCTCAGCCATTCCTCATATGATTTGCCCTCCAGCCCCTTCACCATCCTGGTTGCCCTTTTCTGTACTTGCTCAAGGACCTCAATGTCCTTCTTATGGTGGGGATCCCAGAACTGCACACAGTACTCAAGGTGTGGCCTCACCAAGGAGATCATGCCCAGCACATCTGCACGTCTTTAATTCCTCTTTTTTATTTCCCATATTATGTGTATTTGCTTAGAGACATTTAAGTTGGTCAGTTTTCCTCAAGTCCTCACTTAGGCATGACTGTTCCTGGAGTCCAGATGTCTTAGAGGTACTCTGCCTTCAGTTCTAGGAAGACAAGCAGCATGCCCCCATCATAAATTTAATCCCCACTTTGTGTGAGGACCTGGAGGAAAAGTAAAGACAGAAAACCAGATAAGTAAAGTTAGGGATAGGGCACCCTTACTGACAGCATGAGTAGGTAACTTGGTGGAAGAATGATATGGCAGAAGAATCTGCACGGTATCAGTAACTTCCTGACCATTCTTCCTTCACCTGAGATGAGTGAAATGGGGCTAACAGTGCAGCAGCACCTCACACTTTGAAATTCTGGTAAAAAAGACTGTGAGAGCCAAAGATTTGTGAACCCCCTATCACCATAAGTGTCTCATTTCCCTTTTTGCAGTCTCGTCTTCTGGTTTTTTTGTCTTATGGGGGTTTTTTTGTGATCTGAGACACATGCTCCACTTTTATTCTTTAATTAGAGTGTGAAAGTGTAACCTTATGCATATCTATGTGTTTGAGCAGCTTTCAAGTACATAAGAAAAGGATGCCAGAAAGAAAACTTTCCCAGATTGAACAGTAGAAGAAAGACCTCTAAACTCATTCATTAAGGACTGTGATTTGGTAAGAGAATTAGGGGGACACCCCCTCACACACACATACACACAAACACACAAACTAATTAAAAAAAACCCCAACTAAATATACACAGAGACACCCAAAAAAAAATCCAAAAACCCAACCCCCACCCCAAAGAAACCCAACAAAAAAACCACAAACACACAGAAACCACCCAAAAAAACCCAAAAAACCACCATGTTCATATTTTTCTGCATCTTAAAAGACCCAAGTGATTTCACTAAGGGATCAGGTGATGGATAGTTTGAGACCAGGAAGGAAGAATTGGGATGTAATCTTCCTGTTCTAGGAGCTGTTAGACCAGCTCAGCTGCTTCACCTGATAGCTCCCAGGGAGCCACGAAGGCTCACATTTGGGTCCTTAACTAGCCATGGATTTCAACAGCAAATTAGAAAACCAAATGAGGATTCGATAAGCAAATACTTGTGTGAATCCAGGCCATGCAAGTAAACATGGTCTCTGTGCTTAGACTCCAAAGAAACCTGAGTCACTTCTTGTGACTTGCTATCAGAAGCTGTCAGTCAAGTAGGCTGCTTCACTAACATCTCTCCTGCAGGATCTTGGAAGGGCAAGCTAGAGATGGGTTTGGTGGTACATTATACTGGAACTGAAATGTAAGATGGAAATGTCATACTAAATTATTTCTTTCTTATATTGCAGTTCAGAGAATAGAAAAATACTGCATTTCCAGTATCAAAATAGTGAAATAATTAACTTCCTACAAAGCTTTATTTAATTTCCTGTGATAAAATTCTGTAGCTGTGCTTAATCATTTATGCAAGTTTTCTTTATTGTTCTACTGCTTTTAGTTACCTAAAGATCAGAAAGTAGTTTTGTTACAAGCACATAGATTTGATACTGTTGCAAGCCTTTCAGTTTAACTTTGTCACTTTTAGCTATTTATTTATGCTTAGTTTTACAATTACAGTGTTGTAATTTTAATTCATATATAAATATGCAGGGAGATATATTGTAATGCCATTTGTTTGGATTGATCCTGAATTATTTTGCTGTCACTGAATCACAGAATCTCAGAATCACAAGGTTGGAAAAAACCTTTAAGATCAAGTCCAACTGTTACTGTCCTATGCTAAACTGTATCCTTAAGTACCTCAGCTACTCTTTTTTTAAACACATACTGGGATGGTGACTCAACTACTTCCCTGCGCAGCCTGTTCCAGACCCTCACAATTCTTTCAGTAAATCATATTTCCTAACATCTAATCTGAACCTGCCCTGGTGCAGCTTTGTGCGATTTTCCCTTGTCCTATCTCCTATCACCTGGCTGAAGAGACCATCGCCCACCTCTCTACAAAGTCCTTTCTGGTAGTTGTAGGTGGTGATAAGGTCTCCCCTCCCTTGTCCTAAGCGACAAGGAACCAAGATTATTAGAAATCTACGAGCCCATTAAGTGGTGAGCTTGGAGGTTTCACTGGCTCTTCTTTAACTGGTGAACCTGAGATTTTGACTGGCTGTTCACTAAGGCTTTTACAATGACCAAGCTTTGACCATTTTAGTTGTGTCTCTCAAAATGAGAGCAAAAAGGCTGATGACTGTTATCAATAGGAATTTTCACAAGGTGGCTTGGTTTATTCTCCCGAACAACAAAAAATATGCTCCTGTGGAGGGCTTCAGTAGGAGGGGCTAAATGATGGTACATCTTTGTTTGAACGGATTTGCTGAAAGATTGCTTGCATTAAGTATGATTTGCTCTATTTTTAGTCAAAGATAATAGCTGTTATTTTGCAGTAACATTTAATAAAGGCTTTCTGCAAAATAGGCAACGGTGTTAGATTATATCTCTGTTACAACATTAGTAATGGAAAATGACAACCTGAAAAATAAGGTGAAATCAAGATGGTTTTATTTAGAGGAATAATTTTGACTTCCTGGAAAATAATAGGCCCATCACTATATGTTACTTTGAGTTTACTTCTGAAAATGCAAAATAACAATACTGTCTGTGTTTGCTTAATTCTGTTTGACATTAACAAAATAAATTTGCTATTGTTTATTAGAGATTTTTCAGAGAAGTCAACTAACTTATCTTTGATTTGAATTTCAAATACAACCTTTTTAAAAAACATAGCCAGAGATATTCATCTAAAATATTGATAAGCAATTTACATTTCAGACTATCTAATTGTAGTCACTGCTCTCACATTAACAGTCACTTGCTGTTTGCTTTTCGGAAATTACAATTTTTATTAGAATTAAAATCACAATGAGCTGACACTTCCAGGTGTATTTCAGAATGCGTCATTTTTGCATAAGAAAGAATAAATGTATAGAGGTATTTGAAAGCAAAACAAAGCAAACCAAAACAGTATCTTTGTTTTTAAAATACCATTCGTTTTTCACAGAAGTAACAGCTTCTTGATCATAGAGCCTTTAGGCACTTGAATTTGAGAAATTACAGCTAACTTTTAAATTATACCTAATTCAAGCAATGGTTTCATACATCTGGAAGCTTTATTGAAGAAAAATGTAAAAAAGGTTCTTTTACAATCACTCAATTAAATAAAATTTTGGTTGTGGAAGAAATGGTAGAGGAAGAAAGAGAAATACAGACTATTATACTGCTAAATAAGGAAGATTATATTTTTGTCTTAAATGCATGGTGGGAAGTTGAAAAGAAGATAAAGACAGACTTTTTTTTTAAGAAGTTCATTTTGGCAGGATGAGAAGCTGTAGACATAATTTTCTGCAAGGAAAATTCTGCTGAGATATTAGGAAGATTTATTTGTTTGTTTGTTTGTTTGTTTTTCCTGCATCCATCCACAGCTAAACAACGGTCAGAGGGATGTGATTTACTTTGAATTTCGATAGAACTTTGAAGTTGGTGCTGCTTTAAGCATAAATGTAGCCTGAAATTCAAAATAACAAACTGGAAGTAAACTAAATATTGATTTGAGTTCAAATAAGTGGCATGGGATGTGCAATTCAAATTAACACCATGTAAAATGGGAAAGTGTTCTGTTCAGTCTTAGCCTCATGCTTCATTTATTGCAGTATTGTGTTTTCATGTGCACAGTTTATAGTTATCTGGAAAAATTCCTGAAGTTTATCAGTGCAAACAATGTATGTTTGTTAATAAGATAGGGATAAAAGTTTTCTAGAACTCCCCCTTCTCTCTGCAGTGTTAAATCCCATGGCCCATGAAGCTTTCCCTCTCTAGACCACAAAGATAACTTACTAAGTTTTGCAGACAAAGGGTCCAGATTTGAAACACTTCTACACAGAAGATGTTCCAGGTATAACACAAGATCTGTAGGCAGCTGCAAGGTGTATTTATAAGCGTAGTGAGTATGTACACTGGGTAGGTAGAAAAATGGGTTTGGGAACAGAAACATTGGCTGAATCAGAATTAGCTGGTCATGTACTTTAGTTTATATATATATATGCAAATATTTTGATAAATTTGAATCATACTCCTTATATTTTTCTAATAAACAAGGAATTGATTTGTTCATGGTGAATATAGGTTGAGTAATTACACTGCTTAATGATAATAATGTTTTTCCTTTTCAAATGCTACAGACAGACAATGATCACAAATATCTTTATGAAATCCATCAGAAAAATATCTGGATATCAAAGGGAAAAAATAATGACTGAACTTGATTGATTAGAAGTAACTTTATTTATGATGCTTTTAGCTTGAACCATAAATTTAACGTGAGTGGACAAAGCATCAAAGTAAATGGAAGAATCAAATCTATTCCATACTCTTCTGTGTACAACTAAAACTCGAGGTGTATTTTTTTCAACATTTCCAATGTTATGATGCATCTCTTCAGAGCCAAGATGTGAATTTCTTTTATCATGCAACTTAATGATCATTTTGACAAATGTCTTTACATAATTGCCTTCCTTCTTTGAAGTATCTGGTTCTGGGATTTCTTAGGAGGAAAAAAATGTTGACGTCCTGTTCTCATTGAATGATAATGGGAGATAGATGGCTAAATATTTATTGAATATACATTGTTGTGTATATATATCAGGGACTGTGCTGAGAAGCCTGTTTAATGAACTATATATCCTGGATAACTTTTGAAGCATTTGATCATTTCTATTGATTTTGAAATACTAATAAATCATAGTTCCCTCATATATTTTGTAGAATAATATTCTAACTACTGTTACTGAAATATATTTTGTGGATCATCAATTATTTCCTTAGACTTCTGAGTTGGTATAAATTCCACTGTTTTATTGAATTGTGAGATTATCTGGTTGTCATCTTCCAGGGTTTTTCTAAGAACAAGAGAATGGTCAAAATATACATGCAGCTGTTTACAGAGGTAAGGCAGAAAAACTCTACGTTGTTTTCATGCCTCATCAAAAGGCAGTTGTATATTGATAGCTTTCCAGATCTTTGTTGAACTCCACTTTTGGCAGCTGCTTGGCTTCTATAAAACCTCCCAGTCTCAGCACAAACTCTGGTTGTTCTCATAACATGAATTGCACAATATATGCAGGAAGAGCTTCTCAAAACAATTTGGTAATGAAGCATCCTCCATAGCAAAAAAGATTTTGGCAACATGAGTTAACAGGAATGTTATATGAAAAATATTGATTTTGTCCTTTCAACTGATAAGAAAATTGCCGGATGAAGTGGTAATCAGCACTGCCACCCTGAAGTGTTCAACTCCAGCAGAACTCATCAGGCTGATGTACAACCCTTAAGGTCTCTCTATACCTAGACAGGGGATTGTTTGGTGTCTGCTCTTAGATTAGCAGCACCCACCATGCTGAGCAGTAAGAAATGCATGGTGTTCAGAAGTGTATAGTTTCAAAGGACAGCAGAAACTGCCTCTCGCCCCCTGAAGGTCTGAGTTGGGTCCTCCCATAAAACTGCAAAATGAAAGTGACGTGTGGAGCAGGTCAGAGCTTCCTTGTAAGGAGGATGTGGTAGCAGCAGCTTTTTCCTTTTGAACAGCATTTTAGATTAGGTTCTCATCCTGGATGGTTTTGATTCTATATGATGAATAAACACATTAACCACCTGGCTGTGAAGTATTATAGAATGGATTTCCATTCCTTCTAGTATCTGGCTCCACTGTGCAGACAGGAATGCAAATTGTGAGGTCACAGAGTGAGCAAGAAGGATATCCCCAATTCGTTGTTAATTCATTCAACCAAGGGTGAAGAGTCCTAGGTTGTTTATATATATAATGCCAGAAAAACGCTCTTAAAACCTGCAAAAAATATCACACCTTCCTTATTCCTGCCAAATGATTTTTAAAGATGGCTGGAAAACAGATGAAAGACTTATTAGAGACTCAATCTAGTAGATCAAAATAAGCAAATCTGCTTCCGATGAACTATCAAACTACAAGATCAATGGAGGACCATAGTTCAGTAATTATTTCTTCTTTTTGAATCCATATTCTGTTAGCTGATCAATGCATTAAGCTTAAGTAGCAGATCCGCAGAGAACGACAGATGCATATCAAGAGTTTCTAATGTAATCTGTGAAATTCATTCACACCAGGATATGATTTACAAGGAGTCTATTGATTGGAGAATAAATGTTGTTTTACATTTAATAGAATATATTTTAATAATGCTGGAGCTCCAGCTCCTGAATTTTGAAGTGTCCTTTTTTATTCAATACAAAATCTGAATCTTTCTCAGTTCCTGTGACTTTATAGTTTTTGAAGACTACTGAAGAAACCTACCAAAGTTTCTTCATAACTGTCACATCGTCCAATTTACTTGTAGTCTGAAGCAAATATGGTTACTGGCGGGACTTTTCAATTCTTTAATAACTGCTGGTTTGGTAACAGAGCCTTTTCTGCTTTTAACCACCATAGATGTACAAATCAAAGGCAAATAAGCCAATTTGCCAATTAACACCTTGTAAGGACTTGGATGGAAGTGATGTTCTTTTTACATAGCTCATCCCATAAGAGCATAGGACACACTATGCCTTGCTGAAATTAGAGACCCATTTCAAAAAGGTGTTGTGGCAATGAGAATTTGTCTTGGAGCTCACTAATGAATTCTTCCTTTAGTGTGCTGACCCATTTCACATGTTTCCTGTGACTCTTTTTTTTTTTTTTCTCTCTTTCAAGTATGGCAATATTCTTCTCCTTACATAGTCCAAGGTTAACAGTATTCCTTATAGTCACAGAATATTTTGCTGATTGGTTATACACCAATCAATTTTTTTTTCCACAGAAAAGCCTTCAATTAACCCCCCAGTGATTGGGAGGTGGAATTTCCAGATTAGTGTTGGAGAATTCCACCTCCTATCACCAGGGGTTTAATTGAAAACTTTTCTGAGAAAAATTAATTGGTGCAAAAACATCAGTAAAATAACCTAAAATGCAGGGGACACTGTTAATTTCAGTCTATTTAAAGGAAAGAAAGAAAAAAAAGTTTAAATAGGAACATTGAGCAAGAAATAAACAATAAACCGAGATTAAAAGGAAACTGCTGAAATGGCTCTGCAAAGTCACGAAATGCAGCAAAACTTACCTTTAATTTAAATTACAATATGCTAAAAACAAGGAATTGAAATTAGTTTCTTTTAGAAACTGTTTCAGAATCAGGTGATTTACTTCAGATTCAGAAACATAAATCACATTTTAATAATCTCTCTCCCAGTATGAAGTCTCTATACAATCTGATATGTAGATTTTTTTTAAAGTAGATGCTTTCTTTGCATAACAAGAAGCTGCAATAAATTAAACGGAGCCCAGGAAATCTTATAATGCGGCTGGGTAATGAAAGAGAAAGTGCAGTTTGAATCTACTATTGTGAATATGTATATCTTTACTAATAACGAGAAACATCCAGTGTGAATGGATGTATCTTTGTGCAATAAACCTGTCTGAATATGGTATCTTTAATATTGCTCAGATGTTTTTTTTTTTTTTGCATTAGGCATAATAGACTTTGACCTGCAAATTATGAAAAAGATTAAGATATGCATCAGCAGAGAGATTTATGTCTAGTGTTGACAAATTATTCATTAAAGTTTTATGTAACAGGCCCAGAGAGAGTATTAAATAAGATTATTATGGCAGTTCTTATAAGTGTATTCATCTTGACTAAGAAGAGGTCGTGATAAAGTTTAGGACTGTTTACTTACAAAGCTTGTTTAATTAGGAAAAATAGAAATAAATGTTCTCCATTTGGCATCTTTCACAGATTTTATCTTTATTGCTTCTCTCTCCCAATACTGTGAATGATCAACATCAATAAAAGCAAATCTATTACATGCAATTTGACAAGTCATTTGCTTAATGATTTCTAAATATAGAGAAAGATATAAAATTTCATTCTGAAATTAACAGCACTTTTTTTCCTTGTGAAAATCCTGTTTTGAGCAGGCATGGGTTTGTATCTGGAGTGATCATTAGTAAATAAACAAGGTAATTATCTCTGAAAGGAGTTAGTTTCAGTGAAAAACAACTGTATATTCCTACTATAAAAGGCAGCACTTTGTGTTATACTCTGCTATACATTATACTTATCTGCTGTCAGCTGAAAATTCAACCAATGGCTATTTGATTACTTTGGAAACATTTGAATTGATTTTTATTACCTAATCGTGTACATCTATAAGGAAGATATATGACCACATTTCTTGGAAAAACTGAACAACTCCTCTTTTGCTTTTGATGGAACATGTAACACAGGCAGGTAGAAGAGAGAGAAAAACATTCCCAAAGGAAAAAACATGCTATTGAGTTTGAGGGAAAGAACACCGACACTATTTTTAAAAAAGGCTTCTTCTCAATTAATGTGGCAATTTGTAAAGGACAAGAGCTTCTTTAATAATCACTAAATACCTCGAAATTCTCTGCAAGAAGAAATATTTTGAGTAATGTACTTATTTGAAGCAAATTATTTATTTATATGCTTAGTGTACATATGAACAATCAAGACTTGATTTTCTTTGTCCGAACAATGGTTGATCATCTTAACTGAGATTTCTATCCAGTAGCAGTCCATGGAAGTCTTCCTGTTGATTAAAGTTCAGAAGGTCTTTTCCAATCCTAACTGTTCTATGATTCTATCTAGACTCTTTGCATTCAGACTACTGAATGAAGGACTTTATATGCATACCCAAAGAATAAAATCTACTGAACAACTGAGTTGCACTCTCTGCATCCTGCTTTAGCTTTACCCCAGAAAGAGAAGCTTGGTTTTTTTTTCTTTAAATGAGGGAAATGTTTCTCTGACACATATTTTATTACCTGTACACATTTAGTGCAGAACCACAAATGGAATATTGAAATATCCTCTGAAATATTCCAGTGGGAAGAATGAATCTCCTCTGCATGCAGAACTTCTGTTTTCCCAGTTGCCTCATGGATTACATCCTACTGCAGAACCAGCCTGTAGAGGCACTTCAGCAAATGCTTATAGGTGTTTTAATACAGAAACTGGTGCAGTGTGGTTTAGACCATGCTGCTGTAGGTGGCCCCACAATTGATTGAATTATTTTAAACAAGCAATAAGATAAAGGAGTGGCTACAGCCCTTATCACTGTTATTTTTTTGGGGGAGGAGATGTTGGGGGATTTTGGTTTGGGGGGTTTTTTGGTGGTTGTTTTTTTCCTGAGCCTTTACATTGACTTTCTGCATTTTTGGACTGAATCATTGACTGACAAAACCTATTCCAGCACTGAGTATATTTCATTTTGCATAATGCCTGTCATACAGTCTAATTCTTACTATCAGAAATGCTACCTATTTATTGTATGTATATTCTTATTTCTGCTTTTTATTCCATCATCTCTTGCACACTAAACTTCTCTTTTGCCCTTCCTTCCACCATTTGCATATATAATCCTTCTCATATTTTTTTGTTCTAAATCAATTCCTATAATCCCTTACTGTGTAATAGCATTTGTCATCAATAGAAATGAAATCCTCAACACATTGAAGGAAAGAGAATTTGCAGGTACTGGTTTCTAGCAGCAAGTTGTAATAGAAGCAGTGGGGAATCCTATTTGCATAAAAAGATCCATATTTGATGCAAACTGATGCAACTTTCATGATGGATATAAAATTTTCCTCTACCCTTCCGCCCTGGGCATGAAGCAGATAATACTCCACAACAGTGTTACAGAATTATTTTTCATAAACTCTTGTCTGCGATATATAATAAAGGAAGGAGTGTCTTTTTATAATTATTGAGGCTAATTCCAAGTCTCCTATAATCAGCACGGTAATGTTAGAAATGAAGCAAAATGCTACAGTTCCTGACCACAGAAAATTCCATCATTTGGAGAGGAGAGAGACAGAAGCGCTTCACTATGAAAGAAAAAGCAGAATTGTTTCCATGCAGTTTTAAGAAAATATAATAAAGAAATTATTTTAAATAAATAATGCTGAATCTGATAATCCAGATCCTCAGGTCACCCATGGGTCCTGGTATTTTTGTAGTTTTTGTGGGCATCTGAGAGGCCAGGGTTTAACTGAGCAACAGAGAGACGGACATGGGTATAGGGTGTGTGAAAGGGTCTGAAACCACTAAATTTATCAACACAAACTTCAGCAGTCCTAGACCAGATTAAAAAGAAAAAAAAGGTGATCAAAAAAATTCAAATTTCTCAGCTCCATGTCAGTAAAGCACTGAGATTTTCTGGCAGTACTCAGGGTGTGATTCCTGTATCCCTACAGATGGCAAAGGAAGTCAGGTTTCCCCACTGAATGCATCAGCAGAAAAGCAAGCAGTTTCATTAAGCTCTGGCTGAATTTCACTGGGTGTTTTTCAAAAGCAATATATTCCTAATAAACATTTTGGTCTTGCTGAATCAGCTACTTCTGGGAAGAAAAAACCCGACAACTTCTAAACAACTTTAATCTGTACCCAATAGATATTTCACCTTGAGGATTTGTCAAGTTAATAGAGCCTACCCGCTTAGAGAAAGAGGGAGGAGGCCTTTCTAATTGGTGCCTAACAGCTTACACTTAAGGGTCATTAAGAGGCAATACTAGAGATAACAGTCTTAATGGCTCCAGCCCACTTTCATGGGGAGCACTCAAGAAAGTAGGAACAAAAGGGAACGAGACTGAAAGACCCAAAGACTCAGCAGGATCTGGGGTGGCTAAAGGGATGCAGATTGATTTAGTTCTGCCCTAGTAACTTAAGAGGAAAATTTATCTCATTCGACTTGTAGTGAAACATAAGATTAGCTGGGAATAACTACAAAATGGATGGAGATGTTGAATAAAAAATGTATGTGTCATTGTTTTAAAATACACGTTTTCTACTGTACCTTAACAAGATCAAATAGAATTGCTTTGTTTTAGGGAAGAAGTTTGTCAAACCCACCAGCTGGAGTTTCTGAATGGAATAAAACAGCTGCCTGAAACACACGCAGTCCAGCCCACCTAGTGAAAAGCAGTTAAAAAGAAGAGCATGACCCCGTCTAAGGATTGCGGTTTCCATGCCGTGACAAGAAAGGCCAAAGATGGTTCCCCCTGAACTCCCTGGCCCCACCTGCACACTGGACGCTGAAGTTCAGCTCCAGAGCTGTCTTGTGACTGAAATATGAAATAGAGAATCTTCAGTTACTAAGACACCTCTGCTGCTCCGGCATCATGCCCCACTGGATTGCAGCGTCGTGCTCAGAGAAACCTGAGAGGTGCAGAGACTCAGCTAACCTTGTCCTGAGACGGGCTGTTTCTCATAACTCTTCTCTGTAAATCCCCAAGACAGCTATAAAAAGAGGTGAGGCTGAAAGGTCAGACAATTAGCTTTCCTATTTGTGAAGAAATAGCTTTTCTAAGCTTATTAATGTAAAAATACAGGATGAGATCGTCAGTTGCTATAAATCACTATAGCTGTGCTGATTTCAGTGAGGCTGTGCTGTGTTACACCAGCTGAGATTATATTGTCTCTAATATTAAATAATAATAAAAAGCCTTACACTGAAACAATCTTGTTACATTTGGTGAAATACATGCTGAAATGTCAGATGCAGGTTTTCCTAAGCAAATTTAATTCAACTTCCATACATCTTCCTGTTATTTTAAATGATCTTCTATGGGAAGCCTGCCTTTTTCAGTTCATCTGATAGATGGTCCTCACTGAACAGGTTTCAAATATTTTTGAGCTCAGAAAGGTTCAGCTAATCTGATTTCCCATCTGATACAAGCCTTGGACTTTCATTCTGTATCTCCCACAATGAGTCTAAAACCTTGTGCTTGCTAAAGGCTGCCCTCTACGAAGGCATTCTGCAAAAGACTTTGGGCTTCAAAAACTAGGGGATTAATTTCCCCTGTTCCTTTTTTTCTGGTGTCTGACCTACTCTGGTAAATATTTGTGGGTTTTTTCCTTCCTTTCAAATTCTGTGGCCCCACATTCTGCTATTCTTTTATTTGGTTGGGGTTTTTTTCCTTTTTTCTGTGTATTCCATTTTTCATGCCTACTATCTATTTTCTGAACAGTGTAAAAACAGATTACTTCTTCATGGCCTTAAATCAGCCACATCACCAATCTGAATCTTGGGTCAGGGCAAACACCAGTATCAGTACACACTGGGGATGAATGGAATGACAAGAAGGACAATAGTCTGGTGGATGAAAAATTGGACGTGAGGTAGCAATGTGCACTTGCAGCCCTGAAAAATGACTGTATCTTGGACTGCATCATAGGAAGTGTGGTCAGCAGGTCTGGGGAGGTGATTTTCCTCTCTCTATTCAACTCTACTTTTGTGAGACACCACCTGGAGTACTGCAATCATCTCTTAGACCCCTGACACAAAGGAGACATGGACCTTTTCAAGTGGGTCGAGAGGAGGGCCACAAAGATGATCAGGGTGCTGGAGCATCTCTGCTGTGAAGAAAGGCTGAGAGAGTTGGGATTGTTCAACCTGGGGAAAAGAAGGCTCTAGGGAGACCTTATTACAGTCCAACAATATATAAAGGCAACTTGTAAGAAAGATGGAGAGCGACTTTTTATCAGGGTCTGTAGTGGCAGAACAAGGAGCAATGGTCATAAGCTCAAAGACAGTAGATTTAGATTGGTCATAAGGAAGGTAATTTTTACGATAAAGGCGGTGAGACACTGGAACAGGTTTTCTCAGAGAGAACTCTCTCTCGGAGTGCATTATAGATGACACATCATTGGATGTGTTCAAGGTTGTGTTGGATGGGGTGTTGAGCAACCAGATATAATGAAAGATGTCCCTAGCCATGGCAAAGGATTGTACTAGGTGATCATTAAAGATTCCCTTCTAACCCAAACCATTCTGTGATTCTGTGATTAATTGTATCATCTTTATTTGCAAAACAACATACTTGAGCTATTGCTAGACTCCTGTAATGACCAAAAAGAATACCCCAAAAAAACCCCAAACAAAACAAAAAAAACACATTTCACAACCAGTCTTGGCATTTTGTAGAGTGTAGCTAATACTAGCACTACAACATTGAGAAGCTTCAGTTCACAGCTGGATGCACTATGAAGCTTTTATCCCTTAGGAATGTACAAATTAAAAATGATATATAACATTTACCATTGGTTAGTATAGACTTAAACAGAGATGTTAATACATTAACCATAGTCCCAACAGACCAATGTAATACTTCAGCCAGAAGTATTCTTCTTCAGCTCTAATAAGGTAATTTCCTAATGGCCAAGGATAATACTTAGTTTTAATTATGTACCCCTTTTAAATATGTCACTTTTTGGAGATTAATCATGGACAGAGGAGTATTCTGATTATGGATACGTTCCATAATCAAGACTTGTTTAAAAAGATTTCTCAGTCATCAAGGTATGTGCTAGTTTTAGCTGGAATCATGTTTATAGTAGCTAGTATGGGGCTGATTTGGATTTGTTCTGGAAACAGTGTTACCAACACAGGGATGTTCTCATTATTACTGAGCAGTGTTTACACAGAGCCAAGGGCTTTTCTGCAGCTCATCACACCTCACCAGTAAGTAGGCTGGGGGTGCACAAAGAGTTAGAAGGGGACACAGCTGAGACAGCTGACCCTGACTGACCAGAGGGATATTCCAAGCCATATGACATCATGCTCAGCGTATAAAGCTGGGGGAAGAAGAAGAAAAGGGAGAATGCTCAGACTGGTTGTGATTGTCTTCTGAAGTCAATGTCATGCATGATGGAGCCCTGCTTCCCTGGTGATGGCTGAACACCTGCTTGCCCATGGGAAGTGTAAATGATTCCTTCATACTGCTTTTCTTAAGCGTGTGGCTTTTCCTTTACCTCTTAAACTGTCTTTATCTTAACCCATGAGTTTTTTCACTTTTACTCTTCCAATTTTTTGTCCCATCCTGCTGGGGGAGCAATGAGTGAATGGCTGTATGATGCTCAGTTTCTGGCTGGGGTTAAACCCTGAAAAAATGGTGTAAAGTCCTAAGGTTACACTTAAAGTTTCCAGAGTTCTGTTATAGTTTTGACATCAGAACAAGGTAATCTAAGTAAGGAAGTTACAGTAAATCAAAGCATAAACTTAAGGAAAGCCTTCATAATAGTAAAATCAAATAATTTCTCAGATTAATTTAGATGCCAAAGTCCTTTGTAGTATTCAGCATCATATGTTCCAAGTCTTGGGCTTCACTTTTCACAGCATGCTTACTATTTCCATCACATAAATCACAGAAATTGAAAGTGGGTAATATACACAAACAGTTCCTTATGACATTTCCAGCACACAGCCTTCATTATGCTTCTTCATTTTAAATAAAAATTAACTACGCTTGGAGCTGTGCAATGATGTTGATACATTATGCATATAAAAACAGGACTAATCTTTCAAGCACATACATCTATTTTGGATAGCACTAGCTATCTGCAAAAAGACAGGATAGTGACATTAATACAAAACTGTTTCTTTTTCTTGTTGTTGTTGTTATGTGCCAGTGAAAGTAGCTGAGTGGATAATGATGTTAGAAGATGGCCTTCAAAATGTTCATGCTTTTTGCTTTTTATTTTATAGATGATGGAGAATGTTTCTATTTTCTTGTATTACTTGTTTTCCTGTTTAAAACTGGAAGAGTAAAATAAATGCTTAGTTTAAAAAATTCAAAAAAGTTTAGCCCCAAAAATGGGAGATAGTTTATGGGAAGGTATCCTACATTAATAAAAATAACAACAACAACAACAATATCACTGTCACCATTAGGAAAGCTTAAACATTTTACAGTCCTTTAGGATGACATTATAAAGACAACAGCCTTTGTGTTTTTCTCAGAAACCCAGGCACTCTGCTTTTGAGAATGTCGACATTATTTCTTTGATTACTTTTTTTATTTCACTTCAATCTTTCTTTTCCTGTCTCTTCTACCAATTTATATTTTGTTTAGCTCACTTCCTCTTTCTCTTGTTGGGACTAGAAACATTCTTAGGGACTTTTCATAGAAATAGGCACATTATTTTGAAGAATTGTCATTTTAAAAGAACAATACCAGCGATATTTGACTAACTCTACTCTGAAGTCAATCACTATTGGCAATGTGGCTTCGATCCTGAAAGACCTACATCTCTGTAAATTTCCCAGCAGGACAGGAAAACAGATGTATATTAAAATCCCTAAGAGGACTTGGTTTTACTCACAGAATAAATGTCTTTTTTCAGCCAGTTGTGTAAACGTTTTTAAAGTAAAAGGGGACTTGTCCAAGGGACCAGACAGATTTAATGCAAGGTTCTTCCAAACAACACAACTACATACAGTAGAGGATTTGTTTTCCTCCTAAAAAATGCTGGTTTATCTTCACTATTTATAAAAAGGGTGTAAAAGGCTAACTCAGATGGAGTCAGCTTTTCTATAAATATTTTCTGTCCCAGCAGTCAAAATCTCTTGAAAAATTATCATAGAAATCCATATGGGAATTGTTACAGGATGCAGAGTTCTAGAATGTTACTTAAGATACAATAACATGACTACAAGGTAGATAATAAAAGCATACATGCATGCATACTTACTTTATAGGCATATATATTTACATATGCATTCACATATTCTTCACATTCACATAGTCTGACTTCATATGTGGAATGACCTTGGTATAATCCTAATTATGCCCCTGTAACAATTAGCACTGATTTTTAATGCTGCAAATAAGCATTCAGGGCTAATAATACAAGTATGTTAAATGAAATGTCAAATGACTTCCAAAAAGCTCTTAAAATTAATAAATATGTATGAGATAAATGAGTCTAGTTGTCAAGTACTCCATGAGGAGATACGAACAATTTTTTTTATTTTTTATTTTTTTCAGCTGGGTTCTCTTGTCACCTAAAGTCAAATAGAATTCATGGGTTCAGTCATTGCTCTGCAGCACAGTCTCCTGGAAAGGGGACCTTTCCCCTAAAGGAGACTGGGATGTCACTGGGGTGGATGTCACCTACTGCAGTACTTGCTGGTTTAATACCTGCTCAGTGTGCCATTCATGTGGCCTGTGGGCAACAGCTGAAGGAGGGGCACCAATAAAAGATCCAGATTACCTAGTACAGATACCTGGCCTAAGTGTTACTTTACTTGGGCAGTAGATAAAGCCTCCTTCAAGATTAAGACACCTATATGCCGTCAGTGAAAGGTGTTAGCCTCATCAGGGAATTGCTTATGCAGAGTTTGTTCAAGTAGGAACTTGATTGAACTCTAGTCTATTTCAATCTAAACCTCCAGGAAAATGGGAATAATGGTATTTATAAACTTTCTTGTAAGGTGCTGAAATTCTAATTTATAAAGTGTTCTGTGAACTTTGGTTAATTGCACCATTCAAGGTGTTACATGGCTCATTATTTTAATGAAAAATCTCACTCAGGTAAGAGAGGTGTTATTCTCTCAAAGAAAGGAAATTATGTGGAAAACAAACTACTGCATAATGAGAACATATGTTAGGGTATAGGGTTGCATAAGATTGTAAGGAACCTTAAACAGAAAAAATGTCTCTTCTATAAGGTAAATCAGAGCACAGGTAGTGTCCTCGAAGCTTGTAACCATATGTTCAGTCAAAGGTTAAAATGCTGGTGACAATTTTTCTGGATTCAGCAAATCTGAGAAGCTTTATGCAGTAGATATTTGGCTAATTCATCTGAATACCGTATGTCTTTACCACAAAATAAAATGCAAAAAGTTTTATTGAACTTTGTCCTGTTAATTTGTCCTTTTACCTTATAGAATTACCTGAGTGATTCTACTAGAAAGCAGAGCAACGTCATAGATAATTTACTGCAGTACCAAATAAGTTGGAATGGATTGACACTATCTTTTAATTTTTATCTCCAAATTAAGATACATATATATATATATATATATATATATATATACACATAACACCTCAGGTAGACCTTTTCCCCTGAAATCTAGCGGGACAGGTGTAAGAAAAACAAGACTTACAGATTAGCTCTTTACTGTGTAGGCAGGGTAAAGAAGGTATGACAGAAAAAAAATTGAGATACCACAAAATAATGACTTACTGCCTGTCAACAGAGACTGTGCTAGCTGAAAATATGAAATATCTTAATCCACTCTAGAGGCAAAGATAAATGTAGAAAATTAAAAACCAATACATTTCACCTCGCCACTGGGTTGGGTTAAGAGCATGCATGTAGTTATAGCCACTCATCTGATGGACTCTGATAATTTAATTGCATTTCACTGTAACTCCACATTTACAAGCATTCATATAAAATGTGATCAGGATTAGAGCTACCTTTCAGCTGTTCACAAAAGAAAAAGCTGATCTTAAAGCTTTTACAGAAGTCAAATCTTTAGTACAAACAATATGCTGGTTTTGTTCCCATTCCAGCTTCGGAGCTGCACAATAAGCAGTAGTACTCTGCCCCTGCCACTCTATGGTGACAAAACAGAGACATTCCAGAGCTGGATTTCCGAGCATGCCTTGAGACACCTCTCCAATTCCTGTTGCAATTTGGTGGAAGAATCAGTTTGTTACCTGAGAACAATCTCTTCCTTTATTATATGCTCATAAAAGAAGACATCAGTTGAGTTTTACTTTGTTGAAGTACATATGGTTTTTTTTTTAATGCTCTGTAATCATCATCATGTAATTTGTGCTGTTAAGTACATTAAAACATTACAACTTTTGTTCATGGACTATGTACAAATCCTATGCCACAAATCACACATAGATGTTTCTTGAAACCAGTAAACACATGAGAGTATATTTTTCCCTTTTTTTAAGAGAGTGAGGATTTCATCCCATGTTAAAGGTATTGAAAGCTACATCTATAAATGTGTTGTTCTCCAAAGGACATCTAAAAAATTACAAACAAGGAAACATTTTTCAAAGAACAGAGTAAATCACCGTTATTATTGGATTCTTCAATAGCTGAAAAAATCATTCGCAATGCTGAATACCACTGAATTTCACACTGAAATGAACTCTTCTAGAATATCCATCTGAAGTACTCATACAGCCATCATCACTGTAGTATCTTTAAAAAATGTTTAATATATTTACTTCATATTTATTCTTGTAGAAAATATTATAGATTCATAGAATAATTTAGGCTAGAAAGGACCTGGGGAAGTTGTCTTATCTAACCTCCTCAAAACAGGGATAACTTCCGAGATAGATCAGGTTGCACTGGGCTCTATCCATTCAGGTTTTGATTATCTCCAAAGATCCAGCAGCCTCTCCGGGCAATCAGTGTGGGAGTTTGGTCACCTTCAAGGTGAAGAACATATCCCTCATATGTAATGAGATTTTTTCTTACTGCAAATTCTGTTCCTTCTTATTCTTTCCCTGTGAATGTCTGGAAAGAGTGTGACTCCATTTTCTGTGCAATCACTCTTTAGTTAGTGGTAGATAAAAATAACATTCATTTTTATATATTGACAGGACACAATAAGGTCTCCCTAGAGCCTTCTCTTCTCCAAGTTGAACAACCCCAACTCTCTCAGCCTTTCTTCACAGCAGAGATGCTCGAGCACCCTGATCATCTTTGTGGGCCTCCTCTTGACCCACTTAAAGTTTCATGTCTCTCTTGTACCAGGGGTCTAAGAGATGATTGCATTACTCCAGGTGGCGTCTCACAAAAGTAGAGTTGAATAGAGAGAGGAAAATCACCTCCCCAGACCTGCTGACCACACTTCCTATGATGCAGTCCAAGATACAGTCATTTTTCAGGGCTGCAAGTGCACATTGCTACGTCATGTCCAATTTTTCATCCACCAGTACTGCTATGTCCTTCAGAGCTGGTCTCGCTCCATTGATCCTCCAGTGTTTACTGATACTGGCATTTGCTCTGACCTTGCTCTGGACCTTGCACTTGGCCTAGCTGAACTTCAAGAGGTTGACATGGGCCAACTTCACAAGCTTGTCAAGTTCCCTCTAGACAGTATGCCTTCCCTGAAGCGTTATAACTGCATCACTCCTCTTGGGGTCATCTTCTCATATTCAATATATTTCATGCTCTTAACATCTTTGGTATCCCTTCACTGCATTGTCCTCAATCTGAAATAAATCCCTGTAGTGGGGAGGACAAAATGAGGCATAGTTGTCTCCGAAGAAGTAAAGTGACAGGTATCAAAGAGCAATTTCTTTTTTCAATCTGCTGGTTAATACAGTTTAGTACGGCCTTGGCCACCGTACGGTCGTACTGCTCACTTCTTGCCCACCATGACCAACTCCAGGTCCTTTTCCAAAGCTTTTTCCTAGATCAACACCTGGATTTATTCCAACACCTGGAGTTGTTTCATTCCAAGCACAGGACTCTGCTCATATTGAACTTTGTGGGCTTTATTTAGTCAACCTTTCCCCCATCAACAGCTCCCCCACAAGTGCTGTCACCCTCAAACTTTCTGAGGGTGGATTTCATCCTGGTCATTAATAATTTTATCAAACACTATATGTCTCAGTATTGACAGCTCATAAATGCTGCTTAAAAACATCTGATGGTTGGAATTCCATCTGCTGATCACTACTCTGGTACATTTTATGTCATAGTTCTTTTTTATTCCTTCTTTATGTAACTACAGATTCCTAGTTTATATTAAAAGCAGGAAGTTTAGAAGGAAAACTAGATAACTTATAACAGAAAAAGTCACCTATATAATTAATATAGTCACCTATAATTAATATAGGCTACTTTTTCTGTGATAAGTTATCTAGCTATTATACATTTGTTTCTCTTGAAATTTCCACACACTAGTTCCCAAACGCTGCACAAAAAACTTTGTGTACATCATTATGTCTGGGCTGAACCGATGAGAAAAGAAAGCCAATGGCAGAGCATTAAGCACAGAAAAATGCAATGAACTCATCACTTAAAGAAAAAAAACCAGCAATATTATTCCAATATTTATCAGGATGATTCCCAAAGTCTTTACTGTTTGTTACATCTGTAGGAATCCAAGAATCATGCTAACCATTTTCACCATGATGTAGTCAACAATAACAAATTTTCTGTGACTATTACTAGTTAGTTTAGCATGCCACCCCTCTGATCTTATGTTTACAATGTGCTCTGTGAATTATGGACTTTATAATGACCTACAGGTACGATGGACTTAAATTGCCAAAGGAACCCAGCTGAGAGCATGTTTATTTTCCCACATCTTTTTGCTGTTGTAGGAATCCTTTCCAAGTGGGATTAGAATAGCCCTCAGAAACACTATTGTATGGATCAACAAAAGTTTATGATACTATCTCATAAAATGTTCTGAGCTGAGATGTTGCAATAAAGGAAAAAATCAAATAATGTAGGTATTGATTGTTGGTGATGGTTTGCAATGTCTAGTCAGATCAAAAGAGAGGGAAAGAATTAGTATATACTCTTCCTGTGATATGTGAGCTACCAGAAGACAAATTTTACCATCTGCTTTCAGCATTACAGTAACATCAAATGAATGCTTTTGCCTCATTTGTACGATGTCTGGACCAAATCACCTTATGCATCTCATTAGATAGACATATTTTCTAATCCCATTTGACCATGGTGTGTGTCTCAAGAAGAAATTTAGAGGTGAAAGCAACTATATGTCTGTTTCTGTGAGCAGATATAGACTGGTATGCTCTGATCATTCTATAAATGGACTAGCTGGGAAATGTCTCCTCCAGAATGCGTAAAGCTGTGTTAGCTTGGTTTTGTCCCCAAATCAGTAATCTCTTGGAAGCTTCAGCAGAAGTTGGAGATGATAGCTGTGGTGTAGGATGTGGTAACTTGGGCAGTAAAGGTTTGGAAAGAATTTATCATAATTGGGGAAGCAGGGCCGGGGGGGGGGGGGGGGGGGAGGGGGATGGGACATGCCACAACACACAAACCACTTGTCTTTGAACCAGACCCAAGCTAAGGCTCTTTCCTCCTAAGAGGTCACTTCAGTACTTAATCTTCCTTCTAACCAAGTACATTCTCCAGGCTTTCACAAAACAGTAGAAAATAGAAAAGTGCAGTGGTTTGCTCCATCAAGTGCATAAGAGGGGAATCATTATTTTAATGAGTGAGATGTTTCAGTATATATGCAAATCCTAGTGTAAAAGTTGGAAATAGATGAATATCAGAGGAAAAGAAAACGGTGCATGTCAGTAGACCCTTCAATCCAGGGTTATGTCATGAATACTCATTTGTGTCCTAAATCTTTATGTATTTATTTCTGTAGCCCCTTTCAGATTTCAGTATTTATGCAGAAAACTTATCCCATTTAAATTAGAACTTCTCTCCTAACCAAGTTCTTCTCAACATGGGTGAGAGATAGAGTATTAAACTTGTAGAGTTTCCAAAGCATTCAAGATATTGGATTCTGTGCAGGGATAACTGGATGAAATTTTGCATTAAACAGGAGGTCAGGCTGGATGATCTAATGGTCCCTTCTGGCCATAAAAGCGATGAATCTATGAGAAAAGCACTCTGAGATCATATGATGAAAAGCGCAATTAAATTGGCAAGTGTTATCTTGATGTTCCCATTACAAATCCCCTGAGCGATCTATCCCCCTGTCTTCCTCTCGCCACCTCCTCTATCATTAGATTCCAGGAGAACATACGCTCTGTTAAAGTCATTGCTGCTAAAACCATTTTGATAGCTGGCTCCACACAGTCTCCTGCTAAATCCAGTGTTCAAGACTGTGGGAGTGCTCACGTCTTAAGTGAAGACACATTTCTCCAAGGCATTTTGCACTTTCTTCTTCCTTCAGATTGCTCAGCTAAAGGCTTTTTTCAGGACTTTATCAGTTATTAATAATTGTGATGATTCATGATTTATTCATAACCATTTATACATTTGCCATATGCCGCCTGCACATGCAAACTGTTTTTCTGAAGCACGCAAATGTGGCAGAGTGCTTCTTACAATTCATATCCAGTAAATAGATGATAGAGAAAGATTAATGAAATGAGAAATACAATAAAACATCCTGCAATGGTTTCAGTTCTGAACTTTTGAATTAAATGTTGCAGAGTAATTGTCTTTAGCAGTATCAAAACTAAAACAAGCAGGAGGGAGAATAGCGTGAAAGGCCAAGTTTAACACTGCAAGTAGCACCTTATTCTGCTTTTATTTTGTTCCCTGCAATGATAATTACAGGGAGTAAATCTACTCATCAGGGAAGATACAACTCAGGACAAATAAAGGTGGTAGTACCTTCAATATCACCTCAGTTGCTGTCTTCAAGTTTTCATATTAAATCAAAGTATTTTTGCAGTGAAACACTGTAATAGCTGCCTGGAGGGGGGCAGAGAGGGAGAACATCTAACATGCAAATCCTTCATAATGCCTAACAGCAGCAACCTGAAAGAAAAGGAATGTTACTCCCAGTTCTTGATTAAAAAAAAAAAAAGGCTTTTTATGGTGATGTCACTAACCAAGAAGTCATTTCTCATAGGCACACTATGACAAGTTTTGCAGTGTGCTGCTGTTCAGATGAAATGCCCAGCTTTTAGAAGAGGGTAACAATTTAACATAAATAATACATTCCTGGCTTTGAGTGAACATGTTCATTAGAAGTGAGAGGCGCTCTAGGTGGGAAATGATCAGTGTGGTCCAGTGCAGGGTGTCATGGCAGAGAGACCAGCACTGATCTGACTTGCATCTCTGCCTGTCCCACTTTCTGCTGCATTTTACCTGAAGCTTTTGGAACAGATTGTTTAAATTTTCGTTAACTGCCTTGAAAGTGAACATCTGAATTTTTACTAACTGCCTGTAGTTGTCTACCTTATTCTATAGGATGGTCTCAAATATATTTGAGTCCCTGTCATGTCTACAGAACCATGGCATCCATCCTAGACCCTAAACTATCCAGTTCCCCCGTAGCAGCATAAAATTTACCTATGTCATTCCTGACTTTTGGCTGCCCAACTGTTTCTTGAAGACCTCCATTAACTTTACAAAATTCAGAGACAATCTGCTTCTGGGTTTCTCTCTTCACCATTTTCGTGGTATCTAACTTCAATATACCTTGTTAAAAATGCTTTTTGTCATTCTTCCCACCATGAAGCCACATAAGTAATATTTACAGAAATCTTTGATATTCCTAATAGCATTTATGCACTATTCTTCCATGATGCTTAAGAATCATAAGTGTGACAGTGGAGGCACCCACTAAATGAAGAGGTCTGAGAGGGATCTGTCTGCATGCATTATTTCATTAAAGAACTTGTAAGAAAAACACCTGCAAGGCCTTGAATTTCCACTGTTACATTTTACTGGAACAAGAACTAGAAGATAGTTCTCAAATTCAGCAACTCAGATCTCCTGCATGAGACAACTCTGGACAAAAGATTTGAATCCATCTTCACCTCTCCATTGCTTCCTCACAGAGCAGGTCCAGCTTTACTCTCAGCCTGGCAACTTCCTGAATTTCATATAGTTGTATAGAGAACAAGTCTATCACCGTTTTACACTCCTCACAGAAGGATCAGTCAGACTGAAGGAGCCCCACACTCAAAAAGTAGGCAATCGCTCTATGTGATGTTGACGTTCACTGGCATTCTTTAAAATAAATGTAACTCAGGGGCAACAGTGACTAAACTAGAGCTACTAATACTGCTCTCCAGACAGCCCAACACAGAATATGAGACCATGCTGTCCATGAGTATGTTCAGACTCCAAAGTGAACTGTGCAAATAACCCTTCTGGCAAACATTAATGCTAAACTGAATGATTTGCAATGCAGGTCTTTCTAAATCTATTAATTCCCACTGCCTACAGGAGGAGACCACTGTTGCTGAACAAAATCTTGTGCATATCAAAACTATGACATGTAAAAGTTTACAAAAGCAAAATTTCAAGAATGAAAACAACAAAAAGAATAGAATGACCAAAGTCCAGAACTATAGATTTATAAAATGTAATGACATTAGGCTTTACATGTCTTCACTTAAGTGCCTGTAAAATCATGTTTCAGTGGATCCCACAAACTAATACTTAGAATTTTTCTTTCAAGGAGCAAAAGACATAAAAAAGCCTAGCCCCCTTTCTGTTTCCTACAGTATAAAAAAGATACACTAATGATCCTAGTTAAATGCATCCAAATACCAAGAATAATCTGTTAAGAGAAAAATTAAAAAGAATAATTTAAATAACTAATTTGAACTCATCAGAAATAGATCATATGCATGTGGGTATAAAAACGTTATTTCATTATTCATCTGCAGCATATATATATAATGATCTTTTCACATATCCAGACTGGTCTTCATTTATCATCCGTACAATAGTGTATTTCCACATCTTGTGCTGCATATACAGGATAGAGAACAGTTAATTTAGAATATTTATTTTGTAATATTGTTATACACTCTGGGAATTATACATTCGTTTTAATATATTTTAACAATGGTAATGCCATAGCTAGAGAAAATAGACAAGATATTTGGGTGCTAATTGGGCTTTTTGTTAAGTTGTGACTTGATAGTTTTTAAAAACATGGCTGCAATGAATTTTCAGGCATTATTGTCTGTTCCTGGCCATGCTAATCAGTACCCTGTAGCACAGTGGGTCTTACATTTAATGGAGCAGTACAGAGCTCTTGCCAGCATTCAAGCAATTGATTCCATAGAAGGGGCACAATATAAATCAAGCACAAAATAAAACTGCTCCTCTACAAGCTTGGAATAAGAGCACCCTTTTTCTTATCCAAGGCACTCAAAACCTCTCCCGCTGTGCTTATGTTGATTGTACTTCCTTTATCTTCTGTTCAGTTTTGTTTTTCTCACATTTTTTTTTTCCACAGTGCCTTTAGCACTGGTTTAACATGCACCCTTCCAAAGTTCACTTTCATATTGTTCCTTCAAAACTTTGAGAAAGTAAGGAATAGGGATCATTTCCACCTGATTGCTTCTTGTAATTGTTCCTTCCTCATAACTACATAATAACAATCTAGTTATTAGAAAAGGAGCTTAATTTATTTGACCTGTTCCTGTTGTCTTGATGTGTACATCAAATTTGTACACAAAGCCTCAGTTAAAAACTGGCTAGTAAACCAGAAATGCCATTATGAAAAAGTGCCATACATCTCAGGTGTACCAAAAGACTGTTTAGGCAAGTACTTATATTAAATATATTTTATCAGTGGTCTGCAAGCAAAATATAACATCATATCTGATGAAGTGTAATGATAACATAAAGTGAATTAATAATATGTTAGCAGTATAATGTTATGCTACTCAGCAATTCCCATTAATCTTAGGGGAGTCAATTGTAAAATCATATACCTGGGAAGCAAAGACTTAAGACCATTCCTATAGAATATGTTCTAGAAAGCAAAAGCTTTGAAAATGACAGAAACTGTCACAGAAAAAACATAATTTAAACATTGGCAAAAACACCATAGTTAGAAGTAAAATTTTATGGGAAGAAATAGTATTTACTTTTGGTTACAGCACTAGTGGGACAAATAGTGTTTGTTTCCCAGTGTTCATGTTTCACTAACAATATTGGAAAGTTTTGGAGGTTCAGAAGAAAGCTGGAGGAGTAATGTATGGTCTGAAAAATTTCTGTTAGTAAAAAGCTTAAAAAGCTCCATCAACAGTGTATCCCAGAAAAGGTTGGAAGGTGATATGGTAATAATACATAATGAACACATGGCGACAAAATGAAAAAAGTCATAACAGAAGGAAACGGCCAAGGAAGGACATTTATTAACAAAGAGTAGAAACATTTCCTTCAAGAATTACTGCCTCTTCTTAAAGTTACTTTTTTCTTTTTCTTTTTTTTTTTTCTTTCCCCCCTTCAAACTACAACAGCTTTTCACCAACTGTGGAAGAAAGCCAAATCCAGAAAAAATTATATCAGAACACAGATGCAGATTTTAGCAATGAAATGAGCATTTCAGCAATTTGCCGAGGGAAATTCTATATTTTCCTTGGGATTTTTTTTTTCTGGGGATAACCCTAGTAAGATTAAGCTTATCTAAATGTAGGGGGTTGTGAGCATTAACATCTACATCTAGGCTTTCTTCTTATTTAGAAATTCTATATATTCATGATTAATCTACCCTGCTTTGTCCTGTGCCTTATACCCTGGCAGTGCCTATCCCTTAGATCATGTATATGTATTTGACTCATAGACTTCAACCTTAAAGTAAATGATTCCTCACTTCTGTATCTTTAAATTAAATCAGGCTATCAGAAGATCTGGTATTAGTACAATATTTACTGGGGGAAATGATGTGGTTTATGATATTCAGGACACCAAATCAGAATTGTCTCATGTGAACTTAGAACTCCCCAAGGATTTTACCTACATGTCATTCTCTAGATGACCAAAATTTATACTTCTTTTTCGTTTGTCATCAATGTCAAAGCTACAGATCCCTTCCAGATCTTTATAAGTGTAGGCAACTATAGATGGGATGGGGCTTTTGTTTGTTTGTTTTATTTGGTTGTTTGGGGTATTTTTTAAGCTGTGAGAGGAACAGAGGGGGAAAAAAAAAGGATCCTTTCCTGCTGATGTATCTGAGAAAACAGGAAAAAATTAAATGCCAGATTTGTGATGTTTTAACCTGAGCCTATGCCACTGGAAATAGGTAAGAAATCACGGTATAATTTGTTTCTCAGTGCTGTTACTGGAAAAGAAAATTGCCAGTTTGTGAGTTATGAGTCTGTAGACAGGGCCAAATTTGGCTTGTATTCACACAAAGTAACTTAATTGAAACCAGTGAATTTGCACTAATGTAACTGTGAGCAGAAATTGACCTCTTGTGTCTACTGGAACACAGCCCAAAAGCCACTTGACTTACTTGTGCTTAAGGCTTGCTCTGCATGAATATCTACTATTTCACTGGCAGTAAGTTATGTAATATTCATGGTTTAATGGTGCATATTCTACAAATAGGCTGGGTAGATGCCAGCAGACTACATCCAAGCATTACTACATATTTGCTTTGTTGACCTCTGTATGCGTTCAATCACATAAAGTAGTTACAGCTGGGACTCCAGTAAGGAATTCCAACTTCCAAAATGTTCCCACTGCCACTATGCAAATCTAGCAAAGAGCCTCTGTTGTAATTAGCCTAGATATCCTTACAATATCTAGTTACAAAGGAGTAGGCATGAATATTCATGTCCAATTCATTTGAATTACGAACATTCATGAATAAATCATTTGGCTGAAAACAGGGTACCGTATGTTGTGTTTCATGGCTCCTGTGATTTATTCCATAGTGCTACAATTTGTAATATTAGTAGCTATCATAAAGTTTATTTTTCAAGCCTTCATTTCCAGCTGTGACCATGGCACTCTGGGGATCAGATAAGTCTTTTCTTACACCCCTGTAAGGTCAGATTCCAGCCTAGATACATAATGCAGATTTACTGCTCTTCTACTACACACGCTCATTAGTGCTTTTGTAAGGTGCCTTTGTTCTCTTGGTGTATGATACCAACCTCAGACAAAGGAGAAATACAGCACACTTCAGGACTGACACTGAGAAGGGAGGTGCAGTGCTAGAATCAGCAGTGGAGCAGACTGCCCAGAGATGTGGTGCAGTCTGCATCCCTGGAAGTTTTCCAAAATGTGACTGGATAAAGTCTTGAGCAGCCTGGTCAGATCAGGAAATGCAGGATAAGAACTGGTGTGATGTTAATAAGAGCAGCTTCGAGCGATGTTTTTCACATGGCCAGAGGTGAGGAAAGAAGAACAGTATGAAAAGTTATTTACCCTAGTAAAATTTGTTGTGTGTCTGTTTTTCCACTGCCATGAGAAAAATCAAACATTATCAATACTGTCTGTGGTTGAAACACTGTCCTTCAGAAAAAAGGCCTAGAGAGAACATTCTCTCCCTCTGTCTCTTTCTTTTTTGCAAGTATAGCATTCTGAATTTTGACATGTCTTACAATTAACTGAATTAGAAATGATTTATTCATAAATTCTTCCTGTCCATTAGCTACTTATGAATAACTGAGGCGTTATCACATGACCAAATACTGTGCAAATGGAGAAGAGCAAAACTAGAAGACTGAGGGATATGCAGGCTATAACTACTTGTTAGTAACTGAGTTCCTCTAACATGGCTGAACAATAAACAGATGCAAGGCAATCAAGACCTACTTATCAATAATAATTGAGCCAAAAAACGAGGATGCTATCAACTGTGTGAGGCCAACTGTGTAACTAAATTTCTTAGCAGTAGTGAGTAGCAGAGTTTGTGTTGTTCTACAGTTACTTCATTTGGATATGATATAGTCATCTGAAGACAATTTGCTTCCTGATAGGTATTGCCATCTAGATTCTATCTGCAAGAGACAGAGGTGCTTCTATTAAATAAAACAGATGTGTTCTAGCAAAAAAAAAAAAATGATGTAAATAAAAAGCAAAAGTACAGACAGACATCACAAAAGAGAGAAGATGGGGGGGGAAAGTGATTTATGGAATAAAATGGTTTATGCTTTGATTTTGAAAAGGTAGGAACCAAGAAGTCTTGGTAACAACAGCAATTTCTGACTATCCCAAGACCCATTTGGGATGACTTCCATAACAAATTACTTTCTAATAAGCATCAGGTTCAATAGGCCTCTGATATTATCACAATACTTCTATGCTATGAAAAGAAGATTCTGGCATGGCAGCCTTGGTCATGGTTAGACTAGTCATAGACATAAAATACCTTGGAAAGAAGATAACTTATAATTTATTTGAAAAACCGTATTAGAGGAAGAGAAAAATTGAAGGACTGTTTTGTGTTTTACATAATCTCCTTTCACAGCCACTGCATAGATATATGGAAAAGAACAGCAGATAAATTATTTTAATTAGAAGGACGTAAATAGAGAAGGAAGCTAAATAAATGATAGGAAATCACCTATATACATGAAAAAAAAAATCAGAATTACTTGCCCTCCTGTCTGAGTTCATTGAACTTATATTTACAGAAGTTAACTCCTTCAGTGTATGTTTTTATTAAAAATATACAGAGTAACATTGATTATCAAAATAGTGGCTGAATTATAAAAAGACTGTTCAGATGTAAAATATGGATGGTATAAACTGAAGGAAAGTCTGCCTATATCTGCTTTCTGTGCCAGCTGAACTGATTGAGAATGTGAGAATAACAGGACAGCTTGCAAGCAGGCTGAATTCAACATAAGAAAGAGATTTGCATACTGAATATAGAAGAAGACTGACTTCAGCAAAGCAAATTTTGAAGAACTGAGTAATCTATGACTTGAAGATGCAGAAGTCTGTTATTAATGTTCCTTAGTGTCCATTGTACTTTTGGATGAGAAGGCACATGAGGCTTTTTTTCATTATCCAAACCACTGACCTGAAATTTCCTCAGGTCTTCAGAATTCTGCATAGGCAGGATTCAATGGCAAGGCATCACAGGGATTCAAGAGAGAATAAAAATTACTAGGAGTAAACCACGATAACAGGCCTTAATATGTAATAGTACTAGAAAGAGGAAAGAAAAGAAATGTTTCCAATTTCTGCTGGAGATAAATGGGCCTGAGTTTCAGTAAAGGTGAGCTTAAACAAGGGGAAAATATTTTAAAATAAGGAGCTTTTAAACTCAATTAAATTAGGAAGAAGACAACCTTAGACTGAAATGAGAAAAAGAGTAGACAATGAAACAGACATATAGTGGTCGTCTGAATGAGTGGTCATCTGAATGAGGAACTTTTTGCCAAAGTTTGTGGAGGAATAACAACCCAAAACCAAAACCAAAACTTTTACTTACTTTCTATATTTTGAAGGTAGTTGTTGAACAGTGATTTGTAGCTATGAAAAACATAATTTTTGTAGAAGTTTATGTAGTGTAATGGAGCTGGTCTGTCTGCCTTAGTACATCTTTCATGACTTGGGAACTCCTTGGTAGACCTCCCTCTTCTTGTTCTGAACCTTTCACCAACTTTCTCCTTTAAAATATATGTGAAATTTTGCACATAGTTGTTGACTTATGGTTGAAGGTAATCAGTATTCATATTTAAACGGAACAAATCCTGCAACAGTTATTCTGAGGTACTGCCTAGCAGAATTCGTCTTACTGGAATCAAGCATCAGAACAGTTGATAAATCATCATGAGAGGCAAAAGGCATACATGCTCCATGCTGGAACAGGAGAAGAGTGTGAAGAGTTCTCCTGAGAAGGAAGAAGTAGCGGAGACAATGCATGATTAACTGACCACAGCCCCCATTCCCCATCCCCTTGTGCTGGTCAGTTGAGCCAGGGAAGAAGGGAGGAATGAGGGGAGGTGTTTCAAGATTTGGCTTTATTTCTCATTATCCTACTCTGTTTTGATTGGGTAATCAATTAGATGCATTTTATTTTGTGTTGAGTCTGTTTTGCCTGTGACATTAATTGTGGAATGATCTTTCCCTGTCCTTATCTTGAACTGTAAGCCTCCTGTTAGGTATTTTCTTCTCTGTCCAGCTGAGGTGGGGAGTGATTTAATGGCTTTGGTGTGCATCTGGCCTCCATCAAGGGTCAATTCACCACACTCCCATGTAAAAAAACAGAAAGAGATAGAACAAGTGATGTCTGCCCAGTTTCAAAAATGACCTATCAGACTAAAACCAGGTAAAGTCACGTAAGAAATTACTTCTAAAAAATGCTTTATTTTGTTGCATTTTTAAAGACTTGACCCTGTGGTCAAATTACTTTTCAAAGGAAGAATGTCACTGGCTGGAAAATTCCATTTTTAAGAACTTCTTTTATTCTTGATGCTTTGTTTACCTTCTTATGATACCTAGCCAAGAAAAGCCCACAGGTCTCATGAAGAAACTGATGTTAATCACTGGGAACGAAGGAGCATAAGTATGTGAGGCACTAGCTGCAAGGCTTCAGAGGCATGAACTGAGGAATCCCACAGAGGAGTTACAGCCTGTCAATTAGCTCTAGGAATCCAGTTAGAGTAACTAGCTAGAAAAAAAATCTGCAGATCCAGTTACAATGAGCTGGTGTCATGGGACACTGTTAAGTTTTGATGTGTGTCGAACAAACCATGGAAAAAGAGCCCCTCTCCCATTGTCATATAGATCTAAGCGTCTTTGTTCAATTATCCGGCTAGATTAACAAGGCTGTTAATAACAAAAGACTAAAGAGCAGACTGTAGTCTGCCTTCAAGTCATCCCATAAAACATGATCTTATAACTCAGGCTGCAATTGCTGCAAATGAGTAGCACAGTCAGATAGATAGTAACAAACAGTGGCTGGAAATTAGGAAATTCCCTTCCGTCATCCCAATTATTTTCCTCTTTTAATGAAATTCTATAATTTTATTAAAATAGATGTCATTTTTTCTGGGAAATTTACATGATTCAGAAAATTGTTTAAAGCTTCGAACAAGGAAATATTAGGTTGAGGAGGTAATATATTTCCTTAATAAGAGGGAGCAAATGATGCCATGCATTAGTGATGGGAATATAAATCGGTATGAGAGTCTCGTAACAGAGAAAAAAGACTGTTACTTGATTCTAAACTTTCTAATTTCCACTCTACATTGTATGTTAAATCGACCCTGATTTATATTGGCTCTGATTTACATTTGACACTAGTCTGGCAGTAAGCCTCACAAAGAGCTTTAAACTGGGAGTAAATATATGGCTCACTGTAATTTAAGAACATTTTGAGGTCATTTTATGCTGGCAGAATGTAAGAAGATATCCAGGTTTCTGGTGTCTAGACTAACAGGGCAAAAAGGCCTTCTACAACTCTGACAGAGCAAAGATTGATGAAGAAGTGAGACAAGCAGCCACCTCACTCTCACCCCCAACACTTAGCATCAGAAGAAGCATCTGAGCCAGGCAGCTGGGGCACCTGACCCCATGAACAGGAACAAAAACTACTACTGCTCAAAGCTGTGTCAGACAAAGCCAGCATTAAATCCACCCTGGGCACAATTCAGCTGACCCTGAAGACGTTGACTGCTTCTGAGGACAAGACTGGATTTCTGAGTTGCAAAACTATTCCCAAGGCCTGGTTTGGTTTCCTACTAAGCCAGTAATATTAGTGTGACTATTAGCATCAGGACTGCCACTAATGATAGCAGTGTTGGAATCCTGCTGGCTTGTGTTTATTTCTATTTTCCTATTCTGAAATAACATTTGGCCACGGCACAGGAACAATCATATTTAAGATATATAAGATTTACTGAAGGTAGTTATATGTAAATATTACGGATTTGGTTCATACTTGACCTTGTGGATCTTTATTTTATTTTATTTTATTTTATTTTATTTTATTTTATTTTATTTTATTTTATTTTATTTTATTTTATTTTATTTTATTTTTATGCAAGACAATTCTCAGGTATTGAAAATATTTAATACTTATTTTGAAATAAATAAAGCTTGTAAACATTCAAAAGCTGTACACTTTTATTCCATGGCAATTTAATTTCCTTCCATTTTTAGCTCTGAGGATTGGAAAAAAATCTACGGAAAACTGTCAAAACATGAATGGATGCAGCTTTCCTATTCCAGGGCTATTGTTCTCTACTAGATAGCACAAAATTATTCAATCAAAACACATATTAGGTCATCTCAGATAATGAGGGCTCCTTTCAAATGAGGCCTGACTCTCATTCTTAGGAGGAAACAGACAGCTCAGCTCTTTCCATCCATCAATATAGAGAAAACTAATAATCAATTACAGGTAAACTCTTTTAGCTTCTTCATCCTAGGTACAACAGTATCTTTCTGAGTCTTTATGTCCTTTAAAAATTGATTACAAATGTTCTGGCATATCAGGGTTACCTCAAATAGGAAAAAAACCCCAAAACATTTAAATCACAGCGTTATGGCTATTTCTTCGTGTTACCATATGATCAAATGGTTTTTATGAGTATCAATAAATAAGCATAATGCTAGTCAAATAGTGTACACGTTAATAAATCATTTGAAAAAAAACACATTCAAATGCCACAACAGCAGCAACACTCATGTCTGCAATAAAATATGACATATAATTCACAGCTTAAAACTATCAACTACATTTCTCTACTACTCACAATCTTGTAATATGCAATTACTTTTGCAAATGCAACTGCAAAAGTTATGCCAAACAGCTTTACATGTTTGTATCCACTGCGGATTTGTTATAAATTTGCCAATCTGAAACACGTCCTTAATCTCATTAGAGTTATCTTTTTACCCAGGGAACTTTGGGAAAATTAAAAGTTTAGTTTCTTTTATGATATGGCTGCTATTACTTTGCTCCTTTTATTGGAGGATCTCAAAGCAGTTTACAAACTTTAATAAATTAAGCCACTTATCTCATTTGTCACATAGATAAGTGTTATTATCCCTCCTTTGTAGATATGGAAAAGTGAGGTATAGTAGTCCATGAATTTATTCACAAAGGTAAGCATCCTGTATAGCAATGCTTAGAGATTGTGACAAAAATTAAATTTCACAGAAAGCTTTGGTATTTAATATCAAACATACTTTTATCATGAATGAACATGAAACATAATATCAAGTTCAATTCATAATTTGGCATCTGACTATGAAATCAAAATGTATCACCTTGAGAGAAACACCTTTTTTCTTCTTCCAAAAATATTACAGGAAGGAAGCCAATCCATCCTTTCTTTTCTGTGAAAAAAAAAAAAAGAGTGAAAAACAACTAAGCCAAATAACAAAGCACTCTATCTATCCAAGATGCCAGCAGATAATAAATTGCAGTTTATCTTCTAGGCCCTTAGCCAAAATGATCCAGACACTAGAAAGGTAAAAAGGCCAGCATAAATTTTTCAGCATTTATTCATAAAAAGCTTTTACAGTTTCAAAGCACTGGGAATGGAATATTGT
Source organism: Gallinula chloropus (assembly GCF_964237585.1). Classification (NCBI taxonomy): domain Eukaryota; kingdom Metazoa; phylum Chordata; class Aves; order Gruiformes; family Rallidae; genus Gallinula; species Gallinula chloropus. The sequence goes on along the minus strand of NC_140087.1, from coordinate 113,806,208 downwards.
GTGTTAAGTTACACACTCCACCTTTTCACCTCAGAAATTTCCTTTTCCAATGAAAAGCTTTCTGTGAGCTTTATCAATGTTTTTGGTTGTGTTCTAGAAAAAAAAAAACAGTTTTAGTTTTGCACCGTTCTGTTCACCTCAGGTTCTTCTAGTGGTGTGACTGCCTTGGACAGATAGATGGAAAAGATGGGGAGTCAGAGGAAACGAGATGATACGCTTATAGTGGCCCAGACATGGATGCTCAGAAAATTGTCTTCTCATGGTTTTGGTGAATCTGCCACCTCAATCTTAGCAAAACAAAAACATCCACACAGCATCAGGGCACAAGTCATTGTACCTCTTTTTTTATTTTTTTTTTACTCTGACAATGATCAAAATCAGCAAGGTGTAAGGACAGAGCAATTACAGGCAATACTCTAAGCATTTGTTTCTTAGGGTTGCCTTGCCCTGGAAGTGGTGTCTGTTTATTTAGTAAACATTACTTAATTTCTTTTCTGTGAACTCAACCTATCATCCTTTGAATCCTATAAAATTGCAGCTCAAGGTGAAACCTTCAGGAGTTCCTGACCTCAGGAAGGATCCTGAGAAGTCATGTTTTGGGTTTTTTTTTTTTTTTTTCTAAAAAAAAGAATAATAATGAAAAAAAAGATGCAAAAGTATAGTTTTGTTTTCCATACCTCTTGCAGGTTCTTCACTTGGAATCAAAGTGAAATATTGAGTGAGACGCAGTTGATCTTAGCTCAGTGGATAGAGTGGGCTGTATCTCCTGGCACAGTGCAAATACAGTGAGACACTTGTGTGGAAGTTCCTTGATGAAATTTTCATGGTACACAGCTTATGGTAGGACTTAAAATCAATTTCTTATCAGTGAGACAACTATCAACATTTAAGAATTTTTGTGCATGCTCATCGTTTGACAACTGGTTGCCCACAATTTTAAAGAGTAGTTGTGTTTTTTATAGCATGTTATTTTCACTTAGATGACAACTTTGGAAACTTTTAGAGAGAATCCTGAATTTCTGGACCTTGGAGTACCGCATTTTCTTTATGTTGGTTACAGTCATGCTTTTCAAAAAAGGTATCTGGCTCATTTCTGTCAAGGGGACATGTATAACTTCTGATGGCAGAAGTCAATAGTTGTTTTTCACTGCCTTGCATCAGCCTGAAAAAGCATGGATCTATTTTACACTTCCATGGATAATCCTGAGGGGTCCTAGCATTTCACAGCAGGGACCACAAAGGACCATCCAGAATACATATTTTCTGCTCATGGATTTGGTTAATCTTTTCAACCACACAGAGTGAGAGCTATTTAGAGCATTCTGTGCTCCAGCCCAGTGTCTGCTCATACAATGCATATTGATCAGCTGTTTCTCTGTGTGAAGTACCTTTGCTGGCCAAGAAGTTCCTGCCGTCATGCTGGAAGACAAGAATGTTCAGTGTAGGGCAAAGTATGAACGTTTCTGATGGCCTGATGATTAAATCTTTCTATCCACCTATTAGCACTTTGACCTTTTATTTGGTGCTTGAAGAGTCTGTCTTTTCTTGCACTCAAATCTTTTCACAGATAAGCTTTGCCTGGTGGTACTCTTGATAAGATGGGAGATACATGGCTTTAGCCTGATGGATTCAGGAGCATGAGCATCCGTATTTTCCTCTTGTTCTTTCAATGACTGGAAGGTGTCAGTAGGTCATGCATATCTGTTTCCAAGTGTCCATATATTAATGGGCATTCCTTTGTCCTGAATTTGCTATTAATATCTTAAGTGCACACAGAAAATGAAAATATTATGTCTTGTGTTTTTATCAATGCCATTAGCATAAGAAATGTGTTCAAAAACCACATAAAAATTCACCTTGAGTCTGTTGTACTGTTTGGTCCTGACAGCAGTGGCATTTGTGTTTCTATTCTTTCTCAACCAGAAGTTAAAGCTCTTAACTGTGAGATTATACTGCTTAGTTTGAAAGCTTTTGCAAGCCTCTGTAGTATAATAATTTTACTTTAGAGAGCATGTAATTTTAAGTTCTTGCATAACACCACATATTTTTATGGTATTACTAAACTTTGTAATTTTATTTCCCTGTGACAATTAAGTGCACACCAATGTTATGGAATTTTTCCCTCCATCACAGCTGAATGAAATTGGAATGGAGTATTATATGGTGGGTTGGGAGTTCTGATCTCTGGAAATGTAAAAGGTTTTCTAGTTCCCTTGTTACGTATCCATTTCACACATAACCAAATCCATCAATTTGTTCATTTTTCCCTTCAGTGACCTACAAGCTGTAACCAAAAAAATGTAACAAAAACACATTTACTATGTATTTCTAATGCATTTCCTTTCCTACAGGTACAGATCATAGTGTTAAAGAAAAGAATTTTTGCAGATTACATTTGTGAAAATGCATCTGTTTTAAACACTGGCTCCTTACAGAGGCCTTTCCAGGACATTAGAGAAAATATTATCTTGATGACTTGAGTTAGACACCATGTGACCTGACTTGCTGCCCAAGGTCAAACTCTAAACCAACACAGATCTAAAAGTCAGCCTGGTGCAAAGGAAATAAGATCCTATGCATCACTACAGTATATGTAGAAAATTTTTGTGCAGAAATTTAGTGCTGAAGCATGAGTGCATTCTAATGGAAGGTCACTCCACAGCTCCCATAACACAGCTTTTAGAAAACCAGTCATAATTCCAACTTTTATGAAGTGTTTTTAGTAAAGATTTGGTTTCAGTTCTTGCTCTTTTCAGAAACATTTACTTTTCCCCTTCTGATAAACCATTTCAGAAAAACATTTCAGTCATAATTTAACACTGTACATAATTTTTATACTAGTGTCTCAGATAAAACAATGCATATGAATTTCTGCATATTCATATTCTTTTTCTGAGCTGGGGCAATGTGCTGAATGACTTTTACTTACAGAAAATAATGTAACAGTTATCTTGTCCTGTGAGGCCAACTTAACATGTTATACTGTCAAATCACAGATACTATAGAAAGTGGTACCAAGTCATGTTTAGACATTGTTTTTCCACTCATTACCTAGCCATCACATACATTATTCAAAATAATCAATTATACTATGAAAAATAAATAAGGCTATTCCTCTGGGGTGCATTTGCACCTCCAAGCTAGCTAACATTATACAGTCTATAACTACCATCAGAAGAAACAAAAAGAACAAAAACCCAAAAACCCAGAGAATATAAGTCTCTGGGGAAAGACTCTGGTAAATTCATTTTAAATATATGCTCTGCCTAAGGCTGAGATGTATATACATACACATATACATACATACATACATACATATATATATAAGGGAATGAGTTGACTACAGTAGTTAGAGACAGAAATGTGAGTCAAAAAGTCTGGAATTGGATTCTTTTGCTGCAGTGAATATCCCACAATGTTAAAGGGGTTATACCATCTTAGTAAAAAAAAAATGGGATAAAAAGATAATCAGACTTTTAGGTTGTATTTTTAGCTCAGTTATGGTTATTATATGACCCTGAGGATGACATATTCTATCTGCCTACAATTGCAGAATACAGTAAATCTAATAGTAAATATAACTGCATAAGAAATATAAGGGTGAATATTATTTGTAAAAATTAAGCTTTCTGAATTAAATTAACATAATTCATTTACAGGAATAATGGATGACAGAATCATAAGGCACCTTCTGAGTCTGCAAATCCACCCCCCCCCCCCCATTTTTGCCAACTATGTCACATAATGTTGCTGGGATGCCTAAAACCAGGACGTTTCCCATACTGACCCTTTTTAAAGGGTGTTGCAGAATCACAGTTTATATATGGTTAAAACCACCTTTCTGCTTATCAGCCTTAATGTGGTTATTGCAAAATTATGCCTTCTTTCTCTAATATATGCATTATTTTTACCAAATTTTAATACGCAAATAACCATAGCAACCTTTCTAAGTCTTCCATTTTTCAAGATAAATGGATATAACTCTTTCAGGTTTGAGTCATAAAATAGCCTTCTTCCACTTTGTTATTCTTGCAGTCCTTCTTTATTCCAGATAAAGGAAGAAATGTTTCCTCAATTCCTTTGGATGTATCTTACACATTTCGAGTCACACACATCATTTTCACATTATTTTGGGATCAGCTACTGTGTTCAGATATTTCTCCTCCTCTCTTATTTCCAAAGGCTGGCCTCCAAGTAAAATAGGAAATCTTGTTATTAGTGTAAAAGTGCATGACCATGCACACAGATGTATTAAATTTACCTCTTTTCTGGAAATTCAGTCCTCAAGGTCATTCAGTTGCTCCTATATGATATTTTCACCCCCCACTACACATAAAATGTTTCTCAACATCATTTCAACTATGAATTTCATTAGTTCATACCTATTTCCCACAAAGGCCTTAATGAAAGTATTTAATAAGATTGATCCCAAGATCAGTCTTTGAAGAAACTACAAGTAACCTTTCCCCATTCTGAAATGTCCCCTTCTAATAATACCAATTTTTGTCTCTCTTGGCCAGTCTTTTACTCATATTACATTTTTAGTTCTAATCTCTATATTATCCACTTTAACTAGTAATTTTCTATCTGACACCATACCAAATGATTTACTGAAAACCAGGCAGATTAGATCTACTGTGTGTCCTTTAACTAGAAAATCAGTTCTCTTATCACAGAAAGATATCAAGTCACTATGACACCATTTTTCCAATTGCCTTAATGTCTTTAATTATTATTATCTTAAAAATACATATAAATTTTCTTTTCACTATGGAACACAGTTTATCAGAGCAGTAGCAATGTGACTATATTATTTTCTCCTTTGTTATGTATAGGTTATTCACATAGACCCCCAAAAAGTTGTTTCAAAAAAAATATACAATGCATCACTTTTTTTAATCTGTGAGTGTACCTACTGAAAAAATAGTTCCTTGGTAAATAGTATTCTATATGAATACATCATGTTCTTGAAATTTGCCTTGAAGTTATAGGTTAAAAAGATCTCTACATACTGTGGAAGTGTCAAAGATGTCTTCAAGGATATATATTTACCTGCACTGAAAATGAGTTAGGTATACAATTTCAGACAGCTGCAAATGTCCATCGCTCCTGAAAATGGCACATGAATTCCTTAAAGTACTTCAGTATTTTTCAAGGTATTACTTCGCCAAAGAGAGAAGAAAACTCCAGTTTGGCTAGCCTGTCTTCTTCATAGATGCTGTGGTTTAATTAATATATATAGAAAAAAACAGATCATCAGATGAAAGAATCCATTAACATACAAATTAAGAATGGATTTATCAAATCTTTCACCAGCTAGTGATTTTTCAGCCTATGTCAGGCCACAGAACTATGACTGAAGGTATGATATGAGCCAGCTTCTGTAACTGGCTTTTCATTGTCTTCAGGGAAATTGGCCATCAACAGAAGGGAAACGTAGTCCCAAGAACTCTCTTTCAACAAAACTGGAACAGAATTTTTGAAAAGCTTTCTCATGGTTTTTCTCCATTTTTCTGATTCATGTCAGGCCTGGAATCTCATGACAATGGGTTTTTTCAGTAATATGTACACTTTCCATCCACTATTTTAAAAATGTATTTATCTACTTATTCATAGCAAACCTTCTAACTGAGGGGAAAAAAAAGGGCTAAAGCCCATAACTCTTTTGCCTAATGACCAATCTCAAATTAGCTGAATTACCTCACTGCTTCATATAAAATGGTCATCCATGGACTGATTTCACAAGCTGGGCTCTATTATACTCTCAAAGGTACAACATGAGAATTTTACAGCCACTCAGGCCACAAAAAGAGAGAGAACACAGATACCAGAGAAGAAGAGATACAAACTTTGCATTTCCTTGGCATAGAAAAGCTCAAATCCAAGATTCTCCTAATCTCAGTATTCAAAATATACAGAAAAAATTAGTCCTGTAGGCATGGGGGGGGGGGGGGCGGGGGGGGGCGGGGGGGAGGAAGGGAGGGAAAACAAACTTTCCCTCCCTAAGTTTTATTCCTACTTCTGTCATTTTTCTTTTACTTCATGTAAAACAAGAACTGCTTACTCGTGGATCTTTTATTCTGATTTAGGCATATAAATCTCACTTCCATTTACATGATGGTTTTCTTAGCCTGATCCTCTTTGATCAGTCTGAGTTTTGAAAGCCTAGAAGGATCAGTTCTGTTCAAGTCTCTGTAGCTAACTTAAGCAAATTTCTCTTTCTGGTAGCTTTCAAAAGGCACTGACTTTTCTCCTTTTTTATAAAGTGGAAAGTAAAGCACCTGTTTTAGATTAATTTTCTAATTCAGAGATTTAAGCTAAGAAACAAATTTGATGGGCTTGGTCTTGCACTGTCTTAATCTTTTATCTTATCTTAATGTTATGTTATATCTATCTATACAGAGGTGTGCTTCTTCCAAATAAATATATTTAGGAATTAAAACACCGAAATGCTTTGATCCAACAGGACACTTGATGGTGTGCAACACTTCAAACACATGAGCCATAGCTCTGAAGTTGGTGGGATTATTTCTGCAAATGCTTCAATGGACTAGAGAGAGCATTTAAGAGCCTAGCCTTCCTATTACTGTATATTGCATTAACCATTTGAGAATATGTCTGGGTTTTACATTTTCTGCTTTATGAAGAGTTTTATATAAAATGTTAAATGGCCTTTTCAGCCGAAACTCTGTTGGGCTAAGAAGGCAAACCCTTCTGTGCATACTATATTACTTCTATTAAAATGATCTGAAGTACATGTATTTCCAGTGACCCGTCTGCAAGCATCTTGCTGAAAAATGTCACAATTAGCAGCAGACTCCTGCTGAGGGTTTGATTGCATGGTAAGGAACTAACTTTGCACCTCTGGAAGTTTGACTTTAACTGAAAATGTCTCTGTTGGTTTCATATTATTCCCCACTGAGCATTTGTCCATATCACAACATCATTGCACAATTTAGTGTGATGAACACAGCGGTTCCTATGTGAGAGAGCACAAGGGACAGAGGGAGATACAGCCCACATCAGTCTTTAAGCAGCAAAGAGAATTACATCATCATACAGGCATAATTGCCCTGTAAAAGAAATTAAGAAATGGTAAACAGACAGGTAGATAGATGGCTAGAGACTACTGAACTGATGAAACAGTTACCATGAATTTGGAGAATGGTATAGCAGGGTTTTCATCAGTGCAAAGGGTGTAACTGAGCGTTACTGATGTCCTGGGAAAGTGCTGGTAACTGCACTCGTAAAAAGGTTTGCACAGCTGTACCCAGGTTGTGGGAGGGTGTTGATTTAAAGGAGGACTTTAAGAATTAAGTCCAGAATTTTTTGTGTTTTAGCAAATTACTAAGCACCATTAGATGCTCTAAGAACTCACATATTCTCAGTCTGCTGTAATCATGAATTAATGCACTTTAACCTAGTCTGTAGTCAAAATGTTATAAGTTAAACTATTTTATCTCAACATTTGAAAGGGTCTAATAGCATTGAACTGTTACGAATCAATTGGATCCTTTTAATTCACTGGAAGACACACATACTCAGCTCCCACTTGGCATTTTATATCCCAAATATCACTGGTAAGTCAGAAACAGCCTAAATTCTCCAGATACTCAATTACTCAGTGGCAAAGTTTCTTAGGTGTTCCTGAGCATGTACAGAACCACTGGAGTCCCTGATCTCTCATAGAAGCTGCTGGAAGTTAGGACAAACCCCAAGTTCCTTGAGACTTAGTATACCTTAGAGGTCCCCCGACCTTTTGGTGGAAGGTCAAATGTCATTAATTACATCTATCTTCCATTTTATATAATTTGAAACTGAAGTTCTCAGAAGTCCTTTGAAGAGACTTTTCTACCATCAGGATATCTGTCTGTTTCTTAAAAAGATCCAATAAACTTCTTCCATTTTCCAGAAGACAGTAGAACTAGAAGAGTCTAGTTCTTAAACTTCCTTCAGCTCTGACAAGCTTTTCTTACCACCAACATTTAGAGATCATTTCTCAATTTTCCCTTTTGCCCATCTATTGCCCTAATGTGTATTCACTGATTCATACAAAGTGAAGGGAAAAATAAGAGTATCCCTCAGATCAGTGACTACTCATTCAGATGGAGTGTTTGCTAATAGAAAGGTGAGCCCAGATTGTAACTGATGTGCTCTACACAAACCACGTGGCTGTGGCAACCAACAGACTGGAAACATTGAGGTGAGGAAAGCCTGTTGAAGAGGTTTTCTGCTAATCTTTATAGCTCAAAAACAATGAATATGCAGTCAGTCTCTGATGCTGCCACATCCACCTTCAGATGTGTTTCCACTTGTAAATTAAAGTGCAGGAAGTCCTGTTCCTGCAGTCATGCAGATTTGTTTAGTCACTAGTGCATGCTGTGATACAATCCTGGCGCATGTCAGCAAGAGTTCTGCCATACAGAGTCCAGGTTTGGGTGTCACCTCCACAGGACTTGTCAGAGGCAACCTGTGTGAGGTGCACCACTTCCCAGGTAGAAAGAAGTACTGCATGTGTATGGGACTCTCACCGGTAAAGCCAGGGAGCGTGTCCTGGGCCATTTTATTCACTTGTAGAGCCAGAGCATCTTCCATGCCAGCTGTGAAACAGGTTTGAGTCCTGGCTCTGTCAGATGACTTTCTGAATGATGTCTGCTGTTACTCTAACCCTTCAGTCCTGGACTCTGCTAGTGCTTTGTTTTGGGGAGTGTGGGGCTAACTCAGGAATTTCCTTGGGTAATGAAAAGCCTGGAAGCTTCCCGCTGGCACTGGGATCACACCTTCTCCTGCCCTTGTCAGCGTCTTGCAGGATAAAAGCTGGATGTTCCCTATCACTGACATGTGCAAGAATTATAACCAGAAAAAGCCTGCCTGGCTGATGGCTTCATGAATAATTATGGCAGATACAGCAGAGCTCTGTGCTTTGGTCTAACCTGTTCTACCAGCTTCACCTTGCCAGATTAAATTTGCCTACTAAAAAAAAGCATCCTTCAGTTCATTTAAAATATTTTCAGAACAATCGGATTTTTCCTACATTAATTAGCACGTGTTTTGTTTTATGAGTCTTACACAGAAAGAAGCTGGGGAATTATTTAGCTTAAGAGAAAATATTAGAACTTGTCAAGATCTTTGCTGCTGTTGTTGTTGTCGTTGTAGTATGCTCTATTAATGCAGATGAGCAACAAATATGCTTCTATAAATTGAATCTGACTATGGCGGCCCCAAGAATAACCCAAGGCACAAAACTAGGGAAAAAAAAATAGAGAGACAGAAAATCTCTCTCATTATTTTACTATAAAAATCTTAATTAGTCCCAAAGGTTTTTACTATAAAATTCAGGTAGGTAAGGCATAGAAACTTTGTCAAGCAGACTATGCAAAAAGTAGGACAGTGACACAAAAAGAGTTGCAAATGAAGCTAGACTTGTATTCTAACAAGTGAAATATTTATAAACCTACAGAGTTATCTGCCCATGGAACAGGTAGGATAGTATAAATAAATTAAACTGCAGAAATTAATACATTCTTTTAATTTAATTTATCCTTGAAACTTAATAGAATTCTACCAATCTTTGAGGCAAAAACTGTCCATATGTTTTCTACTATATTACAGGGGAAAGATTATTAGTGTCTTGTAGTATGGTGGTTGCAAATTAACTCTGGAAGTTTGCAGCAATTTGAATATCATAAGGAAATTATCTTTCTCTGTCTGTATCTTTCAGCTTCCACAGGTAGGACTTTAAAACTAGGTTTATAATACTTTTACTTCCATGAACTATTACCCACAGCTATGTTATAGCTAATCTAAAAGCTCCAGTTCTAGAAATGCACAGAACAAATCAGTGAATGCACGATAGCTTCTGGCACCTCATGACAAGAGAGAGGTGCTTGAATATGACACAGGGAGAAATGTATCTTCAATTCATGCATTATCTCTCAACTTGACCTCTGTTTACAGTCTGTGATTAAGTGTTCATACAGAACTGTGTTCCACTCTAAACTTGTATTTGGTGTATGCACTGGAAAACAAAAAAAGCACTTCTGTTACTCAAGTGGTGAAAGCATCTTCTTACTCTAAAACAGGTCTGGATAGCTGATTTAATGTTCTCATTTGCCTTGGTTATGATTCAGCATACAGTTTGACACACTAATCATACCTTCTTTTAAGACCTAAAACTTGTACTCCAATACTTGAGTGTTGTGATTATAAAATTAGTAGGCAATCTTATAAACTATTTTCTATATCTTTCTTGAGCCTGTCTCTGTAGAAAGCTAGTGGCAATCTGAGCATGGCAAGAATGTCTGCTTTTGGGAATGACAAAGGAGTAACCTCTATCCTTTTCACAAATCGCACGTGGGCTCAGCTATGAGGCAGGTGCAATGTCAGGAAGTTATACATGCAAGAGAAAAAAACACCAAAAAAAAATGTAACCAAGGACCTTCAGTACTAGGTCGTTGAAAGCCTAGCCCTTAAAGTTTGTGTCTTTTTATTTCTCTATACAGTTGTGGGAGGGAATGATAGAAAAAGCTGGCTTATGACTTTGTTTTTTTAAAAAATCCTGTTACATTGCACAGGGAAACAGGATGCACCTTATCTTCTGGTCAACTAAACATTAGATCACATTCCCTTCCCAGTTATGGCCTTTAACCATTTCAAAAAGGACAGTGGAGGGAAACAAATATCATGGGGAAAAAAGCAATCTTTATTTATGGCAATACAGACGTAAAAATTGCTTTACCCAGCTAGAATTCCAGAGATGCACAAGCATAGATCAGTAAAACAGCAGTTCCTGGTAGGTTTTGATACTAAAGAATGGACTTTTCCTCAGGCATTTTCTTCCCCATCAGCTCACACAGCATTTTCTATTTATTCACTCTGTAGTATTCATTGATCAATTACTCAGTTGTACTTGGCATAAGGAACAAAATAGTTCACCGGTGAATCGGAAAGCAGGCTACATGCTTGCATCCAGTCTTGTGCTATTAAATACCCATGTACAGTGTTTTATTTTATGTAATCTACCAGGTATCTTATAAGAGATAATCTGTTATTATTTCAATTATGCTGACTTAAAAATAAAATAAAAGTATAGAATCACAGGATGGTCTGGGTTGGAAGGGACCTCAAAGATCATCTAGTTCCCACCCCCCTGCCATGGGCAGGGACACCCTCCACTAGCCCAGGGTGACCGAACCCCTGGCCAACTTGGCCTTGAATAAGGTCTTCTTCAAGGTTTCTATTCTTCAGGCTGAACAAGCCCAACTCTCTCAGCCTGTCTTATAAGACAGGGGCTCCAATCCCCTGATTACCCTTGTGACCTCCTCTGGACTTGCTCCAACATCTCTATGACTTTCTTTCATTGAGGACCCCAGAGCTGGTTGCAGTACTCCAGGTGGGGAGATTCCTGAGAGTGCAGCAGAAGTGGAGAATCACCTCCTTTAACCTGCAGGTCATCTTTTGATGCAGCCCAGGATATGTTTGGCTTTCTGGTCTGTAAGCATGCATTGTTGGGCCATGTTGAGCTTTTCATCAACCAACAGCCCCAAGTCCTTCTCCTCTGAGCTGCTCTCAACACACTATACTCCAGTAGTGTATGGAAATGTTATTTATTTATGGGGGTGGCAGGAGGAAAGTAGCATTAGATAATAAACTGCAAAGCACAGACTTCTGAGCTGGGATAGGTTTTTTTAGATTTTTTTAGAGGCTATAGATATAGATGTTATCTGTCATTTGTATCCGTCACTAGCTGGGATGATGATACATTTGGAGTGTTACACAGTTATTGAATAATAAATATATACATATAAAAAGATATGAGTACAGTCTAGGAATGATCCAAATAGGGGAAGGTTGAAAAGGTAAATTGCACCAGCTATTGTGGGAACAATGATAATTTAGAAGGGATGAAATCCCTTTAGTTCTCATTGGTTATTCTGTGCCTGTGTGTCTTTATATAGAGAAAGACAGATCTACCCTGAAGACCTCCTTAAAAATATCTTAGGAAGAATATAATACAGTAATAATGGAAAAGGGGAAAGCATTTCATACATAATGGCATAAGCATAATATATCTTAAACATTTATGGAAGGGAATATTTTTAATACATATATTATAAAAGTTCAAAAAGCCTTGAGCTAGGGGAAGACCAATTGCATAGAGCTTTCTCAACGTTGTATTAAAATTGTAAAACTTATCCAACTTTATTGTTGTTAGAAAACCAAGCTCTAGAAAACTCCTAAGACCTTTGTGAATATGAAAACATTTGCAGAGTTTGTCCAGCTTGAGAACGTAACCCAGTTATTTTAAATCTATTGTGAGGGTACTTGTTTGTGGCAGCCAAAATCCAACTGCTATTACAGACCCCAAGAGCAGAAAAAGCACAACAGACACATCCAAACCTATATAAGTCCATGGTCTCTGGACTGACCAAGTTAGTTGTTATAGGAGTCTAATAAAATGCAACAACATAGATTTTATTGTCATTTCCTGTAATCAATGGGAACTTTCCCTGCTGGACATGTTTGCGTTGGGTGTTCTCCAATATGTGCTGGTTTTTTAAAAACAGTATTTTGTTATTTACTTGTTTGAAATAAATTTTAATTTTTAAGAGAAAATAAAACAATATATAAACATATATGTAAACATAAATATATTTCACTAGTAGCAGAAAGTTGAAATTTTATTTTTAGTTTAACTCTCTTAGATTATTTTGACTGTTCTTCCCAAGAATTAAATTTATGAGACCTATGCTTGTACATGAACCTATTACAAAGAAATAGAGCTTGGGATGAATTTTGCAGAATTCTAGAAGTTGTTTGTTTGGGTTTTTTTCTATTTCTTTTATGTGACATGGATCTATTTATTAGTCTCTATTGACATGTAGCTTCTCTTCTCTATAGACATATGAACTTCTCTTCTGAGGAACTTAGCACATTATATTGATGTTGTACAACCACTTATCCATTATCAGACCTGGGAAAATTATTAGCTGGAATATTAAGTAAATTTTTCATACTTGAATATATGTTAAGGAAGGTCAGTTCAGGTGTACTTTAGGATCCGGGCAACTAATCCCATCTCAGTTTAATAGACATGAATCTGTTTTTATCGTCACTCCTAGGTGCAGGCAAAAGCAAATCAGAGCCTATGTTACAGAAGTACAAATACACCCTTACACAATGCAAGTATGCACACAACAGACACCTCCATAAAATAAGAACAAAGCAAATGGTCCAATCCTATTCCCTCTTTTTGGCTAACTAGACTTAAAGTTCACTAGTGGAAGACGCGTGCCCTGTACTGCCTTAATTTGCAGCACAACACTCTCATCTGAGGATCCCATGGGCTCTGGCTCAAATATGACTCCATTCAGACACCATGCCCAGATCCTGGGCCCCTTCATCCAGTTTTATCTCTCACACTGGGTCTTCTCCGAATTTGATTTGCTCTTACTAGCTAGCTAGCACAGCTCAAAGTTTACTAGCAGAACATGCACACAAATCTGTGTACGTTCAAACACATGAAAGAGAGATCACATTCACCCAGAAACTATATAGGAATAGATTTCATCAAGGTGGCAGAACAGAGTGCAACAATCAGATGCAGGGCTTGAAGAAGCAAGCACTAAGCAACCTCTTGCTTACGTGTTCCCTCAATCTCCCTTCTTCTCCATTTTTGTTCCCCCTTCCACCTTGATCTCTCACTTGTCCTCTGTCAGATCACTCTTGTCCTCTGACACATAAACCACCTATCTTTAATTACATTTTCCCAAAGGTCCCACTCGGCATCAATACTCAAATCTGGCATTTCTGACATTACTACCTAGGTCATCTTGGTCTTGCATGGTACCAATGATAGGTTATGTTAGCCCTGTTGGCCTTAGAAGACTGGTCCCCAGAAAGTTCCCAAAGCTCCCCTTATCTGTGAAATACAACCATTTCTCACATAATTTCCCCTTTATTATCTGTGAAGTTCATCCATCCCTCATGACAATATCTTCAATATTTGTCAGTTGTTTCACCCAGCAATTTTTAATGTCAGGTTCAGTAATTTCTTATATTCTGTTTACTTTGTTGCAACTCAGGACAGGGCCTACTGATCTACACGCATGCCTTAATAAAGTTTAAATTTTAGTTCCTATTGCCAGAAAATTGTTATCACGAATCTTTTTTCCCCCTTTGATTTCATTTCTATATAAGGATTCTTTTTCTAATTAATTCAAATTGCAGTCCTGATTGTTTTCTCCAGATTGCTAGCATGTGTTATGCATGATTTCTAGAAAACCCGTTCCTATAAGCCACATTAAATCATTGAGCTTGTTTAAAATAGGACAGGGATGATAGATAATAAATAACTTATTTTTTTATATAATTTTTCAGACAGTTGATTACTTCAAAAAGGCTTGCATTGATTCTCAATTTGCTTAGAACTCACCTACAATAAAATAGCCTATGTGTGCAGTCAACTGATTTTATTTTAAAATTTATTTTCATTCAACCAACATGATTCACTTCCAGATGTTTTCTACTGCCTTCAAGATAGAAAAAGGCATGGTAAATACATATATGTTTATTTTTTTCTTGGTCAACAAGTATCTTTATTCATGCTGACTAATATAAGAGACCAGTTCCCCCACAAGGCCAGTGTTTATGGACTCAGGCTCTCCTAGTTAGTCATCACGCCAGAATCTGTGCTAAAGTAGATCAGTTTTTAATCATCTGAAACAGGAGACAGACAATGCATCTTTAATACATCTTCTGTGATTCAGTGCAGACTGGTATTTTATAACTGTGACTCAGACAGGATGCAGCTCAGCATACACTCTCTTCTACATGCAGAATGAACTGTGCATTAAATTGGGAAGAACAACTGAATTTCACAGTGGGAAGAATGCATTAGATTAAAATGATGCATAATCATAGATGTACGATACTGTGCTTAGGCGCATAAAATGTTTCAAGAGAACGAAGTGCTAGACACAGGTATTTAAAGAGCTGTTTATTTTCTTTATCATTTACAAACAGGTGAACAGGGAAAAAGAGACTGGCAATCTCCTTCAAATTAATTTTCGGCTGAGGGGTCCCTTGTATTAAGCTGATAAGCAACTTGTATTGAATTACTATACGAAAAGTTAACTATCTAAAGAACTCATGAATCTAAGGTTATCTAGAAAACAAGAAAACAAAGATATTTATGAAGTGAATAGTGATAAAAAAATGTGTAAATGCTATAAGCCAGATAAGTTAACCATCTAACGTAAAGGGCTGCAGAAGCCCTTTAACTGAACTCTAGAGCACTGTTTGAAATGTGGAATTTTGCTTTCTCTTGTTTGGCAAAGCTTTCTCATTGTAGAGATACCAAAGTATTCCCTTAATTAATGATTGCTATTCAATTTGCTTTATAGAAACCCTTTCCACCCTTTAAATTTCATAAACATTAGCTTAGAAAAGGGGAGAAGTACTTAATTTTCCTGTTGGACTGTATAGAAAAAATAACCTCTGATTTTCAAAAGGTCGGCTTGTCTTAAAGGCTCTTTTTCAGGATCAAAAGTCTTCATGTGAAATTCCAGAGTGCTATCACATCTTCTCAACGCACCCCCTTTTACCTTTGTCATCCCTGGATCTCTGCATAGAACATGTCTTATTCCTGTTTACCTGATATCCTTGTTGATCAGATTTATTTAAAGGTCTTTTGATATTTTCATCAATCTCATCATACACTCACTGAGGTGATGGGGCTCTTAGATTAGATAGAGACTGTAGGGCAGTGGTTGGAGCCCATATTCCTGAATGTTGGTGATATCCTCAAACACTGAAATTCCCTTTACCTGACTGATGAACTGTTCTTAACCAGAAAGAGTATTTTCATCACTTTAGCTAAGGTAACTGTTTTGTTTTTAAAATTGGTTACTGTTCCCTTTCTGTGCTGTTACTTTTTAGAAAGTTTCATGCATTTTTCTTCCCTGTGTCACCTTCTATAGAAGTTTTCTGTTTCATCACACAAGATTACATATCTTTCTTTTCAGGCACAATCATGGAAAGCAGGTAACTTTATCTGCATACCATGAAAAGCTACTGAGAGCAAATTTAAAGAATATTCTTAAAGCAAATAGTAGGATAAAGAGGTCTTTTACCCTGTCTGGGTATCTTACTGAGTCTGAGTTTTCAAAGTCTGAGTCTTTAATTTCCAGTCCTGCTGTAAGCCACACGTCATGACTTTGCTAAGTGGGTGAAAATCACAGGGACACAAACAGGAAAAAAGAACTGAAGAAAGAGGAAACAGCAATTACACTAGCAAGGACAATGACTAGTTTAAAAGCAGAGTTTTTATTAGTTCAGTGCATAGTTTTGGTTTTCTTTTTCTTACTTGAATACAGTCTGATTGGTGTTTTCCATAAGAGTCACCAACAATTCAAACGTATCTGTTGAGTAATTTAATGATCTGATAATTGAAATACATGTATCACCTACAACTTTCCTTTTTTCTTCCCTGACTTTTCTAGTATTATTATTAAATCCTGAGCTCTTCAATACAAATATTTCAGTACTGTAATTTTTTTACATCTTTAAATTCATTTGGATATTGCAAAATAGTCAATATCTTGCTATAATATTCACATACCACAAAAGACTGAGATCAGTAGAGCTGCAATGGATCTAATTTTTCTGGTCTGAAACAAAGAATGTAGATCCTAGCAAGTCTTTGTCACACAGATGCACAAGTAAACACGAATGATATCCTAACAAAAAAAATTCTCATAACTATCTCTAAGATGGCATTTTATAGTCATTATATTTCTAAAATGAAAGATAAAAGAGCATTTAAAATAAAAATATGGCTAAAAATATAGAGGTTAATGTACACATAAGTTTATGTCCACTAAAAAGGACATGATGCTCCTGCATAGAATATTATGCTATTAAAATGAGAGCAAGAACTTCATAATTGATGTTTTTAACATGGTTGTTACAGAAGATATCACTGCATTAATTTGCACTTTGAGCTACTTGCTCATCTGTGGCCGTGGTATCTGAAAGAGAGAGAGTAGCAATATTGCACCATTTGCCTTTCTGTGCACTATTTCTGTTATGTTTGGTCTACAACTATTTCACAGCCCTGAATAAAATCATGTAAAGTTCAAACAGGTAGCTTTTTCAAAAGTGTGAACTCTGCATGTGAGGTGAAAGTGGCCAGAGACATATTCATCTGGATGTCACATTCTGGGGAGTGCAATGAAAAAACAAAATCCAGTGCAGCTCCAAATTGGCTTCATCCAACCAACTTTCTTAGTACAAAAAGAATCTGCAGACAGAGTCAAATGATGGTGAGTGAACTGAGATTTAAGTGAAGTAAAATATACATCTCTGTTTCTCTTGGTGACAGGAAATCTGAGGTACTAGAAAGGAACAAAAAAAACCCCAATATGTAGTTCTAATGTTCCAGGTTTTGTTTAAAAATATCAAAGTACTTTAAAAATTAGTTAGTATCAGTGCCTTCCAAAACTAAAATTTGGAAAAAGAGATATAGTGAGATGATGTGAATTGTTTGAAACTGGTCACTAGACTTCAGGAGAACCAGATGGCAATGCCCTTCATCATCTTTGTCTTCACCTGCAGCTTTCATCACTAATTGCCAAGTATCAGGTTGAATGCTGAGGTGGAAAATAATACCTTTTTGTTTCATTTTTGTTTGCTAAAAAAAGTTGTTTCAAGTTTGCTGCTTTGGCTGTTTTCAATGCTTCTTTTCTTCAGACAAAAGGATTAGCCTTTGTTTGAAAATTCTTTCCAAGTCTGTGAAAAAGTATGTAAGTGAATGAACCTCAACATTATGTTTCATTATTCTTTGCCCGTTACTATGAACAAAAAGTCTCATAAATAAGTTACTGAGTGCAATCCTCATCAACACAGCCTCTAGCACTTCTCATTTGGAGTCTCACTCATCAAAGGGCACTCTACAATAGTGCCTGGGCTCAGCTAGTGGTCCATGGGAGAAGAGATTTTCTTCACACACCAGACAATAAAATTGTTCTCTAGCTTCTGATTCAGTGAGAAAAATACATTAAGTTATATAATTATTTTCATACTCTGAAAATCTGTGATAAGAAATCTGATCTTGACAGGTGATAGCTTTTTGTCTTGTGGCTGAATAAGATATTTGTGAAGATAGCAAATGTTGATTTGTACATATTTTCCATGTATGCATTAGAATAGACTAAAACAGAATAACAGGTTTTTATCAGATGTAAATCAGAGAAACTACACCAATATACAGCAACTTTCCATAAAGTTATTCAAAGCAGAACTGTTACAAAATATCTTTCTCCTCATAAATTTCTGTATGCATACATACATATTTATATATAAACTAGTTATTTATTTCCATTTAGCACAAACTGACATTTTTACTTTTTGAAAGCTTTATGGTGGCAATTATATCCAACTGCTACTTGAAATATTTCAGGTGAAACAACCCCTGTGTATTCATGAAAAGTGCATGGTTTTGTACTGATTATTGCTCTGATTGTCATTATCCCATCACTTTGTAGTTTAACAAGTCCTGACTGACAGACAGATGTGGAGACCATGGCTTGAGTCTTTTGGACCATTGATGCACAGTATTTCACTTCCACATTCCAGAGGAAAATTTTAACCTGGAATAGTTGTATATTCTTTTCCTTTCCTTTTTCCTTTCCTTCCTTTCCTTCCTTTCCTTTCCTTTCCTTTCCTTTCCTTTCCTTTCCTTTCCTTTTCCTTTCCTTTCCTTTCCTTTCCTTTCCTTTCCTTTCCTTCTTTCCTTTCCTTCCTTTCCTTTCCTTCCTTTCCTTTCTTTCCTTTCCTTTCCTTTCCTTTCCTTTCCTTTCCTTTCCTTTCCTTTCCTTTCCTTTCCTTTTCCTTTCCTTTCCTTTCCTTTTCCTTTCCTTTCCTTTCCTTTCCTTTCCTTTCCTTCTTTCCTTTCCTTTCCTTTCCTTTCCTTTCCTTTCCTTTCCTTTCCTTTCCTTTTCCTTTCCTTTCCTTTCCTTTCCTTTCCTTTCCTTTCCTTTCCTTTCCTTTCCTTTCCTTTCCTTTCCTTTCCTTTCCTTTCCTTTCCTTTCCTTTCCTTTCCTTTCCTTTCCTTTCCTTTCCTTTCCTTTCCTTTCCTTCCTTTCCTTTCCTTTCCTTTCCTTTCCTTTCCTTTCTTTCTTTCCTTTCCTTTCCTTTCCTTTCCTTTCCTTTCCTTCCTTTTTTTTTCATCCTGCAAGATTTAAATTTTCATACAAATTGCAGTAAAGGGTTCAATCAGATCCTGCAGTAACCTTCCATGGTATCCCCATGAGGATAGTGCATACCATTAAAATGTGATGGCTTGATAGACAAGCTACACTGGGAAATTGGTTTGAATTCTCTTTTTCCCATACACCAAAAAATCTAAGTTCATACATGATTCATCTGTGTTGTATTAAGCTATATAAAGACTTACAAACTGGGAGACAGTGCTTTCTCAATTTTACTGAAGACTTTAAGACAAATATTATCAACTAATTGTACTTCATCAGGTAGAATCCATAAGTTTTATCATAAAAAAGAAATAAACCCCATCCTATTCACATCTAGTGCTGTTATCTACTTAACTTTACATTTACAATTCACATTAAGAAGTAGTGTTGGTATTGTACTTCCTTCTCAAAACCTGTAACATTTTGCTGATGGACTTATGTATAGTTCTTAATTATTGTTAAAAAAAATCTTTATGGTTTCAATAATTTTCTCTGTGAGGCATTAAAGAAATGTCTTGGTTCA
Organism: Gallinula chloropus; assembly: GCF_964237585.1. NCBI lineage: Eukaryota > Metazoa > Chordata > Aves > Gruiformes > Rallidae > Gallinula > Gallinula chloropus. The sequence goes on along the minus strand of NC_140087.1, from coordinate 113,786,432 downwards.
TTCTCAAGTAAGAAATGAGTGCACATGGTCATTTGAAATTACAGTCTACTTTCTTAATGCAGCTCTATTAATTTGGGCATTGAATCAGACAGACCAAGATGGATGGTCACTGTTAGTATCTTCTACAGTCCCACGGAGAGATGCTCTCTACTGTGTGATCCAGGTACTAGATGGACTCAACTGATCTCTTTTATAGCTCATCTTTTTCCCTGGACTATAAGGGGAGTCTGTGCTAATGGATATGTAATGGATTGAATATCAGTTAAGTATCAAAATATGAGGAACAATGAGCTAAGACCTTTCCTTCTATTCTGTGTTTTTAGCAAGTATTTAGTCTCTGGAAGAGGAAGCATACCTGCTAAGCTAGTAGTGATTACAAATGCATAGGGAACCTCTGAGATCCATCTTCATCTCTAATGACGAGGTGACCCTGCTGCTTTACTTACAATGGTAACTTGGAAAACTGTTCTCCATTGCTATGTGGAGCATCTCCCCACAGCAAGCTATACACTTTGTATTGTGTAAGTACTTTTTATTTTCTTGTTGAATGTAGCTTTAACAACTAGATTTCAAAGTTTAAGGGTACACGCTGCATTATGCAGCCCACTGTAGTCTGCTTTTCTTTCCTAGGGCATTCATCAATTTAGCTGCAGAATTCCACTCTGGCTGCTCAGTTAAAACTTGTTCTTTGTGTTGTGGTGTTACCAGTTTTAGTCTTCTTACTCCCTTGGGCTGATGATTTGCATATGGTTGACAGTTTATTTATGTGTTACTTGTGGGGTGTTTTTTTTATATAGTGTTAGGGCTCAAATCTGTTTTGAGGAATTTGTACACAAGCAGAATTAGTTAGCATCCAACTCTGAATCTAATAATTAGAGATGAATGAGTACACAAGTACCCATGCTCACCTCAGGCTTTCTGAACCAGCAGAATAATTAACCAAGCACCTCAGGCATGCTTGCCTTAAGAAGAAGAGATCTCCAGAAACATAACACTACAGTTCTGTGAGGCATCAAGAATGTTTTCCTTAGCTGAAAAATATATGAATATATTCCCTCTTCACTTTGACTGACACTTGGTTTCTATCTAATTGCTTCTTTTCCTCTTAGATCTTAATCATTTGCATCACACTTTACAGAGAAAAAGATCAAAGATCATAGGGCAAGAAGATATGAAATAGGTTTCTTAGCTGACCCATTGTCATGTATAAAGACGAACATAAATTTTGAGGCCTGTGGGGGTTTGTCTCTCCCTTAGCAGTAGAAAAGCTGGGACAGTGATGAGACAAGGGGTTATGGGTTTTAACTGTTTCATGAATAAACACAATTTTCTCTCAGCAGAGCAGCTTTTGCAAGCACTATACTGTCAGAAGGAGCCTAATAGCTTACTTAAGAATTGCTCTTTATCATGAATTCTCTTTTTATATCAGGACAGACAGAAAAAGAGAAATATTATGAGAAAGAAATTGATAAAATAGAAAAGAAATTTCCTCCATCGTATTTCTGGAGTGGCATAGTATTATTTCACTTAGTATTCTAGAGAAAAATCTTGAATTATTGTGTGCTTATTCACTTCAGGTTTACTGTGCATGTATGTATATATACATGTGATGTATATGTGTCTGTGTGTATCTATACATATTTTTTCAGAGATCATTGGTTTTAATTATAGAAAGACCTTCATGGATTCAATCCATGACTACTGAACAACACAGATGACACAAATTGTTGCTTTATATGTCCAAGCGTGTTTCCAGAGGTTATGATACATAAGGGTGTCTGACTAGAGTTCGAAAGCATTCTAAAAGAAAAATTACATTATAGAAATTATTACAAAATGTATCTAGAGACAATTATTTCACTTTATATATTCATTATTTGTTCATAACTTCAGTAGCACGTGCAGAAGATGTTAGAAATGGAAAAAGCACAAAACCCAAAAAATGTTACCACAGCTGTATGAAACAGCTTCTCTACCACAAGCAGTTGAATAGTTTAGGTGTGATCATCCTGGAAAAGAGATTACTTGGTGGAATATGATAGGGGAATTTCAAAAAGATTAGTAGTATAAGAGAATGGTAAGAACTAATTGCTCATTATCTTTTCCAGTTATGAAAACTAGGATTCATCAAATGAAATGACAGGAGGCTGTTAGAGTATAGAGGAGGCTTCTGAAGGTGATCATAACCCCTCTCCTGTGAAGTCTGGCTGAGAGGGTTGGGCTTGTTCAGAGAAGAGAAGGCTCCAGGGAGACCTTATAGCAGCCTTCCACTACCTGAAGGGGACCTACAGGTAAGATGGAGAGGGACTATTTCTTTACAAGGGCATGGAGTGATAGGACAAGTGGTAACGAATTAAAACTAAAACAAAGCCATTTAAAAATGTTTCTTTGTGCAACAACCTGTAGAGACAAGAAAACACTTTTACCATGAGAGAGGTGAAATAGTGGAACAGATTTCCCAGAGAAGATGTGGAGTCTATTCTTGCAGATACTCAAAATTCAACAAGACATAGTTCTGTGCAAAGTCCTTTAGGTGACCCTGTATTAATACAGGGAGGTTGGACTGCATGATCTATTTCCAGAGGTCCCTTCCCACCTTTCTTTTTGTGAGTCTGTGAAAATATCAGTCAGATAATATGTGTGAAAAAGTGTGTAATTTCAAGCCCAATCTACTTTCTGGGGTTTCCTTCTTCTTGGTTTCATGACTTAATACAGCATTTTTCATCTTCTTGCTGTCAGTGATAGACTGTGCAGCATGTTTATGTGCATACAAGACATGAAAGATCTGCCAGATTATGAAAATTCATGACTTAAAGATCAGTATGCTGTCATTATTTCACATCTCATGGTTGTGTTTGTAGGAAAGGTAGACCAGGCACATTGTGAAGCTTGAACAGTCACAGCTGTACAATATTTGAAGGAAACACAACTTTCACAGTCTGGCTAGCCTATCCAGCATCACCTTATATTTGGTAGTGGCCATCTCAGTCGATTCAATGAACTCTTTGTTGGAACAGTTTTCTGAAGATGCCTATGCATATTTATTGTAGCCATCTTCTGACTGCAGGACATTTATTTAACAGATTTTTTAGTAGAGATATATCTATTTATAATGTTTATGTATCATAATTAACAGGAGACAAATAACAAATATAAAGTTAGGCAAGGCCTCACTTCTCAACCATATATGTGAGAATATGCATGGGAATTGTCATGTTGGAATATCACCCTACAGGTGAGGCAAATGTTATAGTGAAATTTCTCTCAAAATAAGTTTGAGCAGAGTTCCTTTACACTGGGTTCACTTTTGCTATCTAAATCAGCTAGTAAATATTAATACTTAGGTATGCCCTTATGATGTCTGGGTTTAAAATGTCCCAGAGATGAAAAGAAATCAACTGAGGAAATTCAGGTATAATCTTTCAGGTTCTTAATTATGGAATTGCTTTCCCTACTCTTAGTAAACCACACATTCTGTCTTATTTTCTTCCCCAATTAAAATAAATGTTAACAACAGGATGACAGAAGGTTCTGAAGCTGATAGCCTCAGGAGAATTTGGAACTGTTCAGAAGCTGTCCAGATATCCTCAGAAACCTTCCTTTGTGTACCTGCTCAAACCCTGACATTTCCACACTGATGGCTGCTACCCAAGAAGTGTAAAATGTTTGTAACTCTTGGCTTGAAGTTTCATTGACAGCTGATTCTCTGTCTTTCAGAAGACTGAAACATATGTGTGAGTCAACATTAGATATTTAGGACCAGATTTGCAGCTGAAATAAATTGGCATTGTTCCATTGACCACTATTGAATATACCTGAAATTGTATGGGCAAGTGATAGGCAAGGGAGTAATGAAGATACACGAAAATGCCATTATGGCACTTACAGTTGAATATCAAGAGAGTATTTACTGCAATAAATCAGTTTGTAAATAACCTTCATTGCTAATTGCTCTTGTCTTTGAAGCTATTAGTAATGCAATATTTTATTTAATTGTTTAATAAATTAAATTTTTTATAAATGATTTAAAAATAAACTAAGCTTTTAAAACAAACTAATAGCCTATGAACTGCTTAAAAACAGTTTTATTTAAATGAAAGAAAATGAAGACTCATCACTACATAATAATAGTAATAAAACCAGTGGCTAACACATGACAATCAGTACAAGGTAAGTGGCATAGAGGAAGCTACACAGTACAGCCAGTTGTCTCTGAACTGTCTATGCTGTATACACCAAGCATCTCCCACTACTCTGAGAGAAGACAGTCAGCTCATCCATTCAGAAAAAGTAAGCAAGGCAGTTTCATCTCTTCCTTATTGTGCAGTGATTCCAGAATGTTTTCATCAACATATGGTTCTTGCTGGTCAGAAAATATAATATTCATGTTACAGAGCTCCCTGGTGCTGTTCTAGTCATCTAGAATTTACTAGTCATCTAGGTTTACTGCAGCCTGTAGATGATTGCTTGCAATTTTAAAGATTCTGGGATAACACCATACTGTGGCCATAGCCAGGTGCTTTTATAGTCATCCTCCTTACTCTGATACTGAACACAGGAAATTGCACCCCACAATCCATGCACAAGGGGATTTGTCAGATATATATTCCAACAAACATCAGTCTAAAGTCTTGCAGAGAAGACCTATTCATACAACCACTGAGAATTATAATTTTCAAACTGCCATTAAATAACTTTATTTGGGGATATTTTTCTTAAAGTAAGCGAAGGAAAATGTAGGTCATCCTGGATTAAGAAATCACTCTTTTGAAGTTCTAATCCCCTCTCTAGCACTACTCTCAACATAAATTTAGTTTGGACTTTAGGAGCAGTATGATATGTTTTTAAATGATGAATGAATAATGAGAAATGATCCTGATCACCAAGAAAGTAATTTCAGCAAATCATATCAATTACTGTAAGAGATTATTTCGGCTTTCTACAATACAGCACTCTGTAGGATTCAGCGTGCTTTTGTAAGTCACCTTCTGTACAATGACTGAGCCTAACAAATGATAATAAGAGAATCATACATACACTCCATATGTGTATAATTTAATGAAAGGGTATTCATTAATTTCAACACTTCCCTCACAAAGTGGTAGAGTTTCTGGTGAGAGTATAAGAGAATAACTGTTTTTTTTTTCTTCTTCTATATAGAAACAAAGAATCATAGAATCATTTTGGTTGGAAAAGACCTTTAGGATCATCAAGCCCAACCATTAACCTAGCACTGCCAAGTCCACCACTCATTATGTCCCCAAGCACCGCCCATCATGTCCTTAAACACCACATCTACATGACTTTTAAATGACTCAACCACTTCCCTGGGCAGCCTGTCCCAATAATTGATAACCTCTTTGATGAATATTTTTTTTCCTAATATCCAATCTAACTCTCCTCTGTGTCAACTTTAGACCATTTCCTGTGGTTCTATCACTTGTTACTTGAGAAAAGAGACCAACACACACCTAGCTACAGCCTTCTCTCAGGTAGTTATAGAAAATGATAATATCTCCCCTCAGCCTCCTTTTCTCCAGGCTAAATAACCCCAGTTCTCTCAGCTGCTCCTCATGAGACATTCTCTAGACCCTTCATCAGCTTCATTACTCATCTGTGGACACGCTTCAGCACCTCAGTGCCCAAAAAGAAACACAGTACTTAAGGTGTGGCCACAACAGTGCCAAGAACAGAGCAATGATCACTTCCCTAGTCCTGCTGGCCACACTATATCTGGCACAAGCCAGGATGTTGTTGGGCTGCTTGACCTCGTGGGCATGCTGATGGTTCATGTTCAGCCAGTTGTTGATCAACATCCCCAGGTCCTTTTCCACCAGGCAGCTTTCCAGCCACTCTTCCCCAAGCCTGTAACATTGCCTGGGGTTGCTATGGCCCAAGTGCAGGACTTGACACATAGCCTTGTGGAACCTCATATAGTTGTCTTCAGCCCATCAATTCAGCCTGTCCAGATCCCTCTGCAGAACCTTTCTATCCCCCCATCCATGACCACTGACAAAAATATTAAAGAGATCTGGTATCAGTACTGAGCTCTGGGGAACAAGACTTGTGAGGCTCTGTCAACTAGATTTAACTCCATTCACCTCAGTTTTTCAGGCCCAGCCACCCAGCCACTTTTTTTTTACCCAGTGACAAGTGACCATATGGCAAATAGGTTTTGGCCAGGGCACTGAAATAAGCTGATTCGTTCTGCTGAGCACTTGCCCCAGGGAAGATACAACTGATAACTGAAGGCGGAAGAGCTGCTAGAGGAGACTAATGTAGTTTTGACTAGTCTGTCTGTCTGAGCATTGCTCTGCCACGTGCGACAGTGTCAAAATACAAACGTTGACTGACTGACATAACCATGAAGACAATGTTGAGTGTGGCTTGCATGTCTTGCTATGAAGTTTAGAAAGTCATGTTTCATTCCAGGAAAGATTTCGTTTATTTTTGTTTCCACAGGTTTTTTTGCAGGAAAGGATCATTTGTTCTTATATAGTTGATGTACACAAAGTCCATCTAGGTAGCATCTTTGCAGATTACTATGAAGATGATTGTGTGCATGTGTGTGTATGCATTTAGAACAGCCAAAGTATCTGAACATTTCTTCTTTGCTAATTTAAGTAAGAATTGAGGCTTCTTTGGGATGCAGCTTCTAGTTAATTTTAGAACTCAGTTGATTCAAGCACCTTCTAACTTCAAGAAAAACAATCACTACAGCATAGAGATCCTATCAATCATAGCAAGGTTTGCATGCTTATTTAGCTAGCTTGTAATTAAAGGCAGCTAAAAATATCATGCATGAATGGCAAGTTTCTACTTTTTTTTTATTTAGCTCATCTCCTTCAGAGAGAAGACACAAGTCCCATCAATCACACAGTTGGTTACTGAAGTCATTATCACTAAAATTAAGGCAATTATATACAAATGAATATTAATGAATCTTCCAGTCAAAATCCAGGTCAGTTTCTAAGAATTTTAATAAAAATATGGAGAACTAGTCTTTTCCGTTTAATCTTTTGTCAAATAATCAGTAACAGAAAGGACACAACTTTGGTATTCGTCTAGCGTCATGGATTGAGGTTTTAATGAAATTAATAACAGTAGTTTTCCAGCACAGTGCAAAGTGATGTGTTAATTAACATTGTTCTCACAAAAAGTGACACAATGTTTCACTAACTTAACTTTGAAGTTGTCATTTCCAGTTGCCATTAACTCTCTTATAAGAAGAAAAAGGATTGTCAGTGTATTGTGTGTAACCAGATGAGTGAAACAAGATCGCATTGTTTTAAGATCTTAAAAAAATTGTATGATCTGAACTCCCACAGATATATTGATGTCCCTCACAGGAAAGACCATTAGACAGTTTGTCCCCTCCTGACTAACCCAAATCCTGTTTTCTTACAGCCAAGCTAAAGCTAAGGGGAAAGGGAATCAGTCAGAGTAACTTTCTTTGAACTGTGGTTCATCCCATGTCTTTGGAAATTACCTCAATAGCTTTAAGGTAGGTTATGGTAACTGTTACACAGCACATGGATACACAGCACAGTAGTAGAGCATCTCTGAATTATTTAAGGAGGCAGAAGGTAAAGCATTTCATATAGCTATGATCAGACTCAAAGGCCATTGGCTTTAGGAAAACTTCCCCGTTGTAGCTATCAGCCTTTCAATTTTCGAAACAATATTTTAATTTTCATGTATTTATCTATTTGCTGCAACTGAAAGCATACTGAGATAGTAGCAGTGAAGGTGTACGTTTATACCCCATCCCTCATTAGAACAAATAAAAATGGAGGGAATGAATCACATGTTATTGTAGCGCAACCACCTTTCATGTGAATGTGATGGGAAAAATTAATCTGACCCTTTATTTATATATGCTTTACAACACATTTATTCTTCTGCCTGACTACATGGGCAGATGGTGTCACTGCTATACTGATGTACACTTGAATAAGCAAGATCAGGTTCAAACTCTTTATTATTATAAGTATAGGGGGAAATTAAGTAGGCAGAAAGTAATCACTCAAGCTGGTGTTTTGTTAAATACAGGAGTGAATAAAATAATTGTTGAGCTTGTAAATCAGCGGTCCTTAGCTATTCTAAAATTACCTTATACTCAGCCTTAGCAATAAACTGGAGTATATTAGAGGGAAACAAGAACTGTATACTTACAGAGAACTCATGTTTCATATTTAAACTTCAAATTAACAAAAGTATCAAGAAAACCCGTCTTCATTTTGAAGTGCCCAAAATGGAAATGGATTTGAGTTAACAGTTGCGCTTTTTTTCGCTATGCTGGTTAAAGAATCTGCCTTGAGTCACCATTGCCATCTCCAAAATAATTTCAATTGATTAAATAAAATCCATGGACTGGGGAAAAAAAAAAAAGAAAAAGGTATTGATTGTAAGTTTCTAAAGTCCCAAGAACAATTTCAAGTGACCCATGTGTGTTTATACCCCGTGAAAACACTAACTGGGCAAACACTTTCTTTCATTAAGCTGATAACAAAATAAATTGTAGATAGATGTTTTGTTTTATAATAATTGATTGTCTGATTCAGTGAAAGAAGGCCTTTTCAGAAATAACAACTGTTCATGGTCACAGTTATTCCCAGCTGCTATTTTTTTCAACTAATGGAAACAAAACTTTGTCTTTAAAGAAAAGAAGTACTTATAAATATTGCATATGACTCAGTCCTGCTGAGGAACACTTTCAAATAAATAAGACAGAAACAGACAAAAAAGCTAGTGAGATAGGTAAGCATCAGTGGGAGGAAACAATAATTTCAGAATAAGTCTGAAGTTCTAGTTTCGCAAGTATTAATTTTGGCATCAGTGTTTGCTTGTGCATCCCCTAAGCCTTACCAATTATCACTGTCTCATTGCACTCCCTCAGACAAACCAGTGAAATCATTGTTTGGTGTCACACTGTGAACAACATCTGAGAAGCTAATTCAGGTTAAAAAACTCACAGCTTTATGTTGCTGTTTTTGGGGTCTTTGAGTACCAAGACAAATGACTGTAAATGTGCAGCTTGTTTAAACTTGCCCTGGGATTTCTGTATTGCTTTATATCATAGCAAGCAGGAAGTTAAATGTTAGTGTTTCGATTAAGTCACATAGTAATCACTTCAGATCAAAATAAATTAAAGATGGTCATGAAATATTTTCTTAGAGTCAACATCTTTTTCTAACCTTGAGTCAGACTGAAAAATTGTGAGAAATCCAGAAAATATCAATTAAGTCATCAGAATTATTATTATTATCATAATTATCATTATCATTACTATCATAAGAAACTTAATTTTGGTTATGTATATCTATATTTAATTTTAGATTTTAAAATACTCAACCTATTATACTACTTAATAAAACTCCAAAACGAAATCAAAAAGCCTTTCACTTAAAAATCTCATCAGGAAAAAGGTAGGCACTTCCAAATTCACTGTTTTGAACTTTTTTTTTTTTAATAGGAGAGCTAAAATTGACATTTACCTGTAAATTATTTGACACCCATCTATAAGTCCTATATTCTTGTGGTTTACAATATTGCAATGAGTCTGTGACCACAGTTACCTTTGAGAGGTATGGTCACATCTAATGAAGTACTAGGCTTGTGGCTAGTATGACAACAAAACAAGACTTCACTTGTCAAGGAGCCTTGCATTTGCTGTGGGAAAAGGTCAGGGACACAGAAAATTGCTGGTTACCAGTTGACATGTGGCTGCTTGTAACTTTTTGATCATTTCTTTGTCTTTGCTTTCCATATCTCCTAGTGATCAGTTCATATTTCTGTTACAGTGGTCTTGGTAAATACTGAATTCAGGCTCTCTTAAGGTCAATGGCTAGGTGGTATTATCCTTTCAGAAATGCTCTTGTTTGATTTTAAACTTTTTGGTCTGCTACTATGTTGGGGTTTTTTTTGAGGTCTCTTCAAACCCAAAGCATTCTATGTTTTGAGTAATTTTTTTCTGACTCTGAGTCTGCATTTGTTTGTATCTGATTTGCATCCTTTTTTTTCTTTAAACATTTCTTTCTCCTAGGTGTTTTGTCCTTTCTAAATTTTCTTTTTTTTTTGAAACAAAATGCATCTTTTTCTCAGACTCCACCTCAATTAGATAGGCAAAATACATTCTTTTGGGTTTGCTCATACAGAAGCCCCTGGTATCCCTCTAAAGTTCTAACAGACCATCAGTGCAGGGTTTTAGGTCTATTTCATCTTCCCTGTGCATGCACTGGAAAGCCTTTGCAGTTATGTCCTCAGTAGTTCCATATGCAATCAAAATACTGCTGGAATTACTTCCCCAGATGTAGCCTAAAAGATCAAGTGATATTTCCAAGGATACATGACACTAATGACCCACAATCACTGTCTACACCCAAGAGCTTTTCTTCTCCTCTCACACTTTCAATAGGGGAGATCCCAAAGAGCAGCAGGGATTATTTTGCCTTTAGATACCCAAAAAGACATCGGACTTTGCAATTTTTCTTTCCTTCTGTTTGTACTACTGTATTTTTCATATCTTCCTGCTCCTTTTAAACAGTATTTTGATTATCCAGTTCATCTCCTCTGCCTCTTGACTTTGACTGTCATAACTATTACTAATGTGCTTCTCCTTCTCTGCCAAATTCACAAATGCAAATAATTGTGATTAACCCTAGAATACTTTACACTACTTTAATCTTTCCCTGGAATTTCAGACCTAGATGTGGTATCCCAGTATCAAACTTGCCAATGCTGTGTATGGAAGCAAGATCCCCACTGTTCCCCTTTTACCAAAAGTTTCCCTTGATATCAGTCCTTTTGCTTTTTCCCCTCCTTTCAGCCTCACATATTCTGCCCCTAACTGGCTCTTGTTCCTTCAGTAACAATGAAGAGATGCTATAATGGGACAAAATTGCTACATGAACCACCTCTTGGGAGCCCATGACAGTGCTGATACACAATATTATGTCCCAGCTATCACAGCTGAGGAAGGTACAAAGTGCCTATGTGAATTCTTTCTGTACTTTCATTTGGTTGCAGTGTTCTCCTTTCTGGTTGCATTTCAGTGGTAGGCACACAGCTCCCTCTACACGTTTCGTCAATCAGATAAAACACTTTTGGATCCAGCTAGACGCTGCTAGATGAAAGGTACTAGAGAAACATAAGTCATTATCATTAACTGCTACTGCTAAGAACCAAGAAACTAAACCAAGCTGTTAGGGACCATCTTAGTATTGATAAAAGAAAGTAGTTGACATTTGCTGCTGGCAGTTTTACTTAGAGATATGTGCCTGCTAGTCTGAGAAAGATATCATCATCTGTGTGAAGTCTGAGAGATCTCAGAGGAAGCAGAAAGAAGAAAGGCCTGTATAAGGACTGAGGTATTTTTTTCTTCATGCGTAGAAAGGGAGAGAGCTTCTGAAACACTGAAACAACTAATGGGACTTACTGGCAGACACTGGTAAAGGAACTGCAGGAAAATTTGATCTTCCCTGTTATGAGTCACGACCTTGAATGTTATAGCTTCTGCATGAGTAACAGCACAGTTGTAAATAGAAGTGCTTCAGATACAATACTGGCATTGAATTCAGCACAGAAAGGGACAGGTACGGGAATGCTTGAGAACAGATCTAATTTGTCCATGTTGTATCACTTTTGAAAACACTGCATCTGAGTCACAGGTGAACTTAGCTCTCATTCTTTAAAATAGTCATCAACTACAAGATTATATACATAAATAGAAGTTGATGTGTTCCATTTGCAGAGGAGAAAATAAGTAATTAGATAAACATTTGGGGAGATAACACTAAATATTTGCTCTGTATATATGTAACAAAGCTACCTACTCATGCTCTTTATTTTCCTGGTGTTCCATTAAATTACCCATAATCATAACTGTTAGATGGATTAATATAATTTCACTTTAAACTTTGAGGTAAGGCATTCTGCTGAAATTCCTTCAAAACTGCCAGGACAGTTTCAAAGTGACACAAGGAGCACTTTTTGAGATGGGTTGGGTGTGTCTTTTGGATCCTGCCTACATATCAATCACCTTATGCCACAGCTTTTTTCTGAGTTTTGGTAAATAGCCCTATGCAGGTTAGTATTTTGCATTCCTCACCACAGTCCCTGAAGTCTTCTGGATTAAATACTACATGCCTTTCAGATATTCTTCCAATTGGAATACCAAAGGTGCCATGGTGATTGAAGAAAGGAGGAAGATTTATTTGGTCTCATACTTTTGAATATTGCCCATTCCAAAAATATTGAAGTAGCCACTCTCTGGTACAGTAACACTTTTATTTTGTTTGGGCTGTTTATGTCTGTTCAGAACAAAGCTTTGTATCCCTAGACATGTGCAGTAAATGACTTTTTGGAAAGACGTGTTTCAATTTTCCATATAAAAAACTTAAGACACAAGATAAGATTGGGTTTTGCCTGGAGTGGTTCTTCTCAGTCTAGATTCCTAATTTTAAGATAAGTAAAATGGACTGAGATGCAGCTTGAGAGATCACCAATAAAATCAGCCACTCTTTCCAGTTTTGTGCCATCAGCAACCTGCTGAGTGTATACTCTGCCCTGTCATGACCCTAGGCAAAGCCATGCTGACTACTCCTAATTTCTTGTCCTTAATCTGCAAGGAAATGTTTTCCAGAATTAGCTGCACCATCACCTTCCCAGGCATTGAGATGAGATTGACAGGACCATGTTTCCCTGGGTGCTCTTTTTTACCCTTCTTGAAGATAGGAGCAACTTTTGCTTCCCTCCAGTCTTTGATATTTCTCCCAGTTACCATGAAGGATTATTGAGAGCAGCTTTCCAAAAACATCTGCCAGATCCCCTGGCACACGTGGATGCATTCCTTTTAGAGCCCATGGATTACTGAAGCTCAGTTTGCTTGATAATGCCCTGACCTGATCCTGTCTCGCCAAAGATAACATCTTCCTTCCTCCAGCCATTTTCCCACTTCTCTGGAACCTGGAATTCCTGAAGGCCAATCTTGCCAGTAAAGACTGAGGCAAAGATGCCATTCAGTATCTCAGCCTTTTCCATGTCCTTTGTGATCAGGTCTCATGTTTTCTCCCAACTTCCTTTTGTGTGCTACATACTCACAGAGGCCCTTCTTCTAATCTTTAATATCCCTATCCAGAATCAGTTTTGTTTGGGATTTAGCTTTCATAAATTCAGCTCTGGATGCTCAGACAATGTCTCTCTATTTCTCCCAGGTTGCCCGTCCTTGCTTACATGCTCTCTTATGCTTGCTTTTTGTGTTTGACCACTCAAATGAGTAAAGACAAATGTAATGGCTTTCAGGATTTAAAAAAAAAAAAATAAAAAAAAGAAATAAATTTTTTGAAATAACGGGATGTTTGAAATACTAAAAGAATATAGTTTTCATTACATTTGTGGTAAAATGCACAATTAAAGACAATGGGAAGAACTTGGATACACCATTATTGACTCCTCAGCCTCTGCTAAAACATCCAACTTTTCTGAAAAAAAAAAAAAACAACCCAGATGTATCGCTCATGAAATGAGCTCTGTATAGGGACATACAGAACTGTCTACTGCTTTGAAGAAATATTGCACTAAAACAGTATCTCATTACAACACCTTTGCAGGGATCTGGGACTTTGCTCAAGAACAAAATGGATATTTATGTTCATTGTGCTTTAAAAATCATATTTTAAAAGCCTGTTAATGAAAGACAGTCTGTGACCTTTTAGCTGTTTCACTGCTATTGTGGGAACGACTTTTTCATTTCATTGTAATAATTATGTTAGCAACTTCTACTTTTTCTTTTTTTTAATTGACAGTAAGTATGATTAGGAATACAATAGCACCACCTGAGGCACAGTAGCTGCCTAGATGGCTTGTCAGTTCATAAATACAGGGTCAAATTTAGCCTTGCTGTGAGTGAGCGTACTTTAATTATCTGTTATTTATTGTAAGTTAAGTTCTGACAATATGCTCCGTACTAATAAGAAAAAAATATCCGTCCCACAACGGATTCACAAGCTAAGATGCTATTTTTGCAATTCTAATTTATGTTCAGTTTAAAGTATGCACCAAATTAATTTAATCCTTTCAAAATTACAGGTGAAGAAAGCTAAATGTCTGTTCTTACACTCATATGTAGGTATCTCAGAAGGAAATACCCTGAATTTCAAGTGCATTGAAGACCCATGCTAGATTTCTGAAAACAGTAAAGGTGCAAAGTGCCACTCTATTGCCAAAATAGCTAGTAAGCAAGAGACTTATCACAGAAGTAGGTTTGATGATGAGACTTATCTGACCATGAGTGTGGCACCAAAGTGTTAAGTCAAAGTACAAATGCAATTTAGCCAAGTGGGTCAAATTCATTACATTTTTACTATCAGGGTCTACTGTCTAGATCACCATTCTTTCAGGTTCAGCTGTGTGGACCTAAGAGCTGCCTATGTGCATAACGTAAAAATGCACAGAACTGCAGAGGTCATGTAGGATATCAGTCTGTTTTGGTTGCTGTGCTTTCTGTCTTAAACGAGCATGTTGTTGTTTTGCAGGCTGCCTCTTGGGTATAGGCTTTGGTACTTAATAGGGACATACCAAACAAGTATGGTATGCCAAGACCTGTGGACTTGTGTCACCCAGTAAAGTTTTCTGACCATTTGTGTTACTAGGGAAAAGAGAAAACTGCATATAAAAAGCAACTAGTATAAGATCCCTCCTAAATATATAAAATAATTCCCATTTTAGAGATAAGAAAATGAAGCTTGTGCTTGCTAAGTTTCTTGTGGAAAATGGAATAGGTTGTAGACCTGAAAACATACACTGCAACTAAGCATTTGTGTCAATTTAAATTGGTGTTCAAACTGTTGTGAGTAGTGCTATTGGTAAAGAGGCATTAAGGAATTATTAATTTGCAATTTTATTTTTTTTTTTTAGATTTCAGACATTAGCAAAGTAATATTAGTTCAGTTTGGTTTGTAAGGGTTTTTTTAAACTTTTGTTTGCTATTATCCTTTGGATTCCTTCTTATTGCTCATTCACAAAACTTTATTCCCTGTTGAAGCAAACAGGAGCAAATGCAGCCAGAGAGAACAGCGAGAAGATGTGAGAGAAACAACTTTGAAGACACCAAGGTCAGTGAAGGAGGGTGAGGAAGGGCTCCAAGCACTGGAGCAGAGATTCCCCTGAATCTTGTGGAGAAGACCATGGTGAGGCAGATGGTCTCTGTGCAGCCCATGGAGGATGATCATGGAGCAGACATCCACCTGCAGTCCATGCAGGACCCCACGCCAGAGCATGTGAATGAACCTGAAGGAGACTGTGACCCTGTGGGAAGCTTGCACTGGAGCAGGCTCCTGGCAGGACCTGGAGAGAGAAGCTCACACCAGAGCAGGTTTACTGGCAGGACTTGTCACCCCGTGCAGGACTCACACTGGAACAGTCTGGTCCTGAAGGACTGCATCCTATGCAAGAGATGCACACTGGGGCAGTTGATGAAGAACTGTAGCCCATGAGAAGGATTTACATTAGAGAAGTTTGTGGAGGACTGTGTCCCATGAGAGAGACATCATCCTGGAGAAGGCAAAGAGTATGAGGACTTCTGAGGAGTAAGGAGCATCTGTGCTGCTGAGTGGGAGGAGGGGTGGAAATTGGGAGTGAATTTGAGCCTGGGAAAATGGGACAGGTGTGAGAAAGATGTTTTTAAGATTTGGTTTTATTTCTCATTATCTGACTCTGATTTGATTGGCAATGTATTAAATTAAATTAATTTCCTGAAGTTGAGCCTGGTTTTTCTATGATGGTAATTGCTAAGTCATCTCCCTATCCTTATCTGTACCAGAGAGCCTTTTCTCTCCCCTGTCCCATTAAGGAGTGGAGTGACAGAGCAGCTTTGGTTGGCACCTGGCATCCAGCCAGGGACAACCCACCACACCCATCAAACTGAACCATATTCTTAAACAAACAGATCCTGTCAATTCACTCAAAAAGAGAGAAACGACTGGCTTTCAAAAAGCAGAACCACTGTAATTTTGCTTCTTAAGAACAACATAGAATTATGAGAGCTAAAACATTATTCAAGATATCACAGGCAGTTCTTAAATTAAAATATTATTCTAATGAAACATTTTTAATTGAATGTTCTCCTAAAGATTGGTTAGTCTAATTCTTTTATTTTCTAGATAAGTTAAAAACCAGGCAGATTATGACAAAGTCAGCCATGATTTCATTATGTCTACATTTCATCCATATAGATCATTTGCGGTTGGACAATGGCAGGAAGACCAATGCAGTCAAAACCCTTCCTTTTGTCTGCTCATTATCACAGAATTACAAAATCACAGAATGGTGGGTGTTGGAAGGGCTGTCTAGAGATCATCTAGCCCAACCCCCTGCTACAACAAGATAACCTAGTTCATGTTGCACAGGCTCACATCCAGATGGGTTTCGAATGTCTTCAGAGAAGGAAACTGTGCATACCTCTCTGAGAAGCCTGTTTCAGTGCTCAGTCACCCTAAAAGTAAAGAAGTTTTTCCTCATAGTTAGAACTTGTGTTCCAGTTCATTGCCCCTTATCCTATTGCTAGTCATCAGGCACCACTGCAAGGAGTTTGGCTCCATCCTTTTGACATCCATCCTTTAGATACTTATAAACATTTATAAGATCCCCTCTTAGTCTGTGTCTTCCTTCTTTCCCATTTTGAAGACTGGAGTGACATTGGCTTTCCTCCAGTCCTCAGGCACTTCGCCTGTTCTCCACAACCTTTCAAAGATGATGAAAAGTGGCATAGCAATAGCATCTGCCAGCTCCCTGAGCACTTGTGGGTGCATCCCATCAGGGCCCATGGATTTGTCATTGTTGATTTTACCTAAATGTTTTCTAACCCAACCTTCCACCGAGAAAGGAAAGTTCCTTTCACCAAACTTTCTTACCTCCGGATTGTGGGATTACTGGTGGCTGGCCTTAGCAGTAAATACTGAAGCAAAGAAAGCATTCAGTAGCTCCACCATTTCTGTAGCCCTTATCACCAGGACACCCATCTTATTCAGCAGCAGGCACACATTTTTCTTAGTCTTGTTTTTGCTGCTGATGTACTTGAAGAAGCCCTTCTTCTTGTCCTTGACATCTGTTGCCAGATTTAATTCCAACTGGGCCTTAGCCTTCCTTGTTGCATCCCTGCATACTCTGATACCCTTATATTGCTTTCAAGGGACCAGTCCCTTTTTCCACAGTCTGCAAACTTTCTTCTTCCCCTTGAGATTTTCCAGAAGTTCTTTCCTCATGCATGCAGGTCTCCTCTCCCCTTTGCTTGATTTCTTACTTTTGTTACAAGAGAGAAAGAGTCCCTGATACTCTTTTTCCTTGCTGAATTCTAAATTTTTATAAATACTAACCACAGTGAAAGGCACCCCTTAACACTCTTCTGAGAATGTGGAAGAAGTTGGATGAACTTCTCATCAAGTTCACAGTTCTTCCCTTCCCTCCCTTCCCCTCAAGTTCACAGTTCTTCCCTTCCCTCCCTTCCCCTCCCCTCCGCACGCCTCCCTTCCCCTTCACTCCCCTCCCTTCTCCTCCTCTCCCTTCCCCTTCCTTCCACTTCCCTTTCCTTTTTGCCTTCCCTTTCATCTTCCCTTTCCCCTTTCCTTTCCTTTCCTTTCCTTTCCTTTCCTTTCCTTTCCTTTCCTTTCCTTTCCTTTCCTTTCCTTTCCTTTCCTTTCCTTTCCTTTCCTTTCCTTTCCTTTCCTTTCCTTTCCTTTCCTTTCCTTTCCTTTCCTTTCCTTTCCTTTCCTTTCCTTTCCTTTCCTTTCCTTTCCTTTCCTTTCCTTTCCTTTCCTTTCCTTTCCTTTCCTTTCCTTTCCTTTCCTTTCCTTTCCTTTCCTTTCCTTTCCTTTCCTTCTTATATGTGAAGATATACGAGAGAGAGGTTAGTATTGAGATATATAGGACACATCCTAGGTTAAATGGGAATACTACAATAAGTGCCTGGAAGAATCATGTCTATGACAACAATATTTACTTTGTATTCTCTTCTATATCCTTATTCTCATTTCTGTTAAATCACAGTAGCAAAAGACTGCAGTACTACTGATATTGGTGATAGTAATATCTTAAGCACTCAGCAGAGCACAGAACATCACTGTAGTCTGTATAAATCTATGGTGCACCTATATCTTGTATAATATGTACTGTTCTGTTACGCCTATCTGAAATAAGATATAATAGAAAAAGTGAAGAGAAGTGAAAGATGATCAGAAATATGTGATAGCTTTCATAAAAGGAGACAGTTAATAGACTAGAACTCGGTTTGCTAGCAGTATGCGGAAGGCATTAATCACAGTGATGTGATGCACAGCAATAAGAACAGTTATTCACTATTTGACACAATGCAAGAAGTAAGGACAACCCAATGTATTATTAGGAAGAGTTTAAAGAAAACAAAAGTGTGCATTTTTCACACCATGCATCATTCAGCTGTGGAATACATTGCCATAGATTACTTTAAGAACAAAAGCATAAATGAGTTTTAAAAGGTCAGACAGTTTCATTGGGAATAGGTCTGGTGGTAGTGATAAAATGTGGCTCAGATGTAATGTCTGTCCCAAATGACCGAATACCAGAAGTTGGTAGGCAGTGTGTAAACAGAAGAATTTCTCTTAAATGTATGTGGTACCCTTTTATTGTTCAATCAGCCTCTGTTATTGTCCCTTTTTCTAAGATGGAAAACTGGGCTAGATGGATATTTATTCTAACTCAGAAAGGTTTATTTTATATTCTCTGATATTTTGCCACTAAAACAGCTATTATTGTTCCTAACTATCTTGTTTTATTATGGAAATGCACACCTTGCTGAATGACAGCTACTTAAACTGAAGTTGGGTAAATTGGAGATGACACTGTTGATAACATGAAATGTTTGAAAGAAGTAATCCAATTGAGGGCACCTTCCATCAGTAGAAATCTCCCCTTCTGTCAAACCTTTAGGGTAGCAGAGAATATAAAGTAAGAAGCAGAAGAGAAAGAGATACTGCAGATAAATAGGTTAGATTAGTTCAGATAAGGATTGGCTGGGAGTTAGTGTTAGCCCTCAGTTAGATATTAGAGGTGAGACAGGCAGGGACCAAATTAAAGACAGAAGAGGAAGATAGGCACTGTGTGTGAACCTAAATTTCAACTGAGGAGTTCATGTACAGTGTACAAGATTAAAGTAATGTATGGAAAAGCCACAGACCAGTTCAGATTGAAAGCCCCAGTGTTTGTGCCAAGCTATAGAAACATGGTCATTGAAGGAATTATGCTAAAGAGTCATGTTTGAGGAGCCTTGCTGGAGGCTTGTATTAGTAATGCCATCTCAGTGGTGAACATGTTTTAACACGTCCCATCTGGGATATGTTATTCTTGTGACTCTTGTCAAGACATTAGCTACCAGTTGCCTTCAGAGGTAAAACTGTCTGTTGAATATCAGCATTTCACGGACTCCAAGGTGCTGAGAAACTTATTTAGGAACTGTGTCTACTCATGACAGAATCCATATTTTTTAATTGTGTTTTTCTGGTCTTGAGGCTAGCTGGCTAATCATAAACTCTGGACTTTGCCTTGGAATGTCTGTGAAGGTGCTAAGTACCCTAGGCTAAAATGTGCCAACAGCTGTTACAAAAATTCAGCAATACGAATAGTCAAAATGATGTGCCACTCTCTCATTCATTAGTGTGCATACAGTAACATAATTTTTTGTTCAGCATTGTACATCAGCTGCTAGGTCCATTCTTCACAGACAGCTGATGGAAAGACCTAATGCCCTAGGAGAGGAGGAATTATAGAAGTACAGGGATTTGCTTCTGTTTCTTGCCCTCTGTTTCCCCTTCTGTGCCACAAAGATGGGGACACATGAAGATGGGGACATGAGGTGGGATACAGTTTGGGGTAAAATGCCTCCACAGAGGTGCTTGAATGTGGGCTACTTGACAAAACTCTCATTGTAGTCTTTAAAAAGGGCCAGGTTGCTTCTACAGATGTGCTCAAAATCATACAAGTTGCCCTAGATCATGAGTCTCCCAAGTGGTGTATGCAAGAATAATCCATTGAGGAGGGGAAAGAAAATATATTTCTATTATTAATAAATAAAATTTTATGTTTTAAATAGTGGTTATTTTAACTTTATCTCATCCTTTTCTATTCAATATTTTTGTGTATGTTGTATATTGTATATAGTATATAAATAAAGTAGTAGAAGTATATATTTTAATAATAAATAAATACACACATATTGGGGTTGTATGTTCAAAAGTTTTTACTGACAGAGGTACACAGTAGAAAAGGTTTGGAGACCACTGCCCTAGAATATGTGCTATCTGCAAAGGGATGACTGATGTGATGGTGACTTACAGGACAGCCATACCCAACAGGAGATGATGTGTGAGTCCTAAAATGGTGCTTAGGGTATTGTATAGGCTTCTGATGCCATTTGTGACTACCAAGGTGGCTTAAAACCTCTGTATTGGAACAGTAGGTTTATGATATTTGAGTTTTAACTTAAAAGGGAAACTCATTTGCACTTAGAGAGACTGGTCATCTGACAACTGAAATGTAACCATAATAACTTTGATTCGTTTGAGGAACCATTAGTTGGCACTTTGACCAACTAACCTAAGAAAGATCAAGGCACCATATGTGTGAAGGGTGATATACAAACAAAACAAAACAAAAGATGAATTATGTCATAAACAGTCAGCCACGTCTTCCACACAGTGAAGACATCTCAATGCCAGTACCTGGTGAGAAAGAGAAGTACTCTATCATTTGGCTGTTAGGCTGATGACTGACAGTATATTAGGATATGGGCTTCAATTCCAAATAACTATTTGTATATTTTGTAAAAGACTAGGCAAACCTTGTATTGTCAATTACTGAGTATATCATCTCAACTAAGTGGGAAAAAATGTCTTAGTTTATATGAAAACTGTGTGTATATTTGTTTCTTTTAAAATTATTCCATGACCTAAGTCCATTTTAGTGTCTTTCAATCCACCTACTGAAGTAAGAATACAGTTCAGTGCACTAAAAGCACTGTGACACATAATCAAGCAAAATGAAACTCTGAGTCAAGAAAGAAAAGTTACCAGATGTCACCCTACACCTAGACACTACAGGGCGTCCCTTAACTACTTTTTAAATGTACTCCATTGTGTCAGTGTGTTGTATGCCATATGGTAAGTATCACTTTTAACAAAATTCCCTCACATCTTTTGTTTTGCATCACAACTTTAATGTTATTTTAATGTATTTCTCTGGTGGATGAATAAACCTATTATTTTTTCTAAAGAGTTCATTATGTTTGAAGTCAACTGGGTTGGTGGGGGTTTTTTTATCTAAAAGTGAATGTAGGGCTTGATTCAAATACCAGTGACAACAATGTGATCCCAAAATATTTAATGGAAGGTACCAAATAAAGTCCTAGAAAATTAGCTTTTTACGTTTTTCACTGAAACTGGTTTACCACAAACTATGCTATATGAAAATTTCCAAAGATGCATCTGTGCTTTAAGACTAAGAGGTAGAAGTATATATTAATTTCATATCTACTCCGACTTCCTGGAAAATGGAATTATTTTCTTATTCAAGTTTTTTTAAAATCTGAGCTATGTTTTCTATCTGGAGTGACCATTTGCTTCCAAAAAGTATCTTTAGAAAATTGGTAATGAAAAATGGCATTTGCTTACTCAATAGATCATGGTATTATAGACTCATTACATTATTTATTTACTGAAATAATGAGACCATCTGGTCCAGATCTCTACCCAGGCAAGATTATTTCCATCCAAATATTTTTCCAGTCTAGGCTTAAAATGTCCCAAGAGAGAAATCTTCCTTTAGAAAATGTTCTACAGCATCACACATTGTCAGAAAAAAACATTTTCAGATGTTCAATCTCAATTTTTCTACTTTCATTTTCATACTACTAGTTAAATCTCTATCTCCACTAAAAATACTTTTAACAGGCATCTGCAATTGACCCATTTCTAATATTTTGTATAATTTCTTCATTCTCGGTTGTTGTCCTCCGTCAACCAACCAGTCAATTCTATCTTTTCCCTTATTCCCCATGTCTGTCAATCTACTAATTTTTCAGTGCTGAATGCATATTGTGGAATGTAGTGTCTTTCTGAATAAAATACTAAACTTCACTTATTTTTTCCCTAATGTATTGCACTTCATGTTTATACAGGCACACCTAAAATGGAACAAAAAATGCAGAGGTTCTTTATCAAATGGGATTTTTAAAGCAGAAGGCTGTGATTTCTGAACGGATTTTGTGGTCACAGTAGACAAATTTTAATTTTCCAGAGTTAAAATGCTGTGGCAAGAAGATTCATTGGGTCTGGTTACCAGGAGAACAATGAATAAAGAAATGATCACATTTTCTTCCCATGTGTGGTGTTGCTGAAACAGAAACTTTAATATTTCATGCAAGTCTGGTGATAGTATTCTTTTTAAAATAATATAGAGTTGGCAAAACGAAGAGAAAGAGCCACAAAAGGGATTCAAATACTGAGCAAAATTGATTAAAGATCTCAATCTGTTAATTGATCAAAAGATGATCACTGTGATCTGATATCCCCACAAATAGGAATATTGGCTTCCTTAATCAGACAGAGAAAAACATGGTGATCATCAGCAGATGGCCATCAAATTATAGTTTTCAATTTAGAGTGTAAGTTCATAGTTTTACTCAGTGTGAATCAAAGAGAAAAGCAGCGGGAGAACTTGACTTTTTATCTTTCTATGTCTTCATGTGAAGAATAACCATCTTCTGTCACTGACAGACCCTGTGCAAGAATAGCTGGCTTAAAACCTGTGCTGCAGAGGTGGATAGCCTAGGTGTTGTGAACCTACTGCCTTTGGTTTCTTACCTGTAGCATATGTGGCATCAGTGCTTTCAAAGAGTAGTAATGAC
The DNA here is from genome assembly GCF_964237585.1 of Gallinula chloropus. Lineage (NCBI taxonomy): Eukaryota > Metazoa > Chordata > Aves > Gruiformes > Rallidae > Gallinula > Gallinula chloropus. Next base: position 113,763,502 of record NC_140087.1, on the reverse strand, counting down.
TCCACTGAGACGTAGTTGGATTTAGAAATAGGTCTGAATGTGAAGGAGGGAGAAAAAATATCCCTTTGCATTTGAGTATAGAAGATAACAAAGCTGACTTAGCAAGGCCATGATAGTACTTTTTTGGTTGGTGCAAAAGATCCATTTATGCATCTTGTCCTTTAATGAAACCAAAATTAGCTAGGTATACCTCAGGTAGGACTTTCACTTCTGCTTCAGTGGTGACAGGCATGGTAGAAGGTTGGGCCCAGAATTCCCACATGCTGCTAATTATATCTGTGAAAGTAGATGCAGCTTTTTTCATGGCAAACTTGCCTGAAAATGTCAATTGTTTGTTTATCTTGAGAGTAAGAAAGCAGGATGACTTTAACACTAACTACAGGATATCAGGGAAAAGAGGGCTGTTGGGCTTGTACACAATCAAAAGCAATGGAGTCTGAAGGTTATTTCTTTGTGTATGGTGCTCAGACTCTGTAGCTATGCTGTGGGCTGCAGGATTTGTGTAAGAAAACTAGCTCTCAACTTAGCCATTATTGAAATATCTCACTTTACATAACAGTTCTTAAACAATTTTTTGTGTTATCCAACAGAGTCTAGTTAATTTTTAGCTTTGGCTTTGTTTTTTATGAAATGTTGTTTTTAAGAGACAGGAAAGAATTAACTTCAAATGAGATAGAAAGAAACCAAGGGATTTTTGATCTAGTCCTCTATCTTGTTGATCCACAGTTGTCCCTGGATGAATCATAGTCACATATTCGGTCTTTGCCTAACAGGTCAATTTCTTTTCTCTAATTTAGGCTATATTATATGGAAGCACCATATATCTCTGCCACTCCTGCAGTAAAGTTGTCTAATCTTCTGCCTCCAGATGCACGTCATCCCTGCTCTTTTGCTTGAAAAATACTTTTCACTAACTATATCTTTCAAAATGACAAACTATTTTTAATTTGTCCTGCTATTGTCATGGATTGCCACGGGCAACATATGGCATGACTGCTGCTGCCATCTGTAGGATGCCTCAAGGAGCTCAATGGTGCATTTCAAAGGGTCCGTTCTGAACTTCAGGGGGTTAAAATAGATCCTTTTTATCACTGGGTGAATTAAACTCCCTAGGCAAAATAATTAATGAATTATGTGAATATTAAACACATTCCTGATATTTTCAAAACAAGAAAAAATTAACATCCTTCTAAATAGCAAGAACCCACCAGGTGATAGGATGAAAAAAACTGGACAGACATATGCATTGCTGTTTCTGCCTCCACCCCCAACCTCTTATTTCCTTAAGATGTGGCAGTTGAATCCACTGTTGATCCTGATTTATTTGCTTCTGCCTCTATAAACCTGAAATGCTTAATTGAAACTAAGGGATTTAGATCTGAGTATAGTTAACAACAAAATATTTAAAGGTAGAATAAACTGTGAAGAGAAAACAAACTCAGAAGTGTGCTGTACATAATTTAGTCAAAACAGGCAACCACAGAGAGCATTTTTAAAATGTACGTAGGTAGTTTTGCCTTTTCAGACAGTAAAGAAAATAAATCGCTTTTAGCAATTACATTAACTTTGCAATTCAGTTTACATTATGAGCTTTGCCTAGCATTATTTTCATTAAAAAAAAAAAAATGTGGGTGAAATTTTCTAGTGTTTCCATTTTCAAGAACTTATTTAAATCTTTCTGTTGTTCATTTTCTCTGGAAGTTCAAAAGCATTCTGAAAGACAAGGCAAAACAAGTGTTTCCTTTTTATTAAAATACCTTAAAGTTCACAATATTTAACTTTTTTGTCTCTAGGGGTTTTTTCACTCTTGATGATTTTAACTACATGTTCTGTTTTAAAATCTACTCTTTTATATAAAATCTGTTGTGTATTAGTTGCTTTTCTGATGTTTGTTAAAGACTTTACATTTAACTTGTAATGAAAGTTTATGGCCAAAATTACAGCCATAAACTTTTAAATAACTTGTTTCTCAAAACTCTAGAGCATCTAAATCCTTTTATATTGACTTTATGTTGTATGTCTGTGTATTTATTTTACTTCTGTGTCCCTATTGTTGGATTTTAAAAGCATCTAAAAAAATATTGCTGTAATCATACACTATACATCCTTATCCAGCTTGTACTATTGTGTGACTTCTCTCTTGCATACATTCTTTGGATATTTGTATGACAAAGTGTAAGTGTGTAGATGGAAAAATAGGTATTCAGTCTGTTCAAAAAAAGGATTCAGGTGTCTACTTTTCTTAAAATAAATGAAGACTCCTCAAAAGCTTATATGCCTCCACCTTATTCATTGGTAAATTAATGTCAAAATTCCAGGGTCTGCTAGAATGCATACAAGTATTTCAAGTATCAGATTAGTCAGCACATCATATTTTGACAAAAGTCCTGTTCTGGTTTTAAGAAATCTTTGCCACAGGAGAGTTTCACACCAAAAAAAAAAAAAAAAAAAAAAAAAAAGTTTCTCCAAAGGAATCTTTCTGATGAAAAATCATGACCTGAATTAGTTTCAAGTGGGATGGGAAATGTAACTCCAATTGCTTCTTTATAGTATCTTATCTACAGTCCAATATATATTATGCAACAACAGTTCCACTTGTTTCCAGTCTTAAATACATTCTGCTTATTTTTGTGTCACTAATACTTTACTCTGCTTTATAAACCACCCTAAGTTTTTATCAAGGTTGCTGGTTTAGTCTGTCTTTGAATAGTTTGAAGTATTCAGGAAAATATCTCCATGATTTTTTGAGAAGAAACAAAAAAATCCATTAACCTTCAAAATAATTGATGTGTTTTCCAGGTTACTGATTTATTAAGACACTTTGTGCACCTGTTCCAATCACTGGTGATATATTGTTCCACAGAAAGCACTCATTCCATCTTACTTAAATAATTTTATTTGGTTGGATTGATTATTATTTGTGAAAGCTTGCTAAATTAGGATCTGTTACCTTTTTACTATGTTGTGGGTTGGTTTTTTTTTTAAATCACACTTAAAGCAATAAATTGTGAATATAAATTTGCCTGCAGAGATTGCAAAAAACTGTTTTCATATGCAAACATCTGTACTGAAGGTGTCCAGCGTGATATTGAAGATCTTGAGTCACTGTGGAAAACATCAGTACAGAAATTCTATCTAGTCATAAGTAGTTCCCCCAAAAAATTCATATATCACACTTTCATGGGCTTGCACACTGAAGTCATACTCTTAAAAGATCAGAAAATTAGGATTCTGGAAAGGTACCACAAGTCAGGTTTTCAGATAAAATTTCCTGAACAACGTCCATCATTATATCTATGTAATCCTTTAACATACTCATTGAAAACAGGGACTCACCTAATTTTCTAGAAAGATCACAACTCATACAGATTTCCTTTTAAGGTGGTGGTAGCCAAAATTAATTAGTTCCAAACTGTCTTCTCTGTGAAGTAGGTAGTACCTACTCAGTGACAAATATTAATATATTATTCTGAGTAAATAAAGTGTTAGGGTTTGTTTTTTTTTTTCTCTTTTCCCAAGTACCTACAGTCTGGAACTCTCTAACTCATCAGAAATGCCTGAGTCTTGTAGAGAAATTTAAAATTTAAATTATGGGTGCAATTTTCAAGGTGAGTTAGGACCTAAGTGGTGTGACTGTACTGTGGGGAGCCTGATGTAGCATCAATTGATCTTATAAATCTACATAATACAGAGTCAGAGAGCAGATTAGTTTAGGACCTGAAAGCAGTGCCACAGCATCAGATAGATACCTGTTAGAGAAGATCTAACAACACACGTTCCTGTTCTGCCTCTAGGCCTAGTCTCAGTCTTGAATGGAGCTTCTGTAACGACAATGGTGTTATTTTCTTGAGCACCATGATTTTCTTTATCTCTTACCCAAAGAATAGATGTTGATGTTTATAGCAGGAAATTGGTTTACTGTATTGCAGCTGTCAGTGCCTGGGAATGGTGCTCAGATTATGTTTCCCAGCTCTTGGGACTCTGCTGGTACATAAAGAGGCATTGCACTTCAGTCTGTCATATTTGTCAATCTGACAAGGAAATAAGTTTGTCAGAATACCCTAAAATCACTTTGATACCAGCCAAGATTTAAAAGAAGCATCTTTAATCTTTCAAATCAAGACGAAATGGTGGTTTGCAGAAGAAGAGATGAAAACTCAATTATAGATTATACTTACTAGTTGTCTTAATACTTACATTCTCAAGCCCGGAATTGCTTTTGGGAATTTCCTTGAGTTTGCATTTCTTCTTCATTCAAGATATTGCCCAGAGAAGCTCTGAATGCTCCCACTCTGGAAGTGTTCAAGGCTAGGCTGGATGGGGCTTTGGGCACCCTGGTCTAGTGGAAGGTGTCCCTGCCCATGGCAGGGGGGTTGGAACTAGATGATCTTTGAGGACCCTTCCAAGCCAAACCATTATGTAATTTGATGATTCAGAAACCTAATGCTCTCCCAACTCAAGCCTGAGTTACCTCACGTTGAATTTACCTGTTCTTCATAAGAAATGGATCCTGTTTGCCCTGCTTGGGAAACAAGAACATCCAATGGCAGAATCACTGCCTACATCATTCTTCTCATTCTTTCTTCATTTAGGAAACTGATGCAAGAGTTTACACCTCTGGCTTTGGACTCTCTGCTGTCTTCTCTCTTCTCCCATCCCCTGCCCCACCCAGTAGCCATCACCCTTCAAATCATACCAAACATTCAGATATTGTGATAAGACCTTCCTGGCATTGTAAGACTGTCCCAGTTTTCCTGCAAAGAGCATATCAAAGAAAACCAAGGCTCTCTACATGCAAACTATGATCATGTAAACATTGTGTTCAAATACAAAATAATTAATTATGGTGATATTTATTTATTTACTTATTTGAACAGGTGAGCTGTTGGCAAGATTTAAAAAGATGGCTTAAAAACAAGCATACAGCTCTTTGCTCACTGCGTCCTTCAGGATGTCTTGTCTTGTTTTCAGATCATCAACTTTCAGTGGTTCTAAAACTTCATAAATTCTGTGCCACTATCTCTGCTTTTTAGGGCTTCTTCATGGGTCTGCTCTTACCAAAAGCTACGCCTCTGCTCCTGCTGTTACCCTACATGTGCTCCTTACCTGTTGAGTGTCAGCCTGCTTGTCTACCCTCTTTGAAGTTTACTCTGACCTCTCCTTTCCACAAAGTCCCTCCCAAGCCACAGTTCCGTAGGCACTTCTATCTTGGCACTCAGTTTTTCACAAAACTGATATATCCACGTGGTAATTAAGTACAAGCAGAAGACAGATATATAGCTTTTTCTACTGCCACATGTGATGAGAAATTTTAAATGCATGCTTTTCTTAGATTTATCAAGATTATTTTACTGTGTTTGCAGAGTTCATATATGACTTTTTGCATCAATTTTTTCTTATTTCAAAGGATGTTATTGTCCCCATAATCTATGCTTTCTCTCAGCTTGGGCAATTCTGCCTCACAGTCTTTGTGGGTATTAAAAATACCTAGTTTGTGAATGCTGAAGAGGAAGAGGCAAGTGATAGCATCTCCAGGCATGTTCAGTAGTGGAACTTCATGAACTACCTGGTTGTTCTGATGAAAAGATCAATGGCTTTTGGATGTGAATTGTAAACTTGGTTTACAGTACACCTCTCCTGGACTCAAAAATCACTGAATTCACCAACATCCTAGCAGACACTTTAAGACATTTTGCATCTCTTCTTTTGGTGTATGTACCTATTTTCTAAGTGGCATTTTAAGCTCCTTTGTATCTCATTTTAAGTCCTGTACCAAAATTGATAGAAGGAACAGTTTAGAAACTACATACAAGCCTTCTGAATCTCAGATATTTTGCAAAATTTTTCACTCCCCACTCCCTCCCATCCAAATAAAAAATATCCAATGAAAAGTTTGCAGAAACTTTTTTAAGCAGGGACACAAACTCCAATGTCCTTGTGTATTTATTTTGCCTCTGCTGTCTGGTCTTTGCTGCAGTTATTGTACAAGCCCCTAATACTCTACCGGCAGGTGTCTGCTTCCAATTTCAAGAAAGTAAACTCTTCAATCTCTCATGCCTGAAGGCAAAAACTAAAATCACTGAGCAGCTTATCCACGAACAACTTTTTGCTGAGACAGCTCCCCTTGTTGTCTGTTCCAAGCAGGAACTCAGGAATTGGTATTGTAATCCATTTAATATAATAATGAACTTTGGTTTTCTTGTCAGCAGGGGAAAAAAGGCAGGGGGGGTTTGCTATCACCATCTGGATTAATTTCCTTTGCCAGAAATCTTCACCTGTGATGAAAAGCCAGAACTGGAGTTCTATATTTACTTCTAAAGCAAAGTTTTTATATGTTAAGTAATACACAAGAGTGTATTTAAGTATCTTCTGAATCAGTAACTTACACATGGAGTTTGCTAAATTTATGAATGCACAAGTCCAAAACATAGGGCTATCTGAGGCAATCCTCACAAGCAGATGCTCAATAAAAGGCGTGACACTATTTCAGAGCATTCTCTAAGACAGATTCTCTTGTAACCAGCTTCACTCTTAATTTTTACTTTTTTTTTTTTATTAGGAAAGAATCTTTAAGCTTTTCTGGCAGTTTAGAAAGCCTGCCTATATCAGTCAAAGCCCTTAATTTATTTAACTGCATTCTGTATTCTACAGGAAGGTTTTGTTGAGGCAGAAACTATCTATTTTGTTACTGTAATCCATATGCTTGATACTGTAGTATTTACCTCATAAGCCCCTCAAAAGAAGAGAAGCAATAAAGAAGAAAAAACAGGCTTAGGCTGGAGTGCTCTCTGTCCACACATATGCTGTGAGCAGGGAAAAGCCATTCAGCTACAAGGGTCCAGAGATATCCAGAACTCAGCTGCAACAGTTCATGTTTTTGAACATCCAAGGGAAATTTTTCCCTTGGGCGCTTTGCCTGGCAGATTGAGCACACACATCCTCCAGAACTCAGTCAATCAGAGCATAAATGAGTGAGAAAATTACAAATATAGGCATTAAGGATCACCTGGAGGACTCAGTAGCTTGCTTTCTTGAAGCGAGACTAAAATATTTGTTTCCCGTCCCAGTGTTGGTGCCATTTGGACACAAACTCTCACGTTCCTGCTTTCACCTAAATCTGAGGATCAGTCAGCTATTAACTCAAAACCTGCTTTGCTGCTCGCTGTGAAGTCTCCTCACTGTTTGCTCACTGACAGGGTTGTGAAGTGTTTATAAAAGGACTGAGAAGCTGCCATTCTCCTCAAGTTCTGCCAGCTCCACGAGATGTGCGTTGCATCTTGTGGTTATCCCTTGGAGACTGAGAAACCATCTCTGAAAGAAGATCAGAGGTGAGGGAGCTATGTAAGTTAAGGAAAGCAAGCTGAAAAATGTCCAAATGTTGTACTTGAGTAGGTTTAGCAGCAAGACAGGGGGAAGTCTACATACATATCTGTTTTGTTTGAAAGTTAGCAATAATACTGTATAAATGCTACATTTATTCATTTTCATATTTTGTGTTCAGTAAACAACATGGGTTTTTTAAGGGATCAGTTGACAGTCGATGGGGGAATTATTCATACTTAAGTTTCAGACATTAATATTGATTTATATACAGGCACGGACTCTCCTTTGCCTAGGTGTGTGCACACTCATGTGCAGGCACATGTGTTTTAGGTTTAGTTCCATATGGTGCTTTCTGGAGAAAGCCTCAGCACAGACAGCTCCAGCTAGTACCTCAGAGAAAAACAGAGAGTAACATGACAGTTGCCTGGTCCTCAGCGTATCTGCCTGCATAGGCTCCTATGTTTTCAGTTACCTTTGTAGGGTCCCAAAATTCCTGTTGATATCTACAGATGATGTAAAGATACTGCTATGAAAACTGTCATCCAGAGATGACGATTCATCTCAGATGGAGTGGCATGTTTTAATATGAAGAGGCTATTACCGCTATTTCCCTTACCAGGAAATGTGACTTGAAATGTTGGGGAGAAAGATGATGCCTGAGTGTCACAGACTGAAAAATGTTTCCTCATTTCCATATCAAGATAACCAAGTCTCTGGCTACCATCCTGGCTAACAAAGTACGAATCAAAATGGAGACATGCAGAATCACACATGTGAGTTGTTCTGGTTCTTCAACTTGGACACTAGCAGCTGTCTCATCATAGGGTTTTTGGGAGAGCAATGTGCTAGCAGCAGATGTAGTATTCTTTCTCCTTCCTGTACCACAGTTTGTGGGGTTTTTTTTCTGTGGCACTAATCAGAGTGCCTGTATCAGGAACTGCAGGAAAAATAGCTAAGAGGCCATCTATGCAGCTGAAGAAAAGAAGGGAGCAGAGGATGTAAGACCAGACAAATGTTTCTGCAACAGTGGGCAGAGCAGAGGTTACTCAGAGGGAATCCTATGAACTATAGCAGAGTTATTAGGATCAGCTGAGAGAAAACTGAATTAAATGGTTGGCTTGAATTGAACAGGGCTGAGAGGATTATTATTTTAATTGAAGACACCTGATATATTTCTCCAGGCTGGAGAGGTGTCATATATCATAGTGCCAAAGTCCATTTGTATCCACATTTATTTCTTCATAGATGGTAGCATCTCTCATTTGAATCACCATATGTATAAGTCACATTTACATGATGTATTTTGTGCTGGGCCCATTGGGAATATAAAGAGTCCCTAAGCAGCATTTGGGTGCTCAGTTCATTCCTCAAACATACAGACAGGATGGAGACCAGGCCATATCTGCATGTGGATTGAGGTTTCATCTCTGGATGAGGTGAGGAAGGGGCGGTTCATTGGTATGCCAGTTTCATATTACTGACTAAGACTTCTATTAACTCCATCTGGAAAAATGTCAGGCCATAAGACTGACAATCTGCCAATCTTCATTTGCACCAAGAAGGGATTTAGTTATAAATGTGACATTTTTAGGTGCCACCAGATGTCACTATCGGTAGTTTTAGGTTTTCACTTGGATTAAAGACGGTTATTTTCTTTGGAGTAATGCTCTTAGATAGCAGTGATGCAACTCACATTAAAAACCCCATGCAATAACCAGAAGAGACTGTTTGTTTTTTGCCTTTGTAATCCAGCTACGAATCTTACATACACAACTTTTTAGTTGCACTTATGCCAGCAAAGAAAAAAAATTAGCAACAGATGCATTAGGAACCTGCCTCTTCCACAAGTGCTGTGCTAATTACCAGCTATCATCTGATCAATTTGCTTGAAGGCTTGGGCTTTGTATTCCCAGGGTAAAGAACTGAGTTTAGTTCCTTGTTCTTCATCAAACCTACCACTCCAGCATGGAGTTTGGCTCAGCCAGAGGGAGATTTATCACTTTGCACATTTCCCTGGTGAGTTTAGACCAGAAGGCTGTTTTTCAAAACCTTTGAGAGCTACAAGCTCCAGATGAAGGCAGTGGGAACTGTAGATATTTAGCAAAGCCTTGAATTCTGACCTTGCGGTTTCAGGGGAATCAATTTCAATGCAGTTTAGAGCTTCCAGGGAAGCAGGACATACAGAAATGAGCAAAAAAAGGAATCAAGAACAAAACACCTTCCTGTAAATTAAGAATAATATCAATGATATGATCTTCAATTTTCCCTACACCTGTATGCCTGCATTTTTCCTTAGAACAGATACTCAGTTACTTTATTTTTAGTTTGGCTTGGTTTGCTTGTTTTTGTATACTATGGAACTTTGAGAAGTCATAAGAATTCATTCTGAAAAGTAAGAAATATATGTATAAATATGTTGTGGCTTAACCTACCCAGCATCTAAAGTAACCACAGAGCCACTTGCTCATTCCCACCCCATTGCCTCCTTCTGTGGAATGAGGGAGAGAATCAAATATGAGAAGAAAAAAAAAAAACAACCTCATGGGTTGAGATAAAGACAGTTAATTAGGACAGGAAAGAAAGAAAATGATGATGATGATGATGATGATGATGATGATGATGATGATGATGATGATGATGATGATGATGATGATGATGATAACAACGGCAACAATAACAGTAGTATAATACAAAGCAAGGGTTAGACAGCACAATTTCTCTCCACCTGAAGCCAATGCTCAGCACATCACCAAGCTGTCCCATCTTCTGACCAACACCACCCCACCAAATATATACAGAACATGATGTCACATGGTTGGAACATCCCTTTGGCCGGTTTGGGTCAGCTGTCCTAGCTGTGTCCCATCACAGCTTCTTGGTCCCCCTACCTGCCTTCTTGTTGGCAAAGCAATATGAAAACCTGGAAAGTCCTTGACTGCTTGGCAACAACCAAAAACATCAGTGTGCTATCAACATTATTTTCATCCTAAATCCAAAACACAGCACTCTATCCCTGCTGAACACAGGACAATGTATTTTATTTTATTTTATTTTATTTTATTTTATTTTATTTTATTTTATTTTATTTTATTTTATTTTATTTTATTTTATTTTATTTTATTTTATTTTATTTTATTTTATTTTATTTTATTTTATTTTATTATATATCCCAGGTATTTCACAGAACCTGTGAGTCCCTATGATTTTCTGGTTAATGAATGCAGTTCTAGCCGTGATTGATAAATGAACATTACACCACACATCAACATCCTGCTCTCTGGCTTTTGGGATGTACAGATGTCAGACAACAATCCTCATATGACTGCAAAAAGCCACTGAAATCAGAGAACTTTTCCCACTGGTTTTAATAGTGACAGGACAAAGGGTAATGGCTTTAAAATGAAAGAGGGGAGATTTAGATTAGACATTAGAAAGAAATCCTTCACTCTGAGGGTGGTGAGGCACCAGGACAAGTATCCCAGAGAACCTGTGGCTGCCCCTGGATTCCTGCAGTGTTCAAGGCTAGGTTGGATGGGGGCTTGGGCACCCTGGTCTAGTGGAGGTTGTCCCTGCCCATGGCAGGGGGATTGGAACTAGATGATCTTTAAGTTACATTCCAACCCAAACCAGTTTGTGATTGTGTAATTATATGACACAGGAGAAGATCAAAATCAAAATCAGAGGGAAGGAATTTTCAAAAATAATATTTTTCTCTCAGTAAGGTCAAGCGAGCTCTTGTTCAGCTTCATTTGTATAACTTTGTGTAAGACAACCTTAGGAGAATGGTCTCAAATCCAGTCTTGCAGAGAGAGGCCAACACCATCCATGGTAATTTTGCCAGTGCTAGGAACAGTAAAGAACAAGACCTAATAATCCTTCCACAATGTATGTAGCAGTGGTTCTCTTAATATTATGCTACCTTGGGGTTTCTTGGATACTCCAACACAATCACGTTTCACCATGCTTGGCCATAGCTGTTGCTATGGCCAATGAGCAGAAAACAGTCAGGATCTTGTCCACTCCAAAGAGTTTTCATTAGTGATAAAGTCACGGAGAGTTTTGCACTCCAGTTTTTGTTGACACTGTTTATTTTGCATGAGTTCCACTGATTATTTTTTTTTTTATAGCTTTTGGGATTCAAGTGGGTTTGTTCCATAGCTGGAACAAGAGTAAGATTTCCTAGCTATAAGCTGGAATAGATTGTTCAGACTCCACTGAACAGATTATTCCAGCTGAGATTTTGGATTCTACTACTTAGACACATCACCTTATCTCCCTTTATTCAGGCTTCTCTCAACTAGTTTAATAACATTCATCAGTTCTTGGAACAGAGATAGTAAGGGGGTTTTTTTCTTCATTGAAATGCACTTAGTCAAAATTGAATGCTTCGTAGTAGAAGAATATCAATTTATCGAAATTATCCATGAACAATTATTGATTAATTTAATTTATGTTGAAAAACTTATTTCAATTTTATGTTGTAATATTTTGAGTACTAATCTTTAAACTTTTGTGTAACAAAAATTTCTGGACAGGCCATTCTAATATTTATCAAACAACTATTTATTTTCCTGTAACTCAATCATCATTAAGGGAACATCTTAATGTCTTCTCTGTTTCAAGTTAGGATGAAAGAAAGTACAAAATGTAAAAACTTTTTGCAGATTTGATCTTCTGGGACTTTGAGTTGTTGTTATTTGAAAAGTAAGTGGGTGAAATAAAAGCATGGCATAACATATTAAAAATAATCTTTATTCATGTTTTTTGTGAAACAGACGGCAAGGCTCTCTTCATAGTCCCTGAGCTCCATTTATGGACAGGATGCACTTATAAACTCATTAGAAAACATTCTGTGCTTGGTGAGAGTCCTCTGGTTTCCGTTCTGGAGACTCAGGTCACTGTAAATATGATTACATGAAAATGCATAGAGTACACTATCACGTAAAGCTTACTTGCTGGTTTTGACTCAGTAACGCTAAATTAGTATTCGTGATGGACTCTCTGACAAATAGGGTTATTATCAACACATGCTGTAAACATAAATCAGGTGGATATCAATAAAATTGTATTTTTGTTCTAGTCTTGTTTACAGATCTTCCTTTGGAATGCTGCATAAATACTCCAAACGCTCTCAGGAAGCTTGCCACTCACATTATTAGTTTTCTCTGGCTTAGAGCACTGACACTGATCATTTTCTGACAATGTTTACCAACAACAAAGGTGTCCTATTGATCAAACTTTCTCTCTTTTACACTCCTTTATGCCCATGAATGCCTTACATCACTTTGCCTTAAGCCAAATGGAACCATAAAAACACAGCACGCAGCAAATGATGTAAAAAACCATTAAGGTTATGGTTTGATGTTGTGAATGACAGCAACAAATCACTGCAGGGATTTGAAAGAATCACTACTTTTACATTTCAGGAGAAAATTTTAAAATGAAAAAAAAAAAAAAAAAAGTAGTTTAACTTTCTGTGTTACAAGCCCCTGGAGTCTGGATTGCTCTGTTTCAGGAGGGTGCATCCTGCCAGCCTTCTCATGATGACTCACGCTGTAATCTTAGGGCATAATTATCACAGTGAATTAGTTTATCTGCAGAGAAATGCAATTTTTGTCTAGGACAAGGACTGAATAGCAGAATTCGGCCCAGAGTGATTTGCAAAGCCTCAGATTGATTTCTTTGAAAGAGCTGCATCAGTCAGTTCGTGAAAAGCATGTGTCTAAAACTGCACTCTCAGCCGGCTCGGGGTTTTTCCTTCTATTATACTGACAACATTAGAGACTTTTATACTCCATGATGATTCCTCTTTCTCAGCAAACCATACATTTATCAGCCTGCCTTTAGACAGACTTTGTCTAGGGCTATATTTGAAGAAATGTCAGTTTTTAGCATGCAATGCAATAAGTTTGGATCTCCAGAATGGATTCTTTGTTTACAGACTTTGTAATTTTATTGAGCAGGTTTGTTTTTTCTTCTTTTATTCCTTTAAATAACACAATGGGTTTTGGGAGAGAAAATTTCTCTTTATCAGACCAGAAGACACTTAACTCTGTCACTGTTGTCTTTTCATGATGCTTTTTTTGCTTCAGCTCTGTGACTCATCAGATCTATACTAACAAATAAGTGACCTTGCATAGACACCATGTATGTTGTCATTTTAACTTAATACTTTGATCTTCCCCTGGGATATTTTCTGACACAAAGACCTTTTTTGGAGATATTATTTACGACCATGACCTCATTTGCAAACATTCCAATTGACAACAGCCTGCAACAAAGTTTATGGTTAATCACTTGGGAAAGTTCTTCCCAGAACAGTGATAGTTTACTGAATTTAGGCTTCAGCTGGAAGTAGTCTAAAAACAAATTGGTCTGCTTTCTTTCCAATTGGAATTACCACTTGATCAATTTTGGAAAATAACAAAGTATCATGAAAATCTGATCAAGCTAATTCATAACTGGTTGCAATATGTCTGACACTACTCACTACACAAAAAGGAGTGTGTAGGGAGACTAGGAAAGCAAAGATGTTTCTCATATCAGTGTTTGCTGATTTTTAAGCATCATTTTTTTGTATATTGTGGAACATATATTGGTTTGTTGGTAAATGGGAAAGAAGGAACACTATCCTTTAAAAGGAAAGTTGAGAGTATGATGTGGTAGAAGAGTGAAATATTTTTGCTGCATTTCCAGAGGCATAAACCTCTGCATTTATCCCAAAATCTCCCTGTTACCCTGTTTATAAATAGAGAGCTGATCAGGCAGAGTTATCCAAATCTCATCACAAAGAACATGTAGTCTGGTGGGATTAATTCCTGGGTTTTAATTTTATTTTTTTTAAATTATAACCTTAAAAAGAGAAAAACTTTTAAATGTAAATAAAATAAAGTGTCTATAGGGACAGATTAACTTCTAGACAAATTTTGAAGGGTGCTCAAAGGAACATACCCATCAAACTGCTCACAAAAATCCTCTTTGTGATGTAGACATGGCCAGACAAGAGCATAAGCATGATTCCAGATACATTTGAAGTATTCATCTAGGTATAGCCAATGATATCAATGAGAAAAATATTAAATTCCTACTAAGGTCTAGACTCCAGCACTTCTCTACTCAACTGAAAAGAGAACTATGTAGTTAGTACATCTGCCCACGACATCAAGCCATCAAATATAACAATCTTGCTTAGCATCAGCTCTGCAGGAAGTGTGGTATAAACACATCAGTATGTGCTTTTCCCCCCTCCTGCTGGCTACAGCTGGAGATGATAGTTGGCACTAAATAGCCCACAGGGTTACCAATGGCACACCAGTCTTCCATTCTTTCACTTTGTGGTTCTTTCATTTCTGTCCTGGTGAGAGGTCCTGATATTTATTTATAGATGCATGAAGAGAGAAATAGATAAACAGACGGACCCCTATTTTTTTTCTTCATCTTACCATAAATTATGATATTAAAAAAAATCCTAATTCTATACAACTATTATAAATGAAACAGACTCTCCCTGGAAGAGAAAGGAGAAAGTAAATTGGAGCATTAAATAAGAGCAACTTAGGAACACAGCTCATCGAGAATTTATCTTAAGAGGATATGAAATGAGTCATTATTATACTGTATAAAATAAGATGATATTTCAGCCAAAAAGAAGCAACCTCAGCAAAACAAGTCATTTCAAGCTTCAGAACTTTGTGCTGTCTCAGAGCTGAGAGAGGTCCAGAACCAGCATTTCTATTTGAAATATTGAGAAATACAAGTAAATAAATACGTGGAGGTCAGCATTCATTTTGCAAAACTGCTAATGGACTGTTTACTGTAATGTCTGAGACAGCAATATGTTATGAAGCTTGAAATGTCTCAGAATGCATTTCTGACTGGACTGCACTTCCTGATAGGAAATCTGCTTTGCCTTCCCTTTACTTTGGTTAGTCTGTGGCACTGTGATTTTTTTATCAAGCAGCTTGACTACAGATGGAAACAGAGTTCCTAAGTGCTTAACTGCTGCACTTTTTAGGAAAATAAAGTTAAATTGTCCCTTTGGGATACAGTCAGGCTCTTTCACTGCTATTCAATATGTGACATAAGCTATTATCTAGATCTCATAAGATTTGGAGGTGTTCTTATATTGAAAGTCCTTCCCTCCCCAGTTCTCTATAATTTTCAGGGTGTCAGTCTCCTTCTGGCTCTCTTTTAAAACTAGAGTATGTATTTTAACATTTCAGAGAGTCATATTCCATCTCCGCAGTGCTGGTGGTAGGTTGGAGTACTTGACTAACAGCAGGAATAAAAAGTAACGCAGAGCACACTGGAAAGAGAAGTTCAGGGATACTTAGCTGCAGGGAGTAACTGTGACAGAGTCTTTCAGGTGATCCTGCTAGGATTCTGGGAAGATTAGCAGTCACAGAGCCTCTACCCTGGCCCTTTCCAGGTCGAGAGCATTGGCCCTTTGTCTTTTTTCTGCTCTTTTCTTCAGATGTTACAGTGCTAGTCCAATTTCACAGCACAGATGGACTCACCGTCTCTTGACCCAAAAATACCCAGGGGTTTTAGCGCTGTGTTACACAGCACTGCCAGTCCCAGAAACACAGTGCAGAGATACCACAGGGACCTTGCTCAGAGCCAGAGTTGGTCTTTCAGAAAGCACTTTTTATTTTGAGCCAAATTAGTCCTCAGAGCACCATAGATGTAGGCACGTGCTCTGAGACAGGACTCAGACCAGTGAGAAGAAAGGTTAGAGATGCACTGTGAAGATAAGAAAGGCATAGAGCAGGGTGGAAGGGAGAGATTAGCCCTGGGAGGTCTCCAACTCCTTGCTCAGGGTGTTGTCCCACCTGTGTCCCTTTTCATTATGCTACAGCTGCATGTTGGACACAGACCTTTAGCAGTCCAGTCTGGATTTAACTGCACAGTTATACTAAAGGCACCTTATTTTAGTACAATCATAAATCACAGAAACAGGGTTCAAACCAACCAGCAGCTCTGTATTTTAACACCAACTTCCTTGTTTTTTCTGGAGTCATTGCCTGCCCTAAAAAGTATCTGCCATCTTCACAGAGTGGCAGGAGAGCAAAACAGCAACCGGACCAAGACTGAGTGCTTGTGGGCGAGATCAGCCACACATCTGCTTGGTTCAGGGTGCGGATGAACTGAATGTGCGGCAGCCTACACATGTCTGCAGAGACATGCTTATTGTCTCTGATTGGGGGGATTAAACTAAGCCCTGCCTGTGTGTATTCGAGTTGTTAAACTCAGTGTTCTCGCAAATCCCCTGATTTCTATGAGCTGGCACCCGAAAGAGAAAGAAGGAGGCTACGTTTTATCTCCTACATCTGCCCACACAGTATCACTGGAGAAGTTCTTACCAGTTCATACTTACAGCCAAGGGGCTGCACTTTCAGTTACCATATTTGGAGAGAAACATTAAGTAGGAGAATTCCCAATATATTTTTTCTTTTAAAAATTATTTTGACAATTGCAGCTTCGAAAATTTTAATTATTTATACTGGTTTGTATTTCTCTAGTCAGTGTACTGTACGGATATTTTGTTAAATAATGAAATCAAATGTTATGTTTCCTCAATACTGACATTCAGCTATTTAATCTTTGCTGAGAAGTGGAAAAGAGTCTACCATTTTTCATGTTAATTATAATGTAGGAGGATTAGCTAAAAGCATATTAGCTTCTTTTTTTCTTTTTTTTCTTTTTTTTTTAGCTATGATTCTTTATTAAGCCATTTCATTAACTCTCTGAATCTCATAGACCTTAGCGAATGTTTTGGTGAACCATTTATCCACAAAAAATGCTGCTTTGGTGGGACTGAAACCATTCAAAGGAAATTCCACAAATGGTTTGAATCTAAAAATGGGGAATATATTCATATTTACATTTACATGTGGACTTACTTAATTGTAGGAAATGCAGAAATACTGGCCTGGAAGAGGTCTTGAGTGTTTCTATATTCATCCAAACTTTGCAGTTGCTATTAATTGCTCGCATTATTTAGAGATCACCCATCTTACACATCTGCTAAATACAGAAATTAAAATACTGCTTAGCAGCTTCTAACAGATTTTTCCTGATTGGAAAAGAACAAAAGGCATAACCATAAATTAACACAGAGATGCACAGAGAGCATTGCCAGTGTCCCACCTCCTTTCAAAAGCAGAGATATTTTTTCTTATTTCTGGACAGTCTTTGAAAACCAAACACTTGCCTAGTTGGAAGGAAATAAAGTCTTTGCAGTTGGTGAACAGGACCTAATGGAAAAACATCTGACTCCAATTCTAACAACCACATTAAGTTCCTATATCTGAGCAAGACACATAAATTGGAAACTCAACACATTAACAACTTTAGGAGCATCACTGTAGTTCAGCGTTTCATTGACATATCTGAAATGGCACAAAAAATCCCACCACTCCCCACAATCTAAGATGACTATCAGGCAGTGGAAAATATTTCTTCTTAGCTGCAGGAATTACCCAGCAAAAGTGCCAGTGCTTACAATATGTTTCACTCTAAATAGAATGCAAATAACAACCAGCAGTTACAGAGCCAAAGTTCCTTTTGTTACAAAATTTGGCTTAAATAATATAATAATTACAATTTCAAAGAAAATCACAATCTTAAAGAAAAATAATAGACCTAAGTGTGTTAAGTCTGTATTGTAGGGAGGATGCTTAATTTTTTTTTTCCTGGTTGGCCAGGAGTATTTTTCAATTATGCTACTGTTTACCCAACTAATTAAAAGGGAAAAAAAAAAGTCCCTCAGTTGCATCCATTGATCTATAAAAGGGTTAATATTTACACAGGAATTATCCAAGTTTCTTCTGTGAATTTTGAGGATAAGATTTTTGAAAGGCTGCAGACTTTTCCAACTCTCTCTGAAAACTGGAGATTGGCACTCCACTGCTATTTCTGCCTTTGAAAATCATCCCCATCAATCCAAAATGCAGTGAAAATTTTGTACCGGTGTTAGAAAAATGCAGAACTGTGAGCTTTCTATGAGTTACATACAGCCTTATAACTGTCCCTCATTCTGTCCCTCTGTTCAACTTGGACAGTGATCATGACAAAATTCAGAAATCTGATAGGAGGGATATTTCTTGAGCCGGATGAAGTTTTTCATATTTTCAAGTAATAGGATCATTAGGGATGGTATTCAAGGAGGTAAGGTTTAGGGAGAGGAAGGATCTTTTATTAACTCAACTTTATAGTTTGAAAACCAGACATGCTTCAGGCATACAAACCTTTTTCATGTGCCCTGGAAACTGGTCTCTTTTTATAACTGTATCAGCTAGTTTAATAAAAGATATTGCTTCTCTCTTCAAACCTTGTCTTTCAGATTTTAAGACACATTAAAGAAAGTGAGTTCTGCCCTGCTATGAGCATTTCACAAAATTTTTATTTCAAAGCAATAGTCAGCAAAATGCTCTAACTTCAGCAAGTGATATAGACACACAAAAATGTTGACTTTACATTCCTTTATACCTTTACCCTCTGCATTTCTACTTTATCCTCCTCATGCTTACTTTCATCCTTCTCTTCTACTGCCGTTACAGAGTGGAAGTAGTAATTGCATCATCCCTCTATTTTATTGATATGGATTAAAACCAGTGGTGGCACGTGTAGCGAACTCAGTGGGGTCTTTCTCACCAATTTCTGCAAATTAAATGATACTTGTTTCTGTACGTGACATCCGTAGCTGCAATTCACACACATTTACCTACTTCCATGATTTTTATTTAGAGATACCTCAAAAATACATATTTTAAAGCTATTATCAGAACTGTCTTAAAGTGCCACATAAAAAAGTCCTGAAATTTACGACTGGAATAAATGTCATTGTCATTAGCAAACAAATTTAATTTCTTTCTGCAGTAAAAATAATCCCATAATACTTTTCCTGTCTTCTTAACCTATGTTCTGCTATTCCTTTCCAACTCATTGTACTATTCTTGTCCTACGATTCTCACTTGCCCTAATTATATTTATTTCTTATAGCTGGAGAATAATTATGAGTCAAGTATGTGGGAAAATTTTAATTAATGCTAATTTCACATTTAGATTATGCCTGTGTGCACATATATAAATAATTATATGCAGTTCTGGAGTTACAGAATTTTTTAGCCCAAAAGTAAAAATACCCAGAATCCCAGTCTGGGAATAAAGCATCAACTTGGACAGCTGGAAAGTGGACATTCAAAAATCAGTTAGTTCAACATATCACTGGGAAGAGCAGAGGACAGAGAAAATTCAGTGATCTGGTCTCTGTCACAGGAGTTACGCATCTTTTTAAATAAGTTTTTAAATAACATTTTGCAGAGAAGTAAAAAAAATGTTCTCTTGGGAGCCCTGCTCAGGAGGAGATGATAAACTGAGGCACTCATCTTTCCTTGCAATCCGTTCCTCAAGATTCTCACTGGGCTGTCTCCCTGCCCCACCAGTAAAGTGACTCAAGCTGTACTGGACCAGAGACTTCTCCTCTACCTCATGGCTTAGCTGCACTGACAGTCTACAGAGTTGGTCTTTGTGCTTCTTTACCTCATTTTGGTCTTTTCTTCACAGTATACAATGACCAAAGTTAGGATTCATCTGGTCAGTTGGAGACAGCTACTGTGGGATAGTTGTCTTGATTCTATGATTGGCAAAGAGGACAGGACATTTCAAGAGTGAAATTTATCTCAGTCTTATGTTCGAATCTGAAAATGAATCTGATGCACTTGAAAGCGCCTGTATCTCAGTACTGCCTATAATGGGCACCTGGGTTGACTAGCTTGTAGGTAGTTTACTTCCACCTAACCACTTACACAGAAATGTAGATGGCTGGTGCATCTCAAATATGCTAGGTCAGCACACTTCAGTTCTGCCCAAGTAGCATCTTAAGCTTTCTTTGTTCTTGATTTACCTAAATAGCCTCATTTCATGCTTCTGGAAATCTTTGCAGGTGTCTGTCCTTACATTTGAAAATTTGGTTCTCAAGACCTTACATCTTATTCTAAATTGCTTCTAAATTCCTAAGTTACTACTGAACAACTTACTCCTGTAATTTATGTTTATGTAGCTTTATTTTTACAGATAAATTACTAAGTGCTTCAAGACTTTCTCAAAGAATTCCCTTCATCCATCTCCTAATAAAATGGAGACATCATAAAACTGAAGCTGATTAATTCTTATTTTTGCTAAAATGCACTTTCTGCTTCACATTCTTAAGAAAGCCTTGATTGCACAAAGATCCTTCCTTTAAAAAGGCTTCAAAACCTTTATTACAACTGAAATTACTTTAATTCATCTATATTTAGAATATACTCAAAGAGAATAACAATGGTTTACTGCAAAATTTTCTGGAATATTATAAAAAATTTTTGTAGACATTCTGAGGTAAATAAATTAAATAAAAGGCCACAAGAGTATTCGCAGGTTTCATTTTTCTAATTTTAAAATCATTCAAGTTTTGGAAAATTTTTAATAGACTTAATTTTTAAACTGTTTTTCTATATTTCTGAGTGTCAAAGAAAATTACCTGGAGATGAATAAAAATATTCACTATTAAATGATTCTTGGTTTATTGTAATCCTTATATTTTATTGTAAATCTAATATGCAGTAAGAAAAAAGCTGTCTTTTAGGACACCTTTCAAATTTTAAAAAATACTGCAGGACTACATAGCTGATCACAATTTTATTATTTTTTCCTGAAGGCTACTATTATTGCAAGAAAAAAAAATTTACTCTGTAGCCTGGTTTTGCCATCCCAGAAGTACCACAAAGGGGGAATTACAGCTCAGGGAAACTGGAAATTTCCTCCTCCTTTTTTTTTTTCCCTCCTGCTCCTCCACTGCAGTACTTCTTCCCAGGGTATGCCACCAACCTCGCCTCTATTGCAACAACACAGAAGTGGATGAGTCAGTGCCAAGGGAGGACGACAGTCAGCTGCTGTGCTGCTCAGAGGTACCCAGAGCTGTGATTTTTGGAGGGCTAGAAAAAGCATTAGAGAGAGACGCTGGGGGAGAACAGAGTACCAACCGCAGATTAGAAACTCACGAAGCATCGTGCAAAAGACTGGCTGCGTCTCGGTGTTAGTGCTGGGACTGGAACAAAAGGCTACAGCAGCAACCGGGGGTGCTGATAGACCTGCAGCGCTCGCTACAGAAACTGAATCACAAACTTGGAAATTTCGTTAGCTGTCCCTGACTGTAACTCCCATCAATCAACGGCAGAAATATCATATGAACCTGTGTGTATTTTCTGCTTGCATTTGAAAATAATGTATTTATCCTATTCCATTAGCGTATTTTAATAAGCATTGCTTTGGGACAGTATGCCTGCCAATTTATGTTTATGAGGCTGTCAACAGAATTTACATGCCTAAGAAAATATGATACAACATTGCCAAAGCAGGGACTGCCTGTCAAATGAGGTTGTCATGGAGAAATGAGACATAGGAAAGCTCATACATAAAGTGGCACACGGAGAATGCCAGGGATTTTTTATTCCCCCTGTTGAGCTCAATAAATATTTATTTCAGTAAAACGAAGGGGTAAGAAAATAATGAAATTATGAGCCATATTGTGCAGTCATTTTTATTTAGGAGAACTTTCCATTCAAACCAGCCCGATATGAAAACACAACTTTCTATATTGTGCTTTTGCAACCTGCCTTGAAAAAGAGCAAGTCAGGGACGAAAGGACATTTTTTGAGTATTCCTTTAGCTGGCTCACTGGTGATCACTGGAGTGGTTCTCAGGAGTATCTGGGAGATGATATTAATTAGGGAACTCCAAACAGCACTCAGGATTCAGACCTGTGGTAAGGTGTCTCGAGAATTTAGAGGTATTTAATGGCCTTTCTGAACTCCTGGTCATACCACTACTGAACAATTTGTTATTTCAGACAAATTTTTACCCAGTCTGACAAATCAGGCAATGCAGTCTCTGTGAGATACTTGCAGTGACACCAACTTGACACGTGTCAAGGAGATAGGAGGTAGCCAAGTGCTCTGGAGTTGTTTCCCCTATCATAATCTTAATTACTCCAGGGAGAAGATTAGATGCTGCTTGTTATTTACAGTTGATTCATAAAATGGTGATTATATAATGAGAGAAAACATTGAGGAGAATATCTCTCCGATTTCTAAACTCTCTAGGTGGAGCTAATTCTCCCTAACTTTAACTCACTAATTTATTATCAAATTCTGAGCTAGTCATCTAGGCTTTCTCAACAGAGAGATACAGGCTCCTTGAGACCAGGGTTTTTCATGTTATAAGTGAGGTGAAATGACCCATCCACCAAAAGTTCATTTTTCCTTCAGTGGCAATGAAGGTCTACCCTAGAAAGGAGCCTAGCATTTAGTGGACTGAATTTCTGAGGATTAAAGACCACTCTGAGCAAGAGGTGATACTTACTACATGGACATGGACTTGCAGTCTGATGTTTGTGTTCTTGTTTTGGCTTCAAAGAGATTAGAGACAAGTCTGCAGATTCCTTCTTTTGTATCCAGGGCAAATCAAATCGTGTACGTCCTCTATGGGGAGCCTTGAAAAAAACAGCAAAAATAGTTGACTCAACATGGGAAAAGGAATAGAAATGTGCCATTGACCTGGATCATCTGTAAATAATTATCATCCATTTTCTGTGGACTTCCAATGCTACCGCTATTTCCCAGGAACTCTCCTCACATCTACAGGTATTCTTATATCCAGCCCAACAAGCAACTATCAACTCCTGCATAGTAGTGCTAAATGAAATTCATGTATCTAACATTTGTGGGCCAGATAAGCTAATATTTTCCTTTTCTTGAGGTTCAATGCACTCCTGAGTACGAACCTATGCATTTTTTCTTCATAATTTGTTTCATTAGATAAATAGCCAACAAGATATTGTAATCTATAAGAAATAGAAACCACTTTATCCTGTTCTGTATAACTTTTGCAAGATGTAATGGTATGCTAGCAAATTATAAATACACTAGAATAATTTATTTATTATATTCCATTAGTGTATTTTAACAAGCATTGCTGTGGGACAGTATGCCTGCCAATTTATGTTTATGAGGCTGTCAAGATAATTTACATGCCTATGAAAATAAACAACATTGCCAATGCAGGGTCTGCTTGTCAAATAATCTTGTCAGGAAGAAATGAAACACTACCGAGCTGAAGAGTAAAGCATATTCATTATTGCTGGCTACACAGATTCTAGGTGACACAATGAAATACATTTATGCCATTTTTCATGTATCATATGAATAAAAAAAGAGGGACTGGGGTACTTCAGGCTGCCATATATTGTACAGTACGAAACAGATTTAGCACTCAATCACTCTTGTTTCTTCAAAATAATAATAATAATAAAAAAAAGGAATACCCAGGCCCCAGTAACATTAGTGAGTAAAGTAAAATGTATTATTCATCTGGAAAACTGAGAATGCTACACAAAATCATGACTACTTCACAATGGTTAAGTTGAAATAAAATAGCTGCAGAGCTGTCTAGGGCTGAAAAAAAATTACTGGGAAGAGTTCATTCAGGAGTTCTGACTAGATAATTATTGAGCTGCAGTGACAAACTCTACACTTCCCTGCCAATTACACCTTCCGGGCCACGGCTTTTAGAATAATTTAAAGCAGTGAGATTTAGAATCTTGTTCACATAATTCCCCATAGACAGCTAACCCTGTGTTCCCTTCTCCAGGAGAAAAACCCCAAACCGAAACTGTACTCTCCAACACATTCTTCCCAAGCATGAAACTGCCCTTGGAAAGAGTCTCAGAAATTAAATGAAGCCAGGAGGAAAAAATGACCCCAAATCATCCCAAAGAAGAGAAATAAGCCTCCCAATAAAGCCTTCAGAATGATGACTCTTACTGGCAAGTAGTAAGAACAACTTCAGAGAAAAATGGATAAGAGGTATACAAATGGGGGTCAGCGTTTCTCTGTAAAGGTATTATTTACATGGAGAGATTGCCTCTTCAGAAGTGAATAATCTCTACAGTGCGTAGCACAGGGTGTGGTGACAGCTGATGGCATCAGAAGGAAGGAGCCAGACAAAAAGCATGTGGATGGCACATGAAGAAGAACGGGGTACAGCTGAGAATAACGGGAGATGTGATAATTCAGGACATGTGAGATAAATTATAGGGGTACAAGATGAAACACTTAGCTGGCTCAGATACATAAATGGGCAGAGTGCAAGAAGCCATCTGGCTACTGTAGGGGGAGTTCTGTACAGAAGAGGCCATGCTGGATGCAGGCCTGAAAGGAAAGGTAAACTGTCCATGGCATTTGCTCACTTGCCTTTCCCATGAATGAGCACTATAATTTGAAGCAGTAGATACCCTAGAAGTCAGGGGCTGAACACACCTGAAACTTGCTTCTTGCTACTGAAGTTTCCTTCTGAGTATCTCTTACACAGGGACAGTGCTTTACCAGCACCAAAGAGAGGTCAGTGAATGAGGTCCACAATATAATCCACAACACTAGACTACCTGTACTTGTAACAGATTACAGGAAAGACAGCAAAAAGATGTTTTAAGAGTCTTTCCGAGCTGAAGTTTTGCTAGAGGTGATGTACAATCATTTTATAATGATGGTCTGGTAGATCTGTCAGTGTGCTTCCTCTTAAGAAGGCAGCTGCACCCTTTCATTGACAGCTGTATTATATAGTTAATGTTCAAGTAGAAACCTTCTCCAGAAACAGATGGAAAGACATACACAGACATTAATGAGACTTCATTGCCTTTCTTTGTAACTTTCCTGATAGAGGTATAAAGCCTATCAGTTAACAGGTTGCATTGAGACAGATTTTTGTCCAGTTCTATGAGAGGAGTTAGTCACAGGTTAGAAAGCAAACCAAAAATTTTGCTTTCTCGTGGTTTTCTAAACTTTTAAAAATCCCAAACACAGAAATTTGGCTGGGTGAATTTGTTGTAAGAAAAAATAAAAACCTAAAAGTGAAGGAGGAAGAAAAAACCCACAAAAATTAGTCTTACTCTCACCCATTTCTGATTCCTAACAACAAGCTTCAAACCATACTTGAGTGCAAGCCTATTTTTGAAAACAAAAATAAAGATCTCAAAATAAGAACAAACCAAATGTCCAGTAAAACCAATGAGAATCTGGAGTGGGGCTGAAATAGCAGCAGTGGAGTCAGGTACAACAGCGGTGGAAATAATGCAACATAGAATCATAAAATCCCAGAATGGTTTGAGTTGGAAAGGATCTTTAAAGATCACCTAGTCCAACACTCCCTGCCTTTGGTAAGGACATCTTTCACTACATAAGGTTGCCCAAAGCCTCATCCAACCTGGCCTTGAACACTTCCAATGGTGGGGCATCCACAACTTCTTGGGGAAACTTGTTGCACTGTCTCACCACCCTTAAATTTCAAAAAAAAATTAAAAAAATAAATCTTCCTTATGTCCAATCTAAACTTTCCTTCTTACAATTTAAAACTGTTGCCCCTTGTCCTGTCACTACAGGCCTTGCTAAAAAGTCATTCACCATCTTTTAAGCCCACTTTATATATTGAAAGGCTGGACTGTGTAGCAGCATAAGTAGAAGGAAGGTAAATTGTACACAGAAGTAATGCTGTGATTAATAGGGCAAATATTTTCACAAGAGAACTAGGGATAATTTAGGACAGACACAAAGTAAGACTTGTCCAGAATCCTTCCCAGTACACATCAGTCCTACCCCATAATAACCTCTGCCAATTCCAGCGCTGGGCCTCTTGAGCAGGTGCTTCCAATTGTGTGGCAATTTCTGATTTGAGCTGTTATCTATAAGAAATTGCATCTGGCTTTCTTCATAGCACTCTATCACATCACCACATGTCTCTGTGATTGATTTAATTAACACTTTTCTCCAGCTCTCTCCCCTTTTTATAAGCTTCTATCTATTTATTTATATTTCCCCCAAGTCTGTTGACTCTTGAGTTATCTAAAATATTTTTAGATACATTACATCTAATGTAAAAGTAACACAAATCAAGCTGCCTTTAACTTCTCAGGCACATATATACCCTATTTTAATGTGGCCATTTATGCTGCTGTGTAATACATCTTCATAGTGTTGGCTTAATCACGAATGACAAGTGTTGAAAATGTAATAAAGACAGGGACACATTAATCCATTTTGTATGAAAATGTGAAAAGGTAATCAGATTCTGAATGGCTGTATGCTTTAAAAATACACTGGCTGCGATTTCTTTTTCCATTCGGGATTCTCACCAGAGATTCTGATTAGAAAGATTTCAGTATAAAATTGCCTTAAAATATTACGATTGTGCCAAAAATGCACTGAGGAAGTTTCATAAAATGAGAGATGAATCTCAATCAGTAGTGTGATGACCCCAAAGCTTCTGAAACACTTTAAATAATCAA
Source organism: Gallinula chloropus (assembly GCF_964237585.1). NCBI lineage: Eukaryota > Metazoa > Chordata > Aves > Gruiformes > Rallidae > Gallinula > Gallinula chloropus. The sequence goes on along the minus strand of NC_140087.1, from coordinate 113,736,801 downwards.
GGAAGTCTGTGTTCCTTTCCTTTTTACAGTATCTTATACACCTTGCCCTTGGGTAGAGATGCAGGGTCTATCATTATCATTTCTGTTTCTGAATATCCAAAGCTAATTAAATAATTATTGTTAATAAGCATTCCAGTCTCCACAGGCAGCCAAGGATACCTTTGTGCAAAAATATGTAGAGTAATGTAATTTTCTTTTTCCCCTGCAAAACAAGAAATAGATGGAAAACTAGTATTCTGTTCAGAGGATGCTCTTGCAGCATGCTCTTCCCCATCCATCACTGTGCAGCATGTATTTCCCATGCCCTAGAGAACCTGTGTACCTGTCATAATGCTTCTTTTTACGAATAAGATCCAATTCTTTGCATTTTTCTTACTTTTTCTCTCCAACATACATATCACCTAAGGTAGTAGCTTTGAGATTATTTAATTACACCATCTTGCATCTTCAAATAACTCTCTAACCCAGATTACAATCCAGTCATCTGTAATACTTTAAAGGTCACTTCATCAGATTTGGTAGCTCAAAGGTTGGCACTTAAATCTATGCAGTGATAGTATTTTGAAAGTATCTTCCCACAGGAACTTGGTTGCACAGTTATTTCCTATTCTGTGTAAAGGGAGCATCTCTCGGATGAAAGGTACATTTCAAAATGAAATAACTTTTTAATTGTGATCATTCTCTGTTCAGACTCTAAATCAAATAATGAAATCCACAGAAGTCCTGAGGAAACTGAAAAAAAATCTTTAGTTATTTAATTTTGAGTAATTATAGTTTGATGTCATATTAACTCTTGAACAAGAAATGATGATCCGATTGCACCACTGAAAATGTAGCTTCTTATAGCACAGTATCAGTGGTATAGTTTATGTGGCATATTTATCTCCTTGTGCTTGTTTATCATTTTGAAGTATTTTAGCTGCAAAACATCAAGGTCAATTTTTCAGATGCTTTACACAGTTTACTATAGGGCCTCAAGCAGAGCTGATGGCTTTAGACACCCTGCCTGTGAATTATAGCGATTTAATAATTTCAGCAATCTTGCACTTACTGTTTCATTATTATTTCCAAAATAGCTGAAAGAGTTCAGCACACATCTTAGATACTTTTGTTCCTGCTTGAAACCTAGAAAAGTATAAAGTCTTTTCAGTGTATGAAAAGCATTTGCAACACACAAGCAAGATGTATACCTAAATGTGGAGTGGAAAGTAAAATGATTAGAACATTTCCCACAAGCCTGTGCAAATTATATAAAATTAGGAATTGGCCCTGTCAATCATTTTTCATTTAACACTTTCAATTAACTTGAGATGCTGTAGGATGCCACTTTAAATTATCTACTTAATAGAGTAGGAAGGGGAAGGATTGGCTTCCTGCTGTGGCTAAGGCAGTCCGAAACTGAAGTGGATTCAGCTCTACCTGCAGAGCTCCTCTGTAACCTAAAGCTGTTCATCTTCCAGCAGAGACACAAAGGAAGGATGATGGCAGATCATCTCCTACAGAGATGGGTCATGGCCCTGCTCCAGTAGGTATCTCCAGGGAGTTCCTGTACTATTAGTGGCCTCCCACACCAAGCATAAGTGAATCCATTTCTGTCTTTGCTGGCAGCATAGCTAGCAATATTTTCTCTAAACTACAGTTTTATCTTGTGTCCTGTTAACCAATATTTTAATGAATAACACTGAGACTATGTCCATATTTGTGAACTACAGTAATGGCATTTCAGGATTAACAGAGATGAGGAGAGGATTCATTTATCTTCCACTGTGATTGTTTATACAAGGTTTTCCAGAGTCACAAAAAAAGGTTACAAATGAGGGAGCACTAGAACAGCACCTCCAGAGCTCTGCTTTGTAAAGAAACTTTAAATAGAAATTAAATGTCACATTCAGTCACAGTGCATTTCATTCTTTCCCACTTTAATTTCTAAAAAAAACCCCTCAGCTTTATTATAAGAGTTAGCACAGTCTATCATATGTTGTTAAAAACCTTATATAAATGCCAAACATAAGTTCTATTATTATTTTTGACTCAGTGAATCTTTCACATCCTATGTGTTAATTTTGGCACCCCTTAGGCAGAATGATACACAGCAATTGTTGGGGGAACACACTCACCTTCTGACATGCAGGGACATGGGGTCCTGGCTCCTGTAGTTCTAGAGTGTTTCAAAACAGACAGATAATACAAAGAGTCCATGTCGATACAGATCAGGGATGCCCACAACAGGACTCACTAGCATCTAAAGAAGCTTTAAACATAGTGGTATCATAAGAATACTGAGGTACAGGGTTAGAGGAGTAATTTTGAACCTCTATTTAGATTAAGATTAAACAATACTCCAGTGAAATCTGTGTTTTAAGCATGCATATTCCTCTCTTCTGGAACAGGACATAGATGATTTCCACATGAAATACTTTAGGCCCACCTTGGTGTAACAGCTGCATATCGGAGTAGATATACACTGTCAGGTACAGAAGTGTTTTGGCTTTAATCATGTGAGTTCTGTTTTTTTCTTCCTGTGGTAGACAGTGAAGATAGATAGATGGCAAACAGATCATTTAGTCACATTTGTATTTATAATATAGGCTCATTTATAGTATAGATTGAGAAGTACAAGAAGCAACTGTCCATTCCCAAGCTGAGACGTGATACCTGATTATTTAACTACCCTTCATTCAGTTCCACGTAAACATAACAAGGGGACTTTTAGTCACATTTTATGCATTTTTAAATTATTTCTTGTGCTTTGCATCCAAGTGGTTAGAGGCAGTCATGGTGGACTAGATTCATTACTAAATGCAAGTGTCTGCTTCTAAGCTAGTAGTATGTCCTTTCTTAATAAGGGAGATAAAAGGCACTTCTGCAAAGGTCTATCTCATCTCAAAGCAGACATCTGAAACAGGACAGATGAAACTTGTCCAAGTGAGACTCCTTTCTCTCTATTAACACATAGGGAGCTCAAAGTGATTAATACATATGTAAGCATCTCCAGAGACCTAAATATAGGGAAGATGAACCTTATTCTGAGGGTAGCTGAAGGAGTGATATTTAACAAATAATATCACAGTAACAGGAAGGTGAAAGTAGATACTTAACACAAGTGACTGAAGTCCCTTTCAGTGTAACCAAGCATATTGTAAACTGGTAGTGATACAATGCAGTTTATGAAGCCTATTGTCACCAATACACTGATATCAGTGTTTAAATAGATGTATAGATAGACATCCAGATGTGCTACAGCCACATTTCCTGCTGCAATGTTACTGTATCATATATAATCCGTATATTATATACCATCTGCAGGCAGATTATAAGGAAGAAAAAAGCAAGGCTGCAAGAACAATTTGCCCTCACTAGACTTCCTTCTGACAAATTACAGCTCCTCTATGGTTTCTACAGAGAGAACAGAAAAAACCTCAAAATATATTTTGAATGGCAATAAAAACATGAAAGAATACTTGCGTTGTGAGCCTGGCTGTTTCAACTGGGATTATCTAGTAGGTAGGGTTTTATAAAACAGAGTTGGATTTACTGTGACATAAACTCAATTTAGAATTCTCAATAGCTTCCAGTCCAGGTGGGTGCAAACTTGCCAACCTATGCATACGTCTTGGACACTATAGAGGGTCAGAGATAGAACTAGAAGTTTATATTTAAACAAGTGAACAGATCTCCTGTGGGAGCACAGGATTATGTTTTCAGAATAAGTTATCAAGATATCAGTATCTACAGGACAGTTAGGTGTTTAAGGCAGCACTGGCACAGAACTTTATTCACCTCCTGAAACACATGCCTTTGGTGCCATTTGACACATCTTGTGCCATGTAGAGCTCAGAACTACAAGAAGCTTGTTGATACAGCACGGGAATTGCAGGTCTATCACCACCTGGACTGGTATCTAGAGATCAGCCAAGACAGCCTTGAGCTTCTTCCATGATATTTGATACCTGTCTTTAGGTAACTGAATCAACCCCTAGTATTACAGTTTGCAGAATTATTCAGACATCCCCAAAGTCCGCTCATGGATGATCAGCTTCCATCCAGTGTATCTTTGATGCTTAACTTTTGGACATGCAAAGTTGATTGAGAATAATGTTACAAGTTTTGTTCAAGCTGGAGGATGGCCATGTTTTAAAGAGGATCTTGGCTACCTACCATGGCTAATGTGGAGTATAAACTTCCATGGGAAAGTCTGTCAGCCACAATAATGGACCAAACTAGTTAACAAATTAATGAACAAGCAACTGCACTTTGATTGATCAGGGTCTTCCAGCCTCTGACACTGTTAGATACTTGCTGTTCTTTCAGTGTTACATACTGTCTGTGTACACTTCATGTACCGCTTCATAACAGAACGCAACTGTGAGTCTCTGTATTAAGCTATGGGGATCACTAGCTGCTTTTTAATTAAGTTACAGTAAGAACAAGTTAGACAAAAAGAAAGAGCTTAAAAGATCAGAAATGTTAGCAGGATTAAATTCAGTCAAGTAGACAGAGCAAATCAGTTTAAATTGATCCACAAATGATTAACACTATTTATGTTTGGACCAGGTCCTGTGTTGTCTTTAAAACCACATCTGCAATCTGAACAGTATTTAGCTCCATATGACAAAACAAGATGTCTTCTGCTCTAACTAGAGCTCTTTGTGATCTTGTAAGGCTTTTATAGAAAACACTGGAAAAGCACTAATGCTTATTTTCAAAACGTGTCACCTAGAAGTAGATATTTCAGTATCAATAATTACATCTTATAATTTAATAAATAGCAGCTCTTCTAGATGACTTCTAATTATAGTATAAAATGTAAATTCTATTTCTGTTTACTTGAATCACTTAGGACTAAAGGGTTATAGTCTTACATTAGTACCTTATTCTACAAATCATCCCACTGATTACTCATAGATGTGTATTCCACTGAGTACGCTCATCAACATTGTTACTGAATCAGAGAAAATAGGATTAGAAGGGACTTAGAGGTCATTCAGCCCATTTTCTTGTCTCAAATCATGATCGACTATACTTAGAACAACCCTGATGGGTGAGGGAGATTTTACTCTCTGCAAAATCTCTTCGAGTACTGTTTAATTTTTTATAGTTAGAAAGTCTTTCCCTCATGTTTAAAATAATTATTTTTTTACTTCAATTTAAGTCCACTACTGACTGTACAACAGGCATAGAAAAAGCTCATTTGTCCCTGTTCCTCTACGCATTTGCTGTTTATGTTGTTGAAGACAAGTTATCATCCCTCCTTTAAGATTTCCTTTTTCTAAAGAAAACAATCTGAATGCCTTCAATAGGTCAAGCTTTCTGGCCAGACCATAAGTGCATTAGTGGGTCTGAATTACTTTGAGCAGCCTCATCAGGACTCCAACCATTCGCCCTGGAGCACCATATCAGAGTTGAATCCAGTCCTTGCCTGGCATGGCGTAGGCAGGTCTGCATCCTGCCCTGTCCCTTGTCAATCCTGACCTGTTCACTTGACTTCCCAGATTGACCACAGACATTTTGCACTTGTCTGATGCTCACCAAACTGCCAGTGGAGACTTGACCATATCCATGCATATTGCAGGACAGCAGCTGTGTCAACAAGACCACTGTGCTACCTGTGCTACGGTCACCCTTGGTCCTCAGCTTGGCTTCCTTTGTTATGCAGTTTTGTTCCTGATACTCCCCAACAGAAACATTTTGTTTCATTCCTACTGGAACTGTCTTGAATTTTTGGGTTTTCATCGTCTTTTTGCTGATTTGTCAAGTTCATTTTGTATTCTAGTCCTTCCATCAAATCTTATTGCAGTCCCTCCTAGCTTGGTGCTGATTAGTAATTAAATAAGTATACACTTTATGCTTTTGAAATAATTAAGGGAAATATCGAGTGGTGGCAGACTGAAGACAGACCCTGTGAAATTCCACTTACGGCATCCTTCCAACTTGGCAGTGAACCTTAATAGCTACTCCCCCAGTATGATATTCTTCCCTTCCAGCAGTGCCATATTTCCTTAGCTTGTTTAAGAGAGACCTGATGAAGTTTAGCCACATGATTTCTGCTGCTTCTCTCTTTTTTTTCAGTAAAGTTCTTAACTTCACACAGAAGGAAGCTGAATAGATGAGACATGATTTGTTCTCGGCTGTTCTTCATCTTCTTATAAGCATGTAGCAGCTGTATACAAGTAGTTCAATTATTTATTCCAGTATTTTCATAGGAGCTGAAGGTCAGCTGCTAGGTTACTCCTTACACCCATTAAAAATAGACAATACATTTTCCTTTTCCGGGCTTCTGAAGCCTCACTAGTCCTTATGAGTTCACAAAGTTGCTGACCCTGAGACTGTTTGAGTCAGTACTATAAAGTGAATTTCATCGAGCTCAGACAGTTCAAAGCACCTAACTTAACTAGCTGCTCTCTAATTGGCTCTTCTATCTGCTCTTCTGGCCTGCGATTTTACCCCTCGGTGTGTATGGTGACGTAATGAGCTGTCTGATGAACGCTGTTATTGTCAGTGAAGGCTGAGGCAAAAACCGCAGTAAATGCTTTGGCTTTTCTTTGCATCACCTGTCGATTGCTATCTCTCCTTGTTAAGCACCAGATCAACTCTCCTTGATCTCCCTCTTCCTTGGTAACATACTGCACTTAGAGAGGATTCTTGTTTTCTTGTCGTCCTTGCTAGAGCACTTCCTACATTTTCCCTTTTTAAATGTAGGTTTCTCAATCTGTTTCTTAGGCATCTAGTAGGAGCAGACTGCTATTTCAAGGGTGCCAACTGGGTTATTAGAGTATCTGAAGATTCTGTTCAGGTGGTTAAGTGCAGATTTACATCTCCAACTTTGAAAATATTGGCTAATGTAAAGAAGTATCGCAACCACTTAACTGCTTTCAGCAACAAGCCAAGAGAGAGGAAAACAAAAAAAGACAAATACTACATCCAATTTATCAGACCTTCAATCTTTTTAAATGTTGTTGTTTTCTTAATTTATTTAAAAGGAATAATCTCTTTCTTTTAATGCTTTTGCTAATTCTTCCAATAAAATACTAATTTCTTTTCCTTTCACACTTGTAGCAGTCAGAAGCTTATTTCTTGATTCAAAATTAAAGCAATTACTTACTGCATTATTTCCTTAATAGAAAAGCCTTAAATTACCTCCCAATTTAGAGTGCCTCAGTGGTTTCTACGAAGTGGTTATCAATGGTGTCTAGCTTCATTTCCACTGCAAAATAGAAGAATCTTGTTAATATTAACTCATCCTCCTCTTTCAGGCATTCTGAACAGCTTTAAACTATTTTCCACAGTTAAAATAATGAAAGAATTATCTTATGCTTAGGGTTTCAAACTAGGTTTCAAGTATGGGTAACTCCACATGGCTCCTGTTTGGGACAGCTTCATGACCAGAAACAAAATATTTACGGTTTACACACACAAGCATTGCTCCTGCAAGCTGCCTAAATGCAAGAGTAGTCTGTTATAAGAGTTATCTAAGAATATTACTGTTTCCATGCACTGCAAACTCTATTGTGCATGCATTATCTTATTAATCTGTGAGGACATATTGGGATTCATTTCATGCATAGAGATTCTCATTATATGCCAGAGTAGGACCATACTAAATGATGATGCCTTATTCCAGCTGACATTTATATCACTTATACAAGAAAATCTTGTTAGGATTTTTATATTTGTTATCTTTATACATAATTTATTCCACTTTTCCAACTTTTCCCATTTGTAGCTAATGCCAGCTTCCTTTCTTCGTGCTCTATACCAACCAGACTGCATTGCTGTGCCCTATCATACCAGAGAGCTTCGTGAGGATTGTGGAGTTACCTGTGACAAGAAGTCACAAACCAGAAGTTTGCGAAGTTTTAAGGTCTATACATATGAATTTTTTTTCTCATTTTAATTCATGTTTCATAGGTAAAGAGCGATTCTGGATTGAGTTCCAAACATACTGACAAAAAACGCATCCAAGTTAAGTTCAGCCTAAAACACTAAGAAATGGATAAGATGACCTCATAACGAACTGCACTGGGCTCAGCTCCACATCCACATACAAATCAAATTCCTGCACAAGATAATTATCACATACAACTAACTTCTTTGTTTTATTCTGGGGGGAAAAGAAGAAAAGGAAAAAGTAAGAAGGTGCATGTAAGAAAATGTCTAGAAATTAAATAAAATATAACATCATGGCTAGCCTGGATTTGCACAGCAAAGCTGATATATAGTGAATGTAAGCAAGGAATTGAAGTCTTTCATATACATTTTAATGTACTTAAAAGTAACCAATCATTTAATTACAAGAGCAAGACAGAAAATATTCATAAAATAGACTTTTGAAGGATTTCAAATACTATTTCCCAAATAGAAATAATTTTACTAAAAGAACAATTAATGTTCTGTGTATTGGGGTCTAACTCCATTCTGAGTTTTAGGGTTGTTTTTTCAGTGGAAGGGAGGAACTGCAAAAGTGACATTTTAATTATTTTGGTTTTTAAAAAAATTGCTTGAAGAGTTGTTGATATTGATATTGGCATTGTCTAGTATGTCTATTTCAGACATATTGATTTTTCGTAACAGATTACAGCCACAACTCAGTGCTCCTCAGCAATCTCAAATGGCCAAGCTCAGGGAAAGGAACTGAGAAGCTCTTGGAACAACTGATGTGGCCCATTTCTCACCCTGGGAAAAATCACTCAACATCTTGGTTCTGCTTTACTTAATTTGACATGCACCTGATGCATTTGAAGTTCAGGGGAGAACTGATTTTATACGAAAGGGCTTTTTGGCAAGAATGAACTTCAGTCAGTGTGAATAAGGTCTGTTATCACTTTAACATCACATTATCACTATAATTATAATTAAATGAGTTAAACATTTCCAGAAGCTTCAATTTTTATTTTTCAGTGGTGATGGGGAAAAAATACATTGAAATATTACTGTGCAGGACATGCATGCAAATTTATAGGCGCTCCAGATCCTCAGTAGAACTCACTAGATTAAATGTTTTGGACTGATGACTATTCCAGAATACACCTGTAGTAGAAAGATCCCAGATTGTACAGCTTTTTGAATATGAAATTGTTTGGAAATCAGTAAGTTTATCTGCAATGAAAAAATAATCAGTAACAACTTGGTTCTATGTGCAAGCTTTCCTGCTAATTTACTCAGCCTGAGAACCAGCCAGTCTTCAGCAATTCATAGGGTGCATGTCATAATCCTCCTGCAGAGAAAACACACAACCCACATATCTGAGTGTACTGAAGAAAGGATGCAAGGGAGAATAGAGTGTGAGAACTGCACATAAGAGTTTAAAAGCACCACTGTCTGCCTTTCTCTTATGTAAACATTGTAGATGGAGATCAGCAAGCTTGGCACAAAGGAAGGAGGGAATCTTATGGCAGCAGTATGGCACATTTGGCTAGACAGTGTGGAATAAACAGATAAGAGAGTTCTACACAGAACCTTGAAGGCCACGGGGACCAGAGCAAGTCCTTTTACTTCATTATCTATAAAATGAATATCAAAGTTGACACCTGTAAGCATGTTAGTGAACTAAAAAGTGTACATGCTAAACATATATGTCTACAGTACTCAACAGTCCACCCGAATCATGTTAAATGTCACCCCTGGGAGAGGACAGCTAAGGTTAGCACATAAAGGATGTTGAGGAAGTTACTCCTGGGCAGGGAAGGGAGAGTAGATTTCTTCACCAAAAGAGCGGTGAAGCATTGGAACAGACTGTCCAGGAAGGTGGTGAAGTCACTATTCCTGGGGGTGTTCAAAAAACAGGTAGATGAGGTGCTTCAGGAGATGGTAGTGTAGGGCTAATGGTTGGACTTGATGATCTTGAAGGTCTTTTCCAACCTTGATGATTCTGTGATTCTAAATGCTCTTAAATGCATCTATTTCCACAGAAAGCTTGGTCCTGGGTCTAGCTTAAGTTGAATTGTAGCTGATCTTGCCGACCAGCTTTTAGATTTCTCCTGGGTATTTCACTTGATGCCAAACTAAAGTTTCTAGGCCATTATGTTCCAGCATCAGCAGTTATATGTGCTCTAGCAATTATAGTAGTTTCTTACTCCCATGATGAAGAACTATAAACAGGTGGCATTTTCTGAGAACTTGGAAGGTAAACAGCTACTTACAAAAGCAAAGAGATAAACATTTCCTGTTTCTCCTCTGCTACATCTCTTGGGAACAGTGACACTTTTCAGAGCAGGACCACATAAAATCCCGAAACTCAGAACCTTTCTGAAAAGACAAATTTCCTCAGCAGCTGATCTACAGATGAAGAAAGTACCTGTCAGAGATAAAACAGTTGGAGATGGTTTTCATACAAACAGCTCCATGGATTCAATCCTCTGAGTATCTCAACATCTATTCCCTGTGTATCTTAACATCAGTCCTCTTGCACCTAAAACCATCATTTTGCTTATCTTCCCTGATAACACTGATGTGTTAACTTTTTGCTACTTCTTGTCTTCCATCCCCTTTAGCAGAAGAAATTACGCTTTTAACACTGTACAGAGCAAGATGATACACTGACTCAGTAACAGTGTCCATCAAAGTTTGCTGCTGTGTTGCTGAAATTTTGGATACTGCTACAAGCATCCATGAAGATGCCAGGCACTCCTCTCCCTCTCAGGAGTCAGAACATACAAATCCTTATTGGAAGTGCAGTTGCAATGCTTCAGATGTCTTCTAGATGCATCTGTCTCTCTGCACTGATTGCAGAGTGGACTGCATCAAATAACACAGGCAGATGAGTGAGCTGTGTAAAGCTTGATGATATAAATATTGCATTAAAAACTTATGAAGAGCTTTGCCGCAGAGCTGGAAAGGAGTACTAACCAGCTTCCTAGCTTTCTAGCAGAGGTACACTAAATTAAGTATTTTTCCCAAACTTTAAGTGGAAAGCGCAGGTCCTAAAAATTCATTCATTGTTTGTTCGCTCTGAAAGGAGGGAAATAGATTTTAAAAGCAATGCCATTGATTCTTCATTATAGTGTAGGATCATGAGATACTGACCATGAAAAGCTAAGCCTCATTTCAGCATGTATTGAATTTATAATCAATAAAATAATTACTTGATTCAATCTTAAGTACTAGGTCAATTAATTATATTTAAAAAATTATTTCTGGCTTCAAGGATTGTTTTACCTATATTGCATAGGAAAGTAATGATATAATTAGGAAGAAATTAATCACTCTGGCAAGGTAGTTTTCCATTTGCATTGAACAGATAAAAAGTAGAACGAATGTGTATTTCAGTCAGGATCACTTATATACATTTTCACACACCTAGCTAAACTAATTACAACTGATCACTATTACGCCCATGTCACAGGGCAAAATTCACATTGTCTAAATCAGACCAGTTTATTGAATTGCTAATGGCATGTAATTGATTGGCAGTCAGTGAACTATACATACAGGATCAATATCAGCAATGAAACACATAATACATAATACCAGACACCTGCAAAATGTTAATAGAAGTGGACTAGTTTCTAAATATCCTTTTAGAAGCAATCCCCAAATTTATAACCACATATGCTCAAACTTATTTATGCAGTTACATAAACAGACCCCCCACACACATACACACCTCACAGGCCATGCAGGTTACCAGCATCTCTCTCTTTGGGTGGGGAGTGGTTCCTAATGGTATCTCCCTCCCACGGGAGATGTGAGTGATCCAGCTGTATGTGTGTCTCTCCTGCTCCCTGCAAACCCCAGTGCCCTTGCAGGGCAGAAACTCCCTGTGAGGTGACAGACACCCACTCAGAGGTTCCTGCTTGCTGTCCTTGACTGTTCGTCAGTGACTGGGTGCCTTTCCCCCAGCATGCCAGGCTCAACCCAGCCTGGGTAGAGGGAGTGATGACACAGCAGAGTGCCTCCTGGCAGCACCAGACCTGGTTAAACCTACTGCTCTGGTTTGGAGTCTTATTTTCACCCTAATGACTGTAGCATCAGCTACAACTGACTAGACTGGTATATTCAGTTGTATTTAAATTAGTGCATTTCTGTGCTATTGATTGAATGACTGTTCATTCTGACGTGTTTTTGTGGTTTGTTTTTTTAATTGCCTTTTACAAGACTGAAATTTCACACACTGTTTTCAAAGAGTCAATCCCTTTGTTTTGAAACTGCTCATAACTGTTTTTTCTGTTTGTTTGGGTTTGGTTTGGGCTTTTTTTTAAGGTGTTTCTGTCTACCTTATGAGTGTTTCTCACTAAACCAGGCTTGACAAACTGTTTTCTAGGTTTAGCCTGATCTGTGTGCTATGGCTTGATCATTGCAGGCTGGCTTTAGCCTGACATAACCAGTATTGTGTGGCAAGAAGTGAGGAACCTTAAAACATTTGCCTTGCCTAACATCTTCAAATATGTATTCACCTTAATCCAAAGTTCTTGGGGAAATAATTTACATCTGAAAAGTTTGCACAGGTGTTAGGATTCCCCCTTCATCAGATTACATGAAATAACTAAATAAGACAATGGAAAATCATAAAACCAGGAATGTGAGGATTAAGGACAATTTTTGTGTAGTTTTGCATCGCAGGTGTTACTGAATTTCATGCTTAAGAACATATGGGCATTGAATGAAGTTTTTCAACAATTGCAGGCATTTCTAATGGCTGTACTTTCAGAGGATTGCCTACTGTCTAAAAATAAATAATCATATTCTGAAACATATTCAGAATGGGAACATATGAGAGACTTCTCTTCCTAACTGCTATATTTAATTAAACTTGGTGGAACTTCATATGTCTGAGGTGTTTACTTTCCTTGTAGAACTCAATAAATGAGATTAAACTTTTTATAAAGAAAGTGGAGGGACAGACAGGCAGACACCTACACTGTGTTATGATTCTTAAAATGTTATATTAAAAAAGAGATAAAGTAGAAAATGCTTTGTGGACTTTGCAAATAGAGAGGGTTTTTTCTCACCATTGAAGAAACAAAACAGAAAACCACATATAAAATTTTATTTAAAAAATGAGTGGGTTTTAGCTTGCTTGGTATTTTTAACAGAAAGAGATGCATCAGCTTTTAACAATCTTCATTCTTTTAGCAATCTCCTGTCATGTTGAAAACGTCCTCTGAAATTTGAAAGGACTAAAATTAAGGTAGTTTTGTAATATGTAAACAGAGTTTTAGATTAATTAACCCAAACCTGCATAAAAATTAATGGAGAATATGAATATGGAGTTAAAATCATCCTATAGAAAATAATGTAGTGTTACATCACTATTACAAGTAAAAATATCATCATTAAAACTCTCTAAGAGTTCTTTTTCTTTGAAATTTCATAATTTGACTGTAGACACGGGGCTGCTTTCTCAATGTCATCTTGTATTTTCTCCCTTATCCCCTCCTAAGCTGGCAGCAATATTATTCTTAAGGACCAAGATTCTTCAAACTTTTAACAACCTTCCCATGGAGTCAGTGAACAGTAAGCACTAGTTTCTGGGGTCTGCCAGTGGTTCAAAAAAAGAGCTCCATTCACAAATCCATTTGAAGTAGACAAGTAAACAGTTCAGCATTGCACCCTCACATTATGCAGTAGTACTAGTTAGTGATCATCAGAAATGTACTTTTTTCTCTTCTGCAGACACAAAAGTTGATTGCTTAGCATTGGCAAAAATTTTTGTTAATTTCTTTTTTTTTTTCTAGACAAGCTGTATTGAATGATCTTCAGGCAGCAGAAGCTTTTCAGCTGTTTGCTTCCAAAAATTAGGTATTTTCCACTGCTAAGACTTTTGTCATCAAGAAAAGTGTATAGTAGTGTATTCTTGCCATTTGTTTCTAGATATTTCAGTGTGTATTGTACCACATTTGGTTTGTATGTTTTCTTTCTCAGCAGCTAATTGACCTTCCTTTTGCTGAGATATCAGAAATAATTTTAAACTCTCTATTTTGTACAAGTGCCACCAAACCCAAAATGAAATAATGCCAGTGAAATGTCAGAAATGGGTAGTGTCAAACTATCAATCAGATGCTAATCCTGACAATGTTCATTCTAGCTAAACTCAAAGGATCATTTAGGAAGAGGCTTTCATTACTACAGCCCTTTAAATGAAGCAAAAATATTTCACAGGCATTTAATGCTTTGTGTTATTTTTGCAATTAATAATAAAATGTTAAAATTTATATAGAGATAAATGTAAAAGTAGGACAACCTCATCCATCATGCTCTATGCAACATAAAGTCTGGCAGAGATCATCAGATACCCAAGTTCCTAAATAGTTCACTGAACAGACAATCATTTTAATACCATGAATAATTTTATAGAAAAAAATATCCAAGCAACACTATCAGCCAGGAAATTCTGAGTTCTGCTGGGCAGCCTGATAACTAGACTTTTTTCTTACTTTTCTGTGACTTTTCAATAGTAAGAAAAAAAAGAATATGGCTCAAGAATTTCAAAACTGAAGGCAGAGGTGGAAAATAGTTTGCATAATGTCAGAAACAGGTGTACATATGTACAGTGCAAAGTCATAAAGGACAGAGGAAGACTAGGCTCTTTGGGTCACTGGTAAGCATCTCTCATGTTCACATTCAAAAATCATAAAGCCTTAGGTGTCTGATTTGCTAGACAAGCAGTGTTGTACTGTTACTTTTTCTGCTCTGATCATTCTTCAAGCTCTTCTTCACGTTTCCTTCTCTGTATTCACATTTCTTGATAATGGGTCATACACAGTTAGACACCGAATAAAGTCTTAACTGTGCTCTGCATGAACACTTGGCTGTCATCACTAAATACACCTTGATTGATACATTATAAAACTACACTTGCAGTGTCTACTTTTACATAACATTGATGATGCACATTGACCAGCATGTCAGTTAAAAGCACCCAACAAACATTGTTTATACTGGTAATTATTTTGAGTAATCACTAAATTCATCACACGGTCTTACATTGTTAACTGTTTTATGACGTACCTTATTTCAGTCCTTTGGATCTTCACATGCTCTCCATGTTTTATTTCTCATCATCTGCATTACTTATGCCTTCCAACAATGTTGGTTGTTCATTTTTATTAGCACATTGTCATGGCAAAGACATTAAAGAAGATATCAGCTAAGCTTGATCCCAAGACTACTTTTTGAGAAAAACCCCCCAAAAAGCCACTTCTTTCTATTCCTGAATGTCTTATAATTTCAGCTTTAATCAGTTCCTAGTCCACCTTTCAATTTCTACTACTATAATCCAGTTTAAGAAGTAGTCTATTACACAGCATCAATTTCCTATGCTTCACTGAAAATATAATAGATATTTTTCAATTTCTTGTCTAGAAAATAAATTATTTTAACCAGGAAAAGATATGTCAGTCTGTCATGTTCTTCTATGTTGCATTATTTCCCTTTCTATATGTATCTCTATGTTTCTAATTATTCTTTCCTATATATTTCCTATATATTCATAGAATGTGTTAGGTTGAAAGGGAACTTTAAAAGCCATCTGGTCCAACCCCCCCCCCCCCCCCCCCGCAGTAAGCAGGGACATCTTCATTAGATCAGGTTGCTAAGAGACTCATCAAGCCTGACCATGAATATCTCCAGTGATGGGGCTTCCACTACCTCTCTGGGCAACCTGTTCCACCACCCTCATAGATTTTTTTCCTATGAAACCAGAGTGTTTTGCATGTGGCTGATAGTAGGTTAGCAGGTTAGTGTCTACCTGAGTTACCCCAAAATGACCTTTGGAAATATTTATCATATACCCAGTTCCCAAATCTAGCTTTTATATCCTTAACAGGATGGATATTGATGCAAATTTAATACCACCTGAAATTATGTTTATCTGGATTACAATTTGCATTAGAGATTTAGATCTACTTCTTTTTAGCATATTTTTCTTAATTATACTTTCTGTCTGTGTCTTCCTCTTTTCCATGTTCTCCTTCTCAATGAAAGACTAGGTGTTTGTTTAAGGTTTGGACCGCATCTATTATTTATCTTTTTTTTTGTTTCTTTTAAAAATATATAGATAAAAATCTTTATTAATCAAGTTTGTATTCTTTGCAAGGTTAGACTCGTCTCAATTTTTGACAACTTGCATTTTACCTTTATTTATCTGAATCACTTTCTCATTTGTAGTACTTCCTTGGTGTTAATTTTTCATTTCATTGTAGATATTCACTTTAAATATAATATCTTCACTGAAGCTGATATTTATCCAATTCGGAGTGCATTCTTTCTCTGCTTTGCTCCCCATTCATGGCCCACAGCTTGCCAGTAATTTTATTAATTTTTGGTTAAAGGGATTTGATGTTACCAGTTAATTTGGGTCTTTGACCTTGTTTTACTAACTGGTTTTCTTTTTTTTTTTTTAAACTTGCTGCTTTGAAACCAGAGAGGGAGAAGACAGCAAATATATTCACTGAGTAAGAAGACAACAGAAGTATAAACCCAAGAGATTGTTTCAAAAGTATTAATGTCCACGTCAATGCGAATCTAATCACTCTGAAGGCAGACCTAGGTATCAGATCAATATTGCTTTCCACTGTATGTGTGGAAGACTTTTTGTCCCTCTTGGAACAGTTTGCAAAATTAATTGATTGAAAAC
Organism: Gallinula chloropus; assembly: GCF_964237585.1. Classification (NCBI taxonomy): domain Eukaryota; kingdom Metazoa; phylum Chordata; class Aves; order Gruiformes; family Rallidae; genus Gallinula; species Gallinula chloropus. The sequence goes on along the minus strand of NC_140087.1, from coordinate 113,720,228 downwards.
CATAACCCTCTGCAAGGTAGGCAGTTATTACTCTCATTTAAAGATGGGCAAACAAACATTCAAATTAAGTGACTCATCCAAAGTTAATCAGCAGTGGAAGTGCAGCTTCACACTCCTGAATGAGGGTCCTGCAGATTATACTACTTTCCCAGTCTATTTAATGTTGCCTATCCAAGCTGCAGATGTAAAGGCAGCTTTGCACGTGGCTTTTCTACTACCCACCTCTACCTAGCTTGCATTTAAATCTACCTGTTCCAAATGGACCCAAATCAACAATTATTACCACAACAATAGCTCAAACATTCAACAGTGGCCTTTGCAAAGTCAACAAAGAGAGCTCCATGGTGACTGAAAATCAATAGGGCAGAGAGAAGAATAAAAATTATTTCTGTAATGACTCCTTTTGAAATGAGTATTCGCGTTGCATGAGAACTCATGACTCAAATAGTGTTGCATGGTCTTATGAATAGTAATGAAATCAAATCCTAAACAGAGGTATTAGATTTTAATTGAGCTATTCTTTAAAAGACTTTTTTTTTGCACAGTGTCAAGGTCATATTCTCACAGATAAGAAGTTTATTATACAAGAGAAACAGTGATAATAGTCACTAGAGACATATTGAGTACATGTGGCATGCTACATGAAAGAAAAGAGAAAATATACTAAAAGCAATAATTGAAGTATACATAGTAGACATTTCCATTGATAAGTAGTTTAAATTATTAAAGAATATAAGAGATTATTAAGTAGAGGGTGTATAAATTACTTTTTTGCTGAATATAACTTTTGCTGCTCTCCTTATCCTTCTTTTAAAATGAAGTTTGAATGTAATTTAATTTTTAAATATCTTTTACAATTTCCTTTAAAATGAATGTGTTATTACAAATGTAATCCAGATGCATTTGCCATCAGGTTGCCTATACAAGATCTTTATTGTCTTTAAATATAAGTCCAAATATCACTGCTTTGAACAGACCAGACATCTTGGCTCTGAGGACGTCCCAAGGCTTTCCTAAACTCAGAAAAGCCTTTAAGCATGAGCAAAATTTTAAATATACTAGTACTACTATCTTCCTTGAATGCAGTTTAATAATTTGCTACTGAAGCCAAACAGATTTAAACAAATGCATAAATGCACTTGCTATAACAGAACCTTTGCTTTCATATTTGCCTGAATTACATCATATGGGGATTTAGCCTGGTTTGTTTTGCCTTATGGAGTATCTGGCACTTAGGGTCTGCCTTCTCCAACTTTGAGCCCCATATATGATATTTCTGATATTACTTCTTGCATCTATTTAGCTTTCAAAGCACATTTTTAAATGCTGTTTTTCACTAGCTGTTTTTACAGTTCAGGATGGTCCACTCCACAAGGAAAAGGAAAAGTCATATGGGTCTGTGTCAAGGAGTTTCCTATTAAGCCATGGGCTGAGCAGAGAAGTGCACAAAGGATGGGTTCTCCATGTGAAACTGTGTCAAAGGAGCAGATATGTTTTCCTGAAAGGGAGTCCAGTTTTAACTCCTTCTCCAGAACCATCCACCTGAATGCACAAGACATCTTCTTCCTGATTTGCAGCACTTCATGGATAAATGTATTTTAAAACATGTGGGGTTCACAGTTCTTCCTGATTCGTTGGCATAATTTCCATTGCAGAGAGGGTGCCATTGTCTTTTTCTTTCTCATTTAACCTTCGAATAATCATATTTTGTTTATTTCAGCCAGAAGCAGTACTAATAATTATAACACAATGTGCTTATACAAAAAGGAACAGATAATATTCATGGAACAAAATTAGAAAATATTCATGTGCCCATATGGCATACAGAAATTACTATCCCATTAGCTGTTAGCTTTCTGTTGGTAAAAATTTGAGTCAATTCACTCCTGACATGTCCATGCAAACAACCTTACTTCTAAAATAGCTTATCCATAATTTTCTAGTCAGGAATCACTTCAAGCACAGCAACAGAGTATTAAAAAACCTGTGTCAGGATTTCACTTCTTGCAGTCTCACATCTTCAGTGTTGACATACATTGGTAATCATAATTGACATCAGCATTCGCAGAAAAACTGGTCTTATCTCATTGTTTGTCTCATTCCGACGACTTGCAGAATTTCTTCTGTATTTGTTTTAGTTCAGTACTAGATTTGGAATGAACTCTACATCAATTCTTGATTAAAAGCTGTTTATCAATACAGGCATTTAAACTAAGCCCCCAGATATATTTCTGACAGTCAAATAAAATTTTTTTCTCTGAATTCTTGGATTTTTTCCAGTATGCTTCTGGAAGTATCAGAAAATTTATACATTCAGAATAGTTTTTTCTCTCATACCTCACATTTAACAGATTATTATTTTTAAATAGATATATATTGAATTAATTCATATGTATACAAAAGCTAATTCCAAAGATATAAATCTGATGACCTTTTTGTCTCACATATCAGAACAGTTTACTATTTTGCTTACATAAGGAATCCAAATGTTAATTCTAATTCTTTTAGTGGAGCATAATTGGATTAACTTTCCTTTTTACTTTTTCCACTGGCTTTGCCTAAATACCTAATTTTCTTCTTGAACTTCTGAAAAAAAAATTAAATTCTAAAGCAATATAAATTCTGTCACTGTATGCTGAAGACCCTACTTCATTTGCAAGATCTTTTCTATTGCTTCATGGGTCTGTAGGATTTTTCTGAAACATGTGACAAGGGATATCTTCCTGGAGTTCCTCCAAATATCATGGAATTCTAGGTAGCAGTCAGAATGATTGCAATGGATCTATTCCCCATTGCTTACAAAACACCTGATTTTTTTTCAGAGTGCAATTTTCATCTGCACTTTTCTAGTAAACACTCCACATGCAGATGTATTGAAGGTAGCCATAAACCTATCTTTCTTTTTTAACTCTCATAGTCTATTGCAGCAGACTCAATTATCCCAGGAATGAGGAAACCTTACAAAGTCTTACAATTTTGTATTCAGTATTTGCTTTAAAACCAACCAGAATTTCTAGCAGTTTTGATACATTGGAGTCTGAAAGTCCACTGTTTTTACTAAGCTTAGAAATGAGTATGTCTACAATGACTTGTAAAGGTCGTGGCCTAAGGATTAATTTTGAGCAAATGCTAATTATTAAATATTATTTTATTTATTGCAGCAAATTAACCCTCAATCAACATGATGAAGAATATGCAGATTTTACTCTGTTTTCAAAGACAGAAAGAAAAAAAGGCTAAAAATAATTCAATCTCTTAATTTTTATTCTTTTCCTTTAAAGCTATTGTCCATACAGATTATATTCTTCATTTACTGATTTCTTACAAACAAATATCAAATGAACCTGCATAATAAGGTTTTCTCTGATAACTGTTCAGGGCAACCAGTCAACACTTCATTTGTGTGATTGATTAATTACTGCTGGATTTTCAAAAACAATCAAGACAACAACCAGAAATAGGAATGAATTTTGAAAATAACCAAGATGAGCATAGTAAAAGAATAATAAATAAAAGGCTTTCTACACCCTTCCATCTCTCTGAAAGTAATTCAGGATTTTCAGCATCTGGGCCCACTTAGGGACCAGTTAAAGAACATTTTTTCTAGTTTTATGCTTGTACTTACTAATGCTATGATCCATTTCTGAAAAGAGGATTGCAGCCTCTGCTATGTTCATAGGATATTAAGAACCGGTCGTTCGTTTAGGTACCTAAAGAGGCCACGAGCGTGTTCAAACTATGGACTTAAAAGTGGCATTTGGTGGAAATTTACTGGAAGTTCCAGACAGAACTCATTTAATTCTCTCTTTGACTGATACAATTTTGATAAGAAGGCAGAGATCTTAATTAATACTGTGTGGTCTAACGAGCATGGAGGAGAGAGATCATAACAGGATGACAGCAGAAACTGTCGAACAGGAAAGCACTGCAAATCTTTCCCCTTTTTCTTCTTTTCTTTTTTTTTTTAATAAGTCTGTTTCTTCAACAGTATATACAAGAGCATTATCAAAATATGTGACTGACTCCTTTCCTGAGTGAATGAGAAAACATTTAGCTGCTCTAAAATTTTATTTTTTTCCTAATGTATTTACTCAAGTAATTGCATTAGAATGTTCTTGTTCACAAAATTTCTCTTATACGAACATTTATGAAAGGCAAATAAAAATGGATATTATTGAGATATATTTATGTGTTTTCTTGCAGAAAAAAAATATGAAGAAACTATATCTTTTTATGGTCTTCATATCAGTACCAGTAGAGTACCATCAGTGAAATGTCAGACCTCATCTGATGGAAGCAGCAGGCAAGGTCTCCAAACCTCTCATTCATCACTTATGTCAGCCCTGAGGAAGTACTGAAAATTGTTGTTTACTGAAAGTTTGAGGGACTTCAAGTCCTTTGTGAATTTTTTGTATAAGCTAGCATTTCCTAGATCTTCTACAACATTTTTTTTCCCCAGGTCCCCTTTCTAAACTGTACATTTATAGTGATTGAATGTATGTAAATATATGCAGCCTTATGAATAAATGTTGGAAATTAACATTTCACTTCATTGAATGCTCTTCCTTTGGAAAATAAAGTAGCGGTTCAAGGGAAGACATGGGCCTTACTACAATTGTCCACCAAAGTAACCAAACGATACTGTGTGAACAGGCTTTTTACCTCTTAACTTGCACTTTTCAGACCACTTATGGGGACATACAGTTAAAGGTACAGACACGAGAAGCAAAGTCACTTTTCACTCACCTTCTGCTCAGATTTTGCCTCACAAACAGCTCATGTTAAAGCCTGGTGTGTGCTGAGAGCAGCACCATTAGGTCAAATTAAGGGCAACACATAGGCAGGACAGGGTAGCCAGAAGGGGCTAATGGTCATTATGCAGCCATTATCACTGCAGTTGTCTGCCTCCTGTAGCCATAATCCTTGCATATTGATCATAGAGAATCATAGAATCATAGAGAATCATAGAATTGTAGGGGTTGGAAGGGACCTTGAGAGATCACAGGTCCAACTGCCAAAGCAGCTCCCTAAGACATATCACTCAGATAGGCGTCCAGACAGGTCTTGAATATCTCCAGAGAAGGAGACTCCACACCTCCCTGGGCAGCCTGTCCCAGGGCTCTGTCACCCTCACTGTGAAAAAGTTTTTCCGCTTGTTGGTGCGGAACTTCCTGTGCTCCAACTTGCAGCCATTGCCCCTTGTCCTATCCTCACAGACCACTGAAAAGGGGCTGGCTGATTCCCCCTGCATCCCCTGCTTCAGATAATTATAAACTTTAATTAGGCCCCCCCTTAGTCTTCTCAAGGCTGAACAGTCCCAACTTAGCCTTTCCTCATAGGGGAGATGGCCATTCGTAGCCCTCTGGCAGTTATTTTCATAATCTGCTAGCTAATAGAAATGGAAATGGTAAACACCAAGCACTCAACCTGGACAGTACAATTATGTCAGCTTATCCAAAGGTTTTTAACATGGATCCAACAGCAGCTGGACAACTGGGGCTTTGCCGCTTCCAGGTGTCATACCAGGGATGTCTGCACAGTGACAAAGGAGGAAGGATGAGCATTCTCACTGTCAGGAACCTGACTGCTTATAGGTGCATGAGTTATGAGGTTTAAATTGTGAGTAGCAAGTTATGATTTAGAGAACTTGTGAGAGTTAGAAACCTCATTAATTAAGTGATGAATTAATGAATTCACATATTAGAGTAGTCCGTACAAAGACTATTGAGCCTATGTTTGTCTTGTTTTTTAGTTTTCTAATGAGATTATAAATAAAGTTTAACTTATAAAGTGTGAAAATAAAGTTTAATTTACAGAGTATGTTGTCCTGTTCATGGTCCAAGTGGTCCATGACCAAACCTGACTTCTTTATGACCTTAGAAAAAAACTCTTCCTTTCCCTACCAGATACATCTTTTTCTGCATCTGTTTGTATCCAAATTTCTTTACCATAACTCTAACATTAGAATTACTTTTTAGATAAAGTCTTTCAGGGTGTGCATTTTCCTGAAGGTACTTCTGTCATCAAAGTGCTGTCTAAGGCTAATACTTTTCTGCTACTGGCCTCTGTCTTTTCCATCTTTCTGCACTATCCTACTTTTTCCTATGTGTCATAAAATTTCTCCACACAATATCACTGCCAAGTACCTCATCACTTGTCAGTATGCAACTAGTACAGTCAACGTTACTAACTATTGTAATACCCTAATATTGGCACTGGTCATGAGAGGCACTTCTGATGTCAGAAAAGGAGAAAAGAGGCACAAGATTCTTGAGTGTATGAGGAGGCCTTTGTATAGGTCTGCGGATTTTGTTGAACTTCTCTTGGTGCTATTGGTAACATACAGAACTACAATCTCTTTTGCCCTTTCATTTGGTGATATAACAACAGGGAACATGGTTTAAATGCTCTTTCTCTCTGCTGGCTGAGTTCAGGTTCACAGATGAATAAGCAGGTTGATCCTCAGTTTTGAAGAACTACCACATGGTGAACATCCATGTTCATGCTGATGGTTGTTTTGCATATTGTCCTTTACTTCCTCCACAACAGCTGCTCATTTTCCTGTAGGCTTTATGGAGAGAGTCATACTTGCTATTTCTCTGCCAAAACCCTCCTTGCTTCTTCTTCCAATTCTCAGCCCACAGAAAGCTTTCATAAAGGTCATGCAAGCACATATGATATCAATGTTTGTGTGAATACATGCTTGTATGCATATTCATGGCACTTTCACATTTGACAAATGTTTCAACAAACAGAATTTCTCTCTTTCAAGTGCCTTACAAAAGCAAATAAATGGGGTCATAACTATCATGGTAATATTTTCTTGCATTTGTGGGGAAATACTTGCAGGTATGATAGTGTTTTGCTGAGGTGCAATCAATATAAATGAATCTGTCACGTGATGAAAACTGAAGGCAATGAGCAAATTAAGTCCATGAAGCTATGCCAGGATATACACCAGGCAGACATTCTTACAAGAGGTAACTGAGCTTTTACCATATTCAGAGTAACCTCAGGAGGACCATACTTTCCTGTATAGCACCTCAGATATTCCAAGCCTGTAGCACTACAGTTTCTTTCTTTACCAAGAACCAAATCTGCAACAATATGTCGTAAATCAGCCTCCTTTTAAAACTTGATCCCTCTCCCCTTTTCCTTGTTTTCATGAGATCACAATGAAACAATATAGCAGAAAATTATGCTTATGGCATATGAAATGTCCATTTCAAATACAGTGTCTTACAGGAAATGACCAGGAAAAAATGTATATCAACAGGAGGCCGGGGGGGGGGGGGGGGGGGGGGAGGGGGCGGGGGGAGGGGGGGGTGGAAAAAGTTAAAAAGATTTCCATTTCTTCACTACAAGTAAGATCCAGAAGAGTTTTAGGTGAGTTTCTCTGTAGGGTTCCATAGACCTGTAGAAACTTCAGACAGAGACACAGTGTGAAACCCTGCAATTTTTGTTAGTTTGCCATACTTTTCCACTCCTAGGAGTCAGGGGACAGATTCTGAGGACTTCTTTTGTAAAAAATAGAGGCTACTTACCATTGTACTTGTGCTAGTTTAGTCTGGCAGTCTTTGGAAATACTGATTAAAGTTTATCAAAAGAAAATTAAAAAAACAAAGTCTGAAATAACAAATATTAATATTATGACAACAGTAGCTCTTGCAGAAAAGGCACAGGCTAAAAGCCAGGAGATAGGTTTGGCTATTTAGATGTACTGTCAAAGCTTAGACTAGTTACTTCTGTTACCTTTTTTTCCTCCCACTCATTGTCTGTAATAGCAGCTTAGCAGGAAAGCTTCCTGAAGTATTGTCTGGCATATTAGGGTCTGAGTCTCATTATGTAAATATTATGCAGATTTCTAAAGAACCAGATGCAGTTGCAAAGTAGAGGGAAGGAAAGTTAAATGACTGCTTTCGTATTATGGGACTTAGCATGTATACATCGCTGTATGGTGATTTTAAAAGACAGGGTGAAAGCTAGACTCTATAAGCTTTCCTCTTCCAAGTATATGGCTACCAATTAGTATGTGGCTGAGAATAAATTTCTTTCTTAATTACTAATTTTTTCCAACACCATTCTCACTTTTTCATTCTATTTACTGTTATCTTTCTCCTTTGGCTCTTCCCTCCACTCATCATAATCTCATCAGAGTCATAAGTTTTTATTATGTTTTCTTTTCCAATTAGACTAATACACGTTCTCCTTCTGAGAACATATTTAGTACTCATTTATAACCAAAAAATACAAGCCAATCTGTTGGATTTCAACAATTTAAATCAAGGGCAAAAGAGTCTTTACGGTAGTCTTCTATCAAACAGATTAGAAAACCAACTATTTCACAAATTATAGGGTAAATTTCCAGATACATTCTCAGAAACCTTTTTTACAGGTGACTTTATTCCAGAAAAAGATCATCAAAGCCTAATTTAAGTCTAAAAAATGAAACATTTTAAGATCTGGACTTATTACATGGCTAAGAAGATGAAACAAAAGATTCCATTACAGCACAAATGTCCAAGAAAGGAAAAATTGTAAGTCAGGAAGTCCATTTTACAATAACTTAGTACTGTGTCACAGGTGGTGGTTGTTGTTTAAATAAAAGAATAGCACGATGCAAAAGTCAGTTCTGATGGAATAAATCTTGCCAAGTGCCAAATAATCATAGAATCATAGAATGTGTTAGGTTGAAAGGGACCTTCAGAGGTCCAATACCCCTGCAGTAAGCAGGGGCATCTTTACTAGATCAGATCACTCAGAGTCCCATCAAGCCTGACCTTGAATATCTCCAGGGATGGGGCCTCCACTACCTCTCTGGGCAACCTGTGGTTGGTGAACATAGTGGTAAATTTTCACAGTTATTAATCTAGTGCTGCAAGAAGTAACAAAACAAAATTGTCTTTGAAAAAGAGGAAAGATCCCAGTATAGCTTTTTTCTTTCTCTCTCTCAAAACTAGGAAGGAGTTAAATAACCTCCTGGGATTCATGTGAAGTTTTGCAACCTAATTTTTTCTGAGACAAGTCTGCCTCATTTTTTTCAGTATTTCTCTCCTCCTTTTTATTGCATGCTATATTTGCATGCTTCTTTCCCCAGGTGAGGTCTTCACCTTGGGTTTGTGACAGCATTGCAATCTCATAGCAATCAAGGCCAGAGTCACTGACGGGAATAGTATTCCTAGTAATTAGTAAGCTGCTCGCAATTGTGTGAGGGCAGGGAAGAGATATCTGAAGAAACCAACATTTCTATTCACACAATCAGTACTGGTAATAATATTTATGTGGAAGATAAATTCTCCTAAAGTATACAGAATTAGATTCACAAATCAATGTATGGTTTTCTAAAACATGACAATTGCTTTTTTAGGACCCAGGAGCAAACCAGTTAAGTCAATTTGAGCCCATTTCACAGAATCACAGAATTGTAGGGCGTGGAAGGTACCTCAAGAGATCATGGGGGCCAACCCCCCTGCCCAAGCAGGTTCCCTAGCTCATATTGCACAGATAGGCATCCAGATGAGTCTTGAATATCTCCAGTGAAGGATACTCCACCACCTCCCTGGGCAGCCTATTCCAGGGCTCTGTCACCCTCACTGTGTAAAAGTTCTTCTGCATGTTGGTGCGGAACTTCCTGTGCTCCAACTTGCAGCCATTGCCCCTTGTCCTGTCCTCACAGACCACTGAAAAGGGGCTGGCTGATTCCCCCTGCGTCCCATACTTAAGATATTTATAAACATTAATTAGGTCCCCCCTTAGTCTTCTTTTCTCCAGGCTGAACAGTCCCAGCTTTCTCAGCCTTTCCTCATACGGGAGATGTTCCAGGCCCTTAATCATCTTTGTAGCCCTTCTCTGGACTCTCTCCAGGAGATCCCTGTCCTTTTTATACTGAGGAGCCCAGAACTGGACACAATATTCCAGGTGGGGCCTGACCAGGACAGAGTAGAGGGGGAGGATCACCTCCTTTGACCTGCTGGCCACACTCTTCCTGATGCATCCCAGGATCCCATTGGCCCTCTTAGCCACCAGTGCACACTGCTGGCTCATAGCCAACCTGTCATCAACCAGGACCCCCAGGTCCTTCTCCACACAGCTCTTCTCCAGCAGGTCATCCTCCAGCCTGTACTGATACAGAAGGTTATTCCTCCCAAGGTGCAAGACTATACACTTTCTTTTGTTGAATTTCATTAGGTTTCTCCCTGCCCAGCTTTCCAGCCTGTCCAGGTCTCACTGGATGGCAGTGCAGTGTTCCTGCGTGTCAGCCACCCCTCTCAGCTTTGTATCATCAGCATACTTGCTGAGGGTGGATGCTATTCTCTCATCAAGGTCGTCAGTGAAGACACTAAACAGGACTGGACCCAACACCGAGCCCTGGGGAACACTGCTAGTAACAGGCCTCCATTCAGATTCTACTCCACTGATCACGACCCACTGAGCCCGGTCCGACAACCAGTTCTCAACCCACCTCACTGACCACTCGTCTATCTCATGCTCTCTCAGCTTTTCTATCAGGATGTCATGGGAGACAGTATCGAAAGCCTTGCTGAAGTCAAGGTAGATGACATCCACTGCTCTCTCTCCATCCAACCAGCCGGTGGTGAGATCATAGAAGGCTATGAGGTTGGTCAAGCACGACCTTCCCTTGGTGAATCCATGCTGACCTTCTCATGACCTTCTTCTCTTCCAATTGCTTGGACATGACATCCAGAACAAGCTGTTCCATAACCTTTCCAGGGACAGAAGTGAGGCTGACCGGCCTATAGTTACTGAGATCCTCCTTCTTGCTCTTTTTAAAGACTGGAGTGACATTGGCTATCCTCCAATCCTCAGGCACTTCTCCTGTTCTCCAATACCTGTTGAAGATGATAGAGAGCGGCTCCACAATCACTTCTGCCAGCTCCCTCAGCACATGTGGATGTATCCCATCAGAGCCCATGGATTTGTGTGCATTAATCCCTTTGAGCCGCTCCTGGGCCTCCCCTATCTCAACTAGAGGGAAGCTCTTCATTTCCCAAACATTACTTCTTTCATCCAGTGTCTGTGGGTCCCGAGGGGCCTTTGGAGTGAAGACTGAGGCAAAGAAGGCACTTAGTATCTACACCTTCTCATCATCACCCGTTACCAGGACACCCGCCTGGGTAGGGATTGGAAAGGATGTCTAGAGAACACCTAGTCCAACATCCCTGCTAAAGCAGGTGCACTTTTCCTGAGTACATGTTCTTTGCACATATGTGCTAAAGTTTATTTATGTCAGTTTTACTGATAACTGAGCACTTTAAATAAGATGTCAAGTTCATTTGACTGACACTGAAGGAAGTTGATATTGGGAGTATTTGTATTGCTGAATAAATAATCAAAGGGAACAAATTTCTGTGCTCCCTGTCCACACAGACATGCACTTACTGAACACATTTTAACATATTGCAGACCCTGAACTCCATGTCTTAGGTAATTTGTGATTATGGTGGTAGGAAACCCTGAAATGTGAATTGTTATGTCTATGAGAAGATTGTTTAAAATTGTCTTTTCTTTAGTACCAATAGGTTGTGAACAGTACATGCATGACCCATAGAATCCATACCACCTTCATTTTGTTCTAGTTTCCAAGTACATGTTAAAGGTGGGGTATCTAGCTATTGCATTGATTAGATTTGATTGACCCAATGTACATGTGTAGTGAGTACAGAGTACATGTGTAGTGAGTACAGAGAGCAGGCTGATATACCAGAACAATGAGAAATTCCTTTGCACCAAGGTGTTAGCAGCCCTTTGCCGTTAAGTCATCACTCCTCACTCCTTTGTTGCCTCAATAAATGTTAGTCATGAGACAATGAAAATATTAACTTTTTCAAGTACACTTGTTCTTTTTTAACATACCTCCCACCTACATAAAGGCAGCTTGAACTGAACTGCTAGACCTCTTTTTTTTTTTTTTCCTGGGATTGTATTTGTCATTATACAAGTTGGCATTGAATAGAAGGACTGCCAGCTCTTAGTTCAATATGCACATATTGCATGTCCACATTACTTATTCAGACCAAGATTCCTAGTTCATAGGTTTCTTAGATGAAACTGTTTATTGCTGAAAATAGGGCTTTTCTATTCGTGTGGTATTGTTCGGTGCTACCCTTAAATAAATGTGTATGTATTTTATTCAGTAGTACAATATTTGTTCCTGTAGTAAAGAATGTAATTCCAGAAAGTACGCAAGGGTAGTAAAATAGCTGAATGTGTAGGACATATAAACCCTAATCCTGAATAAGCAGAACTTAAGTTATTTTTACAATCACTATGGCCCACTTACTAGGATACTTTCTAGTAGCAATAAAATAAATGTTTTCTGAAGAGAAGAAATACAGTGTTTTGTGTTGTCTGAAAATCACTGTGTAGCATATTATTGTTCTAGTTGTCAATTCTCAACATCTGTTGTACAGCTTAAGGACCATCACAATACATACCTAAAACCATACTCTTTGTCAGAGAGGAAAACAAGGTAAATTTTTTTGTTCTTTTAAGCTATGTTTTTATTAAAATACATTTAGAGTAGGTCAAATGCTATTCAGCAAATTCAAGTCAGTGATTTTGCTGCTTTGTCATATAATTTATTCACCTCATTCTTCCAGTATTCAGACACCATGAACAGAATACATTATTCAACAAATACCAACAATTACTCCTTGAATAATTTAGATGATGAATATTTTATTGTGTTAAGACCAGCTCCATGTGAGGGATCTAATACTTGCGCATAGTCTTTTTTTCTAGTGGACCTTTATGAAAAGTTGATGTAAACCCAACAGCTGATATAGAACTTCTTTTGTAGCTTTGGGGTACAGAAGGAAGTAAAATGCATTATGGTGCATTCTGAATGTTGTAGAAAAATAAGTGATTGGATATCTAAGTATTATTATTTAATTACTGCTTGGGTTTCATTGTAGTCGGTAACAAACAAACACAAAACACAGAATGACTTACATCAAATGAGTGAGTTTAAAATGTGACAGGTAGCTGAAGAAAAAAAAACAGATAATAATGAAGCACGTTTGGAAAAAAAAAAGTGAACAGAGGAAAACCAAACCAGACAAGAATTTAAGAAACCTCAAAATATCAGGATTTAGTGGGCCTAATCCTAGAGAGGGGAGTTATTTCTAAATACAATGCATAATGGTGTTTATGATTTGACTGCAGCTATATCTTCATCTATCAAGTCAGAATATTCTGTGTGAGACTGGGCCTTCTTACATCACCCCCAGATAGCCCCTTCAAGGAGTCAGATAACTCATATGTACTCAGTACAGGAGCATTCTTCAGATCTGGCAAAAAGATTTACTGCATATAGATGATCAGTCTGATCCATGATCTGCTGATGCATTTGCCTGTTCCCGAACGAGCAAGCCACTGTGTAGCTGTGTGCTACACAACAAAGGACATGCATGTGGCTCAGAGCTCCACAAACAGGTTTCAGCCCATCAGAAGACTCATTGGGGGTTGTAAAGAGAATCAGCCTTGTAGTGCCTTGAGGCCCCATCTCAGCAGAGCCAGCCCATGGGGAGCTGTGTAGACAGCTCAGTCTTGAGTTGTCCTGCAAAACGACGCTAAATGGGCAGTGCTGCATTATTCAAAGAACCGAAAACCGAGTTGAGCCTTGGAATTCCTTCGACAAACAATATGCCCTGAGTCCCAATCAAGCCACTATTCAGCCGTTTAGCAGCAAGATAAAGAAAAGCCAGAGGGTCTCCATTTGGCCTTTAATGGGCCCAGACAATGCAAAGAGATGCAACAAATAGGGCATAAGATAAGGGAGATCACTGCTAATGGCAAACATGGAAGGTGGCATTGTCCACTAGGACACAGCCCTGCCCACTGTCACGTACATCAGACAAAAAGTCAAATAAAACCCCTTGGATTTAGTCTGAGATGGGGGAGCCGTTTCTCTGACTCTGCCTGGAGACTCTGTCCCCTTGGCCAGGATGCTACTGAGAACCCTTACCAGAGAGATGGGTAAGTGAACATTTGATGAGCTTTAAGTTTGTAGTCTCAGGTGATTAACTAACACACGTGTAGTATTTAGTGCGTTTGTGATTGTGTGTTCTGTGAATCTGCTGTGGTTGTAATATTGAACCTTGTGAATTGCCCAGGGACGGTAACAGGGAGTGATGTGACTCAGTTGCAGGCGTTAATAGTGAATTCCGTGACTGTCGTGTTGGCAGTAATGTATTTTGTGACTCTCTTATGGTTGTAATAAGTGTGGTCGTACTTCTAAACAGCAATAGTTCATCTCTCCATTGTATCCATGAAACCTGCAGTAGTGACATATTGAATGCACGTGGTTCAAAAATAAATCCTTATTATTATTTTTATTTTTTAAACCCTGCACTCGAGTGTCTTTCCATAACACATGTTCTTTATAATAGGATTTATCTCACAGTGTAACTTCAGTGGAAAAACATTACCAGCTGTGAGCATCTTTTTCACCTGGGAGCATGCCGCCCAGACAAAGGGACATATGCACATATGGCAATCCGTGAAATCAGACACATCAGATAGATTCATGCTGATAGGATCTCCCCATGTTTTATGACCTACTAGGTAGAATCTCACACGGTGGGTCTCTATGACTGTAAGAAGCCTATACACAAGAAATCTGGAAATTAATTCAACTGGAAATGAAGGACATGGAACTGTTGGAACCAGTCTGGAGGAGGGCCGCAAAGATGACTGGAGGGCTGGAGCACCTCTCCTGTGAAGACAAGGCTGAGAGAGTTGGGCTTATTCAGATTGGAGAAGGCTCTAGGGAGACCTTCCAGTACCTATAGGCAGGCCTACAAGGAAGATGGAAGGAAATTTTTAGAAGGGCATATAGTGATAGGATGAGGGGGAGTGGTTTTAAATTGGAAGGGGTTAAATTTAAATTGGATATTAGGAAGAAATTTTTCACTACAAGAGTGGTGAGGCACTGGAACAGTGCCCAGGGAAGTGGTGGCTGCCCCTCCCTGGAAGTGTTAAAGGCGGGGCTGGATGGGGCCTTGAGCAGCCTGGCCTAGTGAGAGGTGTCCCTGCCCAGGGCAGGGGGATTGGAACTTGATGATCTTTCAGGTCTCTTCCAACCCTAACTATTCTGTTATTCTATGAAATCACTACAGAATTTTGTTCATCTGAGTCCTTTTGTTTCATCACAAAATCAAGTTTGTTTTGGTTTTTATTTCCTCTATTGCTAGCATATGAATTGTTTAAGTTCTTGAAGTGGATACTATATATTATGGGTTTGGTATCTACCGATGGACAGTTTTTGAGGTATCTTCCTTGAGAGTGCAGTAACTGTTACCTTAAAATGTTCACTAAATGTAGACCTTCATCAAGGTGAGGCTGTCTTCTGTTTAGATAAAATGATTATAAGTGTTTGCTTTTGAGATTGTAATATCCTCTGTATCAGTTCTCCTGCAAGTACATAATTAACCTGTCAGCCCACCCTGCAGTAATAAGTGTGATAGACGGAAAATATATTAGGAAAGAACCTGTGTGTGATATGTTTGCAAGCCCCACTTTATCCTTCAACTACTTTTCCTTTTAATTAGTACTCAGGCAATGGCAGACCTTAATGAATTAGCATATGACTGTTATCAATATACATAATTTTTTCCTTCCAAAATGCTCATTCAGAAGAGATGTGAAAGACCTGATCGAGGTATTTTGGAAAAAAACAAATAAAGTGTACATATATTTTGAGAAGTCCAGGACTTCCAGTATCTGCAAAGCCTATTTTGATAAATAAGATATAGAATGAACCACTGACTAAGAAATCCTGAAGGAGAATGGCAAAAACATTGTCTCAAAAATGTCAACATCAGAAAAAGATGATGTTGGAAAATCCACACAAAATCTAGCTTTGAAATTAGACACCCGTCACAACTACCGGAGGGCAAAACACATATTTGGTGGAATTGATGTTCTGAAGGTATCTGAATGATGCGAGTGTTTGTTTGTACCTGATGATTTTGTATGTGTTGCACCATTCAGTGTCACATGAACTTACTTATTTATCTGAGTACTAGATAAAATTTTAGAGGGTTCATTTTGGAGTATTCCTTTTAATAGTCAAGGAATGGCAGTAGAAGCAAAGGTGGGGGTGGCAGTGGCTATATCTTCTAAATCTTAGCAACGAACTCTCCTCCCTTTCAAGATTAGTGGAAACAATAAAAACAGCCAACTAAACAAAAAAAAAAAAGCCTATTTAGAGGCTGGGAAAACAAGTCTTATGATGTGAAGCTTAAAGAGCTCAATTTATTGAATAGAAAGGTTGAGAGGTGTCTTGATCACTGTGAATAGCTACTGACACAAGGAACAAACACTTGATACTGGAGGTCTTTCAGTCTTTCAGACAAAGACCTAACAAGATCAAATAGCTGGAAATTGAAGCTACACAAATTCAACCTTGAAATAACACAATACCTGCATTTTCCTAGCAGTAAGGGTAATTAAACATTGGACAACACACCAGAGTTATGAATCCCTAAACATTAGATGTCTCTCTAAAAAGGAGTGCTCTCATTTCATTTCTGGGGAATAAAAATATGGCTTAAACAGCCCCCTCCCCCCCTCAGGAAATCAAACTTGAGACTGTAGTTTGTGAGTGAGAGGTCTGTACATGCTGCAGTATCCAATGTCTTCTCTTAATAGCAAATAAAATAGACAGGAAATATGAGACATAGGGTTAATTCATGTGGGTGGAGAGCCACACTAGGATGGCTACAGTACCATAGAAATAGTTCAGATATATATAGACAGTTCTACACACTGCATTACAACCATATGGATTTCTGTGTCATAAACAGCCTTTGAAAACTTTTCCGGGAAAGGTGAAGAATGTGTCTTCCACTCTGAGATCTGTTGATGGCTTCATCAGCTTTACTTCTAGAAAGTCCTGCCACTTGGATTAGAGCAGTTATTGAAACAGTGGGCCTCTTGCCTGAAACAGCAGTTGATCTTCTAGGCTGTAGCATAGTCATATTTTAGTATGTCAGGAGGAGTGACAACTCTTTGTGAGGCTATGTTACTTCTTTCATATCAGCCCAAACTCCCCTTTATTGTCTCAATTACATTTCAAAAATAAGGCAATAAATAGTTCAGTAGAGATGTTTTAGCTATTTCTGACAATATGTTCCTGATAAAGCAAAAATAAATACATCTCAAGAGCTTTCTAGACAATATATGTCACATTTTGGAACACTTATTCAGTCTGGATAGAAGTCATGGGGTTTTTTTGAATGATAGTTTATATCATACAAATATGTGATAAATTGTGCTGGATAAAGAAGATAGTCCTAAAACTTTCATCTTCTCTGTAACAGTAATTGCCATCTCTTTGCTCCTCTTCTTTCTAGACTGTAAGTGTAACTGAGCAGTTATACTAAACCGTGAGAAAACAGATAAGTAAGTTCTCCATGTACAGACCGTCAAAACAGGAATTGTTGTCCATCAGGAAGAACACATCATTCACATCACACAGAGTGACTGAAAACCCTGAGAGAGACTGGAATTCATGGCCAGGTTCTCAGATGGAGCTGGGGAAAGAAGCTGTAGCGTAACCTTTCATGAGTGTTATAAAAACATCATTTGTAAATCTCAGCTGTACTGTTATTGCAGAATAAGTAGAAAAAAGAGTCTAAGAAAGACAGAAAGTGAAAGGGTGCTGGACAGGGAAACCACGCTTTCTCAAATGAATGATAAAAGAGACATTTTGTTTTGAAGCTACTCTTTTACTTAAAGTATCTCTACAGCAACAGATCTTGCTCAATTCAGGGAGCTGTGAGGACTAGATTCTTTTACATTGAACCAATATCTTAATCATCTTATCAAAGGGTTTAGCTGGGAGAAGAATGATGAACAAGAGATGAGCAGCTCATATACATCCATAACAATTAAAAAATGTTTGAATTGCTGGAGACATAAATTTGGAGTATTCTAATCACAGCGACAAGGCAGAGAAGAAAGAAAGAAAATAATGGATTATTTTTAGCTATTCCAATTGTTACAATTTGCATTTTAAATTGCACAAGGGGCAGTCAAGGATTTGTCTTTTTAAGTCTATCCCAGATATGACAAGCTACAGCAAATGGATGGATAACTCATGTGCCTTCATATGACACCTATTATTTTACACATAATGTTTGTCCTCCAAGGTGATTTTATTTTTCATTTTATTAATCCTTATTAATATTAAAGAGAGACTAGTAAAATACTTTATTTTTTTTCTTGGAATGTATAAATGCTATAGCTAATCATTTCCCAACAATTATCATAAAACAGCAGTGACATTTTCAGCTCTTCAAAATTATGCAAATTATTGAGTGGGTAAGTACAGTAGCTCTTTTCTCTATTAGAGCACTGCTGTTTAAAGTGGTATTGCATGTCAAGGAGGGCAAGGTGTGAGTAGTTTGATTAGAATTATCCGCCCTCCACCCCCATCTCTCTGCTTCATGCAACTACATGGTACAGACACCCACTGTCCTTTATTAAATCACCTTTGCATTTTTAAATACATGGAGATGGGATAAAAATGTACCCGAATGAAAGTGAACAATCCAGACAGGCATTGTCTTTTTATTCCTCAGCACCATTATTCGGTGTACAAGTAAGGAGTCTCCAAACTTCCTTTTGTAGCATGAGAAAAAAAATGGAGATGAAGATTTGCAATATTAAATTAAGATTAGATTTTGAGCCAGAAGTTAATTTTGCTCTTCAAAAGCCAGACTCTTGTCATAAAGTAATATGGCTATGGAATTACTCAGCTAAGGAGTGGTAAAGCTGAATGGCAAACCAGAAAGAGTGGGCCACAGTCTCTCTTCCTGCTCAGTTCAGCTTTGGAATGGTGGAAATTCATTTCCATTCACCTGGAGTCAATTGAGAAGATGACTGATAAAAAGGCACATCCACTGTTTTCTAGTTTAGCAGATTTAGGGCAGTAGTTCTTCCCAAATCTCAAAAAAAGGCAATACCTTCCTCCACTCTTTTCCTTTCTGCAGTGCCTTAGTTACCCAGCCTAAGAACACTCACAGCAAAGCTGTGGCTCTAAACTACTCCACGTCATCATAGTGATGCTCACCCCACTTGGGTTTCTCCCATCTGTTTTCTGGAGTGTTTGTTTGTTTGTTTATTTGTTTGTTTTGAAACCATCTGCTGTCTCATACCTTCTTCTTCAGCTCCAGCTCTACTGATGCCCTGGAGGAACAGTCTAGCTTGAGCTGTAGGCACAGTATTGGCACTTCAGGCAATTGTGTCACCTGATGCTCAAAGCCCTGCATGTAGCAGTGTGCCCACAGCATACAGTGCAGCTTTCTTCAGTGGTACCGGCATGAAGAATGAAAGTGGTGCTGGCATGAGGTTTGTGCCTGAGGGAACAAGTCCTGCTTATCATCAGTACTCTTCGGTTTAAGCGGATCCTGTTCCTGGCTTTGGAGTTCTGTCTGCATAGGTACATTTGAGGGTATCTCACTAACATTCACTATGCAGGACAGACACGCCTTTAAATTGTACACTATAAGATTAAGCATTTCTGTCTTGATCTGTTTATAGGAACCAGTACTCTGAGTCCATTGTAGAGATCTATAAAGGTCTACATAAATTAACAGCATGAGAAAAAAAGGAAATCACACATGAAAGAAGCCTGTTCTTCATTCTTTAAGAGCTACTGGTTGTTTTTTCTACCCTTTTAAGCCACTTAATTGAAAACATCACTCCCTTGAACAATCTAAATGTAAAGGCTGTTGACACTGTCCAGTGTACATTCCTACTCCCTCTCTCAATGTCTCATTGAGATATTAAATTCTAATAGCTAAAAGGTCTAATTTCCTTTTTAGCAGTAGGATAGAAGGATTTCGTTTAAGTTTTTCAGTAGAAGAAATAAAGGCAACAATACTCTTATCTTTTATTTTCAATTTAGCTTCATAAATTAAAATTTCTACCATATAATTGAACCAAAATTGTCTACAATTTTCCAGTGCTTTTCATTCTGTGTAACTATACTGCAAATAGAAATCCAAGGCTATTATCAAGTACAAGTCACCTATTATCAGTGAATAGAACATTATAGAACACTGAAGTATTTTCCTCCATTTTAGCTGCTTTTCCAAATGATTTCATGGTCACAATGAACTTCTACATAAACTGTTTAAGAAAAATGAAGTGTCTCTCCTTCCAAAGTAATATTGCAGTATTCATTGCTAGTTCACACAAGCAGAAAGCAAAATATGACATAAAAACTCTTCCTATGGATGAAAACCAGGTTGCCCAGAGAGGCAGTGGAGGTCCCATCCCTGGAGATATTCAAGGTCAGGCTTGATGGGTCCCTGAGCAACCCGATCTAGTGAAGATGTCCCTGCTTACTGCAGGGGGGTTGGACTAGATGGCCTTTAAGGGTCCCTTCCAACCTTACACATTCTATGATTCTGTGATTTTATGAAAAAGTACTTGCTTATTCAAGAAAAGTGAATATAACCAGAAATTTTCTGTACATATTTTTATAGAAACATAGAGTGTATTTTAAGAGTTTTGGGATGTCTTTTCCTTAATTTTTCTTTCTTCCATGTTGAAAATTCAATTCTGTAATACAGGCCTCAATCCCATCATTGGCACATTACATTCTGAAGAGAGAATGTGTTTTATTTGCATATTTTATGTGCTTTGTGTTATTCCAAGAATTTAATAACATAGTGGATCTCTATCTTACAGTCATTTTTTGCCCTCTCCACCTCCAAACCCTTGACTACTGAACTCGAACTCAATAGTGAGATACAAAAACAACATACACACAGAAAAGAGCACCAAGGCAAGTTTACGCAAGTGAATGAAACAGTGTCAGGGCTCAGACACCAGACAGCTTTAAGTTGTTAAAGAGCCCTTGGTGCACTTTTGTGTTGGGCAAAGTTAACACTCTCCTAAGGAATTCCCAGGGGTGCTCAGAAGGTCAGAACCAAGTTCCCATTAGGGCAACAACATTCCATTTTAGGAGATGAGTGCTCAGGAGGGATGTGTGTGGCTAGAAGGTGTCAGTTGGTCTTAGGGTCAACAAAGTGTTGCCCCCACAATTCAATTTACTAGCACAGATACTGTCTCAGGCTCCTGTCTATTTCCAGAGACAGAAATAAAGTCTGCACAGGCTTGTCTTTTCCCTATTGTAAGGACACAACACTGTTGTTGATGACATTTATGTTATATCTGAAATTGTCAGGATGTAAACAAATAGGAAAGCAACAGAAGGTATTGTCCAGGCTCCATCACTTGAACAGCTGGCTCAAAGCAAAAATTGCACTGTGCACAAAGACTCTTTGAAACTAGTGATATGGAGGCTTGTCTACCTCTTGCAGACAGTCCTTTCAGCCCCATGAAGGTAGAACTGACATGTTTTGAACAATAAAATTCCATCCAGTCAGTATCTGCAGGGGTGTACATTTAATGAAGTATGGGCATAAGAAGCTTGTGCTTCCACCACACCTTGATGTTGTGTTTCCTATCTCCATTGGCTGCACTAGAGTTGTGGCAAAACTCTGTGTAGGCAACATAAAAGATGAGACAAGTAATGCTGTTGTTAATACCAGACATACTTTTAAGATATCTTAATACAGCCACTAGGCTATTCAATAAATGGAAGCAGAGTGAGAAAAACCTGAAAATATATCCATCACAAAATGTGGATCCAATCTGAGAGCAAAAGCAAGAAAAATCATGGCTTGAGATAAAGACAGATTAATAAGCAAAGCAAACCAAGGAATTCCCCACTTCCCATGGGCAGGCAGGTGTTCAGGAAAGCAGGACTCCATCATGTGTAACAGTGCTTTGTGAAGCCAGGTGTCATCACTTTCAATGTGCCCCCCCACTCTTTTATGCGCTGAGCATGATGTTATATGGTTGAAATATCCTTCTGGTCAGTTAGGGTCAGCTGTTCCGGCTGTGTCCCCTCCCAACTCCTCGTGCACCCCCAGCCTACTTGCTGGTGGGGTGGGGTGAGAAGCCCTATTTAAGCACTGCTCGGCAGTAACAAAACCATGTCAACATTATGCACACAGTTATCAGCACAAATCCAAAACCCAGCCCCATACAAGTTACTGTGGAGAAAATTAACTATCCCAGGCAAGCATTAACTATCCCAGAACATGAGCTTTTGGGGGTTTTGTGGCATTTTTTTGTTGTGGGGTTTGGGTTTTTTTTTCCCTACAAAAGGCTATCATTGCTCTTTTTTGCCCATTGACAAAAGGATTTATTCCAGAAATATCCTGGTCCAGATCCTATCTGAAAGCACTTAAGTTTTCATGCCCTATCTACCAACAGGCAGAAATACTTTCACAGAATTAATTTCTCTTTTGGGGCTGAGATTTTCTGGAGTTTAAAAAAAAAAGCAACCCAAAACAGAGTGGTTGAGGTTTTAAGTTCCCACCTTGCAAGGTGGTTGTATTCTCTTCAGGAAGGCAGAGTCCACTTGGCTTTAAACTTAGATTCAAGGAGCATTTTGCTGAATCAGATTTCTAGTAGCTGTAACAAAGTTGGTGGCTCAGTCCATAAAAATCCAAAACTAATGTAAAGAAAACAACAAGACCATAATTTTCCTTTTATTTTTACTTTTTACATTTAGCAAACGAAAAAAAAACCTCATCTAAAACCTTCATCTAAATTTGTGCAAGTGTGTCTTATGAACCTAGACTTTCACTAATCCTCTAATAGAGAACTTGCCCACCTGCTCTCCAACAGTTTCTGCCTCTTTAAGCACTGAAATTTCACCATGCATTAGCCATGCTCTGAAATTTGCTTTCACACACAAGTGTAGTATAACACTCTTAGAAAAAGCCCACTTAATTCTTAGACCGGACCTGAGGCTGCACCTGCACTGGAAAATTAAATGGTCAAAATACAGGGATGACCACTTGCATGTAGCCATCTACACTGTGAAATCAGGAGGAATCAGTATTGATCCAGATACATAATAACAGAGAGGAAATTCTGGACCATCACCCTGCCTCTCTCTGTTGAAAGCCGTATTCTTTCCCTCAGCTCTTTATGGATGGTCCTAGCACTCTGCCAGACATGGGAGACATGGCAGAGCTGAGGGCACTGGAGATCTTCACATTGCTTAGGCAAAAGGTGACAAGGGATGTGATCAATGGCAGTGTAATGCAGTGATCAATCATCACCTTTCTTAGGTGGACCTTCCTGTTAGGGTCTATCAGAAGGTAGCTCATGTTTCTTGTTTTTTCCCTATACTATGAGGAGAAAAATTGTGCTTAATTTAAGCAGACTGGATCATCTTGTAGCTTTCTTCACTGACTTTATTGGGAATGCTGATTCACTGAAGATGAAGCACTATGTTAACTAGGTTCCTGGGTTACACATATACCAAGGCTCTCCGCTTCCAGCAGACCATATGGCAAAATTCAATTTCTTTGGAGCTGTTTTCCTTTGAACTAGCTCCCCTCTTAACCCTGCTGATGTTATGATGGAAACTTGAAAGCTAACTCTCCCTTTTTGCTCCCTAAAGAACAGGGTAAAAAAAAGCACTTCACCAGGTCACCTTTTTGATAAATTCCTTTAGCCTCGTTTTAGTTTCTGTCAGAGAAGCACATAAACTTCATGTACCAAAAGGGAGGAAAACTAAGAATTCTTTTCAGCATTTTTCTAAAATGTTTATCTTTTAAAAGCTTCATACTACCCTGAATGTGTTTGAATTGAATTCGCTTTTGAGTGGGACGTTATATTACTATTTTTTAAAATCAGTCTATCACCAGACTCAGTGGGCTAGTGACTGAAATCTGAAAGGTTGGAGAAAAATTTCTAAAATAATGTTAAAGAAAATGTTCGTTCCATTTACTGCAAGTTCAGAATCTGTTTTGGCAACTTTTCCTTCATCCTGACTCCTTTAAGCGCTAAAGAGACTAAAGTGTTTGTCTTAAAAAAACAGTCTTACCTTGATATATTATTGATACAGAACATCAAAGTTTACAAATTACTGAGCTTTTCTCTTTCCTATGACATCCTGAACGGTTTTAATCCACAATTGTGTTTCGATGTGTCATCGTTGGTCAAACTTTTTTCATGGCTTTGCAAACAGTTACAGAATCTCAACATTTCTCTTTGTAATGTGGATATAAAACAGTGCTCACCTGAAATTATCCCCATAGCTAGCTCAATGGCATTAACAGCAACCCAACTCATAAAGCTGGTGAGAAGTAGGTTTTTTTTCCCAATGATGGAATGCTGAGTGATCTTATTCATGCTAATATTGTGCCATTACAACTCAGTGGGCTTCAATGGAGATCCTCCTGAATTACTTCAGATAGATTAAACTCAGGTCTCCAAATGTTATATTTACTGAATATTACTCATCCAGAAATCTTAAAGCACTTCAGGAACATTAGTTAAGCTCCAGAATTATAATACAAATGGTTTATGGGCATTTAAATCAGCACCCAGGAATATTCCCCAAATCTATACAAGATCACACAGCAAATCACCATCAGGGGCAGATAGAGAACTGAATGTCCTACCTTCTCTCTTGGGCTCTGGTATTAGACATTATAATTTCATTTGGAACAACGGATTTAAACTCTTATAGATTATTACTTTTATCTTAAACTCTCTCTTACCTCGACTGGCTGCTGAGTTCTCTGTTGGGCCATTTAACATAAGTGCCTGTTCTAGTTATTCAGTCCATTAAAACAGAAATCAGACTACATTACCCAGAACACACTTAAGCCTCCCACAGCCGTGCTCAGTCAGAAAGCTGTCCTGCCAATGTTCTCTCTGCAGAGTTCCCTACTAAAATCAGCTGGGAGTTCCATGTTAAAATGTATGAATACATATTTTTATACAAACTC
The DNA here is from genome assembly GCF_964237585.1 of Gallinula chloropus. Taxonomy (NCBI): domain Eukaryota; kingdom Metazoa; phylum Chordata; class Aves; order Gruiformes; family Rallidae; genus Gallinula; species Gallinula chloropus. Next base: position 113,695,371 of record NC_140087.1, on the reverse strand, counting down.
AATAGCCAATATCAGAATTATCAGGTAATTTAGTTAGGCAAGCACTTGCTTATGCATGTTGAGTAAGAGATTTCATTACCCGAGGCTAATTCCTGGGATGCTGTTAGCAAGGCACTTAACTTCTCTGTCTGCATGATGCCCTGCTGTAAAAACATACTTCTTTTCTTTTGTTGTAGGACATCTTTGCTATGTGAACTATAGCCATGAAGAGTTGCTTTGTGTGTGTGGCTCCTGAACATATGAAATAAGTTACTTTATGCATGAGCAAGAGGCAGCTCCCTAAACTAATAGATGGGGGGAAGGGGAAATAAAAATAATTATAAAAATATGTCCCAGGATACTCCTAATTTCTGCTTTGCTAATATCCTGAGAAGCTAGGTTCCTTTTTTTATCATTGTGACCACTGAAAGAAGTTTGGAGTTGTGAGAGGAGGTAAGTGCTGCCAAGAAGCAATGTGTTGAAAGTGATGTAGTTAGCTCCTCAAGGCAAAGACACAGTCCTACTTTCATGGTGCAGGGAATGAAACCAGCAAAACTGATTCTGAAGTACTGCTTCCCAGCTCTTCTTTCCACCACTTCTGCTCCCCCTGCTGCCAGGGCAAATACATCACTCAGTCACAGCTCTTTGTCCTGAGAGTAGCAAAATTAAATTTTGTCTATACTGCCTTGAACTGACTGTAAGCACACACCTTTGCAGTCAAATAACATGCATGCCTAACTAGACCACAGTCCTGCAGATATTTGAATGCCCAGAATGCTCGTGTACAAAATGCGTGTCTTTGCAAGACCTGAGCTTTATAAGAATAAACATAATCAAATTCAGACAGCATTTGCTTGCCAATTACTGGCAGATTTGCACCATTTATGGTCAGTCCGTTATTACACAGCACTACAAATTCAATTTGTTACAGAAAATGTTAGGAAGGAAGGATCTTTGGCTTCAATTTATCCAGAACAAATGGGCAAATGGAAAAAATCAAATCTGAATTTGTAGTTACAAGGCAATTTGGCCAAATGTTAGGCTATACTGTCCTATCTGTGGAGCAAAACATGATCCAAACTCTGTCAATGCATTGAGGTTGTGTAGTTTGATGATAACGTCTAGCACTCTGCTAGCACGAGCAAACTGGTGTTCAGGACATTGCTGAATTTTGGTTAAAAATATCTTTTTTTTTTTTTTTTTTTAGTTCAACCATTTTTGTTGCTTTAGATCACACATTTATGTCCAAAATGTGAGGAAAGATGTCTGTGCTAGAAGTGATTTGCCAATTGCCTTGATTACTGTACAAATGTTTATCACATTTTCCTTCTCTGGGTGATTTTATCTTGAAAGACTATGCAGACAGACAGACAGACACCCATACACAAGTTAATCCGTATTTTAAAATAGATAGGTAATAAAAGCATTGTAACAGTCTGCCCAGGGAGGTCGGGGAGTCTCCTTCTCTGGAGATATTAAAGACCCATCTGGACGACTACCTGTGTGATATGTCCTAGGGAATCTGCTTTGGCAGGATTTTGGACTCAATAAGCTCTTGAGGTCCCTTCCAACCCCTATAATTCTGTGAATTCTGTGAACAACCAGTCAAAAAGGTGGTATTTGCACTACAATACATGCAAATAGTGTAATTGGTGGGAAATTATAATTTCTTCCCTCTAGAATAAATAGTTCCAGTTCTTTCAACATTTCCTTATTTGAGATACACTCCAGGCCCTTAACTGTCTTCATGGTCCTTTGTTGGACTCTTTCTGAGGGAGCTGGGCTTGTTCAGCCTAGAGAAGAGAAGGCTGCGGGAGGATTGCATTGCAGCCTTCCAGTACCTGAAGGGAACATACAAACAGGAGGGGAATCAACTTTTTAAAAGGGTAGACAATGGCAGGACAAGGCGGAATAGATTGAAGCTAAAGGAGGAAGATTTAGATTAGATATTAGGGGGAAGTTCTTTATAGAGAGAGTGGTGAGGTCCTGGAACAGGCTGCCCAGAGAGGTGGTGGATGCCTCATCCCTGGGGGTGTTCAAGGCCAAGTTGGATGGGGCCCTGGGCAACCTTGTGTAGATCCAGGCCTGGAGGTTGGTGACCCTGACTGTGTCGGGGGGTTGGAACTCTGTGATCCTTGGGGTCCCTTCCAACCCAGACCATTCTATAACTATGATTCTTTCCAGTAGTTCCATATCTCTACATACTCATTAGAAAAGGAGAAATTCACAAAGCAAAAATATTGTTGGTACCTGCGAAGAGGACATACCCAATTGCAAAATTGACATAGGTCTTCAGATGTCTTGAATGGGATCCATGTCATCCAACTTCATGGATAAGAACCTGTTTAAATTAATGATACACAAATTCAAGTCCTCATGGAACAGTCTAAGTGTGTGCTGGGATGGGGAATGGAATACAATAGTTTAAATACAGTTGTTTACAGAGATACTCTGGGAGGTCCCACCTAGCTCCAGGTACTGTTAGCTCAAGAAGGGGATGCTTCCACTAATTCCCTTCTCATATATGCCAATCTGGTGTGAATGTATTGCATTCTTTGGGGTTGTCTCAGATGTAGCTGTATGGGTCTCTGAAACAAGACCTTGCACTCCGTTAACTATCATTGGATTGTAGTGTGCCTAGGTAGGTGATTTAATCTCAGATTGAAACCCCACACCCCACTGAAATCAGAAGTGAAGATGTCTACATTGAATCTGGTTACTTAAGCTATCCTGCAATTTTCCCCATACTTATTGGAGTAAATGAGGCCATTCTAGGATGTAATTGGTCTGATAATTCTTATGAAGTGACTCCTCCCTCCTTCAAAAGGAGATTTTCATGTTTTGTCAGAGAGATTCTGTTCCTTATTTCAACACCTGCAGTACTTCACTGTGCATGTGAACATCCACTTTACAAAACCATAGCTGACTGACTGTTCTTTTCAGGATTTGCTCATCTGCAGATTTCACTAGGGCTTGTAGAAGGAGAGCACCTGCCTCTTGATAAGATGAGCTTCTCCATGTCTTTCTCAGTGAATTGTAGAAGGCTGTTGCCACCCTCTGGACATTCACAGGAAAGTGTTTGAAGGAAGGTCAGCTCCAAGTTGTTCAGGTAGGGCATGTCAAGGCATTGTAAAGGAAGATCATCCAAAGTAGTGGAGACAACAATAGACTGGAAATCAGCAGCAGTATAACCCTGTTCCAATCAGCATTGTCTGTGAGTTGAAGAGATATAATGAGAAAAAGGGTTATTTAATGTGTTACAAAGAGAGCTCTTTTTTACCCTGGGCATGCATGGTATCCACACATGGCACAGCAAAGAACAACATATATTTAGCCAAGTGCTAAGTATAACATCTCCTTACAATTCACTTAGCCCTCATCTTGACTGAAGGGTCGATGAGAACAGTATTTCTAGCTAGAGTGAGCACAGTGTAAAGTCATCTTTAACCCCTTTGTGCATATTGTCATGATTTAGAGCAATGAATGAGTACAAGGATTAAGAAGACTTCCATGGACAAATTATAGACCATAATAAAATTCTATAGAATGTAATAGAATAATGGAGTAGTTTGGGTTGGAAGGGATCTCATCATCTCATTCCAACCCCCACCATGGGCAGGGACACCCTTCCCTAAACCTGTTTGCTAAAGCACCATAAAACTGGCCTTGAACACTTAATATAAAGCTATTCATCAGAATTCTGGGACTGGATTAAAAATATTTAGTTCTTAAATTTCTTTAGTTGATGATGAAAATTTTCCTCCCTCCTTGCCATCAAACATTGTCAGTTATCAAAAACTGCACAATCACATGCATTTTCTCATAGCATCTCATAGAATAGAATTGTAGGAATCATAGAATTGTAGGGGTTGGAAGGGACCTCGAGAGATCATCGGGTCCAACCCCGCTGCCAAAGCAGCTCCCTAGGACATATCACTCAGATAGGCATCCAGACAGGTCTTGAATATCTCCAGAGAAGGAGACTCCGCCACCTCCCTGGGCAGCCTGTCCCAGGGCTCTGTCACCCTCACTGTGTAAAAGTTCTTCTGCATGTTGGTGCGGAACTTCTGTGCTCCAAATTGCAGCCATTGCCCCTTGTCCTATCCCCATAGACCACTGAAAAGGGGCTGGCTGATTCCCCCTGCATCCCCTGCTTCAGATAATTATAAACTTTAATTAGGTCCCCCCTTAGTCTTCTCTTCTCAAGGCTGAACAGTCCCAACTTACTCAGCCTTTCCTCATAGGGGAAATGCTCCAGGCCCTTAATCATCTTCATAGCCCTTCTCTGGACTCTTTCCAGGAGATCCCTGTCCTTTTTAAACCAAGGAGCGCAGAACCGGACACAATACTCCAGGTGGGGCCTGATCAGGGCAGAGTAGAGGGGGAGGATCACCTCCTTAGACCTGCTCCGGATGCACTCCCGGATCCCATTGGCTCTCTTAGCCACCAGGGCACACTGCTGGCTCATCGCCAACCTGTCATCAACCAGGACCCCCAGGTCCTTCTCCACTAATACAAAAGACAAAGTCACCTTGCAATTTTAAACTCAGAAATGCGCAACAAAAAAGTTTCCTATTGCTCATTGCCACCAAATTTAACTCTGAAAAGCCGACAGAACAGGTATACCTAACTGTTTTCTTGTAATCCTTTTCTTTCTGACCCTTTCCAGCTCTCTTTAGCTTTCACTTCCTTTACCCCTTCCATATAATTTATGATGACTTTTTGTAGCCATGTTGTGCTCTTCATTGTAGGGTGACATTTTAGCAGAATTGTCCATCTGTGGGAGTGTGACTCCTTGTCACAGACCTGCCAAGAACTTCATGTGGCCTGATAGTATGAAGTTCTGTTGAAGAGATAAAGATTCCTCTTCTTAAGAAAGTTTGTCTTTAATCTTCTTGTCTGCTTCTTTCTCACCATATCACCTAACCTCTTAATGACTTAAATGATGGGATAGAAGAAGGGACTCTCACAAGCCAAATTTCCAGAAAACCACAGCATAAAACTTCATTTTCAGTTGTGGCCACTGGTCCTCCATCACACTTGAGTTCCAGGGTTTGGCTCATTACCAGACTCACCAGTGAAGGAAAAGAGGTATACAAGTACAGTCTGCTTTCCCAGACAAGTATCAGACAGACTTCTGTGGAGCATACAGCTGACATAAGACTACAGCTTTTGGGTTAGGTGAAGACAGACTCATAATGCATATCAGAATGTATTGTCAAGATTGGTCATTTGTTAACAACTAAAGGGAAGTATATTAGATCTGTGGATATGTTTAGACATAAAAGGCAGTGAAGATGGGTGTGAAGGTTGCCTTTACTTGACTTCCAGTGATAGCAATGGTGGGAAATGCATTTCAGTATCCTTCATTGTTTTTTCACAAGTTCTGGTGTGATGCACTGCCAGTGAGTGTTACATAGCACACTCTGTGCTCTGTCTCCATCAGCTGAGAATCTGTTACTTTCTCTTCTCCTTCCCAAAATTCACCATACAAAGAATCATATTTAGAACTGACACTAGTTCTTTTACACATTATTATCACATGAAGATTCAAGAGCTGAATGTGCTGTCTTTGTGACATCGGCACCCTTAGGCAGATATAGAAAATGCAAAATATGAAAAAACTGTAAACAAGTTTGAATTACTTAGCTTCAAAATTAAGATGAACTTCTACTCATCTGTTTTCTGAATTCTAAAAGTTCCCTCAGCAAGTTCTTTTGCACATGCCTAGGTCTTTTGGTAGGACTAAGAAACTCATTAGCTATCTGATGTGCAAGTCCAAACAAGTAGATCCTCCACTACCTAAGTATCCTAATGTTTTCAAATCTAGGATTGAAATCTAGCCTGAATATTCTAGAAATCAGCCATCTCCTTATTCACCTTAACTCTCTTTTCTACCAGTAGAGTCAAGCACACCTCTAGGTCCGTTCATCTCATCCAAAGATATCTCTTATGAATCACCCTGTTATAGTATCTGTCCACCACTGACTGAAGAGAAAAATTAAAACCAGCTTAGGAAGCAATTCTATCCAACATTTTTCTTGGCACAGTCATATTGGCAGAAGGCAGACTAATCTGCTCAAGCTCCTATCCTATACCCTCTACTCCTTTCACATACACTGAAAGAACTGTCTTTTTCAAAGCTATGTTTTAAAGTCCATGCTTCAAATCTGTGTTGCTGATAAACTAAATGTTTTACCAAAGCACAGCCTTGGACTTCCATAACTAACCTGTAAATGTTTACATGAGATACCACTTACTAATGTATACACTAGACTACTGATCAGAGTGTCTGTCAAGTAGTCTGGAAGTCCTAGCAACATATTTGTCTCTAGTGGGGTTACTTCTGATGTCCATAGCACTCAGTGTTCTAAACCCAAATAAAAAAATTTCCTGGCAGTTCATAATGGGGACAGTCTCACAGCTCCTCTTGAAGTTCCTCCACTAAAAAGGAAAATAATATTATTTTTAATGGCCTAATGATACTTTAGTGAATTGAAGGGTAAAGTTTGTAGGTGCTGACCAATTTTACATGGCTTCTTTTCCAGTAGGCTGCTATTTGATCTTCCTGTTTGGGTCACCTGCTTTCCTTAAGGAAAATAAAGGTGGCAAATTCATGCTCTGTTTTCAGAGCCATGTACCTCAAACTTAAAAATATCAAGAGCAAGCTTTACTTGCTCTTTACAAGAGCAAATTGTGACTGATCTCTTTAGACATACCCCTGCTTAAAACAGAGACCATTTGCAATATGTTAATATGTAGACAAGTTTTCAAACACCTCTCAAATATTGGGGTACCTCAGCTGGAGGCTGAAGATGGTCTGTATCAGACCCAGTGTAACTCCGTAGTTTTCAAAAAAAAAAAGTATTGATTTGAATGAACACTAATTATAATTGGAGAAAGATAAGCTGTGGATTCAACAGAGGGGAAAAAGGCTAATGCTTTTAAAATGTAGCCTGATTAATGAGGCTGTCATAGAACTTATTTATAGGTGTGCTGTACAAAGTATCATAATCTCTGGAAAGATTTACAGCAAATTAAAGCCATCAGAATTTAGAAATCATAAAACTAATTTGACTCAAAAGGATATTCCATACAGGCCAATCAGAAGATTATAGCTGAGGCAGAGAGGTTGTAAAGAGCAAGTGTTCTCAAACTTTTCTGGGGTGTGGGTCATGTTTCAACCCCTTGACTCCCATTTTCCCTTCCTACTAGTCAGTACATAGAGCATTACACAAATAGATACCAGCCTTCTGTAACAGCAACAATCGCCTTCTATGAAATAGAGGCATTCAGAAACTATTTAATATAATTTTGGCTGGTTTTAATGTAACATAGCAGCTGGAAATGCAGAGGAACCTGTGCTTTGCTAGTCAGTTCTCTGTGGACCTCCAGTAAGTGCTCCATGAATCACTAATGGTGCATGGTCTACAGTTGGGAGCTATTGATTTGAAGAAAGCTGAAGTAAACAGATAGACCTTGTAGTATGTGGTGAAGGTCACTAAATATAAAACCCAAAGTTTTCCCTACAGTGATGGTGCTTGTGGTATCCTAGAAGTTTTTAAAAAATATATTAAAAAATGGGATATTTGGGATACTGTATTTAGAGTAAAGGAAGAACATCAACAGAAACAGAGACCCAGGTATATAGAAGCAAGACTCAGATCATCTGTAAAGTTGCAAAGGAAGGAATCTAGGCTATTTTTTTAACAATTACAAGTCCCTTTAATGTAAACAGTCTTTAAACCCTGACTTCTAGGGTTCTAAAGGACCACCCAGACTAAGACAAATTGAGTGGGGTACAGATAAACCTTTTGTAATTGTAAACCTGCATCACAGAGGATAGTAGCCAAGAAACAAGAAAGCATAGTTCTAATCTTTAAAGGTACAGAGGGGAAAAAAAGAGTACTCTAGCAGGACAGGGCATAAAGCTGTGTCTGGAAATGCTACCAGAGCTGTAAAAGGAGGAAAAAACACCAATTATTACAATCACTCAGAATTTAATACAAAGTCAAAAGAAGAGAGCACTTAGAAATGATTGATTTCCCAGCCTGCCATAATGTCTTTGGATATCAATATAACATTTGATGATACCAATGTTTGCCTCTTGTTCATCTCGTAGCTCTATAGACGTTAACTTGCAGGCAGCCTTGCTGGCACGAGAACATAATAGCATATAGGATTTTGGCTATATTGAGCACTGGATAATTTTGATGACTTCTAAAACCCTTCAGCGTAGAAGTGCTTTATTTTCAGACTCCACTATAATTAGTTACAAAGGTTATTTGAGTGAGGCGTGAGGCAAGGCTGGAAGGTTATTGTTAAATGAAATCAATTTCACCTACTTTTTCTCTTGCTATAATATTTTCTTTTAAATCTATAGTGAAGAAATAGACTATTTCAGTCAGTCATTTACCAACAAAGACTTGTTCAGTAGTTTCAACAATAAGTTCAAAAACAATGAAAGGATTCAGCTGATGCCAGCCTTCGGTTGAATGGTTCTCTGCATCTGTCAGGCTGTGTCTCCACCTACATTACATATTCCAAGCATGGCCAGCTTCTTCAGTTTGAGGGAAGACACTGTTGACCTATATAAACTTCTCACACTTTAACTGAAGTTTGAGCAGAGGCAGCTCATCCCACCAGCTCTGAGCAGCCTCATGCATTACTGATACTCCATAGTTTGTAAGATCAAAAGAAAAAGGATGTGTCCCCAGAAAACCTGGTCTCATTTTGTAGTGTATGAACTCGAAAAAAAAATAAATCTCAAGAAACTACAGTGCATCCCATGTTTTCAAGTGGGGTGGATGGAAGAAACATTCCAGCAGAAGCAGAGTAATGAACTCTTGATTTAAGAACTGTGCTAGAGAATTGAACTTTGTTCAAGAACGCTACAGACGTGGTAGCTACTAATAGAATAGGGAGCTGATACACAGTGCATGAATGTCGCAATTATCCGTATTCCGGATTGTGTAATGGTTATGCCTCTGTGCTTATTTGTTTGTGTGAAACTTGGTAGATACAAAACAACCTAATCTGAGATGGACTTGTGTGTGTAAATTCTAAAGCTGAAAAATTATGCCTTTAACAATTGCTTAAGTCCTGACCAGAAAAGATAGCTGCCGAAAGCATATCAGTGATTAGTCTCTTGACCTTTCTTCAACTTCAAGTCATCAGCTATTGTTTGCCACTGATAATAAAAATAACCTTTATTTTATGAGGTGACTGGCAGACAATCTTTAGAGACCATGGTTTTTCACAAGAGCAACATGCTTAAAAAAGAAATCATATTTAGCAGGCTCAATACAGTGAAATTAATTCAGAAGTTTTACATGAAATTTTAGAAAAATTCTGTCTATATAGAAAAAAAGGAACATTCAAAATTAATTTTAAAGGAAAAAGTGGCAGCAGAAGCTTGTCAGAAAAAGCAGCAAAGTAGTAATTTTTTAAAAAATAAATTTACCCCTTTTTATTTACTGAGAAGGTGGAAAGTTTCTGAAATTTTCCTCTTTTTTGCTGCATTTTGAAAGGGAAAGAGGAAGGACATCAGAGACTGTATGAACCGTGACAGAGAATATCCTGTCTTCAACAATGGCCAGTCCCGAATCCTTAGATATGAACGCTATTATACTTCATTTAAGAGGAGGGGATTTCTTCCTAATCACAGCCAGCAATCATCTCGTGACCTGAAGCTGCAGTGGCTGCCCCCTTCACATGTTCATTCTTCCTAGTGTAATTGCATATGCTACTCTAGACCAGACTTGAATGGAAGTCCCTTTAAGAGAGACCCCAGGAGGTGGAGTTGATAATACAGGAGGTGGCTCTCATTCCTCAGAGTCATTATTGAACCAATCAGACAATATAGTGATAGGGGTCACAACGCAACTAGCAATGCACTTGTTCTGAATGGAATGTAAAGCCAAAACCCTGAATAACTGTGGCCTTTAGACAGGTTTTTTTTTCAAGAGTGAAGGAGCTTGCTCCAGCAAGACCTAACCTGAGGTATTGTGCTTTGCCTGTCTGTTAGTTCAGTCAGTCCCTTCGCCTGCATTAGTAGTATATAGGGGGTATATGTGTGCCTTAAATACCACTCTCCTTCCCCAGTGGAAGGAGATGCAATTCACCAGTGTGATTTTCAGTTTGATGTTCTGAAACATTAGGATCACAATTTTCCAGGAGGCAGAATATCTGTCCCTAAAGTCTGTGCTTCCCACACGCAGTGCGTTTACCCTATTACCCCCTAGTGATCTGTGGAATGGAAGAGCCAGCATGAAACTGGGAAGATGTGGGATTTTTAGATACTTAAGGAATGTCTCCTTTATCTAGCAACCATTGCAGCTCACTTTTTAAAAATGTATGTAACCAGTTAGCAGTTAAAATGAAATTAGTTCTCAAGGCATTCTTTGGTATTTGTCAATTTTAGTGAAGTATTCATTGATCAAAGCCAGGGCTTTTAAAGGGCTTGATGAGCTTGATAACCAAACCTCACTGAAACAAAGTTTGAAAATCTGGCTTAATTTTTTTATTTGGATTTGAGGTTGGGAGAAAAATATCTACCAGCTGAAAAGGATCAACATAAGGTGAAGGTGCCATGTCTGAGGTGTACAAAGTATCTTCAAATATATGAGTGCTGTAAAGATGTCAGCATTGTAATCTTCAAACCACATAGCCAGAGAAGGATTCAGAAGTCAAATGACTCACCTGGCTTGTATCAGTCTCCATAGGCTATGACAAATCTGGTGGCTGCTGGACCACTTGGGGAACTCTGTTACTGGCTTTCTGAAAGACAATTCTTCCTGCCTCGCTTTCCATATGTGCGAAAACGGGGGATGGGAGGAGTGTAGTTGAAAGCTATTTTGAGAGCTACTAATGAAAGGACTGGACAAAACAATCGCTGATGTCATTTTTTCTGCTGCCTAACTAGAACTACTTTCATTCATACAAATTTACTTTGACGAGTCAGTATCTGTTTCTTGTTACAAATGATATCAAAATATCAGACATCTAGCTTGTAGCATTTTTTAATGTAGAGAAAATCCATTTAAAATAATTTTTAATGTTGGTAAAATACACTACTCATATTTTTTTCCACCTCCTAAGTTTTGAATACGTCTAGGAACTTGAGAGATCAGATCTAAATTGGGTGGATCAGTAAAGTGTACGAGAGTCAATGAAGTTGTGCAGGTTTACATTATCTAGAAGTATGGCCCAGAGTGATAAGGACTGGCAGGAGGAAAACTGCAAACACCATCACCCCACCGCACCCCACGCCCTGAAACACATATTATTAAAACTGCTGTAAAATATTATTCTTTCTGCTAAACATGTAATATATAAAAGATACATCAATTTTTCTTGCTTCTATAAAGACTATGTAGTTTTAAATGCCTTTGCCAGTCAGACTTAATCTACTCAGCCCAAAGACAAGCTGTTACAATCATATACTGCACAGAACATTTGCGTATCTCTATGTGTGTTTTTGCATGTGGGTGAACGAGAGAGAAAGGCATTTACAACTGAAGAAAGCCACTAATTAGGCAAATTAAAGTACACTTTTTTTTTAATCAGAACCTCAGATATTTTGTTTGCTGTTTATTGTTTATTGGAAACAATCCTTTTTCTAACACTGGATTTTGAGAATTTTGTGGCTTATGTTGTCTGTTTTGCAATTTATACTAGTGTGTAAAAAATTCCCAGCACATACACTTAATCAAAACAAGCCCAATTAAGCCCAGTACTCCAGATTCCACCTCATTAGCTTTCTGTTCCTAAAATATAACAGATGTGATTGCTGCGGGCCATGAGTTAAAGACGAATTTTTCAGCTAAGCACTTACAATACAACCTAAAGTTATATGAAGATTTAATTATTACTTTCATTTTCATGGCTTCCTGTAAAAGCTCATTTTTCACTTAAGAGCAATAGTATTCCGCTACTGCACTTTACCCACTGTTACAGAGAAAAGTATCTAAATGAGGAAGAAGGGTCAGGGGTCCTGTTTTTACTCTTGGCCTCACATACTGGATGGGAGATTTCACAAACTTGTATGTCCTTTCAAAACTACTGGAATTCAAAAAGGAGTCAGGATCTCAGCTTGCAGAATATCACTTCTTCCTAAAAACTCTTCACAAATGTGAGAATGATTTTGTAGCATGTTTACTTGGCATGATGATCTGATGGCTTAGTGTACCAGCACGAGCTGGCTCGTACTCCCCTCAGTAATTCTTGCTACTTTTTAGCTGGATTTTAACTGTTTAGAACTACCAGCTTTCATATAATAGCCAGTGTAAGGGAAAATATTATCCTTTTCCTGTAGTCAAAAAGCCAAAGAGGGTTACTGTAGTACTGACAACAGGGATATGAAGGGAAGCCCTGCCAATTGTTACTAGCTGTATTTCTTTGTTAGTACCCCAGTGTCAAGCAGCTGAATCTCTCCCATGCTTCATCCTTGTTATGAGAGCTCAAGTGTCTGGTGGATCAAGAATAATCTGTGGCCAAACCAAAGCAATTCCAAGAATAATCCAGATGCAATGGTCTGACTTGTCTATGTCACAATTCACCATGGAGATTTCCAAATAAGCTTGCAGCTTTCAATCAATGAAACTTCTTCACAGATTCTGTACTGACCCATTACTCACACCATCTTCTCTTCTAATTTCCCAGAAGACTGAGGTACTTGGGACCCATTTTCTAAGCCTGTTCAGTTTGAGGAGATTTTTGCTGTGTTGAGAGAGCTAAGAAGATAACACTCCCAGGGTCTACACAGTGCAAGGTTTGTCACAGAGCCTCAGCATCCTGGTTCAGTGAAGTCAACTGTGTGTAGAAGTGTGCACATAATGCACATTTAATATCAAAAAAATGGACATAAAAGAGTCCCATTAACAGTAGTAGAAATACCAGAGGCCCCAAAAAAGGCCTTAAATTATTACATAAGGTGCAAGACAGGACTAACAATTAAAATTACACAAACGACCTGATTCACCACTCTTGACACATTTCTGTGTTGGATGACTTTTTAAAAGTCTGTGGTTGCTCTCTCAGCAGGGTGGGTATCTGAGATAACTTAATTGAAGTCAATGAAGCTGCACATTGACATAAAACTAGTGTACTTAATAGGAGGTTAATGCTCAGAAGAAAAGAGAAGCCAGGATTAATTTTTTGGAGAGATTTTCTTATGGTTGAGGTCTTCTCTTGCTTGTATTTTCCCACTGCATTATTCTTTCTTTTCTCCCCCCCAAAAAGATTCATTAAAAAAATGAGCATATTTGCTTTGTGGTTTACACTGAAAAGAAGACATAGCTTTTCTGTTTGCTAAAATGTGGAAAGAGATAAATAATGAAAATTTCCAGTGATTAGTCCCCAAGGTCTTTATTTATGGATCCCTGGCACAGATACACTTCAAGTAAAAGCCCAGTTTAATATTTATGATGTGCTAGGTTTCTCTAAATGTATAAATTTGGCAATTATCATGGGAGTTATTCCTTATTTATCTACTTTTGACTTTTAATTAGTAGGATTGCCATTTAATCACTAACAGTCTCCCCTTCTAAAAAACACCCTACCTGCTCCTTCTTTGATGAATGTGTTCCCATTGTGTCACTACTCCTGTTAGAAGATCTGTCTTAGTTATTCCAATGACAAGCTTTCATGTAAAAATACTAGATCTACAAAAACAGTCTCTTGAAGTGACATCTCAAATTGACTGGGCACCCTGCAACTGCTATACTGCTACGTACTCACTAACCTTCAGCACACAAAGGCTTTAGGGGACTCACTAAAGGTGACCAATGGCCCTTGAAATGCTAGTACCCATTTTTTTTAAAAAAAGAAAAATATTACATGTGTGCAAGTGAATAGGGAAGAAAGAAGCCTGGCACAGCTTCTTTAATTACACATAATAATATTCAATGTAAAGATTATACCTTTTTCCAAAACAATATAAAACAGTGTCACAGAAATTATAGCTTTGTTAAAAAGTTCTCTCTAACATTAATCAAGTCACTTCCATAGAGATGAAACTACAAGCTCGAACATGCTAACATTCAGCAATGTGTTAGTAATAGCATCATTAACACATACCATATATAGCTGCATGGAGTGTCTTATACTGAGCTAGTGCCAAGTCCCAGTTTGTCAGGTTGGGACAAGGGAATGGCAAGATAATTTCATTCACTCTACTGGCTAATTAAGATGGAGCTTAAAGCATGGAAGCTGAGAACCTTAGCAGGTCTGCTGTGCCATTCCTCCAGGGTGACTTTGTAGGGAATAGTAAAAATACTTAATATAGTCACTGTTGCATGTTAAATGATTGTCAGGGAAGTGCAAGTTGTACAGGTTGAATCAGTAAAGGGTGAACACTGCCATCAATGTGCAGTATTCATTCCTCCCTCTCCATTCATCCTGGTCTTATGTTTGCTCAAGTTGCTATGAAAAACTAGGTGTATTTTTTTATAAAGAGGATCTTGACATTTACTTTAAAACCATTCTATCTTCCTACAATTGCCTGTTACCTGGTTCATAATGTACAATTTTGCCCTGAGAATGTAATGGGGGAATTAGGACCTGTTCATCTATTTAGGTTTCCTAGCAATTTCCATTATGAAGGAATCTTGTGTTCCCATTTGAGGAGCTGTCTCACTGCCCATCTTTACTGCAGCTCTTAGCAAATGAATGAATACCATGCCCTGCTTCTTGTGCATCTGCCTTACTGGGTTATTTTTTAACCTTACATTGATACAATTATTCTATCCTGAAATCTGATCTTTAGAATCAAATTATAATAAACTTCAGCCAAGCCCATCTTTCTCTAATACCTGCAGCAAGCTTGTCATAATAATAGCACTATCTAACTGGATCCCAGTTCTTCATGCAAGACCTGTTTGATGATGTGAATGACCATCTCCCAAATAACACGCATATAATAATGATGAATGAAAAGCAGGTCTCTGTAGTGATACTCCAGTTCCCCCTGTATGGGAGAGGTCTTAATTGTTCCCCTCCTAAAACCATACCTGGTTGCTGCTCAGCACTATGTCTCTCAGTTAAGAAACCATTTGATGTATGACATTTCCCCCTTAATGGGGGCTAATTTTTGATGTTTAGCATAAAAAAAAAAAAGTCCAGATCAAAAGGACATTTCCTTAGCTGGTGCAAATTGGCCAAGCAGCACTGTCAGCGGGGATACTGGATATATAATAGCTGAGTATTCAGCCTATTTGTAGTTCAGTATGAGTTATCAGGCTGAGGGTATGGAAGTAATAACCCAAGGTGCCAAGTAATAGTCTTTCACAAAGTCATCATGCATTTTTCAGAACCTGAAAATTCACAGATAAGTTAGATTTTTTGGACCAGTTCTTCCTTCAGCTCAGATTTCATATTACCCATATTTTAGTTCTTTATAAAAATGAAATGCACTTCATCTCAGTCTGTACACTCAATAAAATAAATCTAAAAGCCAGAACTGTCTTTGCGTCAAAAAGAGTTATTCTGCTATAAAGCAGTAATCTGTCTCTCACTTTTTTGGATTTAAGTAGAATGAGAAGAAATGACATTTAAAAATGGGATGGACAACATTAGGAATATATTGTTGAGAACAATCTGGCAATGGGAAAGGAGTGAATAGCCTAACCCATCAGCTTCCCTTCCATCTCCAGCTGTTGTGGTTCTCCAAGTGCTGAGAACACATGATTTAGTAACTTCAGAGATGAAACTGATTGCTTTATTCTTTGGCACATCTGTAATGCAGCGAACAAAACATATATATTTGTATGCATGAGATTTAAATTAGAGACAGACAAAAGCAACTAGAGGGTGGATTCTCACTATCAATTAGAGGTACCGTTTGCACAGGAGGTGGTTACCTGTTGGAAGTGCATTGATATGAAATAAAAAGATTGCGTGAAGAAAATGTAGATGATATGATTGCAGTTTAACAGGAAAGAAGGAAAGACTCAAACAAAATGAAATTACAAGAATGGAGAACAGAGGTGGTTTGGGTACTGCAGAGGACAGGCAGGTGTTTAGATTAAGAAAGTGTTATCATGACACTGTGGAAGCTGAATACAATAAGTGACTCATGAAACCAACTTCTGAATCTCTTGAACAAGTAGGATCCATAATTATTGCTAGAAAAGTACTGACAAAAGAAAGGTAACAACTGACAGCAACAATTTTCTGTAAGATGGAGAAAGTAAAGTACAACGTTGCCACAAATTAGACCATCTGAATCAGACACTGAAGCAGTAATAAATAAAAATGTTAGACATTACAAAACATCATTGGCTGGACCCAATCTAATGCTTAAATGCCTAAATGCTTCAGTATTGCAACATCCAGTGATACTGAAATGACTCTGTGACATCCAGCACTTCAGATGGGCATGTAGGCAAATAGGTGTATTCAATAACATGTCCAGTACACTGTACACAGGTAACACAAAGATAATCATCACTAGTCAATTGGAAAATACCAGTTTCTGTTCCCAGAGCCACTTCTGTTGTCAAAATTAAGCAATGATTGGAAATAAAAAGAAATGCTTACAGTCAGCCCCCTTTCTCTGAGGCAACAGTACCCAGCACCAAGATGCAGCATAACATCACTATTCTCTTTCTCCTTTCAGGCCAAGGAAACCTGAAATCTTTTACACACTGACACAGCTTCAAAAGGGAAACTACGATATTTTATGAACATAACACATTCCAGTGGGACACAGATAATAATACCCTTTTTCAGGCAGAAACAGGAACTGAACCAGGGTCACCCACTTAATAACTGAATGCTGTACAAATGCTAGCCTACTATGTAGCAGCAGATGCAGCACTGATCTGATTACAGGGGCTGGCCAGCAGCGGGGGGATACTTCTATTGCTTAAATAGAAACGTGCACCTGGATGAACATCTGGAAATACTGAGCAAATGTACCAAGCTATATAATTCAAAGAGGCTCTGCTGAAGGAAACCCGGATCTCTGAAAACATATATCAATTTCTCTACTTTTCAAAAAAATTTTAACACTTGCAATTCCATTTTCTGCAGACCCCAATACTTGCAGAAGATATTTAGAGGTGCTCTTCAAATGTCTGGTGAGTAGACACGTTCAGAAAAGCTAGGCAGAAAAAAATCAAGTTTCTGCCATACACTAGGTTGCTTAGGTGTGCCAAACTGGAAGTACTTCTGTAGATTTGCAGACCTCAAGCATTATAGGAATTTGAGGTACTCAAGTCGAAGTGTCTGAGATTTAGGAGGCTATAGAGAGAGGTAGCAGCCAAGAGTAGGGAGCAGGGATGCTAAGTAGCCTCTGCGCTGCTGCTGCATTTGGCACACTGCTGTGCTTCTCATCATCAGAAGAAAAGAAGCAACACGAAGCTTCAGTAAAGTCCTTGCCTTCTTCCAGTCTTGCCTTCTCTTCTTTCTGTTGTGGGGACAGACAGATTTAAGTGCTGAAGGAAAAAAAGAAAGTTGCTCAAGCTGTATTTGTTGCTGAAATTGTCATGCCCAGGGAAAGCTGACAGGACAGATGGAAGGGTCCTTGAGGCTGGAGCTCATCTGGAGGTGGTCTGTTTAACCACGCTGACCTGCAGGCTAAAACCTACAGCACAGCTCCCATTCTTACTAGAGAGGTGCCTAAAGGGATAAAGATAAAATTTAGTTTTGGTTAAAAAAATTGGAAAAGGAAAAAAAATAATCTGTGCTTAACTGAATCAATATAACTACTCAGGATTTCATTTCACAGCAAAATAGCTTCATCAGCTACTTGTGCTAAAGGTTAATTAAGATTATATTTGTCAATACATAAATATGGGTATGTACATTTCTGGGAATTTTCACTAACTCCAAGATTACATCTGCTATTAACCATTCCTGAAATAATGCTTTGGTATGTTTGGGTACACATTTCTTAGTCCTTATCACCATATTATATTAGACACTGTGATCCTATGAATCAGAACAGTCTCATACGTAATCAGAAAATATGCCAAAAGAATCTCAGACCAGCATTCATGAAGATAAATGCTGTTGTCTCTAATTTATTCTATGAAACAGGTTTAACAGGATTCCAGATCTTCCAGAATGTATATAGCTTGATATAAAAATAGGAACCTCTTGGTGAATTTGTACGTATGGCAGGATAAACAGCATGTTCCCTTCTGCCTCTAAAAATGTAGTATTTCCCATTCTTATTTCCATGTGAAATTCTGGAGCAGAAATTAAACCTTAGCATGATCCGTCTCAACTAAAAATTAATTGGTAAGTGAGAATTGTTTTCCATGTTAACATTTCAGGTGTTACTGAAATTTCTTCGGAATCTATCAAGCTATCATTATGAAAGTATAGACAGGGGAACAATATATGTAGAATATAGCACATAAATCCAAAGGGCATCTAGAGGAAATATAAAATTATTTTATCTTTTCTCATGGAACATTTCGCCATTGTTACCTTTTCCATTTCCAGAAAATGGAGTCATTGAGCTCTTTCTATATACACAAAAAGAAAACATGAATTTTGTTTCATATAGGAAAGATAGAATGATCTGTTCTTTCTATTTATTTTTAGGAAGTGCAGAATAATAAGACCCTACTTTTAACCCTATGCCATAATGAATCATAAAGGATGTGCAATGAAATCAATGGAAGGCGAAAGTACAGCAAAAAATGTGAAAGTGAATATTTTTCTCAGCATGCCAACATCCCTTGGAATTAACTCCAGCAGGAGATTATTAAGTCAAATATCGTTGAAAGATTTTTAAAGGGCTGAATAATTTTATGAGTAATAACAACAATATGAATGTTAAAGTAATCTATTGCTATGCTTCCAAGGGTAAATTGATAGCTGCAGGGGTCAGGAAGATATCCCCTTCTCTACCTTCCTTTCCACACAACTGTCTAAGTGCATTAAGAGCTTTTCTTCTACTTCCCCTCAAGCACCAGACATTGGTCACTTCCGAAGGCAGCAAAAATGCAAGACTCAACAAATGAGAAGGAACATAGAATTTGCCTGATTCAGTATGACAAATCTTATGCTCCTTCTTATCACCGTTATCATCATCATATCTCCAGCATAAAAAAGAGATTGTTTTTCAGTGTTCAGCACCCCTGTGTGTGCAGCATAGTTACTTAGAAGTTTGTTGTTCTAAGATGCTTAGTTCTCACATCTCATCAACACCTCCTTCTGAGACTCTAGCTCTCCACTTAGCGGATTTCATGAAGTTTCCAAGCTCAGGCTCCAAAGAAAGCTGAAAAGGGTAGGGGGGTGGAGGGGAGGAAGAAAAGAAAGAAACCCACATAAAAATCCCTTGATACAATTTTCCGCTCTTGTCACCATCAATTTGCCCCAAAGAAAGAGTATTAAACTATTCACGCTATTTTGAGATCTTCTGAGTGGCCAGCAGGAATAACAGGTGGGGAGACACAGGAATAAATCTTGATCCAGTGTATATTTCTGCTGGTTCTACTAGCCTCAAAAGTTGTCCCATGACACTTTTTTGAGATATTTTAAAAATATTTCAAACCTTTTTGCTGAATGTTTCATCTGCTGAAATTATATAAATGCTTTACAGGGATTTAAAAGGCTTTGTGGAAGGCCCATCCCTGGAGGTGTTTAAGGCCAGGTTAGATGGGGCTTGAGGCAACCTGGTCTAGTGAGGGTGTCCCTGCCCACAGAACAAAGTCTTATGTCTTATGTGGTATTTTTAACTTTGCCTCAAGTAAGACTTCAAGGCTAGATTCTAACACTTGTACTAATGAACTAAGTGGCACTCAGAATCATGCTTCCTAAGTTAGAAGTGGCAATATCTGAACCTTAAAAGATTATTTTCTGGATATCAGAGATTGCTCTGACAACCTCAAATGCCTTCAGTGTATAAATTCAGTAACATTAAGCTTTATATCTCACAAAACAGATATTTACAACAAAGAAATAACTCATTCAGAAAAGTATAAAACACCTTCAAGAGATTCATACTCAAACTGATTTTGAAAAGGTTTGTTTCTATACCAATGTGATAGATCTCTGAGCAAGAAGACAAACACTTTTTTTCTATGTATTGAGCTAAATATTTCTGACAAGTTGATAAAATACCTTTGTTTCGGAAATCTGAATGGGAATAATAAACAGATCAAGGTTTAATGCTAGAGTTCTTGACAAAAAAGTAGGGGTGCAGGTTGGAATCCACACAGAATATTTAACTTTTGTATTATTCTGCCAGTGTGGATTTTAGTTGTGGTTCCTATACCAATGTGAAGGTAGAGTTGGACACTGAGGATAATGAGTCCCAAATAGCTCCAAGAATTTGTATTTATTGAAAGCAAGCAAAGGTACTGATTTTTTAATTTTTACATTTTTTTTAGAGTAGTGGCATCTTTTAAATTGGAGATAAATTGCTTCCAATTAACGAGGATGGATGTAAAGTCAAAGCTTAATCTGTCAAGACAATCTCACTTAGAAGTCATAATTCTTTCTGCATCTGTTGGATTGCAAGCTTCAGGTCACGAACAAATATCCACTACCTTCTAAAACATTTGACTAAATCCTGTCATGAGTTAAGGTGGCTGCCTAGTGACCCATGCTGATTTCAGTTTCTTCTTGAGTGCAAAATATTCTTTGTTGTTAGAAACTTACCTATTGTATGCAAGATCACCATGAGTAGCCATATACCTGGAATGCTGAAACCTTCTTCTCACTTTTTCTCTAGGAGTCCTGGAAGTTTTGTTCCAGGTCCAGTACCATTCAACACAAATGACCTGTGGCATACCAAAGTCTATTTTTAATAATAAACTCAGGATTTTGACAAAATTATCAAATTATAAACAATCCATAGAAAGAAAAGAGAGTTTTTATATTCTATATCTAAAGACTGTTTACAATTAATATAGGTAAAGAGCTCTAAATACGCTATAAAGCTCATCAATGAGAGGAATAAAATATTCAATTTTGTGTTAAGTTCTTCCTGCTTTGTGAATAACCTTTTTGGCCTTTTGACAATAGGAGTTGTTTCTTTTTTTACTTTACTTTGTATCACTGAATGGTCTCAAACTTGAGGTATAGCAATTATGCATTGTACCTCATTACATCAAATAAAAAACATTCCCTCTAAATCATCCCTAAATGCTGCTGGGTTGCCAACACATAAGACTGACTCAGAAACACTGATTGCCTGTCCTTCTCTGTTAGCTTCATCCCTCTTCAGATTGAAGTTCAAGTTATAAAAAGCCTTTTAATGTTTAGTACACTTAGCTGTTGCTATACTTTTATTATCTAAAAACTAGCTGTTTACAAATATTTCAGTAGAATGTTTTTGTAGATATGCAATGAGTCATTATGTACAGAATAGAAAACAATAAAAAAAGATGCTTAGTTCTTTAAAAAATGCTTCTTAATTTACTCAGAGTAGAAAGTTAACCGATGTTAGATTGCAGTTAACAATAGCTTATGTGAAACTCTTATGACAAAGGGCACTATCCAGCTTGTCTGCTCAAGGAACTAACAGACCTACCAAGAGACAAATGAATGTACTATTAGAATAATTAGGAAATAAAATCCATTACGACACATGCTACTGACAAGCATTGAATTCTTCCAAGCTTATTCAGCTTAGAAGAAATGGACACTGAAAATACTAATTTATCCAGGGCATATCTCTGTCATTTTATCATCCTCAACTCCAATATTATTCTCCTTTTCAGAGTGTCTTCAGGGTAAACTGTGAGTCTATGTTAAGTATCATTTACGAAATGCCGGAGGCGATTGTGCTCTGACCAGGACTTCCTGTGCTGGAAACGTTGTCAAAAGGAACAATGTTTTTTGTGGCAGTCCTGAGAGAATGCCAGCTTATTCAGCTTCAGCTCTCTCTAGATGAGTAAATAAACTCAATTCCTCAAAAGTTGCATCTATATTAACTGTTGGGATGGAGCAATGACATAGTTTTGAAAAAATATCCAGTGACCATAGTTATGGCATATTGTTTCTGTTTCAGAGAGGAGCTGGTGTACATTGAAGAACATCCTTTCCGAGGAATTGTTTGAGGTGCATTATAAATGTATTTTAACTCCTAATGGGGACATAAAAGCCCAAACCAATCATTAGTCCCTCAGGCAGATTTTAACCTGTTTGTGGACATTTTGTACAAGGACTCAAACCAAATGTAATCCAGCACTTATATGTACTGGAATCACATCATATATATGTAAGGTCTTTAGCCTTAGCCTCTTTGATCTAGTGACATTCTACTTCCTTATGTCACTTGCTAAATTAGACATAGTCAACAATATTTAAATGCCCCGCTTTTCACTTTCCTACACCTCCTGGGCAACAATCCAACCAGGTGAGTTAACTATCCAACAATAACTTCAGCAGAAACACACATGTTCATCATGGAAGTTACAGCAAGCCTGGGACCACAAGAACCAACAGCAAAGGAACTCATTGATAATTAAGCTTAACTGACTCTTCAGTAAAAGAATAAAATGAGGACTACAAGTTGTATCATAGTGCCCTCCTCACATATCATCAAAGGACTGCCTGAAACAGCCTTGGCAACAGTTTTGTGGTAGTGGTATTCCAGATGTTTTCCATTTCCTTTCACAAAAACCAGGAGAAAAAATGAAAACTGTAAAGTTACTTCTCTGGATGCCTGAGAGGCGGGGAGTGCACGCAATCCCAGAACATCTGCCCAGCCTCCCAGTACAGTGCATGAGCAGAGCGGGACAGCTAATAGTAACATACATGAAAACTATAAAGTTGAGTGGTTATGTGTCTAAATTAGGTAAGGGGGAACCACAGGGAGAAAGTGAGGAGGAATCCTAACATACACATCTCAAAAATAATTCCAAGCCAGGCACATCAGGAACCCATCAACAAGTCAACAAGTCTCTTTTAGCCAGTTGAGTCCCTTAATCAATGAGTGTTTGTAAAACCTGTGAGGGATGCCATCTATCCATCCCTAGAACAAGCAGTCCCAAGTTGTCTTGAATACAAGTCCTAATCTTCTATATACCTTCTGAAACCCTATGCAAGATAAAGCCTTTAGAGAAGATGGTCTAAGTGGGATTTCACGAATGACTTTGCATCTGTTCAAGTTCCCACAGGATTGTGGATGCTCCCACTGGCAGGTAGCCTTAATGCCCTCAATTTGCAGATTTCAGAGAAACTGAAAAAAGTGTTCAATTGTATTTAAGGAATTACTTTTCTTCAAATGTTGCACAATCACAACCACATATATCTTTGAGAAATTCTATGTCATTTCCCACTAGATGGTCTGTCCTGAAGAACCTGATTCCAGTGCTGAGTTCAGAGTGACTGGATACAGTCACTATGCATGGATCTCTTCATCATGACTGGGGTACTTATATACATATCACTATGCAACTACCACAAATTAGTTACATTCCCCAGATGCCTTGGTTCCATGTAAGGAAGGAAAACGTGTGGATGGTGTGAATCCAGGTCTGCTCTGATAATGTTCTTCATGATTCAGCACAGCTGACTGCTCTCTCAGTGTCAGATTGACTTCTGGGATGACCAGGCTTTTGAATCAGCTCTTATTCTGAAAATTTACGTATCCTCAAAAGTGTCAAAATTCTGACAAAAGAGATCATCCATGCTTCTGTCAAAAACACCTGGGTTTATTCTATTTTATTATGGACACGGAACTTAGGGAGCCTGAATGAATACCTCAGTGATGGGCATCACAACTACCAGGTGAGACAGAGCTCAGAGCCACTGTCTCTTAGCTGAGGAAAGTTTTATCACATATGTGCAGGAATCATTTTTGCTGAGGGCTGTTTTGGAAATATCCTATTTTCTTCATGATGACCTCATTTCTTCACCTAATTCTAGTTAAAGAAATCACTAAGCAGAGAGGCAATTAGTACTTAATTTTATCTTTTTTAACTCTTCCAAATCCAAGAGTTGTGACTTCTGCAGAACATGAGAAAGTACATAAAGTGATGCAGTGTGAACAGTAGAATGACTTATGGTTGTTATTACCATTATTAATTTTATTGTATGTAAAAAATTAAAACCAGCAAGATGTACTGTTAGGGTTTAGTTGGTTTTGTTGATTTTTTTTTTTTAAACTTGTTAAAATGTATTTCAGGGATAATGCAGTGAGACTTTCTGTCAGTATTTTTAAATGATGGCTTTTTCCATCTACCAAAAAAAAGAAAAAAAAGGAAGATATTATGGAACAGATTTTTAAGTAAACAAGAAATTAATTTGAAGACAGTTGCACTTCTTGCTCTGTGACATGACAACTGCATGTTGTTATAGCGACACATATCAAATAAGGAGTTCAGAAAAGTAATGGAATAACATGGAAGCTGCAGCTTCAGGAGAGTTGATCTTAAAACAAATTCAGTTTGGGTTGGGGGGGGTTGTTTTTTGGTTTTGTGAACATATAACATCTGGTTGCATATACAAAGCTGGAAGGGCAACAGTCAGGGAGATAAGTTCCATCAATCTTGACAGTATTTTGTTGTATTGTCTCTATTGATATAGTCAAACAGTAAATTAGAATCACAGAATCACAGAATTGTAGGGGTTGGAAGAGACCTCAAGAGATCATTAGGATAAAAGACTACCAAGAAAGATAAGATAAAAATCTGAAAGTCATGTAATTAAAATGTAGGTGGGATAAAGATCATGTGGAATGAGACTTGAACACTTATCTTAGTGGCAAATGAGGCATCCTATAGTGAATTTCCATGTTAGTCAGCACTGTAATACAAGGAGAAAAAAAAAAAAAGTTGCAGTAAGACCTAAAATCCTCTAGATCCATCTGAACATTTGAAAATATTCAGAAAAAGAAACAAGAACATATGCACATTCCTTTTAAGACTTCCTGATTAAATGTGGTTTCATATTCCCAAGTAGGAGAATAGAATTTTTGTTTTCATCTTTTTTTCTTATGCACAACTAAAAGATCACAGCTACAAAAGGGAAATATAGCCTAACCAAACTACTTTTGCCTGGAATCATTTATTAAGGAAAAGATTTATCACATATTTCCCCTTGATGTATGGTATTAGAGACTAATTTTTGAACTAATCTAATTAAAGTCAATTTTGGGATAGTGGTACTTCTCTAATTGTTTCTGAGACATACACATTAGCAACAGAGGGTGTTATGTTGTCATAGCAACAGGCCTACCATAATGACTTCAGAACTAGAATTGAATTATGTCACAATGGTGGTGTGTGAACAGCTGGTTTTGTGCTATTTTGGGTAGCAGGGAAAGAGACTTGTTGGCTGCAATGAAACCATGTAATTGTGGATCCCACCTTTAGGTGCACATAAAAAGCCCAGCCCCCTCTGTAGGTGTTTTGGTGTTTGGCTAAGGTGAAAGTGTTTTTATTGTGTATTTTGTTCTTACTCTTAAAGTGTGTAAAATTCTTTCACACACATTGAGCTTTGTACTTCACTTAAAGTTGTAAAGTTGTAACTGCATAAGCGACAAATCAGATACATGGGTGAGGGCCTCTGTATGTTCTCTTTTTCCTACACATGACCAACAAATAACAGGATAAGAAAGAGTCCACTGTGATTTTTCTGTAGTCCTCAAGTACTGAAGCATAAACAAGAGACTTCAAACTACACCTATCGTATTAAAATTCAGGACAGCAATGTACTTCATCAAATGGGCTAGCCTGTTGTGTGGAGTGTCTCAGGATGTTTTGTATGAAGATGTACTTCATCTGCTTTCAGATTAGCACTTGCATTGACCAGGATGCCTGACCTTACCTTGCTTTGTTTCCTGCCATTTTTTTTCCTGAGCTTTGCTGGGCCTCCATTATGAAATCATGGTCTAGAAAAAGTGAACTCAGCACAAGATAAAAGGGTTTCCTGTTCATTAATAACATGCTATTAACTTGACAACTTTGTTGTGACTTAGAAGGCAAATACCTGTCCAGATTGCAACACTTAAGTTCACAGCATGGCACAGCTCTCGTAAAGGTGATTCAGAGTAGTTTACAGAAAGCAGGACATTGGATGGTAAAGGTAATCTCCTAAACAACTCCCTTAGTGCTAATGTAGGAAAGACAAGAAAATGTAAGAGTCCAGACGCTGGAGAAGCCAGAAACTATAAAGGAAACTTCAGCTGGCTCATACAGCTCCCTATGCAGATGCTGAGTATGAAGTGCATAATTTTACATTTTGTGGGGGCAGGAAAATAAAACAGTAGGGTTAGGTATTCTAAAAAATAATACTAATAGCAAAATGTTTATCTGAACTGTGTTTTAAATAGAGACTTTTTAAAAAAATAAAAATACTAGCTTTATGAACGGAGAAAATAATATATTTTTATTTCTTTTGGAGGTGTCTTTGGTGCTATCTAGGAAGATGTGACTTCCACATAAAATTTATCTGATGGTTGAAGTTTTTGTAATGCAGTCCTTCCATATGTATTCCCTACTGTTTAATAAGGGCGGGGGTCATACTGCAGACAGATGTACATTCTCTCTCAAGTACTTAGCTGTCTGTTTCACAATACATCTAGGAACACGCTATCTTTCAAACAACTGTGTCTATGTCAAAGTTCATTGAATTTGGTGGACAGGTTAAAAAATTATGGACAAGCAAGGAGGAGGGTTAGATAGACATATAATATGATCACTTAAATTTTTCTTTCTCTAGGAAACCTCACTGGGTAAAATAAGACAAAACAAAGCAAACAAAACCGGAAAACCAGTATCTTACTGGAGACATCTGATAAACTGACACTATTTCCAAAGAAAATTACATCACAGGATTAACATTTTGAGGTTAATTTTAAGCAAATGCTGTAAATTCAAGCTCGTTTGTTTTTGTAACAGAAAGAAACAAGCTGCTATAGTAACTTATCATGTTTGATGATTTCACAGACCTGCAGCAGGGGAACATCTATTATCCCTAAGGGTTTGGTTTGAAAGGATGAGACTAATTTTTTTCCTGTGTTGATAGAATTCTGTTCTAAAGTCTGTTTTCTGACACTCTTTCAGATACTTCAGTGTTCATCTGTCTGTCCTGATGACTGTGGTGTGAGTGAGTAGTTAGATGGATATCCTACTCAAAACTTGACCTCGTATATGGCAACTTTCCTAATAAACCACTGGTTGTTCTGGTATGTTTGGGCATTAAATCACTTGTAGGTGATGATACAGAAGGTTTGGGGAGCTTTGGCATACCCATAGTACTGGTACTCACTGGCTGTGACACAAGACCAACAGACTGTGGATAAGTCAGAGCAATCTGGAGGATATCTGTATGCCCCAGTAATTTTAATTATTTTATATATTTTTAATTCCTCATTGAAAGAAAATCCTTAAAACATCTATCTGAAAATAGAATTTTATAGAAGGCTTATGGACATGCTTCACAATCTGGGTTTGAATATGTTTAACTTTGCTTGATCTGTAAGAGATCCATGCTCAAATTTATGTTTCCCATGATAGTGAGATGTTCTTGGCTTTGCTATATTGAAAACAGTTTTCTGTATATTTTTTTTCTTCATTAGCAGCATCCAAAAAAATCACATTATAATTTATCTGTGATCTCAAAAGCTTCACCAGCCAAATCAGAACTGAGATGAGGAAGAAAATGGGGAACGATGATGAATATTTCCAATTACTGCACATAAGTTTTGTGAAAGATTCAGATGTGTTTCTGTAGAGTCAGGAGTTCAGTTTGGAACACTTGATAAATGCATCAAGTACAATCCATTTTTCTCTGTTAGAACAATCACACTGTTTAGACCACTGATAAGGTATTTGTCTGTCGGCAGCTGTCAACATGTACAGCTACTCAAATGAGCTCTGACAAAATAAAGTTACACAGAAACACGTAGTTCATTCAGCCCAACTGTCTCATTTTAAACATCTTGGGTTTAACAAACCTTCACTGACTGCAGAGCTGAGTTTGCTGGCAACCGTTTTAACTCCTGATAAATCTGCCATGGGGACAAGGATCTCACAAACTATGAAATACTCAAATCAGATGCATACAGCTGCTCAGGAGCTAAGTCCTCTGCAACTGCCCAGTGGGAATGATAATATCATCAGCTTAATGGTATGGATTATTTGGGAAACTGGATAGGAACACAAATTGTCCTAAGCAGCTACAGCATCTAAGAGCTCCCAGTAGATATAGAAGAAAAGCAAATGCTTTTGATTAAGTGTGGACAGGAAACAAGCACTACCATTCACTTAAAATTTACTGTAAATTAAAGGCCCTACTTTTTAGCAAGTTCTATGCATAGACTTCAACTTGTCCCATTCCCAGCTCTTTGTAACATATACAATTAGAGGGGAGCCTTCCACAGAGTATTCATGCAGGGATTTCCAACTGAGCCCAAGTTATCTATCTAAGCTGCCTTCTATAACAACCAGGGATTTGAAATATATTTCATTTCCTTAGAACTACACTCACTATTTTCTTATCCTTCCTCACTTTGAGCAGAAGCATGCCGAGGATCACGCAGACCATCCTAATGACAGCTTACAAAGTGTGGTTTCTACAGAAGGCACATTTTAAAATTTATCATACACTTGAGAAAAAAAAAAAGCTAAATTTTACAACCACAGGAATAGTCCTGGAATCATTGTTGCATATCTGCTTATCTTCCCTCTCTACAACAGTAGCTATTGGGCTGGCTTGTACAAGTATAGAGTTGCAGAACTGTTGCTGATGGCTCAGCTGCATGATCTAAAAATTTTTGAACACAAATTCAAAATCCACCAGCTGACAGAACTATCTGCTCTCAAAGAATAGTGAGAAAATCCAGTATCTAACTATATTGGGCCCAATAGTTCAAGTCTAGAGAGCATATGCAGTGTTCTTGAAGAAAGAAATGTAGTATCTTTTCAAATTGAGATAATATTAGGATAAAACAGGTTTAAGGGATCTCCAACTGAAATAATATTGTGAAATACAATAAAATTAAAAATATGAGATTTATTCCAAAGTTGCCAAATTATAGTTCAAAATTTGGCTGTCTCTATAACAGAACAGAAATAGACCAGAAAGTCATTAGTTGGAGACATATGAGTAACATACAGCCAATACCACTGCTGTCCAGTGTCTCAAAAACTCTCCAACAATGACCATGTCCTCTTAACACTGAAATTATTCTTACTGTCCTTCAGAGTTCATACTTGTAGATTTAAAAACACCGCCCATAACTACATATATATTTTAATGTAAAACTAATGTAGTTTTAAAAACATGTTTACTGCTCAGACAGAAGTCAACTCAAATGAAAATATACACTCACAAAAATGGTGGAGTTAGGACATACTCATAAACCAGTGAACATAAGTCTTCTTGTCCGGTTTTTGTCCCATCTCTCTGTATCCATCTATTGTCTCTCAACATATTCTTACACTTTCCATACTAGAGACAGATTTGCTTCTTTATTGATCCGCATGTATGCATCACTGAGTGCAACAGGGCTCCAGTCTACAATCAAAATTTTGAAGCACTGTGGTTAGAAAAATATATATACAATAATACATGAAGAGGTATCATTTATGGAAATGAAGTGAACAGTGAATGCAAAATAATATTACATAATTGAAAAGAACCAGGGAAGGATGGATTTTACAACTATTGGCTAATGATCTTAACAGTTTGCTCAGATTCCCTCCACATAACACATTAAGCAAAGGTAGAGCTAGAAGGATGGAAGAATAAAGGACTGTGTTTAACTTTTTTCAGTTACACTATAAGAAAAGATTGATAAATGTAATCAGGCATGGCAGAACTAAGAGGAAAATAAATAGGTATTAAAAAAATGATCTGTTTGCCTTTATATTTAAATAGTGTTGAAAATAATTAGAATCCTTAAAGAACAAATAAGATAGGAGTAAAAATTAACATCCAGAAGTGCGTATTTTCAGTAAGCTGTACAAAGCCTATTGCATAGTGTACCATTTAACTAAATTAGAATATTATTTGGACTGATGTCCTCATAAAATTAATGCAAACTTGCAAGGAGAAGTATTTACTGTATATGAAATATGAATTAATATGAGGGACTAGCTAGATATAGTGCTTATTAACAGCAACTCTTCAAAGACTCTTTACTATCCTTCCTCTATATTAAATGCCCAATTTCCATAGACTGAAAACCAGATATAGACTGAAGGCTATTTAATGACTAAAGAAAGGACACTTGCCAAACTTTTCACCTGAAATTTTATCAATTTGTTTTATATTATTTAATCTGTGCTTAATTTAGTAACGTGTTAAAAATAATACCACAAACATTGCAGAAGATGTAAATGAATAATGAAATGATAGGGAATGACTGAGTCCTGCACTCCGGTCACAGCAACCTCAGGCAATGCTACAGGCTTGGGGAAGAGTGACGGAAAAGGATCCGTGAGTGTTACTTGACAGCTGGCTGAACACGAGCCAGCAGTGTGCCCAGATGGCCAAGGCGGCCAACAGCATCCTGGCTTGTGTCATAAATAGTGTGGCCAGCAGGACTAGGAAAGTGATCATCCTCCTGTACTCTGCAATGGTAAGGTTGCACCTCAAGTATTGTGTTCAATTCAGGGACCATCACTACAAAGAGAACATTGATGTGCTCTGGACTATGTCCAAATAAGGGTCAAAAAACTGGACTAGAGCACAAGTCTTATGAGGAAAAGCTGAAGGAACAGGCTCAGTTGAAAGCTTACTGCTCTCTAAAATGACCTGAAAGGAGGTTGTAGCCAGATGGGTGTTGATTTCTTCTCACAAGTAACCAGTGATAGGACAAGAGGGAATGGCCTCAAATTGGACCCAGGGAGATTATATTGGATACTAGGAAAAATGTATTCACCTAAAGTTTTATCAGTCATTGGAACAGAGTTGCCATCTCTGGAAGTATTTAAAAGACATGTGGATGTGGTACTTAAGGATATGGCTTGGTAGTGCACTTTACTGGGCAGTGTTACGTTAATAATGGAACTTGATCTTAAAGGTCTTTTCCAACCTAAATGATTCTATAATTCTCACCAGAGTATTGATTATAAGCAAAATGTAATTTTAATAAATGAAGGAAGCATAAAAACCAAAGCAGATGTACAAGGAGTTTGCAACTAAATCTCAGTATAAAAAGTGGCATATCAGGAGGTGGAAGTGTGGATGGGCTCACTATCCTGAGGAATACAGAATATTCCTAAACTGTGAGGGATGATTCAAGAACAACCCTATGAAATTCAACAAGGATAAATGGGAAGTCCTGTACTGGGGTAGAAATAATCCCTTGAGTTGATTCAGGTTGGAGACCATGTGGATAAGAACAGCTCTTAAGGTGAAAGTAGTGTATACATGAGACAGGAGTACACTGTAGCAGTAATATAGGCTGATAAGATACTGGACTGTATCAAGAAAATCATGCCAGTCAAGAAAGTGATAATTCAAGTTTTTTTGCACTTATTCAGCCATACCTGGACTATACCTCAAATATTGCTTCCAATTTTGGACTTCCCAATACAAGAAGGATGCTGATAAACAGATGCAAATTCAGCTGATGGCCACAAAATATTCAGGGCTTGAGCACTTGAGGAGAAGCTCAAGGGTTTGGGCTTGGTCAGTGTTAACGTGGTTTTGCAAGGGTTGAACTATAGCCTTCAAGTACTTATGGGTAGCTTACCAAGAAGATGATGCCAGTCTCTTTAATTAGGGGAGTTGAGGAGAACCAGTGGTCATGAATTAAAATGAGAAAGTTCTAATTGAATATAAAGAAATCAATTTTCTCTGTGTGAGTAATTAAACATTGGCACAAGTCACACAGGCAGTGTGTTAATTTTCAGCTCTTGGAGGTTTTCAAAACATGACAGGGCAACGTCTCAAGCAATCTAGTATGATTTCAGCACTGCACTGACCCTGCTCTGAACCTGAACAGGAATTTGAACTAGGAATCTCTGAAGATCCCTTCCAATCTGAATGACAATTTCATGGACTGACCACTTTGAAGGAATATAGGGATACAGTCAGAGAACTTAGGGATGCAATAAGGAAGGCTAAGGCCCACTTGGAATTAAAACTGGCAAGGGATGTCAAGGACAACAAAGGCTTTTTCAAACATATCAGCAACAAAAGGAAGGCTAGGGAAAATACAGGTCTGCTGCAGAATGAGGTGGGTTCCTTGGTGATGGAAGTGACAGACAGAGGAGATGGATTTCCTGAACGCCTTTTTTGCTTTAGTTTTTGTTACTAAGGCTGGCCCTCAGAAAACCCAGACCTGGAGGTAGGAAAGAAAGTCTTGAGAAAGGAAGACCTCCTACTGGTTGTGGAAGATTGCATTAGAGAACATCTAGGCAAACTTGACATCCACATATCCATGGACCCTGATGGGATGCACCAACATGTGTTGAGGGACCTGGCAGATGTTATTGCTATGCCACTCTTCATCATCTTTGAAAGGTCATGGAGAACAAGAGAGATGCCTGAGGACTGGAGGAAAGCCAATGTCACTCCAGTCTTCAAAAAGTGAAAGGAGGACCTGGGAAACTAAAGGCAAGTCAGCCTCACCTCCATCCCTGGAAAAGTGATGGAACATCTTATTCTGGGGGTTATCAATAAGCATGTGGAAGAGAAGAAGGTTACCAGAGTGGTCAACATGGATTCACCAGGGAGAAGTCATGCTTGACTAATCTGTCAGCCTTCTATGATGGCAACCCCAGCTGGGTGGATGAAGGAGGAGCTGCAGATATTGTCTATTGTGACTTCAGCAAGGCATCATGTCTCTCATGACATCCTTGTAGGCAAGCTTAAGAAGTTTGGGTTGGATGAGTAGACAGTGAGAACTGGTGGAATGGCAGGGCCCAGAGGGATATTGTAAATGGTGCACAGCCTAGTTGGAGGCCTGTATCTTGTGGTGTGTCCCAAGAGTCAGTTCTTGGTCTGGTTTTTTCCAACATATTCATCTATGACCTGGACGAGGGTACAGAGCGTATTATCAACAAATTTGATAAAGGTACAAAATCTGGGTGGTGTGTCTGACACACCAGAAGACTGCATTGTCATTCAGCAAGATCTGGACAGACTAGAGAACTGGGTGAAAAGAAACCAAATGAGACTCGGTAAGGGCAAGTGTAGGGTCCTGCAACTAACAAGGAACAATCTCAACCATCTGTACAGGTTAGGGGCTGACCTGCCAGGAAGCAGTGCTGTGGAGAAGGACTTGTGAGTTCTGGTGGACAACAAGCTCTCCATGAGTCAGCAGTGTGCTTTCATGGCTAAGAAAGTCAGTGGTGTCCTGGAGTACATTAAGAAGAACATGGCCAGCATGTCAAGGGAGGTTCTCCTCCCCCTCTATTCTGCCCTAGTGAGGCCACATCTGGAGTATAGTGACACCAGTGAAGGTCTTAAGAAGATGAGGCGGGGAATGGAGCATCTTTCATATTAGGAAAGGTTAA
This sequence comes from Gallinula chloropus, assembly GCF_964237585.1. Lineage (NCBI taxonomy): Eukaryota > Metazoa > Chordata > Aves > Gruiformes > Rallidae > Gallinula > Gallinula chloropus. The sequence continues at coordinate 113,662,009 of NC_140087.1, read as the reverse complement.
GGGAGATGGATTTGTTTAGCCTGAAGGGTGGATGTCTAGAGGATGGGGCCAAGTTCCTTTCAACGGTGACCAGTGGCAGGACAAGGAGCAATGGATACAAACTTGAACGCTGGAAGTTCAATCTCAATATAAGGAAAAACTTTACTCTGAGGGTGACAAAGCATTGTCACAGGCTTCCCAGAGAGGTTGTTTCTGGTTCTCCAGAAATATTCAAAACCTTTCTGGATTCAATCCTGTGCAAGCCTCTGCAGGTGATCCTGTTTTATAAGGGGGTTTGGATCAGATGATCTTCAGAGGTGCCTTCCAACCCCTACTGTTCTGTGAATATGTGAATCTGCAAGTATTTAGGGATACTGAAGACACAGCTCTGTAGAAAAAAGATAATAAAAATAAAAAAAATATTGTGCTTATATGAATTCTTCTGCAGCAAAATGTTCAAAGAGACATTTAAAAATTAGAGGAACAGGAGGATGTTAGCACGGTGCTAGTAAATAAAAAGTTCATATGTGAAAAGATTCAGGTTGAAAAGAAGAGTGAAAGAAAAGGTCTAAGAGCACTCTAGATGTTCTGGAAGAGAAACATATAATGGAAGTAAATTATATGGGAATAGAAGATGAACTGAGAGGACCTTGACTACTATTCCAAAGAGTAAATCCTAGTAAATGTAAGACATTACACTGACAGCAAAAGCAAATTCAAGGAAGAATCGTATAGCAAATGGGTTTCATTGAGATTTCAAAATAATAATAAAAAAGAAAGAAAAAGAAGATATGACAAATTATAGCTTAGAGAAGTGTGGGTTGTTTGGGGTTTTTTTTGTTTATTTTGTTTTGTCTTGTTTTTAAGTGGACACCTATTTCCTCATGAGACATTAAAGCAGCATAGAGGATAGGCAAGGTGCAAGTCCAAAAGATAGGGTGCATGTTCATCCATATTAAAGTGGATGTAACAAGCTGTCTGAAGAAAACCCTGAATACAATTCTATAAATTTAGAAGTGCTGTGTGAGATGTAAAGACTACAGAAAGTAGAAAAATATAATATTATGAACTAGGCTATTAAAAGATTATGCTATTTTTCAGCCCTTACTTTGAAATATTTAAATGTGGTCATTATAAACAAGAAGAAGTTCTTTATCTTAAATTTGATTTTTTTGATCAATGAGAATACTGATTCTAAAATCATATACTAATAGAAAAAGTCAGTTATGCCAGGAATTTTAAAAACATTTTTGAGTTGAAAGTATATAATCTTAATACCAATCATTTGTGATACTTTGGCACTATGCGTAAGTCACAGTCACAGTAGATACATGGAAAACTGCCTCTGTCATAAGCCATGTGTCCTTTCCTCAATCAACATTGCTGGGCACTTGAGCTGGAGAACTAATTAATTTTCCAAATTTGCCAATGCTTTGGTCTAAGTTAGATTCACATTAAGATTCTTTTTCTCGTTAAAATCTGTGTGGTGAAAATTACAACTTTAATGGTACTCTCGTTACTGCTACTGCTTCTAATCACACTATTAATTAAGAAAAATCAGAAGCAGATGAAACAGTGAATGTGAGGACTTAATATTTGTTATTTACTAGGTTTTTTTGACAGCACTGATAGCAGTAGATGGTATGTATTTTTAAACTGTAAATATCCATCTGCCAATTTTGTGTATCTGCTAACCATGAGAATGTCCCATCATGCTTCCTCTGTCAGCTCTGCTCACATGCACTACCCCACTGAGTACTGCATCCACTCTGTATACCCAGGGCTACTGAGAAGTGAAATGATTTTGTCCAGTTTGGTGGAAGCCTGATTAAAATCACAGCCCTTATCAAAGCAGTAAAACATATCTCCAGATCTTTCCATTCCCTGTGGCTGCTGCCTTCCACTCCTATCTTCTGCAGGGAAACTGTCTCCCTCTAATTGCAGAACTAATAGTTAAAATTTGGAAACATATCCCCGAATACCAATTGAGTCCTTAGCTGCTCAAACCACAGTTTAGCTGCTAAAGTCAGTCTGACTTTTTCATAAAAGAAGGATAGAAAATTGGCATAATAAGAAATAGGAAGGATCCTTCCAGCCACAATTTAGTTCAAATGAAAACAAATACAGCAAAAATATTGCATACAGTAAAAAAACCCCACAACATCTTAGGTAATTAGGAATGAAGCAAGATATTCTGACCCCAAGAGCAGTTTACCTACGCAAACTCAGAATCAGCAAAATGTTGCCACCCAGTTATAAAATATTTTTATTCTATTTATCCTCAAAATGTCACCGTGCAGATTCTTTGGAAGGATGGAGCAGGGAGAATATGAGTAATGTGTAAGAAACACAACCTATCTCCCAATCTTTTCCTATATACTATTTCTGAAAATGTCACTACCATGCTGAGTCTACTAATAGGATCATTAGCTCATCAAATCAGGCTCAGAATCTAAAACTGAGAAATGAGACACGCTCACAAAATATCTCCGAAGAAATAGCTAATTAGATGGAAGATGGCATGGTCTTGGCTCTGAAAAAGGTCAAACTGAAAGTAAGGCTTACAGGGTAGAATCTTAACAACCACAACATACTTTTGAAATACCAGGAAATAAGAATGCAATGGGCATTCACTGCCTATCGTCTCTCACATGTAAATTGGTACATAGAGAACCAGATACAAGACACAATGATATTTCTCTTCCTTGCCCAACCTATCATGCAGCTCTCCAAAGATGCTGTTTTCCATGTCGGAGGTGCATGCCTAGCATATAACCAGCAACAACCACTGCCTCCAAGGCCCTTTCCCAAGTTAGATTTTGTGATATCTTTAGGTCCTGACAAGTGTTAATAATACAAACTCAAATTTCCTCACTGGGAAAAAAAAACACAAACCAAAAAACCAAAAACAAAGGAAGGCAATTTGGGGCAGTTAACTCTCAAATGGACATTACACAGTGCATTTGGGAAAATGCATGCTAGCCTCAGGGTTATTAATCTGGGCTACACTTAACACAGAAACTATCCACCAATAAATCCACACCTGTTTCCAGTCACAAATCAGTTAAAATTCAAACTGTATTTGTCTATCTATCTATACATATGCATGTGCATAATACATTCAAGAGAATAATACAGCCAGTCATAGAAACTTGAAAATATTAGGTAGTGACACGTGAAATAAAATATTCCAAACATGGGGAATTATTTCAATACATACAATACATATGAGAAGGTGTAGGAGGTTCAAGCAGACTGATTCTTACTGAGAATAAGATGGGGAGATGGGGACAGGAACATGGCAGAAGGATGGACAACTATGCTTATTAAAGCAAATACAGAAATGAATTACAGGGAGCACAGGATTTTAATTAACTCCTCAAGGCTGAGATGAGGGAATAGGAGAATGATGGCTCCTGATCTCTCTTTGTGAGGCTGTAAAAAAAAAAAAAAGAAAAGAAAGAAAAGAGATATCACTAATGCCAGTTTCCATGGGACAGCAGAGTACAGGCTAGAGACCTTAGGCTGAGACCAATGCGTGCGCTGAAAGATTCATATGGGACATCTCCAACCTACCAAAATTTAAGGAAGACATCTTTAAAATAAATATTCTCTTCATTCATCTCTTGGTTTCATCAGACTTGGGCTTCGTGTAGGCTGAGCAGGAATCTTGGAAGCTACGAGTAAAGTAAGGTTTACACAATAGAAAGAGTGGACAATGAATTCTTGAATTTTTTAACTGGAGACAGAAAAAATAAGTCAAGGCATGATATGTTTGAGACTCACTTCCCCATAAGATAGCAAAAGAACCCAAGATAATTTAAACTAAATGGTGCTTGTAAACAGCTGTAGAGAGCCTAGTGCAACCCAACACATTTCTTCACTTACATGAAGAAATGAGAAGAGACAGGAACATTGTGTGTATAAAAGGGCCAGAAACTGCCAGAAAACTTCCAATTCAATCCCACACTGACATTAGCAAAAAGCAACAAACCCAAGTAGACAGTATAACAACCAGTTTATGATTACACCTCTGTTAGAGCAGCTGGCAACATAGCCACCGCAGTTAGTAGAGAAGCTGGAAAATGTCCAAGGATTGAAAAAGGCACAAGCACAATACTCACATGCTGACACACAAGTGGAAAACTGTGGGTAAATATAAAAATGAAGGTACAAGGAAATAGCAAGGCCTGCAAACAATGATTGACCGTGTCATCAATGGTGGTCATGAGTCCCTGTAAATGAAGTCAGCTAAATTCTCAAAGCAAGTGGAATATCTATCTATCTATCTATCTATCTATCTATCTATCTATCTATCTATCTATCTATCTATCTATCTATCTATCTATCTAAGCAATATGTGGCTGCAAAAATATGCTTATAAGTGATATGGCACAATGGCAAAACAAACAGCTTAATAATACTGTTTATAAACCTGAAGGAGAAGTCATTATAATGCAGTGCATTACTGGGGACTAATAACTTTGAATGCCTACAGTGTGAGCATCTATTTCTGACTTCGTTGCATAGAGCATCTTTATATTCACAGGACAGGAAGAGTACTTGTTGAATCCAAGTTGTGTGATCCCAAAATACACAGCCTTCAAAATAGCCTGCAAATATGTATTCTTTCCCTGAAAAGGCTGCTTTAAATACAGACCTTTGTAAACTGACCTAAGCTGTATCAAAACCTTAGGTAAAATTATTTAGGATTGCTAGAATGTACTCAGTTGACCAAACACTGTAGCCTGATGCCAGATGAGACTCTTCCAACAGTACAGTTAATAGAACCTATACAGCTATTTAGCTACTCTGAAGAAGATCTGTAGATCTTGACTCAGTTGGCCCCATATAAACACCTAAAATCATTTGATATACAGTAACTTATATGAAACATCTACAGACTGCTCACAGATACAGCATCTATCTGTGGGTAGCCAAAGTAAACCCTCAAGCAAACCTGAACTGTTCAGGCCCTGAGCTCAACTAGCATGTTATAATTATGTCCTTATTGTTACTCTATGTGTCCAAAACAGGTTGGTACCATCCAAATTACCTGTTATAAATAGTTTCCAAATTTATGCTATGTTTCAAAACATACTGGGGAATTACTCAGGTGAGCACTGTCTGAAATAAGCTAAAATCAGACCAAGGACAGTTTAATAGTGTGAATGACTAAAATACAATACCTGAGCCCACATCTTCTCTCTGTTTAACTTGCTCATATAGATGTAAATAGAGGCAATCAGCTTTCTAGACTCCAAGGATGATAGACATCATCTATTTCTGTATAACAGGAGCTTAAATGTTAGTTCTCATGAAGGTAGACATATATATACATACACACCTGCTGAACAAGTATCCTAATATAAAGCTGAATTTCACTGCATCAAATACAGTTTCTAGACAAATTATTAAAAAAAAGTAAAAAAGAACTGGCATATAAAATATATATTACCATAACTTTGGCAAGAAAACAGAGCACTGATGGTGATGACTGCATGTCTTGATCAGCATGCAAAGATGCTTCTGAACTATCAGAGCAATGAAAAGTTTCTAGGAAAAAAAAAAAAGGTCCAAAATTATTAACAATTATTATCAGGTAGCACCTGGAAGAGTATGTGGCTTTGGGTGTCTCTCATCCTTGGCACATCTTTTGTCAGAAAAAGAAAGTCAATCCTGGAAGAATTGGAGTTGCTTCTTGACTGTAATGGAAAAGAAAGATTTCACAGTAATATGGACATGCTAATACTTTTCTTTGTTGAGCAGTGAACTCAATACAAAAAAGGAAAAGCAGACATTGAAGGAAAAAACGATTTCACTTAAATACAGAGTACAAAAATATAAGGTCAGATATGCCAATAAAAACATATTCCATGAGTTGAAAAGGTGCTCGCAATAACAATTGGCTTCCCTACATTTTCATTTAAACAATTAACTTCAAATGATTGTTAGGAGTTCAAAAAACAACTTCAGCTAACTGTGACAGAGATTATAGCAAAATCTACTTCCCAATCATAGCAAGTTCTGCCAGTTTAAAAAGCACACCATATTGCCTTGTGAGGGGGATCCTATAAACTGGTCTGACAACTCAGGAGACAAAGTTGGTTAGCGTGTGTTAGTGTGTAACTGTTAGAAATGCTGGTGATGCAATACTGCAGACTACATTCACAGGTTTTGTAAAACCGAAACATCTGGACTCTTTAGTCAATCAGTTGATTCTGTGTCAAATCAGAAAACATATTGTAGGACTAGTGTATGATAAAATCCCACAAACTTAGCTGAGAGAATTGAGACCTTGGCAGACTCATGTGTTCTAGAGGCAGAACACAAACCTACTCCTGACAATTATATACTTAATTCACTTAGCCACAATGAAGACAAAAAAATCATTCTTTTTCAGGAAATCAGATTTTTCATGGTTACCAATTAAGATGAAAAATACTGAATACATGACAGTAGTTTCATTTCACTTGACAATAACCTCCAAGTGACCACACACTTCAGCAGCTCTAGACTGTACATTTACAATAGTTTGAAATCATAAGGCAGAGGGAAATTTAGGAGAAAAAATCTTATATATAATATAAACCTCTCAAAAGATTTAATTTTATGTCACCCCAGCCTAACCATACCCTAAAGTACATATTCTTGTTATCCATTCAATCCTTGTAAAAGTGAGACTCATCTTTCTTAACTTTAGGTGTCTGAAGGCTGGTTTTAAAATTAAAGTTAATTGTCAAGGCTATATCTTGGAGAGAGATAAAAATGTATAGTAGATCATTCATTCCATCTATTTTAACCTCCCATTTTAAGACAGGCTGGACTGAGTTCTGACAGCATTTAACTGACATTTTTCACTATGAAGAGACATCTGATGACCTCCTTGGACTATATACCTAATTTATAGGTGGCCCCACACATGTTTATAAAAGAATATTCAAAATTTGAAACTAGATAATGCATTTTCTTCTCAGGAAGTGCAAAAGCACTGTTTTCTTGAAAACTGATGCTCTTGGTGGTGTTCCCATATGCTCTCCAAGCATTAGGAGGATGGCTGGAACACTTGCCCAGGAACTGGGAAATCTGAGATTAGCCAGATAGTTTTAGGATTGTGTCAAAACCAACAGTTGTTCTGGATAATTGAACCCTTTCCCTCACAAGCTTAATATAGTAAAAATCTACAAGAGTTCATTGGCACAGAAGAATGAGCCAATTCTAATTTTTCAATGACAAAGTTTTCTAAAGCAAAAATTTATAACATGAGATTGAAGCTGGGGTCCAGAATCCTGTTTCTTTCTGTACATTATTTCTCTAGTTGATGTGCCATTAAAATTAGAATTCTGCAATTATATTATCTTTTTAAAAGAAAAAAAAAAGACTGATGTAGACACTAAAATATAACATTCATCTGTGCAGTGCTAGTATCTCTGTGACAATAATAAACAGCATCTGCAAGTGGCGAATCACTATTGAGGCAGGTAGAGTGCAAAGGTGTTGTACTGTGTTGCTTGGAAGCTTTCTCCTTGATGTAATGTTTGTACACTAATAACGAAGAGAAAAGTAATCAGATTTCTCTGTTCTGAAGGTGTGAAATGGAGCTGAATAGCAGCATGTGCACGCTGCAGAGAGGAACAGAACTCACTTAGAGTGTATGAAACACTCAGATTTACTTCATATCTATGAAGTACACCAGCAAGAGGCAAACTATTTGCCTATGATTGGCTAGGCTTAAATTAAAATTAATCAATTAACTTTTGCCAGAACAGCAAAATAAAGCCAACCAACAAAGCAAACAAACAAAAAACCCCTCAAAACAGAAGTCATCTCAGAGCTACACACAGAGTAGGATGCTTCAAGATGCATGCATCAAGACAGATGTAGCAACTCGAACTAAATTTTCAAAAGACAAAGAGAATTTTGTCTTGTATTTGACAAAAGAAAGTGCAGTGAGTCCCAACACTTGCTGTTTTAGTGGCAGAGGACAGTGCCAGTTACACAGACATGAACACAACTAAATTCTGTTCAGCACTAATTTGTGGCTCCTCAGTTTTTACAAAGCTTTAGTCATAGACTGGACGCACTTCTAAATCTGGACTTCCATTTAAAAGAACACAAATCCAATATGTTTACTGTAGATAGGAAAGCAAGGAATAATGACATAACTTTTGTTGTTTTTCCTGCTGAAAGTTCACATTAAATGTCAGCAGTCACAATGTGGGATGCCCCTCAAAAGTTATCAGAATTATTCTATTTTAACATAAAAGTAAAAAGAAGCCATCTGCCTTTTCATTTTCTGGAGATTAGAGAGAGAACAGCAATATCATCAAGCTTGAGGGAAAAAAAAAATGTTTAGAGAGTATGGCAAGTACAAGCCTAACTGCACAGCTATAGAATTCACCTCAGAAACAGAATGCAAAATTTGGCTGGCCTTTCATCAATAGAAGTCCCTGGAAGAATGTTTCAATTAAATATCAATAAAAAGATTTTCTTAGTCTTTTGCCCTTTACCTAAAATGTATCTATGTCAACATGTCATTAAAAAAACTGGCCTTTTGAAGGAAGTAGCTCAGGTATACTTTAAATCCATGTTAGACAATATTTCTTGGTCTGTAATCCAGTGTCAGCAAATAACACCAGTAAACAAAGTGGGGTAACATTGGGGAATTACATGTGTTTTGGAAAAGAGGATAAAAGAACACACAAGTGTTGAATGTATCTAATTATAACAGGATTATGTTCAGGGTGGGTAACACCTTTTATATTTGTTTAGTTAATTCAATTTACTATAGTAAGATTGCTACCAAAATTTACGAATTCTTAAGAGTAGAAATCCAGAATGACAATAGTACAAAGAAAGCACTTTAGTACTCATTTCATATGCACAAATTACTTAGCATGGCAGAGTAAATGAGCAGCAGATGCTAAAGATAGATCTTGGGCAAAGTGACAAGGAACCAGTGTTCAGAAGTGTCCTTCTATAATTCAATTCAAACTATACAATTTACATATTCATTTAAATCTATATACAGTCATACCAGCCACAAAGTGTTGGGATAACTTATTCTATTTAAGGGATCTTAAAGTATCTTAACAAAACCTGTGGTGTGAAAACAGCCTAGCCTGCACATGTCATTTCAAGATAAACCAGGAAATCAACATGTCAGAAGATTTTGTTAACTAGACAATTTAACAAAACCTAAGTATCTTCTTCAGTGACAAAGTAAAATTATTTCTAGTCCTTTATGCAGCCAACTAACTGAATTTCCATTCATCTTAGTCTCTCAGAAGAGCAAATTAGGGTAAGAGGACAAGCCCTTTACACTGCAACTAAATCATTTATAATACATAAATACCGAAATTATTTTAACCTGGGGCAACCAATGCTTTCAAATAACAGGTGTATTTGAGAAGGTAGCAAAGGCCAGGAATCATTCTCATTAGACACTTTGCATGTGGCAAGCCTGTTTTAGAGGCTAAGAGAGATTAGTCAAATGAATGTGCTGCAAATTTGCCATTTGGCTTTAAGTCCAGAAAGCCTTGGCACTATTTGGTAATTAAAACAAACAGCCACAAGCCATAACATTTTCTATTTATGCTCCCACTGTTTTCACCATTGCAAAAGTATCAGCATCTGTGGATATATTTTTTTTTTAAAGTCAAAAGTCTGTTCACCTTACTAGGTCTGGATTATAGAACAGTACATTGTTAGAGAACTTGATTTTGAAAGTTTTCAAGGGACTCTGATGAGTAAAAAGATATGGCATGTGTCATCTCTTCTTGACATCAACTATCCAATTATTTCAGAAAGGAAAGAAATCTGTTACGAAGCATATATATGCATTATAAATAGCAAGCTTGAATCTGATCTAACCCAGAGAAGGATTTAATAGAAGTCTCTATTAAGAGAGAGTCAAGCAATTGTACAAGTAGCAAAAGGTTGAGTATGTGTGTATATATATATCTGGGAAAACTCAAAGACAGTCTTAAAAGTGTTACATGGCTCGTCGGAGAGCTAACAACTCCATCTGTTCTGCCATTAGAAGATCCAAAGGCTTAAGTGGCAACAGAAGAGTGTGCCTCATTATATAGCCTGGGAACATATAATAAATCTTCTTATTCATCTTTGACGGTAATGATAAAATGCCATCAAGATGCTTTGATTTCCTGAGGCCCAAAAGAACAGTACACTGGTATTTGTATATCATGGGAAAATATTCTTGTGGGTATGCAAGCATATTTTCCTCACAACATGAATTTAAAGTTTACTGCTAAAGCATTTTGTAAGTTTTAATTAGTCTTTTTTTGAGACAAATCAATGCCCAAACTTCTGATAACATAAATTTCCCTCCATACATAATAACGCCAAGAGAATGAAAATGAGAACAGGACACTAAGAAGCAAGTTCATGTCAGTACTGACTTTGAGACAAAGCTGTAACTAAGACTAATGTTAGGTCTCTGCAGACATAATTGGTCTAAAAAACCCAAACCTATCCATCTACTAAATATTCACCTTGTCATAAGAAAAAGTACATAAGAAACTGTGATAACTGAAATAACATCATGAAAGGTTTTATAACAATGAGAACTAGTTGAAATGTCTGATCTGACCAGAAAATTACTCTTAAGACTTCTTAAGGGACCTTATTAACTAATGTCACAGAAGCATAGTACCATCAGAGAACCCTGATGGAATTCTCCCCTCTGTTATTCAGGAGTTCAGGAGATGCTACTTATGTTTTTATATCCTCAGTATGAAATTTTATGTCTTTATAACTTTTTAATAAAAATGAAACTACAGGTTTTGTTCCACTGTAGTATACAGTCTTGGGCCTGTTGAGAGCTTCTAGCTGCTTCTTACAGAAGCCACCACTGCAGCACCCCCTGCCCCTCCTCCACTAGAACTCAGCTGCGCAAAACTACAACAATGGGCTTCCCAAAATAACTTTTCAGAGCTGTGAAATTTCATCACCTTTTTTTTCAAAAGACATGGCATTGTTGTTTCAGAAAAGTAAACAAATACTAAGCTCCTGTACGTCAAATCACACTTCAGACAGATGCACACTGTGAATCCAGAGCATTATGTTGATCTAGTGGTAAGAAAGAAGAAAAAAAGAGCCTTTCATCAGATTCAGACATTGAGGCTATACATTGAAGAAATTTCAAGTTCATCATTCAGGAAAGTTATATGTACTTTTTGCAATTTTTGCAATATTTAAGTTAAAAAGACACTCAAAGGATGCTATGGTATGAATAGGGTATGAAGATACAGGAAACGGTACAACTGGATGTTTTATTAAATAGATTGAAGAAACTTTTAAACTAACTCAACACGAAGTAATTAAAGCAAGGCAGGAATATTTGGCCTATCAGGAACAACAAAATCTGAGAACTGGAATAGAGATGCAAAAGATTTAATGTACATGTGACTGTGGAATTCCAACCAAGAAATTTTCCAAAATTAATTTTTATACATATATCAATATGAATTTATTTATATATATATATATATATATAGCTACATAGAGATGAGAGAGACCCATGCAGGAGCAGGTTTGCGGGGGTGGCTTGTGATCCCGTGGAGGACCAGGCTGGAGCAGTCTGGGCCTGAGAGATTGAGAGACATTCTGTGATTTATGACTGTGCCCCATAAAAGTGCTGGGGTGATACCCCACTTAAATGTGATACCCACGCTGGGGCAGCTGGGGAAGAGCTGAAGCCCTGACAGAAAGGGCTGACATTGGAGAAGTTCATGGAGAACTGTCTTCCGTGGGTGGGACCCCCACGGTGCAGCAGGGGAAGGATGTGAGGAATGCCCCCCTCTCCCCCCTCCTTTTTTGTCTAAGAAGGAAAACAACTCATGAGGAACTGACCGAAACCCCCATTTCCCCATTCCCTGCCCCTCCCCATGCCACATTGTGGGGGAACAAGAGAGCAAAGTCATGACTAAAGTGAAGTCTGCTAAGAAGAGAGGGGTGGGGGTGAGCTTTAAGATCTGGTCACACTTCTCATTAGCTGACTCTGGTGTCACTGGTGTGCAGTGTAGTATAATAAATCAGAGAGTTTTCTTTCCTTTATTCTGTTTTGCCTGTGATGTTAATTGCGGAATGATCTCTTCTTGTCCTTATCTCAACTCCTGTGCCTCTCAATATACATTTTCTCCCCTGTCCAGCTTAAAAGGGGAGTGAAAAGGCTTTGGTGGGCATCTGGCCTCCAGACAGGGTCAAACCCCTACAGTGACAGAAGCACAATGGTAGGGGAAGTAGACCCAAAAATGTAATGTGACTCTTGTCACGGGTAGGTTGACTGCTGTTGGAGACAGTCCGAATTTGGCAAATACTAATGCCATTATTTTTCCATTGTATGACACTATTTCCCAGTATGCAAGAAAAGTTCAAAACTTATGGACTATGTGAATCTTTTTGCAGAATAGATCTAATTAGCTTTTAATGTCTATTGCCATTTGATATCCAGAGAGGTAATGTAGTATTAAATCCTGTTTTACAATTAGAAATGAATATCACAATCAAAAGAAGAAGAAAGTTCAAACATAAACAAAACATAGAATGCAATTTCTAGCCTAATTTTTATTATACATAATTGCCATGCTTTTGCTAGAATGCTTCAGGATAACTTAAAAGACTTCCTCGAGAATAAAGGGCATTAAACAAACTAACATTTTTTTGAGGGTACTATATAAGATGATACACTAATTCAAATCAACAAAAAAATCTTAAAGAACCAAAAGAACTTTTATTCTTGAAAATTTACTCATTGCACAATCTAAGGAAAATTTCAATGTATCATTCATTAATATTCAGTCTAAGCAAAAAAATCATTAGAAATGCATTGAAGGTCCTAGGCCACACCTGACTGCAAGTGAATGCTTAGGCAACTTATGAGGCTTATAATGGAATGAGCAAAGGAGAGAAAAGTGGTTATAATTTGGGTTTGTTTTTCTGCTTCTGTATATTAGAGCTATTAATTAAATAAATGCTGTTTTTTTAAATTTTCAACATTTACACATCCCTCTGGGCATTCAGAGGTGAAGCAGGCCATAGGAATAACATTCTGTAGGGAATCAGATACTTCTTTTGAAAAGATCTATAAATATCTTACAGGTTGTTACATGACTGTTGTGCACTTTGGGAGGTGATCTGTCAATAACACCTACTTTCTTTTCCATGTGGTGTGTTCTGAGAGTGGGACAGGAAAAGGAGGTCTGCAATACTTGAGTGAGCCTGTCTATAAAGAGAAATACTTCATATCTATTATCAGCTCTTTTTTTCTTTTGTTTGGTCCCTCTTGCTTTTACTCTTCTCTCCTTTTCATCTTATTCTGAAAATTAGTTCCTCAGCTTCTTGAGAACAAAAGCAGGATGCTGAAGGAAGCCTATTTGATGGATACAGCACTTGACAGGACAAAAGTCCTGAAGACTTTTAAAAGATGACCAGTCTTGGTAAGGTCTAGAAACAGAATGAGTAAGAGGGTCAGTTCTGGAGTCAGTAAGAGGGTTTTTTTCTTTTTTCTACAGGAAGGTAAAAAAGTTGACTGATTAACACACCCAGATGTCTTGGGCATAAACACCATTAAGGCAGGTCTTGCTTTGATGTGCTTATTAATGATCCTGGTACTCTCTCAATGCACTGACAACTTCAAAATCACCAAAATAATGACAATTTTCCCAGTTTTCTTTGCTTCTGCGAGAAAACTTTGGGTTTGTTCCTACAAGATACTACTTTTCCCCATTATGAACTCACACTGACTACCCTGTGTGTCAGAATTTGAATAGGTGAATTAAGTGTAGCTAATTATTCCAATGGGATAAGGTAAGAAGGCATTCATATCACTGTGGAATTTAAATTTTAGCCAATTCAGCAACATTTCTCTTCTGGCTCACATTTACCCCTACCCTAAGCTCTCCAACAACACATTCCCTGTACCCACTTCAGGAACTCCCTTCTCCACATAACATACTCCTTCTATCAGCACCAAATGATAACTAGATACCCCTACCCCTTCTTTTCCCATTTGTCTATCCTAGGAGACAATGCTGACAGTGCCAACTATTTTTTTTTCATAGACTGAAATATCAGGGGTTGAAGGGGAGGGGACTTAGAAGAGGATAACACCTCTGTAGAAAAACTGGTTTATGCCAAAAATCACAGTGAAAAAACCACTGATCTGAAAATGGTTGTTTTGTAACTTCAGAATATCTGAAAACATATTTGGTAAAATTTAACTGCTGTTCTAAGAAGGAGTTTGGTAAAAGTGAGAACTCTGTCCTAAAGGCGCTTCATTCATGAAATGTTACATATATATTCAATAGGACAGTAGGTAGTATTGGTTTAATTCCTGCGTTTTGGGACAAAATATTTTGAACATGTAGGAGTGCACATATATATGTGTCTGTACATATGTGCATATGTACACATAAATATGCATATATTTGTCTAACGCATGTGCCTCTAGTGTTCCTTCTCTAAGCTGCTCCCAGTCTCAGCCATATCACTGAACTAAAATAAAAATAAACTTTAGGCCTTTGGATGATCCCCAGGTGAATTAGCTATGAAGCTGCTTATGCACAATCTTTAATGCAAAATGTGTCTGCTTCAGGGAAGCTGAGATTTAAATGAATGATAAAATATTTTTGATAATATGAAAATGACACAAAAAACTTGGAAAGACCTTGAGCAACTAAAATAGTTAAATATTATCTGAATACAGGGAAAGGGAGAACATGCTGAATTCTATTTAGAGTTTCATGTGGGTGGTAGAAGTCTTGTTCTGTTCCTCTTTGTTGAAACAACATATTTACATCACTATATAATTAATGTTTTCCCTCAGGATACTGTGAGTAGGTTATTTGGATCAACCGAGCGAACCCTTTACAAATGAAAGAGATTCTTTTGCCACTGTAACTACTGAGGGAAACACTTTATAAGGAAATACTTTTCTTCTTTAATTCTGCAAGCTTTTCTGCCAATCTAGAAGAATTTATTCTTCAGGAAGTGCTAGCTTTCTGAAAGATGTTACTTTTATTCTTTTGTAAAGCAATGCACTTCCTGGAGAAATGTATGATTTGGAAAAAAAAACACCAAAACAGCCCTTCAGTAAATCCAGTCTTGTGATAGTTTAACAGCAAAGTGAAATTCATAGCTATGAAATTAAGTGTTGAGAATTTTTAAACTCTTGGTTGTGATATTATATGCAAACAATTTATGTCAAATACATTTAGGAATCAATGTGCTCACTTAAAGTTTTGCTTTGTTTCAAGCCTCAGATGACAAATATAATTGCCTGTCTGACTGCCAAGAAGTATCAGGACTTACATATTTTAAAACATTTTTTGGGCCAAGCTGTAGAAGAATCAAAAAATAAAACTGCATTTTCAGCCATGAAAATTCAGTGTTTTTCTGGATGCCTTATAGATTGATGTCTACAGAAAATAATTAATCTGTACTGGAAGTTGGATAACCGTATAGAAGTGAAGAATGCAAGGCTCTGACATAAAGCCAGTCCCCATATTTAGGTTTCACAGAATCATAGACTACCCTGAGTTGGAAGGTACCCATAAGGGTCATCAAGTCCAACTTCTGACTCCACACAGGGCCAGCCAAGTCAGAGCATGGGACTGAGTGCATCATCCAGATGCTTCTTGAACTTAGTCAAGCTGGGTGCTGTGAGCACTTCCCTGGGGAGCCCGTGTCAGTATCTGACCATCCCTCTCAGTTTTAGGTGGTTCTTTCTCAGCATCGTCTCTGTTTCCCTAGAATATCTAAACATCAGATGGACAGTTAAACAGTTCTTTTTACCCATTCTGTGGAAAATAATAAGATATATAATTGAATAAAAAACCAAAAATGTCAAATAGAGTCTCATCTGGGGCTTCAGAGTGCTCATGAGATCACCCAGATCTGTAAGTATAGATGGTCTAGGTAAATATGACACATTTTGGCAACACCATTTCTCTGACAGCGATGTATATTTTTTTCTCTTCAAGTCATGTTAAAGAAATTCCTGTCAATCTGGAACATGCAGGCTGCACGTCCGTTGTGTATATCTGCAGTGGGTGGAGGGGAAGATCTGTTACACACACTGATGCTGTACTCACTACGAATTTTAGGAAAGGAAGCAAGTAAACAACTACCATATCTATCTATCTATCTATCTATCTATCTATCTATCTATCTATCTATCTATCCATCCATATGTCCATCCATCCATTCATCTAATCTTTATTATCTATAATGTTAATGAGGTATCTTTTGTTCGCTCATGTTAATCTGCTAACTGTTCCTAATGTATGGCCTATACCTTGACACTGTAATAGTATGCAAGCACTTTTCAACTCATCCTTAGTATTGTTACTGTATTTTAAAAATAATTGTGCATATAATTACCCATTTTTCCTATTTTTTCATATATGCTTATGCTATTATAAAATCCAATCAAAAATGGGTGAGCTGAAAAGGAGAGAGAAACCAATTTAAATTAAATTTCTAAATTAGATATCTAATACTGATAGATCCACTTACTTTCAAATATAGCACTCAACAAAAAGAACAGTAAAAATGCAAATATTATTTCTCTTTATAATGAGATTTCATTGCAGACTAGTTCTTTGCCTAACCCTGGAATTGCCATAGGCATTGCAGTTGCTTACTTGCTCTGCTTCTTTCCTTCTTGTTACTGCTTTATTAAGCAATACTAAGTGCTTTTGAATACTTAATGTTAAAACATTTAAGTTATTTACCTCATTAGATTTCAAGAGAATAAGGCATTTGTTTTATATGGTAATGATTTGCCATTTTACAGGGCTAATGTCCAAAGTTCTCAAAGCACTTTACATCAGTAAATTGCACATCTTTGCTATCTTTCCATCTTCATTAGACACTACTATTAGACACTGCTAATTTAATTTATGCATTAGGTGACCAAGAACAATAAAGCCAGCTGAAGCTATATTGGACACATAAAGGATATGCTTATGTTAGGAAGTAACATAAGTAATTCAGAGTGGTTCAAGGGTGTACTTTAGGTAGATTTACTGTGGTCCCTTGGATGAAACATCCATGCTGGGTATTTCAAAGCTGTCTCAAAAATTGGTCATTATTTCTTACCCTCTGATATCCATTAGGGGACCTCAAACTTTGACCACCCACATGGAGAGCAATTTCTCATTTAGTTGCTTCTGACAAAAATTTTCTTCCTACGGAACAAAATCACTTTGCTAACCAAACCCAAGCAGAGGTAGTTGACATTCTTCAAAACTGCTACTGCTCTGAAGAAGATCTCTAAAGTAGGTGTGGATACAGCTGGAAGACATGTCCGAGCCAGGGTAGAATTGAAGCACAGTTTTCTGAGGCTCAGACAGAAGCCAGTAATCCCCATTTTGTGATGGTTGAATGCTAACACAGCAGTGGGGAATGGGCTATGGTTGCACATTAAGATTCCCATGAATTAGCCACTGACAGGAACTGCTAAAGCAACTGAAGTATTTTGAAGTTATCAGTAAGCACCTGTCTCCATTCCACATTTAAACTTCTGTTAAAAAAAAAAACAACAAACCAAACCCCTTTTCTGCAGTAAAGTGTCCAGCTGATATTTATGTGAATCATCTACTGTTGCTTCTTTTCTCCTTAATCTTTTTTTTTTTACCAGCCTGTCCTAAACTTGAACTTCTTTAAATAGGATCTTCACTTGTCCTTGATAGCAAAGCACTTAACACATACGGTGTGCTACCATAAAGGAAATAACAAAATAGATGACATTTTGGATCTTGAGCCAGATATGGATGTTGCCATTCATTCCTTGGCCTGATTTATCACTGCAATCTTTGTATTACACAGTGCCATCAATGGCTTTTCATATACAGAGGCGGCTGAGTAGTCTCAGAAAGGAATTTCATTAATAATTGAATCAAGATTGGTTTGCTGTATTGCATAAGGTCAGAGGATGGATTAACATATGGACAGCGGCAGAGTAGGGGGAAACATTTTCAAAACTTCCAAACATTTTCTCAGCAAATGACTATTATGCTTTTGCTGCTCTCCAATTATGGAAGTTTCTGTCACCTACTTAGTAAGCAGAAGCAGTACAATGGTATTTAGATGATCTGGCTAAACCATAAACACCAGTTAAAGGAAGCAATCAATTTACAGTTAGTCCAGTGTCTGAAAATAATTTATCCAACTTTCTGATGAACATAGGAAGTGCAAAGTAATAAGTGCTTGACAGAAGAAAAAGGAGATGTATCTCAACTAAATGGGGAGAGGAGGAATTCAGTCAGCTCTTAACATATTATTTGCTATCTAATTTGTTTTTCAAAGAAGTAATGTTTATTTAACACAGTAGCATTTTACTACATGCAGTGCTAATGGAGGTTAAATAAAAGACACAAGGGCAGCAAAATCCCTCACTTACTTTTCACACAAGGACAAAACTGCAATGTGAAAGAAATGCAGATTAATTTCTCCATCCTCACAGCACTTTTTGACACCACTGGCTATGGGTTACCTCTTAAGTAGTTGAAGATTTTAGTAGGGCTGACTGATTTAGATTTGGATAGGTTTAAATCATACTTGTCAGTGTGCTATTAATTTTTAACCACAGTCATTTTTTCCCTAGACCTGTTAATATGCTAGGCAGTCCCAGAAAGCATAAAACTTTGACCCATGCTCTCCAGCATTTGCATACGGCACTTTCTGTAGGTGCTTTATTCTGTAATCAAAATTCCATCTCCTCAACAGCATACAGATATGGGAATCCACAGGCCCAGATAAAAGGGCCTTCAAACTGGCCATATGATTATCAGACATGCACTCTTTCATGTTAACTGGTCTCTTCCTACTCAATTCAGATGAAACATAAATAACTGCAGCTGACTACTAAACTCCACAGACAACACACTTTCTCTGAATGTGCAGTGCGGTGGAATATGATTTTTTCCTTACAACCCATCAATTATTTCCACGTCTTCTCTGGACCTTCAGCTCTCTTTGGGAGCTACGTTAGTCAGAGAAATACAGTAAGGCTAAGATCACTGTTGCCTTAGCACAATGCACAACTTTGAGGCCTTTCTGACAACTCGTTTGGGAATGAATGCAGCTCCATCTTTTCAGAATTTCAAAACGGATCACTGCACAACCCCAAACTGTCTCAAGTTCTCAAGCTGAGATAACTTTGTAGAAATAATAGAAGCGTTTCATTACCATCAGTCTAACATGGAATTTATTTTTTAAAAGCTTGATAGAATATACTTGCAGACTTCAAACTGTCAGGCTTTCATTTGAAAACTGCTACTTCTACATGATCTTCTCCAGAGGTACTAAACTTTGAGTCCCTGTAGTTATGTCTCACATTAACTAATCAGGGATAAGAAGTATGTTGAAGACACCTGTTCTGAGTTCTGTAAAGGGCTGGTCTCTTTAAGAGCTCAGCTCTAACTTCCCTGTTGGAAAATTTCTTCGCTAATTGAGGGGACTTCTGTGCATTTGTGGTGGGTTGACTGGCTGGATACCAGGGGCCCACCAAGCAACTCCCCTTCCTCAACTGGAAAGGGGGAAAAACATAAGATAAAATGCTTGTGGGTTGAAATAAGGACAAGGAGATCATTCACTAATTATGATCATGGGCAAAACAGATTTTGTCAGGGAAATCAATTTATTGCAAAGGTCAGAGCAGGAAAATAAATAAAAAGAAATCTTAAAAGACCTTTCCCACACCCTTCCCTTCTTCTTGGGCTCATATTCACTCCAAATTTCGCTATCTCCTCCCCTATGCATAGAAACCTCATGCCATCTGTGGAACTAAGCATTTATCTTGAGTTACAGCATCAGCATTTAGATTCTGTATTAGCCTTCCTGCTACCACTACCCTCAATTTTTCTTTTCTTCCCAAAGTTCCTTTCTCTGAAAAAAAAAATACAATTAGTGAATCAGAGAGCTGTGAGGAACTGAAGTCAATAACTTTTTTTCAAACAGCGTCAAAAATACCCTAACCACCCAGATAGGTAGGTATTTACTTGACTTTTTCTTTTAAAAAATTTCCTAACAAAAAGTCTGTATCATTCTCATGTTGTCTGATCCAATGCGTGACCATATTTGTTGTACATCAAACAAGGTATTTTTCCTCTCTTTGAACCTTGGAAATCAAGCAGTTATTTTATTCTTTATAAAAATGAGAATTTTTTTAAATTATTCTTGACTTGTAAATCCATTAATCTTTTTTTTTTTCAGGCTAAAGAAAACATTTTCTAAATCATTTGTGATCACTTTCCAGGCATCTTTTCAATAAAAAAAAAGAAGGAACTGGATTGAAAAAAAGTCAAGTGACTTTTTTCCCATTTGCTATCATCACTGCCTTCATTCTTTTGCCTTTTTCTGTGATGTTTATGATTGTCTGTATCCTTATCCAAACCAGGCTTGATTCATTCTCCATAGGTTATATCTCACATATCTGAAACAAAATACATATAAAAAAAGGAAGAATGCCAAGTTTTTCCTCACTGTTCTTTTAAGCACTAAACACATCTAAACAATTATTTAAATAAGTAATAATTACATTTAGTGTAATTTATTACTTTCTTCTTGAAAATGCACTTTTATATTTTAGGTACCAAAATTATAAGGCTTCATTAAATTTCCTAATGGATTAAATTTCCTAAATTTCTGCAATGAAAATCTGTATTATTCATTATTGAAGGTTTTATCTTTACAAAAATCTCAACAAATCTTTGATTTTTTTCTGCCACATAGTTTGCTGTTGTTAGAATTAGAGAACCTTGCTTTGATTTCCTTCATTCTTTGATTTTTTTTTTTGAAACTCTTGTGCTCTGCCTCTTACTATTATTTATAAAGTACATAGCAGAATGAAGCATTAAATCCACTTGGGGTTTCTCCTGTTGTTGTGTTGCCAGGCAAAATATTTTAGCTCTTAAATCACCAATGAAAAAATTTCTTTTGCTACTGTCAGTAACAGCTATTTCCAGAAAAAACTGAAAATCCAACAAAAAGTAAAAGTAACTTTCATCTCAATGGTCAAAAATCAAACGATTTAATCTGATAGAAGACAAATGGTTTGGGGAAATAGCATATGCATTTGAAATATGTCTTGAAAGCTCTCTTGTGAGCGGCTAGAGAGGACACAAAGCTCTTTAAGTGTGTGGGGGGAACACTTTCTGTGCCATTAGTGCTTGATTAGATAGTATAACAGATAATGTAAGAGAAAATTAGACTCTGACAAGAAGCAATTGAACCTTGAGTTTTGACAGTCATCTGTTGGGCACCTTATCACTTTTATCCTTAGGGCCTCTTAGATGACACATAAGGACTTTGTTCCAGTGGATAATTATCATAAGTGCATAGTGAAATGTTATGCCTTTTTCCAAAGATGCATTGGTTAGCCCCAAGCACTGCTGCACTAGAGTATCTCTGGGGGCTTGATTTTGTATGCTGTACAATACGGCAACTGTGGTCTTTGCTGGGCCATAGGAAAATACAAAAGTTATAAAATCAAGAGTTAGAAAAGCAGAATAGCCTTCAAGTCTTGACCTGGTTGATTGGTAGACAGTTTTAAGCTTTCTATCGCGTATTACAAAGAACAGTTATTGGGTTAGTCTTACCTTCTACATGCAATCTTTTCTTTTAAAGTTATATCAATCACAAGTCAAGCAGTGTCTCACCATGAAGTGCTTAAAAGAAGAAAAAAGGATTCACCTCAGAGTTTTAAAATAAAAAAAGAAGCTTTTGAGATGAGATTATACATGATGCAGGTCCTGTGAAAAGTAGAAATTTACCACATTACTTAGGGAAGGTGAAAGCTGTGAGCTTTGCTTGTAGTCTTGAGTTAACCTCCCACCCAGATGTACACTGCAATTTTATGTAAAACTGTTAACATTCTGCCTGTAAGAAAAATTTCTAAATATTTCAGTGTGGTTGCAGGAATCTTTTTCTCTAGCAATATATTAAGATAGCAGGTTTTCTGAAACAAATGAATCAAAGAGGATGTAAGTGTTAATCAGAATCTTATATGTAAGTCATGCTTAGCTTTTATACTTTCAGCTTCAAATGAAGTCCAGAAGTTGTCTAAAAGCATATCTCTTTCTGGGATGTTAGCAGCACCTATTCAAAGAAGCTTGCCATGAAAGGTTTGCTTTTAATAAAATCAACTTACTTCATTGTATTTCTGTCATTTGGGAAATTTAAATGTCATCAATACCACTGTATTAAAACAAACTCCTAGGAAAATTTCAGTTTTACTTAGTAAATTTAAGGCTAAATTTAATCTCTATCAACAAACAATTGTTGCTTTCTCTTTCAGCATTAAACCAATTTTATTAGACTACTGTTTCACTGGCAACATAAAAATATTTACAAATATGTAAAATAGTTGTTTATTATTGTGTTCAGTATTTTATTATTGCAAACAGTACTACTTTAAAAGTGATTTTATGACCTTCTGATTATTGTTATCATGAAAAGAGAGGTTAACTACAGAAATGTTGATGCAATAATCATTTGTTTCTAAATTGCACGTGTTCCAAGAGTGTATCACACTATCGTGCTCTTCACTGGACATAGCAAAATAATTAAAAATACTGTAAATTAGGCATCTGATCGTTCAAAAATATAAACAGTATTGTCTTGAAAGTGATGCTTTGGTGGTTGAGTTTTTTGGGGATTTTTTTTTTTTTACTGTTTCTATGTAACTAGAGCCTTTGATTCCAGGCAAGTCTATTGGTATTCTATCATGGGAGAGGAATGTCCATTCAACTTTGGATGCAACTTGCTGATGTCATAATTCACTCTGAAACATGCTCCATATGGATTTACCAACAAATGCCAATTTGATTGGTTTGCCAAATTTCAGGAAGGGCTCACAGAGTGAGTTCAGGCACATAGTCTCCCATTTCATATGATGATAAAGAGCTCTTCTGCCTAGTGTATGAGTGATTTACAAAGGTCATATGAGTGATCTGCATAGAATAGAGGTAGTTATTTATGATTTTTGTTTTGTATTCTGCCCAACATAAGTTTTTAGCAAGACAATAGGTACATTCATAAACCAAAAAATAAATTCCAACACAATTTTGCAAGGTCAGAGTAACCGGGAAACTATTAGAGGTGAACTCATTGTTATTCATTTCACTTCAAAGTTAAATGTCAGTTCCCATGACCCAGTAAATGGAGTGTAATTACTGAAAGTATATAAATGATATAACTGAGAAAAATCTGACTCCTGTAGATGTTCTTGAGAAAGGGTTTTTTTCATACATGTGGGTGATTAAAAAATTGAACTCCTGGACAGCAAGATCGGTCAAATTACTTCCCCATCTCCTGACAGAAAAAATACACTTTGAGGGGCCTTATTAAGCAATCTATCTCTATTGAGCTCATTAAGTTCTGGACAGCTAATAAGAATATAATAGAATCTTGGATGTCCTCTATAACATAATCTGACAAGTTGAAGCTCCACTCCAACTTCATTTGGATGGGCAAACAATGAACCATATGCTAGTTTCAAATTCTGCTTAGCTTCCTTCTTGTTTTAGTAGGACTAATGCATTTGTAAAGATAGCTTAAATAGAAATCATTCTAACCCCTCTTTTTTCCTTGTGAATGCTAACTGTCACAATTCGTCTCACTTCTTTCTCTACAAAAGTCAAGTATAGCCACTTCTTAAAAGATGCTTGTAAACACCTATGCCCCCAAAAATCCATTTCAGTGCATAACAAGAAGTTGGAGTTTGTCTGACAAAACAGCACTTAATGGTGTATTCATGCACAACATCTACTGACACCAGATATACTATGTATTTCGATACTTGCAGTTATATCTCTTATTTACAAAGCTGCATTACAAATTGCATATAGATTTAATCTGTTCTCCTACCCATTTTCTTCCCATTTTTGGAATATGTGATGCTTTGAACTCTTGGTCCTTTCTTTTTCCTATTGGATCAGAGATCAGTCATGCTATATTTAATCCCTATTCTAGTATCAGTCTATTTGGTAATAATGCTATCAAAAACCCAATGTGTAAGACATCAGGCAGTCTACTTAGTGGCTAACTTTTTTTCCAGCACAGCAGCCTTAATAGCCAGTGGCACTCAAGGGAGAGAGGCATATATTAGCATCCATTCACCTGTAACTCCTTACCTCAAATGATCATATGCTAATTCAGTCTGCAAGTCTGAAGAAGACTCACATTCTCACTTCTAAAGTGTGAGATGATTTCCCTTATTTAACAGCAAAACTCTCCTGCTTTTCCTTGAAAGAAAGAGCTCTCCTTGCTGTGAGAGTCCACTGTGCTCTGTATCCATCCTTTACTGACTTTCTTAAAACTCTCCTTCTCCTCTTTTCTTTGCTTCTGGTATAGAGGGTGAGGTATCAAAAGCTTTCCCAACTACTGGAACTGTGTTTTCTCAATGCTCATCCTTGTTCCCATCCAAACAGCTCTTACATGAGTGTAGTGGCACAGTGAGCTCAACAAATACAACATTGATGGAGAAAGCAGTGCAAGCAGGAGTACAGCCCTTGTGTTGCTGCAAGCCCTTCACTACTAATTCAGCCACTCTGCTGATCAGATGCCCTGTATTGCTCCTCAGATCATCTGAATGTATCTTTCTGAGCTAACCTTTTGCACTGGTGATAAAGCCTTAGGGTACCTAAAGGCGTGAAAGTCTAGGTTAACCTATAGGGTGTGTGGAGAGAAACTATTTACAAAAGCAGCCCAAATAAACTGGTCATTCAGAGGAAGAGAACTGTCATCAGAGGTCATCCAAGCCCCTGGTAATGTCAAGGACTGGTACAATAACGAACTGAAAGATTCTATACATGGGAGAAAATGTTTACAGCTGGGTTTATCGAAATTCTTTTGACTATAATAAGGTGAGACGGTTATTCTGAGTTGGACTGTATTTGTGAGTTACTGTAACTGAATCAAGATGGAAGAAACAACTTTCATTATCAACACTGTTCTTGTTTCCCAGATTTCTGGGATCTCCCACACTACTCTGACTTCATCAGGCAGGTCATGAAATGCATCATGACTGGAAAAGGACAGGCAAAAGGAACTAGGTTCTGCATCACCTCCTTTGCCAGTGCTAAATATTGAACGCCACCTGTAACATTTTCTCTCAACCATGTATTTCTATCCGCTTATCCCTTCAGCTCATATTCTTTGTTTTCATAAAATCAATTTCACCTTTTCCAGTGCTGCTAACCTATGACCAAAGTAAAAGGAAGCACCTGTTTGTATAGCCTAGCAACCCAATGTGTGTGTCAGACCTTGGTGTGCATGATCTGCTTCTCCCACAGCAAAGGCAAAAGCAAAAATCGGCCCCAGAGACAGAACCTGCCTTTTATATCTTTACCGTTCTTTCTTTTCCTTGTTTATGTTCATTTATTTTACTTTATCTAACAGGAGATAGGATCAGACTTCAGCTGCAAGATCTCAAGTTGCCTTAAACTCTCTTTCTTTTCTTCCTTAAAGAGTAAAGAAAAAAAAGAAAAAATAACAAAGAAGACAACAAATGTGACCTTTGAATCCTTCTAACCATACATTTTCATTCCGGAGTTAATACAAGCTGCTTGTTTGCAGGTTTGAACAGGCAAACTAGTCTGTCTGTGAGAGTTTATACTGCAAGACCTCACTCACACACCTTCAGTAGTGTTGACCATTCTTGTTCAATCCTTTGGTATACTGGGGACATACTCTGTGTCTCAATTGCACATTTCAAATGGTTTGTGGATTAATTTATATGTCATTATTAGAGTTTGCTGAGATGCACTCCCAGGATCCTACTCAACTTCTGCACCAAGCCTTGTCTAGAGCACACATGTGAATTTCCTTTTTTGGCGAAATCAGGTTCCATGGAAGTCAGCCATGAAGGATGATGTTAGTATGAGCACGGCTAGGGCTTAAGCATGGACACCTGATGGACTGAAGTTCCTGAAGTTCACTGGAAGTTCACTGACAGTGATATCTTCTACCATTGTTTCCCAATTAATCATGAATGATCCCACCTGTCCTGCTGAGAGCTGTTGGGCCTGTGTGCTGTCTTCATGGCAGACTGTCAATGCGACCTAACCAGACAGAGCCATCAGGGAGCTCCTGTGAGAGAGATTTGTGTGTAGAAGGGATGAATTTAAAAGCAAACTTAACAAGTTCTATGCAGTGATGTAAATACAATCTTTAACTATGTCAGGCAGGGACTCCTGTGAAATAGGAACAGGAAATGTTAAAAGTAAAGGGGGAGGAAATTTTTAATTCCTTTTGTTGCTGGATTTTTTTTCTTTTGTAAGCAAATGACAGATAACAGTAATCTGACTTGAAACCATAGACCACCAAAGAGTATTTAAGTTTGTAGCTGCAAGAATTTTTGTTATGTCCTAATCTTCAGAGATTACTGCATCAGTCATCTGTTCTTGTGAAAAGTAGTCAGAAATTACTACCGACTCCTAAAAAAAGATCAGCCACAAATAAAGTGAAAGCCTGAGATACATCACACAGTTTGTTGGCTACGTGGTGTTCCATTTCACTGATACCTCACTGATGCTTCAACAAGGCTTATTTGTTAGGATAACTCGTGAATAAGAAGCAGCAACTTAGGCCTTGATATTAGTCAGGGTTTTGACATGAGCTTGCTTGGAGGTAGCTCTAGCAAGGGCACAGACAGCAAGGCATGGAAAATGGAGTCAAATGTGCACTTGCAGCCCAAAAAACTAACTGTGTCCTGGATTGTCTTGAAAGAAGCATGAATTGCAGGTCAAGGGAGATGAGTCTTCCCCTCTGCTCTCATGACACCCCACCTGGAGTACTGTGTTCTTCTTTGAGGTCCTCAACATAAGGATGATGTGCAGCTGTTGGTGTGAGTCCAGAGGAGGCCAAGAGGATGATCAGAGGGCTGGAGCACCTCTCCTATGAAGATAGGCTGAGACAGTTAGGCTTGTTTAGCCTGCAGAAGAGAAGGCCCTGGAGAGACCTTATGGCAGCCTTCCAATACCCAAAGGGACCTACAAAGAGTCATAAAGAGATAGGACAAGGGGTAATGGGCTTAAACTAAAGAGGGGAGGTTTAGACTAGATACACAGAAGAAATCATTTATTCTGGGAGTGGTGAGTTTCTGACACAGGTTGCCCAGAGAAGCTGTGGCTGCCCCTAGATCCCTGTCAGGGTTCAAGGCCAGGTTGGATGGGGCTTTGGGCACCCTGGGCTAGTGGAATGTGTCCCTGCCCATGGCAGGGGCTTGGAACTGGATGATCTTTAATATCCCTTCAAAGCCAGGCCATTCTGTGATTTTATGATTATCTCTGGACCCCACAGGTGAGCATTAAATCAAATTAACAGACCGTTGTGAAGAAATTTTAATACTCAGGCCATAGATTCACTTTGGGGAATTTTAGTTCTGTGTGCCTTGACTATACCTTTTTCATAATCAACAAATGTATCTTTTTAAAGTCTGTTAAATACATCTAAATAAATTATTTGATAGTTTCAGCTTTTATGCATTTTCTGTTCTACAGGGAGACAGAACAGTGAAAAAATTTGAAGAACTTATATGCCAACAGTAGTAACATGAGGAGATGCACACCAGAGTCTCCACGTGGTCAAGAGCCACAACAACCATCATATGTGTTCAGAGATCTCAAGGGAAGGAAGGATATGAGAGAGGAGAGATGTCAATTACTAACTAGCCTGTCACAGGGGGCTGGGATAGACAGACAGCTGGCTATGAGTTACAGCCCCTACCAGTTCCTTTCTATCCAAAACTAGACACCCAGAGTCACACAGCATGACTATACCACATCATTGATAATCTGAAATTGCCCCAGCTTGGGAGCTACAAGGAAACCACAGGCAGCAAAAGTTACAGTTCACCTGCCCACTCATGGTTTAGAAAAAGTAATTCAGCTCAGCTAATTCAGTGAAGGCAAATCTACCTCACAAACAGAGCATGGAATACAGCAAATAGACATATAGGTCTACGGGAGAAAAATGCTGTATTTGGCAGTGTCTGTTGATGGGAACTAGTGAAGATTTTTCCAGTGTAATAGCTTGCCAAAGGAAGACACCAGTTTAGCAACACCTAAACATTTTTCAAGAATGTACCAATTTAATTTAAAATTTTGATGGAAAAATTATCAAAATGAAACATAAGCTCAAAACATTTTATTTTATATTATCGTTTAATATATAGTAGAAGTAAAAAAGATGAAGCAACTTTTACAATTTTATCAGAACAGATTTTTACCATATCAAAATGTAATACTGCAGAACAGTTGAAACAAAGTTTTTGGAACATTGTGCCTTGCAGGAAAACCTTAGATTTTGACTTTTGTTCCCCTTTAGAAATGAAGACACATTTAAAGTCTGAATTTTGTACGCAAAGAAGTTCCATTTAGAAGACAGTTCTAACATGGTGTTCACCTTTTGATCTTGTAATGTATTATTTCTGAATCATATGAACTGTTGAACAGCTCCTGACAGCATATGATGAAGTTGCATTAGACCTAAAGGGTGAAATGTAGTTTTTGATTAAGACATTTAGGTGCATGAGTTGTCTCAAACTGAATTCCCTCAAAATGTGATGAATTAAAATGTAAATATTAATAAATAAATAGAACTATTAGACTTCAAGACTCAAAAAGACAGAGTCCCATATGATTACTGGGGGCAGTAAGGAGTATCTATAAGTATGAAAATTGTGATGTGGCTTGAAACATAACTAATAGCAAGCTGACATTTTATTTGGAATTTTCAGAAGATTCTATAGGTAGCAGGTACCTAGGTCAGGTACCTTCTTTGGCAATACTAGCTTAATTTTATAATGCACAAGGATTTTAATTCACACGATAAAGATCTCTGCAACAAAATTTTGAAATGTTAGCAACATGCAGACTATTGCTTTTATATAATGCAATTAAGAAACTATATAATTTCAGTCAGACATTGTGAAATAATTTTACGATTATGTTTGAATTTTCCTTCTTTTTTAAATTTATTCATATGTTACAGGATAAATTCAGGGTGCAAATCAATCACAGTCTGTAGTTCAGCATAATGTGTGCCAATAATATCATAATGATGAGGTTAATTCTTGGAATTGTGGTCCATTATTTTTTCTTGTTTACACAGTGGTGATCTTGAAAATATGCCTCTGCTATGCAAACTGCCTAAACCTGCAGATCTGCACATGTTCCTCAAACTTGCATAGGATATAGTAGCTCTTATTTAAGAAGCAGACATTTGTCTTCCTTGTCACAAGATTCAGGTTCTGAAAGTTGTTGTCTTCTGGAGGTGTGTAAGAAAATAAAGGGAAGAGGGATTCTTTTTTTCTTTTTTTCTTTTTTTTCCTTTTTTTCCTTTTTCTTTCTTTTTTTTTTTTTTTGGTGACTGAGAGGAATGCTGCTAGCTATTCTGTGCATCCACATCACCAAGGATCAAGTAACTCTGTCAAGGGCCATGGGTACAGAAGATGTAAGGCTGTTTCCTCAGAAGTGCAAGTATCCAATGAAAAATCCCGGTGCCTATTATGGCTCACTGACATTCCCAGGAGACCATGGGCAACTATTTCATGTAGAACAAACCACTGCATGATTCATTTCATAGCTTCATTTCAAGTAGAGGAAAAGGTGCATTTTGATTTCTCAGAAAACCATGCCCTTAAGTTCAGATAGTGATAAACTAATAAAAACACTTTTTGTTTCTGTCAAATTTTGTCCTTGTGGTTTCATTTTGCCACATATATCTTGTGTGGTTGTACTAATGGCAGCAAAACTATGGTGGTACATCATGTGTAATTATATGGTGCTGCTTATGATGTCCAGTCACACCTCACTGGGTATAGCACACTCTGTTAGGGAGGAGGTATTATCTGGCAAATTATGTATTTATATCACTACATGTATGCATGAATAGGCAGAATTGTGGGACTCATGCTTTCTGAAAGAGCAACTGTGTGGAGAAACATTATTTTCCCTTCTAACAGGAGCAAAATGAATATTGAGAAGGAAAAAAAAACCACAACAAAACAAACAAAATAATTGTTTCCTAAAGAGTGTGAGTCTGATGTCTGGCTGATGGAGCCCCTCCAGTTGAGGTACAAGGCTCAGAAAAGATCCCTGTGTACTCTAAACTCCTTCAGAGAAGAGCCTAGGTTCAGCCTTAGTACCAGACTTGGTCAACAGTTTCTGTCTAAAGGGTTATATATAGCTACATATCAGTTGTTTGCCTTTCAGAGCCCCCTAAAGGACTTCCACTGAGACAGGTTTACAAAGTTAAAACAGGTAGAAAGTTTATTAAGGTGACAGAGAAAGAGTTCAGAATTAACATTGATAAATACACTTACTGCAATAGTGCTGTTACATATGACTACAATTACAATACCAGCAAAATACTCTCCTGGATATTCTTCACCCAAGTGGTAAAATTGCAATGCTTACCAAGAAGGTGCCCCTATCTTGGGCAGAGGAGGAAGAGTGCAGATCTTTGACCTCCTCTTTGGGGTGTTCAATCTCTTTTCACTTGCCCAGTGTAACTTCCTTTTAAACCCTAACATTTGCTGTCCCCTCCCAGCGGTATCATTTAACATGATTTAAGTGGAGAGTTGAGCACTGTTGTCATGTATGTTTAGCATATACTGCTTTAAGATCATTACCAAATTCAGGGATGTCAACTTTAATATTAATTTCATATATAATAAAGAAAAATGGACTCACTCTGGGCACTATGACATTCAAGATTCTGTGTAGAAACTGTCTTACCTGTGTATTCCACATTCTCTAGCCAAAATGGGCCATACTGCTGCCATAGACTCCCTCCTTCAGCTTCTCCTTGTGTCAAGCTTCCAGATCCCCATCTAAAATATTTGTATAGGAGATATAAGTGGACACCAACGTTTTTAACCACTTGTGCTCAGTTCTCACATCAGGGCTGCTCTCGATACCCAGCTTCTCTTTGTTCTTGAGATTGTGCCCCTTGTTGAACTTCATGAGGTTGGCAGGGTCCCACATCTCAAACCTTTCCAGTTCCCCCTGGATGGCACCCCTTCCCTACAGTGTGTTGACCAGACCACACAGTTTGGTGTCATATTACATAACAGATTTTTATAGATAGATAGATAAAATTTTTAAAAACAAAAAAGCATAATGGGAAAAGCACAGAAATTATGGCCAAGTACTGAAAATAATGTAATAAAATAAAACTATGGGCAATGGCTGATGTATCCCTCAGTGTTGGTAGGAAGCTAAAACATCTGTCACCAGCTAAGATTTACTATACTGCATTTCTAACTTCTTCACTCTACTTCCTATCTTGATTAAAAGAATATCTTCCATCTTCACAAATATTTCAGTTGTAAAGTTAAAATTCCTTTTCCTGGAAAGACAGGATTTACAGTTACATTAGCTTGTCCATAAGTAGGGGTAGCAGTGAAAAAAGCAAGCAAAGGCATGATAGAAAGAAAGACCTGAACAGAACCCATAAGTAACTTCTGTAGTGGTTTGCATCATGTGGAACATTCAGAAGGCTTTTTTAAAAATTTTATTCAGAAGGTATTCCAATCATATGCATTTAATCTACCTGAATATTTTTCAGAAAATAATATATTACAGGACAGAAATAATTCCAGTCCAGATTAAATGCTAAATACTAAACCCAATTCCTTATTCCCTCAAAATCTTTTGTTTCACTGTAATATTACAAAAATGTATTTGAGTTTTGGGTCTGGCAGAGGGGATGGGGTGGATGACAATCAATTTTATTCGTAAATGTACATTAGAGACAAACGGTGCATAATTTAGATTCTCTCCTGGCTTGTTAAATCTGCAGGCAGCCATGCTTTCTGTCGCATTAACATTTTGATTGAATGAGCAGGGTCAACAACGTCACTTTTCTCATCTAGGGAAGGAAAACTATTCTGAAGCCAATCATCAATCAATGCATGGGATCAGCCTTTTAAAAGTAGCTTGGGCTTTACACATAACTGTAATAAAATTTTAATATCAACATCTTTTTTTTCATTCAATAGTCCTACCACATATACAATAAAGTGTTAAAAGTGCAATTAGGACTGGAAATGTGCTTTGCTATTAGCAGGATTATTGTAATGAATTTATTCCAAATGTTGCACCATTTCAACTCCGTGACCTTTGGTATGTTAATTAATTTAATTGTTTTAATTGTTTATACATTATTCTAAGGCCTAATATAGTCTTGCTACTTTATTCATTTTCCTGAAGTTAATGACTTTTAAAATAAATCAAGTAAAGTCAAAGAAAATGTCACTAATATCAACCAAGTATGCCTTTCAATATAATGTAATGGTCACGGACACTCTAAGTCATACAAGCACCAGGCAGCTATCTTTTAACAAGATACTGGTTTTCAGCAATGTACTGAAGCCATCCAAAATGATGTTGGTGGCAAGTATCAGAGCAGTAAAGGTGGTTAGTAATTACACGGCAACTTTCATTCGTAGTGCTTCACCAAGGATATCCAATTTGACACACGGAAAATGAAGATATTAAAGGTTAAACAACTTGCCGAGGTTTACATAGTGAATCAATGACTGAGCCATTTCCAGAGGGAGAAACTCAGTTGCTTATCTCTGCATTCTCGTCCCTTCAGTCTTACCACCCTCAGTGTGCGATAAATTTAGGATACCTCTTCTAGACTGAAGCAGGATCTGATTGATGGGTAGAATTACTTCTGATATATCAGAATCAGACTTCTAATAAGCACAATGTCATTAGTAACCTACTTTTTAAAGAGTAATTGTGAGGTTTATACGCTTTAAATGATCAGATGGTCATTATCAGATTCTATCTGTCATTAATGTAGATATCAATCAAACACAATTTTATCTCTACACATCTGTGGGCCCAAGCAATAATGAAAGAAAAAAACAGTAGCTTCAGTACAGCTATGTGAGCATTGTATGTCAGATTTCAGGTTGCAGTTTTCTTGATTATTAGGATATTTTCAATATCCTAAGTGGACATAAGTGGTGAGGATTAGGAGGAGGTTCTTTACTGAGAGGATGGCCCAGCACTGGAACAGGCTCCCCAGAGAAGTGGTCACAGCACCTATCCTGACTAAGTTCAAGAAGTGTCTGGACAATTTGTTGAGTCCCATGCTCTGACTTGTCTGGCCCTGTGTGAAGCCAGGAGTTGGACGTGATGAGTCGTATGGGTCCCTTCCAACTCAGGATTCTACGACCAAATCACTTAATTCTCTGCTAACTTAAACATCAAATAATACCTTAGTGTTATGGACAACAGTGGAAAACTAACTTATGGACTCATAAGACACATACAAAATATATGTCCAAGGGTAGTGGATTCACTTTCAGAGACTAGTGCAAGATATAAATATCATGCAGCAGTGAATTTCTGCAGCCTGTAAGAGCCTAAGTCAATAATTTTAAGGTCTCTATAGCTCTTATAGCATTACATCTTCTTTTTGAACTTGCTGCAGAAAATGGTTCTAAAAAAACTCCAGTAATGTGCTGTTCTCTGCCACAAATAACCTGATTGCAGAATGGTATGTCACTAGATGTCTCTCTCACTGTAATTGCAAATCAGAGAATTTGTTTATGATAGTTCTTCAATCTCTTGCACTTGCTCCAGGTCCAAGGTCAGAAAGTAGACACCTGATGGTTACTCTGCAGATCTTGGACCCATATCTGCACATCTACTATTCATAACTCAGAGAAGTATCACGAACATTTTAATTAAAAACCTTTAAACATGTAATAGTCAACACTAAATGTAAGATCCTACCCTATCATCCTTGTCAGGTGAATATCTATATCCTTGGAAAGCTGACAGAGCCATTACTTGGCTATTCAAGACAGTAATCAGATTTTCTGAGCATCAATCAGCAATCATGAAGTCAGGAACATTTTATCATGAAGTCAGGAATACAGAGGGTTTTCATAAGCTAATCAGCAGGCATCAAATAGACAATCAATCTAATTAGTGGCTCACATTTGCGTGGCAATCACAGCTGCCAAACCTAGACGACAAATTTCATTAGTAATGAAATCTGAGAACTATGATTTGTGAAACCTATCATCAGAGTGGAATTGTGGTTATTTTAAAAGGAGAGTTGTTATGGTAGTTTGGGACATTTGAGGAATTTAATTTGCATGGGGAGGTTCACTTTCTGGTGTCTCTTTTGTTTTCAGGGTAAATCAACATCCAGGGTCACAATTTTCATAGCTCATCTCTCAGTGTGGACCACAGCCTCAAACAAAGCGAGCTTTCAGCACTTCTTTTGTTTCCAAAATGTAACTGAAGCTATTGCAGCTCCTGATTTCCTGCAGAATTTTTTAAAAAATACTAGGCCAGGGCTTGTTATACCCAGAGTACTTCTAGTGCAGTAAATATTTCTAGAGCTGTGAATTTAAGACACACACATATGTGCATATTCATGCATAAATTAACCATCTACAAAGGAAAAAATAACCAACTAAATCAATAGGAGAAAATGTTCCTCACACACAATATGTCACTTATTGAGGAGAAGAAGTACAGAGAGTAAATCTATCCCAAAATTGCATTTTGTCTTGTATAAGCAATGTCTTGTCCATTAAATACAGATATTTTCTGGGTTACTTTCTTTGACTATATACTGTGTCTTCAACACATTTTAAAATTACAGGTGTGGCTGCTTTTGCCTCAGAGTGACAGGATTAGCATGATGTCTTCTCTAACCCTATTTTACTAAGATTCTATAACATACATATGTGTCACCAACAGCGAGTATGCACCCATTCCTCTAAACAAGCAGTTGAATATAGTCTCTTAAATCCCTGTTGTCTGAGAAATGGAAAGAAAAAACAGAAATTCCACATCATTAATGTCCTAGATGGTGCAGCCATGGAGTCTCAAAAGTGATAGTAACCTTGAGGGGGACTCTATTATGATGTTATTTATGTTATTAGATCTATTGGCCCCATATGATATACTAGCACTGCCTGATTCACACTTAATTATAGAGATTTAAGAATCTGCTTGGAAAACTGGATCAGTACTTTATTTGAAATGTTCACTGATTTTGACTGAAAAGTCATGGAATTCTTAACACAATTAATCTAGCTGCTGCTAACACCGCAGTGAGCACAATGTTCACCATCATTTGGATATAAAGCTCTTTGTATAGTTTAATCACTTACCAATTGCTAAAATTATAATTTTCATGCAAAAATCACATTTCTATGCTAGTGATATCTAAACACTAAAATCAGACCTATGTTTGAATCAAATTTAAATAGATGGAGACTGCCAGGAGGCTCCAAGGATTTCTCTTTATCCAAGCTTTCTTAGGGAAATTCAAGATAAATCTTAAATCATTAACTTCCACATTTTCTCATCTTGCAGTTTAATCTTTTGTGGCATGAGGTTGCAATCCTGATTTTAACACCCTTTCCTTACAAGTGCACAATGTTAAAAATGGCAGAAATAAAAAATATTAAGTAAAAGTTACTAAAGAAGAGAATATATAACCAGCTTGGACCTTTTTTTTTTTTTTTTTTTCAAAAATAAGAATCACAGTGTGAATTGGACTAAATGCCAAGAATAAAGTAACAGCTTAAAATGAACAGTTGAAATTAACAGGTGTTATAGCATATGCTAGATTTAACTGCCAAGTATTTCACACCTTCATTAAAACCTTTCATGTCAAATTTAAGGCAATGTTAAAATAAAGAGGAAAAGCATAGCTTAAAAATGAATACCTAATTGTTAAGTTTCAGAATCAGGATATATGGTGGCAGAGAAATTCTCAGTTCATTTTGTGTAGAAATACATTTTAACTGGGAAGGCACTCAATTAGAGCCTATCACACCTGATTTTAATTCACCAAATTTTGTGTTTAACCTTTAGAAAGTAATGTAGCCTACAAAGCGTTTCAGTAGGGAAGATAATGGAACAAAAATGCGTTCCTGTTTTGTAGGGGTATGACAAAGGCAAAACAGAGCAAGAGCAGTGAATTCACATACTGAATGCTGAAAGACCTGGAAACCCCTAGCCCAGAAATCCAGCATTGCTTTGTTAGTAACAGTCACAAGCTCTCCACTGAATTTACAAGGTCTTGGGACTTGTTAGGCTAATGTTGTGTTAACTCACCACTGTAACAGCACATTTATTTTTTTTCTGACCAAGTGGCTATGGCTGATGTTTTGTTTTGTTTTGCTTTTCTCATTATTGTATAGTACAATCATATTTGCATACAGATATGACTAACAAGTAGTTATTCTGAGCAGAACAAGGTGTTTCTGGCTCTGGCAATGTAACATAGAGTAATACAAACCTGCTATGACAGCACAGGCATTGAGTAGTGGAGAGACAGGATACGGTGTACGAGAGTAACAGCATGGGCACAGGTGTGGTACTAGAAACCCTGCTGTAATAAACAACTAACCAATTGTCAATTAAAGAATTGCAGACTAGGGCCTGGACCACACTGGTAAAAAAGAAAGAAAAAGAAAGATAAAAAGAAAGAAAAGAAGGGTAAAAAACAAAGACAAGAAGAAAGAAAAAATACTATCTAGCATACATAAAACCTACCATATATAGTAAGTTCAGGTGTAACATGGAGTTGCAGACCAGCGAAGAGAAAGCAGCATCTACAAGAGTGTTAGCAAACATACAAAAATAACCCAAGTGGGTCCCAATTACAGAGCTAAACCCTGAGCATCAGGTGGAGCGGTGAGCATGACTTCAGGAAAAGAGTAGAAAATGTATGACTAACAATATTAACTTTAGTATTGCCATTGAGACTTTTTTTTCCAGCATAAAATTGTTCTTTTTATATAATAATTAGATCTGAAGAACAATTCTTGATGAGTCCATTAATACTTCTTTTATGCAATCAGTGAATTCTTGGTTTTATGATAAGGAGTGTTTCATCTTTGCCCACACAAAAAATTTTAAGCATAACAGACTCCATGCAGGAACATATCATGAGCTCTTTTGACACCTGTATTGTTTTCCCATCCACAGCAAGTGATATTTAAAAATTCTATGAGTTTTGTATCTGTTCAAATAATCACCAATTAATTTTTAAGGAAACTTTTTCCCCATAGTTTTTTGGTTGTTTTTTTTTTGTTTTGTTTTTTTGTTTGTTTTGTTAGTTTATTTTTAGAAAACTATGTTGTTAAAAATGTGTAAATCAATGATCAGTGTATGCCTACATTATTTTTATGTAGGCATTATTATTTTTATATTATCCTTTTATCTGCAGCTTGGAACCACAGTTAAAACAGCTACAGACTGATTCCCTGGGTCACTGAGTTTGGAGTTATTTTTATTCTGAGACTATTATTTGGAGAGAGAAACAAAAACTTGGTAATACACTATATAAATATGACTTTTCTTCTTTTATTTTTTCCTTTTTTTTATTTCCCCAGATATGTGTAATGAGTATTATCATTTATGTGCACTCCAGTAACACATGGAAGACCATAGCTGTACTGATGTAGGTATTTTAGGAATATATAATATAACATGTCCCCAAAAAGCTCATAATCTTAATTCAAGAGACAGGATTTGGCTATTCAATACCAGTGAGATAGGCATACTGGAGAAAGTAAAATTCCATGAATATATGAGTATGTATAACCAGTGCACAGTCATTGCTTAATCAGTCCAAGTATTTTAGAATTCAAGAACTAGATTAGTCTTTAAAATTGTGAGGTAATAAACAAATATTTGAAGTATAATTCCACACCAGAAAGCTTTAAAGGAAATAGGAATATTTAAATGTAGCACACAGCTAAAGAAAACCTTACTGTTCGTTGCACTAGTTGCTTTCTGGCTTATGCAGCTATGCCAAAGGACAATTTAAGAATACAACATCAAGCATCTGCCAAAAAATAGTTAATTCAGGGGTTTTTTTTTATTCCCATTTTGGAAGTTGCTCTAGAAGTCAATTCCTCGGATATCTTTATGAATGCATTATGATAATGCAATTCTAAAATATTTATTTTAGCTAATAGCTATTTCTGTTAGGTGAAAGCAAACTGTGCTGAAGAATGCTGTAAAGAAGAGAGTAGGAATGGAATCAGAAGAAAAGTGTATTAGTCGTTTTGGATTTTGAAAGAAAGCAAAGTAATTTTTCACTGCAGATGGATGTTTCTAAAATACATTGTCCTTAGCCAATGATGAAATGTGAGGGGAATGTTTAGATATGTAGCCAAGCGTGAATACATATCTCTACTGCTAATAGAGTAGCTTATTCTTTTTTAACTTTTGATGAAATCATTTTCGAAGTTTTAAAAGGCGATTGAAGAGATTTTTCTACTTTCTCCATTTTTCTATTTTAGTAAGTGGATTTTATGATGGACTTTTTCTGTCCTGGCTTGGTTTTTGCTCTCCTTTTTCCCTTCCATTCCCTGTTTTCCTAAAACTGTAGAACTGGACAGCAATTTCAGATGGTGGAGTATAGCAACATCTGAATAAGATGGAGCAAAAAAGTGGGTACCAATTACTAAAAATAAAATGTGCGTCCTTTGTATATTAAAATATATTTAATATTTTACATCTTTTCCATTCCCATTTTTGCCTCATGATCTTAGAAAGCATATGGTTCAAATAGCCATCTTATCTTTGAGGTTAAAAAAAAAAGAGCTGGTTCAAAGTATCACTAATAATACAGGGTTTTAAAAATTTCATGCAGTGTCTTGAGTGCTTAACCACTGACTGAAAGTCTCTGTTACGTTCTGGTTACCTAGTAACCTAAATAAATTAAATTATTTGTCTCTGCCTACATGGTAGCAGATAAGCATACATCACATCAAACACCTTAATAACTAGTACTCAACTTGTACAAAGTGTTGGAAAGGCCCAGCCTTAGAGAGTGCTCTTGTTGATTACATTTACAAGTGTTTATACCTTTGGAGAAGTGAATTACCATTGCTTATATATCACATGTGACTAAATAAATTTAATGCCATCATTATACCTATATCTTGCTTATTGTGAACACTAAATTTACAATGAAGTTCTTAATGAGAGGAAGATTATCATCTCTGTGTTCTCCTGTTGTCTTGTTTCAAGAGAAAAGATCAGAGCCATAGAGACAGACAATTCTGACAAGTTTGATAGACTTTAAAATGGGAGTCTGCATGGATGATGATTTCCGTGTGTATGCATAAAAATACAGACTGGAGCCTTCTGCTAAAATATGAACAGTCTGTTTTCTTATTCTTTTAAACAGAAAGACCTGACCACAATAAAACAGAACTTCAGTGCTTTACTGTCAATCTAAATTTATCATATGGAACCTATCACTTAATGTATACTTCTAAGAGCAATTAAGCCAGAGCACAGACAATCCAAATTTTCTAGCAGAGTGTAATTCTTCATTTCAATTATATTACATTTTAAATGAGTTTGCATGTGGCTTCTCAATAAAAGAAATGTTCCTTAAGAAAAAAAAATATATATTATATAAATATATATATTTTACATCAAGTTCATATACTCTAGCACCACCCTCTGACCTGCAATAATCCTGGACAATCACAAAATACAGTGTCTTCTGAATGAAAAACACATCAGACAAGCATCCTCTGTGTTACATAAATGAGTCACAGGCTACTCACAGCTGGGTAGCTTGATGCTGCCAAATTTTTTTTAGGATAATTAGATTCTAGTTAGATACTGGAAACATCACAATTTTTTAACTCAGCTTTTGTGTATAAAATACGTATTTCCCAAAATATTAGCATTTTCTATTTTGAGTTTGGATGAGTAACCTGTATTAGAAGAATAGGCAGACCTTATGCTGTCAAGAGCCAAAACATGATCAGTTCACGTTCTTCTTCTTCAGGATGAGGCCTTCACCATAAGGCCCCCAAGAAGCACTAGTATTTCTGTAAGAACTAGCACATCACAACCTAATGATGTAAGATATCTCCTTTTGTAATATCTGAAAAGGTTTGTCTTTTTTAGAGTGATTTGTAAAACAACTTTATGAGGGGTCCCTTAGATCTCTAAGATGGGGTATTCATGAAAGGAGGTCTTCATGTATAAAAGCCATTTTAGTCAGCTGAAGATCCCAGAAAGGAACTTCCTGTTATGTGACTGAGGGACCCAAAAAAATGCATATTTGTGATACATTTGGTCAGTTTCCTTATTAATACATAGTAGAGGAAAATAGTCCATGGAAGGTGGATATCTTTTCAATAAAAACTCGGGTCTCACAATCCTAAGATACACATATACTGGGGGCAAGGGGTAGGGGAAAGGTAAAAAAAAAAAAGAAATCCTATGCAAAGGCAATCAACAGCACACTCAAAGATTAAAAGCAAACATTAAGACCCATTTAAAGCCTAATTTTCCATTCCTTGACTTTCTGTGATGTAACATTCAATTCAAATGGGAACGTCATATTATGCTTATTTTAAATATCTTAAAATAAGTCAAACTTTTTAGTGTTCCTCTGGCTAATTTTCCCTCTCAGAAACTGAAATGACAACAAAGGAGACAATCCTGGAATTGTTAGCAATCTTGGACACAGGTACCTGCTTCCAAATTCCCGAGTGTTGCTATAAGCAGTTGAGATGGCAGTTCTGTGCCTTGAATCCTCTACAGCTCCTGCCTACAGAAGTGCAGCTTGATGCAGAAATAGCCCTGTGACTATGGCAAGAAATGAGTTCATCTTCACATCTTGTGCTTTAAGCTTTGTCTTGGGGCTCATTGCAATTTCTCTGCTGTAGATTACATGGCTGGGTACCTCTGGGATCCCTTCTCAATTTAAAAAGGCCAAGGGAGCAGCAAATAAAAAATGAACTCTTCCTGGCATCTGATTCAAGACATTGCTTAGTCACATGTTCCTTCATCTTTCTCTCCAACACAGAGTAAGAGAAATATACAGTTCAGTAGTGTCTGTGAACATCTTTGCCATCAGCAGGAATTTTCTTATTTCCTACAGTGATGGATGGTTCTGCCTGCCCACCAGCTCTGAGAGAAAGTGCTCTAGAAACATACTCACTTCTGTAACTGTACTCTGATTATATTATAACTAATCCTTATTCTCTTTCTGATGTTTGTGTATGATACATCAGCATTGCCTCGTGTCTCTACTGATCACATCATTAATGCCCAGTAATTGCTTTTTTCAGAGACAAATACTTTGGTGAAAGATACCACTCTGGAAGGCCTTGAGTTGCAGATCATTGCCCATGTGGGATTCCAGATGTAGGAATTTCACAGACACAC
This sequence comes from Gallinula chloropus, assembly GCF_964237585.1. Lineage (NCBI taxonomy): Eukaryota > Metazoa > Chordata > Aves > Gruiformes > Rallidae > Gallinula > Gallinula chloropus. Next base: position 113,620,796 of record NC_140087.1, on the reverse strand, counting down.
GCATACATAAATCATATTCTAGGATTATTTTCTGTATTCAATAGATTTGGCCATTGCTGGAGACAGGATACTGGACTGTAGAAGCCTATACTGAACTGGTTTGGCCAAGTAAATCAGTTTTCATGAATTTGTAGACCAAAAAAAAAGCAAAATATCAAATTACTGCTTTTCATCTTTCTTTTTTACTTATGTATTGCTAATTTATGCTGCTGGACCTTATGAAAAGGACATAGTAATGTCTTTTATGGGAAAGGCATTCTTGTAGAAAGGACGTCAGCACTGAAAACTTCTTCAAAGATGAATCACAGCTATGTAGGTTTCTATTGCTCTTCCAGGAAATGGAAGATGAAGAAAAGAAATGTCATTATACCCTACATCTCCTAGGCAAAGATAAAGCAGAACTGATTTTTTTTTCTGTTTCTCCAGCAGCTTCTGTGTATAAATTATACATTTTCTTAAATATCTGCATTTTCTATTTCAGGTTTGAGCTGATAACCTGTGTTTTTGCACAGTAGGCAAACCTCATGCTGTCACAAGTGGCGGTGATACAGCCTTACATTTCACTTCCCTTCATCCCAAGGAGCCCTTTGCTATTATGCCATTAGAGATAATGCAAAGCTTTGAATTGAAACACCATAGACAACAGTGATGCATGACAACCTTTCTAGCCAGTGAACTGCCACTGTACAATTGGACCTGCTCAGCCACGCCAGCCCTTGTTGAGAGGAGATAGTGATTTCTGTAGACAACAATGTCAAGCTGTAACAGCATCCCCAGCTATGGAGCTGAAGGAGCCATGAGTTTCTCCTCTGAGAAAATGGAAATGAACATGTCAAGATCACAAAAATTATGTGTATGCACTAAATAACCTTTAAACAGTTCTTGTTGTAGTGCAATCCCCAAAACACCTTGGATGGGGGATGTAGGGGGGATTGCATGTTTGCTGTGAATTATGTGCACTTTGGAGCACAGGAGCTTGGGGGCAATGGTGCCGTCATGACATTCTCATTGCAGAGCTCAGAGTGGCTGTACACTCTGTGGGACAGCATGTGTGACCAATGTAAGTTTTCCAGCAAATGATTGCTGCTAAAATATGAAAGATACAGAAGACAAGCAGACAAAGTGATCGTCATGTAAAGTATTCAAGGAGACTTCCATTTTAACAGCATCCATTATTCCCCTTTCTTTTAGCTGCAAAGCAGTTTTAAAAGGAAAATTCCCTGGTTGATAGTGGCTTTTTATACAGTATTAAGATGATATTAACTCCCCCTTTGGGAGAGAAGAAGAAAATAAAAAGTAGCTGAGATGGCTGGAGCTGTATTTGTTGTCTCTTTTATTGGAATTCGGGCCTGCTCCCTCGAAAATAAAACAGGACAAGTACATAGACAAAGGGAGTGGAGAGAAAATAGCCAAAAGAAAAACTAAAAAAAAAAGCTGTTTGTAGTGTTGACTCTGATTTGTAACCTTGCTGGAGAAAGACAAGCATAGCACATAGTCTTATCAGCCATTCCAAGACCTGTCAAGCTTGAACTAATGTCAAGATGTTTAAGACATTACTATTACCTGTCTTTCTGGTCACAGAGTTAACAGAAAAGAGAAAAAAAAAAAAAAAAAATTTGAGGCATTTGTGCTGAGAGTTACACCAAGGGCACAAGCCTCATGCTGTAGCCAGCTTTCAGGACTTAGCCAAAGCTGGTGGCAGAAAGGCTATTGTTGCACTCTTCCTCTGTGCCTCTCTTGTCCGCTCGGCCCATTTCTGCTTCTCTGATTTCTCAGAAGCACAGAAATAGAAACATGTCACTGCAGATTCTGAACTCCTAAAATATGGTAAACCTGGCAGCTGAAATGAAAAATGTTATTCCTTTCTGTTTTGTTGTCCTCCCAGCAGTGCTGTCAAACTATCACTGCCAAGTATGGCGACTGGCATAATATCTCATCTTCTCATCTTTTTATTCATCTGTTGAAGTTAATTTTTGACATGCCACTGTTGCTCCATTGCTTTCTCATCTTTGTTCTTCTAATTTACTGGAAAATCAGAATCATGATGCAAGGTTTCAGTAGGCCTCCTTGTTTGGACTAATTTAATTATTTCCATGTGACTTTTAATTTCTTTCAGAAACAATGTTTTATAACATGTTGGGTTGGTCTTTTGCTGTCTTGAATGATGGAGACCATAGACATCTTTGCTGCAGCCTGAGCGAATTAATAATTCCAATATGTTGTCCTGGTACAGTGCAGCTAAGATCAACTTCACAGCTGAGGTAAACATCTTCACTAGATAAGGTCGCTCAGAGCCCTATCAAGCCAGACCTTCAATATCTCTAGGGACAGGGCCTGCACTACGTCTCTGGGCAACCTGTTTCAGTGATCTACCACCCTCATATTGAAGAATTTTTTCCTAATATCCAACCTAAATCTCCCCTTTTCTAGTTTAAAACCATTACCCTGTGTCCTATTGATACATGCCCTTGTGTTTACATTTGAGAACAGGAAGGTATTTTACATTAAACACCAGCAAAGTATTTCTGTACATTACAGGAAGTCTGTTTTCTTGACTTGTTGTCCATATCTTTATTAATACTCCGTCCTATTCTTCCTCTACTCCCACCACAATCCATTTGTGCCCAATTCCTAATGGAGAAATATAATTTTCTGCTAATTCTGGGGAAGTTAGTGTGTAATGGATAGAGTAGATCTCATTCTTCATCTAAGCAGATCTTCAGAGCCATCAGTCTCCACCATTTTCAGGGATGTTATGTCCTTCACATAGTCAATATTTTCTGTGAAATGTAATCCCACTATACTAAAACCTAAACCTGTTAGAAGATTAATGCGATTGCATATTTCTTCCTTTATACCCAATATGGAAAAAAAGCAAATTCTATTTCAGGCATTATGTTTAAAAAAAATACATTTCCACCTTTGTGCCAACCAGTGGATAATTGTTTAAGTTTCCCAGTCAAGTGCTTCAGTATTGAACCTTTATCCTAGCTTTTAAAGATTTAGATTTAGAGCAATAGTCTTATATTTAATCACTTTGTAGTGTGCTATCTCATTTAGGTATTTCTGATAAGTAAGACTTTTAATATCTTTACCTTTCTTGCTGTTCCTTGTTCAAAAGACTCATCATGACTCAAAATGAGTCTGTCGTCACATAAAAAGATCCTTCTTTTCTGAGGACATTTAGCAGTTTCTTTCTCTCTTTCATAGACCTATTTGGCAATAAAACAGAATAAATGAAGTGAAAGCAGGAAATCAGTTCCAGGAGTGGGCCTGATCATGTGGTATATTTCATGTTATAACAAATGATGGGTATAAAACTGGGCATTGCACGACATTACCCTGCTGTTCAGTTTAGAAGGCCGTGGGAGCTGTTAAAAGGGAATGGGTCAAGCACAATTAGATCTTTCTAAGCATACAAAAAGAAGCACAGCAGAAATGTTAATCATTTAGTAAGTTTTTAACAATTTCTGGTTCAGCTTAGTTGTCAGACTGAAAATCAGTTGTAGTTGGTAGTTACAGAAAGAAAGGTATCAAAATAAATATGAAGAAGTCACACGAGAAAGGGGCAGTCAGTGGAGTGAGGGAAGACTGAGACTCCTAGAACATACGAACTATGTTCCTCTCTCATTTCTGTCTAAGTGCTGCAGTCCTGAGTCACCTACCTCCAGTCATTCCTGTTTCTAAAATCACACAGTAAGGAGACTCATCCTTTAGTAGGTGCTTGCAGCTTCCATGGGATATTTTTTAACACAAAACTAGAAACCACGTGTTATGTAAAAAAGCAAAAAAAAATAAAAGTTAGGAACATGACTTTTTCACTTCAGTATTTACCTTTTAATTCTTCTTTAGCTGGCATCTTACTTGACTAAAATTGGGGGGGTTGTTCAGGAAAGGGTTGTACAGTCAGGCTCCTTACTTATTCAGAGTAATTTGGAAAGCTTTCTTAATAAATCTTCAGCTGTTGGGACTTTAACATGCTTTAAGAACCTTTCTTTAATCTGTCCAGGCTTGCTGAACTGAAATTACTTACTGAGGGCCATGATCCAAATCTTGTTGAAGTCAATGGAAGTCACTCCAAATATTTCAGTGGCGCTGGATCCAGTCCATAAGGCCTTGACTGCTTGAAGTTGTTTTGCAAATGTTGAATCCCTCCTTATGTACAAAGGACAGGCAACAACAAGGAACAGGTTGTAATGGGGCTGAAGGAGTATATAGTGTATGTATATAGCACTTAATTAAACACATCATTCTATACTGTCATAAAGCATTTCCCCCACTAAGTGTTGTTCACATTACTCATCGGAGATTTAGTTTTTTGAAATCCCACACAAAAATGTCCCAGCTGTTCTATATACTATATCTTATAGTACTTGTCACTGTGTGTAGGAAGGGTAATTAACCTAAAGAACATTGTATTTCACTGCCAAATGCTAAATGTCAGTATAATAAATTTCTTAATATAAACAACACATTTAGAAACAGTAGGAGAGATAGAGATGGAGTATTCTTTGAAAAGATATTTCACTAAGGGACTGGATGGCCCAGGCAATTGTTACAAGATACCTTAAAGTCATCTTTTCAAATTCTATAGTGTCTAACAAATCAGTGGTATCCAGCTGTGATGGGAGGTACTCAAGGACTTAATGCGGTAGATCTGACTGCACACAGAAGTAGTCCTGTCTTTTCTTAGTCACACACTATTATTCATAAAGAGCCTAATTCCTTTGTGAATTCTGTGTTCTTGAAACGGTTGAAATACGGAATTTCTGTCCAGTGAGACATTTCAGGGTTTTTAACAAATGTATCCCAGTCATAACGAAAAAAGAATCTTATATCAGTAGTTTGGGGTTTTGTGTGGTGTCTTTTTTGTTGTTGTTGTGTTGGGGTGGGGTTCCACCCCTCCCCCTCCTCCCCCCCCCCCCCCCCCCGTAAAAGAGTCAGGCTTCATTGGCTTTGTTCTCTAAATTCAACCTTGAACTTAGGCTTTTTCTGTATTTCCAGTCTCTCTTTTGTTCCAGAAATGCTGAGATTTCACAGATTGTAAGAAGTTTTGGTGAGTTAAATAGATTCGAGTATTTTAAAGTCAGGGAACACTCCAGCTATAGGAAATTCACACCTCTGAATACAGAGGTAATTCAGACTCTGGACATCACTACTGCAGAGTCAGAAGAGTTACTTAGGAACCTCTGCTGAAGCAAAGACACTTGAGGCTCAAAGACTGAAGCTCTGAAGAAGGTTATCAGGAAGCTCTGGCATCTATTGACACGAATTTTGGTGAACTCTCCCAGACATGTGGATTCTGAAGTCTTTCAGACTTTGGCATTTAGGCAGACCTTGTTTTATTTTCTAATATCAAACTTTTCTGAACAGACCAGATTGAGCAATTTAGACTTCTTGCCCAGTATCTTGAGACTGCTTTACCTAGACGACAAAGAATTCAGGGCAGAAAAACACAACCAAGAAGAAGTGAAGGAAAGAGTAAAAGAAAGTAGGATGAGCATGGAAGAATAAGTAAGGTTCTAAAGTAATTGGATTTGACAGTAACATTAAGGGGATCTATAGAGAAGGCATTTCAAACTCATTCTGGAAGTCTCTGATAGAAGATTCGTATTCTTTCTCAAGTCTGATACTTTATTAAATCCTTTGCCTTCTGATTTTGAACTCTTCAAGCCAAAAAAGAACAATAAAAAGCCCCACCCACTAGCCCCACTGCACTCAATATACATCTTGCCAGTGGCTCTTACAGGAGTAGTTCTACACTTGTGATTGCTCGCTCTATAAATCCTCATTTCTATATTTCCACATAATTTTTGAGAAGCTGTCTTAAGTCACAAATCATCACAATTTCCCTTCAACAGCAACACAGCACAAAAAGCAATAAACCTGACTTTGCAGTGATCCCTTTAAAAGGAGGGGACAGTCAAAGGCTTCAGTCTGCATTCTGCATTTCTTTATTTTACTTCTTGTATTAAAATTCTCACTGCAGTCAGGATTTTGAAAATGACAATTCTGCCTACTGACAACACATGCAATTATTACTGTGACTTTTCCATGGAAAAAAATGCAGGTGCATTGTTTTGTACTTATTCATCTGGAGAAAAAGCTTTTCTCAGCATCATGACAATTACTTGCGAGATGAAAATTACTAAGTAGTTCATCTCATTTTTCCAACTGTCAGTTTTCTTCACTGTCTTTCTCTCCTTGCAGAAAATGAAAGTGTCCGATATGGCTTCCAGTTCTGTCCTTAGGACAAAGTATGAAAGAACACACCAAAAATCCTCTCTCCCAATTTGAAAAAATGTATGAAATTGTTGGCACAAACTTACCACATGAGTTTCTTGTCACTGTTACAGAATTTTCACATGAAGAGTGCCCTAAAACACATTTCATGTTGATACTACTGTAAGCAAATATCTTGCAGCATTATTAAATGATTTACAAATGTTTTTAATAGATATGCCTGAAACTAGATGTGTTGATTACAGAGATAATAAAGCAGAGTACACCAAAATGAAAAGATAGAGCTTTCCAATTTTATTAGTTGCAAAACATTGGCAGGTAAAACTGTACACTTAGAATGAAATTTGAAATATCATTAAAAAAAAGAGTAATTAACTTGAAGTCCTTCATTTAAATGTTAGTTTGGGTTGGACCCAACGATCTCTCAAGGTCCCTTCCAACCCCTACGATTCTGTGATTCTGTGATTCTGTGATTCTGTGAATAACTACTAAAAGGATCTTTCACTCTGAAAAATGTTTTTTGAGTAAATTTTACCCTTTGAAAGCTAAGCAATTTCTAATACACAATGATAACATTTTCTGGTCCTACCCACAGTGTTACATCACAAGGGTTCCCACTGGCAAACCTTCTTGTCCAGGTTCTCATTATTTACTCACTGATAATATAGTAACAAACTTTCACAATAAAGCAAACCCTGATTTTTTGCAAAAGCCATTCTTTGTAAAAGACATCAGAAAAAATAAAACCAACTTTGATTAAGGAAAGTGCTGTGCCTCTTTGGGAAATTTAAGGATGATAAATATGCATAAGTTCATAAATACTCACATATTTATGTTCACATGCATTTTCTGGTGATCTTATAAAAATGTAGCCCCTGGTTGATAAAGGAACATAAGAGTTTGTATAGCCACAAAGAAGTAATCTTCTCTGTAATTAATGAGAGTCATCTTCAAAATTTCCTTCTTATTTAAGAATGTGATAACATATTTCATGAAAGAATCAGTTCCTTGCTGTTAATAGTATATCCTTTTATAAATGGCACAAAATTGACCAACTAGATCCCACACTTCTGGTCCCATTACTAATCACTGTTTATCTCTGGAATCACTCAGGAGTCAGCTCACAGAGAATCTACATTTCATTCTCATGGTTTGTGGGAAGAATTGGATGCCCACCACATATATCACAGACATTATCAAGAAGCAGCATGCCGCTACCTATAAGGTGCATTGTCCCCATAGGAAGTAAGTGGGAGATGTTGAAAGGTATGCTGTGGAAATAAGTCTATCTTCCATAAACTGTTGATGAGACTTTGAGCTCGTAGTTCTGTTTCAAATATTCTCTTATAAAATATGACAATGACAGATTCCTTCTTCAAGGTAGAAATGTTGAGTACTCCTACCTACGTGTGTAACTTCACTTCTCTAGGTGAAACTTATGAAGTTTTTCATAGGCTTAAGTTACCACAATAATGAACTAAAAGCAAAGAGAGAGTGTGTTAATGTATTTCCATACGGAGAGTGACCTATTTATCAAGGAGAGTTATCCCAGGTACATAGGTCACTGTAAAATCCCTTCCTATTTTATTTCCCATATATATTAAAATTTCTTTTCATCATAAGTAGACTTAATAAGAACAAAGTTATGCATCTACTTATATGCTTTCCAAGACTGAGGACCTCTTCGTTCCTTATTTAACCTGAAAGTAATTCAGGCAAATCTGAAACATTTAGAAAAAGGAAAGCTGGAATCAACAGGGTTCTTTGCTTTCACACTGTATAAATTTATGCTGGAACATGGGCACTGACATTTCATTCTTAGCTGTTGTCACACAATACTGCATAGCAGATCAAATGTAGCAATTAAAAATGTTTTGAAACTGCAACTCCTACTCCATAAATTACCAGAGTCTTTTGTTACAGAACAACCAAGTCAACTTCCTGTTTGTGCTTAAACTATTCACAGCTTCAGCCGATGTCCTGCAGTGTCTTTTCCAAAGGTCACACCACAGTTTTCGATTCACACATTTGATTAAAAATATAAGAATCACAGTGTCCTGGGAAATGATCTGCAGTAAAAATAGATCAAACTACCTGCTGTTTCCAGAATAAACCAGGTTACTCTCTCTTTTCCCCATTCAGTTAGCCTTGCAAAAAGAGGAGGTTATATGCATGTCTGCAGAAATCATATTGCTAAACTCGGGAATTATATGTGAGGCATTTGTTTTGTGATTTATTTTTTTACAGCACTGCTTCTGTAACTGATGAAAATAAGCTCAGTTTAAAAATACGGTTTAAGAAAACCAAGGGGCAGAAAACCAAGAGTCCTTAGATTTTAGGAGGAATACCCTCTCCTCCTTCAACTTCTGAAAAAAACTTCTGCACAATTGCCTTCAGAACATATTGTCCTAACTTTCCTTACACTGATAAGCATCCTCCATAAAGTCCTATTTGCATTTAATGAAGTTACTATGGAAGAAACTATGCAGAGGCGGTCTATATGTTGTCCTTTCTTTCTTTCAAGATCACATCCCTCAATATGTGTGGTAGATGTCCAGTTCTATTATTGATAATCCTACTTACTCTGGTGTCCAAAACCTAGAAATTTTGAAACAGCATCTGTAGCATATGGTGCAAAATCCTGGCCCAAGGTGAGTGGAGCACAGGAAGAAATACCATAGTGAAATACATTTCTCAAATTACAAAGTCCTATGAGATTTCCTTTCCATTTTCAATTTGGGAACTTCACGTAATGTCATGAGCTCAATAAATCTACTCTCATCTCATCTAAAACAATATTATGATGTTTTCCAGAAAAGATATTCACACCAGACAAGATATAAAATAAATCTATAAGTAAATATATAAGTAAAAATTAACCCTGTTGTTTTCAGCTTTCCTCCTTCACTGCACATGGAAAGATTAATGCAGAATCTCCTAAAGAGGAGATATCCAAATGGAAGGGCAAGCATGTGGGGTGAGGGTGCATTTTCATGGCCCAAAGGCTGATCTGAGGAAAGCTTCTCTGGACCCTCTGCATCCTGGAGGAAGATTGGATAGGCTGAGAACTGGAAAATCCCGACTAGACTTTAGACAGACCTTGTAGCTACACAAAGAAAAACAGGGAATGTTGATGTTGAGACAATTTATAACAGACTGGTGAGCATTTTGAGTGGGAATGGGCCAAGTTTTAAGAGCAGATCTAACACATGTTCTCTGAAATGTAAATTGGATTAAAACCTGTTCCATTTTACTTACTCTACTGTGAAATGACATTCTGGTTTATTAGCAATGCAGGTCCCGACTAAAATTTAGTATGATTTTTATCTTAAGAGTGACTCTGTGGGGAACTTTACATTTCTTTGATGATTTTCATTACAGCTTTAGCTATATTTAAACTGAATTTTCATGTACATAGAACATCACATTCTTCTTTTAAGCACAAAGTAAAGATGTCAGAACAGATTGAAATAGCTCTTTGTGAGCCTTCGCTGTGACTATGTGCTTAGACCATTGGAAAATAAAGTAGATCGATATACAGGTAAACAAATAGTGGCTGTGATCTAGTCAACCCTGCTTTTGGAAACACCTATTACTGTCCAATTTCTGGTTCCAGTGATAATTCAATCCCCTCAGTTACATGTATAAATCCTGTGTCATTGCAGAGGTCTGCAAAATCTCCTTTACCAGGCCTCCTTTTATCTGGGTTGGAGCTGAAACACACAGTTTCATAATGAATATTATTAAGCTGATAGACTAGACGTTAACACAATCATTTACATGGGTATTTGGTGAAGCAAATGTAGTGATTTACTCTAATGGCTCCATTACTGTGCTGAACATTGGCAAAGTATGCACTGTCCTTTTCAGGATCTTTGCCTCAGAAGAAAAATAACTCCAAGTATTGATATTCTAGTCTAAATAACCGTTCTTATAAGTTATTCTCCTAAAAAGTACTTTTTTTTCATCCCCATTAAATATATTTTCCTTGGTCAACATAAAATCTCAAATTGCAATATTGGAAAAAGAAGCCTTGCAAGCCTCTACTTTTATATTCCCACAACTTAAAAATAGCCACAGCAATCTTTTTTGCCACTATATTTTCTGAAACTATACTGTATAACAACACTACATCGTTTTGATAGCTCACAATTGCAAGTCTGCTTTCCTGATCCAATTTCAGCTTGATATTTCTGCAATAGATCATATCACAAAAGCGTTGCAGTCAGAGCAAAGATTTAGCATAATTCCTATATTTAAGGTTCTGTCAACAGATGTTGAAAATACAAAGAAACTATTTTGGAAATAGAAGTCATGGTAAATGGACATTTGTCTATCAAGCCTGAAAGTATGGCTGCCTACCTGGCTTGCTAGCAATTGCATACATTATTTTCCTTGAACTGTAGCTGTAAATGCACTGGCATACAGTGGTGTTGCCCAGAGAAATAAATCAGTTTGAAAGTAACCTACTTCTTTCTTTCAAATTACCATTAATAACATTTTGCTTTTGCAAGATTAATGCACCTTAGCAGACAAAGATACAGTGAAACCAATTGTTTCGTCTGTACTCCAGCTTTCAGTCATGTGGCTGGCTTCTGCATTACTTATGTATATATATGTATTTCTAAGCAAATTTAGAGCTAGCTTGTATGGTACAGAAGATAGGGCAGATAAAGATGAAGCAGCACTAGCAAAGCTGCTTTCCTAATATTTTCCTTCTAAGACAAAGGGAAACCTTTGTGATTAAGGGAATGTCTCTCTCCCCGCTGCAAACTAAAGAGATTTTTCTTGCCTAAGTAAGAACAGAAAAATCACAATTATATGGTAATGTCATCCAAAAAAACGTCACAGATTTGGTGCTTCATTGATATCAGGTGCATTTTCTGACAGTACTGGTTTCTGGTGTCCTGGTACTGCCACTGTGCAGTCTGAAGGGCACACAGACTTGTTACAGCATAGTCAGGGCCCTGCCACTGGGAAAGTCTCTTTAATCAAGTAAAGCTCCCTATGTGCCAGCACCTTCATTCTTAAGAGGAATCGCAGAAACAGATGTTTTCTTGCCCAGTCTCTGCCTTAATGCCACTGTAACTTTTATGAGCATTTTTCCATCTTTTTCAACTCTTCCTGCTTGCCTTCTTGAAGTGCAAAATCCTATTTAAATGAGCACACCTCAGTTTCAGTCAGACTGCCCAGGAGTGAGGGGTTATCTGTACCTTCACAAGTCCTGCCTAGCTCTGAAGCTGGAATTCATGGAATCTTAATGGTTTTCAGCTCTACTGAAGCATTTCAAGACCTTCATACTGTTTTTTGTGAAACCAAGACCTGAAGGCAAAATTCCTGGGACAAGTTTCCAAGGTGGGATTCAGCTGAGCGAGCATAGAGCAGGATTCAGTCCAGGGTTAAGGACACCTAAATGAAGGTGCCTAGGGGCACACTTGTTGCCTCACCTCACCCTCTGTTTCATGAAGGAAGTACTCAATAGATTTCAGCCTGCCAGACACCAGGAGCACAGATCAGTTGCACAAAATCAGACATCTAGTGTTGTTTGAGATGTCCTGTGGTGCCTGAGACATCCATATCCAGTTGAGAGATGCAACACAGAACCTGCAAGAGATCCTGTCCAGTATCAGCCTGCTGCAAGGTAGAATGTGCCAACTCAGACTGTAACACTCAATGTCATGTGGGGAATTGAATTCATATCTGTCTTAGAGTGAACTGAACTTGTCTCCACACTCCAGTGGCTGTATTAATTAGACTTCTGCTGGCTGTAATTGGAGCTTTGGACCCCTGCATGCTTGCATTCACTTACTGATAGACACTTGTGTTTCAGTGTTGACCTATGTGTCTGCACACAGATCCCTAGATTTTCCATCTCTAAATCAGTGAGGTGATCCCATTGCTATGTCTTAAATAACCACCTGAAGCTCTCTTTAAGATAATCAAGAGAGAAATGCACTTCTAAAGTGAAATTCACACTGGTTTAGTGTGATAATTCAGATCTTAGGTGGGCCTACTTATCTCCATTGACTTCTAGGAACCCTTGGGTAAATCCAGGGACAGGAGTTTCCATGTGGTACATACAAGGGAAGGGATTCGATTCTCAAAACACAGACAGATTTTTCCTTTTACACCCTGTGGCTTTCTTCCCTAGGTGTTAGCCCAAAAAACCTAATTGCCTTATGTAACCTCTGTGCCAAATCTGGAAGCCAGAAAGGCAAAATGGGGTTTTGGAGGGGTTTTTTAGGGGTTTTGTTTAGTTTTCCACAAAAAAAATTACTCCTTCCCCCTTTTTTCTTTTGCTGAATACTAGAATCAATGGCCATCATATTATTAGAGAAAATGGTGTTTCCCTTCAGTTGGTGAGTAAATGGCTTTTTGTTACACAAGGTGCCATCTTTTGCATTTCATTGATAAACAGCTCTTTTTCTGAGTGAAACGTAAAAGTCTCCACCGCTCTCTCTGGTGGCTATTAAGTGTTTCCCAGTGAGGAATGTATCATTCATTGAACCTTATATTCAGTAAATTGCTCTATACATTAAAAATGTATATGATATGAATATCTAAACAGTCTAGCTCTTCAGTAGAATTTATGTATGTCTCTGGTTCTTCACTGAGACCAGACACAATAAAACCCTCTAGAATGACAATCCGTTTGGAGTGATTCCTAACCTCTTCAGAAACCATAACATACTGTGGTAACAGAAGAAGTTTTGACATACTTGACTTTTATACAATGGAGAAAGGGTCAACTTTTGGTTTGCCCTGAAGGATAATGCAGGGCCAATCTCTTTGTCTTCTTTCCCTTGCTGTAGAGTTTGCTCGTTGTGCAGTCATGATCAGAGATTTATCTCCAGAGAGATTCAAAAGCAAGGTTAGAATTGGGATTGCAAGAGCTCTGTGCTTTATAAAGCAGTATAGATCTAGACTTACTCTCCTATCTCAATATTTCATTAATAAAATGGAAATAAAAATGCTTCTTCATCTGTCTGCCTTCATTTAGGTTTATCATTAACTCATTTCTGGAATTCTGCTCTCAGTCCTGTTCCCTCTGAAGTCTGCAGGTGCATTTGCAACCACATCACTGGGTATGAATTTGTTAACCTTAAAAAGTATTGGGGACACACTAGATAGAAACTGCAGAGAGCTAGCACTTAGTGGGAGCACTGTGCCTAAAGCACCCAGATGTGGAACAGCTGTGTTGTTCAGCAAATCACCAGATCTCACCTGGGATGTTCAATGACTCATAAATTTAATTTCATTCCCTGGGCTATTCAGACTGTCAGTACCACAACCATTTCAGCATATTCCCTGCACACGTAGATTTTCCTCCCTTGAAACCTTTCAGTGAACCAGATTATTTCAAAGCTCTTGCTGCTGTCTCTTCAAATGCTGATCTTCTGTTTGCCTTCAGAACCTCATTGGCCTCCTTGCCTATGTATCTTGTCACTTCTCCCTGTCAATGTGAGCACCACCGCAGCTGCAGAAGGACAGCAGATAGTAAAAGCTCTAAGGCTAAGTGGGTGAGTGAGAATGAACGCGAAAGGACATTTAACTCAACTTGACATTGTAGGTGACATTTCTAATTTCCAAAAGCCTTTCAGCCCTTGCAAAATGCAGAATGACAAAGTTTCTATGAAAGACTGGCAGACCCATCTGCGTTGCTATAAATGCTAACAAATTACATCTGTGATGAAGGTCAGAGAAATGCTGGGTAATATTTGTCAGAGAGGAAAAAAATGAAATAGACCAGAAAGGTTTTCTTCTACTGGGAACAAATTTCTGGGGTTTCATCAACTCACTGGATTACGCAGTTAGGATCCTCCTTGCTTATGGTCTCCCTGATTCCCAAAACCTTGCATTTAATGTGATGTAAGAGTCTTAGCCACTGAGGTTAGCAGTGTCTCACGGAAAAATGTAAGCTGTGGGTCTGTAACAACTCAGGCTGAGGTGACCTTCAAGTGTGTGTTCTCTTGTCTGAATAAAGTTACTCTGATCTGTATAGCAAAGACAGACACTGTGCTGTTCAGCACTGTGCTGGTGTGATCTTTCTTAGGAATATCAGTGGAGACTCACTGTCCTCTACTCCTGACTACTGACAGCTTTTAGGTGTCAGCTAAATATCTAGCTGTTATATGGTTCATTTCTGAGCATATACTGGTGACTGCGCTTAGGCTGCTGGGAGAAACTAATGTCCTAAAATGGAGGTGTTGCTAGGTTTTCAGCTTTTGAGGATAGGCAGTCCTAGATTATAGTTTATCTGGACATCTAAATCCATCCTAGTTGCCACAATAGATAGTTTTCCCAGAAAGTAATGGAAGGATTTAGAGAATTTGTAATATGTTGAGGAAAGTTACATGGAGAATATTCTACTTTATGTGGAATCTAATTAAATACCAAAGGATATATGTTCCTATTTTTAAATTATGCTTTTCCCCAATACCTTCTCTATCTTGCCCAAATTTGCATCTTTTTATTTTTAAGCATTTCAGGGAAAATACATCACTACAATCCAAGTGTGTATGTGAACACGAGTTTTCACATCTTTTCAACATGAAAGACTTATCTATAAAATGCAATCACTTTAACTCAGCAAGGCAGATACACTCGATGTTTCTTCCACCTTCTTGGGATACAATGTCTAATTTTACTTGAAAGTATGTGTACTTAATCCACTCAGACAAGCTTATATTGATGTCTGTAATAAAATACCCAAAAACTTGAATTGCTACCAGCTTTGCATTACATTAGGAATGCTTTGTATGCCTCTGGTAAGTGTTTGCCAGTTTAGATTTTACCCCACTGTTGCAGTCAGTGCCTCTGATAGCTCAGAAAACAAAATGACACTTGGACTTTGTTAATAATGGGTCTCAAGGCACCAGGTTTACATTTTATATGAAATTTTCATGCTTCCATCAATACCGTGCACTAAACCGCAAACAGTGCTGCGTCGCTGATTTGGTGCCTGCTTCCCCTTAAGCACAGCAGTGGTGAGTTGCTTTGCAGACCTGCTATCTACAGGTGTGATTCAGAGCTCTTCGTACATACAATTCTCACTGACTTCACCTTTTATAATAACATTCATAATTTTCTTAGCCCCAGCCAGTTCACATCAGGAATTCTTTGTGTACTTCTAGTAACTGGTCTCAGTTGCTCTAGAGCGTGACAGTGCTCCTAGCAAGACTCATCTTTTCTCTAAACAATTTGTGATGCTAGTTGGATGAGACAATCAGAAGCCCAAACACCTCCCAGGATTATCAGATCTGGATACAAAACTAAACTGGTCCATTTTTCAAGACAGCTCTGCAGTGTCTGTCATACATGCTACTGTCATTACCCTTCTACTCTCACTTTCACTTTGTTCTTCACAATAATGGCATGCTCTTCCCACCGCCATGTTCTCTGAACCAGGTACATAAGCATGTGCAGTACTGAAAAGTTTAGGAACTTACAGTGTTTGGGGGGTCAAGGTCTAAGCTGACAAAGGATGAATTCTGTTTCACATATTAAGCATGACAATTGAGTAATAGAGTCTTTGTTGGTTATGTAATGTACTTTGTTATTAATACCAGGAAGGTAGATCCTCTTGTGTGCAAATGTAAAAGGAAGAGCATCACAACAGTGATTCAGCTCATGGACTGATAGGCATGTCCAAGTGCATATGTGTACAGATCCTTGCAGATTATCTCATGTATCTCAGCTCTGTATACATACAGCAAGTTACAGGTGGACCAGCTTAATCTGAATTAACTCAAATTTTGTGTTAGAAAAAATGGGGGGGGCGGGAATAATGATTTCAAGTCATTTTTTTAACTTAGTGAACTTCTAATTTTTTGGGGGGTGTGTTTGGTTTGGGTTTTGGTTTTTTTTTAGAAAATATAACACTTATGTGAGAATAGTGAGGTTCTTTTCCACAGCCCAATCAATTTTGGAAACGTTATTTTAACTTAGACTTACATTGTTTTCAGAACCTGTTTATAATGAGAATAAGAAAAGAATCAGATATACAGCTTCTCGTAACAATGTCACTGGTTTTTAACTAATGTTGCCTTACAATTTAGCTGCGCTGTGTGAAAAACAAAGAATCTTTTACATCCATATCATTCAAATGAATGTTATTGCAGCCAGCAATAACAGAATTCCTAACAACAGAATAACAGTTGTTGAGTGCACGTAAAATTTCAGCTGATAGATACAGATTAAAAAACAGCAAAAGCTTCAGGCAAAACCCATCATTATTTATTTGAAAGATTCGTAATCAGATTTATTGAACTGATTAAAGTGATAGATAATCTAAGACTTGGCAAGGCACCCCCAAATTTTCAAAGATTTACATGTGGATTTAGCTCTTTGCAGCTGATAGGAGTCACACAGACTAAATTACATGCATTGCTCTGAAAATGTAAGGAAACGGCCATTGAAGGGGAAATGGCTCAGAGAACGCTGTATAAGGTGACGTGTTGTTTGCATACTATTATATGGAATTGCAGGCTCTGCAGTAACTCCTAATGGGGGAAATTTATCACTGCAGAGAGGACCTGTCAAAGCAAAGATGAGGACTGACAGACTGTTTGACAGGGAGAAAAGAAGTGACCAACCAAAGCCTGTTCCACAAACATGAGACAATATGGAAGAACAGCACAGGGATATATGCAGGGAAATGTGGGCATCAACAAAGATGCCAGTGATCAGGCATCACTGTAAGAGTGTGGGGAAAGTGGGAGCAATGCGCCCAGAATATGCAAAAGGACCGATGAGAGTGAGAACATAAGGACTGCAAAGGATCTGAGAGGTACGGACCTGACAAGTCTGAGGTAATGGAGATGAGATTTCCTCTCCTTCTTTGTCCTTTCCCCTTCTAAAACTAGACCAATATTTCAATCATTTGTGGTTATATTCTCACCTGCAATGCAATGCCTTCTCCAGCCCCGCCCCTCCCTCCCTCCCCCCTCCAGGACTGATCCCAGTGCTCATCAGCGAGCTACAGGTGTTATATCAGTGTGGTGGGTGAACCCCAGCCAGCAGCTAAGCACCACACAGTCACTTGCTCACACCCCACCACAGTGGGACTCGTCCTGGTTGTGGCCCCTCCTAACTTCATAAGTATGCCCCAGCCTCCCAGGGAGACAGCTCATGAAAAAGAGAAAGCCTTGATGTTGAGCAAGCATTGCTCAGCACTAGCCAAAACACGGGTGTGTTATCAACACTGTTTTAGTCACAGATCCAAAGCACAGCACTGTGTGGGCTGCTATGAAGAAAATTAACTCTGTCCCAGACAGACCCAGTGCAGTTCAGGTATACTGCTACAGATGGTACTAGATGGCCATTGCTAGATGTATTACTCTTTTTAAAGAAACAAGAAAATGCAATTCCAAGCTGTGCCTTAGCACAGGTCTGGCATGACTGACCTTCTTCTGCCATCACCCCATTGTACTGCACTGCACTCAGTACTGCATTCAGTTCCACTTTAGAGAAGTAGTGGAGAGGTTGTGCTACTCAAAACTCAACCTGATGTGGGCTTTTGTCCAGCATTGGTCCAGGGAAGAACCAGGAACAATCTGGAATGAGGATGGAAAATAAGGAAAAATGTCCAACTTTAACCTCAATATGAAACTTGAGATGAATAAAGCATGATGCTCTTCTGAAGCAGGCAAAAAAGGGAGTAAAAGGAGCTTTCCATTTAATTTGGAAAATATTAAGTTTCACGTAATGGGAAGAGAGGTAAGAAGAGATGTGAAAGTCATAGACTCAGACAAATATGTAAAACACATATTGGATTTGAACAGAGAGCACGACCAGGAGCTGGAAAATAAATTTTTGAGACTGTATCAAAAAGATGGCAACAGAATGGTGTGACCTGGTGAGATTACAAAAAGCAGAAGTGTAAAGAGAGTTAGATATTCTTTTCCCTTTTTACAAATAGAGTTTCTGACTTGATATACTGTCTGCGAGAGTGCCATCTGGTGATCCACAATTACATTACAAAAATGACCTTCCCAAGCAAGCTACAGTTAGAACTAGGATGCAGTTATTTCAGTACCTCAACCCTCTGCTGATTTCATTAGACCAAGGCACTATTATACACATTGTACTGCGAAAATAAAAATCATTAGAACTCACAAGGGAAGAGGCAGGAACAAACATACTCAACATTTGAATAAAATACAAGCAAATCTTTATTAATCCTTGTGTTGAACTTACGCATGTAAAAACCTGTTTATGCTAGAGGCATGTATGAAAAAGGAGAGTTTGGGGGAGTACTTATATAGGGTTTTAACACTCTGGTTAAATCTTCACTCTGGAGTATATAAAATGTTAGGTAGTAAGCAGTAAAGGCAGATTCAGTAAGGCTAGCACTCTGTCTTTAGAGCTCTTTCTAAATTTACTTCATTGTTGTTCAGTTTGTCTTCTAACCTTTAAAACGAAAATTTCCACTTCTCCCTCTGAACGCCTGAAAAAATTCTCATAGCCAAAGTAATTAACATTGTTGTTTTCATCTTATACAAAGATTAAGAAGAAAATATGAATTTGAATTAGTGTTGATGATTTCCTCATTGTCACATTTCTAACAACATGGTGTTTATGTGACCTGGGATTTGTTTTGTGTAAAAAAGGAAATGCTTCATGCAGAAAACTGAAACAGAATACTTTAAGAATCTCCAGAAATGGTATGGAGAGGAAAATTCTCGTATGATTTATGTAAGTGGAAACCCTGTTCAACTCCACTGTCTAGGAGTGACTCTGTGTTTACACCGATGTGAAAAGCTATGTTAGGGTTGGACCCAGCTCATGAGATAAGATGCTCTGCAGTTTAAACTCTCCCCTAATGCAGAAGCATGGACAGGCTATGCAGAAGGGAGAAACAGAGGTCCCATGTTAACCTTTCTAATCAAAGGTTTGACAGCTCATTGGCAAATAAGGTGATTATGATGCTAATTTTAGGGTGCAGAGACACAGTAAGATAAAGTGACTTGCCAAATATCACACAGTAAGTCCTTACCAGACCTAGCAATAAGAGTCCACCTAAGCTCAGGTCTGAGACTGGCCTTAAATGTTAGACCACAATGCCTTTCCAGAGACCTCTGACATCCCAAAGCAGAACCTGGATCTGGGTTAGGAACTGAAAGCACTTTAAAAATAATTTCCATAAACAACAATAATCGTCAACTTAACCAGTCACATTTATCTTCATTTAGAAGTAAGTGAAGATTAAGTCTCTCCAGGGGGTAGGAAATAGCTGAAATTAACACAAAGCATTGTCTTTTGAGACACTAACCACAAGCAGTCGCTCATTAAAATCAGCTATCTTGCAGAAGACAGGGAAGTAGTAAATGATGTACCTGGATCGAAAAAGGAATAGACTCTAGCAATAGCAGTCAGAATAGATTTTCCTCAGTACCTGGTAAAATAGCTGAAATACTAATTAAACATAGAGTAACACACATGAACAGCAGTTAGTAGGGGTTATGCAATACAGTTTGGAGAAAAGCAAGTCTTGCTAGAATATGCTAGAATAGTTTTATGGTACTAACAAGAATCCATAAAGAAGACCTAGTTAAAACAGTTTATTGGAACCTCCTGGAAGCCTTTGATATGGTCTCTTACAATAGCCTGTTAAAAAACAAGAATTGACTCCACTGACACTGGGATTTTGCTCCAAGCAGATGGAATGTGCAATGATTTAAAAAAAAAAAAAAAAAAAAAGCAAGGCCATGGAAAACCAAATCAAGGGAAAAAGGATCAATTTGACATATGGAAAAATGTTATCAATGACAAACTTTGAATTCCAAGTCTGGCCCAATGCTGTTGAGGAATCTATGTGAAAAAACACAGAAACTTCTAACAGATATGTTTAGGCAACTAGAGAAGATTTTGGAAAAAACTTGAGGATATCTAGTAGTGATACAAAATTAGACATAAACAATTGGTAACTTAGTTTTTAAACGGATTACTTGGGCCTTCTAATAGCCTTTAAATTAATTATAACTAACAAAATGAACCACTTAGCAAGAAAGATCACTTCAAGTCCCTAAAATAAACCAGACCTCAGGCAAAAATAGTATTCTGTTTCTGTGATCCTTCATTGCTGACTAAAATTTTAAACTTCTATTAATAAAAATACTCCCTACTGCCTATTTATTTATGTTCCAGAGTCCATTTTGCTGTAACACAAAAAAGACCATGGGGTCCAATTTCGCATACAGTTACTGGATTGGCACACACCTTTGGATATTTGTGCATAGAAGTTCAATACATGCAAATCTTTAAGTACACTGATACATAGCTATGACAGCAAATTTCATAGAATCACAGACTGGTTTGGGTTGGTAGGGACCTTAAGGACCATCTAGTTCCAACCCCCTGCCATGGGCAGGGACACCCTCCACTAGCCCAGGGTGCCCAAAGCCCCATCCAACCTGGCCTTGAACACTGCCAGGGATCTAGGGGCAGTCACAGCTTCTCTGAGTAACCTGTGCTGGGGCCTCACCACCCTCACAGGGAAGAATTTTTTCCTAATGTCTAATCTAAACCTCCCCTATTTTTGTTTAAACCCCTTGGCCCATCACTCCCTACCCTTGTAACCAGTCCCTCTCCAGCTTTCCTGTAGCCTGTTTAGGTACTGAAGGCTGGTGTAAGTTCTCCCCAGAGAGGAGACCTTACATGATCTCTTAGACAGGGAAGAGTTTCTTCCTTACATCTAATCTAAACCACCACCACCACCCCCCTTTTAATTTAAGCCCATTACCCCTTGTCCTATCACTCCATGCCCTTGTAAACAGTCCCTCTCCAGCTTTCATTTTGTTCTTTTTCATTTTCACTTGAATTTATATCAAAGCATGACTTGAAGACAAGAATGGCAGGGGTATTAAAACCTACAAACTTTAAGTACAAGTGAAGATATATCAACACTTTATCTGTGGAACAACACTTATGCCATCAACAAAAATCTCTTTTTAACACCTCAGAAACACTGTTAGGGATTCTCATTTTTGCCTCTATGAGATCTCGATTGTCTGCTTCACAACTTAGTACTCACACATCTGAGTTATTGGAATGGACTAGTATACAGCTGTATAATTTCAGAGGGAAAATCTATAGTCTAAGCAAGTGATCTCAGTGTTGATGTAAGTTTCCTGAGAAACTTTGATAGGTAAAAGCCTCTGTCATTCAAGTTAAACCTTAATATTGCAGTGAAACCTATTGTACAAGAGCTGGAAAAATCTAGAAATAAACATTAACTGATTAAAGAATGCTTAATCTAATTTGAAAGACCAAATTACCATGACATTAAAAAAAAACCAAAACAAAAAAAACTGAAGACAAAAGGACAGTTTATCAGGTAGCTTTATATACACACTGGTGCTTGCCCCTTACTGGAAAGACCACGTTTCCTACATAGGTACAAGTGAGTTAGGGCATAAATCTTATTACTAATACAACTAAGAAGGCCTAAAGGTGAGACAGAAGCAGAACTCTTGAGTCACCCACACAGGTGTGTATATATGTATATATATATTAACTCACAGTTAATATAAATATACGCTCTACACTTCTTTTATGGATGTATAAATATACATGTTCTTCATGCAAGTGTAGGGCAGCTGGGAACATGCTGCTTGTAATTCCAGATGTGGTTAACCACACTACCAATGAAACCACATGGCGATGTCTGTAGAAAGTGCTCAAATGAATGTCCTTTTTATTCCTGAAATTATATGCACATTTTTCTAGAGATCAGGCCCTGTATGTGTATCATGTAAAACCAGTTTTAAAGAAGAATGAGAACTGCTTCAAAATGAATGCTGATAGTGGTATTGAAAAATGGCCATGGCTAGTAATACGTGTTTTTCTTTTATCTCTGCTCAAATCCTCAAACTGATGATAAGCCAAAAGCTCCCTAGAGTCATTCACAGGGATTTTATTCCTGTATTGTTGTCACACTGTCCCTCAATCCCAGCAAGCCAAAACTACGATGATCCCAAAGTTAATTGGATATCACTGTGCCTGTTCTCCATCAAGAGTGACAGTCACGTATTGTTCGCACATTAAGTGTTTAAAGATGGGTTCTCAGAGTGTCTATTTGTATGAAATATATATTTTCAATGCATAAAAGGTTATGTACCAAAGTTTGAACTACGACCTACTAGTCCTCATGGAGTCCTTCACTCACAATAGGTAAATTATTTCTTAGTAGTATAATACTAGCTACCTACTTAAAATTTGCATTCACATTCAGTAGACTTTCATTTCCTGGCTGTGAAATGAGTATTATTTGTTGTCTTGTCAAAGAGACATCAGCACTTCTAAAGGTGGAGAAGCCTTTAACCCTTTGAAGAAATATTAAAAATTGGTATTTTGACTGAGGTATCTAGTTAAGCCTTAGGAAATTCTAAAGCAACTGAAATCTATTTAAGCAGGTGGGCCTGTCCTAGGAAAAAGGATTTCAGACCATCTGAAATAGTGTTCGTTTTTCATAGAATGTAATTATGGGTATCTTTTTTCCCCAAGGATTAGAGTTTGGGTATGAGAACTACCAGTTCTGGTAGAAAGTACATAGGGGTAATGTTTTTCCTCAAGAATTAGAGCCTGAATATGGGAACTACCTTACCTTCCTTACTTCTAACCTTGCATTCCACTGGCACTCTTTTGTATCTGCACCCTCCTTCAAGACACACTCTGCCAGGCTAAAAGAGAGCAAGAATGCATAGTGAAGCTATTTAATAAATAATAATAAAAAAACCTTATCTTAACTTCTCCTATACTAATATACATGTATTTCAAGTAAATTATTTGGTTTACATTGTGCTTTTCAACACACAGGATAGACTGTCCCTTCTGATGTCTTACTCCAAGATGGCATCACTTCCAAGTCACAGTTTCATAAAGAACAATTTTCTGATATGTTAAATCACTGAGTCAAGAAGGGGCAACTGCTCCTGTCATAAGTTTATTCTCATGGATCAAAGTTAAAACACCAAACAGTAACCATCTTAACGCCTGCATCTGTTTAGGATCATGCATAACATGCAAAGCTGTTAGATTTTGTTTTACACTAATAGCATATATATATATGCATATATGTGTATAAGTTTTCACAAACCTCTTTCCATGAATACCATAATTTAATTTCCCTGTGAAAAATACTTCAATAAGTGCGAAATAAGTATGCATATTCTAGAAACAGGCAAATTCAGCTGCTGTCTGAGAGGAACAACTATAAATCTTTCTAGAGCTAGAAATGCAAATAAATCCTATTCATTATTCTTTCTGTGTGCATTCTGGCCTTCCTCCCTGAGTTAGGTAAGAAAAAGGGAGGCTTGGCTGCCAGTTGTGAATTAAGAGAAGTCGTACTCTGAACTGATACAGGGCACTCAGAAAATGGGATGTGCTCTAAATTTTTAAGATGTGGAAAATTATATTTGGGTTATTACTTCAAATTCATTCTGTTTTTTGACTCTTTGGGGGAACAGATTCCATAATCTGTTGCTTTAGAAAAAAATCTCAGATTATTGGATTTCTCTCTTGGCATTGATAGGAATGTTTTTGTTATTATGGAAGCATGTCTAGGCTCTAACAGCGGTAGATGTTGTGCATTATACAATTGATAGTTAAAGATACTCCTTGCTTGAAGAGTTTATAGCATAGATAAATGAGACTTACAAAAGGAGGTGAGGAAAGAAGTTTTATTTCTGTTCTACAGATGAAAAACAGAAGCAGAAAGATATTAAATTACTTCTGCGTAGGAAATATATGACTGAGCCAGAACAGAAGCTACACTGAGCACTGAGGATTTAGTAACTAAAGCACAGGACTACCCTGAATTTCAGAACTTATTAAAAAAAAATCTTGTTCTTCTGACTGAAATCTTGCTTCCAAATCTGTCAAGGTTCAACCACTGAAAGTATGAAATACCAGAAAACTTCTTTGCAATTTTCCAATTCAAAAAGAAACTCTTAATGGCTTTCATACAGATTAAATTTATGATGCAATTTCCACCCTAGTTTATGGCATTTTAGCTAAGAAAAGCTCTCAAGATTTCCTTTAGCTTAGCTTTACATCTTTTTTTATCAGTGCACTAATGTCTTTTTGTCCACGTATTCTTTAAATCACCTTCTGCTCGCATCATTTCTGCAATTCTCAGTATGAAATTCAGGGGGCTAAATCCACTGAAGCAAACAGTAACAGCAAAAGCAAACTTGTCTTCATGTCAATATATAATGGATAAGTGAGATAAGCTGGAATTCTGAGGCTGTAAGAAAGAAGTAAGAAATTTAATAATAAATCCACCAATGAGCTGAATAAAATGCATGTAATTAGACTGTTGCCTGAGAAAAAATATTTAAAGATCAATGTCAAAACCCAGCTACCTTACCCCTGAGAACAAGCAGGTAATGCATCAATATCCATGCTTGCTTTTATGTATCTGTACTATTTATGTATCTCGTCCAACTTGACTAGGCCATGCTGTAGGCTCCAGAGACTAAACCACATTCATTTCCTTCCTGAAAGCAGTTATGTGTGTTATTGTAATACAAAGATATTTGGACAGGTTTTTAGAATTCTATTGTGGTTTGCATTTTGAGCAAGAATGATATTTAATATTAGCATCAAAATGTATCAACTACATCATTACATTATATTTTTAAGAGATTCAGCTTCTAGGTCTTCAGGACAGGAACTAATTTCTGATTATAAATTCTTCAGACTTTCAACTCTACTATCATACTACTATCTACTCATCATAACCTCAATTCTCATACAGTCCTACATTGTAGGACACATCAGGGCACATCAGGACAAATGAAGACACTCGTCACAAAAGAGTGCTTGATACAGGTCTGAAGCAAAACCAATGCATGGAAACTCTGGGTGTGATAGCAGCGACACCACAGGTCTGGCCTGTATCTATCGCTAAACTAGAGCTCAAGGAATTCAGTGCCAGCAGAGCCCAGAGGTAGTGCAGGGCTTCACAGGGTCTAATACAATGTCATATGGATATTCCACATGGAGTTTCCCACACCTTTAGCACAGGGATGCAATCATGCAGGTAGATAATCCTGTACTTGTGTAACCTTATACACATGTGTGGTCACACAGGAATCACGGTTGTTATTCTTGTGCTTAGAGCAAGTTTGGGAATGGGTCTTTCCCAGTCTGTAGACGACAGTGTGAGTCATCTCAGTGTCTGTGCCTGGATATGAGCCAGTCATTCTAAAATCCCCTTTTGTATTTAAATGAGGACAAATGGGCACTGCAAGGGTGTAATTCAGATGGTCTGTTTGAGAAGTCTGTGCTTGGTCAGAGGAACTGGCCTCATTAAGCAGAATTTAGGATGAGCTCAGCCCATGTTAGCCCTGGAAAGAACAGCTTTGGTCTGAAGACATCTATCTGTTCCCTTTTCAGACTGAATTCTTGTAGGCCAGAAATGGGAATCAAAACCTCTTCTTAACAAAAACTCTAGAGATTCATCAGATCCACACCAGCAATGCCCTTCATTTCTCATGGAGTCCCAAAATCCCCTTGTACCATCCATCTTTTTCCCATTTTCAAGTCTAGGTGAATCCTTACACTAGTTCTTACCTATCTCCATGCAATTCCTTGCACAACCAACCTCAAACCCTCTCTTTTACACACGTCTCAGAACTTTTTTCTTTTAGGAGTGCTTCAGATGGTCTCTTCTTCTCTTAGAATACCCTGCCCTTGACAAGCCACTCATGCACACCGGGAACAAAGGTTGAGCTGGGACTGAGTAGTAGTACTGAAGGGGTATCTTGGCTTGACAGGCACATCCAGAACATGTATTGGCAGAAAGTCTGCTTGTGAGAAAGCAAGGTGCTGCTGCCACTAGTGATGTCCATTTGCAGGAAGCATCTAGTGAAATGAAAATAAGGATTTGAAATGGCAAATATGAACCTCTGGGAGGCAGAGGCAGACTATCAGCTTCACTTTTCAAAAAAAAAAAAAAAAAAGGTGAATAAAACTCCCTGGTTTCTTCTTCCTTGGGGGCGATGCTGGTGGCAGGATCCCCCTGATGGTCTCGCCATTGGCTTGCACGAGGGAGTAATTTTCATTGGAAACTAATCTTTACTGTGTCAGAGCCTCAGTGTCAATTTTATCTGTGTTTCTTGCTGTCACTGCTATTTTCCTCAGCAGCAGTGCCACTAGCCCTGCTATTAGCCACTGCTGGGCTTTACCTCAGAAGACCCCAATGCCTTTTTGCTCAAAAAGTTACAGAAAGGGGCAGCATTAATAACAGTAAAATGATGTTAAAGGCATTGCTGCTGAAGGGTAAAAGAGGTTAACTGGGCAAAGCTATGTTGGCCTGACCCAGGCAGGATCCCAATAGTAGGCTTAGAGCTCACTAATTTGCATGCACATCCTAACCTGAGCTTTGCAATTGGAGCCCATTTCCAAAGACCTGTCTAAATAGGGGCAATCAGGAAAATGAACCTGACTTAACCAAAAGTGTGACTTGAAAGTGGATTAGCTGACGTGTATTTGTGAACACTCCTAGGAAGAATAAAAGTGGACTTGTTTCTACTTAGTTATTTCACTTTTGGCAGGGAACTAATTAAAACTAATATATTTTTATTCTCAAAAAGGATGTTAGTTGTTAAATTTAATGCAGTTGAATTGAATCACTTTAAAAGATGTCATATTAATGTTGGGGTTATTCTTGGTAAATGAGATCTGTTTTATAAGGTCTTACCAGAAATTCAATCTTCCCAGTATCATCCTTGGGTTCTTCTTCTGCAGCAACCATAGTTGATGCCTTGTATAAAGTTCTCTTGAAAGCCACAGGCAGTAGGAAACTGTAAGAAATTTAAAGAAAAAAAATCTGATGGAATAAAGAATGAGTGGCAGTTGTGGCAGCTGAATTATTTTCCATAATAATGTTCTTCTCTAAACCCCAGGAAATTAGGATGTACAATTCTTGCTGTAGCTTACAGTCAACCTTGCTTATTGTGGACAGACCTGTAGACACAAACTTCTACCAACAAAAAGACCACAAGGAACTGTGGTTACACAGTTTTTTGTCTGTGGAATCTGAACAAATGACTTGTAATGATAATCCCAAAGGAAATTAATTAAAAAAAAAAAAAGGTATCTATCCTTTTATCAAATAGAAACATCCTTGTCTTGAAAGCAAAAGATCTCTATTCTTTCATTTATTCTACCACGAGTTTGTTTAATATATATCTTTCCCCTTTTGTACCTGAGTTTCTCCCTATATGCAGTGTTGTAAATGTTCCTATCTTACCAAGCCATTATAACAGGAGAGCTCTGAATGGGAGGTTCTGTTTAATAAGCTACAGCTGCACTAGTTACAATGCAATGCTTTTCCATAATAAATAATTTGAAGGTACAAAAACAGTCATATGCATCAAAATATTCCATATTTTACGATACAAAGATGTTATCAACATTTTTTTAAAAAAAGAAAACACCAAAGCAGCAACACAGTAAAAGAGAAAAAATGTTCACCCACCTCAGTATAACTCAGAATAATAACAATTTTGCAAGACATGTTCATCTTTAATCTCTTTCAGGAGCTTCTGCCAGGCTGCAGAAAGCAGGAGACTATTGTTTTCCTCCCTCCCCCCTCCTTTATTTTTTTCCTTTTGGCTTCATCATAATCAACACAATATATGTGCAATCATGAAAAATAGCCTGCAGCTCTGCTGGATGGAGCATATCAGCTTGTTCTCCAATTTTAGAAAATTCTATTTTATGGCTATCACAATTGCAATGAAGAAGCGGAGTTGCAAAGAGAAGCTGTCTGAGAAACATGCATAAGTCTATCTTGACGAAAAAACTAAATGATGACAATACAAGGTCCTTATCAAATCATTGAAAAAAAAAGTAATAAAAAGGTATGATTCACCAGGAAAGCACTCAGATTATATTGTTATGTATGGTGTATGAGAAAGCAAATTGACAAGTGGAGAAGGAAATGTAATCTCTGATACACAAACAAGTCTGGTGCTCATTCATGGTGTAGAAGCAGATCCTTGTCCCTGCAAAACCAGAATATAAGTAGATATAGCAACAAAGTCTTAACCTTTCATCCTTTTATTACAATAGTCTGACTTGTAAATTTCCTGCTTCAGTATCATTCTGTGAAATTTTGGATTAATGATGCAAAGAAGTAGTTGCCTTGACAAAAAAGAGTTCTTAGATTCTTTGCCTCTGTTTTCAATGCCTCGTTATCCCTATTTATAGTATGTAAAGTCTGTAACTTGACAAGACTCACTAACGCTTTACATTTTACAAGTCTGGAGACAAAACATCCTGCTTGTCCTCTACACATGTTTAGTATTGTCAAATCATTAAAACTCTCCCAAGGGTATCCCTCCTTGCCAGATTTGAGACCTTATTAAGATTTACAGGAGGAGTTTGAGATTGGTGAACAGCAGTGGAAGCATATTTCCCAACTGAATTTGCACCAGACAGCTAGCTCCCAGCCTTAGAAGTTAGTCTAATATTGCTGAAATTGCTGTTTCTTAGGGCTCATAAATAATGATAAATATCAGTGACAAAAATTGAGCTGAAAATAACAAGAAAAACTAGAGGATATTCTAGAAAGGTATGGAACTGAAAAGTGCGCTGATTCAAAATTCACTAAGTCAAAAGGAGGTATAGGTTGAGTTCAGCAAGCCCTGCACTCATAGGAGCAGAACATGTGTGAGAGGTGAAGCCCACTGACTGTGTGGAACTCACAGATGTCTTCACTCCTGTTTCTTACTCCTTTCCGCCATGTGGATCTCCATAGTCCCCCACCCTCCACAAATGTAGACTTCTATAGTCTCCCTTCCTCCAGAGAACTGATGTTTCAGAGCTCAAGACACAGTAGGAAAAGTCATCCACATAATGTTGACTACAGAAAAGATGTCAAGAAAGAAAATCAACAGCCACCTCCCCTTGCCACATCTCATAGTTCTTCTTCCTTGATATCCTTAAAGAAATAAAACATTAAAGCTGAAAGCAACTAAGATTGTTCATAGAAATCATAGTGGGAAATAATTAGTTAGGAAAATGATGTAACTGGAAGAAGATGCAGATCTCAGTCCTGAAAGAAGGAGTGAAACTAGGTAAGGTCATATATTTTAATTTTGATGCCTGTGGTAAAGAGGGATGTAACTGTTGAATATGAGATCACGTAAAGGAAGAGGTGGAAGTGAATCCTAGCAAGTGTGGCAGGTGTGGGTGTATGTGTTATAATTTTGAACTCTAATTCTGTTTTTCATTGTGCTTGCACCTTCTCCCACCTTGCTATCTACATTCATTCATGCAGACAAAGAGAAACTGACTCCTGCTCTCTGATTACCGTTTTACAAAGAGATTTTCATAAAAAATTTAGTAGTCTATTCTAGATCATATTTCTCCAGCTTTCACATACAAATGGCATGTTAAAAAAAAGTCTAAATAATATTGTTGAAACAGAAAATGTCTGCTGATTCTCCTATTCCTGATATAGAAAGATCTGAAGCTGTGGGGAAAACATGGAGAGAAATTTATGGCAGGTAGATGTATCACCGGAAGGAGAAATGAAAGACTCACTGTGAAATCAAAGAAACACAAAGAAACTGACCTTTCAAGTCAGTGTTTGATGATTTCAAGACACACTGAAAGTTCATTTCACTCTGCTGCAAGATTTTAATCTGGATTGTTTCATTATTTTATAGTGAAACTGACTGCAACATCCCTTTTTAATAATTTATTTTAATGGTAAAAATTAATTCCGAGAAACCACGTACCTCTCTAATTCCCTTGTATTTCTCTTAAAAAACAAGAGCCCTGAACCTCAGCAGGTGGCAGAGAAAGCCATGAGGCTAGCAGCTGATTAAAGTCCATTGGAAAGCATCTGTTCCTCTACTGCCCCTCCAAGGGCTCAACCTTGGGCTCTGCCACTTAGCCAGCTATTTATTTTTTTATGATATTAAATTCATGCTTAGAGGGCCTTACTATCAGTCCCTCTTTTACCTTCCCCTCCCTCCCCAGAACCAGGAGGAAATCTGCTGCCCCTTCACCTTCAGTTCCTTTCTTGCAAGTGTCAGCTTTGTCAATCACAGAGAGATGATCCAGCTCATGAAAATGTGTCACAGCAACCAGAGTTTCTGCTCTGACCTTCAGCTCTGCCCTCTGCTGTGACAAACAAGTTTCATTTGCCACTCAGAAAAACCTGTTTATTTCCAACAAAATATAACTTCTTGCTTCCTCGGAGAAAGAAAAAAACCCCAAAAACCTCCAGCTGAGGAAATGCAATAATTTCCTGATTATACTTCACTTTTTGTTCAGATCTAGGTACAACTTCTTTATATACTGGAATAATCTATATGAATCATTAAAATTGGAGCAGGAAATTGAGATCCTTCAATTAGTTTTCATCTCTTGTTTGCTTAGGGTGGGAGTTTTCATACAGAGATGTACAGTGCAGCGCTTCTTACAACCAGTAACAAGAAATGGATTTTCAAATAAAAAGGTATTAACATTTTTTTGATACACTTATGCATCATCATGTTACTTGCCATCCATGAGAACTCAGATGATATCTGTATTTTGTAAATATCCTGCAAGTGAAGATTGTTATTACGCATGATTACATGTCCAAGATTCCTGCTGAAATCTGTATGAGTTAGAGGATAATGGATGTGGATGGTTACTATGCAGCACTGTAGGATGAAAGTTTCAAAGTGTACAAATAATTCAACAGCTGAAGGGCTAGACCCACCCCCAACATGGACACGTGGCCCCAAACAGAGTTTGAATGGACTGGAGGCATTTGAGAATCTATGTGAAGACTTAAACACTTTGAAAAGTAGTTTTCTACCTCTCATCTGATTTTAACCTGAAAGTTGCCCTTGAAGCAATCAGTTCCACTCTGCATATGTTCTATGCTGAACACCTGGGAACTTTTATGCCAGCATAAATTGTTGCAAAATGCAGAAACAAGAGACAACATTATCTTAATAGGAATAGGGAAAAGTAGATAGATAAACCAATACTTCTCTTTTATTTGTGGATTTTTCTTACTGAACACTCAGCCTCCAAAACTGTCCTTTGCACTGTGTTTTTATCTATGCCAATTTTAATAACTCTAGAGCAAAATTCTATATCCTTCATACAGAAAACGCATTTTATAGTAACACTTGTATATACCTCCTTTATGGCAGTCTTTCTGAATTAGAAAGTGAAAAATTGAGTAGTTTAGATAACACCAATGCATGTCATGATTGCCTAATCCATGATCATGCCATGAAACTGTTTTCTGAATAACAGCATATAGCCATCATTTTAATTTCCTTGGATAAAACATGTTTTAAAGAAATGTATAAATACCTATTGAGCACCCACAGACTTCTGTTTCATTGCTTCTGAATCCCAGCACCTAATCTTGCTTGTATGTCATGTACTATATTACAAGGAAATGAAATGCAATTCAGTAAATTATCCACTTCAAGTTGTGGCCATTTCAGTAGATAAAAGAAGGGTCCTTTATCTTCTATTTGTTTTAAATCCCACTAGGATGCTAGCTTTATATTTAGTCTTAGCTTGGGCTTTGCTGTGAATCTTCAAGAAGGCTCCTCAAGTAGAGTTATAATGAGCAGAGCTGTCTCGAACAAAAGTAATCTCTGACTCTTAACACAAACACTATTTATTTCACATCTAGTGGCAGCAGCACTGTATCTAATTCCTGGCAGCTGAGACTTTGGTAACTAATAGTAGTGAACCTAACATTTTATTCTTGCTTTTAACAATTATCTAATCAGAACACTCCAGAAAAGGGATTATCGTTAAACCAGGAAACAACAGACTGCAATGTGTGAACAGCTGGAACCCAACTGAGTCATGCTACAGCACATCACCTTGGAGTTTAGGCTACTTATCAGAATATTAACACAGAGGATTTATTTTTAATCTGTTTATTTTAAGACTCCAGAATTATTAGTGACTGTTTGATCTACCAGTTAATACTAGCAATGCAAGAGAAACTGGGAGCATAATGTTCCATGTGGATGCCCCATAGCCCCTTGTCTTTGGCCCCTAACTCACAGTGTACATAGATCAGTATTATTTCTGCTGGCAATTGTTGATGCCAGGCATCTAATCCTGTGCTTAAGTGATTCTACTGGTTCTGGTCTGATGTTCAAAAGTGCAGAAATTTCCTTTTTCATACGCCCACCACCTCTTGAAACCAGCCTACTTTAACTGAGATGACAAAACAAAATATCCAGCGTGTAATTTTATGTGCTCAGATTTGGAAACTGCCATTTTTTCCAGAAGAAGGGGTTCCCATTGCATTCTGAATGGATACTATTCCAGATAGCCAGTGCTTAGCTTCTTGACATTCCTTACTGAGAAATTTAATATTTATAAAAGTGATTGGTATTCAGTTATTCTGAGAATCAAGACCTTAATTATGTCCTAATACATATACCTGCACACCTGTTTGGAAGGAAAGAAACCAAAACAAAGCCAAAACAAACCAGACCACATTGACTTTAAATATATTACTATCTACTATCCCCCATCCATTTAACCTTGAAATTAAAGTATTTTCTTTTTCCTGACTTTACTCACCTCATGTATTTCAGAGCAGCAATATTACTGAAGTCAATAGAAGCACTGATATGGATAAGTGCTACTCAAGATGAGTAAAGACTTGCACTATCAAGCCCTAAAATTGTTTGCTTACCAAAACCCTATGGATGAAAAGATAATGGTGTACATTGGAAGGTGAACTAGGTTTGATGCAAGAACTATATAGGCTTCTTCTGGTGAAAATCTTATTCTAAACTACTTGTAGAGTAGAAATTGCTGGCAGCACAAAATTTTTGGTGGCTTAGTTCAGTTTTGCTGCACTTCAAAGAGACCTTGGTTTGGAGAAAAGGGAAAATGTTTCTTTAGGGAAGTGTGATATGTTCTCAGAAAACAGTTGCTCAAAATTAAATATTCTTGCAAAGTTCACACCCGTAGTGTATTAATAATTAGCACTATAACTATTTAACTCCTAGGAGAGAAAAGTAATTTCCGCTTTTAAACATTATCCGACTCTATCCTAAACCAGACATTTCTGACTAAGCCTAAACAAAAGGCTTATATTGTATACATTAAACAAGGAATATTTAAACATATATCTGATTCTTCACTAGGAACACTGCTGCAAGTGGACTAGAAAATTAAGCTTTTCATATTTCCTTCCCGGTGGAAGCTATGTAAAACAGAATAATAAATGATTGTCACTTCATTTCAGAACATAAAATTAATCTTAGAAAACAGAAAAGTCATGAACAATATTGCAGCAGTATTTCATGGTTCACTGGTTATTATCACTTGCCAACATTAAGGTCACAAAAGAACATTTCTCATTTGTTGCCTAGAGTATCTGTGACTATATTCCTATTGTCAAAGCTAACCTTTCAGAGAATCACAGAGGGGAAAAGAGGAGATGAAAAAAAACTATTTAGAAGTGTGTTTTCTTCTGCTGCAGTATGTGTAAAAAAAAAATAATATTAAAATTAAAAGGCTTAAGCTGCTGGAGATAGAGCAGGTCACAAACTTTAAATATTTAGTCCCTGTCGAGAGTAAAGCATTAACAAACAAATTAGCAGCAACACCAGATGGATTCCCTAGTGTCCAAACCCACAACTGCCCAGACCTTCACTGATAGCCAAGCCTTCACATAATTTAAATTTTTGTTAAAGTGGGCAATGTAGAGAATAAATTGCTTGGGGGGGGGGAGGTGGGGAGAGGGTAACACAGAACCAGTTAATTCTTGGTCAGTGATTTGAAAGCAACCATGGCTATTGGTGTACACAAGTAATACATATCCTCTTTATGGTTCAACCAGAAGACAAATTCAAGAAATTCATTTAAAAGAAGGGTTGTCTATCTATCAGCTATATGGAATTCTGTTCTTCTATGCCTCTTGGGTGAGGGACTGAAATAAATTGCTTTGCTCAGTCTTATGCCAAACAGAAAAGTACCCACTTCATTCACTCATGGCATTTATAACTAATTGGTCATATTAGGGTTTGAGGAGGATATTCAGCACAGTGAAGAGCCTGTAAAACTACTGCTTTATTCCTACTCTGGAAAGACATTATCAGACTCCATAAAAGGCTCTCACATGAAGGCACGTGATTAATCATAACAGGATGCACCCAGTCTTGCAAAGCTTAGGAACTACATAGGTTATGTTACACAATAGATAAAGACACTATTTCTTTGCTAGTATAATTAAACTTTATCCAGATGTTTAACCTGTCGAGAAATAGCCTAAGACAATATTAAACTCTCCTGTCCTTCAAAACAAAATGTTTGACCCCAGACAACTGTTTGAGAATGGTCCTCAGCTCATGCTAACTCTCATAATAAGTGCACAAATTATTTCATAGAGTGATAGGTGGTACAGCCTTCCAGCATGGCAGAAGCCTTTCCAGACATTTAACAGCATGCACAATTGAACTGCAGTGTCTGGTAAGGCTCACTAGCACTCATTCTGTCCTTCACTAGTAATAGTTGCAGCCAGAATCCTCCAGATTTTCAGTAGGGTCCTTTACAAGATGTTTCAACAGTTTCACTAAAGAAAAGAATATTTAAAAGCAAAACTAAAAAAAATCCACCGTGTCTCTCCATAGAAAATACATTGAACTGAGAATTAGTGAACAAATCATTCACATTCCTTATAGTTAAGAAGTAGTAACTCTTCAAATCTTAAAAGATCAGATTTGAGTTTGTAATACTGGAACATTAAGCATTTGGTAGACTAAAGTATCTATTTGCCCAGTGATGTGTGGGTGATTTATGAACATCATTTCCATTAACATCAGTGGAAATTGCCTGAGTCAACCCCCCAGTGCATAATACCAAAGGCAGACTCCTACATCATCTGAGTTAGTTACTAATTCAAATACTAACAGTGAATAGACCAGTCCATAGGTTATACTGAAACATGAGAGGTAAAAAGATACCTCTACTTTGACTTATTTATTTTTTAATAAGAACCAATATTCTATAAAGTAACATCCTGACTTAGAGTCAATAATGGAGAGGTAGGGGGAAATAAAAAATTAGGCTTGTTCCTGTTAGCTATTTTTTACTGTGGGATCATGAACCCTTTCCCCCTGACTAGCTTCACTCTAAAATAAAGTGACTAGCTTGGATATAAGTGTTTGTGTTTTGACAGCTTTCCTGCTCTGCTTTTTCAACCTGAGCATAATGGGCAAACAGTGATGAGTTGGCAAAGTGTTTCCAATTAAGCATATAGGGAGTTGCTTTGCCAGTCTCTAGTGAGTGGTCCTGCCTGGAACCCCCAAGTGTTCTCCTTGGCCAGTAATTGATTTTTAAAGCTAATTAATTTTTGTATTAAGCCAAATTTTAGAACATCTTTTTTAATATATTATTGCTGATGCAGAGTGAGTATCCAGGAAGGCCACATTATCAGCAGTGATAGCTTTTTTCAGTTTTTACATTACAGCTTTTATATTTAGGGATCCCCAAGCACTTTATAATTATTAACCTAAGGTGGCAATTGCCACGATCACTGGGATGAGGCACGATGGCTGGATGAACACCAAAGATGCATATCTCACTGTCTTCCATACTCTTCATGTTATCTATTTTAAGCAACATTCAGTTTTGGGAAATGCAAATAAATGAATAAATGCATTTATAGTGCGTCATAAATAAAAATCCCTTAAGCCCAAGCGAATGAAGCATCACTTGTAGGATGACATCCTCCTGTAGCTACCTGGAAATCTCTGCAGCTGAGCAGAAGAGAAATAAACATTTTCCCATATACAGCAGAGAAAGTGTATAAATTCATACCTGACCTAGAATCCGGTCAAGAAAGTTTTTTTCCTGTACACACCATTAAAAAAATTAGAACAATGATTGATCTTTTTAATAAATAAAACAAAGGTCAGAGTATCTTTTTTTACTGTCATATTTCAGAAGTAGCTGTGCATCAAACTTGCTCTGCTATGAACTCTAAGCTTAGGATATGTTTACTGATAGGTCTGTTAAGGTTCATGAAGCTTTCCCAAAACTTGGTCTGAGATCTGAGTCACTTCCAGGTGCCAGAAAAGGATACAGAAAGAATTTTGAGCAAACCAGGTGAATTACAAGAGGGTTTGTTGATTGTGGTTTGTTGGTTTTTTGGTTTTTTTTTTCTCTCATTTCTGCACAAAAGGGTTTTTATCAGCTTCAATCAGGTTTTGCTTTGGTATTTTGGGTTTCTTTCAACCAAAGCAACAATGCCAATGTCTTATGTCTCCCAAACTGAGACAGACACAAATTCCTTAAGCAAAAATCTGCTTTTTCACATAAAACCATAAATCCATCCACAGTGAGATGATTAATTGATAAATGATCGATTGCTGAGAACTTTTTAAGTGCCAAAGAATTCAGTATCAAACAATTAGAGTCAGTAAGTCTTTCCTCTGATTCTGGCTAGTATTATATCAGCAATGGTCAGGATTTATTTTACCTCTCCAATTGGATCTAGACAGAAGGTGGGTTTTTACAAAGGATTATGTCAATAATGCACATTTCCAGACAAGAAAATATTGATAAAAGGGTTTCTATAAAGAATCCAAAGAAGAAAACTGAAAACTTGGAGACAAACAAAAAATATTGTCTGAAATATAAGACAGGTAGGTAAGCTCTGCAAGGCTGACAATTGCTACTATCAGATCTCCCTCCATTTGTAGGCCATCACTTACTGGATGCTGAAATTCACATGGAGATTAATGCTACTCACTGAATATATTTTATTAAAACATTTATAAAAAGCCTCCCCATGGACAACATAGGATTAATAAATATGTCACAAGCAGCTGAAATCAAAGAGAGGTTATTCGACTGACCAGGAAGCTGGCTTAAAGAAAGAAGGGGATTTTGCCCCAGAGATAAGATATTCCTCTTTTCTCTCTTCACAAGTTAATGGAGTTATAATTCAACAGGTTCACATTAAATTATTAATGCTAGCTTGTAGTAGCAATTGATAAATCAGATTAAAAAAAAAGAGCAATTAAGAAATTCGTTAATGGCTTGAAGCTGTGGTGGTTTGACCCCAGCTGGAGGCCAGAATCCCACCAAAGCCCCTCTGTCACTTCCTGTTCCATCTGGACAGGGGAGAAAATATATATTGAGAGGCTTAGGAGTCCAGATAAGGACAGGAAGAGATCATTCCACAATCAGCATCATGGGCAAAACAGACTCAACACAGAATAAAGGAAAGAAAACTCTCTAATTTATTACACTACACTACACATCATCTCTCCATAGTTTGGGCTCTACACCTTGACCCATTGATGATGTGGAGGAATGTTTTACCACTTTTTATTGTTTCATCCCAGACTCTTCCCACTCCCCTCCTGCAACATAGGCACCACTTGAGCAGCAAAAGGACAGGGTTA
This sequence comes from Gallinula chloropus, assembly GCF_964237585.1. Taxonomy (NCBI): domain Eukaryota; kingdom Metazoa; phylum Chordata; class Aves; order Gruiformes; family Rallidae; genus Gallinula; species Gallinula chloropus. The sequence continues at coordinate 113,583,132 of NC_140087.1, read as the reverse complement.
GTGACTTGGAATTGATGAAAAATTCACTTCTTTTATCATAGAAGCATACAGTCATAGAATGGTGTGGGTTGCAAGTGACCTTAAAGATCACCAAGTTCCAACCCCCCTGCAATGGGCAGTGACACCTTGCACTAGACCAGGCTGCTCAAGGCCCCATCCAACCTGGCCTTGAACAATTCCAGGCTTATCTGTAGCCTACTGAGTGGAGACGACTGTATCAGTGTCCTCCTGTTGAATACACTCTTAGTCCCCAAGACCCTCACTACAGGGAGGGCTGTGTCACATAAGACTAGGAGTTCTCTATGCTTTTGCCCCACCTGCAACGAAAAATGGCCTGCTATATAGAGTCTAAACTACAATATATATGTATATATATGATATATATGTATATATATATGTATATATATCATATATATACATATTTTTTTCTGATATAACCAACGAACATATAAATAAATACATTAATATATATATGCACCTACTTTTCCCTTCAGAAATGTCTGATGGATAGAAATGAGACACTGGTTGGGTAGATCATTTCTCCAGTAGGGAGAAATGCAAAGTATTTTTTTTTTTCTTATATCCTTGGATTCTGTCTCATGCCCAGGATCAAACATTTCCAGATTTAGTGTCAGTAAGAAATTTCCCTTAGGTAAGGTTGGTTGGCACTCAGCAGTATAGGATACATGTGCTCTGTAAGCTCATCTAGATATGTTTTATCCAATTGATTCCCTGCCATTGAAATGGCCTCTGGCATTGTTGGTATTTCTGTTTCACCTGATCTTTACCTATGGCACATCCATATTTATATCTATTGAGAATTAAGTGCTTTAGCTTCTAGCTGAGGTTATTGAGTTCAATATAGGGACATATTTCATGTCCTGTCCCTTACGGCTTTAAATTCCTTGTAAGATACAGGGAAATACTTCCATAAACTGAAACACTACGTACTTTCTAAAGCAAAACCTTTCTACAGTTCATGATTTGCCAATGAATATAGGAATTCATCCGACAGGAATATTTTTCCCAAATGTAGAATTCAGAAGGTAATGCAGAGTGCATTGGTTTCTTTCCATCACTACTTTATTACAAATTTCTCATACTCTCTCTCTCCATTATTTACTTCACTTGTTCTTTTCTGCCCAATAAACTAAATTGAGGACAAAATCAACTTATTAGTCATCTGTTTGTAATAGTGGAAACAACATAATGAAAGGACACCCTTTCATTAGTGTCTCTTCTGTCCATGCCTATTTCTCTGCTAATAATGTGGGAAACTCAACAGAGGTCAAAACTCATCCTGACCCTACAGCTACTGTGTTGGCTTCAGACTCTTTATTATTCTACAAAGAGAAGGGGAGAGGCTGTATGAAAGGGCTGCATTTCTGTCACTTAATTTTCCTTTTCCTACAGTCATGCTCAAAGTTTGGGAAAGTATTGCTCTACAGTTAAATATGCTTTGGACTGCATTTCCGAACAGCTTGCAGAGACTAGCACATAACCTAATGAATGTTCTACTTGAAGTCTTGGCCTCATTAATTGGCACTGTGATATCCTCCTGATCTCTTCCGTCCTGCTTCCCAAGAGAAGTGTCAACATTTAAAACTCAAGATTTGCCTACTGATATTTTTAAAGAGATAAATAATTCAATTCATAAGACTGCGAAATACCTATTCAATCATAAATATGTTTAAAAAAGAGGTGCTTTCTGTAAAGGGAGGATTGAAAAGCTGAAACTCTAATTGGGTTTTTCAGGACTACTCAACAGTCTGTTTCACAGTTACACTAAGTAAAAGACTAAGGACTGTAATGTAGGACTGTGGAGAAAACTCATCTAGCTTGAGTGTTAAGTTCAATGTGGACAAGGTAGGATATATCTCATATGACTTTAGACAGCATCTGCAAAAATGAAAATTTCCACTGAAGCTACGTACAATGACTTTTTATGACAAACAGGGAAAAGTAGACTTTTTAAAGTTTAATTCATTTGATCTCTTTTTGATGTCTGATTGAGGGAAGGATTAATTACTGCATGGAAGTGCCTTTTTCTGTCTGTAAAAAGAAACTACTCCCATAGAATCATAGAATCACAGGGATTGGAAGGGACCTCCAGAGATCATCGGGTCCAACCCCACTGCCAAAGCAGCTCCCTAGCTCATATTGCACAGATAGGCGTCCAGACAGGTCTTGAGTATCTCCAGAGATGGAGACACCACCACCTCCCTGGGCAGCCTGTCCCAGGGCTCTGTCACCCTCACTGTGTAAAAGTTCTTTTGCATGTTGGTGCAGAACTTCCTGTGCTCTAACTTGCAGCCATTGCCCCTTGTCCTGTCTCCACAGACCACTGAAAAGGGGCCGGCCATTTCCCCCTGCATCCCATACTTCAGATATTTATAAACAATAATTAGGTCCCCCCTTAGTCTTCTTTTCTCTAGGCTGAACAGTCCCAGCTCATTCAGCCTTTCCTCATAGGGGAGATGCTCCAGGCCCTTAATCATCTTTGTAGCCCTTCTCTGGACTCTCTCCAGGAGATCCCTGTTTAGTTCAGTTCCATTCTTGTGACCATGTTCAGTCTGGGTTACTTCTTCATTTTCTTCACCAAAATCCCAGGCTGCACTCTTCACTGACATAGTCACATGTCCTCCAGTTCTTCCTCAAAGATTTTTTCCAGAGATTGTTCTCAAAAAAAACCCCAACTTTGCAATTTTAATGTTATTCTGGTAGCATAGAGAGGAATTAACGAATCCCCAGTATATCCATCTAGTCCAACGGTGTCAGTCCATGTACAGCTACAGTGACAGTTTGGCATTCTAGGACACATCTAAGAAAACAAGAGAAAGATAATTTCACATAGCTTTTGGACGCAAGCCAGGGTTCATCTGAAGCTGTCACAAGCTCTTAGGACAGTAATACTGGTGGTTTATTTTCCAGAAAAGTTATGACTCGTGTGCTGGTTTTGTCTGGGAAAATTTTCTTTATCGTAGCTAGTATGGGGCTGTGTTCTGGATTTGTGCTGAAAAGTGTTGATAACACAGGGATGTTGTCACTATTGCTGAGCAGGGCTTACACACTTTTCTACTCCTCACCCCACCAGTGAGTAGGCTGGAGGTGCACAAGGAGTTGGGAGATGACACAGCCAGGGCAGCAGACCCCAACTGACCAAAGGGATATTCCATCTCATATAACATCCTGTTTTCCTGGCTGAGAACCTGCCTGCTCATGGGAAGTGGTGATTTAATTCATTGTCTTGCTTTGCTTGCACACATGGCTTTTGCTTTACCTGTTAAACTGTCTTTATCTCAACCCACGAGTTTCCTCACTTTTACCCTTTTGATTCTCTCCTTCATCCCGCTGAGGAGGGCAGTGAGCAAGCAACTGTATAGTGCTTGGTTGTTAGCTGGAGTTAAGCCACAACAATCCTTTCTGGAACCTGATGTTGAACATGAAGGGTTCAAGATAAGGACATGTTTTATTGGGGTGTCCTAGATTGAATTTCTAGATGTTATTGCTGTTTAGCTGTTAATTGGCAGGCTTCTGTGCTTGCCATGGGGCTTGCTTGCCTCACTGCATATTAGAGTCTAGTGCTTATTAGTAGTTGCTTTTTGCTTTTGCTCCTTGCTGTACTGCTGCACTGCTTATCATCTTATTGTGCTGTGCCTGGGAACATTGTGATAACAGCAATGGCGATGTGCCTGGGTTGGCAGATCGCCAGGGCATCACTGCTCTTACCATGCTGCTGTACTGGATACTCCAGTGTGAACTCTAGTCAAAGGGACTGTGACCTATGGATGAATCCATGTGGGAGCAGGACACCCCAAAGTGTCTATGCCTATCATTATGTCTGTGCCACAGCAGTTATACCTCGGAAGAGATCAAGGTCCAAGGATAAATCCATGCTGCATCAGAGGTACCTTGATGCATCAGTGAATGTGTATGTGGCCATGGATAAACCCATGACAGAGTAGGTACCCCCTTGAAAGGACTGCAGCTGTGAGTAAGGTCATGTTGGAGAAGGTTTACTTCTGAAGGGACTGTGGCTGTGGGTAAGACCACACTGGAGCAGGTCTAACTCTGAAGGCACTGTGGCCCAGACACCACATCAGAAGAGGTGCATCTCAAAGCATCTGCAGCTGTGGATAACTCTATGCTGCAGCAGGTATTCCTCTGGAGAGACCGAGGGTCACAGATAAGGCTCCACTTGGAACAGGTACACCCCTAGGGAACTGTGGTCTGTGGATAAGACCAAACCAGAGCAGTATCAAGGGGACAAGTTCATTGCAATATTAAACCTGAGAGTTTGACACAAAGGGACCAGGGGTGGAAACTGTAATGGAAATACCCATAAATTGTTGTAACCCATAATTTCAGTTACATGTTATAGGAATAACTATAGCAGGAACCACCTGAAACAGTGGAAGACAAGCCCTACAAGTAGTGTAAGTGCATCAGTGGATCTAACCTAGAGGTTTCTTTGGTGCCTAGTAACTACAGGCCCGAGTGACCACTATAACAGATGAAGCCTGAAGTCATAAGCTAGATTAATTCAATGGATATTTTGTGGACATTTGTCAAAATTCTATGGACATTTTACAAGGGTGGTCCATAGACCAAGGGAATGATATCTACACATTGTATGAAACAATGGTTGATGAAGTTTTATTGGATAGTATGGTGCATGATCACGACATAAATTGCACATACAGACTGCGGGATCAGACACTGGAGGCCAGCCATGCTGAGACGGATTTGGGAGTCTTGGTCAACAGCAAGTTAAACATGAGCCAGAAGTGTGCCCAGGCAGCCAGATGAGCCAACCGTGTCCAATCAAGCACAGCATTGCCAGAAAGTCCAACCCACTCTGCACAGCGCTGGTGTGGCCTCACCTCGAGTACTGGGTACAGTTTTGGCTGCCACAGTACAAGAAGGACACAAAAATATTGGAGAAGGTCCAGAGGAGGGCAACAAGGATAGTGAAGGGTCTGGAGGATCAGTCTTATGAGGAGAGACTGAAGTCCCTTGGTTTCTTCAGCCTGGAGAAAAGGAGACTGAGGGGAGATCTCATCATGGTCTATGGCTTCCTGACAGGGGGCACTGAAAGGGCAGGCACCGATCTCTCTTTGGTGATCAGTGATAGAACCTGAGGGAGAGGTTCATGTTGGATATTAGGAAGAGGTTCTTTACTGAGAGGGTGTCCGGCACTAGAACAGGCTCCCCAGGGAAGTGGCCACAGCACTGAGCTTGGCTGAGGCCAAGAAGCATCTGGACAGTGTGCTCTGTTTCATGCTCTGACTTGGCTGTCCCTGTGTGGAGCCAGGAGTTGGAGTTGCTGATCCTTATGGGTCCCTTCCAACTCAGGATAGTCTGAATCTGTAATTCTATGAAAAGAGTGTTGGTAACACAGGGATATTTTTGTTACGGATGAGCAGTGCTTACACAGAGCCAAGGACCTTTCTGCTTCTCACCCCACCACACCAGCGAGCAGGCTGGGGGTGCACAAGGAGTTGGGAGGGGGCACAGCTGGGAAAGCTGAGCCCAGCTGACCAAAGGGATATTCCATATCATATGACATCCTGCTCAGCATATACAGCAAGGGGGAAGAAGAAGGAAGAGGACGTTCTGAGTGATGATGTTTGTCTTACCAAGTCACTGTTACACTTGATGGACCCCCAGCTTTCCTGGGGTGGCTGAGAACCTGCCTGGTGATGGGAAGTAGTGAATTAATTCCTTGCGTTCCTTTGCTTGTGTGCTTGGCTTTTGCTTTACCTATTAAACTGTCTTTACCTTAACCCACAAGTTTTCTCACTTTGACTCTTCCAATTCTCTCCTCCATTCCACCAGGAAGCAGTGAGATGATGTGTTGTGGCTAGTTGTTAGCTGGGGTTAAACAACAACAACTTGCTATTTTACTTATTTTATTTTTAAGATGTTTAAAAAAAAATTAAATTTCTCAAAGCTATTGCTGTTTCAGTCATTAACATAATTTTCTACTTTTCAAAAAGTCCTGACAAGAAAATGCATCCATATAATTTTTTTTTCCTCTTCTGCTTCTGCTCATTCTTATTTTCAAATTCTAAGCATAACAGGGCAATAGACCTCTCTCACCCCAGGAGACTATCTATATAAGGATTACAGCCTTTAAAAAAACCACAATTTACTGTATAAGAAAATATAACCATTCCCCCCCCCTTTTTTTTTTTCAAAAGCTAGGTTTTAAATTACTAAAGAAGGAAAAGCTGTGTATAGAACTCAGCAGAATAAATAATATAAAAATAAACGTCCTTCTTAGCAGTGTCAAAAATATAAGGAAATAGCAATAGCGAATGGCAGGGTGTTACCCCAGGAATGAACCATGCTTGATCAATCTAACACCATCTGGCAACTTTTCTTCTTTTTTGATACATTTTTATGACCTACAGAGATCTCAGAAATACAGATTCTTTTCAATCTTGCCACTGCCCACAAAGAAATCCAATGGCTGAAAAGGATGGGGAATCTTATCAGAGCATGTCAGACTGAAAAATATGAAAGAAAAAGTTCCCTAGAATTTGTGTCCAAGGGAAAAAAAATTCCCTTGCAAAAGAGGCAACATTCTGCTTGCAACCATGTGCTTCAAAATATCTGCAAAATAAAAAAATCAACACAGAAGATGGTTTGTCATGATACCCCAGGGGAAAAAAAAAAAGGTGCTTTTCAGTCAATTGAGGTAACAAAATCAAAGATACATTTATGAAAGGCAAGAAAAAACTATCTGAGTAAAAGCACTGATGTTTGAAGGCATATGAAGCATTTCATTTTTCAAACTACCAATAGCATTTTCACTTTATCTACATACACACAATCAAATAGGATTAAACTGTGTTTGTCAGACTCATGCATTAACCCCACTGAAATCCAGAAGTAAAGCGCTGAGCCTCAACCTCCATTAATTCTACTGTTACTAGTTAGGCTTTAATTCATTGCAACTCTTTAATGTATGGACAATTTTATTTTTCTATTGGCTGTTCAAAAATTATGGCAGATTTCTATGCTATGGGAGATATATTCCATTTCTCAATGTTCTGGCCCAGCAGTGATATTGTAAATGGTTGCTCCATTCTGTCCACTTAATATACAACATAAGGTGCAACATAAACTTTTAGCAGACACTTGCAATATTTCAGTCTCTTATCTCTGCTATGGTCCTGCGTAACAGAATTTAATTCTGAATGTAAAAGTATATTGTTTTTAAAATGGACATCAGAGTTATGGATGGTGTAGTCTGAAGACACTTTTGTACCCCCTAGGTGTGCAACCTACAGCAGACTGATGTGCAATCTTGCACATCACAGTCTGGTCCTATCAATATTAAGGGACAGTCTTAACAAGTAATAAAAAAAATGAAATAAATGTGTTAGAAACTTACAAAATCTATTATTCAGAGAAGTTACAAAAATCTCACTTTGAAGTGATTGCATACAAAATCTCCCTACAAATAAAGAAATGCATATTCTCATAAGAGGCATACCATACAAAGTGAAACCCAGCAAGCATTAAGGTTAGTATTTCCATTTTTCTTGCATTTCCCTTTTCAGTCTCTGTGTCCTGGTTTGGGCTAGCATATAGTTAATTTTCGTAAGAAGCCAGCAGAGAGGTGCCAAGCTGGGCAGGGGAGTTTTCCATACCATGTGACATCATGCTCCCCATCAAAGGGGGCTGGTTGAGAAGGGACAGCTTTGTGCAGCTCCAGAACTGTCTGAGTGTGGGCTGAACTTCTGGCTGGTTGTTGGTTTGGATGAGGCTTTGGGCACCCTGGTCTAGTGAAGGGTGTCCCAGCACATGGCAGGAGGCTGGAAGTAGATTATCTTTGAGGTCCCTTCCAACACAAAACATTCTATGATTCTGTTCTAAGTCCTGTCGTTATTTCCCCCTCCCTTTGCTTTCCCAGTAAGCTGCCCGTATCCCAACCCACAAGGTTTGCCTTTGTGTCTCATTGTCCTCACAGTCCCATGAGGGGTGGTGAGTGAGTGGCTGCGTGGTGCTCAGCTGCCAGCTGGGGCTGAACCATGACACTCGGATATACTCCATTCACTTGTTACCTCCATACATAGAAAGAAGTGTACTCTCTACTTGCTGTTGTTTTCATATCCCTTTCCTCTACACACAGAGCTCCATCTGTTGCTGACAATCCACTGAATCCACACTTTTTCTCTAAGCCAGCATCTTTAAAATACAGGCAATCACTTTCATCCCCAGTGCAAGCATGAATAGGAATAAACCCTACCAGCCTGATGAGACTCAGAGAGAGATTTCCCCAATGATATGGTGTTTGACATATCCTGGACTGAACATTATCCCAGTACTAAAATACAAGTTTCACATATTTCTGTAAGAATATCTTCCCCTTAGATGTGTCCCTAAACTGGAAACTTCTGGGCTGTCTGCCTTTCTGACAGTCTCTGAACCCAGCATGCAATTTCCAAAAATCACCTCCACAAATCTACCCTCTAGGGGAAAAAAAAAACCCAAAATCTTAGGTACATTTTAAAATTCTGTTTCATTTTGTTCCAAGATTTTATTCTGCACTTAACCTTGTCAATTGCCAGAGTAGTTCATGTTGCTCTTAGAGATAACTGAATGCTCAAGAATATGAAGGATGAAAATTGCAAAACTTGTAGGCTCAAAAGTCAGAAAGCAAAAATGATCCCCAGTGGTTAATTGCAAAACTAAAACTGAATTAATGATAGTTTCTAGATTTTTAAGTCAGGCCTGGATTTTGAAAAAAAAAATAAATTTGGCAAATTCAGCACATGTTCCAGATAATTTTTTCAACTGGCAAAAAGTTGTTCCTTTCTGGAAGGGGACTCAGACCTTGTAACGACCCAGGTTTTGTTGCCAGTTTGGCAGGAGCCTGGAGGCCTGAGTGCTTAATGCACTGGCATTTACATATAAATTGACATATTTTTTATCATTCTGGATATGTGCTTGAACATATACCCTATGTGAGATGGGAATAGAAATCTGCTTGTCCAAGCTCAGTATAAAAGCAGATCTATAACTGATCAACTCTGCCCTTACCCTCAGAGACATTTAAAGATCAGTGAAAGGAGACGTTTTAGGACATGTTTGCCACACACAGTGATATACACAAAGTAAATAGGCATGCAATATACCAGTGTTCCTCAGCTGCTGTGTCTTTGGAACTAGTGTGAATGTCTTAAGATCTATTGCATGGAGGATTAGAGACATTATGGACATCCTTCTTCAGACCTTTTTTACCTGAAACAAAGTCATCCTGTAAAGATTTTGCCCAAGCATGAAAATAAACAGTGGGTGCTCAGAACACAGTCCACATCATACCTGCTACTGTTCAGAAAAATTAACTTTCTAGTGTGTTCCTATTTTGAAGTATCTTTGAAATTCCAAATGTCTTTTCTCAAGTGACAGAATGAGAGTAGCTATGAACGTCTGCATTTATATGTGCTTAATACTCATCTGTGTCTCTCCCCAAAGCTGAAGGACAAAAAAGATGGGCTGTTGTCATTGCATTATCATGCAATTGCTGTGCAGCTTTCTTTAGCCTTGTAATGCAGGGGGTCAAATAAAATGGCCAGGAAGGTCGCTTTTAATTGGAAAATCCATTAAATAGACAGGGAGGAGCGGGAAATGTATACTATGAAAAATATCAGCATTAACCTAATTTTTGCTTCAAGATCATATGCTGGAAAATATTTACCAGAAATACGCAGAGCTCAAGGCAAGGGTCAAGCAGCAGAGAGCTGAACAGATAGTGTACCATTAATATAAAGGATTATAGTCAGCATATGACTGAGAATAATACTGTGGATGCTCTGGCAAAGACATGCATACAAAAGGCTTCTAAATGAAATCAATGAAGGAGTTCTGGTAGTTTAGCACAGCACACTCTGGTACACTGCAGCTTAAAAAAGTTAAAAAAAAACCCCAACCCAAACAACTGACACCACTAGGGAAAAAAAGTAATAAACTCTTGCTACCCATGGGCAGACTTCACAGCAGTTGAATAAGACAAATAGAAGAAAGCGTCTGCTACTGCCCAGAGGGAAATGTAATGACCCAAGTTATGACCTGCCGTAGAGCAAGCCCTACGGAATAAGACAGAAGCAGAAATCTGGGAAGTTATGTGAAACTAAAATAGGGTCTGAATTAAGTGCAAGTCGGCAAAGCACCGGTAGGATTGAAAGTTTTGATAATTCACTACTCTGTTCCCCCACTCAAAGATAAATTATTGTCTGGTCTATCCAAATCCAAACATAACATGTGTAATGGGAAAAATATTGTTCTGAATTGTCACACTAGCATTGTTTATACTAGAAAAAGGCTAAGTTTAGGAGTCTCAGAACAGAGATTGAGTGGCCCAGCTGTTACATCCACATACCATTAGCACTGAGCCACCAAGACTGTTTCCAAGCCTAAGACAGTATTTTTTTTGTTCTCTACAGTAGCAACCCTAAAACTTCATAAAGGCTTTAAAACTTTACTATCCTTGCTGAAACAAATCACTGCTGTGAGAGAAGTCATTGCCTGTGGAAAGTTTGACTTATCTTACAACTGCCTTTGCTTTTTTATTATTTTTTTTTCTTGTATATCAATATCAGGAGGTACAGGGAGGGAAGCTTTCAAGAATAGAAAAGATTTCCCTCTGTATAAGATCCATGTACATCTTTGGCTAGAGTTCTCAAGTAGCGGGCAAACTGCAGAAAATATTTGAGTTATGGATTAGAAGAATAGTGATTCTCCTATTTTTAAAGGTTTCTCAGGTTTATTTATTTTCTGAAAATAATAGAAGTCATTTTTCATCATGCAAGGTAGTTAAGCTAAGCATCAGCATGCACTCATTCTCTACTGCTCTCTCTTTTTCTTTCTGGCAGTCTATATCTATTTGACAGGAGAGATTAACTTTATTCCTTTGAAAGAAAGTGTCTCGTCCAAATTTGGCTCCACAGTCTCATATTCTGCATCTACCTTTAAAACGGGAAAGAAAAAGTGAAATTTTCATGGAAATGCTAACATGGAGCATGTTGACCCATCCTTTGTCTTCCCCTTCAATATGTCAATCATTTAGCAGCCTTGAAATTATATCTTCTAGTAAATAAGGTTTCTCTGCAAAAGGGGGATATTGTCACCACTCTGTCTATATTATAATCTGAATATTATAATACAGCACTTCATCGAACCTCCTTTGTATCATTCCTTCTACATTCTTTCATTCCAGCCCTTCTTGTTGATCTCCTCTCTACACGTAACAAATTCTTTAAATCTTCTGACATCAAGATGCATACCCAAAATATGGGGAAAGGCACAAAGAGTGTTTATTAGCTGCTTTATTTGCAACTCTGATAATGACAAGAGAGATTTCTCTTCTGAATCCAGAATTATAAACTTGACCCAAAAATACAGATTTTTAAGCAAGCAGGAGAATTAGCTGCTTATTCTTTTGGGTTTTTTCTGTATCCTCAATAATATTGTAATACTGCTTTTTTGCATCACAGTTAGAAAATATAGTTCCTTGTTCAGTTTATTCTTTGGTGATCCATAACTACTCTTGTAGTGATGCTATCCTCTGCCTTAAGTAATTATTTCCCTTCCTTGTTGTTTATTCTCCTGAGTTTGCTTATAAGAATCAATTATGTCCCTTTTCAGCCTTTGTTTAGAGAGGCTAACCAAGCTGTCCTCTCTTTAACGTGTCTATATTGCCTTCTGTTGCAATGAAGTGTAGTCCAGAGATCTCTGAGCTGAAAGAAATACAAGCTAGTCTGCCTCCATGATTCATTGCAACATCCCATGGAATTACCAGTTTAGATCTGAAATTAATATAGCCTCTCTTGTGCAGTACTACATTCTTGCTAATAATTTACTTCCTTCTGTCTTCTAACCTCCTTCCTCTCTTTCTTCTCTGCTCTGAGTGATCAGTTTAAACACACATTTCTTCCTCTGCATTTGCTTCTTCTCCCCCCCAATAATGTTCACCTCTTACTGAAAAGAATCAGTGAATTAGTGTTTTAATATTATCAGTGAAGAAACACAGAGTTCAACGGGGAAGAGGAATGCTGTAGTCTTAAAAGGGATCAATTGATAAATGTGGTACCCAAAAGGCAGAATAGAGTTAAGATAGATGATGTGAATCATTTTGCATTTACTGGGTTGATAATGAAAGACACTGAATGCACATCACATCTACTAAGCTCAATAAAAGTTGAGAACGGTATTTGTTAAGAACTTGATGGAAGAAGGGGAGGTAGAAGGAGATGAAACAAGTAATTAAGATGATACTGTGAGAAAGCATGATGAAATCACAGAACTTAGGGATGGAAGGGATTTTAGGAATGGCTGTCTACTTCATTAATGGCCAAAACAACATTTTCCCTTGTAGCACATTTTCTACAGATTCTAAAATCAAGTTCTAAACATGAAATAAAATGTCCTTACATGGTGGAAAATGGGCAGTCCCAAATTTCAAGCTCTCTTTCAGCCTATGGAACTGATGCCTAAATGGGAAAAAAAAACCAAACCAAACCAAAAAAACACAATAAAACCCCCGCCCAACAACAACATAAAACCCCAAAACCCTATGACTGAAACAACCATCCTTGTTCTAAATAGCAGACTCAATGTCTTAGAACTGGTTGTATGGGGGAATAAAAAAAAAAAATGGGAAAAAAAAGAGGTGCTTTGGGAAAGAGAGGGGAGGGGGAAGAAATATTATAGTCCCCTCAAAGACAGATGGAAAACTCTATTGAGCACCACCAATGGTGGCCACCTGCTGTGGTCTGAATGGCGGGTGATAAATAGCATGCAGCTGTAAAATGGTGGGTCAGGCACTCTCAAGCTCTTTTACTTCTCATCTCTGCATGTCACAGACTCGAGTTGTGTCAATTCACATCTACAGACATCATTAAACGTGTGTTCCGCTCTTCTCTGCTGATAGACATTATACATTCTTTTTGAATCCCTTCCTATAGTACTTGGGACTGAAAAGATCTTCTCAATGAAAAATGGGTTGAATGAATAACTTCAAAATTTTCCTGAAGACTGTTTTAAGTGGGAATCAAGCTACTTTGGATCGTGTCAAGGAAATCAATGCAATATTTATTGAAACACAGAAACATGAAATATAACTGCTTTGAGTTTAGGGTTATCTTTTCAGTCTGAAAAATAGACAATCATACAGTTATAGTTGAAATATGCAAGTAGCTCAATCTAACTGACATACTCCTATAAATTTTATTTTAATGGGAATTTTCCTCAGCTAACAAATGACTAAGGAGCACTACATAAACCCCAAAGGCAGTAGCTAGTAATTCAAGGACATTTTTTTCTTCCTGAAGGGGATTGGACTATATAACAACTACATGTAGCAGTTATGAAATATACATAACTGGGAAGGTAGAGATAGAGAATAAAATACTTAAATGAGTGCATTTGCATATCTGGAAATCATGCCAGTCCCTCACTTCTGTACATATCCCCACAAGCGAAGAACTGCACTGAGAGTCACACATCCTAAAGTCACAAACCATGTCTCAGAAGTGCCTTTGAAAACTTAAAAAAATTCCCTTAGTAGAAAACATGTCTAATACTCAAGATGCTGTTGGGGAAAAAAAAGGGAGAAGTCAAAGAAAAGAAGAAAAAGGAACATGAACCCATGTAAATATCACTGTGCTCATCTAGGGTTTTAGAAAGCCTGGAGTCTCTATGAGAAAGCTTAGAAAAACCTGATTAAAAAATAAAAACCCTAAACCTATACACAATCAGTAGCAGATCAGAAACACAAAGTTGCTGAACGTCAGACTCTAAGTCTAAAGGTGAGAAGAGTTTAACAGACAACAAAAAAGTATTAGAAGTTTGAGTTTTGGAGGGGTTTTTTAGGGAAAGAAAGAAAAAGTCTGATCAGCTATTCTTAAATAAAAGGTATTTGTTATTACAGGGCATGGGATATACTGTCACAGCCTTATGAAGCAGAAATGCTTAGATGGAAATGCAGGAGGTAAATGCAGCTGGTGGCCAGTTACTAGTGCCATCCTCAGGGTCAGTACTGGGGCTGGCACTGTTCAATATTTTCATCGATGACTTGGACAATGGAGTATAAGATGCCCTCTGAAACTTTGGTGGAGGAGTCAATGTGCTGCTCTTCAGAGACCCCTGGAATGCTAGAGAAATGGCATGACATAAAATGCCAAGTCCAGAATTTCAGACATGTCCACACCATGCAGGAATGCAGGCAGAGGCTGGTTGCACAGACAGCAGTCAGGAAAAAAACCCCACATTTTAGCAGCATGAAAAAACACCATGGCTTTTCCTTTACACAAACTTTCATTTAGAATCATAGAATGTGTAAGGTTGGAAGGAAACTTTAAACGCCACCTAGTCCATCCCCCCTGCAGTAAATAGGGATATCTTCACTAGATCAGGTTGCTCAGAGCCCCATCAAGCATGACCATGAATATCTGCAGGGATGGGGCCTCCACTACTTCTCTGGGCAACCTGTGCTAGTGATTTACCACCCTCATATTGAAGAATTTTGTTTCAATAACCAACCTAAATTTACCTTTTTCTAGTTTAAAACCATTACCCCTTGTCCTATTGCTACATGCCCTCGTGAACAGTTCTTCCCCAGCTTTCTGAAGGCTGAAACCAGTCATAGAATCACTTACATTGGAAAAGACCAATAGGATCATCGAGGCCAACCATTAAGCCCAGCACTGCCAAGTTCAACCACTATGCTATGTCCTTAAGTATCACATCTTTTAATATATCTCTAGGGATGGTGACTTCATGAGCTGTATTGCTCTGCTTTGGACACACTCTTCTTTACTGTTTGGTTTAAGAGGCAGAATAATACCAAGAAAACAAACAAACAAAAAAAAAGGGAATTGAAGGGTTAATAAACTTGAATATTATAGAAAGCCCTGCCATGTGTTTTGAAAGCCATTTGACAACACAAAGCAGGAGGTGTGATGCCCTGTAGTTCAGAGGGTATATTGTTTACCATGAAATGCCGGATTTGCATATGATAAGTACTTTCTTTTATTAAAAAGCAATGCAAATAGTCACACAAACTCCTCTGTAAATAGCAAAAGCGAACACTTAGCCATCCATACTGAGGATTTACACCAAATGAAATGACAGCAGAATCTGGCCTAGGTATTGAAAAATACCCAACTTATGTCTGAGAAATTTCTCTAATTTTTCTTTCCTCTGTTTGGTGGCAGCTTTCCTACTTTATCACCTGTACAAAACCAAAAAGAGGTGATCTCCTCCTGCACATGAGAAAAAACCTCTTATTTAAAAATAAGATTTCAGACTTTTGTGGCTTATGAAACCCTGCTGCCAAACAAAGCTCGCAGAAACCCTTATAACCTATAGGATACACGGTTTATCTCTGCTCTGATAAGATCTTCCATATGTTTTAATCTCTTCTCTTTCTTTACACACTTTATAATAACACTCTCTTCAAGCAAACACTCTTTAATCTTATAATTTGAAAACTAATTCCATTTCAGCTGTCTTTTTGGCAAGTGACCTTTTCTTCTTCTTTTGCTACAGGTAAAAAAAAAATAAATCTTGTCTTTCTGATTTTTATCCTTGCTCAGCATTCTGGATCTCAAAACTGTTCATCTACTGAGGTTTTTGTCAGCAATAATATTTCTCATTCTGAATTTCTTGTTAAGCAAACCTTAGAAAAATATCCCTTCCTGAAAGTAATTTGATTAATTTGTCTAAATGCATTTCTGTTGTAAACCAGGTTGATTATTTTTAAATGTCAGGGTCTGGGAGCAGATTTGAGAGCTATCCTGGCACACACGATTGACCAGATTAAAAAAAAAGTGTAGAGACATGACAGCAAGGTGGACCAATGACTGGCCTGCCATCTGTCACAGATGGATTAAAACAGTCTTTCTGTACTGATATCTAGGAGACACTAATTCCACTCCAAATACATGGATTGGCTCATGCAGGAGAAGATTTACTCAGAGGAAAATTTTTTTTTGGTTGAAAGTCGGCTGTCAACTCACTAAAAAAAATTGCTAATCCTGATTACAGGAAAACTCTCATGTCCCATGTACTATAGTCTATGTCCCATGTACTATAGTCTAACTACCATGTCTAATTAATTGAATTGTGAACAATAATTTCCGTATGTCCTGAGTGGACTAAAGATTAAATAGTTAAGAGCTGTAAACCACTGGTTTAATTTTCACAGTGTTTTTACCACTAAAATGGCCATTGATCATACCAAGCCTGAAAGATTTTCCCACAGAGAAGAAGTTAACAAAGGAGATTTCTCTGTCAGTTAAAGCAGCATGAATCTAATTTAACTCCACTGGTCTCATATACATCCGCTCCTGAGTGAAGCAGTGTTACTGCTACATAAACAAAATCTCAGTCACTCAACCCCAGAAATTAAGCTGCTTCCATTCTTTGATGGGGCTTTTAGATGAAGGCTTGCTCTGTGATAAGTAACCTTTTTGGAGTGACAGCTCTGTCCCTTAAACACAGACCAAATCCAAACACTTTATTTAGACTAGATGAGACTAATATTGTCTGATGTCTCTGTTAGCAGCCTGGATGGGACAGAAGGCACTCTCAGCAAGTTTACAGATGACATCAATCTGGGAGAGCTGTCAACACGGTGGAGGCTGCCAGCCAGAAGTACCTGGACAGGCTGGAGAAATGGCCTCACAAGAATTTCATGTTCTATGTTCTTTTTGTACACTTCATTACCCAAAAAATGCTGAAGGAAGTGCAGTGGAGGCCACCAAACTGGCCAAGGAGCTGTAGCATGTGTCATCCCAGAAGAGTCTGAGAAAGGTGTGTGTGTTTAGTCTGGAGAAGTGAGGGTTCACAGGGGAGTTTAGCGCTGTTTGTAACTACCTGACTGAAGCACACAAAAAGGAAAAAGGAGTCTTCTCAGAGGTAGACAGCAGTAGGATGAGAGGAAACAGAGACAAGTGAGAATACAGGAAATTCTGATTAGGTGCATGGGAAAAAAATATTACCATGAAGGTGGTCAAAAAATGACACAGGTTGCCCAGAGAGGTTGGGGAATCTCCACACCTGGCAATGTTTGAGAATCAGATGGTTAAAGTTTTGCACAATCTGATGTGAATTTGGACTAGATGACCTCAAGAGCTCTCTTCCAACCTAATTTATTCTGTGATGCTATCACCAATATTTGTATAGCTAAAGTTTGCACACATGAATCCTACACGAACAATTCTTTACAGAAATAGAATTAAACTTCTCAACAATGGAATGAAGAAGTTAAAACCTAAATTCCCTGATTTTTTTTTGATTTTGCAACATAAGGCTATAAAGAATGTCACATTATAATTTTTAAGTTACTAGCTTCTAAGCAACCCATCCTTCTACAGAAGATTGATCAGATTACACAGAACTAGTAAATATCATAGAATCGTCATAGAATCATAGAATGGTCTGGGTTGGAAGGGACCCCAAGGATCATAGAGCTCCAAGGCCTGGATCTACACAAGGCTGCCCAGGGCCCCATCCAACCTGGCCTTAAACACCTCCAGGGATGGGGCATCCACTACTTCTCTGCGCAGCCTGTTCCAGCACCTCACCACTCTTTCTGTAAAAAACTTCCCCCTAAACCTTCCCTCCTTTAGCTTTAGTCCATTCCCCCTTGTCCTGACATTCTTTTCTTTACTTGTGTTCTTTGAAGTTAAGTTTACTAGTAAATTTACCAGGCAGGGAAAAGTACTTGCAATACTTAGGATTGTTCATGAGTCTATCTCCCATTTTGTACATTGGCTGTAATGTGAACTCACAGATTTAAGACTGGAAATTCCCTGTTTCGATCTTTGTTTTGGACAGCATAACTGGCTGACTAACAATTCTAAATTTATCTTTATTTAAATGGGCTTTACTAGATCATAGTCCAAAAGTGTCTGACACTAGGCTGAACAGAGTAATAAAAGAAGTCAGTACCAACATAAGAGTCCTCTATGTATTGGGCTGAAGACAGGAAGAGTAGAGGGGTAAGCACTGAAAAGTAGAGGGGACATTGATGTTGTAAAAAAAATGGTGAACAGACCATGCCATGATAGGATGACATCTCTTCCCTATTCCTCTTTGCTAGCCAGCACTGCTAGCAGGATCTGAGAAAAGAAAGCTGAACTCTGAAAACAAATAATTCCAAATTTATATTGTCAGCTGCTGCCCACACTATAAATAACCTAATTTTTCCTCTACATAATACTACAACTAAATTATTCGAACAACACTTTGGAAAAGATGAATTTTCCATAGCAGCTAGATTATTTGCAGTTCCTGAACAGCACTTAATGGGCCAGGAACTTTTTTTCAGTCTGTTCTCTAATTAATTTAGATACCTTCTTAATGTCAGGGAAAATTATATGATTTCTTCATTTACTGTAATGGGGGTGCGGAGGTAATATTTGGCCTGTTGCAGAGCAAGGACAGGGTAAGGGTCTTTGATCACCTTCCTGATTCAAAATTCCTCTACAGCCACCCAGAAAAGAAAGCCTCAGCAGCAAGTCAATGCTACACAGGCAGATGACTCAGTGCAAACCAACACATTTCTTCTGTCTTCTCCTTCCTTTCTATTTATTCCTTGCCTGTGTGTGCCTTATTTAACCTTCACTATACCCATACTAGTAATCTCAAAATGAGCATAACACATATCCTGGCTATGTGTACTTAACATCCTTAAGCTCCCAGGTGGATTTGTCCCTAGGATCTTTTGGGAAGGGTCCCTAACTCTGTTTTATAAGCTGTGCTAGAGAATTGCCTGGAGTGACAACAGCTGGCCCAAGGCAAAGCTGTACTAGACCATTTCAACAATTCAACAGTTTAGAATATCAGATTATGATGTCTAGGCCATGGGTCCAGCACTGCTTAATTTACTGAAGTAGAACTAGACTAAGTATCCAAAAGCCCAGGATTCTGCACCTTCAAGGTAAAAACAAACAAAACAAAACAACCAAACCCCACCCTAAATAAAAAAATAGAAAAAAGTCAAAAGTATGAGAAAAATATTTTTTCTTTTAACATTAGATTAAAATTTGATGATGAATGTTGATTAAAGTTCTTCTATTTCTCTTTTACAAGCCTACCTGAAAAACACTTCAGCTAACTTTAGCAGGCATAGCAGCTCAAAAGGAGAGATCTACAGAATGAAAGAGCTGATGTTGGTGTGTGGTTATCCTCACTACAGGCATTTTGGAGGCTGCATTCCAGTAGTGGTCATCTGTAGCTGATTGATCTTCCATTAGTGGTTGGACAACAATAGCTGTTCATTTTTAATTTAGTTTTATTGCAAAGAAAGCCCTTTTGCATGCTCCAAGATTACTTCCCAGTGTGAAGCAAAGCATGGTAAGCAAGCACCTGCTTCAGTGGTACACATTTCCTCTGAATTATAAATGTTAATGTAGGTGCATCCCTACAGGGCGTGCAAAAGATCCCTGAAAAAAGATCTTGGATCATCATGAAGAAAGGAAATGTGAGATGTTCAGGTTAAGTCCTCAGTATAAGCATGAAATATTTCTGTCTGTAAGAACTATATCAGTCTGAAAGCAATGTGACAAACCTCAGAAGTCAGATTGGTGGTGGTGAGTTTATGGCATGTGCTGCAATAGCATTAAGGCATTCACATTATTTCTGGTTTTGGAGTAGGTAAGGGTAGTTTTAAATGTGAGGGGTTAGCTATTTTAAGCTATGATCCTGGACTGGTTCTTTCTGGTGCACTTTCTCAATTATATTGCATTAATTTGCAGACCACTTCTCTGATTCTGTCTTTTGATAAAGTACCTCCACATTTAACAATAAACTAATTCCTTCAGGTAATATTTTATACCATAGAAACCTGTAGAGTTTTGGTATTCACATCATTTGCACTGATATAAATAAAGATTACCACCACTCTAATAGCTAATTATCCTAGTTTAAGTGAGACCAAGATGAAACATGAAGTGATTTTGCTTTTTTTTTTTTCATTTCTTTTCAGAAACATCATTGAAATGAGTGTTTTTTTCCACCTGACAACTGGCTACTGGAAACAGTGGTAACTTCTTGCTAGTATAAAGAGTCAATTAATTTCATAATGTGAACTTACACTAGGAAAAATGCCACTTAAGCTTGAAGCAGTGTAATATAGCCATATCCTTTCTTGTGAGGGGGTCTTGAGATAGTAATTTCAAGCAATTGGTGCGAGCTGTGTACATTTTTATGGAGTCGTACTGAATGATTAAAGTTCCAGGTACTAGTGAGATTCATTTTTTTCACAGGTATGTGATTTGTCTGTACTTCATAAAAAGAGTTCAACAAAGAAATTAAAAATAAATTAGAATTTTAAAAGGGCCAAAGAATACATGTACATAAGCCATATATCTGTGTGTTTCTAGCCATGAAACAGACTGCATGCATCTATATAAGTTCTATAAAGTGGAATTATGAAATAAGCATTCTCGTAAGAAATAAAAATTAAAAGTTCACATTGTGGTTAGAGGACAATAGGCATAAATTGCAAAAAGAGAGGTGCAGATGTGTAGAAGGAAAAAAGCTTTTCCTGAAGAGGACAGTCCAACATTGGATCATGTTGCCCAAAGTTGTTGTGCAGTTTACCACCTTGGAAGGAAGACCCCATCCTTGACCAACCTGGTCTGATCTGACTGCTGATCCTGCTTTGAGCAGGTTGGCCTCTTAACTTCACCTGCAACATGAGTGAGGCTATGATATTTATATGTATTGGGAGCTGTAGGAAGTTGATTTGATATACCGTTCTTTCCTCAACTTCAGACATAATGTCAGTGCACTAAATCGTATAATCACAGAATGTGTAAGGTTGGAAGGGAACTTTAAAGGCCACCTAGTCTAACCCCCCTGCAGTAAGCAAGGATATCTTCACTAGATCAGGTCATTCAGAGCCCCATCAAGCCTAACCTTGAATACCTGCAGAGCTGGAGCCTGCATTACCTCTCTGGGCAACCAGTTCCAGTGATCTACCACGCTCATATTGAAGAATTTTTTTTTAATATCCAACCTAAATCTAACTTTTTCTAGTTTAAAACCATTACCCCTTGTCCTATTGCTACATGTCCTCATGTACAGTTCTTCCCCAGCTTCCTTATAGGCACCTTTCAGGTACTGGAAGGCAGCTATAAGGTCCCCCATAGCCTTTTCTTCTCCAAGTTGAACAAGCCCAATTCTCGCAGTCTAATGGCTCCTACCACCTCATTCTGGTATACATGGGCATACACGTGAATACATATATAGATATATTTTTACACAGGCAGAAGAAGGAAATGAACACGTTAACAAAAGAGGGTAGCACACCCTGTTATTTCTTGTCTCAAGGGAAGATTTCTCAAAAGAGCTAGAAAGTTTCAGTAAATACTAAGTGGTCAAGGTGCTGAGAGCACTGAGAAGTTAATTATTTCCCGTCTGAGGACTGTTATAATTTACATGCTACATTTAACGGCTGTACTGCAGTGATGTATATTTACATAATAATATTCAATAGTATACGCTTAGCTGACAAAAAGATAAATGGCCAATCATTTTTGTATGTTAAAAGCATTTTCCAGCAAGTAGAATGATTAAGCTATTTGAAAGAAAAAAAATATCTTTGAGATATCTTTGATAACTACTTCTTTTCTCCCCTAAGGACCTTTCAGAGGTGAAACTGAACAGATGGTCACACTGATCATTTTAGATGATCCACAGCAACAGGGTAATAAAAGTATTATGATCAGTGTGACCCACACTGAAGAAAGGAGTCATACTCTGCCCAGCTCTGACCCTGTTATTCTGGTCTGTGACAATGCAGGAGGAGTTATTAGATTTCAGATAGCCTCAAGATCTCTTATTGATTGCAAAGGCAGGTTCCTCCTCTTACCGACCATATTCACTTTGTGTGCTGTAAACTTCCATATTTGTGCTTCCTTTGGATGAAAATTTATATAGGTTGCTTATTTGATTGTTCTGATGAAAGTGTCTCAGAAGAAAAAAAATATCTGTGTCTACAGATATAGGAGTAATGAGCGAGCAAGCACGTATTTCACTGTAGTTTAACTATCTTTCAGATATAACCTTAAGAATCCTTCACAAGGACATTTTATGCCCCTTACCTGTGCTTCTTTTAAATGAAGTTCCTGCTTTGCAGGCCTCACTTTGCAGGATTCTTACTTTTTGAGTCTTTTTAAGCATTTCTCAGATAATTATGTAGAGTGGAATTAATCAAAAAGTTACATGACTTATCTAGGCTATTCATCTAAGGTTCCTCTCCTGACAGTGGTAAGAGGCTGGCACCTCCAAAGGGCAATTTTCATACCATCCAAACATAAGTGTATAAAAGAGTATAAAAGGCATGAAATTAATTCTAACAGTAATGATAAATTTTGAGCTTGGATACAGTTTCTACTGAATTCGTATCATATCTATACCCTACATGAACTTCATCTATTGCTTCATGTGTTAATTATTCTCATCTGTATTAAATATTCTGTGTAACACTTCTGAAAAATGATTAGGACAGGCCAATAACTAACACTAAGAGCTTATCATGATTTTTAAATGTCCTTTGGGGGATTTTTCATTGGAAAATGTTGATTAATTGAAACTGATCCTTTGGTCCAAGATGGAATTTCTGGTAAAACATACAAAAAGACAGCTACTCTTCTCAGAATAGCAAGTAGTCTACTTGTAATACTAATTAAGTGTGGAAATCTTTTTCTTTAGGATGTGAACTTCATCCAATCTCTGCCATTCTACTAACTTTAGTATTCCATTGGGATACGAGGTGATTTCATGGTCTAATGAATCTTTAATTAATGATAGAGATTTGGATAATTCCAGTGAAAAGTACTGAGGACAGCCAACAGCTTACTGCTGCTGTGGCTCACCTGGGTCTCCTGTATTTCCAAAATTATTTGAGGCTTCCTTCATTTTTTCTCATTTTTCATTCCCCCAAAAAACCAAACAAAACCTCCCACAACCACAGACATTCTTTCACATACATATTTGTTTTCTCTACCAAAGGAGAGATTTATTATAATTTATAGGAATACCTTATAAATCTTAAAGTTAGGACTGAAAATAATTTCTAGATTTCCCAAACTTCTATTTTAAACAAATAAACAAAAAAGGGTAAAAAAATCATGTGGTTGTTTATAGCATACAAGCATAATGAACAAGCTTGATTTAAAATCAAATATTGATTTACAAGAAAGATATTAATTCCTTTATAGAAAAATGATGGAAGGAGAGATGTAGCCACATAGAAGCTGGTTAGTGGAAAAGCAGACACATTTATTACAGGAAAGGGTGGTAGAGGAAGAAAAAAAAAAAGAAAATAGAAGATTCTGGATTGAGAGCAGTTCTAAGAGAAGGACTTGGGGGTGTTGATGGACAAGAAGCTCAGCACAAGCCAACAATGCAGCCAAGAAAGCCAACTGTATCCTGGCCTGCATCAAAAGGATAGGCTGCCCAAAGAGGTGGTTGATTCACCATCCCTGGATGCATTTAAAAGACAGGTAGACGAGGTGAGTAGGGATATGGTTTACTAGAGCACAGGTATGGTTGGTCTCGATGATCTCAAAGGTTTTTTCAACCTAGCGATCTGTGACTCTGTGAAAAACAGTCACAAGCAGGTCAAGCGAGAAGATTCTCTCCCTCTACTCTGCTCTTGTGAGACGCCCACCTGAAGACATGAGTCCAGCTCTTAGGTCCCCAGGACAAGAAGGACATGGACCTGTTGGAGCGGGTCAAGAGGAGGCCACAGAGATGATCAGAGGTCTGGAGCCCCGCTCCCATGGAGACAGCCTGAGAGAGTTGGGCTTGTTCAGCCTGGAGAAGAGAAGGCTCTGGGGAGACTTCATAGCAGCCTCCCAGTACCTAATTTGGGCCTACAAAAAAGATGGAGAGGAACTGTTTATCAGAGCAAAGAGAGACAGGACAAGAGGTAATGGGTTTAAACTAAAGGAGGGTAAGTTTAGCTCAAATACAAGGAAGAAAAATCTTCTTTATGGGAATGGTGAGGCCCTGGCACAGGTTGCCCAGAGAAGCTGTGGCTGCCAATCCCTGGCAGTGTTCAAGGACAGGTTGGATGGGGGTTTGGACACCCTTGTCAAGTGGATGGTGTCCCTTTCCTTGGCAGGGAGCTGGAACTAGATATCTTTAAGGTCCCTTCCAATCCAAACCACTCTGTGATTCCGCAATAATGTGGGGTATCATAGACAGCAATGAGGTGGAATTGCCTGAAAGGCTGATGAAGCATAGGGCTGAAGGAACATCCAGTCAGCAGAAATGTTTTTCAAAATACAACCTTTGGGTTTTCCTGTATCTGTCAGGGAGGCTAATGACTGAGTTTTGGTGATGTATTCCAATTCACATATTTTCTCGGATTTCTAAACTCACACAGCAGAACTCATCTCAACTTTTGGCACTGACATTGCAGATATCTCCAACTAAGGCAACCACCCAAAGTTCTTTCTCTGAAGAAAAACAGCTACTGTTTGGTTGCAATTCACCTGATCTATTTTCATCGTATTATGAATCACACACTAGAGGATGACAATGATGGACTAGCTAGGATGATAGCATCACTCTTAATTAGAATGCCCCTTTGGTTTCTCTGCCTTTCCTCCATTACCTAACATCTGCATGATAAGAAACCACTGATTTGCCCTTCCAGTCAACTCCTCCCTGATAGATACATTTTTAAAACCTTTATTGTTTAAACTGTTTCACACAATGCACATAAGTAACATTTGTATATGTAGCTGTCAAGCAATGAACCCTGATGAGCTGTCAGCGTTTGATAGAGAGTATTTTTTACTTGAGCAAAAAACAGTATTGGAATGGCAATCAGATATATGAAAAAAAGTTGTTCAAGAATATCTGCAAGAGAAAACCATGCACTCATTCTATCCAAGCCAGTTTCCTTTAACATAGGAGACTTCAGAATTACACAAAGTAAATTCTGCTACCAGAAGTCTGACAACTTCACATCTAGCCCCAAAATTTGCTTGAAAGATTCTACCACTTCTATTACTGTCCCAGAGTATTTCATACAGGTGTATATTTCAGGATATATCAAATATGTAACATGAAAAAAGTATTATTAAAGAACTTCTAGATTAATTTGATTCCTTGGAAGAGGAGTTGAAAATATATAGCTTTTTTAGGACAAAATATGTGAGAGTGGGAGCAAGAAAGAAATAGCTGCATTGAAATCCGGCTTATGAACTGAAAGTAATTTAAACTTTGTTACTGCATGTTTAAAAAGGGGATAAGAAAGTTTAGACAGTTTGAGTAGCTGTCATGAAGGTTATTTAATGAACAGAGACTTGACAATGTTACATGAGGGAGAATTCTGCATTCCATATTATTGAGCTTTGACAAAGAAGGGTGGAGAAGTCACTTGCTAGATATTTCAACCCACTCAAGAACAGAAGGGATATAATCTGTTGCTATATTTTTCAGATATCTCCCATAACTGTGTGATTTGCTTGATGCATGTTATATACCTAAAATAACATTGATCTGAGATCTTGAACTGCTCTCTTTGGCTATAAAACTTATTGTGTTATATAAAAATGTTACAAAAATGAAGTGAAAGTGGAAATAAAATTAGATGCTACTGGAGATAAAATATTAAACGCTACATGTACACATAGCTTTAAACACAACAGAAATACAATATATGTATTTTAAAAATTGACAAAATGAGATGACATAGAGAGAAAATAGTTTTTAGTATATGTCTGAGTCTAGATAATACATTTTCATATATTCTCTCACGTCTCTTTATGGTTGGTGGACTATTTGTTTACACTTTTCAGAGAGTTTATTCATCAAGTGCATTAGTAGAAACAATCCAAAAGAAACTGAAATTTTAATACAACATTTTACCTCCTAGAGGTAAAGTAAGCCAGGAGAAAAACGCAAATGGGAAAGGTACACCCATCCACTACTCCTTTGATCTTCACTTATCAGAGGATAAGTCCCAGAAAGAGAGAAAAATTAGTGGCTAATGTAGGTAAACAAAAAAGGACAGCAACTCTATCCTTGGGTCAGATTTGGAACAATCAACCTCTATGATTTCCTAATGTCTAATGTATCCATCAGATTATGTGTTATAGACATTAACCTGTGTGTAACAACTTGTGTTTGTCACAGATCACTATTAAGTTTTGATTGCTATTTATACAGATATCACAGGAAATTTTTCCATGTAAGTTATAAACTCCTCTACTTTACACTATGAACTTTGAGACATTTGTACGTGTGTTTTTGAGTTTATACAGACATATTTTCTACATTATAATGTCATCCATCGATGCTAAGGGCTTTGAGAAAAAAGAATTTCCTGACATCTGTAATACACTAGATACAATCTTCCTGGTGTTTTTTTTAATGGGCTTCTGAAGCAAGCATTCATAGCAATGCCAACTTCCCTTTAGGGACTA
The DNA here is from genome assembly GCF_964237585.1 of Gallinula chloropus. Classification (NCBI taxonomy): domain Eukaryota; kingdom Metazoa; phylum Chordata; class Aves; order Gruiformes; family Rallidae; genus Gallinula; species Gallinula chloropus. Next base: position 113,556,664 of record NC_140087.1, on the reverse strand, counting down.
TTTATATTTAGTGTGAAAAGTCATTAAAATGTTCAGCCACTGAATTTTCCAATAAGCCAACACATCCTAATGATTAGTACCACTTCACATTTCTATTCTTTCTCTTTATCAAAGTTATGAGAAACATAGCATTATCCTAAAATTTGACATACAGATATGCAGGAAAATAGTAATAAAGCAGTTGAATAGACCACTTTCCTTATCAAACTACAAAGATATATTCAAGTCTAAGTATTAAACTGAGCTTCCTCCCAATTACTTATTGTGGAAAATAACTGATTATTAATTAAAGCCTTGTTTGCTCTGGAGATTTTCTGCACCAATTGCCACCATAAGTGGCTAAATAACAGAATCATTGCAGCAAGTGTAGAGAGGCAAGGCTGATATTTGCATTAGAAGTGTTTACCCCTTTTTTCCCAGTCTGAATAGATCCAGCAGTGCAAACAGCTGCTTCAAGTGATTACGCTAAGGATTTCACGAGGGCAACTATGCTGATAGCCCCAAATAAAAAATACTAGGACCTCACCCCCTTGGGTTTGTGGCTTTGGATTTGCCTCCTCGCATCCCCTTGCATACACAAATATTATAGTTCAAAAATTAAACAGGTGCATGAAAAATGGCAGGTGTTCTCTCAGATGAGCCCCTTTGCTTTGCTGTGCATCTGCTGTCTGAAATCTCAAACTCCCTTGCTGTTCGTCTTCTCAAGCATCTGTCATTTGACTTCCCAACCTTGCCATTAGATGCCTTTGGTGTTATATTTTTTTTCCAGGATAGATGTTTCTCAAATGCTACCTCTACCCACACTAGAGACTGCAAGGCAGCAAAATTGCAAGTAAAGATTTCCTTTTTTTCTTTACTTTCTGTAAGCAAAACATCCAATTTAATGTTAATGTTATGCCAAGATGCTCCTTAGATCCCAGGAATTTTGGCTGCTTGTTGGGGGAATCAGACCACATGTGTAAAAATCTACGTATGTAAGAGCAGTTATTATCCCTCAACACACTCGGCCTGTTGTAATATAAATATTTGGGTTGTTTTCATGCCCCCTTTTTTTTTAATGAGTTTTTGATTGATTTTGGCTGAATGCCAGCCAAAATTTTAACACCTTAGAGGCATCTAAGTTTATACTCAGGCAGCTACATAAAAAGGTCTCATTATCAAAAGCAGTGAAAAGTCAGAGATTTCTCAAAATTTTATGGAAACTATAGGTCTTCAGTAATTATGAAAATATGCCTTTTTTACTTAAGTGGTGAATTATGGAAACTCATCTATGTACATCTAAATGACAGCTAATGGGAGGGCAGCTTTCCTGCAAATACCTTACATGCTCTTCTTTGCCATATGGTCAACTGCTTAATCGCTAACAGTTACTATTTCAGCAGTTCCAAAGACTCTGAGCTCCTGATGCACACTAAGAGAAACTCTCTTCACCCACAATTTAGAGACACAGACATAAAATACAGTACTGTACATAAAGTTGCCCAGGCATCATCAAAAGGAGTTTCACAGTCTACGCATGAGGAGGCAGAGAGATGTAGTGAATGCTACATTTCCTCTGCCTAGTATTTGATATTCCTTGGCAAAGACTATGTACCTGGGCTGTGACTCCTTGCATAAACCAGGCGTGAGCTTCACTGGATCCATTTTTATGAAATGCTGTGACCATTCAATACTTTTATCTATAATTTGAAAGTCAATAAAAACCTGTTGCTGATAAAGCTTAGAGCTGATGAAAAGAGGCTAAGATTATTTAAGAGTAGTAAGGTAAGGGCTTATTATTAATGTGACCTATTCAAACAAAATACTGTATAAATCAATGAAAATACCTTATCTAAAAACTAGTGACTGAGGACTGAATAAACCAGTTACCTTCTATACAACTAGACTGGAGAAAGGGAAGAAAAAAAAAATCATGGATAATTGTTTCTGGAAAAAGAATAAACTCCTAGGCTGTGTTTAAACCATCTGTTAAGAGCACCATGAAGTCCTGTTTGAGGCTGTTCAAAACTTGCAGGCAGGGATAGTCTTCACATTATGCAAGACAGATACCCAAGAGAAAAATGAAAACGGGGTGGTGTGGGAGTAGGGAAGAGAAGACAAAGAAGAAAGAAGAAATTCTGCTTATGGACACTCCCCAGGCTGCTGTCTGAGTGTAATACAAACATAGATCTTGAATATGGACTACACAATGAGACTTTTGGTTGAGAAGGCATTGTGAAGTATTTTCAAAAAATAAGTCATAGCTTGGTAGGTATAGCAGTCTGACCCTAAGACTTTGTAACAAGATTTGATTGCCATCAGTGTGAAAAAAATATTTAACTTTCTATACTTCAAGGAAGTTAGAAAGACAAAAATGCAACTGTGACATTTGAGGAAATGAAAAGTCAACATATAACAATGTAAATCACACATAGCAAATACAGCTATAATAAACATACCTTTATCCATCTTAGATACAATGACAAATACTTCCAAAATTCAAATTATATTTTACAGCCTAAGTAAATATTAAAGGGACGCCAAATCTGCTAGCATAAATCCCCGTGACCTCGCAAGTTTTCACCATGTGCATTAAATAAAATCAGAATGAACCATGAAGGCATTTTTGCTCTGCTGAGAGAACACACAGGTAAGAAGAGATAGTTTTACCAGTCGCTTTCAGAATCACTGTCTTTCTGGAATACCTGTGGAACTGTGGGTTTGTCTACAGACAGCTTTCATATTATTTTACTGCTAAAGTAATAGAAAAGGACGTAAATTATTTGTATGGTGATGGGACTTGCAGTGCAGGAATGGCAATCATCAATTACCAAAGACAGTACCTCAAAGAGCTTAATAAGTTGAGAGAAAACATTCCACTGTGCAAATAACTTATATTGGAAGAAGTGTGGTCATTCTTGTAGAGTGCATCACTCACTTCAACTGGCTAAATTGTGGTTTTGCAGGTCATACTATGGAAAACACTTGGCATGTAAGATCAGGTTGGATGGACATCTGAGCAAATTGATCTAGTTGAAGATGTCTGCTCATTGCAAGGGAGTTTGGTCTAGATGACCTTTAAAGGTACCTTCCAAACCAAACCATTGTATGAGTCTATGATTCCATAGTGATGGCATATGTGAATGCATCTACCTTTTGTGCAATGCAGTGCAACTTCTCAGCAAGAGGTGCATGCAGTGCCATCAGGGGCGAGGTGCACCCAGGTGACTCCACAAAAGCAGCTGAAGGTCTTGACAGATCATATCCCAGTTCCCTCCCCATCTTTTTGTGGCATCAGATCACTTCCTTTCCTGTTAGTAATCTCAGTCTGTTCCTATTAAAAATGTTTGAGCAAGTCTTGCAGCACTGCAGCAGTAATCAGCATTCCCAACTGGAACACTGACATACAGAGGCTTAAAATTCTTTTTTCTCTGATAATCTGAAACTTTATGTTTAATATTTATTGCAATGCATAGTCTCTGGAGATGACAGCAGATGCATGATAAATATGTTATCTTCCCCCCCAAACAAACAGACATCCATCTGTCTATCCAAAAGATGGTACTTGCCAGCTGTGCATATATAAAGAGTAAATGTAAAACCAGCTGTTCAGTCAGTTCATCCCATATAGTGAGGTTGTCACTGTAATCACTTTGGCTGGGAAAATTTCCAGTCATCACACTGCTGCTCCTCATGAATCACACTTGTCAGGAAAACGTCAGCATCTTTTATATGGCATTTGGTTATTTTTAGGATGAATGCTACAAGTGTATTTAGGGCAATTACTTTCAGGACTTGAGAGAAATCAATTGATAACACTAAAAAACATATGTCTGGCTCTCCATTGAAGCAGCAGACTTGATGTTTGAATAAAAGTATAGAGTTATCCTTCCAGTGCACTCCATCACAACAAGCCCCAACAATAGAGCTTTATACAGTTTCCTGAATTTCTGAAAAATGAACAAGTTGGAACAGTCTTGAGAAAAGCAGTGATGATGGTCAGAGATCTAGAAAATATTGCTAGGAGGAGAAATCTGAACAATTGCTGTTGTTAAGGAAAAAGAAAAAAAATGACTGAAGACACCAGAACAAATTTCAAATAGGTTAAAGTCTGTGACAAAATAAAAGGTAGCATTTTGTTCTTGTTTAAATTTAATAGATAGACTGTGACAGTAAAGATTCAAGCACAATATTAAGAGAAAATTTCTATAGATTAATACAAATGGATTAATTAATTTAAATTTAAATTTAAGAATATGCTTTGTGACTAAATACTTGAAGAGGATCCCATGACATCTACTACCAGAATTTTTTTAAATCTCTTCAGAGATAGACAAATACAGATATACACTATAGACTTTAAAAATACATACCACTAGGCTAGCAGCATTTCAGTGGAACACTAAAAGGTGTTTAATAAAAGCTCTGTGGCTACCTGTTAACAGTGCTAATCTACAGAGAATATGTGGACGACTTGCATTTTTAACTGAAACCAGAAGTTTTGATTAGGCACAGGTACTGAAATGTCAGGGAAAACAAGTGAGTGGTGCCTTCTTCTGGGACCAGCAATGTCAAATGTGCCTAGTCCAATTTTTCATTGATGCTTTACCTGATAAAGTGGATTTTCTACATCCTACAATAGTACCTCAGCCCATGAACTGTAGAAGAACAAAGTGGTTTTCTCCTCATAAATTTTTAGGACCTGAACACTTTTCCAAAGCATCTTTGGTTAAAAATGTAATAGCACATTTTTTGAAAGGAAAATTGCTGTGGTACACCACCATTTTTCTGAAGTCTTCAACATAAGAATGGTTTGGAACTTTAATTAGCTACTATTTTTTTTATCTAAATCAAAATATTCTGGCTACAGGTTTCAACATCTGCACACGAAAACATTAAGTTTTGGAACATAACTCTGTTTCATTGTATTTTGACTTTCAGAATATATTTATATATATATTAGTTATTAAAACTCTGAACTTGCTAATGTAGATTAACAGGTGATTTGTGCACTGTTTGAGATTATCAAGACATTCAAAAAGGTTGAGTCATTATTATCATGGTTAGTCAATGTTTTCTAATATAAATTGTTGTGAATGTCTGTTCTCCAGGAAACATCAACAATTTGTATCCACTTAGTTTGAAAACATTTCTGAAATATGGAAATGTCTTGGCAAAGGGAAATTCTGTTTTTACTGTAATCATAGAAAATGCAATCAGGGCTCAGCTGCACTATTCAGAGCTGTACCATCTCAAAAGTCAAGGACAGATTCCTTCTCCACAGAGAAAATGAAAAAATGCTATTGGATATAAGGAAAAATGGGTTAATGGATGCCAGAATAAACTGGGAAAGACTAATTTAAATTAGCTGTAGTTCTGATTGGCCCCATTACAAGAACAGATATTTTTTTGGATGTCAGTCTCCAATATTCTCTGACTCATATAACCCAGTCATAAGACAAAGCTATATAACTGAAGATTTACTCATGGCTTTTTTCCATTTTTTGCCAGTCCCTGTGCCTTTTGAATTAACTCTGGTCTTAAAATAGGATTTACCTGGATTTATCATTGACTTCTGCAATACAAACTATTATTCGGAGGTTGGCAGATGTTCACTGATACACAAGTAAAGTCAGAGGGAGGATCTGGAGAACTACAGGCCTGTCAGTCTTACCTCAGTCCTGGGAAAGATCATGGAGAGGGCCATCTTGGGAGCTATCAGGCAGCACATGCATGATAACCAGGCCTAATCAACATGGGTTTACAAAAGGTAGAACATGTCAAACTAACCTGATCACCTTCCATGACAAGGTGACCCGCTTAATGGACAAGGGGAAGGCTGTGCATGTAGTCTACTTGGACTTCCTCCTGGAAGTGGACATGGAAGCCACCAGCAGCAAACCATTCCTCTTGTGGCAAGGCCCCCTGATTTCAGGTTACTGAGCTGAATTCCAATTTGTTTCTGGGCTGTTTCACACTTTTCGTAATGGAGGTTGGTTTTCAAGTGGATCACCTGCAGAAAGCAGAATGTTACACTAGATGCCTTGGGCTTTCAAGACCCTTTCTTCAGAGCCACTGAATAACATCTTGTATCCTGCCTTTCTCAAAGGGTCTTGCTAATTTTCTTTCTAATGTGTTTGATTTCCAAGCTTCATGACACATGTCTTAACCTTTTACTTGCAAGTACTGATAGTGACAGTTAGTATTCAAAGCATTTCAACTTGGCTTTTTGTGGCATATTGAGGCAAGGACTCGGAGCAGGATGGATGCCGAGACAATTTTATTACTTTCTGCAGATATATATATATACACATACACACAAGTTCTGTCCCCCCCTCCAGTCCCCTTGGGGATTTCCACAACTCCTCTTTGTACTTTCCCATAGCCTCTCATGAGCTGTCCTGTTTGCTACTCCTGTGGTCGTTATTCCCCACAGTTTGCTCATTAAGGTCTCACGGCTTCCCCACCATCTTGGCAGGGGTGGCAGGCTGACACCATCTGCTCCTCCAGTCCTCACAAAGGTGCCCTTTTGCCACCAGCCTGTCCCCATGGAAGACGAGGCCATCAGCCACATTGCCTCTACAGGCAGTGCCTGATGTAACCTGCTCCGCTGTGAGACCTCTCCTAAGGGCTGGCCCAGCCATGTACACTGGGGTCACTGTGATGGCCTGGTGCCCATGTCCATGCCAGGCCGTACTATCTATGGGGTGTCCACACCTAGACAACAGTCTGGAAAGGTGCAAGTGTTCTGCTAGTTGGCCGTGTCAAGTGGTGCACCCATGGCCTGGAGAGTCAGGGGAGTCTGCAGTTTAATTTGGTTGCTTTCATACATGTGCACATCTGACCACGCAGATGCAGTTTCACATTTAAGTAAGGAGAAGGAGATGCATGAAGGAGGAGTCATGAGGATCAAGGCCAGGGGAACATCTAACAAAGTCATAGACAAGGTTTTAAGAGATTATTCCTTACAAAGACTTCGCAATAATGCTTCACAGTTAGCTACACAGAGACTTTGATTTGGTGAGAACAGGAGCTGATTAATTTCAACTAGAAAACTGGGCTGTGCAAACCCTGTAGGAATTTGTGAGCTGAGCCCTGAAGTTTGCTTAATAGTTCTTGGATTCGAGCAAACAGCTTCAGGCTTGCTTGGGGGACAGAGTTTAAAAGACAAAACAAAACAACTACAAAAAAAAAAAAAAAGAAACAAAAGTCTCCAATCATTTTAAGGGAAACCTTCTACAGCCACCGAACTATACTGTCTAAATGACAAAGCCTGGAAGCTTCACCTGTTTTAGTAGCCTTCTAAACTACTTCCTAGTTTAGAGCTGTGTGTGAAATCCATGTGACCCAATTTCTGCTGTTATTCTGTGCTGCAGATGCAGAAAAGAAGATAGCCAGCTTCAGGGCAGGGATCCAGAGATATCCAGATCGTGTCAACCAAAGGTTGACTAAGATGGTCAGTTTACTGCTTGCCCCATGAAATCTTCTAAGAGAAAAAAAGGCTAGTACCTCTTTCTAAAAACATGCATAACTAAAAGACAGTACCTTTGCTTTTGGAGTGTTCCCACAAAGAGAGATGGGTGTATTGATGTCCATGGAGTTTTATACCAACGGGTGCAAATGCAGTGTATATCACTAAAAACAGGAGACAGAAAAGAGGTGAACTGAATGCTCTTATGAACTCTATGATAGCACACATTTTATATGTTTCTTCTCAGTTATTTTGTAAATATTGTGTTCCTTTTAAAAAAAAAACAAAAAAAACCCAAACAAAACAGAGAAAGACGTGTCTGGGCCAGGTGGGGATGTCTGGACGTACCTTGTGCCCTTGGAGCCCAAGAGTTTCAAATATTCAAGCTGTAGCAAGAAAAGAAATTATATGTATAAAGTAGAATGTTCCACATCACAGGGACAGAAATATGTTTGGGTTGGTGCTTAGACACTATTCAATTTAGGGTTAAATGTACTGACTTGCTTTGCAAACAACTATACCTTTGAAGAAGGGCCAAAGGACTGGTAAAGAGCAGGCTTTGCTAAAAAGTATCCTTCAAGAAGAGCAGAATTCTGATGAAGAGGAAACAGCCAGCCCCAGAAGGCACCAAGAGCTGGGGCATGGCCAGAGAGGCCTGAAGTCAACAAAAATGGGCAGTAACTAGGGGAAAGGTGGCAATTAAAGAACTATGCAAATTACCCACACACACCCCTTCAAGGAGCTAATTTAAATATGCTTGAGCGATAGTATATGATGCGGTAATTACTAACCAGTCAGTGTGAATTTACACGGGCTTTTCTAATCCTGCACCAAGGTAAACAGGTTGCAAATTCTGTGTGTAGCTAGCTGGCTTTGTGGAATTACCTCCTAGCACCCATCCCTGTGCAGGCATGGAATAAATACCTCCACTCTGCGTGTGTGTTGGCATACTGCACACCAGGAAATGACCCTGCTTTTGGACAACAGGAAGGGAGAGATTTGGTAAAGAGAATGCAGTCTGTAGATTGACATAGTGCCTGAAAAACCACTGAGAGACGCAGGAACAGATACTTTCAGAAAACACCTCTGAATGTCCCATGAGTGTAGGGCAATACAGAAAATCAAATAAACAGGTACCTATGAACTTATTTTTATTTCTCTCTTTCCTACTCAACATTGTAGTGGCTTCCAGTTTTACAGAAGCTAGCTATTCCAGTTCTTGTTCAAACTTGACTTTAGAGATTATAAAACCCTTGGTGTTTTGGAAATGCTCTTTAATAAGAAAAAATGATTAGGTAGATTCACCTTAGAGCTCTGTTACAAACCCATTTATACATCTCCAGATGTATAGGACCTCCAGATTATCCTGTGGCAAACTTAATCACAGATTAGCTGTGCATTGCATTCACTTCATCAATATAATTCTGTGGATTCCATCAATGGGAAAAGACCTGAGAGTCCTGGAGGACAACAGGATAATCATGAACCATCAATATGCCCTCGTGGCCAAGAAGGCCAATGGCATCCTGGGGTATATCAAGAAAAGTGTGGCCAGCAGGTCAAGGGAGATTCTCAGATTGTCTTCCTGCTCTGCTCTGTACTGGTGTGGCCATATATGGAATGTTGTGTGCAGTTCTGGGCTCCCTGGGTCAGAAAGGACAGGGAGCTACTGGAGAGGGTACAAAAATGGGCTGCAAAGCTGATATGGGGACTAAAATACCTCTCACAAAGAGAGGCTGAGGGACTTGAGACTTTTTAGCCTAGAGAAGACTGAAGGAGTATCTTATCAATCTTACCCCAATACTTGAGGGGTGGGTGTCAGGAGGATGGGGGTCAGTCTTTCTTCAGTAGTACCCAGTGACAGGACAAGAGGCAATGGGCATAAACTTGAATATAAGAAGTTCCACTTATACATAAGGAGGAACTTTTTTACTGTGAGGGTGGCAGAGCACTGGAGCACACTGCCCAGAGAGGTTGTGGAATCGCCATCTCTGGAGGCATTCAAACACTGCCTGAATGCTGTCCTGTGCATCCTACTCTAGGAGATCCTGCCCTGGCAGGGGGGTTGGACTAGAGGATCTCCAGAGGTCTTTTCTAACCCGTGTTGTTCTGTGATTCTGTATATTACACACACTACCATCTCTTTCAGTCCTCTCTCAAGCCTAGGATTGTCCTTGTAGACGTCCTCTTTATCTAGGCCTAAAACATTATATAACATATTTGAAATGATGTTTTCAGGACTGCAGGAAGTGTTAAAGATACAGGAATATTATGGATTAACGCACTTACATAAAGATGTTTTCTATTTTGGATAATGTAAACTGCTGTGATAACTTTATAAAAACAATCTGTTGTATTTGTTTGTGTGATTATAACTTGAGTTCATGAAGTGCTAATGAAATTATTTCAGTCAAAAGTAAATTGGTAACAAAAATATCAGTGATATAAATACGTGGGGAAATGAGGATTTTCCTATTTCAGGCAGAGAAAGGAGGCAGACTGAATGCTCTCCTGATGAAAATCAACAATAATGTTAACGATCAGCCTAGGAAGAAGGATTTTGAGCGAGCTAGACAGTGTTTGTGTTAGAGAAAAGAAACATGTCAAGACATCTTTTGCTATGCTGGGGTGGGGGGAGGAGGAACTCTATGCATTCTGAGGGGAAAGCATTTATTCAGTCAAGGAGAGTTTTGGTGCACGCTTTGTCAAGCATCTTGCCTGTAGTATACATGGGTAGGCCTGTGATCATGTAAATAATAATGGTAGTCATAATAATAATAGTCTGAGCATTCCATCGTAAGGTTTATTATTTTTTGAACGAATATAACAAGTCCCACAAAGCATCAGTTGACCTCAGTCAGTCCACAATTTTCAGGGCATTAAATATTGCTATGCTCAGAAATCTACCATCTGTTTTTATAAGGAAACATGAAAGAATATTATTTAATCAGAGTAATGAGCACCTTTTAAAAAATGTAGGGAAAGGAAGCAGTGACATAGAGGACTAGAACCTCCTTTTAGAAGTCCAGTGTCTCTGATGTCAAATGTTGCACATAACTCAGCCTCAGCTGAAATTATTGTGTGCAGTACCGTATTCCTCACAGACCCACAATTGCAGGATCAGGCTGTTTGCATTTACACATTGATTTTCATGCTCAGATTCATTGATTCATCTCTTGGAAGGAGAAGGACTTTTCTGAAACTAGTACTGTTAAACTAGAATGAGCAATTGTCAGTTACCAATGCTCATGCTGCACATTTCATCAACTCTGAGAATCAGGTTTGTTACATCATCTCTATGCTTACCACTTGAGTTTGACCATGTTTCCTTATACCTAGTATGTACAGAGGAATGCAGAGGGATGGAAGGACAGAAAGACAGACACATGAATGGAGGGAAGGCAGGAAGGAAGGCAGGAAGGAAGGCAGGAAGGAAGGCAGGAAGGAAGGAAGGCAGGAAGGAAGGAAGGAAGGAAGGAAGGCAGGAAGGCTGGAAGGAAGGCAGGAAGGAAGGCAGGAAGGAAGGCAGGCAGGAAGGAAGGCAGGCAGGAAGGAAGGAAGGAAGGAAGGAAGGAAGGAAGGAAGGAAGGAAGGAAGGAAGGAAGGAAGGAAGGAAGGAAGGAAGGAAGGAAGGAAGGAAGGAAGGAAGGAAGGAAGGAAGGAAGGAAGGAAGGAAGGAAGGAAGGAAGGAAGGAAGGAAGGAAGGAAGGAAGGAAGGAAGGAAGGAAGGAAGGAAGGAAGGAAGGAAGGAAGGAAGGAAGGAAGGAAGGAAGGTTAGCTCTGTAACCTCTCTGTCTCAGAACAACCCATTTGGGAATGACTGTAGAAATGAGCTCTCACACTTGGTTTGTGAGAGGTCCTCCTATAAAGAGGTCTCTGGTGGCAAAAATCTTCTAAAGAAACATGCACATGTATGCAGCAGACCCAACAGAGAGCTGAAGGCTTCTATAAGAATAATATATTCCCTTCTTGTAAAGGTCAAGGTATTTCTGCTGTTCTCAGCCAGCTCTCAACATCTCAGACTTGGCTCCATGTGTTACCACAGAAGCTTTCCAGAACATTTTACCCACTTAAGAAAACAGCAACAATGCTAATTGAAATAAACTGTCACAAGCAATTAAATGCTCATTAACTCTAATTGCCAGCACTTTCATTTTTCATGATAGTTAGTTATGAGAGGATAAATCAAGGGAATCAAAAACTTTTATAAATCAGCTAAGAAATCCATACATTTTGACATTCCTTGCCCCCTTCAGCCAATGCAAGTAGCAGAAAATGAGATCCTTGCTGTGTTACTGTAAAAAGAAAAAAGACAGGAATCAGCCAGCATCTGCTGACCTCTTCACCTCCATTAAGCACCAACTCCATATGAAATCTGTAAGTAGCTCTGTCCTATATGAGATGGTGGAAATTTCTAGCTTGGAATACAGACTGCACACTTTGTTTTCTGGTTTTGCATCTGACTTACCCTGGCCTAAAGAAATCAGACAGAAGTGGATTTTGGGGTATTTTTATAACTTTTGTGATCTACAAGGGTAAGAAAATGTAGACCATCTCCCTTTCCTTTGCTCATTCATCTGCTCATCAATTTTCTTAAAAAGTAAGACGCTTGATTGGCACTAGTTCAAGATATGGCAGAATATATCCCTGGAAAGCTGTACCTCTCCCTAGCAGCACTAAAAGCAACTGGTAATCTACCAGGCAAAGAATACCCAGCTGGGTGGTTATAGGCTAATTCCAGGTATGCAATCATTGGTTTTATTGCTATCTCTTCTTCTGTAGCCATAAACAAATCCTTTCATCTCTCTCCTGGTTTTCTTTCCAGTATTTCACTTACTCTTCTAATTTATAAACTCTTGAAAATTAGTAAGCTTTCTCGCTTTGTGTTTTGTAGCAACTACCACAGCTAACAGGATCCATGTATTTGTTTAGGCAGCCCAGTAATGGAACAATAATTAACAATAACACAAAGAGGACTGGTAATCATTCTTTGGTACATCTTCATACTGTTTTCTAAGTTTCTAGCTCTCCTAAAGTAAGCCTTTCATATCCTTACATTGAATTTTTTAGCATCATTAACCTGATGACAATATACTAATTGTTACAAAAGGCAGAAGATGGCCAGGGTGTAGATCTGAATCTGCCTTCTGGTGGCAGGATCAACACTTAACTTCATGTGGTAATGCTCAAGAAAGGAAGAAGACTAAATGGGAATATTATGGTAATAAAAACATTTTAAGTTACTAAAATTATTTGAGGGATATAAATAATGCTATTTCAAAATGTCCTCAATATATTTTTCATTTTAGACATCTGAGAATTACATTACACCTGCAAACTTCATTTTGATAGAAGCATTAGCAGATGCCCTGCCTCCCAGTAAAAAATTAAATTAATTAGGTCAGCGGAACTGGGAGGTACTAATGCACTGTTCTGAAAGAATCCTGGGAATTTTGAGGAAAACATGCATTCATCATAGTATCAAGGAAGGGGGAAGTTCTTTACAGAGAGACTGGTGAGGTGCTGGAATGGGCTGTGGTGGATGCCCCATCCCTGGAGGTGTTCAAGGCCAGGTTGGATGGGGCCCTGGGAAACCTTGTCTAGATCGATGCTATGATTCTGTAATCTGTGTGACTCAGTTCTTCTAGAACAACAATACATATTTTCTGATGGACTTTCTGTTTCTGTTTATGGGACACTTCAAGTTTAAAAGCATACAGTTTTAACAGTAGAGGCAGATGTTTCTGATAGCCTGGAGAGCTAGATACTGTGCTTTTAACTTGGACACCTGAAGGGCATTGATCTGGAGAGCATCAAAGGCACCCACCCGTCTCTCTTGATTTTATAGAGAAGTTCAACAGGTCCCACAGGATGTCGAAGTTAAATGCTTAAATTGGGTAGATGGTACATCACTCTATTATTTTCTGTTTGTTACATGGTCTCCAGATGTGTTCAGTCCTTCAGAGTGCTAAGCATTATATATTCAAAAAGGAGATAAAATCTCATGCCCAAAAAGCCTGCAGTCAAAATAGAGGAGATGGGAAGGAGAGGAAAGTAGGGAAGATGATGTGAACTTGAATAACAGGTTAGACATGGGGATGAAAGGAGAAATCACATCTAGAAAGTCCCAGTCCAGTAAGTGGGTCTGCAGATCACACTGCCAATAACACCATATTAAGCAGAGTGCTACAGACAAAAGTGAGAGAGCAGCAAAAGGTTTAGAAAGAGACCCCTACCTCGACAATCCCAGAAACAGGTTCAGTCTGGGAATAAGTATAAAACCCTGTCTGACTGCTCAGAGCAACAGGGAGAGGAGAGCACCAAACTGGCATCCTGTTCTGAAACCTTTTTTTTTTCATTTTTTTAACTTCTGTTTCTGACATTTTACAATCAGCTAAGCTTCCAAGTTTATTATGTGCAGACAATATATAACAGGAGTTATTTATACTGCTAATAACTCCTAAACTCCATCCTTTTTTTTTTCTTTTACTGCAGAAAAGCTACTTTCTTTATAAAGAAAAAAAAAAGGCAACCAAAAAACTGCTGCTCAGGGTTGTCTAGAAGCAATCTGCATCAGTGATTGGATTATGTACTAACAGCATTACTTATCCCCATCTGAGAGGTACCCTACAGGGAAAAGCTCCAAAGAAAGACACTGCATTAAGGGAAGATTTGGAAGTCTGATTGCATTCTGTTTCCATCTCTCTGCAGGGCTGGCTGTCAGTGGCATTCAGTGCCATGCAGCAGAAAAGGAAAAACAACTCTCTCTCTCTTTAGCGTTGTGAGTCATCAGTGATTGAAAGCATCTTTACCCCAGTTTAAGGTCTGGCCAGAGGATGTGATCCAGAGTTCACTGAGGATTTGTGTTGACTCCATACAGGTTCAACTATGGCCTGTATTTTTCAGTTGGAAAACGGTTATTTTACAGTACCATGAAAGTGAAATCTTGTAGTCAAGATGCAGTTCATAACTATAAACATTTTCTCAAGGAGAGAGTCTGGATCCAGATGGTATACAATATTAAACTAGTGATATCTCTCTAAGCACATTTTAAAATAATTAATATTACCATGGATTTCCTCCAGACTTCTTCCCCATCATTAATATAGAGCAGTATATTCCCTTAGGAAGGAAAAATTGCAAAGTTTTCTGTATTAACCACTAAATAACTTATTTGCTTTCATCATTCTGTGATCCAGTCATGGTTTGAATTCTAAGGACTGCAAACACGAGCAGATCTCAATAGTTTTCCAAAGCTTCATGGCACAGTTTCTCAGACAAGGGGTAGCTTCTTCAAATGTCCCCAATTTTGTGTTATGGTATCTTAGCTCCTTTGAAAAACCACCTAAAGCCAAAAACTTAGATAAATTACAAAATTTAAAATAGACACATGAATGTGTAGAAACACATAAAACTACATAGAAATATGCCTTGTCATACCCCAGTTTAAATTTATTTTTATGAATAGATCCAACAACCTGGAATACAAGAAACTATCCACATTAGAAAGATTCTGAGTTTTGTCAGAGTATATGTTTAATCGTATTTTTTCAGCTTGAACATAGGGTTACAAGATTGGAAAAACAACCAGTATTGTCTAGTAAAATGTTTTATCTTCAAAATCAGGAAATAGCTGTATTGCTTGCAAAAGGTAGGAGCAATTTTAAAATCTTCAGTCTTTTTATATCACGAACTATAGAGCAGCAGCTGGATGGAAAAAACAAGAAGCAAAGATGAAGAATGTAAATACATCTACAAATTAAACCCGAGGTTTTTTTTCAACAGAAGTTATTGCTCATGAAACAGGGAGATTGGTGTCTATTTAGACTTCTGAGTGTCAGAACCTCCAGAAGTATCAGATAATTTAACTCCAGTAAAGTAAATATGCACCAACTGCCCTTGGGATTTCATATGCATAACTTGTTTATTATTTTCCTTTATATGAAAAAAAATTTGCATAGAATACTTTTGGCCCTTTGTGTATGAAAAAAATGTGTAGTGCTTTCTATTGTTGATTACTGGTACTTGTCCTCACTTTTTACTCAAGTGCTTTAATGTTTAAAAAGTTCTAACATCCTATGGGACTACTGAATGAGGTTTTGCTTCACCCAATCAGCACTTGCAGATTAAAGTCTTACTGGTACCAAGTCACAGTTACCACATCTGCGCTGTTACTTTTTTTTTGCATTAACATATATCCAAGTCAGTCAAGATTTGTACAGTATAATGTAGGAAGATTCCAATAGGAGATATTTTTAAATTAGGTAGCATCACTGTTTAGTCTATTGCTTGATGTATCAGGTTTTAGTTTTGATTTTAAAAAATTAAGTTTTAATTTTAATTCTGCTACTTGTTTTTTTTAATCTGGGCACATCACTTTATCTTAATCTTCTATTCCTGTGTCTTGAGTGAGGATTGCTGAATGTCCCCAACAGCTTCTGTCATCAGAGCAACAATAATAGCAAACAGCACTGCACTGTAAAAAATACCTCAGAAAAGCAGAAGTGAGAATTTTTATATTGAACTTTCAAATGTTTAGACAATTGACAAACATTTGCATTGTCTCTGCAGCCCTACAGTTTTGCAAACTGGAATAGAATATGTTTCAAAGGCAAACAAAACAAAACCAAACCCCTCACATAGATTAAAATGTGACAAGGTAATATTACTGAAATGTTAGGTATGTTAGGTATCTACAGGAAAGGAAATGATAGTCTTTCTGATTGAAGCAGCCTCTCACAGGGTCATCTAAAGATTTCAAAACAATGAAGACAAGTGCCAGAATATTTTGAATTCATCTTGACTGCGTTAGCAATGATAGCAGATGATCTTGCTTCCGAAGTCAGAAATAAAACCAATCAGCTGCAAAGGCATTTGCTTTTTCATATTTTTTTTACCTTTTCATCTACTTACTTCTTGTCCTTCACCTCGCTGTGTCTCACTGATGAACAATATAAGCTGGGAAAAAAAAAGTTCTGCATTCTTTACTCACATACTTTATTTCTTTTAAGATACAAATTCTTTACAGAGTGAGCTAAGGATGTTGCAGATTTAATTTTATAGAGGCAGATATTATGTTTTGATACTGCTTTATCATGACCTGCATATCTCTAGTGGCACCTCCAAACTACACTCCATATTTACTTCTTTGCTTTCCCACAAGCAAATATGGACCTTGTATGAGCTGGAGGGAAAAACACTGCTTTGTGATGGTTGAGCTGAAAAGCTGTGACTGTGTGGGACACTGCTTACATAAACTCATCTCACCTGAGACATCACCTTGCTGAATAATATGATGTAAGGAGAAAGGGACCCAAGGAACAGCTGCATGCAAGAAAAGATGGAATTTGTCTGGTCACACTATGAAGAAAAGGCCATGATGCCATTCTCTGCATCTTCACTGTTATGGAAGATCTACTGAGTGTGGAGTCCCAGGGGGAGGCACAGGCCAGACCACTCTGATGCAGGTGAGATGTATGGAAGCTGAGCTGTGGATGCATGGGCCGTAGGCACTGTCCATGATAAGAGAATATGAACTGGGAGCCAAACGGGCAGACGTGCTATGAGGAGCTTGGCAGCCCTGTTGCAGGTCCCAGCCAACACATGCAAGTTCAGCTGCCTGTAAGACCCTGTTGTGAATTTTCTAGGCCAAATGGAAGAGTCAGAGGCCCAGACCATAGCCCATAAAGGAGGAAAGACACTGGGGAGACCTTATGGGCTTTTTGTTATTGCAACTGATACGAATGTCCTGGTGTTAGTTGCAGCCACTGGATGGATGAACACTAACAAAATTGCATGTTTCTTTTTCAACCTCATGGCAGTAAACGGAAGGAAGGGAGATTTTGGCTTGCTCTATTAGCACCTCTGGGAGCCATAGAGGTCATCCCAATACGCAAGAGATCAGGACCATCTGTTACTCCTGTATAATACCTGCCAATGAGATATCCAGAATGTCTAAGCTTCAGTCACCCTTCAAAATCCTGGATGTCACTCATTCAACACTACTCATTTAACAGCACCCACTTAGGGACTCTACTTATGACTCAGTCATTGGTCGTAAGTAGAGTCCCTAAGTGTTCAATCTAGCCAGTTAAAAGCTCCCTATAGACTCCTGCCCTTTTTGTAATGTTTAGGCACCACTCACAAATCAGCTGTGGCAAGAGAGAAAACAGCTTTATTTATTTATTATCCTCCTCTTTTTTAATACACAACTCACTGAGGGTCACTGATTACTGAAAACTCACTATTCTTGGAAGTTTAACACTGATATTTGCATAGTCTAACAATTATCTGTCATTACTAAAGTCACTTGCACAAGATATAGTATCAGCTTTCTCTCTCTGAATTCCCACTAATGTGCTAATGTAATGCAATGTAATGAATGCAGAGCAGTTTACCTTCATGCATTTTTTTAAGCCCAAAAGTTTTATCCTTCTTGTTCAGATTGTCAGCTGAATTCATGCAGTGCTGATCAGAGCGTGAGCAACATTATGTGCCTATTAGTAATGTCCTCTGCTTCTCTTATCCACCCAATCTCTAGATGACATTCATTGATGTAATTACACCAGAGAGACTGAAACGACATGGGTATATTTCAGCTGAGGATCCACCCTACTGAATACACTTGAAGATAGGAGCTTTCAGCCAAGATGTGATTTCAAAGAATAGAGAGCATTTTTTTTTAAACTGTCATTGAAAATTCCTTTAAATAATGGGCCTCTCAGTGTAACACTCATTTGTATTAGAAAAGGACTCTGATTTAATCAAGCCATATCTAAATCTCTACCTGAATCTTGTTTCTAATTATGTTTTAGAATAAATTTTTGTATTCCCATTACCCCACCCCCCACTTAGAATTCCAGGAGAAAATAATGAGCTTTAGCAGTAGGTAGGTGTTTAAACCTTTTCTGATCTTGAAGAGGTAGAAAAAGAACAAGCAGGATCCTCTGTCACCAAGCTCTGTTGTGCGTGGTGGTACAAGCAGTGCTCTGGGCAAGTGATTGTTTCTGTACACTTGACTTGCAGAACATGACACATGCAGGAGCACCTACTCTCTCCACATTTGTTTGTCTGATTGTGATGAGACACACAATGAAATGCCACATCTAAGGGAAGACATCAAGTTTTGCCCGTAGCGGTTTTGCACCTAAGCCAGCTGTAGCAAATGATATCCTATCAGAGACATCATGGACAACAATGAAGTTAGCAGCAAATGCCATGAGCTAAAGATGTCAGCACAGACCATCCAGAGCTTGAAGCTTGAAGCCCACTACAGAGTTTCACGTCACAGCAAAAGGCTTTGGATTGCCCTGCTGAGAGCAGAACTTTTCCCAGCTGACAACAGCCTAAGAGAAGTATATTCTCAGGAAAACAGGACCATGTGCTACAGCTACTTCCAGCTACAAAATAATATATAAAATATAATCAAACATTTTAGAACCAGAACACTTCAACACTCATTTTATTCAAAGCTTCCCTATAACAGGGATTATGGCCATTTTTAGATTAACCGTGACCATAATCAATATCCTGGACTAATTTTAGAAAAAAAATATTGTGGGTCTTCAAACAGTTCCTTACTGAGGATCACTTTGGTGTGTGCATTTGCATGTAGTATTCTAAAATACAGTTTCTCAAAAACCTTTGCAAGGCCTGTTTAGCCAAACTTTTAAAATATCATGTGATCACTATGCTAGTAGAGAAAAACTAAGAAACGCATCACACAAGAAAGCTTAAAATTTCAGCAGTTTCTTCAGTTCAAACATGAGCTGGCAAAGGGGTGAAAACAATTGGATGAACATTTAACCTGTGATAAAGGTAGGTCAGTTCGACTCTGTATCATTTTAAAAGAGAAATGAGCTAAGTTACATTACATTGCATTTGCCAAGGAGTAACATTGAGATCTTTGAGAGCTACCTCAGTTTAGCTGGCCCTCCATAATCTGCTCAGCTGGAGTAATACATCTGTGGTTTGAACCTTCATTTGTCTTGTGCTTGGAATCTTGAGGGTGAGGATAAATAGCAAGACTTAGTTATTTAATAACTTTCTTGGAAAAATAGAACATGCAGCTCTACACAAGCTGAATAATAAGTAAGAACAGCCTGTAATGGCAAGGGATAATCTTGTTGGGACAAGGCCAAAAATACATTAATACGGTTAATGCATGAAAAATGAATAAAAAACAGCAAAGACTGGGAAACTGGTGAGACAAAACCAAGTAAAATAGACAACCTGCATTGAGCAAGACTATCTGATGAGAATACATTTCCATATCTCTTGTGGCAAATAGAAAACATTACCTAGTTTTTCAGGTAAGAAAGAAATCTGGAATCCAGCCTTTTGCAGAATTCATGCTCTTCCTCTTAAACCTCCTTTCAGTTCTGATTTCCTCCATTTTAGTAAGTTAGGAGTTTGCATTTCCCCCTCACATTCTGTACTTTTACCTTTGCAGTGAGCACTCTTTCGTAAATGTGATGTAAATAACAGCAAAATCCCCCTCTTGGCAGCACATCCCTTATTTATATTCACCAAACTTGGCTATCAGCGCTAACACCCTTGGAGAACAGGCACTTTACCTCTAAACACAGTGAGGTCTGATCTTTCCACCAGTTTTAAGCAGGTTTAATGCCCTGTGTGCTCTTAATAACAGATAGATTTTCTACCTCCCCACACTTCACTATTTTAGTGCAGCCATCTCCTACAGAGCTGCTACCAGATGTAAACCCATGGGTGGTTTTGTGTGAGTCTCAAAGTGATTCCTTGAAAGGGTGTGCTAAATATCCAAAGCATTTTGACACCCTCCAGGATGAAAGGTGCGATGTAATTTGATTATCATCGATCCCTGCTGAAAGTGTCTGAAGGATCCTTTATTATCTTTCTGGCTGAAAGTGTTTGGTTTTGCTGTTTTAATTATCCTTAGCTTCAGTTTCTTCCTTTAGATCTCTTTGCTGTCGATACACCTGGCCTTTTTAAGTGTTTTCTGCTACAGGGAAAAGGTAAAGAAGCAGGGAAACCCTATGGCCAACACTGCACGCAAGGCTACCAAGTCTGAAGACTTGGAATGTGTAACTTAAGTATGTACAGCTTAATCACTTCTGTGAAGAAGAAATAAAAATAAGAGGGAAGGGAAGTGAAGGGAGGAAGGGAAAAGCTATGTCACAAGAATAATTGCAGTACCACATGTCCACATGATGTTCTTCCCATTTGTGAGAAAAGCCTGTTGAGGGAAATCAAAGACCTCTCAACTCTGTTATCCTTTTCCTCAGGGGAGTATAAACAGTGTGTT
The DNA here is from genome assembly GCF_964237585.1 of Gallinula chloropus. Lineage (NCBI taxonomy): Eukaryota > Metazoa > Chordata > Aves > Gruiformes > Rallidae > Gallinula > Gallinula chloropus. The sequence continues at coordinate 113,535,929 of NC_140087.1, read as the reverse complement.
GACCTCAGTGTCCTGCTCCAGTCTTCCCTCTTTGCTTCACTTTGCTTTTGCCCTGCCAATCATGACCCTTTCAGGTAAATATATTAAATTTTGTTTGCAAATATTCTTGGTTTAGCCTTCCAGCAAGGTTCCCAAGGGCAGGGCACGAGAGTGTCTGGTTGGACATACTCAGCAGCAAGCTGTTCCTTCCTTTTAACACATCTTTTTATGTATAGCGATAAGAAAGTGGAGAGGGGAGGAAGAAAAATTATTAATTGGAAATTGAACTAAAGCCCATGAAATAAAGCTCTTGGATGTCTACTAAAAATCACAGCTTTGATAATGTCTTCTAACTTAAGATATAACTTATGGTATCATTCATCTTTGACTTTTCATTTCTTCAAATAAGTGCTTAAAAATAATGGTTTTCACTTTCCAAAGGAAGCAGGAAACCCAGCTGAGTACTTACTTTAGCCTTCACTTGCAAAAGAATATCATAAAGGCAATAAAAATGTGCACAGATACCAAATGAGTATAAAGTCAAATTTCTCAGATGCACAGTTTAAAAAAAAAAAAGTAAAAAAAAAAATTATAACCCAGACACACCAAGTGAAATTCATCTGCCCTGGCATTGGTGCCAGAATTAGTGGCATAATTCTACGTTGTCAGTAGAGTGAAATAAGCACCTCCAGGAGATAATTGTTTTCAATCAGAGATAGATGCATGTGACAGGTCACATGGATTGCCCTTTGGAGATACTTATTTCTCTCATTAACTATGGAGGGACTCTACAGTGACAGTTTGAAGTTTGACTATTCCATTATAGAATCAGGCTAGATTAATCTCACTGAGAATGACCTTCCAATATGAAATCCAGGTGTCTAACTGATCTGCTAAAAAGCTCTACAAGCACCAGAAAACTCTAGTTAACACCAATCCAAGCTCAGAAAAGAGAAAATAAAAAGGCAAAAGACATTACAGTGATTTAAAATAGAAAGTAAGAATCCAAGGGAAAGAAAATGATGACATTAAATAGGAAATATTAGGCTAGAGAGTAGCAGAAAGCTAACCTCAGCCAATACAAAGTCACCTCTGAATAGTCACAGACAGTTAATGCTGCAGGGAATGAGTTCCAGAGTCTGAAAATGTCACTTTATGCATTGTTAAAAACACCTGTCTTCAACACAAAAATAAACAAACAAATAGAAAAACACTACCTGTGTTATGAAAGAAATGAACTAGGTGTTGAGTTTGTCTTTTTTCAGTGTTACAAATGCATGTTCAAGGCATCTGGCTACACACAGAAAATGAATATCGATTTCATTTCTACATCTTGAAATCTCCCCCTAGACAAAGTTGACCGTCACTAATAAAAAAATAGCCAATGTCATGTGAAATGTAACATCCGTAATAGTAACCATTAAATTTGCCTTTATCTTAAAAAGAATAAAGTAGAGCAAATTTCCAGTCACATTGTAGTGGGTTTGACCTTTAAGAGGATTTGGAAAAGGACTTTGGAAAACAGTGACTTTATCAGTGGAGTCTTTCAAGTGCTCGAATTGAGATCAACATCACCCCGTATTTTTCACAAGTCTCATGAAAAACAAAACATGTTTAGTAGGCCAGAGGTTTGGAATACACCCTGGGCCAAAACACAGATCCTTTCTAAAGCCCAATTCACTGAAAACTGAGCAAGAATTTTAGAGAGGGCAAAAAGATTATGGAGACATTCATACAGGGTACTACAGAAAGGCATTTAAAGAATAAGGCAATCATCAGGCACAGTCATCACAAGGTTCACAATGGGAAAGTCTTGTCTCACTAATTTGTTATACTTCTACAATAAGGTCACACACAAAGTGAATGAAGGGAAGGCAATGGAGGTAGATTTTCCAGATTTCAGTAAGGGTTTTGATATTGTTCCTCACAGCATCTTTCTGGACAAGTTGTCCAACTATGGGATGAGCAGGTTCATGGTGTGCTGGGTGAAGAATGGGCTGGCCAGCAATGATCAAATGTTGCAGTGAATGGGGCTACAAGTCACCAGTGGTGTTCCTCAGGGGTCGCTTACAGGGCCAGGTCTGTTCAATGCATTAATCACTGATCTGACTGTAGGAGTTGAACACGTCATTTACATGTTTACTGGTGATACGTAACTGTGAGATGCTGTTGGCTCTCCTGAGGAACAAGAGGCTTTCTAGAGGGGTCTAGATAGTCTGGAGCACTGGGCAATCATTAATGGCAAGAAATTTAACAAGAACGAAGGTCATATCCTGTACCTAGGACAGAGTAACGCTGGGCACAAGTATAAATTGGGAGTAGCTGGAGAGAAGCGTTGCAGAGAGGGATCTTGGCGTGCAGCTCAACAGTAGTCCACAGTGTGCCCTGGCAGCCAAGAGGGCAAAGCACACCCTAGGGTGCTTCAAACACAGCACAACCAGCTGGCCAAAAGAGGTGATTATTCTACCATATTTAGTGTTGGTGTGGCCTAACCTTGAGTACTGTTTTCAGTAATCCCACAATTCAAGAAGGATGGAAAAGGCCTTGAATGTGTCAGGAGAAGTGCAACAAAGCTGGTAAAAAGCTAGAAGGACTGTCCTTTGGGGAGTGGCTGAGGACGCTGGCTTTGTCTGCTGTGGAGAAAGTGAGACTGAATGATGAATAATGTCACTGCTTTCCAAAGAATGAAGGATGTTCAGCTTGCCATGACCATGGCATGTCTGAGCACCAAGGACAAGTACCAAGCTACCCTTCTTTGATTTCTATATATTATTAGAGGGAAAAGAGGACTGACATCCTAACTCTTTCCTTTCCTGAGTCATTCTGCTGGGGACAGACATTAACATTTTAAGCATCTAAAAGGGATACTTGAACATCAAGTCCTGCTAATATTCAATGGGACTGCACTTATGTGCCAAACAACTTAAAACCAAGTTTTGGTATTTTCCAAACTCCTTTTCCAAACTTCCTTAAAGGTCAAGTACCATTTAGTTCCTTTAATGTATAAGGGATAGACAGGAGTTCAGTTCTGCAAACTCCTTCTGAAGACTGTTATTTTAATGCAATTTGAATTTAGATGCAGCTTGTAGCTACACAGTTGTAAAGTCAAAATGACTTCGGTGAAGTGTCTTCTTAAGAAGAAACCATAACTCTCATTTTATGTGCAGGTAGACTTTTGCTATTGACTTCAAAAGGAGTTTAGGCTCCAGGTTTTCAACTTTCACGGACTAAATGACAGTATCATCAATCACTTGAATTCTCAGTTTACCTCATTATTGTTCAAACAGTTTTATTTATCTGTTGCCTGCCTCTACTTAATAATATTTGTAATGTCTTATGAAAATTAGTTTTTGAAAAACAGAAAACAAGGAATGAAAACAGGACCTCCTATTGCCTCTCCAAGTAATCATAATCGGAATGTAAATAGTTCTATGGCAACAGGCTGAGAAAAGTATGTTTTCAATTACTTTATTTCCATGTATAAACTGCATATCCAAATCATGCTTCGTGAATGAGTAAACAATTTAATTTGGTTGTTGGTTTACGGGGTTGGTTTTTTTGGGGGGGTGGTTTTCTATTTTCTTTTTTGGTAGGAAATGAACAAGAAGAAATGGGGAATAATCAAAATCACCCATCATCAGCAAACTTTTCTCATTACACCCTGAGCAATATCAAGATGGGGAAAATAGCAGATCATTATGTCTGATGAGTATAATTACACTTTTTCAAAAAAAGGGGAAATCTAGGTTTATCACTACACCTGTTTTTTTTTAATAGATACCTTTAAATTCCGCTGAACATGCAGCAGCAGAAAAATTATTCCTTCTCGCTGTTTGATGGCCTCCAGTAATGCTTAAGAAAAATTGTTTTCCATTCCACTGAACTGTAAAATAAACAAAACAAACCCTTCACTAAATGCTCTAAAGGCCAAAGGGTCTCAATGAATGAACTTCAAATGGCTGCTTTGCTCATCATAGAAAAAATCCATTATGTGACTGTGTTTAGAAATGGTCTAGCATATTTTGGGTGCTACAGCATTTTAAAATAATAAGGTTTGGAAATAAATAATAAACTGGTGAAGAGGCAGAAAGTTGCTCCCTAAATCTAAATACAAATGTATTTCAATGTCATTTTCTATACACAGAGAAATGCATAGAACTAAATCAGTTCTATCTTTTATAGTGAACGTTATGTTTTCCTGTACTTTTCAGCTTGCTTTCATTCCTTTCATGAAAGAGAATCTCATGACCTTTTCAGTATTAGCCTCAAGACATAGCTGAGCTATTCTTTTCATATAGAAACCCAAGACCCCAGCTGGCTAGACTGAAAGCTAACTTTGCCGACAAATCTCTAAGAAAACATGTGATAATGTTCATCTGTATTTTTGGGATTTTTTTTTTCTTTTTGCAGAAGCTATCAATGCATCTAAATATAACAGCTTTTTGTAGGTTTTTAGGTTTAACCAGGACCCTCTGAGACCAAGCATTAATTAACATGCTGTCCTGAGTGTTATAGGCTAATAAAAGATCGAATATACGGCAGAATCATAAGACTTTCTGGTAACTGCCTCTCCTTTATTGCATCTGTTAGAAAATGTACTACTGGTGTTTTAGGATCCCTAACCTCTTATTCATCACTGGAAAATAAAATCCCTGTAGTATCTGTTCTGTTGTAAGCTCCATTAGGAGATGATTTCCAGCCTCTCAGTAGGATTTCCAAGAGCTTCACTGTGAAGTTTACTTTTTATAAGGGATTTCTTTATAACAGACAAACAATCAGGACAGAGCTCTTCCTTAGAAGATTTATCTTCCCTGATTTTGTCAAGTAGGTTTCTTGTACTGGTATATTCAAAGTCCTTTGGATTATCTATTAACAACATTAGTAGGTAATGAAATACAGGGATGAACTTCACAGGGCTTTGGAACAAAAGGACATCTGCAAGGGCTTTTTAAAAACTATCCTTGCACCCATCTTCATTCCGAGGCATTCATATCCAGCACCCCTGGTGCTCTTCAGATCATCTTTCTGACCAAGATAGCCACATTGCTACAACAGGTATAGCTAACAGGAGAGTCTGCTTGCAGACCTCCAAGATGTAGCTGCCACCTGTGCACTCCCACTGCAGCTCTTGGTACAAGCAAAAGCCATTCGGGTTTGTAGTTCCTGTGGGATGAGGCATTTGGCTGTTTGCATTGTGTATATCATTTACCAGTCACTGTACATCATCTTCAAGGAAAAACAGCAGGTCCAAAAGGATCTGATGCACCCCTGGAGTATGCTAAGGGAGGGGAATATAGAACAGGCCAGCTTTTCCCTGCACTTTGGAAGGAGTGGCTATGAGACATGTTTCCATAAACGTTATCTGATCATAAACCTTACATGGAGTCTCTATTAATGGTATTGGACTTTCAATCAAGCCAAGTCCTATCACACCCTACTCATGCACAGTAGCATACTTGTCTAATATTAAATACTTTAAAAGGTTCTTCAGAAAATTAGTATTGAAATGTCTTGCTTGAAGAAGTGTCAAATTACCTGCACAATTAGAGCACATAGCCCTGCAGGTCAATGTGTTCTGGATGCACAGGGTTCAGAAACTACAAGGGGTCATGCATTCAGTTGTGTCTCAGAAAGCACTAGACAAGCAGTTGGGGAGGAGGCAGGATTTAGCTAGATAAAGGATCACACAACATCGCTGCTCAGGCCATTATTAAATCATCTACTGTACAGCTCAGCACTATGTGATACAGCTGCAATCAGATGTAGAGGACAACTCAAAATACAAAAAGAAGGCAATGTTGAACAGCAATCCGAATGAGACTTGGTCACAGAAGCATGCTTCACACAGACTGGTATTACTGGTGGAGCAGAATTTCTTTAGTGCCTATTCCTATCTAATGTACACTTGTCAAATGTCAAGCTGCTATTATCAGGATAGGATTGTGACTGCTTCCAACCTAATGCTGTGTGGTTGCCTTCGGACACAGAAGTGTGAGACAATGAGGAGAAGACCTTTTAAGCGACTGCAAAGCAGTCACATGAAAAATTCAGTACCTAAGGATGCCTTGTGTGTTTTTCTAAAGTGTTTTACGACATTGCTTGGGTTGACTCCCAGCATGAACTGCTGATTAGAAGGAACAGCTCAAGCAACTGTCATCAAATGAAACATCAATGACATCAAAACCGTACGCCCAGTGCTGTTCTAGCTTTGCCTCTAGCAGCAGCAAGTACCTTCAATACAATCTTCCCAACAAGCATGTAAATAAAGCCACACCTAATAATGCTGTTCTTTCTTGATTTATCAGATGAAATGCTGTTCTGTAACAGTAGATATGAAACTTTTCTATCATTCAAAGTAAACATATGTTAATTCCAGAAAGCTCTGTTTCTGAAGGGAAAAAAAATTAAAAAATTGTTTTCCTTCTCTGGCATGGAAGTAGTTCTACTAATAAATTAAGCTGCTACATGCAATATTTAGAACCGCTACCAACTCTGAAAACTCAGATAATTCCCACAGAGATAACATGTCTGTCATAAATTTCTCTTGGGTTATGGTGCCATTTGCCAACTAGAGGAGACCTTTAAAAAGAGAAGAGCTATTCAAGATTATTCTTTCAGTACTCCCACAGAAGTCAAGACCTGAGCAGCTTCTTAAATGTTGACAGAAGGCAGCATAGGACCAGTTAACACTTCAGCACATTTTTAATGCTCTTTTGACCTAGAAGCTTTCTGTGGAACCTAGAATAGGATTTATACCCACTCAATACAACATAAGTGATAGGGATATTAGAAGTAAGACCTTGCCAACGCTTCCAGAATAGACTTCACATCTAAACTAACCACATTCAGACAACATTACAAGTCCTGATGGACTATGGATTTTTGATGAAAATTAAGATGCAAGTTTTCTGTGGTCTGCAGTTATATTAGTATATTAACCTGTGCAGGTCATGCGCACTAGATTTCAACCACCCATACTATTCAGGCTTTGGAAATGTTTAGAGACATGTTTGACTTTGGCCAATGTAATTTTTGTGTGTCTACACCACTTCAGATTGTGAGAAAACCTGCCAGTGTGAACACTATCCAGCCTTGAGACTTGAGCACTATGTATTTTACAAATATAAATGACGCCTTAACACCCTAAATGATACTGCCTGCTGATCTATAAAGCCTGTGTTGCTGTGCTTACTATTCCAGGGGAGTGGCAAGCAGAATAGGTACTTGAGCATCCTTGTATTAGGTGACAAGAGCCGACTGTTCACTAGGTATTTAGGGTTGTTTGTAACACTGTCCTCCTGTCTGTTGACTCAAGTGCAATGGTAACATTCTTACACATAGCTGTTCTGCAACCAGTTTAGGATCCTTATTCTCTCAAATTTCCTAATCCCAAAGCCTTTAGGATCCTGGAGATCCATAATCTTCCCACCCTAAGTAACCCTGTCTTCAACACACCTAGAAATATTTCTTTCAACTCTTCTCACTCACCTTGTCTCAACTTTCCTCCCTTATGAATCCCTAATATACTCTAACTCGTCCCAACCCAGCACTACAATCCCTGCCCTAGTCCCAGCTCAATCTTCATTTTGATCCTTTCCACCTTTTATATTTCACTCCACCAAGTTCACTTTGACAACCACTTCCCAGTGATGCCAATACAGGCTTAATCTATAGAGCTGAGCCTGCCCTCTCTCCTTGTTCTAGTGAACCTGTAGCCCAGCGTTGGGTTCTCCTGTAGAATTGTAAAATTCAGACTTTAAATGCCACCTAGACAGAAACCTAAAGGGCAAGGAGAACATGACATAGAAAAGAAAGGCAATCTTAAATGATTTTTGAAAATCTCTATTGGAGTCTGCTCTTTGGTCCATAGTTGCCTGAGTGGGTGCTTAGTTTAAAGAACAAACTTTTCTTTTGTTGTGGGATTTTCCTACTAATTTCTTGCTAAAAGGAAAGAGAATGAAAAATGAGAGCTCACACTGCAGTTTGTGAATACTTTCAGCGTTAAACATTAAGGTCTTGAATTTCAGTGCTCCCTGTACTGGCACCTCATTTACTTGCATTATTAAGACAATCTGGAAATATCTATAGCATACAAGCACACACATGATTTTCACATATTCAAATAAATAATCTAAAATGAGGAAATACCTACAAAAGTAATCAGATCAGCTTGCAGTCTTACACTTAAGCAGCTTTGTGACTTGAGTCAAAATACTTAGATCATTCAGAGGAATATTTCTGTAATAAGTAAATAAGGCTTGCTTGCCTGCTTGCTATAAGAAAAAAAAAAGTCTTTGTTTCCTTTAAGCTTTTCCAATAAGCTTCACAGTGTGGCTAAGGGCAAGGTAACAGCTATTATCTTCTCAAAACTTCTAAAATTTAATATTTAAAATTTATTTTACCCTTTCTGCTGGAAAAAAAAAATCGTGTTAAACCAGAATCAGGTCTCTGTGCAGAAAGCTGGAAAAATGGTTCTAATACATAATAGGTAGTTTTTGTTGGGCGGATAGCATCCCTGGTCAGTTTTGTGTTTATGGCTCAGTACTAGTGAAACATTTTATTTTCACATCTTAAAAGATCATTTCAGGGCTGAACAAACACAGCAGATTCAGCAGCAGCTGGAATACAACTACTACTGTTCACCCTTTGGAAAGTTTATGAAAGCGCTGGCATGGTTCTGAAATATTAAAAGGTCTTCTGAAACTCAGAGAGAAAACAGCAATGTAAAATCAAGGGTCTGGTCTGGCTGAGTGGATAAAGTGCCATCCTTTTATACCGGGGACCTAAATCTTTCAAGCCAATATGTGGTATAGAATGGCTTTTATGGTCATTGGCTAGTGGCTGTGAATTCATATCAACAAAAGTAACATGATTCAGACCAGGACAGAGGAAGAAATCAAAGTGTAACAAGGCTTGTGTTATAAAAAGGCACAGTCACTCGCTTGGAAATAGTCTTGAACAGTAACACCTGACCCAAAGCTCTTGCTCCTGGGAGAGAGTTCAGCACACAATTTGCATTCAGACATTTCAGCTTGACTTAGCTCTATACATCTAATAAACTTCAGACTTTACATGGTTCCATATTTTATATGACTTCATTACCGCAGTACCACACCATCAAATTTTGATGCATGTATTCTTTTAACCCTGTGAGGTAAGGAATACTTTGACAGACATTACTTACACTTACACAGACATCTTAACTTGCAGCCAGAATATCCAGAGTGTTTAAAACATGCTGGCACTAAAAGAGGAAAATCATTAGTCCATAAAAAAGTTTGAACTTCAGCGTAGCAGCTCTGGCAGTCCTTGGGAAGCTGGCCAGCGCTCCAGATCCACCTCGGGGCATGCCAGCTCATCTCACGAAAGTGTTCCAGGCTGGGTCTTAAGAGAAGGCAACTTGATGATGCACGCAAGATTCGGGTTGAGGTCAAAATGACAAAACAACATCACTCTCCCCCCCTCAAGCCGTTACCCTCCTCAGCCACATCTTTAAGCACCTCTCCAACATTTCGTTTCACAAAGTTGGACAGCACTCAGGCAACATTCCCGTGTTTCGTGCCGGATGCTTTTGGGTAGCTTTACAATTTCCAAGAGAAGGAAAAAAAAACCCTTTCTTGTTGCTCCAATGGTTCTACAGTTTTTCCCATGTGAAGAGGGAGAAGGGAAGTGCTATTTAAAATTATTTTCAGTCTTCCCACCTGCTACAACCTAACAAGCAGCTATCAGCCTCGCCGTGCCGTTTCTCACTGGTGGGTGGAGGGAAGGCTCTTTTACGCAACACACTGCTCCCTCCCCACAGCCAGATAAGGGACTCTACTGATCCGTTCCTAACTGGTATCACTTACCCACTTATAAGTTCTCTTCACAAATATTTTAATTGCCAACAATTAGCTGCAGGTAGAGATGGAGGAAAGCCAAAAGGATGTTCAGGACTGGATACTTCCACTCTTCTAAACAGATTTAGTGCTAGAAAAGATGCAGGGCTTGGATGTGAATCTGGCATGAGTGATTGCACACTAAGTTTGTGTCTTAAATGCATGTCCCAGAACTCACCTCCATTGTCCTTCCCAAGGGCTTACCTGCTTGTCAACTCACAAATACTAATGTCACTTTCCTTCTTATTTTAAATGAGGTAAATGAGTAATTTTTTATATTTAGTTTTCTTTTATGAGAATTCCCTTTCAATGTTGCAGTACACCTTCTATGGATTTGGTTCGGTTCTGTGACACAGGAAATATCACAGTAGGTAAAACTCAGCTTCATCAGACCCAGGAAACCATCTCCTGCAGTGTAGAATTCACTGTTTGTGGTTGTTTTAAGAAGCAGTGTGAGATTCCTGCATATGACTGAAAAGAAACCAACCCTTAATATTATATGGGATAATAATTGATGGTCTTTTCTACTAGCTAATTTTTCAAACCCTTTTTAAATCTACTTTATCATTTGGGCATGACAAAAATCTTCTGATAGCGAATTCCAGAGTTGAAACGTGCTGTGTGAGAAAAAGTGTTTCCTCACATTTACCTTAAACTAGCAGCATTATAATTTCATCAGTTGGCCCCCAGTTCTTCAAACATTGTCAATAGAAAACACGGCACTTCATCTACTCTGTGCTATTTATTATTTTATATACTCTATAATTTTGTCCCTCAGTCATTTTTTTCTTCCCAAAGACCCATAATCCTAGTCTAATTGCTCTTCACAGAAAAACCTCTTCGTATCTAATCTTTGCTGCCCTTGTCTGTTTCAACATTTTTTTTTCTGTTGGAAAAAAGGAGGGGCAGAACTTCATACAGTATTCAGGACATGAGGTGATCCCGGCTTTATACAGAGGGAAAGTGATGTCTACTATTCTGTTCTTGATGCTTTCTTTGTTGTTCCTATGATCTTCAGCTTTCACTGAGCACCTTTCAAAGGGCTAACCACAATAACTCTAAATGTCTTTCCAAAATACCTATGCCTCATTTATGAACCCACAGCAGTGTAAAAATTGTTAGGGTTATGCTTTTTTTCACGCTACTTTTCATTTATCAGCACTGAGCTTTTTCTCCCATTTTATTTCCAACCACTCAGAATCACACAATCTATTTAACTTTTTGTTGTCAGTGTTAGATTTTGTCAGCTTGAAGAATTCTGTAGCATCAGACAAACTTGGTCACCTGCTTTTCCAAGTAATTTGTTATTATGATGAACAATGTAGGTCCCACCAAGATTCCCCCTTTGTCTGTACTGACTACTCTTTGCATTGTGAAAGCTGTACACCCATCCCTACACTTCACTCCCCATCTTTTCACCTTCCATTCTGCTTTTCTCTGTAACTGTAGTTAATATTGGATGGGGTTGACAATTTCATACAGCATTCCTGGTCCATTCTTCCCAATTACAAAGGAGTTGAGTGTAGTTGGTTTTATTTTATCTAAATGAATACAAAGCCACTTTGCTGACCTTTCACAGCCCAGAAGCATAGCAGCAAAATGAACCCACATCTTCTATCTAGTCCTGACCATTGAGCTTCATCCTTCTTTGTACCACTGCTGTTGAATGTGCTCAGGACAGTTCTACAGAGTTTAAGCATGTGTCACCAACTTTTTTTTTTCCCAGGAAAAGTGAGAAGGAATGCACACTTCAAAATGGACAGCAGTCAGTACCAGCAGTCAGCAGTCATCTTTCTGTTTGTCCATTCCCCACAGCCTTCCAGAGCATCAGAAAACCCTTGATTATCTCTACTGCATACCTTCATTTTCTATCTAATTTCTATTTAAATTATTTTTTTGTCTAGTTTGACTTACACAGCACAGAGATATAGAGGCTGAATGGGACAAATGTTTTTCTTTTTTCTTGTCTCCACTTTCTCCTTCATTACTGCTTCTACTTGTATTTTCTACATGGAATTACTTAGCTTCATATCCAAGTAAATGGTCTTGCAAATTTGAATGAGTCCATCCAAAACAAGAAAGAAAGAATTGTACACAACAAAATCCTGATGTTTAGAAAATCAGCACTTTGATTCATCATCTAGTATCCATTCCTAATGAAAATGAGTATTTTAACTAGCTGAATCAAAGCATATCTATGCTTACTCCTGCTCATCTTTATGGCTACCCCATTTCAGCAATTCACATTTTCACTAAGCATGTTGAGGATATGAAGAGACATTAAAACTTAGTGGTGTGACAACGTTGTGGAGGTGTATTAACTTAGTCGGCTTTCATGCTGACTCTGCAGTGATAAAAATGAGATGAACCAGTGGGTAAAAAATACATAGAGATATAATAACCAATCTGCTTCTTTCCTACTCATCTCTGGCTTCATGATGCTGAAAATCTCACTGATTCAGCCTGGGGAAAGAAATCTTTCCATAATCCTACAAGAGTTTACAATCTACCATACAAATAAAAGTAATATGGTAATCAGCAGATAAGCACAATAACACATGTGGCGTTAAATGAAATCTCTTGTTCTCTCATGGGGAGGAAGAGAGAGACTTATTTGTTCAATATACCATTATAAAATTATCTAGTTTTAGGGAGAAAAAAAACAACAGAGAGCACATTTTAAATTCTTATCTTTTTCTGGTTTTGTGAAACTTATTGATGAATAATTTAGAACTGTGTCTTAGCTATTCTCCTCTCTCTATAAAAATGTAATCTGACTTAATTATGTGTCATCACAGTAATAATAGTAAAAGAAATCCACTCCGGGGATGAGTAGAGCATATAGAGTTTTATGAAAAATCCAAAAGACTTTATTTTAATTTATATAAAGATGATTTTAGCACTTGAAATGCTTTTATTCATAAAATTGTTTCCAAGCATTTCACAGGCCTCCTACCAGTAAGGGGAGTTGCACAGCAGATGAATACAAAGGGTGGTGGCAGCCTTGGTTAAAGGCTGACAGGCTGATCGTAAAGCTTTTATACACTCATTCACAAACTTGAGGTTGTTAAGGAATATTTTAAACATCAGAAAGGAAGAGATGGAAAAATTCTATTAATCCAAGGCAAATCTATTTAGTTGACCCCTATCCATGCCATGTCAACAAATCCATGCCGCGCAATTAATTAAAAACAAGATTAGCAACGCCTTTTGCTGTTGTTTCCTCAGCCAAGTGGAGAAATGGGTAAGGACCATTTCAAATGAGATCACGGCGAGACAGTATTCAAAGCTATCTCCTAAATCCAAATTCACATATATGCATTTTCATCAGAAGCAAAGCAGATTGGACACAAAAACAGTGACTCAGAGGTGTAATGTCATAAAGAGTACAGCCAAGGGCAATAAACATTGCATCAGAGGATAACATTTTTATTCCATTAAGGTACAGTCGCACGTATCACCATTCTGTCACTAAATGAGAATAGTCACAGTGGCTAAAACTATGTATTTTCTTACTGAGAGAGACAACCAACTACAGAAAATGAAGCAAGTAGCTTTCCTGCTCTACATGAACACCCTTTCCTGCATGCAAACTACAGAGATCCTCTGTAAAAAGTCATATTCAGAACATTTTGTACTGGAGTTATACTATCTTTATGTTCAAGTCACACATGCCTAGGGAGATTACAGTATTTCCTGATGGAGAAGGAGGTGACAACCAGGTAAGATAGCCATACCGTGGAAAAATGAAAGTTTAATAATCAAACAATAACCCAGCTCATTAACAGTAATTGCCTCTGTCCTCTGAGAGCTGACACAAAACCACTTTGATTTTTAGCATGGAACATCTACCTATTCTGAGATGCAATCTTTAAAATGCAGAAGGCTAATGTTATATATATTTCAAATATTAATGCAGGAAAAACTAATTTGTACATAACATATATTCATTACCGAGTAGACTTCCCTAGAACTACCATGATTTATTTCTAAGAGAATCCACACAGGATGATTTAAAAAGAGAAGTTGCTGGAAAACAGTATTCTAAGATAATTTCCCCTTGTTAGTCCTTCTATCCTGGAAGGTTATACCAGACATTGGTTGCTGAATGGACTGCTGTTACTGCAGAGCGGCCCGAGTTTTGGCCGGCAATCTAAGCTACTTCAAGAAAGTTCAAATGGGCCAAGCTAAAAAGCAAAGCTCGGCTTTCAAAAATGAACAATGATTTGGGGCAATCAATTAAAAACTCCTTCAAATGACTTGAATTTAAAGAGGAAAAATGATCAGAAGGCCAAACGAGCAAGCCAGTGCAATGAGCACTCTACTGTGCACTCTCTAATCACTCTGGGGCAGCTGTTTAGTACCAGCCCTCTTTCCTTAAGAGCCTTTTGAAAACCTTTATGTTTTGCCACTTACACTTGCCAGCCATGGCTTCCTCTCTTTCTTCTCTTTATTTCAGACAAAAGATATATTATTGCCATTCTTTTGTTACGGTTAAATAATTAATGTACTGGGACATCTATTCATATCACAGTCTCAGTAGCGAATGGCCTTTGCATTGTTTCGTCTTCTAGCAATATAAGCAACTTGGAAGTATTATTGTAATATAGATTAAAAACTGTTTTCATCCAAACTGAAATTCCTTTGCATACACTCTTTCCCAATCAATATTCCTTTTGAAGCTTTAAAAGCAGATTTCAGTTCAGATTAGAGATTTAGAGAAAAACTCATGGAGGTTTTCATGATACAGAAGCTAGTTCAGGCTACAGCGGAAACTTGTTTTCTTTTATGACAAAATTGATTCGCTGCAAACAATAACTAACATGCATGTGAAGTCTGTATACCATTCCCTTACTGCTATCAGACTTCCACACATTCAGGGGGAACAGAGGAAACTGTAAAATATAAGACACTTAAAGTTTTTGGTGTTTGATTTGCTGATTTGCATTATATATATTTATTTTTTTTAGGTTCATAAACAGTGGCTTTATGAAAAGTCAAAAGGCAGAATGAGTATTACTAAGTCAATTGCATAGCAGGTTTCATTGCATACCATACTGGAACAAAGCAAAGCTAAAAATGGACTAAAACAATGGGCCCAGAAAGAGACACACCCTCCCAAAAAAAACCCACAACACCCTTAAACAGGCTGAAAGAGCTGCCATTGCAGAATGAATTAATTCACTGAAAAGTTGATGCTGAAAAGAAACAGAAATTAGTAGGCTGAATTGATGGGTGTCACTTCTCCCTTTAGCAATGCAGAATTCAGAAGTAAATTGGGTGCAGACTGTAATCACACTCACAGAATGATTTGAGTTGGAAGGGACCTCAAAGCCCATCTAGTTTTAACGTCCTGCCATGACCAAGGACACCCTCCACTAGCCCAGGGTGCCCAAAGCCTCATCCAACCTGACCTTGAACACTCCCAGTAATCCAGGGGCAGGCCCAGCTTCTCTGGGCAATCTGTGCTGGGGCCTCACCACCCTCACAGGGAAGAATTTCTTCCTAATGTCTAATCTAAACCTCTTTTTGTTTAAACCCCTTGGCCCATCGCTCCCTGCCCTTGTAACCAGTCCCTCTCCATCTTTCCCGTAGCCCTTTTAGGTACTGAAGGCTGCTGTAAGTTCTTCCCAGAGTCTTTTCCAGGCTGAACAAGCCCAACTCTCCCAGCCTGTCTTTATAGGAGAGAGGGACTCCAGCTCTCTGATTGTCTCAATGGCCCCTGGTTTCTCTCCAACAGGTCTATGTCCTTCTTAGGTTGATGACCCCAGAGCTGAACACAGAGAGATGCACAGAAAAATGTGTTGAATGCACAGTTGTTTACTGTGCATCCACGGTCCTCATTCTTCCCCCACTTTCATCTTCGATTCCTCATTTATTACTCAATTTGGTGTTTCAATTGACATGAAAGTGAAAGTGAGACTATCAGGAAGCTGAACTTTATCTGAAGATTTCTAGAAAGAGTTGGGATTTTTTTTTTAGTAGGATTTAGTACTTTTTCTTTAACCCCATCCTGCTGCTGTAGGTTAGCTGCTAGTAGGCTGCTAGATAGGTAGGATCTTTAAGATTTTAGGATTTAGGTAAGTAGGATCTAAATCTTAGGATTTAGACACCTAGCCTTAAGCAACAAGAGCTTCTTTTTTAAAGACTTTTTAAAAACTCTAAAGACACCTATTTTTCTCTAGACCTCTGGGAAATCACATGGCCCATGCTTGCACTATGACTGTCGGATGGATATAGATATATATAGACATATATATATATGTCGCCTTGTATGCTGCATATGCAGTTATGTTTTATGGGAAAAATCAGCATACTAAAGAACCAGCAGATGCTTCACATGTTCTAAAACATGCAGCAACCTACAAAACTTTGTTTTTTGATTGCATTAACTTTTCAGTAAAAGTCATTCACCTCAGGAAATTATCATGAAAAAGCATGATTTTAGCAGCATGATTCCAGATTGCCACATAAGGCAGTACACAGAGATAGTTTAGCAGAAATCGATGCACTTGCAGCATCTTCCCAGGGCTTTAGAATTTCATGGCACAATAAATGTAGGCCAACCAAAAGCTCCTAAGGCTAAATGTATGGATTGGACATTACTACTACTACAACTCTATTAATAGGTTCACTATTGTTAAAGAAGTTTTAAGGAATTAATGTGGTTGCTCAGATTCTCACAAGGAACCTACTAAAGCTCATTACTAGTTGATGGGAGATTAATGTTGTGGAAAAAGGAGAGACTTCATGGAATTTATTAGCTTGCAATGAGACATCTCTGAGATAGAATGCAAAAGGGGTTAAAAGACTGCTGCAAAGTCTCCTACCGGGATAACTTGTTATACAAAATGGTAAGTGCTAAAAAGCTTTCAAGTACTGCCTCACCTGACAAGGGTGGGAAAGTATGTATTATCTGAAAGGCAGACCATATTTTTGAGCAGTAAGGAGGATGATTCTCTTTTGGCTTGCAAATGTCTACCTATCAGATAGGAGGGGATTTAAATGGGAGTGTTCATTTGTCTGCTGCTGAGACAGGCTTACAGGGAACAATTTTAACAGACAGCAGAAAGATAGCTAGAGTAGCAGGAGTTCATCTTTTTTCCATTATAGAAGGTCTCACGTCCTTGTCTCTCCTTCTTCTCCCAAAATAAAATAAAAAAAAAAATTAAAAATGTTGAAGATAACTCTTCTTCACCATCATCACTAGGAGCTGCTGGATTCATGCTAATTTTAAATGTCAGACTACTTATTAAACTTCCCTTATTAAACCCATAGGATCAGAGCCTTTAGGTCATTAACTTCAACTTCAGACCAGCAGCCTTCAGGAACAAGGCTGTGGACTTGGAGTCCAGTGATTAGAGTTTTATAATATACAAGAACAAACACCTCTCTGGGATAAAAATGACCTATTTATGAAGTTACATATTATATACACTGGATTTTCTAGTGTCCTGTTTCAGTGACAAGCTATGGAACTTTCCTACTGTGTTAAAGGTTTGGGTTACCTCAGGAAGGATGAATTAAAAAGTAGGAAATTTCAGAAGGTATGGGAGCAGCCTGAGCACATGGGACAAATCTGAAAGTGATGGACTGTGATGCTGTGTGCACGACTTGCCCTGGATAATGTTATAACTGCATCTTGTCTGTTTAGGTAATAATATTTTAGGTGTTACATCACAGGAGGATTGAGGTTTGAAAGAACATCTTTAAATCATCTAGTCCACCCCCCTCCAGGCGGGATCAGCTAGACTAGTATTGTATCCAGATGGGTTTTGACTCTCCAAGGATGGAGACACTACAAACTCTCTGCATAACCTGTTCCTGTGTTTGACCAAACTCAGAATTTACTAAAAAAAAAATAAATTTCTTCTGTTCAGATGTAATTTCTTAAGTTTTAATATGTGTCCATTTCCTCCTGTCATGTCACCAGGAAGTAACAACGAAATGCCTGGCTCCCTCTTCTGTATTCCCTCCCTTCATTACACACACTGATAAGATGCCCCTGAGCCTTCTCGTCTTCAGGATGAACAGTCTCAGCTCTCTCAGCCTCTTCACATATGAAAGATATTTCAGTCCCTTAATAATCTTTGTGTGCCCGTGCTGGAGTTGCTGCAGTATGTTGGTGTCTCTTTACTGAGGAGCCCAGAACTGGACACATTACTCCATCTCCTGCCTCACCGGTGCTAAGCAGAGGTGAAGATTACCTCTCTTGATCTTTTTCCTGTGAGGATGCTTTGCTAGGTCATGGTTGTCTTGCTGTCCACCAGGATGTCAAGGTTTTGCTCAGCAAGCTGCTCTCCAGCCACTCAGCCCCCAGCTTGTTCCACTGCATGGGGATAACTGTCCCAAGAGACAGGGCTTTGTATTACCCTGTGTCGAACTCTGTAAGATTCCTCTCTGCCCATTTCTCCACCTTGTCATGGTCTGTCTGAAGGTGGCACAACCATCTGGTGTATCACCCAGTCCCCTCAGTTTTGATCATCTACAAACTTGCTGAGGGTGCATGCACTCCATCTGTCCACCTTTTTCCCAGTAAGGTTATGTGAGATGTGAACTCCATCCTATGTGTGCATGTGTTTCCAGCACCCACCTTAACATGACCCTAAATTTCATGTGGATATATAGCTTCATATAAGATAAATTAATAAAAAACCCCCCTAGAAACTATGTTCTGTAAATCTTCCCTACCCCTCAGAAACTACAAATATCAGACCAGAGGAGTGACAGTCAAACATTAAGAAAAGAAGAGGAAAAGAAAAAAAGTAGGCTGGAAGAAAAAGATCATTCCTATAGAAAAAATGAGGTCTTCTTTGCAAGAAAATCAGGAAATCTAAAACATTAATGAAAAGTATGAAACTAAAATTGATTTTTTAAATTTCACCAACTTTATATGGACAAATTTGTTCAAAATTGAAGTGGTTAAATTTGACTTAGCTTAATACTTTTCTAGTATGTATTAAATTAAACAAAATTAAGGTCTTCTTTACTTCTAACAAGGCTGTCTACACAGGGATTTAATGCAGCTGAAGTCTGAACTTTAACATTTAATTTGGATTGACTTTCCTAAATGTCCCAATGCAGAAGAGTCCTATTAGCTTCCACAGTGGCAAAAATTAAAACCAGACAACAGGCAATGGATGCTAGCCAGGTAATGGTAAAAAGTAATTAAAAGAAGACAAAGAATCTTTCCAGAAGGAAATATGAGAAGCCACAGATTCTGGCCAAGAGGTGATCAAAGCCGTTACCAGCATACAGGAAAAGAGCCAGCAACAGATGAAGGGTAATCATAAAACAGATCACATACTGTCAGTTAGAGACTGGCATTGCAGAAGATCTGGAGCACACAAAAAGACACAGAATTACTGTTTTCAAATGCCCAGATGGAACTGGCAAAAAGGAAGAGAAAAAAAACCAGCTAGACTATTACAGATAGTCAAAGAAATATGAGATTTTAATTTTTTAAAAACCAGAAAAAGCTTTTAAAAAAAATAATTAAGAGACATAGTTAATGAGCCTTTAGAGCTGCAGATGTGCCCACATTGGAAGATTCTAGAATTGCCTTGTAGAAGGGAAGGACACTTTGGTTACAAGTAATAATGACTCTGGGGCTTTTCTCCTTTATTTCAGGGCACAACAAAAAGACAGTGGCGTTCATATTGTACCTGCTGAGGTAACATGGCTACTCAGTACCTGTCAGGTAAACAGTGGTTGATCCACATTGTGCTTGCTACCTATTTCTACCAAGTAATAGATTGTACAGAAGGGAAAACTGAGCAGGATTTCTGATATAAATAGATTCCAAAAATAAAGGAAATTCTTAGCCAAACTCATCATGCAGCACCATATGTGTATGCTTCGACTTCTTCTAGAACAGTTCTCTGCACCTGTACAGAGCCTCATTACAAAGAATTTACAGCTTCACCTGTTCTCCGGATGGGGCACAGTGACCGAAAAGTAAAGCTACAGCTCCACCGATGGGCTCTTCAGTCAACTCATGCTGCTCCTTATTACAAACGGCCCCAGGGAAAGACGAACTAGCCAACTGACACACTGAGTAGCCTCTTTCTATGATGCTCATCACATCATTCTTCTGTAAACAAAAGACTTCTGAAATGCTGCCTTTCCAACCTTACAAGCGAAATGGGACAGCTCTTTTGAGGGATTGGCCTTTGTCTTACTCTGCAGAGTGAAATACGTTTTAAAAGGATAACCAACAGATATATTTTTCCTGAAAAATTTCTGAAGCTGTAACATAAAGCCAAATCAAGCAGATCCAAATCAAACAGAGCCAAATCAAGCAGATAAACAGGTTTCCATAAGGCACCTGCCTCTTCATTTCCATGCTCAGGCCCAAAGCAAGACATGAACTCTAAGCTTCACCCTGAAGACTCCTAGGTAGTAGAGCACAGCAAGCTGTGTGAAAATCTCAGACTTTAGTGATACAGCAGTGCAGACTACACCAGTGAATTGAATAGTTCAGAAGATCTAATATGAAGAAAACAAACTAATACGAAGTCTCAGTATTTGGGTGAGAAGAGTGTGGCACAGACAGAACCTGATAAAACCTTGATTCAGCCTCTCTGTCCAAGACAGTTCTCAGCTTAGCTGACAGCTTGGTTTGCCATTTATGAGGCACAGGCTACATGCAACTATACCTTCTATAGCCACCACTAGAGTGCCAGAAGAAATATAGTTTGTAACCAAATTTATGAGATACCTGCTCTTAGGTGCTTCATCTATTACCTTGCTAATGTTTCACACTTCATAAAATCAAGAACTAAATCCAACCATATGCAATTTATTCTTCCCTAAATTAATTAACGGCAAAAATACTTATTTATTTCCTGCCATTGGTATAATCTGGTTGGCTTTTGAGACATCTGTAAAAGGAAAGCTGTTAAGAGAGACAATCACATCTGACAAAGAACATGTTAATGGTATAAGGCTTTCTAAAGGGAAGTGGTTTTGACAGATTAGAAATTATAGCTTTGTATGGATACTACCCAAGTTGTCAGCCCCTCTTCCCACAGTAACAGCAGGCTCTGTTAAATTTGAGGAACACTCTGTCTGCTCATCATGTTATAGAAAATCAACCTCTAGCCATATCTGGGTCATTTCCTACAGTGAAAGACTCAGAAACAGAAGGTAAAAATTCCCCATTTGGCATCTTAATCTTCTATTAATGATGCAACCTGCACTGTACCATCTGAAAAACATGAATCAACAGTGAGCCCACCCTTCCACAAATAGAACTGTTTACCCTATATTGTGGTGATCTTTCTCTTTCTAATTGCTTCTTACAGATTTTTAACAGGCACTTTAGTCCTTAAGTGTAAAATTTGCATTCAAACTACTGTACAAAGAAATACTAACAATGATTTTGAAGTAATTCTTTCTAACAAAGAGCACAGACTTCTGATCACACACCATCAGAGAAGATGGAAGTGTACATGGAGCGTTTTTGTTATCTCATTAGCAGCCATTAGAAACCCACAGGGGGAACATAATGACCAGTGGAAAAAGGGCAGAGCAGACTTCAGTGAACAAAACAGATGTTTAGTGCATATAGATATTATCCAACACCAGCATCAAACTAGTGAGTTTGGCCATTTAGGGCATCTCCTAGGAAACCATCAGATAACATTAAAAGATATTGACTAACATAAAAAGAGCTGCAGGGGAAACGGTGTATATTTGATAGAAATGGGATGTGTTTCTAAATGCAGCAGTTCTAATTTCTGCTGAGGAGAAAAATTGGATCTATTTTTCTAGATGCATATTGTGGGTTCGGTTAAAAGGCTTAAAATTTGCTGTACGTTTCCATATCTTGACATTGCAGTCTTTAACTAAGCAGTGTATAAAACGCAGTGCAAGAGCACAAGGCAAAGCAAAAAAATATAAAAAATATCTCTTAAATATGTTGCAACTTGTACGACACATAAAATTGTTTTGTTGTTCTTGTTATTATTTTCTTTTTGCTGCCAGTTCTTTCTGGCTGGAATTTTCCAAATAGTCTGAGTTATAAAACTGACAAAGGTATTGGCCACTTAATTTTCTTTATGGTCCTTTGAGGAAACCTTATTCACATTATGCCAAAAAACACTGTAATTGACCAGGACCAACTGGTAGTACGTCCATTGCGCCATGTAAAGTATTCTTGTTCACAGCCACAACATTTCATCTCTCTGTTTTGTCCAGGAAGAGAAGGCACTTGATTCACTAATATATTCTCATTTCCTCTATCCCATTGTGTGTCTGATCAACAGTGTTTCTTTTTAGAGTGTTAAGGACACCTCTCCCACTGTCATTATTGTTTTGCCCTCTCTGCAGTCAGCGAGTGGAAAGGTTAGCTCCAATTTGGCTAATGAGAACTTTGCTGATCTGTTCAAGTTGGCTGTTACACCTTTTGGGCATGACCAATCAGAGCATAAAGTGTCAGGAGATTTGTTGTCTCTCTCCAGCTCTGGCGAGTAACTTCCTGTGGTCTACCAGACCATCAACGCTCCCTGCCCAGTTCTCTGTATCTGTGGCAGGGGACAGTGGCACATACTCATTTCTAGATAAATCACCAAGTATCCATGCGTGTTGTGTTCCTTCTTCAGTTTGGTACATTTGCTTAATGTGTTCAGGTCAAGTTGTGCCATCATTTTAGGTAACTTCATAAAATTAGGAGGAAGGCTATAATTTAAATGCAGGGAAAGAATATGAAGAGGGAAACACTCCATGAACACTGGTATTTATTTTTTTCTGAATTGAGAGTCATCTACAGCTGCATTGGATCAATAATGGTAGTTTTAAAGGCAACCAAGCCTGCCCCTGCACGCCAAGGAGCTAAGCCTGGTAGAGAGTTGGGGAGAATCAAAGAGCATATAATGGATCCATTGCTGAAAAGATCTGCCCTCTTAATCCTATACAGCTGCCCCAACTTTCCCTAGCTCCTGTATAGAACTCCTGTGTATTTTCCGTGTTTTTCTGGGAGGCTGTGCACATTAGTGTGCAGAGAATTGGCACAGCACCATCCCATTGCTTAAGTGCCCCTATTTTGGGAGGTGATTGTCATCTGGCTAACTCAAGGACCGGAGACTTATGAAAGGACAAAGATCTGCCTTCTTATAATTTGACCCAAGAGACTCAGTTATATAACAGACAAGCTATCAAAAAAAAAAAAAAAACCTCTCTGAAATATAAACCTAGCTGAACTTCTTTTCATGTTTGTATTTTATTTTCCAGATGGAGCACTGCCAAATAACAGCTGCATAGACAGTTAAGCTTGATCATTTACAGAACTGCAAAGGGTTTGATTGATCAGCTTAGATGTCAGCAATTTTGTAATATGCTTGGGCACCAAAGGAGCAGAGCAGGTTGGGAAATGCAAAGGGGAAAAAATAATTGTGTATTCTGATTGTGTCTTTCACACAAAATTACAAGCATTTTCAACAACAAAGTAATTCACTTCATCCAATAGACTGTCTGCAAGTTCAGGACAATAAAACTGAAGAGCATCTTTAACTGACAATTTAAGCTCAAATCATTTTTGACTGGCAAGGTGTGGTATCATCCAGAAGAATTGATGCTATAGTAGTAGCTTCAAATTACGGGGTTATAGTGTGTCTACTCAAAATGCAGCTCCTATCAGGGGAGATAAGGGGAGGAATAGGAAAGAAATGGATAGCAATAAATGCTTTCTGTAAGCTCTACAGTTAATTAAGGATAAGAATTTGTATACATATTTATACTTGAGTAGAACTCAGAATAAAAATTAAAATGGAAGATTTTGACTGACACAAGTACATATTGTAATTCTCCTTTCAGCACCATTTTCCTACTCAATTCTCCACATGATTTTTTTTAAAAGATGTCTGGGGGAAAAAAAATGCATCTCCCTGTCAGCAAAGGAAATTTGAAACAATGTTGTTTTCTGAAAATGGTGGTTTGCTGAAATTACATGTTTGTGTTAAGCCAACCCATTCCACCCCCTACCCAAAAATAATTCAAGGCAGGTTGTTGTGTCAGCAGTTGTCAGTCTTTGTTAGCAAGCATAAGGGCTGAGATAACCACTAATGTCCTTCTCTAGCTGATGAGTATAAAGGGCATTAAAAGCAGAGACTAAAACTCAGGATTTTGGAAATAAAAACGTTAAGATCTCTTCCAGGTTTTCTATGAACAGTAGAAATGTTAGCACATTTCATAACGAGCTTCTCACCCCAACAGAGCTAAATAACCTACACGTCCACCCAACTGTAAGAGTTCATTAAATAATACAATAAATCATGCAAAAAGAACGACATTGAAAATTCCCCAGTAGCTTAAACAGAAATGATCCACTAATACAAGAATATACATCTAACAAGTTAGAGGCATGTGAGATTATAAATCCCTGAATCAAGGTGGATGGGTTAAAAGTTAGACCTAAGCAGTAATCAGACCCTGGTTATTCCACCCAGAAACCACCTCTTAACATTTGTGGACTAAAATCATAGAATTACTGCTTCCCATCACAAATAACTGATATTTTTTACTCACTGGGGCATTCATATCAACACAAATGCATCCAGCGCTCCCCACAGGATCAGCAGGAGTGACAAACTCAGACAAACAGGAATCCATTTTGTCCTATATCCTGAGAGCACTGATATTGGCTTTTCCTCAGTTCCTATCAGAATGGGTGTATTGCTTCTCCAAATGATGTGCCTCTTTTGTCAGAAAGAAGGAAAGTTTCACAACTATCTCAAGATTCAACATGAGAACTACCTGTCACTTCTATTCAACTATTTGTTTAAAAAGGGACACACAAAGACATTGATGAATTATCTGAATGTTTTCATAAAACCACAAGTGTTTTAATTCTTCTTTAATGTAAACTCTTTAATTATGTATTTTCTATGCAAGAATGTGCATTTCTTTTCATTAGTATTCATTTTCTTGCATCTGTGCAGATATGGTATATATCATATATATCTAGGTTTAGGATATAAATCCCTAATTGGGTTTAATGCTTTAATGTTGCACACTAGCAAGGTTGTTTAAAACCAATTAACCCTTAGGATCAGCTGATTGCATGGAAATTAGAATGGCACTTCTTTGCTCCTTCCCCCTCCCACATGTCTCACCCAAACACAGCCACTTCAGAAGTAAGCATCTACTCTCAAGAGCTTATCCTGGAGAGCTGGGTCTCCTCTGCAGTGAACAGCAAGAAAAAGGCATGATTTATCTTACAATACTTATCTCAGGATAGGGTCAATTGCCCTCTGCACTGTTTTCATCTTGCCATTGACTTTACAGGAAGCTTAAAAGAATTCACTTAGAGAAGACATCTAACTTCTAGATGGATAATGTTAATCGAGGTGAATCCTTGCTGGATGTCAACATATGATTGCTTCAATGCTGGCTGTCTTATCCGAAATGCCACCTCCATTTTCATTGTCATAGATGACTCTGACTGTAAGGTGCAGATCAAAAGATACAGAAGATTGGGATCTGTTTCCTTTGTAATGTGGATTTGCCTGAGATACTGTGATTACTATTTCTATACAAGTGGTGTCCAAGATACACTTGTGCACTATTAACAGAATATTTCTATCCACTGTTCACATCTATTCACTGTTCAGCACCATCTCCAGTATGTTCCAGAGCTTGGCATTTTTATTGTATTAGTGTTTATATTTTATCCATGATTTTTCTTCTCATAAAAAAAGCTACCAGCCAAATGCTTCCTGGCTGATTGCACCAGAGCTTGACTATGTCTGGCTTTCAATCACAGTTTCACCATCACTCTGAAAACATCCTTGGTCTTCTGGGTAACACAAGCCCTGTGGCAAGCTAACCTATTCAGAGAAAAGGTCGACTAACTGTCGAAGCAAAGCACAAAGAAAGCAAAACCCGCTGCACAGCTGAGAGCTGTGAAGTTGCCAGGAGGCTGGGGAGCTCATGCAAAGAAACTCCCTGTCTTCCACTCTATGCTGTGCTTAGGTCTCAGCATTTTTAAACCCTTAGATTTCCAGACGCTCTCCTCACTTTAAATAGCAAACAGGAATCAATTTAACTGTCAGCTGGAGAAAGCACTCAATATGTGAGACAAATGGGGATTTGGTTTGGGGCCTGGGGGTGGGAGGCAGTTGTCTGAGACAACTTCAGAAGACAACTGCATAAATAATGCTAAGCTTTTTTTCCCCTACCATATTTCTAGGTTTCCCAAGGAAGTCATCAAGGAGAATTTGACAGCAGTCACCAGCCTGGGCCTACGTACAGTCTGCCAGGGTGTGAAAAACTGAGAGACGTAACACTTGAGAATACCTGAAGAGAACGATCCTGCTGTGGATAGGAGGTCTCCATGATCCTGCCCACACCGATTCATGACAAGGGAAAATCCTGCTCTGCTCTGCCCCAATCTGGGCATCATGAACCAGCTCTGCTTGCTGTAAATGCATCCAGGTCCAGCAAGACATTCACAACAGCTGAGTCCTGGCAGTAGAGCGCAGATAAAAAAAGCTGTCGGAAAGCCATTTTGATGGCAAACACTTTATCCTCTGACACAATACAGTTGTAAGTTATACAGGAATTTCACAGCATGTAATAGTAATATGTGCAAGGTAAAAACTTAAAGTCATTAGCAGTATAATTTATTAGTTAAGTTGTGCCAATGCCTATCAATCAGACTTTAAGGTTGGTTCCAGAGAGGTTTTTGATCTTCCTCATATTGCTTTGCTTTTCTTCTTCCATGGCAGCATTAGCAGGCGACAGTTACATTATATATCTACTCAGTGCTCTGGTGAGAGACCATTATGTTCACAGATCATTACTGACATCCTGACATTTGTCATCTCCTTTCATAGCAGTTAAATCTTGCTTTATCTGTAAATGTCACCACGTCATTTATTCATGAAAAGGGGTCACATTCCCAAAATAGTACACTCAGCTTTTAAAAGGGAAGTTGGTTTTATTCACTGTGGTAATCCTTGGACAAACTTCACTGCTGCTAAGTACTTACTTTTTTCCCTGTGCAGCTGTTTACATCTCCACATACAGATTTCAGTTTTTGTGGGTTGGTTGTTGGGGTTTTTCATTTTGAAAATAAAACCCTAACAAGAAGGCAAATGATCTGGATGAGAAAAATAGCTGTTTATTTTTTCAGCTTCCTACATTTAATCCACATGGATTTATCAGCACCGAATTTACTGTTGCGAAGTATAATTTCAATTTGACATCGCACTGGCTGAAAACCCACTGGTTGACTATTTTTACTAAGGCTTTGGCATGTAGTTCTCAGCTGGACTGTGTTTCAACCTCACAGAAACGTAGTTTAAATAATCCTTGATAATAATACTTTCTCTTTTTCGTCGTCAAAGGTCTTGAAAGTTTAATTAATAAAAGTCTAGGCCCACCCTGTGAGATATATGCACATTCTTGTCTAAAAAGTAGAGAAAAGAAACAGAGGCTGAGGCAAGCAGGATTCATAAAGGACTCTTACTGTGTTCTTGGAAGAAATGAATCAATCCCACGTGCAGAGACTGAATTTAGGAGGACAGAGGCTCCCTCTTACACTGTTTATGAGCCAACATATGTCCTTCCTGCAATAGGATTTCCTTTATCAGCTAAGTTTATATCATGCTTCCCTTTCATACTTGTTCATACACTAACATTTTAGTAGATGTCTTGGGGGGGTAGTGTTTTCCTGGTATTTACGGATTTCTCTTTCAAGTTTTAGTTCAGTTTTCCCTTGCACCCATTTTAACAGCCAGGTGTATCACCTGGAGCTTTGTCTTACCCAGATAATCATTGTAGTCTTAGCACTATTTTGGAAAAAAATGGGCTACGGACAAATTTTAAGGTCAGATTCTATGGTAGCATGAATTATCTTAACAGTTTGCATCTAAATGTATATTTATGTATGTATACACATATTTATATCTAGTGATCTGCCATCTTGAGGTTTTGTACAGTGATAAAAAAGTAGCAGCTCACTTTTCTATAGTAATTTCCAAATCATTTTACAAGCCATATGAAGTATATGCAGCAATTACTTTTCACACCACTCACAGCAGCTGCTTTATGAGCTCAGCAATGCTACACAATAGCTGAAGGTAGAAAACAATAAAAACTAAGGCCTGAGTTTACCAGGGGGGCTAAAAGGGCTGCAGGTCCTCCATTAATGTTGCTCCCTGAAGCATATAATCAACAGCTGGATCCATTTCTGAAACTGCCACTTCTCTTTGAAAACAAAGAGAATAATTTAAGTAAACTGAACAGTATCATAAAATAATAGAATAATTCGAGTTGGGAGGGACCTCTGGAGGTCATCTTTGCTGAAGGCAAAACCACATTAGATCAGGTTGCAGAATTTTGTCCAGATGAGTTTTGAATATTTCTAGAGAGCATCAACAATGTATTTGCTTTGACATACCTCATGGTGAAAAAAAAAATCATTCCTCATACCTATTCTCAGTGACCTGTGTTCTAGTTTTGGACCTTTGCTTTTCATCCTACTGCCACACACCTCTAAGGATACCCCACAGCCTCCTCATCTGCAAGCTGAAAATGCCCATCTCCGTTAGACACTCATACACCTTGTTCTCCAGCTTCCTGACCAACAGTGTCCTCCACTGGATTCCCTCCAGTTTGTCCATGTCCTTCTTTTAGTGGGGTGCTCCAGAAAGCACGTGTGTGGATGCTGTCTGGTTTGCCATTTCACACGTGTTAAATCAAGGGGGAGAATAATTTCTCTCACTGCAAGACAGCACTGCTGAGGTGAAACCCTGGTCCTCCAGGTGTCACTGGCAAAAACTTCTGTGCATTTCATCCAACAAGTGATTCAGGTTGCCATAGTTTCTGCTTCAAGTTTTCAGTGTCTCTTTTCCTGCCAAGTTTCCTGACACTTTTTTTCCCCAGCATGTCTTTACAACTTCCAGTTATGTGATTTTTGAGACCAGCTGGAACATAAATGCTCAGAGCTGAAGAATAAATAAAATGGTTGCTCTCAAAAAGTTAACAGAGAAAATTCTCCTCCGTGCCAGCTATTTGTTGAAGTCAGGGTCATTACATCTACTTAAACCAGCTGAGAATTTCATCAAGTATTTGACCACAGCTTCCAATCACACCAGGTGTGGGACCAGCTTTCCTGGGGAAATCTGTAGTATTCCAATTATGCTGAGTACTCAATTTAGACACACGCTTACATTTAACAGTATTGACTATATTGTATTTTCCAAACAACCTCTCTCCCCTACTGAAGATTGGCTCCTGAAATTTGTCTGTATAGTACTTTTTGCCAAAACAACAAAGGAGGTCACAGAATAAACCTTTATTTGTAACTATTATATTTGAAAGACTGCTGTATCAATGGAAGAAGAAGAAGAAGAAGAAAAAAAAAGTTACTGCACAGATTTGTACAGGATTTATTAAGAATAGAGTTATGTCCATAAAACTTGCTGAATAGCTTTACTGGATGTTCTAAAACAACCTCTACTTAATGCCGGGCTAGCCTTCAGGGGCAACTGTTTCCCTTCAGGATCTCTACTGATCATGTTGTGCAAGACAACAGATTTACTCTAAAGAAACACAAACAACTTTTTCCTCTTGAGATGAAGGGCAGCACATTGTTTAAAGATTTCACTACAATGAGTCAGAGTAAGTGATGATAATCAAAAGGAGAGGGAGCAGGGCTCCGAAAGCTTATTTTGCTGTAGGTGTACTTTGCCATGTGAAAAACATAATGGATGTAATTCTGGTTTCGTACAAGCCAATGGGAGGTTTGTCACAGGCTTGAGTCGTGTCAGACATCGACACCGTTTCTCAGGCTGACAGGAGTTTTCCTACATACCATGCAGTGTTCGTGGTGAGAACTGAAAAAGACCACAATTATCTTTACTTTAGGTTACAGGAAACCATTTTTTTCTTTTTTTCCCTCCCTCTCTCTTTGCTTTCTGCTTCTGGATTTTTGTAACTTTTTTATTTGCAAGTGACAAATGGCAGAAAGACTGCCTTCTGCATTCAAGGACTGGCAGACATTTTTATGCCCTGGTTCACAAAGATGACAACATGTGCCACTGGTGTTCTGGACTACACTGACTGGAGCACGAGAGCTGACTGAATAGAAAATGAGAGCAGTATGTCATAAGACATGACTAATGATGGATGGTCTCCTGCCACATGGCAGGCGTTCAACAGAGGGTCTACACCGTGAAGCTCAGCTTAAAGTCAGACAAGGAAGTGCTGGTGTTAGCTGAAACCTCCAGATATCTCTATGGACAACAAGAAGTGTCAGCTCCTCCCCAGATGTGGATCACAACTGGAAGAGTTGTCAAGTAGAGGGATCTCAGAACCAACCCACAGGGTCTATGTAACATAAAGGGTATGAGTCTGACTTGTGGCCGAGGGAGGGCCTCCCATTGAGTCATAAGGTTCGGAAAGGAGTCCCTTGCTTTCTGAACTCCTTCTCAGAGAGGAGACCAGGTGTGGCTAGGTCCAATTTTAGTCACAGACTTGGTGAGTGGTTTATATCTAAAGGATTATGTGTGTAGCCACTGACCAGAGTCAACCTTTGCCTGTCAAGGACTTTCACTGAAACACTTTTAGAATGTTGACAAAGGTAAATTGAGGTGACATATACAAAAAGAACAGAATTGCCATTGATAAAAGCTCTTACTGCAAAAATCAAGCTCAAGTTAATAGTTCAGCACTGTGGTTAATGATACTTTGCTGGGGTAATGACCAACATAGTATCACCAAAGAGGCATTCCTGCTTGGGAAGAAGACAGGTCCAGGCTCATTGACCTGTCCAGACAGTTAGAGTTCTCATCCTCAAATTAGAAGATACTTTTGGTGAGGTAGGACTAAGTCAAGTATTGTCTGCCAAATGGCCCTTAACAAGGCTGGTTGCATTGCTGATCAAGGGCGGAGGGGAGGTTGGGGAGTGGGTGGTGACAGTGGAGAACAAAGGTGTTCAGTACAGAGGTGCAAGGGTCTGTTTAGCTGTTCCTAAATAACATTGGGCTGTGAAGCCTCCCCCTCACCCCTGGTATCACTCAGTTGATTGGAGTAGTAGCCTGTCAGGTGTCATATCTGTCAAGATAAGTGCATTGCTCATCCTTTGCTTTTATTTGGTTCCGGTGCTTATCAGTGCAATATAAGCACATTGCTCTTACTCCAGTTGGACCCCAATATTTTCTGCTGACTCACAGCGATCCTATATTTGGCACCAACGAACCTGGGCAAGGCCAGTGTCCCATGGTCATCCAGTAAGGAAGGTATCTCAGAGCTGCCACATGGCATTTCTATGAGACTCGGATGCAGAACCCGAGCACATTGCTGAACACAGATCTGTAGCTCTTCCTCTGCCTAGTCAGTCATGAATGGATTTCACCTTCAATTACAAAAGCTGGCAATTAGGCTATTCCCAGCCTGTGGGAGAGCAAGCAGGCAGACCCTACGTTCCAAGAATATACAGATAGCTGGCAAGAAGTCTGCTTGTAACAGCTAAGTCATGTACATGAACCAAAAGGAAAGAAGCCAAAACTACACGACACCGTCTAGGACTTACAAGGCAGTAGGAGGAAAATCCTATGTTCTATCATCTTCTCCATAGACTATCCAGTTGTCTGTCACTGTGAAAAATGAATAAATTCAGTCTACTCTTACTACCATGGCTTTACATCAGTTTTAGTAAAATGCCATAAAATCAGGTAAGTTCACTCAAAAAGCTGGGCTCATAAAGAGAACCTAGGGGCATGAAGTGTTGTTTTCTGAGTTAGAATCATAGAATTACAGAATGGTTTGGGTTGAAAGGGACCATAAAGATCATCTAGTTCTAACCCCCTGCCATGGGCAGCGACACCCTCCACTACACCAGTTACCCAAAGCCCCATCCAACTTGGCCTTAAACACTGCCAGGGATCCAGGGGCAGCCACGGCTCCTCTTGGGAACCTGTGCCAGGGTCTCACTATTCTCACAGGGAAAAATTTCTTCCTTACATCTAATCTAACATTCCCCAATAAACAGTTCCTCTCAAACTTTCCTGTATTCCCTTTAGGTACTGGAAGACTGCAATAAGGTCTCCCTGGAGCCTTCTACAGGCTGAACAAGCCCAAATCTTTCAGTATGTCCTAATAGGAGAGGTGCTCCAGACCTCTGATCATCTTTGTGTCACTCTTTTGGACTCACTCCAACAGCTCCATACCTGGGGACCCCAGAACTGGATGCAGTATTCCAGGTAGGATCTCACTTGAGCAAAGCAGAGGGGCAGAATCCCTTCTCTTGACCTGCTGGTCATACTTCTTTTGATGTACCCTAGGATACAGTTTGCCTTCTGGACTGCAAGCGCACATTGCTGCCTCATGTTGAGCTTTACATTAAGGAACACTCACATGTCCTTCTCAGGGCTGCTCTCAATCCATTCTCTGCCCAGACTGCATTTGCGCCTTGAACCATATGCAGGACCCAGAACTTGGCTTTGTTGAACTTCATGCAATTCAGATGCCCCCATCTCTCAAGTCTGTCAAGGTGCCTCTGGATGGCATCCCTTCCCTCCAGTGTATCAACTGCACCACACAGCTTGGTGTCATTGGCAATTACTCAGGTGACAGATTTCTTAAGCATCAGCCATAGCGAATATGTGATCCTGATGTGCCTTTTCAATGGCAGAACTTTGGGGGTGTGAGACAAGGTTTTCCCCAAAAACTTGTAACAGCAAGGACAAAATAGATGACAAGGACCCCTGGAAAGTTTATCCTGAATTCTACAAAATTTAGACTTCATCATTTTGCTCAAGTGACACATTTGTTTTCTAAGTGTTTTGCTGATTTCCTAACTGTACCATAGACAGGAATCATTTCGGTCCACTATTGCTGCCAGTGGAAAACACAGTGGCAGCATTATTTGTCTACAGAAGATGCGAGTTTGTGAAATGCTTCAGAAACAGTTCAGTTTTCCCCAGCAGCAATGTGCTACAGACAAAGCCCAACATTCAGTGAAATTCAATTTCCTTTTCCCCTCCATGAAGTATGTACAGTAGCATCAAAGGGACCTATTCATGCTCATGGAGGGGAAAAAAAAATAAATCTGTCTGTTAGGGAACCAGGTGGAGAAACTCCAGCCTTTATACAAACGTAACATCTGTGGCTCACTCTCCCAGCTGCAGAGAGTGTGCATATGCTGAGGACATTTGACCAGACATGTACAGAGTTAAAACATGAACAGCAAGCCTGTACAGTAGTGCATTAGAAGCTTCTGTCTCAGCACAATATGTGCTAGTAAAGAGGAGACATCCCAAAATACATTTCATGTATTAAAAAGAGTTATGTAGGTAGGCTTGCAGGGTAAGTTTTATTCCACCTTCTGAGACATGTGTTATGGTCTTTATGTTAAATTTTTGAATAGAAGAAATTTGATGTGGGATGAAAGGTTTGAACAGTCCTAAGAATAGCAGAAGGGATTATTGGGTAATTTGCTTCACCATCTTTTTTACAACCCTATTTCTTAAACATCCCCCACCTGTGCTCCTACCACGCCATGAAAAGTTGGCTGACATTTTCCACAGTGCTTTACAAACGTGGCAGGATAAGAAAAGAACGGAACAGATCTGCAATTATAACCTACTGTATTTCAAGACACTTTAGCACAGGTAACTGCATGCCGTAACTTACTGAATCCTAAATAAATCCCTTTTCTGATCCTTTGAGGATTACTGAAAATCCAAATAAACCATCTGGCTATTACACATTCATTTGCCTAGCAAGTATTTTGGATGCCCTCCCATTAATATGTCATTTGAAAGAATATTTAGTTCAGTGGGAGATGAAGCGTCACCACACAGGTCATGCCTAAATCAACAGAACAGCTTGTCTCTCTCATAGCCAATCTACATATAATTGATTTTCAGCATCCACATTCAGTGAAGAAAACTGTTTCTTTGAGAGACTCGAGTGCCACATTTCACAGCTCTACGCACAACTTTGGGTAAGGTCCATCTTCCACTGCTAAGGCATTAGTGAAAAATTATGTATTGCTGCATTTCCAGATGATGTTCCACCTATTGCAGCTGGGCAAAAAAAAAAAAAAAAGTTATAAAACAAAGTTAGAAAAATGGTAACTGAATTTATTAAAACCTGCTTTCAAGCTCCACTTTTCAAATGACTTACACCGACTGTCACCCACACAGCACCATGTTCAGTGTTAGTGAGAGGTGTTAAGCAGGCTCAGTTTGCTCTTCTTCCTCTGCGCACTCTTGGTTTTGGGAACAAAGAAATTCCCACATAAGTTGAACATATGAGCAGACATTTAACATTATCACCAGTCTGAGGTAATTTCCATAATAGCAAACTGCCATATGATAGCAGCCTAGGCCACAGTACTAGAGCTGAATTACACAACATCAGTGTGTAATTTGGATTCCAGGATGATTATAAATCTCAGCACGTAGCTACTTCACTGCTAACAAGGCGACACACCACTGTGGTACAAACACCCACAAACCTGCGACGTATCAGAAATAGACTGGGCAGAAATTTGTGGGGTTTGGATTTTCCCAGCTCACCCACAGATAAAGATGCAGATACAAACCCAGACCCTTGGAAACAGCTCTGTTTTAAAATATTCCCTCCAAGAGAGGAAGGTTGCACAGCCATGATATGGCACCGCTACTGCAAAGAGGGGGCTCCTGGATAATGTGAACTGTGGGCACTTTTCCCTCCCCGTTGTGTTAAACCCACATT
Source organism: Gallinula chloropus (assembly GCF_964237585.1). Classification (NCBI taxonomy): domain Eukaryota; kingdom Metazoa; phylum Chordata; class Aves; order Gruiformes; family Rallidae; genus Gallinula; species Gallinula chloropus. The sequence continues at coordinate 113,501,364 of NC_140087.1, read as the reverse complement.
TGAATATGCTCCAACTGCTATCGATGTCAGTGGAAATTCATCCTGTTTTTCAGCAACAAGAGGATTCTGTGAAAAGTCTTTTCTTCTCCAAAGACCAAATGTTCTAGAACAGTTTTGTTGTTGCTGTTCAATTTGTATTCTTATTATATTCACTTCAGCATAAGAAGTGCGTGGATGAGTCTGGGGGGTAAAACAGGAGGCAGGCACAAATGTCAGAATTCTTGAGCCATGGAGATGAAAATCACAGAAGTGTAATCTTAGCTGCAAATTAGCAAGACAGACAGAAACTAAAAATGTTCACTTGAACTTATCCTGTTATCCAACATTATGATAAAGCAGTGACAGTCAGTGCAGATTATTTTTATTTTAATTCTTGGGAGATAATTATTATTTTACCTGAATAATCCATGAGTCATTTGAAGGGAGCACTGGAAGCAGGAAGCAAGCTCAATGCCGTAAAATGCATTGCTATCAATGAATATATAATTTGTGCATCAAGCTCAGAGACAGAAAAAACACAAGTAAAATTCAAGAAACATCAAAAAAAAGAATTAGTTTGTGGCAAATAATGAATTGCCAAGTCAAAGACTATAGAAAATATTAGGGATATACTTTTTCTATAAATGATGCTCAAGAGGGAAGAGGAAATGGGAGGAAAAAAGAACTGCTATGAAATCTAAGATGGGTCTTCTCATGGGTGCCATTAATGGAACAGCAAGAAGAACACTGAAATATATTGCTCACTTTAATATCCATTTCTCTTGCCCTCTCTTCTTCTTTTATTCTTCTAGACACATTCATCAATGAGAAACAGGTTCATGTTACAATCATTTACCTATCCACCAACCTAAATACATTAAATAAAAATAAAATAAAACGATATTCTAGAACAGGATGTAGTAACTGTACTCAAGCTTTAATTTATCTTTTGAATAGCATTTGGGTTGGGAAAAAAAAGGTAAAAATCTATTTTTGAGTCCTCCTTCCCTCCAAAAACATGTAGCTGTGAAGCACCAGCTACAACATATATCTTGAGGAAACAGTTCTCCAGAGACCATTTGTAAGCACATTTAATTCTGGAGGCTAAAGCCACCATCTCGCTATTTCCCGGTACTGTGCATTTAAGAACCTTGTAGATCCTTGCTTCACAACCATTCTCCTGTCAAATGATGGCCAGGCAGACAGTGGGGGAGGTGTAATGGATGAGGCTCACTCACACCATGTGGGGCACGTACACAAGTGTGTTGTGACATCTAGGCTAGCGTGTCCAAACCTGAGTCCTGGGTTATGTATCCTGGACAGGAACTGAGCATCTGAAAAACCTGGGCATTTGCCAGCCTGCTTGTTTCTCTAATACAATTTCTAAAGTCATTTAAATATTAAAATAAAAGGTAAATAAAAGCAAAAGACTGAAAAGAATAAGCCTCTGTAACCAAAGTACAACTGCAGCACTGAAAAAGTAGGTTAGAAAAATGGATGGAGTTAAAAATAATTTAAATGTAGCTTAAAATGTATTTCTCTCCTTTGTCCTCTCTGTTTCGGTCTTTCCCTCTGCACCACTCTCCCAAGTACATACAAACAGTCCAGTTCTTTGGCCTGATGGTTCATTTCTCTCAAAATTTTGTCACTAGATTTATTTCTTATTTTTTCATTTAGAAAATAAACATCGTAAGATATTTGATAATAGTAAAGAAAGCCTAAGCATTGCTTACTTTACAGGGAAGGAACATTAACACCTCTTTTTTTTTTTCCTTTCTGTCTTTTCAAGATGTTCATGCATTTTCCTTTTCCTGACTCTAGTCCCTTTTCCCCTGCTCAGAAGTTTCTCTAAGCTGCTGGCTGACCCGGCCATGTCAGGAGCACACGCTGTACTGCACACTTTGTTGTTGCTTTCTCTTCCCCGCATCAAGGAAATGGTTGTTCCTCTTTGATCCTTCCCTCAGCTGCATGGCTTTTAGTTCCATCTGTCCTGTCCACCGCTTATAAAATAACATTTTTTTTTCCCAGTTCCTGCCAAATAACCTTATTTTGATATTTCCCTCTTTATGCTGAATGCCCAGGCATACGTCTTTCATAACTGCAGGGTGTGTTTGGTTCTTTAGGTTGTAATTGAAGGCCTAGCTTGAGATCGAAGGGTGAAAACTTAGGTTGTTGAAGGCAATTTATCTGCGTGAGTCCCATTAATGTGAATGGAAGGTAGGTGGCTAAATCCCAATACAGCTCACCAAAAAAAATATAAAATAACTGACTATTCTTCGAAAATAATACACTGGGTGTGTTATTAATTGTACAGTCCGACTTACAGGGACTGAAATGCAGAGTTGTTTAATTCTGAAGGTTGCTTTATGTGGGTTTAAAATTAAAAGGGAAATTTGCTGAAGATTAAATAAAAACACAACGTCAAATCAACAGCAATACATCAAAAAAATAAATGTACCTAGATAGCTTTAATATTCCTTTATACTTAGAAGTTAGAACTTCAATATTTGTACTGTTCAGGTAATTTGTCTGAATATTGACAAATTCTTCTTGCAATGGTAGGAATTGGCATGCTAAAGATTACCAAGGACAAAAACATCCAAGATTATAATTTTTTTTTTTTTTAAATTACAGCAGCCAATGAGAGAAGCTTCACAGCATAAAAAATGCACCTGCTGAGGTACTTTGGTTTTATTGTCATTAATTATTGACTTGTCTATTTGCCATTTATGCATTGCCCTATCTCTCATTCTTGCCTTTATTTGTACCTCTTTATTTTATCTCCTCAATTTTTCATTAACTTATGTCAAGTTTTTCTCCTCTGATTTGCATTCCAAGAATCACATCCCTATTCCAAATCATTAAGCTGTATGATCCTTTCTTAATCCAACTGTTACATAGAGACACTGAACCAGAAGGAGCCTAGTGACAACCACGGGATGCAACAGGTTGTAAAACGACCTTTCAGTCACACCGTGTAGTACAATGAGGCCAAAACCACTTAAATTGGAAAGAAGAAGACACAAAGAAGAGTAAAACAAATAATTCATGAGTACCAATATGTATCCAGTTTGTTTCACTACATGAGTGCCAAGCTTTCAAGTGCCATGACTAGCTACGGAATATATTTCTGTGTATCCAGATATTTAATAATTACCTCCTATTAAATAATAATAAGGAATATGCTACATGGTCTCTGCATTTGGCTGAAAGAATAGCTCTTGCCATTCTTGTAAGGCATATGGCTTCTGATGATTGTACTATCACCTGAATTCTTCATAACATATTTTGTATTTTAATTTTTTGTGATGCTAAGCAAAACCACTGACTTACTCATCACAAGTGATGACCGAGACTCCATCTGCAATGCAAATGTATGGGGATATCTACGAAAAAGAGGTTTTTCACAGCTTCGTGAGCAAGCTAAGAAGCAACTGAACAACTGGAGACATACACTAACAGAAGGCATGGGCAGCAGCCAGGACAGCATCTCCAGGCACTCCATATGTGGACTCTCTGTTGCCTACAGCAAATAAACTTTTGAAGCCAGCAGTGGTAGGAAAGCTGACAGAACGAATTAAAAAGTGGCAGCAGGGAGCCAAATACTGCTGTAACAGAGGTAACAGGGAACTCCCTGAACTCTGGGTAGGACACGCAGTAAGAGGGTTGCCAGTACAGAGAAAAGCAGCAGAGGACAGGGATGGGTACACAAAAGGTACTTTCAAGGTCAGGCAAGGCAGAAGTAGAGGACAACTGTAATTACTACAACTGCCAGTTCCAGGAAGCTGTGAAGGAACAGCTTCCCTTGAGGGATGATGGAAATACAAATTCCTCCATGGAAGTAGGTCTGGAACAGAGGACAGCCATGATGATTTACTGGAAACATTCAGGAGCTGTCAAAGAACTGCCAGAAAATATATCAGAAGAGAAATCTCCAGGGAGTGAATGACAAGTAGAAACAAGGCTCCAACTGGTCAAAATGCAAGCGTGCTGAATTTGCCTAGAAATTCCTGACATCCCGTAGTTAGGTAACATCACTCATTTTCCCGTAAGGGAACACAAATGTTCTGAGCATGCTCCAGATTCGTATTAAAAACCGGTGGAAGAGGCACCAATGCATGACAGTCACGAACCCTTATCAAGAATTCCAGCAGCATACAACCAGCAAAATGCCTTGTTGTGCACCAGAAATGGCTTCCTGCGCGTAGTTTTTCTATACGTCATTCTTAACACCACCGTCTATTTTCTCATGTTTTATTATTTACTCTGTGAAGTGCAAATTTCTTCTTCTGTTCTGAAAGTCTTGTCACACGTATACAGACACTGTAAGATAAAGTGATAGCTTTCTACACAGTTCTATTATAAGAACTTGAACATCAGCCCAAATTACCTGTCATCAGCTGTTCAAGTCTTCTTTCCATTACTGACAAAACAAATGAACAGCTGCTTGCTCCACAAACCTGCACGCTGAAAAAAAGGCTCGCTAATAAAAAAGGCTGTAAACAGCCATCAAAATATATATATAAAAGTTCTAGACATAATACCAAGTGGGTTAAGGCCGCCTGCATTCCCGGCTAGCTAAACAGAAGGGTCTCCTGTAAGATGCTATTTTATAAAATAGACTCATTTATAAAAGCATTTCAGCAGCAGCTGCTGTATAAAGATGTAACAAAACAAGTTAATTCTTTGTGAACATAAGTCTATGGTAAAATCTTTTTTAAACACTGGAAAAAAGGTAAAAAAATGCACACCTCATGAAAATAATAATTAAATATTAGGAAATAAATTTCTTTTTATTTAGGTCTGTTTATAAATCTTTCAAAATTCATTATATTTTGAAAAAAAGGTCATATTATTGGTTCATTCCTTTTCTGTGTACGAAAAGAAAAATATGCTTTTCACTTAATTTCCAGCCAAATAATATATTTTTTTATTAAAAAACTTAAAATACTATTCCATTTCTGGTCTTTTATTTCCAAACTTGTTTTTTCTTCGTTTTTGTATTGAAAAAAGTGAAGGCTGGAAAGAACGATTGGAAAATAAAAGCAAGAAAATGGCAGGCAAATAAAAATCTTTTTTTTTTCCCTGAATGTAAAGAAATGAAAATGAAAATAATGCAAAATATAAATTTTAGATTCAAAATTGAATTATTTTAACCAAATGGATGGCAGTGGGAGTGAAAATTCTGTGTAATTATTTTTCATTTTCTCCCATTATCATCTTACCCATTTTTCACCCTCCTTCTTGCCTTAGTTAACAATTTCTCCCAGGCCTCTTTGGAACTTGAAGCAACACTGATAAATGTACAATGCTTCTTTTCTACCCTATGAAAACAGGTTTTGAAATTCATAGGTTTCAAAGCCAGAATGAATAATCGTGACCATTGCATCCTGGGACACAAAATCTCACCAGGAATGTAACCAAGCTCATCTCTTTGCTTTGCATGGTAGCACATCGTTTAGATATGCACTCGAGGCAATGAGAAGCCTCTATATCCTGAGATAAGCTTTTACAGTCACTAGCTGTGACAGTCACACAGCTTCCTCCATACAGCTGCCTCCACTGTAAATAATGAGCACTTTAATTCCTGCTCTTACTTTGTGCTAGTTTTAAGCTTTCAGCTACTGGATGTTGTTGTGGGGTTTCTCCCCCGCCTCCCCTTCCCCCCATCCCCTATTTTTTTACTAGAAGATTAAAGAACCTCTTACTATCAAATACTTCTTCAGATGTAATCATAGGTTGCAACCTCTTAACCTCTCTGGACAAACAAAATTGATTGTACTTCTTTAGTTCCACACAACAAAGCACCTTTTCCAAACCCTGAAATGCTTCAATAGATCTTTTCCAAACTCTTTCCAGATTTACAATATTCTTTTTTGTACTGCACTGGGTTGATATAATCTAATTTCAGTTTCACTGTCTTTCTCCATAGTTGATGGAGGGAAATTCAGCACCTCACAGTGATGTTTCACCCCACCCTACGTGGTGGTATAATCATAGCTGGATACTAGGTGTTCACTAAGCTGCTCTGTCACTCCCTTCCTCAGAAGGACATGGAGGGGAGAAAAATATGTTAGAAAAAATGACAACCCCAAACTCACAGGTCAAGATAAAGGCTGTTTAATACAGATAAAGAAAAGGCTCTGTGCAGAAGCAATGCAAAAGTAAAAGAATATTCTTCACCTCCGATCAGTGGGTTATGTCTGGCCGCTTCCCTGGAAGCAGGGCTTCAGTATGTGTCACAGTTGCTCCAGAAGACAAACTTCATATAAAACAAATGCATCCCCACTTGCTCCTCCTTTCTCTCATTTTTCATAGCTGAGCAGACATCACATAGTATGGGATATCCCTTTGGTCAGAAGGGGTCAGCTCTCCTGGCTGTGTCCCCTCCCAAGACCTTGCCCACCCCCAGCTCACCGCTGAGGAGGGTGTTGGAGGGACAGCCTTGACGTGTGCCAGCCCTGCTCAGCAGCAGCCAAACCCTGGTGTGTTACCAGCACCTTGCTGGGTACCGATATGTAGCACAGCCCGGTGAGGGTGCGCTGGGGAAAGTCAACTCCTGCTCAGACAGACCCAACCCTAAGGAAGACATTTCAGCTAGGTCATCCGAAGCACACAGGAAGGTGTCCATTTTCTCTGTTGGCTTTAAAAGGAAATCTAGTCCCAACCTAGGCATCTTAATTTTTTGATGCCTCTAGTGAGGCAGATGAATCCCACTCAGTGTGGGCAGCAGGGGACAATCCAGCTGCCTAGATATAGATGTTCTATGTGATTTCTGATACCTCGGGCATCACACCTGGCTGCTAGCTGACACTGCGCCCATGGATGCTGTATCATGTCTGCCAGCTGCATGTGTTGTCTTTGAAACTGTAAAATATCTAGGTATGTTCCATCAGGAAAATGACTTCATGAAAATATCCCATGATTTCATGAAGAAAAGGATTGTTTGCGAAATAATTATTTTCTGTAACTTTGTATTGGGTGGCGTAAATTTTAATTTAAATATTAGTTCAATTCGTTCAAGATATTTTTTCTTAAATAAGGTTTGGCTTAATTAGAAAATTGTTTTCATGGCCAATGATCTAAATTTGTGTTAACATTGGGCCATAACTATTTTTTTCCAGGCTTCTGGAATTTCCTCAGTTATTTTCTAAAAAAATTGATACATTCAGACAGTTCCACAGACCAGTAATATTTGACTGAGTTATCTAATTCTGTAGGTTTAAAAATAGTATTTCTGTTTAGCATTCTTCCTCAGAAGTGAGACAAAGTAAAATATTTCATTCTTCTTTTACAAAACAGATGTATTTACTTAATTATGCATTTCTTCTACCAAGATTAACAATTTTACCATCCACAGATCTATAATACTGTAAGCATTTTGTTCCTGCTTAAAGAACTTCTTGTTATCTTTGCCCTATTGCCCATAGATTTTTAACTGATCCCTTTAGTTTTCTTTATCAGTACTCTCCATTATCTAATACTGATTTTATTCATTGCTATCAGGCTCCATATTTTTTCCATTATTTTTTATCATAGACTTCACCTCCCTCTTAGCCAGGATTGCTTTTTAACTGAAGAAAATACCTTTCCTCAGTGCAAAACTATTTCTTCACCTAACCAACACAACTTTTAAAAACTACCCTCACTTATAAGCCATACATTTTTCTTAAGTAATTTTCCACTCACTTTTGGTGCTAGTAGTTTTTCTTCCAGAGTGACAATTTTATAATTAAGGAACAAGGAATCTGGAACTAAGGTATGTGTATAAAGTAAATTGATTTACTTTGTTTTAATCAGCTCCTGAATATTGTAATAAAACACAAATTGTTAACTTCTGGGGAATGAAAAAACAATCTTTTTTCATTTTAAATTTTCTAATTAGAATTTTAATTCTAAATTAACATTACAGTCTTTTGGCTCTTGAGGTTTTCCAGGGCTACTGTAACAAATAAGATACAATAAAGCTACTCTAGGATCCTGCAGTGGTGCATAGGATCCATCTTACTTTGTCCCAGCTTTCTTAGACACCTATTTCTGTGGTACCCTAGAGATATTTAACATTCCCTATTAATTCCAGGAGTGTAGCCAGATGATTTACACTGGGTGCCAACCTTGCAGATAGCTCAAGTTCCATAAGAATAATTTATCTTGTGTTGGGATAGCTCTAAATTATCTGTTTTTCAAAGATGCCCAAATACTTCCTCATTCATTTCTTCACTAGATATAGGAACACAGTTGTGTAGAAGGAATTGGTGATCAACAGAACACTTAGAAGACTGATGCTGTGATCAGTGAACTGAGCTCAGATCACTGCATGGGTAGCTGAGACCATACACTTAGACATCTAGAGCATTTGTAGAAAACTAAAATAAGGTGCCGAATTAGAATCTCAATCTCTCTAGATGCAAACTTTGAGAAATTATTAAAATAGAGACAGCTTACAAACTATTGAAACAGAGCTGTGGGATTGTCTTATGTTACTGATTGAGCCGCAGAAATTTATGTAGAAATGAAAGAGATTTTCATGGAGTAAAAACAGGGCCAGAGCGTTCAACCAAGCTGAAATCAAGCAGTAAAGTGTTCAAATACATTCACGTTACATCTAATAGCTACTACCATGTCATCAAATCACTATCTCAAAAGGATGGCAATGATGAACAAAACATAAAGGTATGACATCACTGCATTTCAAGCTACCTCAGATATTAGAATTATCTCCGTCAATTATCTCAATTGTTTCACTCTACAGTACCCAGAGATCACAGAATCATAGAATATACTAAGTTGGAAGGGACCCATAAGGATCATCAAGTCCAACTCCTATGTCGTTTCACATTTTCATATTCATATTGAATATTTCATATTCATGTTGTTTCTATGTTTCAGGACTCATCAAATAGGGTAGAGGAAAACTAAAATATGAATAATGGTTTCATAGTCACATTTGGAAATTCAGTTATTTTTTTCTTTGGTTTGCTTCTCCACTAAAATATTTTGACCAGGAGTATAGTTGGAAAAGGTTTGGGAAGAGGCAAAGAGGTTCACTTTTTGGTGTTTTTGTATTGTCAAAATCTGAACAAGTCTCAGTTTGTCTACAGTCTTGCCCTCAAAGGAATTCAAGAAATTTATGCTTGTTGTGTTAAAACAGTGGTAATGCTGATCAAGAAGACTTGTTAAGTACAGAATGTAAGAGTTATGGGAAGAGTATGTCAGTTGAAGAGCCCATGACAAGACATGACCACGTCTCTGAAGTTCATCAATAAAATATTCTTGTCCTTGATTCAAATTTTCCGTAAGACACTTAAAAAAATTTAAAAACTCTTTTGACCATGCTATTTAAAAGCAAGAGCTGGAAAGAAGTAGAAGTCATTGTTTCTATTTTTCATAACTATGAGCATGGCATTAGGAAGATGCAGAGGAAATCATACATCTTATAGAAAAGCAGATGAAGCAACAATTGGTAGATTTTCACTCTTTGGATCATTCCACAGTGACCCAACTGCCTCTTGGGTACAGACAGGAGAAAGTCATCATGTGCTGGAGTGATATGATATTACAGTCACTCAATGGAGTAACTGCTAAGGCAGGAATACTTATCATATCTATATATCTACATATCTATGTAGATATATCTATGTAGATATATGTATAGACATATATTTTCCAATCTAAATCTAAAAGCCTAGCAAATACCCTGGGTTTGACACTTCAAGTGAGAAATGGATCTTCAGAATAGAATATAAAAGTAATATATGTGAGCATTTATTTTCTGATTAATTACAAATTAACAATATTTATTGTTTTGACTACATATGCATTTCTGCTTCCTCGCATTATTAGCAGCTTTCTCATTGATTACAGCCCCACCATGCTAATGAAATGACAGAAGATAGTTCCTAGGTATCAGGAAGAGCTCAACACCACTGCTTCTTTTGGACAGACAAATAAAGGGACAACTGTAAAGGTAACGAAGCCCTGGAAACAATACCTATTGAGAGTGTGTCCATAAATGTCACAGAGCAGGGATCTTTTCAAAACAGCGTCACAATTGTGCACAGTGAACCCTATAGTTGCCTTGTTTTGAAAATGTGGTCCCTGTATTGACAATCAATATGTTCCATTGTGACAGAGCAGACATATAAATGAATGCTTTCAGTTTAGATTGGATTAAAGGAGGCTGCAGTAGTGAGTGGGCTGCGCGGCAAATGCTGCTGCTTTTCTAATTGAGCCACTTGCTTTTGAAAGCGTCAAAGATCTCCCTGGTGGACATAACATGGGGTGTACTAGAAGGATAAGGTTAAAAGAAAGGAGGCTCGAGGAGTTCAAGGCACTGTTTATTACTTCTGAACATTTCTGAATAAAGGGAGTGTTAGCTTTTCAGTGAAGAGAATGCAGCAGTCTCACTCCTGACTGTACTGATTTGTAAGAATGTCTCTCCCCTTAATCTTATTCTTTTCTCTTTAATCTGTATGTTTTATAAACCTTATCTTTTCTCTGACCCTACCTTTTGAGTTAATCCCTGGTGTCCTACGCCTCTATGCCTGTCTAGGTCTATTCAATCTTAAAAAGACACTCATCGTTTCCAGCAGCACCACAGGGATCAGGAATGTGCAGTGTCCATCCTAAGGTCTTTCTGTTGCCTCTTCAAAAACCCCATGTTCCATATCCACAACCAAAACGGTTAGCACTGGCAGATGTTGAGCCTCCTGTGTCTCTTAAATATTGAAAGGACAAGGGGGGGTGGGGGGGAAGAGAAAAGGAAAGAGAAAAGAAGAGAGAGAGAGAGGAAGATAAGGAGGAAAGGAGGGGAAGGGATTCAATTCAAACTACCTTTCATTTTTAGGAACATGTTAATGGCAATATTGGAAAAACTGGATGCAAAATATACTGAAACTCAGGAGGTTATGGCTTCCAGGACTCAGGGTGTGCGAGGCATGGCTTACATTTCAGCATTGGTTAAATAACAAGGGACTAAAGCTACATTCTTAGTTTCAAAATAAATGTGGGAAGTAGGTAAGTTTCATGAAATGTCACAATAACATGTGAGAAGAAATATGGGCAAGGGATAAACACAGTTCTGTGCAAACCTGACTGACACAGGCTCCTAGACCGTGCTAGGATTTTGTCCAGTAAATTAGAGACTGGTATAGGCAACGCATGTTGCTAGAGTTCCTTCACAAGCAAATAAAAGAGGATGGTTCTTCTCTCCTTATGCATTTTTCAAAAGTTTTAAAATTAAAGACTTTGCAGAACAAAATAGTGGAGTGGATTCTCAGGGCTGCAGACAGTCTGAATTTTTCTTCAAGGCTAAGATCTTTTCAAGATGTTCTTTCAAAGAACTAAGCGGCATTCATTATTTACTTTAAAATGCAGTTATTAAAGGATAAGATGTTCCTGAACGTGGCCACTTTATTCTGTAGTAGATTCACATGGAAGCTGAAGGGTAACACTGGCCTGGAACGCACAAGCACAGTTGCTTTTCTACTTGCATACAGAAAGACTTCTAATGTTTGTGATACCATTATAAAAGAATGACAGAGATTCACCTTGTGTAACTCCAAGCAATAACTGCAGTTGTGTCTTTTCTAGCTAGTGCCATGTCACATTCCCATTAGCAGTGTGATTTCTGGCATGTGCCATTCCATTGGAAGGTGCATTTTTTTCACTTAACATCAAGTGGTCATCAATTTTAATATGCGACTTGAAAAACTGAACAGCTAAACAGCCTTTCTGCTAACATACTTGTCTTATTATGGGAGATGACAGACAGCACAATATGGAAGACTGAGATTCAGAAACATGAATTTGGTAGGAAAAAACAATTTCTCTTAGCTGATTGCAAACTTTTACCATAGAGATTTGGGCTTGGGTTTGTTGCGGGCTTTTTTTTTTTCCTTAGCATTCTGTCTTGTCCTGATCTGTTTTTCCTCCTTGTCTTTCCATTTATATACTGTTGTCTTGAAGACATTCTGGAGAAGAGAGACACAAGTGCAGCTCATCAGATTGAATACAGTGTGAAAACATTTTTCCCCCAGTCTTTTGGTCTTTTCAAACTCCCCCCTGGCTTTGTTATACAAATGTGTGGAACATATTTAGTGTCAAAGGGCATAACCTTGCCTTACATTCTGTGGATGGGACTACTGGGCTGAAGTGGGCACAGCAGCTTACCATACTTAAAAATTTTCAGTAAGTGTGAAGGCAAAGGGGGCATCTGTAAATATGCTGGCAGAACATAACCTTTCCACAAAGACACCCATCAGTGAAATAGAGCACAGATCCAGAACATGTCAAGGAGATGAGCTGTGGAGCAAATAATGCCATCTGTACTGCTCATGATGTTCTTGGACCAAAGTATCAGAAAGATGTAAATGAATGCCACATTTATGTTCACAGAATAAAGCCATGACTGATAATAAGCTGCCAATACCAATGGGATTCTTTTTTTTTAATAAAGTAGAAAATAAGCAACTCTGGGTGAGAAACTTTCATGTGCATTATCAGAAAATGAATACCAGTCCACAGAATCACTCAACGTATAACCCTTCATTATGCACTGTAGTGCCAATGGAAGAGAAAATTAGTATTTACAGATGAGTTCAGTAAATTCTTCCATTTAGATATTTGTTGTATTCACCATTTCCAGATGAAGAATTTTCAGGAAGTATGTCATGAGAGGCCAGTTTTAATCTCATCAGGATGATTTGCGACATCTGACAATTACCTCTCAGATATTGCTGAAAAGAACCCAATTCCACATTTTCAAAAGCAAAGCCATTACAACCTAAAGCATGTCTATTGTACAATTTATTCTGGATTAAGGGTATGAAAGTTTAATGGGCATGACTGTGAGCACACTCTTTGCATTGATAGGGAAAAGCTAACAAAGTCTGCCTGGATCTCCATGGCATGGCCACTCAAGGCATGAGGTTAACTTTGAATTTCGATGGTGATGTCATTTGAAGCAGTGGAATAAAATAGACAGTTATTCACTTCACAGCTGAAAATTTACTTAGAAGCTATTCAGTACTTCAGTGTTTTCATTTCAAAATACGTTGTCACATTTTAAACCTCCATTAAGGCATCAAGATCAAATTAATGCAGATCATGTTACTCACAGTCACCTCCTACTTAAAACATTAGGAATCTTTTTATTGACCTGAAAAAGGTTAGCCCTACAGTCCAGGCAATTATTATTATGAACAATTACCAAAATAAATTCTAGTAGTCATTGCTTCGAAAAGAAATTAATCAACTGTTTCTGATCATCTCAGAATTTGGACTCTTTCCATTTTTTCCATAGATTCAGCAATATAAAAATCAAAAGTTTTTTTCCCTGATTCTACTGGGGAATAACCAAGTTGTATGTATAGGAACGTTTTCCAATGAATTTTATGTCTCTCTTTTTCAGGTTGATCCACAGTCTAATAATTTAGTATAGCTGGAGAAGAAGTCTCAAGTCAAAGCAAGTTGAAGGGGAGAAATAAGATAAAACCCAAACAATTGCAATAGGCAGTCAAGGATTTTTAATCTTGAAAGTGCCCACCTATAAATCTATTCATCATGACTAGACTGAGCTATATGAGGCACATTTAAGTCTCTGCCAATACTGTTGGTTTTAGTCTGTTACAATTGTTTGTTTTGTTGTTCACAATGTGCTCCTCCAAATTATGTTCCTCCTTTATTTGTCCTTGTTCTTCTCTTCTTACACTTCATCTTAGAAATGGTGGAAAAAAGTAAGGATCCCCAGAAAAGTAGCAATTAGTAGGTAGGCATATTTCTGCAAATAATATTCCTCACATAAATATAGGTATGAAGTACCTTTTTAATAAGCTTTCATACCAAAAAACCCTGAAATGAATGGTTATACATAAGCAAAGGAGATTTGAACATAGCTGAACTTAAAACCAAAGGAATTCAGCAAAATGTTTATATATAACTTTTCCAGTTCTAGTATGGACTAAAGCTTTGGTCTAATATCTATACCACTGTGTGACACAGAAAATTATTTCATGCTTTACAGAACAGACATAGCTCCTGACTAAAAAAAACAAGACTTCACTGAAAGGGACAACTCCTTAATAATCTACTCCAACCTGCAATATGAGAGAGGAACCATCAGGAAAAGAAAATTAGTACAGAAAAGCTTTCAAAAACAAGAGGTGAGGTTCAAAGAGATTTTGTCTCAGTTGTGTTGGTTTTAATTAAGAAAACCCATGAAAACATGGGAATTCCTCAAAACCCCTGTCACCAAATTAGTTGAAAATGAATAATTTGCTTTAAAACCCTTTTTTTTTTTTTTATACTAGTATGCTTACAGTCATGAAAATTAAGGAAGAAAGCTGACGGCTTATTGGAAATAATCAGTATATTTTCCAATTATGAACACTGTAATACAAAAAATAACAAGGCTAATTTTGTTTTTACAGATTACTCACAAGGAAATTCTTCACAGCCTTTGTATAAAACAGAAGAACAGTCTCTGTGGTGTAGATGGCTCTCTCATATTATTTTAAAATTAAATCATGAAAACATTCTCAGACAGGAGGAATATTGGTTGAGGCAGAAGAATCAAAGAGCAGAGACATCGATTCACATTCCTGCACCTTTGTGAAGGTTGCTTTTATCTGCTGTGGAAGATACAGGTACTGGCTGCTGGATTTTTTTTTTTCCTAGTTCCATTCCATTTAGAGAGAAAAAAAGAAGAAAGTAAGTAATAATTTTTCTGAGTCTTGCTAAGTATTTTAAAAACATAATGAAATGTAGCAGCAGTGGATATGATTGTATCTATGATCTTCGTATTGCAGAGAAAAGCTACCAAGCAAGGTAGGTCTGCCTGGATGCACAAGCCACCATTACTGATACCAGGGCTGCTTATTTCTCATCCCTGATGGCAGCAACGGCTCAAATGAGTAGGCTGTACAGATGCCTAGCCAACAGACAACTGAAACCAGAAAAAATATATCCTCACTTGTGCATACACCTCACCAATGCAGCATTCTTCCCATTGGGGGTACATCCACCACATTTTGGTATAAGTTAAAAATTCACTTCTGTTTTGATAAGCTGAGAGTATAGAAGGTATTATTAACAAAGATTCCTATTCTGTTTGTTTTGCTGGATACTGTGAAACAAGTACAGATTATCTCAATGAACAGTGTTTTCAAGGGTGCTGGTTCATTTGCATTCAACAGTGATGCTACGGAATTACAAATGGAGACCATAGAAATACAGAAAAATAATCAAGTGTGGAAGGAAATTATTCTTTTATTTGGCTTAAGATCAGTATTTTGTCCTGACAACTCTGATTACAGTCTTCTATAACAGGCACTAATTAATTATAGTGTCTTTTAAAGGAATCCCTCATTGCAGACTCAGATGTGTAGATGATGAGGCCAAAAGATACTTTTTTGATCATCTAGAACAGTTTGCTCTCTACACCTAAGTAAAAGGTGGTTATAGTGAGGTGGGGTTCGGTCTTTTCTCCCTGATAGCTAGTGACAGGACAAGGGGAAATGGCCTGAAGTTGCATCAGAGGAAATTTAGGTTGGATATCAGAAAAAAATTATTTACTGAAAGGGTTGTAAGATATTGGAACAGGCTGTCCAGGGAGGTGGTTGAGTCACCATCCCTGGAGGTGTTTAAAAGAAAAGCAGATGTTATATTTGGTGACATGGTCTAGTGTTGGACCTAGCAGGGCTGGATAGATGGTTGGACTCGGTGATCTTGAAGGTCTTTTCCAACCAAAACCATTCTATGATTCTAAGTCAGACTTTATTCCTGTGTGAATTCTTGATTCAGATCAAAAGATATATCTCAACAGGAAGATAGCTTTTTAGAAAATAACACTGAATCCTGTGTGTAAATTTAAAATTTATCACTGATGAAGAATCCCTTAGTAAGCTGCATTAAAACCACATTTAAAAGGCATTTTTGACATTTCCAGCCTTAGCCTGTCTAACTTCAGGTCCTAGATGAAGATTTAAATTATGTTTTGCTGGTTAGACTGAAGAATGCACAACTGCATCTTGTTCACCAAACAGGCGTTGACTCTAATAATCTCTGTGACAAACTAAATACATGGAACTAATTTAGTCCTTCAGTATAACATGTTTTCCAGTTCATTAATCATTCTCATAGCTCTTCTCTAAATGTTCTTCCATTTTATAACACTCTTCACTGGATATCAGAAATGATCCTAATATAGATGGGTCAGTACAGGATCCAACAATACAGTAATTTCATCTCTATAACTTCTCATATCCTCTTGTGAATTAATGTAGTGGTCTCATTAACCTTTTTGCCACAGTGTTATCTTTAGCAGCTCATTTTCATCAGATTAACCTCCATGACCTATAAATCCTCTTCACACTCCCTGCTCCCAAGAACGTATTTCCAAGCCTGTATGTATAACCAACATTTTTTTTCTGCCCCTATGACTATGTATTGGACAATACTGGGAAATAATTTTCCTGTGCCACCATTCCAAGCAATCAAGGTACCTACATTTTAGTAGTCTCGTCTTCATAATTTACCTCTTCACTAAACATTTTTTTCAATTACAAGCTTTAGCAGTACAATTCTTTCTTTTCCAAATCATGTGTATTGAAGAATACATCCTACTGGGGCTTACCTCCTAATAATTCCTATTTAAAACTAGTGGTGGGCTGACCTTGACTGGTGACAGTTGCTCACCAAGCCACTCTCTCACTCTCCCTTCTCAGAAGGACAGAGGGAGAAAGTAAGATTAAAAAATTGTGGTTTGAGATAAAGTCTGGTTTATGAAAGAAAGTAAAGGCTTCATGTGGAAGACAGGAAAAAAAAATAAAAGCTTACTCTCTACTTCCCATCAGCATGTGTCGTCCAGCCACTTCCTGAGAAACAGGACTTTGGTACACATAGTGGTTGCTTCAGAAAACAAAAGCCTTAATAATGAATGCCCCCTTCCTCTTTCCTCTTAGCTTTCATTGCTAAGCACAACATCATATGGTGTGGAACGTCTCTTTGTTCATTTTGGATCAGCCTGTCCCATATGTATCCCTTCCAACCTCTCCCCCTCTGCCAACCCCGGCCTAGTGGCCTTCAGTGGGGTAGGATTGAAACAAAGCTTGATGTTGTGAGAGCACTGCTCAACAGTAGCCAAAACATTGGTGTCCTATCAAGACCTTTCTGGCTACAGCACTATGAAGGCTGCTATGGGAAAAGAAAACTCCATTCCAGCCAGACCCAATACACAACTGTATTTTGAAGCCCAAGAATTACTTGCTTTCTGTACTTATTAATCCACTGACAGATTTTGCACTATTCTTCCTTCTTAGTGATTTTCTTTTTCCTCTACCAAACCAACTGCTTTGGAGATACCTAACTATAAATAGATTTCTCAATCAAACTTGCAATCTCATAAAAATGTAGCAAACTAGATTAACAAATCCTAAACCACTCTTGATTGGCAATAATTAAAATAACCCCTTTTAACTCTTTATTAATTTGAACTGCATCAACCATTTCACTATTGTTCCTGAGATCAATGTCAGGCAAACAGGCTCATAATGATCACAGTCGTTCTCTGTAACTTTCCCAGAAGTATTGCAGTTATTTTCTTCCAAACCTCTTTTGGTTTTTTTTCAGGCTTAAGTTTCCAAGACTGGTGGAAAACAATCAGAAGTGGTCCAGGGAGAGATCCAGACAGCTCTTTCAAAACACTTCAGTGTGACCAGATAAATCCAGCTGAGTAAAAATTACCTAACTTATGTTTTGTATACATCAGCTTTACTGTTGAAAAAAACAAAACATGTCGGTACAGAATATGATATTACTATGAAATTGTGCAAATGAGCTATTCCACTTTTACCTAGATATATCAGAAATATTTAGACAACTCATCATAACCAAGGTCCTGTATTCAGCCAGTATTATATGTGAAGGGAGAAACAGAAGTATAATTTTTTCTTAATCTGCCTGAGTATCTAGCAATAGGAGCTGTTTCCACCTCTGCCTAATAAGGATGGAAAGATGAAAAAAGTTTTTTGCCCCTGTGTCTACCTTACACGTCCACATGGCAGTATATTTGCCATTAATGTCACTGAGTATTACAAAAACGTATGCGGGGGTGCCTATGACAGTACGTAAAGAAATTGCCATTTGACTGTGCATACATTTCAGAACATAAGTGATTCAGCTTGCATTAGTTATCCAGCCTGCAACACAGGATACTTGCATTTATTTTTACTAAAAGAAACAGAAAATTATTAGCTGGCACAAATCCTTCCCCATTAGGGCTGGAGCTAGAGTACCTATTCTTGCTTACTGCTTCTGAGTCACTACCAGATTCTGTTACTGTGCAAGAATTTTAATGATTGTTTATTTGCTCTTGAGTTATAGACACCACTAGTAGCATTACTTTCTGCAAGTTTTCTAATTATTGAAAGATTTGGGTGTTTGTATGTTGATTAATAGAGCTGAACTGGCAGCTCTATGTTCTGCAATCTACTCCTAATATATGTTCACTCTGGGTTTACTAGAAAGGTGTAATCGGCCAAATGCGCATCTACCTTCCCAATTCCCACAATACCATGCCAATAAACATGGGGACAAGCGCTGCCAGGCTGCCTGACATCACCATGTATCCATTCCACTTAGACTGGTGCTACAACTATTCTTGGCAACAACATGAAACTGTCTCAGCTGCCCAGTGTACAGAAGGGATATAAAATTATTTCTCTTTTGGCTACAGACACCTTCTTTTCAGCTCAAGCTGCAGAGACTTCTGGTTTTAAGTTCAAAACGTTCCTGGGCTAAATCTCAAATGACAACTAAAATGGCAGCTGTCACCTTGTTACCATGCCAGCAGAATCTGAGGCAGTGATTCCTGCACTAACAGTTGGGAAGCACAACATGATTAGACCACACTGAGCCTCCACTGACACAGAGTCCACCTTACAGAATCATAAAACCATAGAATGGTTTGGGTTGGAAAGGACCTTAAAGACCATTTAGTTCCAGCCTCCTACCATGGGCAGGGACAACCTCCACTAGACCAGGTTACCCAAGGCCTCATCCAGCCTGGCCTTGAACCCTGCCAGGGACCCAGGGGCAGCCACAGCTTCTCTGGGAAACCTGTGCCAGGGCCTCACCACCCCCACAGGGAAGAATTTATCCCTTGCATCTAATTAAAATCTCCTCTCTATCAGTTTAAGGCCATTATTCCTTGCCCAATCACTAGATGCCCTGATAAACAGTCCCTCCCCAGCTTTCCTGTATCCCCTTCAGGTACTGGAAGGCTGCAGTAAGTTTTCCCCAGAGACTTCTCTTCTCTAGGCTGAACAAGCCCAACTCTCTCAGCCTGTCTTCATAGGAGAGGGGATCCAGAACTGACTGTCTTTGTGGCCTCCTCTGGCTTTGCTTTTGTTAGGGCCCCACAGTACTCCAGGTGGGGTCTTGCCACAGTGGAGGGGCAGAATCACCTCTCTTGACTGACTGGTCACACTTCTTTTGATTCAGATGAATGTGTCTTTCCTCAGCACTGGGAAAAGGATCAGTTTGATCTGCTGATTCTGTTGTACAGAATGTATCTAAACAAAGTGATGTGTTTTATCAGAGAACTAAGGAATTACAGCAAGTGCGCACTGGTTTAAAACACATAGCAAGATCTAGGGCTTTGCTGAATATCTATGTTTTGTCTAGTAAATGTAGCAAATTAGTGACCTATTCTGAAAGGAAACCCTCTGACCCTACAAAACAGAACCAAAAAGCAATCTGTGTTTAAAGGTAGCCTCGATGACTGTTAGAGGCACCAGAAAACACCCTTCATCATTCCTGAAACAAGCTTTAAAGTAACAGAACATGGGGTAGAAAGCAGAGCATTTCATTTTTTAGCTACGTCCCCATAGTTGCCACAAAACTAAACTTACATGTGTCCAACACTGTGCTTCTTCCAACTTGCTCTTCAAACCTTCCAAGGTAAAGATATTAAGACACATTGCACTAACATAATGCTGCATGCAAATTTGCAATTATGTCAAATTACAGCCTGAAGGGGGAACTTTTTTCCTGTGTTGATAAAGATTTCAGTTCAAATACTATCAGAAAAATAAATATAATTCAATACAACTTTGAAAGCTGACACTAAGTAGTTATTTAGCAAGTAATACGTGAAAAATGAAAGATGGAACTCCACAGAAAAAACATTTCCAAAGATACTCTATATTTCAGTCATAGAAATGTAGTCTTGTTTAAGTTAGTCGCCAAGGACTAACACTTAGCTACTGTCCCCATTTCAGAGATCAGGAAAATGCTACAGAGCAGCTATTTGCACTAAGCTGTAAAGAAAAGAAATTTCAAGCAATGTTTCTGGCTGCTGTCCCCATGCTTTGTCAAAATCTTTCTAATCTACTTCATCTACATTGTAAATATAAAAATATTACATCATCCTTACATGCAGTACCTTATTATTGGCATGTAGAGTAATAACTATATACTTAAGGTGATTTTGTATCCATAATATATATGATATTTGTATGATATCAATAATATAAAAGGTTATAATAAACTGTGATTAGGTATGGCTGTTTAATAAAGGTATGTGAGTTGACTACACAAAATTTTTTAGTATCTTTAAAATTATGTGAACCAAAAGAAGGAAATAATGTGCAATTCCTTTGTTTCTTTAATTCATCTGTTCGTTACTCCTATTCCGCTGCCGCCTTTGTGGGAACATGCTGAAATTGATGGAATTTATTAGGAATCACACAAAACCCACAGAAATGAGCTCACCAGACCAGAAGGAAATCTGTGGCTAAGATCCCTCCCTTACAGATATTCCAGAAACTAGTTCAGTCTGTCATGTCAGAGGAAAAAAGTCCTCCTCTGAAACACTGATAAGGAACTACACAGAAGTGAGCAGATAACAGCCTTGTTATTATACTATATCATGTTCAAAATAAGTCCCAAATATTTAAATTCATAAGCCTCCACAATAAGGCTGCACAAGTTGCATGTGAGATACATCAGTTGGTGAGATGAGATAAGCAGAAACATATAAATAGGTATTGTGCAAATTGAGAGTGGGGAGAGACAGAGCAAGTGCAATACAAAGAGAGTTTTCGACACTATCAAGAACCTCACCCTAAACCCCTTCTCCACGTAACAGTGGCATCAGGGGAGCAGATGACAAAGTGCTAATGGAATAAGGAGACATATCTGAAACCTCAGGAAGCTGGGGCAGGAATCTGCATTATAGTCAGGTTATTGTGACAGTTCATATGAAACACCAAGGTATGTGCCAGACTTTATCAAGTGAAGGGTAATCATTCAAATTGGCATAGAAGGAAAAACCTCCTTTGTTTTTATTTTTTTAGGAACCTATTGCACGTGTGTCACTGCACACACACACACAAACACGCTCACACACACACACACACTCTCACACACACACACAAAAAGACTCATATTATTTTGTAGCCAAGCTGAGCAGAGCCTTGCATAATGCACAGCACACGTATCAAATTCCAGTCAGGTGCAGGAAAAGAAAGGAAAGGAAGATGTAGATTCTACAAATAAAAAAAAAAGTTCATGATGTCATGTCAAAAATGACCTGAAGGAAACTCAAGTAATATTAAACTTTTAAAGATGAATGAAGTGTTACTGTATGCCTTGACCAACATGCAATATGATTGGTTTTCTTGACATCCCCCATGAAGCAGATACATGGCAATGATTCACAGTTCTGTGTACATCATGCCTCTAGGGATATGCAGGGGAAGAAAAAGTCTTTAAGGGGATAGAGATGGAATGAATGCTGGAATAAACAAGGCCGTCAAAGTGGGGAAACTGAGGCGGCAAGTATGCATTGTTTGTCCACACTGGTATTATAAAAAAAAGATTTATCCCTATAAAACACACTTTCGATCTTCCGTTGACTATAGAAGGACAATAGATATCAAATTCTTTATTGATCAAAATGAATGCGATGAATGTGTCTGGCCCAAAATTAGACTCTTCATTTTCTTCTGAGATCAAAAATTAGTTTAAAAATTAACACTACTGTTTTCCTCTTTCCTGATTCTACCACTATACAAAGTAGATATTATGAAAACATTTCATAGGTTCCCAAGTACAGAAGAGGTCAATGGTGCACAGATGGCCAAAGAGTAGAAGTTGGAGGGTTTTTTCTTTCAGTCTTCACTTGATACAGTGGCT
The DNA here is from genome assembly GCF_964237585.1 of Gallinula chloropus. NCBI lineage: Eukaryota > Metazoa > Chordata > Aves > Gruiformes > Rallidae > Gallinula > Gallinula chloropus. The sequence goes on along the minus strand of NC_140087.1, from coordinate 113,479,188 downwards.
GTGATTAGATGTCTAACACAATTAGCATCAATGACAAAAGGGTAAGAACTCAGGATGGAAAAGGCAAAGTACAGGTTTAATTCTACTTTGAGAAGCTGGATTTTTTAAAGCTGGCTGGTCCTGATGAAATTCTCCTGAGAGTACTTAGAGATCTGGCTGAAGCAATCTCATAGCCCTTAGCAATTGTTTTGAGAACAGAGTGAGGATAGGTAAAATCTCAGAAAACAGAAAGAGGAGATCATAGGTGGTATCTTTTAAAAAGTTAAAAGAATTGTAGATCAGTCAATCTAATTTCAATTAAAAAAACCCAACAAAAACAAACCAACCAAAAAAAAACCTGGTTCAAATATTCAAACACCTGGACATTAACAAAGGGATAAGAATCAGCCTACGTGGATTTGTCAAGAACAAATCACGTCAAAGCAACTGAGTTTTTTCCTATGACATGGTGACAGGCTTGAGTATTGAAAAGAAAAATATCTTTACTTTAGTAAAGCTTTTGACAGTGTCTTTTATGACATTTTTCTATTCAATCCAGGGTCTTCTTGAAACTGCCACAAGGCAGGGACACAACTGATTGGGATACTATGCATAAAGAGGAACTTTTTGACTGGAAGGATGTAACAGTGAGGTCCACTGAGGACTGATTTGAAGCCTAGCTATGGAACACTTCCAATAATAAAAACTGCATGATGGAGCAGGGAATATACTTGCTATATGTGCAGATGATTCAAAGCTGGGAGAGGCTGAAAAAGCATGTGGAAGATGAGGTTAGAATTCAAACTTCTTATAAATTGGAGAAATGGTCTGAAGTGACTGACATGCAATTTAATAACAGCAAAAAAAAATCAAAATTTCTCCACTTAGATAGGAGTAACTGTCTGCACAATTATGGGATGAGGAATAACAGTTCTGGTGAAAACAGATGCATGGGCTATAGTGGATCATAAATTGGGCATGAGTCAGCAATGCTAGGCTATTTCAAAGACAAGAGGGAAGCCTCAACCTGGAAAGCATAAACAAGAGAATCATATAGAAGACAAAGGAAATAAAGTTTCTGTTTATTTCACTCAAGTGCTTTGTCTAGATTTAGGATATGTTCAGGAAAGATGCTGACCAACTAAATCAGAGGGTTACAAAACATGACCTTGGGGACAAAGCAAGAATGAGTTGGTTTGTTTAGTGTAGAGAAGTGGCATTTGAAGAACATTTTGATGGTCTTCAAATATTTTAAAAGATTACTGCATGGAGGACAGAGGCAAATAGGAAAGGAAAAAATCAACTAGCCTAAAATAGAGCAATGGAGATGTAAGTTAGATATTAGGGGAAGGAATGGTAAATTGCCTAGAGAACATACGGACTTCTCAACACTGGAGATTTTTAAGAATCGTTAGGCTGAACATCTGTCAGGGATGGTTTAGGAGCAGTTGAACATGCCTTGGGGCCAAAGTATGTACAGGATAACCTCTCAAGGTCTCTTCCAGAAATGTGATTTCTCTATGATTTTTAATGTATCTGACTCCTGTGATAACTGACACGTGGAACACGAGAAGGGAACTTTTCTAGTAATATATATGGCAGATCTAGTTTACTTACATGAATGTCGTACCTCCGGAAAATATTTATTGATGTGACTGCCTGCAGCCACACTTTGTCTTTTACAATGTCTCCAAATGGTCTCCATTTAAGTCAAGAAAAAGTGCACTGGAATTCCTGAAATGAAGTGACAAAATTTGCCATAGGCACATGTGAAAGAGAGAATAGCACCATGGAAGACCCACAAGAGTGCTCTAAATTGCCTTAATGTGTTGAGGTAGACATGTACCTCACATCAAACTGGTAGCATGCATGCATTTGCCACTAGCTGTCAGTGTCTCCAAATTAAAAAAAAAAAAAAGGGAGGGGGAAGTAACAGCTCTAGTTGCTCTTGACATGATTTCATTTAACTCACTAGGTCTCTGACCTTTCAGCGTTGGTGGAAATAGAAGTGGAAATGTAACACTGAGGGGGAAAAATTCATGCAAATAATAACCTTTAAAACCACCAAGTGAGTCTTTTTTTTTAAAGGAGAGAAATCTGATGATCCAATTATGCAAGTCATTAGGAAAACAATGCTGAAATTTTGTGGCTAATGGGATTTTAAGTTATATTGACAATGAAAACCAATTATACTTTCAAAACTTTTTTTTCTCTATCTGCAATTGCATTATTTTAATGAAATGGCATGCTAAAACTCAAGTAGCCAAATGAATGTTAATTATGGAAATAGTTGAGTTAACAAGAGAGCCCCTCTCTTTCCATGACCTCATAATTTCACAAGTCTGAATAGAAGCATAAAGTCATTCATTTTGACTCTAAATTGTTTGATGTGGTAAATATAGCAATCTTCAAACTCTTCAGAACTCCTACTTTAGAATAAAATTTAGATTAATTTTTGTAAGAAGTACTGCAGAACCAGAGCTCAACCAGAGGATGAAAGCAATTCCAAGACTTGGGAATATTTAGATAATGACCCAATCCTTCCAGGTCAGAACCAATTCTAGTTTAACACATTAAAACTTTTCTGCTTTAATTGATTTTCCACTATCTATTTATCTTTCTAATTGGATAGTAAGGTACCAGGTAAAAAAAAGCTGTGAAATCCACCCAGATCATGTAAGCAATTTCATTAAGTGAAAGGGACGATGGGAAATTTTGCAAGGTTACTGAATAATTAATACAAGCCACAAAATTAAAACAAGTCTTTGCCAGTTGCTAGTGTCATCAAGCTAATGGCAGAATAAAATTGTGATTCCCTACAAGATACTTCTCTCTTTAACGAGCAAATTTAGGTTTTGCTGAGTTAAATATGCAGAGAATAAAAACACCATAAAGTAGTAAAAGTGTCTGAGTGGAAAGGAACGTTTGGATCTGGTCCAGCTTCCTATTGAAAGCAGGCCTTAGCCTGGTTTATAGAGGGACTTGTTGAGCTAAGTCTTGGATATTTTCAGCAAGAGAGATTCTGCTACTTCTCTGGGCAAACCAATCCAATATTAATTTGTTCCCATGATGAATGTGCTTCTTATCTCCTTACTAGACTTCTCCTGGTGCCTATTGTTTCTTGTCCTGTCACCATGCATCCTTGTGAAGTCGGTGACTCCATCTTCCAGATGACTGCATTTCAAGTATTGGAAGATGGTGATGAGATTCCCTCACAGCCTCCTCTTCTCTAGACTGAAACCTCTTCTTCAGCCTTTCTTCACATGTCAACTTTACCAGCATTCTAATCCTATTGCTGGCCCTTCAGCAGATCTGCTTTAAATTTTTGGAGTCTCTCTTGAAACTGCAGCAACTCAAATTAGACATGATAGTTTAGGTATGACCTAACAAGTGCCAAATGGGATAATCACAGGACACAGCTTGCCTTCATTGCTGCAAGGGAACTTGTCATTGGAGCATTACTACCTTGTCTTGATCAAGAGCTGAGCGCCTGTATATAGTAAGCTACAGACAGCAGGGATAGTACAAACAAGAGCTGAGCGTGATGAGGCTCAACACGTGCATGGATCAGCAAGTGACAGGAGAACAACATGTGAAACTGCTGGAAAGGTATACCATGATAGCAACATGGGCTGACTTCATTGGCAGCCTGTGGCAACATCTGGTTATGGATGTACACACACAGACACCCCCTTCCAGGTAACAGAGATCATGGTGAAGCATTTTTACAAGGACATCTGACACCATACAGAAGCAGGGGATGCCAGGTGGGATCATTACAGGTCAGTGCTGAAACACCTGCCAGTCAGTCTCCTGCCTGTACTGCTGTTTCTGCCACAGGTGCCGGACTTCCATTTGTATATATATAGACTCTGTTAGGAAGGAGGTGGGTTTAAGAGGTCTGAATGCTCTTTTCTTAACCTAACTATGTGCAAGAATCTAAAAATCTTGCCAATTTGCCTTCAGCAGTTGTATCACACATGAGTGAAAGAAGAGGTGTAGGCTTCCCGTACGTGCAACTGCAATTCATTTCTTTTGCCAAACAAAAAAACTTTCCTCTTAAAATGTGCCTCAGTCTGCAACAGTATCAGGTAGCTTACAGTCTACAGTTTGGCATATGATTTTGGCTGTGAAATCAGTCATTTGGCTTCAAAAATATTTTTAGGGCTAAATTTATTTGGAGGCAAAATAGTCAGGAGTGCACACAGACTACAGAACAGCATCCAGGCATTGGAAAAAAATGTTTCCACCTCGGCCATGGAGCATTTCTGTGAATGTGAGCAAATTATTCATAGTTTGGTAGGGTTGTTCTCCCCATCACCCTTGACCTGCTTATTATACTGAAGTCATTTGGAGCCAGCATTATCTTTAAACAAAAATAAGAGATGGTGCTGCTGCAGTGATCGTAACTTGGTGCTGAAATACAAGAGTGTCCACAAAGGGACCCAGACACCTCACAGAGGTCAGAAAATCCTTTTCCTTAATTTTAAGGAAAGTATACAGAAAAGCATGTATTCTGCCAACCCACTGACACTGAAAAATTACAGGCTTATAGATAATTTGTGTTGGAAATGACTTCCAGGGGTCACCCGCTCCAACCCTCTCTCCTTGTTGCACCATGTGTGGCAAACAGACAAGTTCCTGGGTTAATAGACAAGTTCCTCACTGCACCATTTAGGTTTTTGCTCTTGTTCTGAAAGTTGTACCACAACAGAAACTTAGACGATCTAAAAAATGAATGTGAACTTATTAGCTCCCTGTGCCCAAGCCTGTTTGCAATGTGCTTTCTCCAGCAGCTGTACAATGCTGAAGATGGTTTGCCTCTGACATGACAAAAGGCACTTCTAACAGTATCTGGAGAGAATTCCACTTGCAGAGCCAGATTTTGAGACACTTGGTAGATCACATGAATTTTAGATTTTTGTACTAATTAATCTGCCTCCAAAATTTACTGCAATCATCTTGCAAGCTAAATACTGTTGTCCCCATGTACCGACATGACACCTCATTTAAGATATGAGTAAGACATCCAGAAGAACACATAAAAAGTGAGGCTTCCTGAAAGCGGTGGGATTTGATGAAATGATAAGGGTTTGCCACCTGCAACATCCCAAGGGAAGACCAAGAAGAAAAACAACCAAACTATACGTGACAGATATTACTCGTCTTTTAACACCCAAGTGGAAGGTGGTCAGAAATTACGGTGATCAGGTGAAGTAGGATTGAGGGGAATGGGAGCAAAAGCCAAACACACGCAGAGAACCTGGTAAACAGCTGGCTTGAAATAGTAAGAATAAAAATCAGAGCCTGACTGAATGCTCCAGATTAAAAGGGCAACCAACCTGGTGCCCGTGCTTGGGAAGGTTTCCTTGAACACTGACATACTGAGACATTAAATCTAGGACTAATGAGTTTTTTCTGGAGGCAGGGTTTCCTGGTGCACTAGGAAAGGAGATGTGTGTCTTGAACAACGTTTGCAACTCATCACAAACGCGTTGTTATTGATACGCTTTGACATATAGACTGCTCACTGGATGCAATACATCATGGATACTCCTTTCTGCCAGACTCCACCACCTCCCATTTCTTATTAGCAGCCAAACAAAATGCATATAAAAATACTTCTTTATCTATTTGAAACAGACATTTAAATTACCCTTATTGTCTTTTGCTTTACACATACAAAGACTTATTTCCTCATTCCAGTCTAGAATATTTACCTAGCTTTCATAGCAAGAGCTATTTAAAATTCATACATTTTGATGGAAGAAAATAGGTGACAGCTGCTTTTAATATTCTTTTTAAGAGCATCTATAACAACAGCTAGAGAATCAAGGTAATTCTGTTAGCCTAGAGAAGTAGATCACATTGCTTATTTCAGTCTCATCAGTTTTGTCTTTGATTTTAATAAGACCTTTTGAAATGGTTGATTTTCCCTGAAGAGTTTGCAGTAACTCAACTTGGTCTAGGTGTCCTCAATTCATATTGAAATCAAGAGAATTCAGACACCTAGAGAAGTTTCAGTGCTCAAGACTCAAAATAGGTTATTTTTTGCATCATGCATTTAGTGAGATCCAGACCCTGCACTCTTTGAGCAAGAGCATAGTGCAGGAGAAATGTAACATGAGCAAAGTATGCTAGGTCAGAGGTGCAAGCAATATTGCATTTTTTCAACAGCAAAGCCAATTTAAATTTCAATTTTATGCTAAAATGTCAAATCAATTTAATACTGCCTTTAAAAGATATTTGATTTTTTTTTCCCCAGGACCCTTAAAAAACCTCCCAAAAATTAACACAGCAAAGTGTAATGTCTTGCACTTGGGCCAAGGGTAATCCCAGACATATTTACAGACAGGGAGAAGAGCTCCTTGAGAGTAGCCCTGCTGAGAATGACCTGAGGGTTCTGGTGGATGAGAAACTTAACATGAGCCAGCAGTGTGCTCTTGCAGCTCGCAAGGCCAATGGTATCCTGGGCTCCATCAGAAAAGGGGTGCCCAGCAGGGACAAAGAGGCAATTATCTCTCTCTACTCTGCCCTCCTGAGGCCCCATCTGCAGTACTGTGTCCAGATCTGGGCCCGCAGTACAAGAAAGATGTAGAACTGTTGGAGAGGGTTCAGAGGAGCCACAAACATGATCAGAGGGCTGGAGCACCTCCACTATGAAGAGACGCTGAGGGACCTGGGCTTGTTCAGCCTAGAGAAGAGAAGGCTGTGGGGGGACCTCATTGCAGCCTTCTAATACCTGAAGGGAGCAGAGAAACAGGAGGGGAATCAGCTTTTTGAAAGGGTAGACAATGGCAGGACAAGGGGGAATGGGTTAAAGCTAAAGGAGGGAAGGTTTAGATTAGATGTTAGGGGGAAGTTCTTTACAGGGAGAGTGGTGAGGTGCTCGAACAGGCTGCCCAGAGAGGTGGTGGATGCCCCATCCCTGGAAATGCTCAAGGCCAGGTTGGATGGGGCCCTGGGCAACCTTGTGTAGATCCAAGCCTGAGGTTGGTGGCCCTACCTGTGGCAGAGGGGTTGGAACTCTATGATCCTTGGGGTCCCTTCCAACCCATGCCATTCTATGAATCTGTGAAACAAATGAGCACAGAATTTCTACATCTGCCTGCAGTCTTACACCAAGCAGCATGACAGGATATATAAGTTCAGTGTTACTAACATCATCTCAGTTGCTCCCAGTCGGTGTTAATTTAACTTTATGGTGAATTTAAGCCCCACTGCCGAGCCAATGGCAGAATGAGCTGCTAACAGAACTGCCTGTTGCTGGGTGGGTGAGGAGGGACAACATCTATCCCAAACAGTGTTAAACACTGATCAAGTTAAATCCACATGTGTAAAGATTAGCATGGGGGCCAACTTTCCACCAATCAGTTTCCATGCTTTGTGCCTGCCTTCACCCTGTTTGACACATGAAAGGTAGAAACAGCTTTGCCCCCAAAGAGCAGAATTTAGCAAAGAGGGCAGATGCATTTATTCCTTCACTTGTAACAGTGTCCTGCCATTAATGAGGTCTGTAGCTGGGGTTTTTTCAGCACATCCATTGACAGGCAATAGCTGTGCTTCCACGCTGAGCAACACCACTGCTTCTGCAGAACCTGTCTCTGGCAGCTCAATCCAACCCCTCAGGAAAGCAATCCAAGTAATGTTTTTAGTAACCCACGTCACTTCCCCAAAACAACACTGCAAGAAGCACAGCGCAGACACAGGCATGAGCCAGAAAAAAAGGGTTAGGAGTGGACACCCTGGCATTGTCATTGGAGAAATACAGGATGCAAGGTAGGCAAGGGTGCCAGAGCAACCCCAACCTGCATCCCACCATCCAGCTACTGCCCTTCAGGTTTTCCTGTGCTGAAGAACAGTAATGCCAACGTCAACTGGAGCACCGTAAAGGGATGCATTAGCAGCGTCATGTAATAAGTAACAACATCACATTTTTCCTCTGAAATTTACTTTAACTTTTCGGAAGATCAAGACCTGATCTGTGCTTTCATAAAACATTATTAATCTTAGACCACGCATGAGTAAAAACTCATAAGCAGTTATCAGTAACTCCAGCAAGCTTTCAAAGAAAGTAGCTATAGACTCTGAGTGAAACTCATTTCTATTCCCAAAACAAAGGACTGCATACAGTATTCAGAATGAAACTATTAGCAGACAAATTTAAAGATGCTGCTCATTCCACATTTATTGCTACTACATAGCTATCCTCAAATGAAGGACAGCACAATCACTGTAGTGCAGCTCTTCCCCCTGCCTAGTCACATTTGAACAGCACCTCTGGTTGGTGTTAAAAGCTTGGCATTTAACTTACAGAAAACTTCCTGTGGCCATTTCAGGCCATGGGACAACCTCCTTCTAACTCCCATATTGGGCCTTCACTCCAAAGCCTGACCAATAACTGAATCTTTCATGGTATCAACAGCACAGAAAGTTACTATGGCAGCAGGTATGGTAACACAGCTCTGCCCTGGGGTGACTGGTTTTTCAGAGATGATGCCTTGTGATGGCTCTCCTCCACAATAATTACGTCTAGCCTAATGGAGACCCATTTTGGTCTTGTTAGGGGAACTATTCCCTGTTTCTGGAGGACAGCACTAGACTGCTCAAGTTTCACCACAAGGTGACATGAAGATCTCATCTCTTCCACCACTGGGGCAGAGGATGAAGATGGGGATTGAGCTCACCTACAGACACTTCTACCCAGTACTGTGCCACAGCTCGAACTTCACAGAGACAGGGATAAAGCAGAAGGTAGAGAAAGAGGCCGAGGGGATTTGCATGTAGGATGGTACATAACATAGTATGATCAGAACAAGAGTGGCGTTCAATGCTTAGCCCAGGTAGATCTTAATACTTCCACATCTTTAAACTGAAAGTCCTCACCTCCTGCACTAGAAACACAGCTGTCCCAGGGAATACCATGGATTCTTCCTCTCTGCTGCTTTTTCCTTCTCCAGACTGATAAACAGCCTAATGTTCACAGAAAATGTATGTGGGTTTCACGTCCATCTATATAATACTGCACGTATAAAACACAGCTACACCATGCTTCCCTAAAAGGGAAGTGAAAGGACCTTACAATAACCTTAAAAGTAAAGCAAGAAGAGTTTTCATTTTGTTTGTCCGTACAGAAACAAAGAACTCTGCATGTACGAGAGGCTTGTTCCTTTCCCAAGCAGGAGGGAAGCCTGCAGACAGCATCCCCCCACCTCCAGGGGTTAAGCACAGGGATGTATATTTTATATACTGCAGCGCCATCTAGCCCAGAGAAATTAAATATCACCTTGGGGAAGGGCTGCTAAAGGACGCTTTCTAGTGCTAAATGTTCATAAATAATTCCTGGCCCTGCATGAAACTTAGGTTTTGGCTTATTAGATGACATTTTATTTTTAATTTTTTTTTTCTCTTCACCATAAATGCAGCTGAGCAATATATAAGCTCCTCTGAGACTTACAGGAATATCCGACCTACGCTACTTCCATTATTTCTCATCCAAACTGAAACTTGAGAGAGGCTGAAATAAAGAAATACATGAAATCCCAGGGCATGCACGTTTCTGTAGGATGTTTTTGTAGGAAACTGAGAACTTCAATAACACATGAAAGTAAAATTAAAAAGAAAAAATCATAATAAGGAAAGAAAGCTCTTGCCAGTTTTGCCAGTGTGGAATTTTGTTATAAGGGGAAAAAAATCTATAGTGCATTATGTTATTTCTTTTTTTTTTATTTTTAGAAATGTCAAATGAATTCCTTAGCTATTCCATATAAAGTTCAATTCACTTGTACCAGTTTGAAGTTTATCTAAATTAAATATCTGGGTTTGGATACAAGTGAGTTTAAATCCACCAGGAAAAAAAAAAGGAAGGCTTTCAAATGTCTAGATAGCTTCTTCATGATGATGTTCGGTTTAGTCAATTCAAAATGTGATCACAGGTCTTCTAAAATGCAAGTTATGAGAAACAGCATTGCTGGTATCATTCCACTGTTTTTCCTTCCATAGTCCATATTCTGCAATTTTTTCAGGATTTCTAATTATGTTCATAGCAAGTAAAAATTAATTTCATGAGAATCAAGGGCACCCATATCTACCTTTGAAGTTTATCTCAGAATGAATCATCTTCTGCATTGATTATGAGGGAGCCTATACAACTAGATTAGCTTCCCCTGTGTACACCTCAGTTTTACTGGGACAGACCTGTTTCTTCAAAGAGTGAACCTGAGTCCCAAGATTACAGGAGGTATTTTATTTTTTTAAATTTCTATGAGAACATTTTTGTTGGTGGTGGTTGGGGATTTTGGGGGGGTTGTTTTTTGTTTCAAGCACGTTTTTCCACACAAAGGATAATCTAAATCCAAATAGTAGATGCACAGCATAGCAATGTTACAGTAAGTACTCGGCGAGCCCTGAGAGCCAGCTCAGGAGTCAGAAACCATGTAAATCCACTAAAAAAGAGTTCTTTGATGGTTTAGTACATCTCAGCTAATCGCACAGCTAATTCAGAGCTTGTGTATCACCACAAAGCACTGTACTGCAACAGGAAGATACACTCTAGCTCTTAAATTAATAGAGAAGGGCTCCTCCTGCAAGATAACATACCTGTGTGGCTGCTGAATGAGAAGTTCACAGTAACCACACCCACATCAATTTTTAATAGCACATTTCTAGGGTTTTTCAGAATACGCTGTTGGGCAAATGGCCCAGCACTTTTTAAAAAGTCAGGTCAGAAGGGGGAGAAAACTTTGAAAGACTTGCAGCCATGAAGAAAACCAAGTATGTGTCAACAAGACTTCCTTGATGGTCTACAAGCCCATACCAGCCAGACACTGTGCTCACCCACAAGAGCTTTGCACAAATGGATCTTCCCTGGGCATGAATCCAGAACCAGGAACCCACTGTGGAGCAACTGTACCACAGTGTTTCAAACAGGTTTGTATATTGTTTTTTTCCTGCAGTGCACATACTATTCCACCTGAGGATCTTTACTCCATAGACCTAACAATCCACAGGTTACTTCTCCCTTCTCATGTTACTATCATTACTGAATAATTTCAGTTAATTAAAATACAATGATAAGATTTACTAACAGGCAATATTTATTTGATGGCCACCTTCTGTCATTTCAAGCTAGAAGATGGTGTGTGTGTGTGTCCACATATACGTGTCCATGCTAATGTTTGAGTTGACTTGCAGTGCAACCCACAGTCAAAACCAAGTCATATAAATCTTCTTGTATAATGTGCTATGTTGATGTATCTTTGCTTCCCACCAGCAAAAGAGGAATATATCTAAATCATTGTATATGCAGCAGTTAAGAGGTGCAAGTTAACCTTCTTCGTAATTTTTTATTGTTAAATTATATCAAATAATTACACTGAAATAGGGTCATACTCTTCCATCAAAAAATACCAATTTTAAATACTGTGGATTACAAATTTTTTAGACTATCACTTACTAATTTGAGATGCTGTATTTATACATAGCACCACTGCATCATTAAATGTGTATATAACATTATGTTGGATAGGAAAGTAAGGAGGAGCTCTATTTTGCATATATTCAATGTCTAATTAGGTTTCGTATTTGGGCTTTTGACCCTGCTTTCAGCTGGGAGCCTGAATTAGCAATTGAATTTCTGTTGGGCTGGTGACCCTATTTGCAGTGTCACAGCCTCAGCTAGGAGAAATGGTTCTTTGGGAACCCTTGGCTTGCAGATACATGTTCTCCTTGTACTCACTACAACTCCCTGGGAGACTCAATTAGGGTAGGATCAAGATTATCTTTCTTGCACCAAACTCAGTCCTAAATTTCAAAGGCCTAATGAGGCAGACCTTCAAAAATAAGTTCCATACTATCAGCAAGGCGAGGTAGGTGATTGTAAAGGCTTTCCAGGGAGAGAAGTCATCTGTGTAATTTGGTACCTAACACAAGACTGACAGATTCTCCCTCTGGAGTCCTTCAGAAGCATATGCTTTGTCTGCTGACCACACAGGCAATTTTGACATTTACCTGAGGAAGACTTACTTGTAAGACATATAAAAAATATTAGCAAGTCAGGTACCTATGTGTGGTGGGCTTGAGCCGAGTTTTGTTATCATCATATTTTAATTCATATCTCCTATAGGCTACCAGCATATACGTTTCACCAATTCTGACATATTTACTCATTGAAAAACCAGGTGTAAATAGGTGGAAAAGAGAGAAGAGATAAGATGAGGCCTGAATTTAAATGACTGTCATGTATGAAAAATCGAACTTACATTCCCAATGGCATCACCTCTGAATTTTGCTCTTAGAATTTACATTTTATCATCCTCATCAAGATCCAAAAAATGCTTCCCTTCTTTTCCCTTCCAAAACAACTCTAAACCTTGCAGCATAAAATATAGTATAGCCACCCAGGCACCAAGCATAATAAAATCTAGCAACAATAACTCAAATATGTGTCTCCTTGTCTGAGTCACTTTAGAGACATCCAGAAACATAAATATATGTTTTCCCTGAAAGGTAACAGTTTTCTTCCTTTTAATCTGAAATAAAATTCTGTCCCCATCTCCCAGGGAACTAAAGGTGACAATAAGAGCCTGACAATGTTCAGGAGATGTGCTTTTCACATTAACATTGCCAACAGCTGCACCATAAATACTGGGTATACGGAAAGTGCATTCAATCATTATAGGAGGTGCAATTTAAAATCTGAAATTCACTCAAATAAATCAGTAGAAAAGAGTTAAGGGATCAAAGTCTCCAAAACCTAAAATGCACTGCTTCTGTGTTCCAGCTTTATTTGCAAGGAATTGTAAAATCTACTGGAACAAAATATTCCCCGTAATGTTCTGTAAACCGCTTACGAAATACCAAGCTTTGTTCTGTTCATCTTTCCTTTTCCTGTGCTACCCCCTTGCCAGACGTCAAGGAGCTCATGCCAGATGTCTTTGAATTCATAGCTTATGAAGGGCAGGATTGGATGAGTGAAAGAAAATCATGCACAAAAGACAAATATATTACCCTCCGCCCAACCTCCTCTCCTTTATCACCACCAACACACAGTTAAACACGTTTCACACTGAGAGCTGGGAGCCAATATGAACATCTTGTAATTATTTGAGATATAGCACATGCTGTCGGACCTCCTGCATTCAGCCCTGGAGGTCCTCCATTCTGTTCCTGGGGATATTTGATATGATGGCATCAACTGCATCCTCTCTGCTAGGTTTGCCCTGTACATTGAAGACCCTAAAGAAGGGGCTACAATGGTGCTGACAGTAGCCCTTGCCAAAGACACCCTGTCAACAAAACAATGCTTGTGGCCTGCTGGCAAACAGAGAAAATGCCCAGATCTCTGGAGGGATGCGCTGAATTGCAGTAGTGATTCAGGTCAATATTCTTTCTGTCCTTACAGCCCCAGATACTTATTGAAAGAGTATAAGGAGCAGAGCAAGTATAGGATGCAAAACCTTTCAAAAAGTCAACAGTGAAAGCACTGGAGAGTCCTGAGCCAGTTTGTATCCAGGACACATGTCTAGAACTGAGCCAGCTGACATTTCTGAGGTAGACCTGGTGACTATTTCATGAGCAGATGGGAAATGCCATAGTCCTTAGCAGACTGCTAACAAGAAAACAGCCTGAGACAAGACTCTCTAAATTTCATAAAAGCAGTCTGATCTCTACCACAGATATTAAAACTTCTATCAATTTATCAGTTCTACAGATAAGGCTTTTTACTCTAGTATCCACATTCTTGAATGTCTCATGCAAGATAATTGAGGTAATTTCCTAATATCTCCTTTTAGCAAAATTAGTTCCATTAAAAAGTGAAGATAAAGATGGGAGGAACAGAGAAAGATATAGAAACTGCTATAAAACATAACTGATTGATTTATAGTCTCTTTAATAGACTGATCTAATGTGTCTAATATGTCTATGTCTAATTTCAGACTCATTTGACATTTTTTTAAAAAATGCATTGCTGAAGGATAGACCATTTTTATAAACCAGAAATTTCAAGAATAACAACAGTTTTCCCACACACATCTTACAGGGTCTCCTTATCACAATAGCCACCATGGGGAGTTTAAGAAAAGCACAAGAAGCAGGTGAAGTCTAGAATAAAACCTCCGAGCCTACAGCAGTCCCCCAGGAAAATCTATCCTGCTGTCCTCAGTCCATTCTTCTCACACTTGTAAAACGAATCATGAATTTATGTATTTACAAATCTGGAATGAGCCGTTTCATCAAAACCTAGTCCCAAGCTTTAACAGTCACCCTGATGACTGTCCTGGATCACTGCAAACAGAGAGAAGGATTAAAGCAGGATGAAAACATATTACAGATTGCCTCAGAAAGCAATCCTCAAGGAAGTTAATTTCTAAATAAATGCAAAGTATGAAGAAATTGTAATTCCGAACTCCCATTCAGCTTTTCCCTTTATTGAAAACATTGTATCAAAACATGCAACCTGCCTCTGCAACCTGATGTTCTCTTTCAGTCTCTGGGTGCTCCTGGCAAGGAACAGTCTCTTGATTTATTTTGCCCTTCAGAGCCTATTACTCTTATCCGCCTAAAGTACACGTGACCTTCTTTCCAGTGTACAGAAATGTCTCTTGTTTCAAAAAAAATATTACTTTTTTTTAATGACACCTTACTCTTCATAATATTTTCTATTTCTGAAGCAATTCTAAATGGCTGAAATGAAAAACAGGCATATATAGGAAATTTAGGGTGCTTTCAACATAGCATACAAGCTGCTGTATTGTAAATGACCATTTTATAAAATGATGCAGTCCTGTTTGATTTCAATCGCAGTTAAAAGTAAAATAAAGCCATTTCCTGGTTGATTTCAGTTGGAATTGGAGATAGTTTTTCAATATCACCCTCGGCAGTGCTTAAAAAAGTGGGGGAAAGAGGCAGATAAGGCACTGAATGAAATAAATGGATCCAATCTGAACCCAGTTACTTCAGAAGTTGATAGCATAATGGAAAGGCAATGCGCAACCAGCAACCTCAGCCATAAGAAACTTAATGATGGATGAAAATGAAAAACGTCAGGATGCCTATTTATCTATGAGAATTAGAATCCTTTAAGCAAGTTATGAGTGAAAGAGCTGTAGCTAAACCGGATTTTAAGCCAATTAGAAATGAATGAAAAATCTAATTTAAATGGACATCATCTTTCACTAATATTAGAAAAACAATACTTTCTACATTTTATTGGAGGTGATAAATTTATTGTGACATCTGAACAGGACAGCTATTTCATACTACAAGAGAGTTTCCTCTGCTTAACAAATAGCCCAAAAACTAACCCTCATTTTTGAATTTTATTTCCTGATAGTGAATAATTCATAATTGTAAATAATTTCTGTTACTTTTACCTATAATGGATGGGTTAAAAATGAGCTTTTATTGCCATAATCAACAATAAGAAAAAAAAAAAGGTTTGGACTTTACAGCATCAGTAGATCATTTTATTTAGGGCAATTATGTCTAATAATTCAAAAGTTAAATTGTTAATCTGTGCAAGGTATGTTAGCTATAAGGTGCTGCACTCTAGTCTCCTCTATTTCTCTGAAAAGTTACGTATCTTTACATTCATAGCAATGTAACTGAGATCAGATCTGATCTACTATATCTAATGTCCTAATATGTTTTTGACATTGGTTGGCCATTACATGGTGCGTGATTACATTGCCATATATTATCCTCTAAAAAGCCACAGGTGAGACAAATTTCAGGTTATGAACTTCCTCTTCTCCCTTCCTACACATACATATGCAGAATACTGTAAAGAGAAGCAGCAGAACCTGTAAAGTCAAAGACTTGATCATCTCCTGGCCTGCCTGCAGAGGTGGCTGCCCCCTTCACAAGCTGGCAAGAAGATGTGTGGTGAGAAAATGTCCACGCTTTTGAACCAGGAGGGGAGGAAATCTGCAGCAACCATGGCCAACAGTGAAGAAACAAGTCCTTCAGGCTTTGCTGAGCCAAAGGTTGGAGTTCAGTGCAGAACATCAAATAGAGAGGTAAGAGGTAATCTTCTATCTTATTCTCTCTGCAGATTATACACATGGAAGATATCTCACAAGAAGCAGTGACATGATTGCAGAGACATACTTTCCTATCTGTAATGCAGTTCAAGTCTACTGATTTCAAGGGGGTTTCTGCAACATAAATGAGAGCAGAGATCTGGATCAGAATTGATATGTTGTTTTACCTGGAAGTTGTTACTGCACATTGCAAGCAAAAATGGTGCCAGACAATGAGAAATGATACTTCCAATCCACAAATAAATAGGGTATTTAGTATTGGTGTGGTCTGTGGTATATCATTACATTCAATTGGTTTAAGGTCAAACAGATACTGTAAGATTATTTTTAAAATGAATGCACATGAATTGGATCTGACAATAGTTTGGGTTTTTTACAAAAAAGCTATTATAATAAACATAATCTTTCCTTCTTCCATTGGCTCTGATCTGATGCAATTTTAATGTACACAGAAAGACTTAGATTATGCTAACCTCAGTTATCTGCAATATCACTTAGCAGAAAAACAGGTGAATCTGCTTGACAGTAAATAGGAAAATCATTATTTATTTTCTTAAATATGCATTCCAAAGGACAGATATTAATCTGATAAAATTAATTTTTTTAGCTTGAACAATTTATGCTGCCACCCAAAGTAAAACTTCGTATTTCCAACTCTCAGTTGTTACCAAATTGTTCTTTAGAAAATTAGGAAAAATACTAATTTTCCTTCTGACAGGAAATAAAAAGGTAAAAGCTTACAAGAATACTGCCATGTGGCTAACTTTACAAAAATTTCCTTTCTCATCCATAATATAAGCTTGGTTAGCACTGTATGGAAGTCTTCAATTGGAATGCTGCAGTGTGTAACTTTAATTTCAGATAACATAGCTCTTCACAATTGTCAATTTGCTAATATGGCATTTTCTTGTTTTCTACTGAGGACATTTAGCCCGATGCTAGGAGCACTTGCCTGGAATAATTACAAAGAATTCTAGCTCTTGAAGAAACTCTATAGAAGGAAAAAGTAGAACTTCTAAAAAAATCTAACCAAACAGAAATTCTCCCAGCAAGTTCTTATTCTCTAAATGTAAACCATTACATTCTCATACTCCAAATTTTTTGAATGGTTGCATGAACAGATGTTTTCCTTTAGCATAAGTCCATGGGACCTGAAGAGATGCATCCACAGATCCTGAGGGAACTGGCAGATGAAGTTGCTAAGGCAGTCTCCATTAGGACTGAGAAGTCATAGTAGTCTGGTGAAGTCCCCACTGACAGGAAAAGGGGAAACATAACCCCCATTTTTAAAAAGGGATAAAAAGAAAACCTGGGGAACTACAGGGTGGTCTGTCTCATCTTTCTGCCCAGCAAGATCATGAAGCAGATCTTCCTGGAAATTATGCTCAGGCACATGAAAAATAAGGAGATGCTCAGTGATAGCCAGCGTAGCTTCACTAAGGGCAAATTCTGCCTGACAGATTTGATAGCCTTCTATATGATGTGGTTACAGCATTGATGGATAAGGGAAGAGCAACTGACAGCATTTCCCTGGACTTGTGCAAAGCATTTGCTACTGTCATGCAGAAGAGACATGGATTTGATGGATGGACCATTTGGTGGATAAGGAATTGTCTGCCTGGTTACTCTCAAAGGACTGGTGTCAACGGCTCGATGTTCAAGTGGAGATCAGTTACAAATGGTGCTCCTTAGGGGTTGGTATTGGACTAGTGCTGTCTAACATCTTAGATAGAGATAAGGATTGAATGCACCCTCAGTGAGTCTGACAATACCACTAAAGCTGTGTGGTGCAGTCAACATGCAGGAGGGAAGAGATGCCATCCAGAGGGACCTTGACATGCTTCAGATGGGACTGTGTGAACCACACGAATTTCAACACCACCAAGTGCAAGGTCCTGCACACGGATCCAGGAAATCCCAAGCATAAATGCAGTCTGGAAAGAGAATGGGCCAAACTGCATCCTGGGCTGAATATACAGGAGTGTGACCAGAAGGTCAAGGGAGGGGATTCTGTCCCTCTACTCTGCTGTGGTGAGAACCCATCTCAAGTACTGTGTCCAGTTCTGGGGTCACCAGTACAAGACAAACATGGAGCTGTGAGAGCAAGTCCAGAGCAGCGCCATGAAAGTGGAAAAAGGGCTGGAACACCTACTCTGTTATGACAGGCTGAGACAGAGTTGGTTTTGTTCTGCCTGGAGAAGACTCTGGGGAGACCTTACTGCAGCCTTCCAGTACCTAAAGGGGCTACAGGAAAGCTGGAGAGGGGCTGTTTATCAGGGCATGGACAAGGGGTAGTGAGTTTTAAGTGTAAGAGTGTAGATTTAGATTTTAGGAAGAAATTCTTCATTCTGAGGGTGGTGAGGCCCTGGCACAGGTTTCCCAGAGAAGCTGTGGCTGCCCCTGGATCCCTGGCAGTGTTCAAGGCCAGGTTGGATGGAGCTTTTCGGCGGAGGGTGTCCCTGACCATGGCAGGGGGTTGGAACTAGATGATCTTTAAGGTCCCTTCCAATTGAAGCCATTCTATGATTAACAGGCTGAACATATGTAACTTTCAAAGAAGGCCTTGTATAGATTGCTACTAATGCACTTTTTATTACCAGCATCCAACCCAATCCAACCAGGATCCTATCAGCATTTGAAAAAAAAAATAATAAAAAAATTAAAAAATCAAGACACAAAGAGAAAAACCAAAAAGCCTGGGTAATATGAAGAAGTTCCTCTGATGTGTTACTCAGGGTGCTTAGTGCTACGTCATGCGCTACAGACTGGATTATTGACAGCTTCTGAAAAAAATCCTTCTAATTGCTCTTACATGCAGGACCATAACCCAGATGAGCTTGGGGCAGTCAGCAGATGCACAACTTCCTTACAGAGTTTTTCACTATCTACTGGTCAAAAAGTCACAGAAAGGGATATACAGAATGTCCTGCAACAGATGAAGTTACAGTTGAATGAAAAGGAACTTGGTTTCCTTGGCAGTTACAGACCACTACAGAAACATTTCCGCCTCGTTATCAATGTGAAACTGTTATAGCAGCATCACATCTGGAAGACAGTAGACTGCACAACCAGAAAACAGACTATGAAAAAAATGGCTTTGCCATTTTCCTTCTTGAGCAGCACTGATAGAACTTACTTTACTATTGAGCCATACTCCTAACCCCATCAGGAGTTTTAAACCATATTCCTGATCACCAATTCTGTGGCATTGAGCACTGCAGAATACACTCTGCATATGCAAGGCTAATTAAAACAAAATTCTAATTACTACCTTTCAATTTTTGAACCCATATAGCATCATGTATTGAGAATTAATTAAAAAATAAAATTAATTATGCATTGGTATTTGTCTTGGGTTATCAGCAGACAATCTATGTAAAATATGGTGTCTGGTTAAAGATAGGTCACCTATTAATTAAGAACATTGTGACCAAAGTAATGTATGGAGGTCTTGGTAATTCATAATAATGGCATTAATGAGAGCCATGACTTGCATTTAAAAGCTATTAATGTGTACTTTGAAGAAATAATGGTATCAGAACAGCATCCGTTTACTCTCATCAAGCCCAAGCCTTATCATAAACACGGGTTATTCTCTTCTGAAGACAACATATTTTCGGCTCCATTCTCTTCTTGACACAGTAACATCTACACTCTCACCCTGGCACCTTCTGAGGAGATGCCATGACCTGTTTTATTTCTCAAGTTCTATTAATTATGTTTATTTCTAGAGGATGGGACAAAAGTATTTAAAAAACAGTGAGTGCACTCCTGTTCATATTGTTCAGTATTAAGAATGATGTCAGTGTAATCAGCGTTCTTAATTATGTCCTTGAAATGTGAGAAGTTTGCAAATCACTTAGATGTTAAAAACGGAAGAAGAAAAAGAAGAGGCAAGGGGTCATTTGAAATATGAATCTATTCCTTAGGAAGAAACCCTAATTTACAGAAGGTCCCGATTACTGTTGCTTTACCAAGACCTTGCTAAAACAGAGAAATGATTTGTTTGTGGCATGACCTTGACAAAGCAACTCCCTTCTGCAAGGAGAAAACTGAAAAAATAATAGCTGGCAATGACAGATTAGTACTGAAACTCAAATCTGTGTATTTGGATCCCTGTCATTATTTTTTCTATGTTTTCTGGAGCAGGAAGAAAATGTCAATGAATTTTGTTCATTTAAGATTCAAATCTCTCAGGTACAGAACAGCGCTGGAAGATGCTGAGTACATTTAATTTTTCCAGCCATCACCACGACCATCTCCTTTGGGAGATAAAGAAGCAGTGGCCCCACTTCCTGCAGGATCACGTCTTCAGCAACTAATTACTTGATCCAGCTCTCCATGAAGTCAATGGGAATCTTTCTCTTGACTTCAGCAGAACTGTACTGAGCTCTCAATAAGTTCAGTGTGAGGTTCCTCTGCATGAAGACTGCAGGGTTGCCATTAGATTACCTGCTATCTTTTGAGGGGCCAGATTTTGCAAATTGAAGAATTCTCTCAGCTCTTGCTGAAATCAATGGGATTCACAGAAGGTGCTAAGCTACAAATTCAACACCCCATCTGCATCCTGCCTTTTGCAGCAGCCATGAAATTGTGCTAGGAGACTGGATTATGAGAGTCTTGTGCAAGCAGATATGCTTAATGACTCTTTTAGCTATCTGCACAATTGCCTCAGTACATAGGACATGGTTCTTAAAAACACTTGCCAGTGTGCACAGCAAATGCTTTAAAACTTAAAAATCTCTAATTAAATACATGAAACAAGGCTTTGGGAGAAACAAAAAGCCTAGCATACAATTAGCATTCTCTCAAAGTCTGAGGTAGAGCAAGATCATCATATTCTGCCCCAAGGTAGCTCATATTTCTACCATTTTATACATCTCGTATTAATAGGCCAATTGAGTGAGAAATAGAGTAAAAGTGGCCAAATCACAGATAAAACTCTAGGAGAATTTCTGACAGATTGCAACATAATTCCATCCTTTTTGTTTATTTGTTTGTTTGTATTTTAGTTGCCAGACACTTTCACAGATCCATTTTTAATGCAGAAATTTATTATTTGTTCCTTTAATGGTTTCATAAAATATTTACCATGGTCTGTTTAAATAAAGGAATGACATCATGCATAAAAAATGAAAAATAATGTGCCTGTAATAAGCTAGAGGTTACATTTAATGAAACAATGCCCATAAATGAAATTTCATTGTGATTGCTGATGATGCTCATTTCAGATGAATGCACTTTGTATTTATTAGTTTTAAGCATGTTCATCCTCAGCTCCTGTAATCAGAATTACAATATCCACTCAGATGAGAAAAGTAATTAAATCATTAAGACATACTTTCTAAGGGCTGGGTGATTCTATGGATATGCAACAGTTGGCTGGCTCCTGCCTTAAGTCCCTAGCACAATAGATTAATTGTTTTCTCATTATTTTCCAGGGGGTATCTATCCTCACAACAATATGCATGTACAATCCAAGGAAAGGCTATGTGCCTTGTGCACACTCCAGCAACATGTATATTTATCTTTGGGCTACTGGCACAAAAGGCAGCAGATTCCTTGTATGAATAGCTATGGAAAATTTCTTGCCACATCATGTTTGAGGCAAGACACATCAAAAGCAGAGAGATGGCTATTGGACATTGTCAAGGTTTGGTAGACATTGGACTCTGATTATATTTAACTCATACTCAGTGGACAGGATGCAAAGCTGTACATTCAGATTGCACCTTACATAACACAACTTCAGTAAAACCCTCTCCACAGAAGGATAAATTATACAGCCTGCATTCATATATTCAATTACTCTGTCCTTATATGTTGCAAATTTTCCAGAAAATGTAATGGAAAAGTTCAGGAGACTCATAGACTTTCAAGTTTTGCACAAATACTATAAATGATTATCAGGCCTTCCGCCCAGGGTGGACCATGCCTATTGAGAATATTATCATGTGGTCCCCTCACAGAATCATCCCCCTGCCACAACAGAAGAAAGTTTCGATATCCCCCACTTTTCTCCACCTCCTACATCTCGGCCCCATGCTGGTTGCTTTGCCAATGTACAGACTACGTAAACCAACACTGCTGCGGTAAGAATCAGACATCAGCACCATAGCTGGGTAACAGGCGCTGATGAAAGAGTTAAAAGCCTTTTAGCATTCCTTATAAATATACTCTTACTTCAACCAGTGCTGGGCCCCACAATTTAAGAAGGATGGAAAAGTCCTTGAATGCATCAGAAGGAGGGCAACAAAGCTGGTAAAGAGCTGGAAGAAACGTCCTTTGAGGAGCAGCTGAGGACTTTGGTTGTGTCTACTTTGGAGAAGTAGAGGCTGAGGAGTAACTTCATTACTCCCTACAGCATCCTGAGGAGGGGACGTGCAGAGGCAGGTGCTGAGCTCTTCTCCCTGGGATCCAGTGATGAATGGCAATGGTTCAAAGCTGCACCAGGAAAATTTAGACTGGGCATTAGGAAGCATTTCTTTACCAAGAGGGTGGTCACCAACTGGAACAGATCTCCTAGAGAGGTGATCAATGCCCCAAGCCTGTCATTGTTTAAGAGCTATTCAGACAACATGCTATAACAACATGCTATATCAACAGCTGGCCTAGATGACCTCTGTAGGTCCTTTCAAAATTAAATATTCTATTACATAGATATGAACAATACTATGATTCTATGATTCTCATCTGTTCTAAATAACACAGGAAGTGTCTGACCTGATCCTAAAGCACTCCTCTAAAATGGCTCAATGCTCTATAGATCTTGTCACATTAGTCCTATTCTCAAGTATTTCCTTCTTCTCCCAAATGTAAACCTACTCTCTACACCATATTTTCTCCAGTGGTGATTAATTTATAGTGAAAATTTATGAGATTTATAATGCCAAGGTGCTTTAAACTTTATTATTGTACATGACCATGGAGAGTAGGGAAGAAAAACCAAGAAAGATAGTGTTAATATGATGTTGAGGAGCCAAAATATTAATATTAATGCAGATACCATGCACATTCTACAATATTTCTTCAAAGTGCTGGGCTGGAAACTGTTTTCCTGCCCCACAGAATATTTCCACATTCTAAATATCCCAACTCCATAGGAGGATGAGTAAAATTATGTGAGGAAGAGAAATGAAAGTGGCAGACACCCACTCAAGCAAGACACTGAGACCAATATTAAGCCTTTACCTTATATGAACATGTTCCCATTCACATGTTTGAACCAAGCATGGAAAAGATCTGAACGAGCATATTCTTCAGTTGTCCAGCTACTGGCTATCCTCCCCTTTTGACGTGAGACTCCCTTCTGAGCCTAAAGACCCACTTTCCAATAGAAGATGAATAAAAATTTGATTTCATTGCCAAAACGTAAAAAAAATTATTTGATTGCCAAAAAGCATTTTTGCAACTTAATCAGTAATGAGTAATGTTTTGCAACTCTAATCAGTAATGAGCTACATGCTTCACTGGGCAGGGGGGAAGGGGAATCAAACACAAAAATCCGTAAGTTGGAACTTAAAAAAATGTAGAATTTAGGAACTTTCTTTTGTGTCATATTTGAACATTTCAGTGGTGAGGAATTTAGAAGTTAATAGCAACAGATTACCAAGTATTTTGATCCTCTGCTAAGAAAAAGGGGAAGAGCGTAACAAGTTGATTCTTAAATGTTCCAGCTAGACTTTGAAGTTTTTCATTCACTGAATTGCATGTGAGTAAACTTCTATTTTCTGTGAGCTTTGTGTTAAACTAGACAAGTAAAAAAATGTGTTTTCAGTCGTGTATGGCTCTCTATTTTTATTTTTCCCTCAAACCAAGGAAAGCAATGATTCCTTATATAAAAGAATCTGTGTGAAGATCTGAGTTTTGAGATTCAAAGATGTTACTGCAGTTCTGTTCAAAATATAAAACCAGATTATATGTAATTCTAAACAACAGAAAAAGTGTCCTTGAACATAAACATATAACTCAAAAATAGCTGAAAGAATTATATCTCAACAAGACTATAAACTTCTCAAATCTACTGTTTTCTCAGATACAGACAAGAATGAAAAACACCAGGCTCCTAAATGAGTGTTTCAACAAGACATCCAATTTTGTAGGCCCTTAATTACCACATATATGACCAGTGGCTGCTATTTAAAAGCAAGAGTAAGCTGCTGGTCAAAATAATTGCATTATACTATAATTTTAGTCATCATTTTGACATCTGATAGATACAAGGCATTGATTTGACAGTGAAACTATAAATTCAGACCATTAGAACTTCATTTCTGACATTAAAACAAGAAAATCACATTGTTATGAGGGTAGAACGAGTCCTCTGATCAATATGCACTAAGAGATGTTCTTCCAGGGATGAAAAATACTTTAAATGCAATTCTGCTAAGATATTTGTATGCTACGTTGTCTTTATTAACTCACATGCTTAAATCTCTTAATATGGAGATTAACCTTAAGCATTTTGTATCTACAAGCAGTTTGTCTCAGAGGTTTTAAAAACTGCTAATTAAACAATACCATCTTTCATCAGGCATAGCTATTACATATATATATATATATATAATTTTGAAATTTTACAAGAATACTTTTACATTTTGGGAGAGTTAACTTACATTTTGTAGAAAAAGAGTTCTAAGATTGGTCATTATTTTAAATGCTGTGAAATTCTTGAGGGTTCATGAGAGTGAAAATTCTTCATGATCTTTTGAAATATTTTTGGGCTGCTGCTGTGAAGCTGTTACCCTTGCAAGGTAAGAAAAGATGCAACAACACAGGAACGCACAAGAATTGACATACCTACAAAAATGGGGTAATCAAAAGCAGTACCAGAAACACAGATCGTTAAATGGTTAAAAAGAAAGAGAACACAAACAAAATTGCATGTTCCTGAAGGGCTGGCACAGTAAATAACTTAATACAGCAAGAAAATGAAATTGCTATTAGGAAAATAAATCTGCATCCATCCTTTAGCATGAATGAGGAATTCTGAGAGTGGACAGCTGTGACTGCAAGAATAACACATAAAGCAGGGTTGGAACTTGTCACTGGAAAAGTTTCTAATACCTTTCCTTTAGGAAAAATCGAAGTGATGGCTCCCCAGATGCTTCTCTAGAAGGTTCACGTCCATTTCCCTTTCTTCCAACTGACAAAATGCTTCCATGGCCATAGCTTGAAAGCTGAAAAATTCCACTGCAGTGTTCTCAGATGGAATTTTCATCTGTTATTAACCACAAAAATTTTGGGGACTTGCTTTCTCATCTTGTTAAAGAGTTATTTTTTTAAACATTTTTTTCAAGGGAAATAACTTTCATTTTCTTATCAGTCAATAATAAACATCCTGTCACTTGAAAAATGTTTTTGTTTCTTATTAATCTGCACAGCAGGAAAATGAGAACTTTCAATAATGTTTAGATCTTTCTTCTTACATAAATCCAAAGAGAATTGGGAATACTGAAAATATGAGTCCTTAAATGAAGGAGAAACCACTGTGTTTGGTGTGAAAACACCATTTTATGTAATAGTGGTAGAAGTTTCTCCTGGGTTTGTTGGAACTATTTGCTGAGTGTCCTTTTCAAGGCTACACTTACACAGCTATGTCAAGATTGGACCTAAATGAAATCTGAACTACATCCAGATATACATGACAGGTAACACAACACTTTCATATTTCCCTTTGTTATTTAGAGAGAAACATTACATTCTTGTTGAAGAAGCAACAACTGAAATATTTGCTCAACAAATTATTAATTCAATACATTTTGCCTTTATGCCACTTACGAAGTAGTCAGAAAGATGAAGGATGAAAGAGTAGTTATTCGTACTCAATAGAACAGCTGAAGGAGACCACACCCTAATAACTCTATTTCAATTACTTTATGTATAATTTGGTAACACTTTGTTACAGGAAAAATTGAAAGTATTCTCCAGAATTTGAGAGTAATTTACCTGAAAATGTAGAGAAATTACTTCCAAAAGATTTTTGAGCTGTATCTATTTGCAATTGTTGGCAATATCAATCTGAAAGGTAAGACATCACTACTCCAGCTTCATGAATAGTTACCCAAATCATGCAATAAATAGCATTACTGTATCCTGACTATGTAACCTATTTGTGCTACACGACTCACACTGGCACAAATACAGCATTGATTAAATAAAGCTTTTGTGAAGGTTTATAATTCGCCAGCTCCAAAGAAAGTTTTACTTGTACACAACGCTTACAGACAATAATGGGAGTACATGCTGAACTGAAATCTATTTGGACAATTTTTCAGCAGCAGATTTCCATACTACCCAGTCATCCCTGTTAAGTTTGTGGCGCACAGTGTCTGACAACTGAAAAATATGTAAATTGCTCTATACTTGTTATGAACACTCCTCCAGATTTTGTTCAAAAGCTGTAACAGACTGGGCTCCTCAGCATAATTTTTTGAAGCATTTGCAAAGCTGGTACCAGATCTTGCCCTCTTTCCATATGTATACCCCTCATTTGATTTCCATGGCAGAAACGCCCATTTAGCTACATGAAGAAAGTCATTTAACCTCAACTCCATTTCCCTCAACTCTATTGTCCTCCCATTATACACACACACTACACAGAAATTTTCAGTCTTGGTTATTATTTATGGAGAGCTTTCAGGATTACCTTTTACAGCTGATTTATAAAAGTAATCACCTGCCTCAGACCAAAATGTAGCACTTGAACTTAAAATGCTGCTTCTGCTTTGAAAGATGTCATCTGCTTGAATAAAATCCTTCATTTGAAGCATAGAGAATCTTTATGTGACAGGATAAAAAAATTCCCAAATTACTGTAAAATTCAGAATAATCTTTCTACTGAAACCACTTGAATATGTATGCAGCTTGCATTGGATAAATATTGTATTTTTAATTAACTTCATAATGAGATGTGTGCATTGTGAAAACATATATGCACATATGATTTCATTAACAGCCATTTGAACCAGTAATATTCAGGGTTCAGAGCAGATTCTGCTCTTTCCATGCATCCTTATGAGGAGCCCAGATTCTGTTTCATAGAGAGACATTACACTAAACAAAACTGACTCAAGCAATGTCAAAAACATGTTCAAAATCTGTCACAGATACACAGGGCAGCTTTCAGACCTGGCACAGAGTTCTGCTCTTCTGGTCCCTGTTCTACTTAGGACCCTCTACAGACCCCACCAGCGACTGCAGAGAAGGTGGAAAGGACTCCTGGTAGAAGGAACAAGAAATGCCACTTCTGAAACAGTCCACTTTTGGTGTTCACTCACAGCTTTTTAGTCACTCCCAATTTCTTAGTCAGTACCTCAACCTGCTAACCTTCTGGGAATGTTCCCGTGACCACATCACAACTTTTACTGGTGTCCAATGCTTTGGGATCTGAATAGCCACCCAAATGGTAGAACAGATCCTTCTGTCTTTAAATTAAACAGCCAGGTATATTACATGAACTTTACATGTGGTTTATTTTTCTTCTCTACAGATAAGCCTGCATTTATTATATAACAGAAGGTGGCATTCCAGATTGTTTGCATGATGTAGACACAAAGGTTTCATTTTTAGCACATTTTTTGCATAGACAGATGAAGATGCACAACACACTGTAAGCAAAAGCAACATTTCATGCCTTCATTTCCTAATTAGGCTTAGCTCTTAACAAGTCACATTCTAATTCCCACCAAGCAAGTATGAAGAGGGCATCTGATCTCAAATACCTTATTCATGCAAAGAATAGGTTCAGCTAAAGTGCAACAATGAATAAAATATGGGAAACGTATTTCTGAAAGGTTATTTTACTGTGTCACCAAGTTAATTCTGGCACAAGATGACTCAAACCATCTGCAGCTTGAACAAGAAGAATTAAACATTTTGACAGGCCTGAAACCTCATACTTTGATTTTCCATTTTTTAAAATCCCAGTTTAATTCCACCTCACTCCTCCCTTTTTTCTAATGCACTCCTTGCCATTATCTCTCCATTAAATCCAAGTACTGAAAACCCCCCACTGTTTGACACTCTTAACCATAGGTTGCTAAGGTTGAAATGAAGTACATGTTAGTTGTTCGAAAACAGCCACCTTGCCCAGAATGCAGACTCCAGAACTTTTTGCAAGGCTGACTTAGAGCAACCTTAATATATTACCCACAGTTTGTGTGGGTTTGAAATGCAAATGTTTACTTTCTACTGTAACATAAACATGATTTGTTATGCAGGGCCCTGACACTTCTTATCATACCTCTAAGAAATGGTATAACTGCCACTCTTAAACACATTTCTTAACAACAGGATGCTTGAAATTTATACTTTGGATAACAACAATGTGTAACAGTGAATGCATAAACCAATATACACTGACCTTCATTTTAAAATTTAGGCTCTAATTCAGGAAAAAACTGTGTAGCATATTCTTCTGTTTTAAAAAGCTTTTCAGTATTGTTCTCTGTGAGGATGGAATTCTTAATGTAGTTATAATGTTAGAGAGTATGTATTTTCTTCTTTCCCTGTCCCTTTTCCTTGCCATCTGCCTTTCAGTGTTAATTACATTTATCTGTCTAAAATTTTGCCACATGCCGCATTTTTTATTGAGCCAAATGATACAGTGCACATGCATTTTACTGGCGAATTTATGGCTAGAGGGCCCTCTTTTTTCCATCCTTTATGGAGAAGAACAGTTCTAGTTTTAATGCTTTGGCACATAAGCTTTAATAGCATCCACGCATCTGCTCCTGAGCTCCTCACTTAAGCTGCCCGTGCATCATCCAAGACGGAAGCTATAATGCAGAGAGAACACTTCTCATCACTCCATTTTCACACTTGTTTCTCAGCACTTTCAATTACTGCTGAGGACCTAGTCCTAAAACCTGAAAGATAAGTGAAGACACACAAAAGAAAGTTTATCCCCCAGCAAAAAGCCCCATGCTTTCAAAGAACAAGATGAAGCCAGGTACCCGGAGGCTGTCCCACCTAAACTTCACATCTGCCTTAGCGCTTTCCTACCGTTGAGTTTCTGAACTCAGTATGTGTGAAATGATTTCTTTCAGCTACTCTACCTCCATTTAAATGCCAAAATTATACATACAAAGGGAAAGTAGAAGCAGTCTTAGCCAAACAATTATGGGCAAATAATTTTGTTTTTCCATTAAAATCTGAATTACATTTGTCGAGGATTTATTTTGGGTTTTATTATTTTTGTGATTGTTGCTTAATTTGTAGCTGATAGATCCAAAATGCTTTTCCAAATTGGATGCAATTTCTACACTAAATAAAAAGGCAGTCCACAGTTTTAAGAACATTCCTTAAATGTATGGGCCAATCCAACAATAAGTTTTAAGAAATAAAGCCATTAACATTTTGTAACGTCAACCAATGCTTTTTTTGTAAACACATTATATACTTCTGTTTGAATTTAATCACTTACTAAGCAGCTAAATAATTATTTCAAGCTAATGAGAATTAGTTCTGAAGTTGTTAGTATTAATGAGAAATCACCATATCCATATTAGTGTTGCATAGTACTAAATAATTGATACCTCAGTTCACATTACTGCTTGGAGGATACTAGCAGCAAACAAAATTATTAGTTTCATTTTGTCAGATAACTTGCAAAGCACATTTTTTTAATGTTTTTTAAAAGCAAGTATTTTGAAATGAAAATAAAACTATACTTCATTATGACAAAAAAACAAAAGCCTCCAGATTTAGAAGCACAATGCTGTTTACTTGTTTTAAATATGTAAGAGAAGGAAGGGCAGAATTGAAAGAATTCAGTGGGAATCTGGAGCTCCCAACACTTCCTAGGAGATTTTCAACTCCTTTTAGGAATAAGCCTTAGAGAAACTGTTTCTTTCTTTCATTCAATATCTGCCCTATTCTATTCCAGTGAAAGCCATGAATATTTTGAACCTCTCAAGATTGTGCTCATCATTCCCTGCTCATAGGAATTTTAAATCAGTTTCTATTTTGTTGTTTCTTTGTGAAGCATTCTGTGTGGTCAAATAGTTTTTCCATTAAGCTAACAGGAGTGATAGATGGCACTTCCCAGGCTGCCAACTATTTAAGAATCCATACTATCTTAAAATTCAGGAAAACTTGAGTATGAATGCTTCTGGTCCAAACATAGTTACAAGGAAAACATGGGAACTCAAGCAGCGAGCCAAGATCTCCTCTTTAAAAATCACCAGAATTCTCACTGCACAAGAAATCTGCTGATTTACATCAGGTGAGAATGTCTCTAGAAGGAATATAATTACCTTCTGATAACATACTATTAATTTTCTTCTAATGTTCTATGACTTAATGATGAATACATTCTCACCTCCTAATCTTTCTATGCAATCCGCAGTAGTTTAAAATCACAGAATCACAGAATAATTTGGGTTGGTAGGGTCCTCAAAGACCATCTAGTTTGAATGCCCTGCCATGGGCAGGGACACCCTCCACTAGACCAGGGTGCCCAAAGCCCCATCCAACCTGGCCTTGTACCCTGCCAGTATCCAGGGGCAGCCACAGCTTCTCTGGGCAACCTGTGCCAGGGCTTCACCACCCTCACAAGGAAGGATTTTTTTCCTAATATCAAATCTAAATCTATCCTACTTCAGCTTAATCAATCCTTCTTCAACTTAATTTATCCCTCAGTATCAAATGTCTCTCTACATACAGCCATGCTTGGGACTACTACTTCTCCAGGTTTTGTTACCTTCTGAGGCTTACCTTATTCACCTCTGTATTTCTCACATCTCATAGCATGTACCATGTTAACTGTCTCTGGCACTTCTATACAAGATTCACCAGGCAGAATTATCCAGGCAATATAGTATTCCATCCTTTTTCAGTTTAGTTGTTGTGGGCTAACCCTGGCCAGCAGTTAAACACCACACAGCTGCTCCATTACTCCCCCGCAGTGGCATGGGGGAGGGAATCTAAAAAGTGAAAGTGAGAAAACTCATGGATTGAGATAAATACAGTCACATAAGAAAAGGAAAGACAAAAAAAAAAAAAAAAAAAGCAAAGAAAAAGCCAAGAAAAACAGGGATGCAAAAACCCCCACTCACTCTCCATCTGCCCAAATGCCCAGCCAGTTCCCAAGCAATGGCAACCCTGACAAAACCACCCCAGAATCACAGAATCACAAGGTTGGAAGAGACCTTTGAAGATCATCGAGTACAACCATTCCCATCCTATGCTAAACCATATCCCTAAGTACCTCAGCTACCCTTTTTTTGAACACATCCAGGGAAGGTGACTCAACCACATCCCTGGGCAGCCTGTTCCAGGCCCTGACACTCTTTCAGTAAAAATTTTTTTTCTAATGTCCAATCTAAACCTGCCCTGGACAGCTTCATGCCATTTCCCCTTGTTCTATCTTCTGTCACCTGGCTGAAGAGACCATCACCCACCTCTCTACAACCTCCCTTCAGGTAGTTGTAGGTGGTGATAAGGTCTCCCCTCAGCCTCCTCTTCTCCGGGCTCCCTCAGCCACTCATAGGATTTGCCCTCCAGCCCCTTCACCATCCTGGTTGCCCTTCTCTGCACTTGCTCAAGGACCTCAATGTCCTTTTTATGGTGGGGAGCCCAGACTGCACACAGTACTCAAGGTGTGGCCTCACCAATGCAGTTACTGCTGAGCATGACATCATATATTAAGGAATATCCCATTGGTCAGCTTGGGTCAGCTATCCCAGCTGCGTTCCCTCCCTGATTCTTGTGCAGCCCCTGCCTAGATATACAGTGAGAAGCAGAAAAGGTCTTGACTCTATGTAAGTGCTGCTCACTAACAACTAAAACATCCCCAGGTTATCTGATCTGTTTTCATCAGAGATTGAAAACCTAGTACCACATGAACCACACAAAGGATATCAACTCAGTCCCAGCCAAAATCAGTACAGCTGTACAATCCGTAGTTGGCATGGTTTTCTTCAGTTTTCCAGAGAAACTATGTCATGGTCCATTCTAACTCAGTGTAAGGAAGCTTTTCTTTCCTGTATTTTTCCTTTGTTAATTCTGTTGTCTTTGGAAAACAGTCTGTTTAAAATCCTTGATGCCTTTCTACCCATCCGCCTATCACTCCTCCTCCCACAGAATCAAAACTTTATGTAGTAGGTACTTTTATCTGCAATCACACTTCTTGTAGCCCCGCAAATACTTTGTACTTTTGACAAATATACTTTCTCCTGTGATATCCTTTGTGAGCATGAGCTTGTCATTCTACCTGACCTGGTCATGTTCTCTACATCACCCTTAGCTATCCAGTCATTTTACACCTACTTGTTTCTATGGGTAGGCACACGATGATTTACCTAAGGCAAGCTCCCTGCCATCACACCTTTCTAGCACAGATACTACAGCTCTTCCTAGATCAATAAACTAACCCACAGCAATCCTCCCCATGCCCACACTAGAAACCCTCCTTGGCAAGAATCCCTGTATTCACTCAACAGTACAGCCAGCCATGTTACAGTATCTGGGCCCTTGACCTTGACTTGGTCAAATACTTGCATAGACCTACTATAAACCCCATAGTTCAAAATTATTTCATCAGAGTGAAAAGGTGTCTTCTCTGTTATGCTTTCAGGGGTCTCAAAAAACATAGGTTTTCATTTATTTATTCACACAAGATGTAGAGACCATGGGAATTACAGCTAGTACTGACGCTGGTTTTCTTCATGTAGAATGAGAGAGGCTCACATTCTGAATTATATTCCTCAAACAGGGCCTGGAAGCAATACTATTTAGAAAAATTTTGCAACACAATGTGACACTAAACTCCAAATACCCCATCTAAAAGCAAACAATTTAAATCACCTTTGTCCCTCAGACCATATAAACTTGTTATTTCTATACTTAAAAAGTCTTTCAAAAACACTTGGCTGTGATCATAAGAGTCCTAAATTCAATGAAGGGAACGGTCTGTGTGCTTCAATAAACAGATGCTAGCACAGAATATCTTGAAAATATATAAGAAAAAATGGAAAGCAATCATGATGTATTTTCTCTCTGAAACAGTGTAACCTTCATGGCTACGCTTTGAAATACATCTTCTAGATCACATTCATCACTGATATACTGAATGCTCTCATTACCCATTTCCATGTCCAGTATGTGCCTGCATCAAACAAAATTTGAGGGTTTTTTTTTAATACTAAGTAAAGATAATTATAGGTTGTCAAAAAAAAAAAAATCCCAGTGAAAAATATGTTTCTTTAGAAATATTTTTCAATAGTAAATTTTCAAGCCTTTCAAAATATTGCTTTTTAAACAAAACTGAAAAGTTTCCTTTTATTTTGAACAGGAAAATTTTATTCTGTCCTTGTTATCATTTCTACATTTTTTCCTCGTTCAATCCTTTTGAAGTAAACCACATATATTAACTGAATAAATTTTGGTGAATATAATAAAAAATAAAGAATTTTATTCATAATTGATAAAAGAATGGGAAATTTTCAATTCCTATCTCTTAATGCCTTCCTCTATCATTAGGTTTCTTTACCATTGTTTGAGTCTTGCTGAGAAAAATTTTAGAGACTACCTAGAGTATTGGCACACTGTGATATTTTTTATGGGGATGGATTGCTATTTAGGGAAAAGAAATGTTTGAGAGAGCAGAGAGCCTTCACAGAAGAAATATTAAAGGGAACTAAGATTTCTGTACAGTTCTATGAAAACTTTTGCCTGCTTAGAGACCATGTTTCAACCACTTTTTACAGGAACATAGGATTGGGAGGGATCACCTGCGCTGCTGAGCACAGCTTCTGCAATGGGGCACGAGATGAAAGAGTCATTCCACATTTACTTTAGTTGTCCCCAGACAAAGGGTCACCATTTCCTTTCCTATAACCTAAAAGAAACTCATGACCTGCAGTAGAAAAAACGAAAGCTACAACTACAGCGCAGGGAATTCCTCTGAAGGGAATCTGAAGATACTGAGGGTGTTACCAATGTCCTACGGCATTTTTCTTACTTAGCATTTGTTAAATAAAGATTTACTGTGACTCAAACTCAATCCCTGCTGTCCACCTACTCTCATATTAACTCAACTTGCCTAAGCACAGAGGAAACATATAAATCAAGAGAGCAGATCACATCTTCCACAATGTGTGAGAAAAGGTCAAAACTAGTACTTGCCAATCTGAACTGTAGATTCAAGGTGTAGTCTCTTGAACATGCAACGGCTCCAGGAAAACTGGGAGGGACTATTTCTTCCCTTGCACAAAGGCCAGGAGAACGCAATCTTCCTCACACACAATCTCCGGAAGTCATCTTATGGATATGTGAGGAAAAATCCACCCACCCTCCCCCAACTAACCCAGAAAGATGGGTCATTAATATACAGGGTGATCAAGTGACTTACTCTTGTTTCCGACATCAAATGTCCAAGGATTTATATCACAAACTTAATTTCCAGTGTCCTCAAATTCCCCTATTTTGACATGCAATCCCTTTCATTAGCTTACCAAGCATCACCTTAAAACAATTTTGGTTCCTTCTCCAGTGTGTTGTTTGGAAGATAATTACAGTAATTCACTCTTCCAGAGGGTTGGGGTTTGGGTTTTTTTGGTTGGGTTTTTTTTGCTTTTGTTTGTTGGGTGGGTTTTTTTCCCCTAAACATGCTGAAGACCAATTTTGATATTTTAACTTAGAACTTTTTTCTTGTTTGGTATTTGTTCTCCAAAAGCATTTGCAGGAAGTTATCCCTTTTGACACTCAGTTAGTTAGCTTTAAAAGGCAAAATGTTTTAATCTGACAAATAAAGTTTAACCAATACATTCCAAAATGGGAAACATATGATGCCAAGTAAATTCCTTGGCAGTTCATAGCCATCTTCCAGCTACGGAATGACCTTTTTTGTCTTCAAATTCAGAATTCCTTGTTAATAACATCATTTTTTATTATTTGTTTCTGAGTGCCCATTCTCATAACTTGAAACTCTCAAGCTGCACCTCCTATTTTTCAGTGGTCTGACTCGTCTGATCCCCCCCTCCCTTTCTTAATGGATGACTCCCTCCCACACACACCCTCCCTCACTTCAGCATTACCTCCCAGCTTTATGCCCAGTTATGAATGTCAGAATCACATATTTAGTTATCTACAATTGGGTCATTAATGAATACATTAAACAGGATCCGTCACAGATTGATCCCTTGAGGATACGAGCAGTAGTCTTTCTCCATCCCAGTATCCCCTTCTGCACATCCTCCCCTTTCAACAGCTCTTTAATCCACCCCACAGTCCCTATTAATTCCCATCATCTCCACCTACAGTACCAATTTCCTATGCAGTGTTGTAGAAAGTGCTTTCTAAAATCTAAAGAGATAAACCCTCTGCATTACCTTACACATGAAAAAAGGCTAATCTGAGAAAAAAAAATTACCTCTGATAAAGCTCTCCAGTAATTTATCCAATTTTCCATTTGCCTTCATTCCTTAATTATATTTTCCTTCAAATCTCTTCTAATATTTTGCCTAGTAACAGGGATGTTTTTTTAGATATAGATGTGGGAAGCCGCTGCTAAGGGTAGCCACTTTTTTGATGCCTGCTTACTTTGCCCTCACTTCCTCTGTGTCTTGTGTCTGCTTCCCTGACAACACTGCGAGCAGGGGCTGAGAGGAGGGAGAAGAAATATGTGTCACTTCCATCACTTTCCTTCACCATCTGACCAGCTCCTCTTTTCAGTGCCACCTGAAGGTTGGAGGCAGAAAAAAGGAGAATGGGAAGGCTGGGAGCTGGGTGAAACCTGTGAGGGCTGCTAGGTGCCTGTGGAGATAGGAGAAGATCCTCCTATCATGAGGGAAAGAACGAGCAGCTTGTCTTGGAGAAAGAGTAGGAGACTGTGTCCTTTGCGGTTCTAGACTGGAGGATAAGGAGCTGAGCCAGAAGAAGGGTACACAACAGAAATAATCTTATCCTGGAGGAAGGTAAAAGAATACGTGAAGGATACATGGAGGGGAAGAGACACAGGAATTTTTTTTGTGAATGGGCTCTGTGGAATTAAAAAAAGAGGCTTTGGGGAGCTGAGAAACCTGGGAGCTATAGTCCTTGCTTCTCACACCTCAGTTTATGTTCTGAGCACACGGTCCATGCTGAGCCTGAGCCAGCATCCTTTCTGTGGGGTGAAGGGTCTCTCTGGAAGAGAGCAGAGATTTGACTGGTAGGGTAGGGACAGAGCAGACAACACCGCAAAGTCATCTCTTCCAGTTGTTCCTATATCACCAGAACAAGCCCCTTATTGCCTACTCTGTCCTCCCAAAACCTTTCTTAGCTCGATCACAAAACTGAAATGTCACCACAAACCATGAGGACAAAATAAATAGCCCTGATGCTCATCCATGCAATGGCAAAATTCACTTTTGCTCTCGTAGTTAAGAAGGCCTCAGCTGGCCCTGACAGGAAGTAAAAGAGTGGAAGACTGGGGGGGAGGAGGAGGAATTACCTTTAAAAGACTGTTACGGCTTTTGATATCCTCTAATCATACAATTCTACTGTACCAAAAATGTTCATTAAAAATCCTTGCTGCTGGACTTGCTATTTCCTGCACTAGTTCCTTCAGTAATCCAGAATTACCTGGATTTTGTCACACTGAGCAATCTAAGATTTACTTTTTAAAGCCACATTTTGCTGCTTCTCCTTTGCTTAGAGCTACAGCACACAGGGCAGTCACAATGACTGATTTGTAAGTGTGTCAGAGAGAGTGTACAATGTGCAAAACAAAGGGTTAACGTGATAATCTTCCTGCACTCAAACAGAAACACCCCAGTGGAGCCAGTCACTGAGATAATGAAATTACAGCTCGACAGGAAGATCCCAAGAAAGGAGTGTAATGGGTTTAATAAACAAGGATTTCTGATGTTGGGGAGGGAGCCTTTCTAGAGGCTTAATTAATCAAAACAGTTAGGGAACACCTAAGCAACCACTATAAATAACTGCAAGTAATTGTTCTTTATGCAAGTACTTTACTGAGCCAGAATGTAACTTCCAGATTTAGCTGTGGAATGACATAGAGCGCAGGCTGTGTACACTGGCCAGACATTCATAGATATGGTTTAAATCATTTAGGAAAGTTATTACTCTGTTGATTGGCTAGGGAATGTGGTTAGGAAAGCAGAGCCTATCCTCTAAAATGAGATATCCGTTGGGTCTTTTTCCTGTAAGGGACTTTGGAGTAAGAAACTGTATATGGAGGTTGCATCCAAGATACTTTGCAACAGCTTGGACAGTGTCTTGGATGGTGTCTTTTCTTTCAAGTTTAATAATATGTGATTGTTACATCCTGCAGGAGGAAGGAGTCATTCGGATGAATACCTGGTTCAGAGCAGCATTTCTCCCAGGTACCCATGCGCTCTCCATGAGAAATATATCACTCTAACAACACTTTTTATGACATCCTGGCGTCAGCGGAACCAGCTGTCGAGGCTAATGGAAGTACACAATCTTCCTGATGATTCCTGGAATAATCCAAAGGAGAAGATGATGACAATTACCTTTGAGACACCTGCCTCTAAAATGGCACATGCTCATTTTAAACAGCCTGTAATCTCACCTTGAGTGACTGCCAGGCTTCATTTGGATCCTTCATGTTTAATATATTATTTAGATTGCATGGTTTTAGGCCTGAAAGGAAGCAATTTAGATTGAAATTAGCAATAGAGTGTGGAATTATACTGACAGGCAGTAGAAGTTTAGATAGTTATTTCAAAAATATCACTCTCTGCTCTACATGTACCTCCATGGCACTAAAAATGTTTAGAGAATGTTAAGACATCACAGTTAAATGCTCAGAAATAACAATTCTTAAGTTAAGATGTCAGGCTCTGGTTTTGCTCCATTCTTTGTTTCCCAGTGCATTACCAGTGCCAGAATAACACACACCCCTCTGGTTATTGCCCATGACCAAACTGGGAGAAATGCAAGGAAGATCTGTAAGGCTGATAAGGGAAAGGAGGACATATTTTATGAGAGGAAGGCTAGTTGACCAAATTAAACTTGACTGGAAAGAGGAAGAAGATGAGAAACGTATGAGAGATTATAAAACAATGAGAAAGTAAAAACTATTTAAATCTAAAGAATAATGCTGGTAAAAGAATATTATATAAAACCACCACAAACACTTTGAGGCTGGAGACTGGAAGACGTGTCCTCTTACAACAGTTTCTTGATGAGAGACCTAACAGCAAAAACCTTGTTCAACTTTAACTTTCTAATTGCAATAGTCTTAACTCCCAACACTGTGAAGCACAGGCTGGCTTTTCATTTTAGATGACATGAAATGCAGCCCTATCTCCTTTAGGTCTTGATACGGGAAGAGTCATGATGGTTATCTCATTTTTATTTTCTTCCTCCACACAAATAGGTCAGGAAACTTCCAGCTGAAGTGGTGAAAGTTTCTGAAAGTAGAAGGTAATATCAGGAGCACTTTGACATCCAGAAATATATCTGCTAATGGTGTTCACTATGTGTCATGATATATGGAATTGCCATTCATCTTAAACAGCAGGCAGTTATTCAAGGAAACTACAATTTGCAGACACTGACAAGCTCTCATGCATGAGTTCCAGCTTCATTTCTTCTGCTTGCTGGGGACCACATACCAAAACCAACCCCCTATAAATCAGTTACATTAGTCTAATTCTGAGGTGACACAGGCATGGGCATGTGTGGTGAGGCTTGTACAGAGAAGAAGCAGGAAGACTTGATAATCAAGTTTGCATTTTAGTTCCTTGTCTTAGTCTAGCAACATGATGCTTGTTTTATCAAAAAGGCAGCCAAACGGCATTTATCATTTAACCATCCACCCATGCTTTGTAGAATGGTGCTCACATCATCATCTCTGTGCCAGTCTGAGTTATACCTCCCATCCGCAACTTTATATTGTATAGTTAAAGTCTACAAAGACTGGAGAAAAAAATTCACTAACCAACATCTTCTAATTTACTTTTATTTTTAACACACACCAACTTCTACCGCTTTATTTTAGACAATGTATCTTTTCTTTTCAATCCAGGCAGCCTTCAGTGGCAGCGTGTATTTTTAGGAAGCTGTACAGCCATCTGGAAAGGTTTTATTTTTTTGTTATGTTTATCCTTTGCACTTTTCAGATTTCTGTCAACGTCCATGGTAACAGCTGCTATAATACTCTCCATTCTTATGTGGTTTGAGAGCTGCACAATCCAATGTGGTCTGCAGTCTAGACTTCAAGCAACCACCAATTTGTAAGACCAATAGTTGGGGTTTTTTCTGCTTTTGAAAACTATTATGTAGGTGTCATTTTTGTGTCCTTTCTGCTCATGTTTTTTTTCAAGGGTGGTTGATCAGAAGACTGTGCATTAGATTTCTATATGCATATATGCACATATATATATATACACACAGACACATAAATAAAAATTCATGAAAATGTTAACTTTTTTTATTGGGTCTGGCTGAGTGGGAGTTGAGTTTCCCCAGTGCACCCTCAGCGGGCTGTGTTGTGTATTGGTACCCAGCAAGGTGCTGGTAACACACCAGGGTTTGGCTGCTGCTGAGCAGGGCTGGCACACATCAAGGCTGTCTCTCCAACACCATCCTCAGCGGTGAGCTGGGGTGGGCAAGGTCTTGGGAGGGGGCACAGCCAGGAGAGCTGATCCCTGTTGACCAAAGGGATATCCCACACCATGTGATGTCTGCTCAGCTGTGAGAGAAATGAGGAGGAAGGGAGATGTTCGCTGCATATGACTGTATTCTGGAACAACCGCTATGCATTCTATAGCCCTGCTTTTGTTTTCCTTTGCTTCCATGCCTGGCCTTTTCCTTTATTAAACTACCTTTATCTTGGCCCAAGAGATTTTTTTCCATCTTCTTTTTCTCCCTTCCCTGTCCTGCTGAGGAGCAGAGTGACAGAGCAGCTTGGTGGGCATCTGGCGTTCAGCCAAGGTCAACCCACCACATTTTTGCATTACATTTTTGTGGGTCTTTCTTCCCTCTACTCCTCTCATACACCTTGTAAATGTAATTATTTCCTCCTTTGGGAGAGCAGAAACCAGATCTGAAGTACTGCAGTTCACGTACAGCTGTATTTTATTTTTCATGAACAGTAATAACTTGCATAGGCATAACATTCAATTAAGAATTAAAAAAAGATAAAGCACTATCATCTCCAGATACAGATGATTAACTGTTTCAACAGGTAAAAACAGTAAATAAAGCAAAACTTTTAAAAAGTAGCTGAGGGAATTTTTTGTGAAGGTGAATTCTATTAATCTGAGCTGAAAACTGAGATGCCTTGACTGTTAAAAGTGCGAAAAATTACCTGATGATTGTAAAATATTTTGAAACAAGCTGCATAAACATTTCTGGTAATTACTGGAAAGAAAAATATTCCACTAATTTGCCTTCCTGGATTCAGGAGTTTTAGGGTATGGGATCTTTATTCACAGATAAACTGACTTGCTTAAATTTCAGGGGTCTATAGCCCAGAGAGCATCAGTAGCTTTGAGAAGGGTGTCTGGGTATTCACAGCAGCCCACAAGCTGAGCAAAGAGCTATCCATATAACCAACAGCAAATACCAAGGTGGGATTTGTGCCTGAAAACATGTCTCCTGGGGGCTTAGGTGTTTAGACCTAAATTTATCTCATGGACCTTTGGAGGCATAAATGACAGGTGCCTAGTCTAATCTGGAAGCTGATGCTCCCTTTACAGTCAGCGTGCAGAAAGTGATTGATCCCACCCTAAGACCTGAACAAGCATTTAAGGAAACGTCACTGGCAGAAATCTGTATACCTGGAGTATTGCACAAAGATTTTAATGACTGTACTTGGAAGTCGGTGTTTAACTTCTATCTCATAAAATTCAACTTTTGCACAAAGGTCTGTGGTCTGGGACATTAGTCTCAGAGCCCTGCCTATCAAGGATACCAGTATGTCCCTTTGCTTCACATGGCAGTTTTAGAAGGAGAAATACATTTCTGTGAGTTATTAAGATTTTGTAGCAACAGGCCATGTAAGTACCTAAGAGAGACGCTTTACATCAAAGGAAAAATGAGATTCTTATTTGGCCTTCCAGCCAACCAGCTCTTCAGTTCACCAGTGAGGACTTTATACAAGCTAACCAGAAAAGCCAAATTGCAGCCAGCAAATTTTCATGACCTTATTCTACCTCTGCATCACAAGCTCTTGGTGGTGCCTGTGAAAAACAGTGCAGATCTGCTAGGCCATGTCCTCCTTAAATCATTTAAGTTTCTGCAGAGTTTGACCAGCCTTAAGGAATAACAGGAAGGGGAGAAAAAAAAAAGCCCCACACATTGTTACCCAGTACAGCACGTTGAACTGTAGGCCCAGCAACGTCAGCATATCAAGGAAAACAGCCCTAGGGAACTCTAAACATCATCCAGCAGAGAGAAATTTTGTATACAATGTAAATATCGGACTGCCTGTCTTTCTATATCGTTACTGCTAAGCTCTTTACTGTTTAACCTGTGTGGTACGGTACCTGTCAGTCTCTGTTGTACCTGAAAGATCCTGTAAACAAACAGCATTATGATAAATCTCTTGAGTTTCCCTGAGGCGTTTTTGCTGCTGCTGGAAGCCTGAGGTCACTGTGCAGTCAGTCCTGCAAATATCCCCCTTGACTATCAACTAAGAGGGCACCAGCCTGGATGCTGTGACGCTGGAATGCTTTAATAACAGTCTCGCAATACAGAGCTTCAGGAATCAGCATCTTTAGCAAGTTTGAGAAATCTTTTCATTTCTTCTAAGGATCAGGAGAAAAAATCACGCCTGTCAAACTGTCAGCGTGCAGAAGAAATTGTCCCTGAACATACGCTGTTAGTGAGCAGACAGATCTAGCTATGGGAGTCCTGCTACTTCATCGCGACCAACTGACAGTTCACACAAAGGTGCTTCAAGGCTGAAGCTACAGGGAAACTAATTACCAACTTGGATTAAATATATAAATTAATAAAATTGGACAATAGTTTATCACTAATAGAGATTGGAGGTGAGACTCAAACAACCCAAGACATGCTAACACCTAAAAATGAGATGCTGGGGTTTAGTGCGATGATTTGGAACATCTCTGCAAGTCATCACAGGCTCTTGGTGCAGAGCTACTGCTGAAGACCAACCCTCACAGCGTGCCCACTGACTGTGGAGCCTTCTACACCTGGACAGTAGCTGTCCTGTCTAACTCAGGGCTATATACTGCAGATAGGGTATACACTTACCCTAATTTTAAGCATCTAAAAGTCAGTTTTCTGACTCTGTGCTATGTCTGTGGCTGACGAAGAAAAGCAGGATAGTTAAATCGCCTTCCAGGAGACCTGTTCTGTAAGATGAAGTATTTCCCTTAATGTGCCTTATTTGTCTCCATGGACTTAGGCTTACACAGGTAGCTTCTGGATGTGCGCATTGCAGAGACAAAAGTCATCAGAGCTGGCTTAACTCATTTCCCATCAAGTTATGTAAGTGCATACACAGCACTATGAGAAAGATACCACTTATTTGCACTGACTGGACCATTATGGGTATAAATAGTGTTCCTTATTTGTATATTTATTTATCTGTGTCTATTTATGTTTTATTGAACCAAAAGAAACAAAATTCTGTGGCTTGCTTAGTTGTCCATCAAGTTCCATATCTCTCAAAGTATGTCACACTGAGAAATCCTGATATTGCTGAGATCACAAGTCATGAGAGATTTCTAACTTGAGCCGGCAAAAAAATAAGTATTTGCTTATGTGAGCCACATGACCTTATACCAGTGGCAAGTTTAAATCAACACCTGAATGGCTATGCTGTGACTCTGTTCCCCACACCCAAATCAAGATCTCTACTGGAAGTCAGAGCAGTGTCTTGCAGCTCGGTTTTCAAAACTATCTTATATCACAGCAGGACTCACCTTTCATATTTTATGAGTGTAACAAGTATTATATTATACATCATTACACATGTGAAAACACGAATATGTTCTACTTAGAAATCTTAACCGTGAAACCCCCAGTACCCCACATATCATTTGCCTTTCAGACAGGAAAAAGAAAAAAACCTTTATTCTATCTGGAGTACTTAGACAGGTGTGTAAATATCACTGTTAGATTTGCAGAAGACCCCAGTAAAGCTTCCAAGGACCTTACAAAAAAAAGTCTTCTAGTTACATTAAATATTATGGGAACAGGGAGAAGACTTTGATTGTGCCATTATGAGGGCATCAGCAATATCAGTGCAAAAAGGATGGCTTGAAAGAACTGGAAGATGAATTTGATGATTAGGGAAGACTGACTCAGTCCATGTTTGCAGGCTAGCCTGGCACTGAATGAAATGTGGGATCTGCTCTGAAATTCTGAAATATCCCAGAGTAAATCTGGGGGGATTTGCAACACTCCATCTCCCATCTACCTCTGTGCCCCATCAGTAAGGCCTCCTCAGGCAACTACCTGGGAAGCGATGTAGAGACCTATCTAAACCAGGTATATAGCCAGTATTTTTTATTACCCCTGCAAACAAACATTTACACAGACTCAAGCCCTTCTCCTCCCACTTCTCCATGACTGTTCACAGCAAACCATGTGCAATGCACTTAGACTGAATGCTATCACAACCTGTATGAAATCTGGAGGTCCCCGGGATCTATCCCAAAATTTCCAGAGTCCTTATGAACAGCATACATCCATGGTCACGCAGGAAGCACAAACAAGCAGCTGAAGAGCTCTGGTGTGCTTGCAAGAACCCCTGGTCATCTTTGTGGTCACAAGATGGAACAACTAAGAGCTCTGTAACATGCTGTTACCTACCTACGACAGACACATGTACAATGTACACATCTACCGCTGTCCCCCTCTGCAACTCCATTACCCAAAGGCACTTCTATCAAAAAACAAGGTAAATGGGCAATTCTCATCACCTCAAAGCTGCTTGCTGGGCCAAGTATGATGCATCCAAGCACTTCTCTCCAGCCAGACTCTTGCGGGTGGTCAGGAAGAGTCTTGCATCCATTGAGGAAGAACTCATATACAGAAAAGACCCTCTGCATGCATAGATGCTGTTGTTCACATCTTATCTCTAATAGCAGGTGTATCTTATTCTTTATGATGCAAGAAGAAAAATAATATGCACAGGAATGAATCACATACTTGCATCTTTTTTAATAAACATCAGAATATCCTTTATATGTGAGTCAAGGTTTCTCCTGTGATAGAGGAAATAAAAGCTTTCCCAGAAAATGGAGTCATGCAGATTT
Organism: Gallinula chloropus; assembly: GCF_964237585.1. Lineage (NCBI taxonomy): Eukaryota > Metazoa > Chordata > Aves > Gruiformes > Rallidae > Gallinula > Gallinula chloropus. Next base: position 113,434,955 of record NC_140087.1, on the reverse strand, counting down.
CTAATACTTGTTATCCCAAGTGAGATGATGAAGTCACTTTTGTTCTCCACACACAAGTGGGTGCAGTGAAAATTGTGTGAGAGTTGCCAGCACATTTGTGTTTTGAAGGGTTATTGATGTGAATAGCAGGTGAAGTGTAAAGAAAAGGCTCCAGCTGTTTCTTGTTTTGAATTCTTCCTTGGTGCAAGCACTGAGAGTAAATACTGGAATGGGAAAAGTTAAACTCCTAAGTGTCCCAGTTACACTCAAAGAGAAAAGTATTAAACCCCTTTTTTGTTGGTGTGCTATGTGGTTCTGCAACATTGATTTTATTCACACATAGTGCACAGCTGTTTATTGAGTCTGACCCTTGAGGGGACGCTGAAGAAACACTGGAAATGAAACCACTCAGAAAAAGACAGTTTTCCTTTCCTGTTTACTTGATAGATGTTTCATATTAAAAAAAAAAAAAAATCAGAAAAAGAAGGAAGCGTTTCTTATATAACAATGACTTGCAAATCATTGTTTCAACTATTAGCATCATTATTTTAATACTTCTGATGTTTTCCCCATCTTATTTTCCAAAACGGTGGGTTTCAAAAAAAAAAAAAAAAGAAATAGTGGAGAAGCTGCTGTTGTTATTGTTCAAGAGACTGTAAAATAAACCTAAGCAATGCTGTCCTTTATTAGAATGATTTAGTAACCAGACCATCTCAGGTTTTATACTGCCTTAAACGCTACTATAACCAGCCTTAAATATGTCATTCCTATTCTGTTTGATTGTTTTGTCAGAATAAGAAATATAAAATACATAATGGATTCAAATAGAGAGAGATTGAAATTCAGTGAGCACATTCAAATCCCTGCAGATCCAATTTTGTGGGTAGGGAGGATGACTGGGAAGCTGTTCCCCAAGCACTTTCAGTTAAGACTCCTGCAGAACTTCCCTTACTTAACAGAATTCTTCTCGAATCAAACAGTACCATTATCAGGACATAAAATCTTAAATAACAATGTGAGCCAGCATTTTACAACTGAAACTTTTCTTTAAATTAATAATACTGAAGACAATAAACATACAAAAAAAAAATGATGCCTGCAACCCACCTTTCTCCTGCGGTGCCTCTAACCTGCCAGTGGCAAAATCTGCACAGCTGAAAGGGATTTCCACAGCTACCAATTCTGTAGTCAGGGCTGGGAAATGCATCACAACAAGAGAAAGGTAAGTTCTATCAACTTGAAATGGCAGACATCTATACTTTGAGACTTTTGGGGGATTTTAGGTTTAAAAATTCCTTTTCCTTTAGTTCACTTTATATTGCCATAGTCAGTTGTAGTATATGTGTCAAAAAATTGAAATTCTAAGTCTTTGAATAAAGAGAGACGAACGGTCTAGTGAATGGTGAAAAGAAATGTTCTTCTCCTGAGGATGCTGCGATAAAATCATAAACTACTGTGAGGATGCTACCAGCAAAACTAGTGTTTGAACCTCGGGAAGGTTTAAAGAGCCAGGTCAAGGGGACTTGACAGAACACAGAATTCAAGATACAACTAGAGACAGAGCTGTCAAGAGCTCTGAAGACAGTTCAAACTCTGTGTTGCTTAAAGAAAGAACCAGTGGAAGATCTGAATCATGAAACAACTGATATATCAGAAAAACAGTTTCTAGATCTTTGGATTAAGAATACTGAATAAATGCAAAGCATTATTACTTTCCAACAGGACAGTCAGCTGGCCATCACAGGAGTCACATGAGAAATGCAGATTTAAAAAAAAAATAATTGGCATATCCTGTTCAGAGTTAATGAGAAATCTTTCCCAACGTGTTAACTTTTTACAGCACCAAGACAAACAGGTACAGGTTTTTCTTCCTCCTTTTTAAGCCATCTAAGCTGGAGGTCAAATGTTTGGATAAAAGTAAGTCTATGCAAATTTGCCTTTTGTTGTATGTAGACTATCTTTTCCTTTTATATTATTTCTGAGTTTTATGTTAAAGTTATAATGCCCTTAATCTTCTCTTCTGTGATATCTACAGGAACAAGGACAATGGTGGAAACCTTCAGCCTGAATAGTTCAGCAGCTTAGGCCAGCACATGCATTCATCAAATGCAAATAATGTCCATGACAGCCTATGTTATTCTGATTTATTTCCACAAATCTCAAAAGCTGTATTTTTAAAAAAATAATCTTAATAAGGGGTTTAATATTTTGCTGCAATTAATTCTCTTCTTTGGCTTAAGCATACTGTCCAATCATTAAATAAGTTCTGCCAACCCCACTGCCCTTTAAAGAATCTGTTGAAAGTATTTTCCTCTGAAATACACAGAAGAAAATAGAGTAAACTGAAAGGGAAAGGAAAAGAGTAAGCTACCCATTTAAACCTGGAGATTATGTAAGTCCCTTTTTTATAAATCGAATCTCGGTATTACAGAGTCAAAATCTCACCTTGAAGAGCTGTGTATTGCATCATCATAGAGGGTCTCTTATAGCTAATGTGGATGAACCCTGGCACCAAATGAACTGCTTTCCACATCCAACAGCATGAGGGACATCATGAAACTTTCAGATCTTATTTTAAGGGCTAGATTCTACTTCTGTCTAGAATATTGTGTCCAGCTCTGGGTCCCTCAGTTCAGCAAGGACAGGGAACTACTTGAAAGAGCGCAGTGCAGGACCACTATCACGATGTAGTGGAAAACCTTCCTTATGAGGAGAGGCTGAGGGAGATGGGCCTTTTTACATTGGATAAGAGGGGTGACCTCATCAATGTCTACAAATATGTAAAGGGCGAGAGTCAGGAGGACAGAGCCAGGCTCTTCTCAGGGATGGCCAGTGATAGGACAAGGGACAAGCTGGAGCAGAGTAAGTTCCATGTGAATATACAGAGGAACTTTTTCACTGTGAGGGTGATGGAGCACTGGAACAGACTGCCCAGAGAGGTTGTGGAGTCTCCTTCTCCGGAGGCATTCAAAACCCTCACAGACACATTCCTGTGTGACCTCGTCTAGGTGATCCTGCTCTGGCAGGGGGGTTGGACTAGATGATCTTTTGAGGTTCCTTGCAACGACTAACATCCTGTGATTCTATGTAGAACTATGTTTTACTGCACAAGCAGTCCACTCTCAAATATTGATAGAGAATAATGAAAGTAGAACCTGCCCTTAGCGTGTTACACATCACCGACATACAAAGAACACTAACACACACGGCTTTATCATTAACTACCCAGCTCTAGTTTTATTTTGAACTTCTTTGGTTATTTTCCTAATGATTTGCAACTAACTTTATTAATCTATTCATTACCTTGGAAAGCCAAACTGCCAAGCACCAAAGACCACCAATGGCTGAAAGTTAAGAAAAAAAGGCAAATTCATGATAAAACTAAAGATACATATTTCTAATGGCAAATTGTCAATTAGCCACAATGAATTAGTCATGATACCTTCCAATTAAGATGGAATACCTTTTGCAATTTTGTTCTGTATCTCAAGCAAAAATCAGGACATTGATGTGGATAATAGAAAAACACATCCTCAGTCCTGTACTGAAAAGCGAAAGCCCACCCAGACTCAGCTGCCCTATGGCAATCCAGCTCTTTCCAACAGCACACAAGGGATGAATATGTCCTAGCATCACACTCAGATGCAGCAGTAACCCCAGCAGAATTCATTGGGTACCTATTCACACCTTTATAAGTAGCTGCAGGTTTCATAAGAAATCTAGACCAAATTCCTTAACTGGATGGCTACCATACAGTAGAAACCTAACTAATTGGTCATAAAAGTCCTTTGGGATCTTTAAAACTGATTTTCTACTATTTATTTAACTTTCATTTTCCTTCTTGCTAATTACTGGGTTTGTATGAGAGCATCCCATTCTATTTCACAGCCCCCTCTTCCTGCTACTGGTTAAGTATTGTTTATCCCCAGGCCAGAAGCAGATGTCACTGGCCCTGGCTTCAGTCTTAACTCCAGTTATTCTGTCAGTTTTTGAATATAGATTCTGATGAGCTATGCCAGTAAAAGCCACAGGGTGGCACCTCTTCTTTTGCCCAAACCCCTTCAGGATTAAAATCCGGGAACAGACTAAACTAAAACGCGGAACAGCAGAATGCTGCTGCAGCCTCTGCGAGAGCCCTCTGCTCCCCATTCACACCACAGCCTCATTCCTCACCTGCCTGCAGCTTTCAGCGCTCAATCAGCCCATACCCATCCTTTTAAACCATATCTATATGGATTTCTTTTTACCTATCCAAGATCCTCTCATCCTCATTTTTTCAGAGAATCACTAAATTGGAAAAGACCTTTGAGATCGAGCCCAACCATACCTGTCTCTCCTAAACTTCATCCCTAAGCACCTCACCTACCCATCTTTTAAATACATCCAGGGTCGATGACTCAACCCCCTCCCTGGACAGGCTGTTCCAATGCCCAATAACCCTTCTGGTGAAGAGCTTTTTCCTACCATCTAATCTGAACCTGTCCTGGTGCAGCTTGAGTCCATTGCCCCTTGTCCTATTACCTGTCTCTTGGGCGAAGAGACCATCTCCCACCTCTCTACAACCTCCTTTCAGGTAACTGTAGGCAGTGATAAGGTCTCCCCTCAGCTTCCTCTTCTCCAGGCTAAACCACCCCAGCTCCCTCAGGCGCTCCTCATGAGGTTTGGGCTAAGCTTCTGCACAAACTAAATGGTCTGATCCACAGTTCCAGCCTTTCATTCCCTTTATTCACTTACAACTCCGCACACGTATTTACTCACTTATCATCCCTTCCTAACTAGTCTGTAGCTGAAAAGTGGTATTATTTCTACCCAGAGAGGAACAGTGGTTCATGCCCTGTTACTGAAATTCTGCAGCCAGATTAGTTACAGGGCAACGGGTCCTCACCTCCTTCCGCGTCCCTTTCACTGCATAAAAATGGAAAGAGAGGTGGTGGAGCCCCAATATTATTCTCCTCCATATTAATGAGCAGCCAGTCTAGAAAACCAATTTCCTCCATATATTTGCAGATTGTTATAGATGGCACTGCCTATTAGTATTTGCATTTAGGGACTTCCACTTACAGAAAAGCATGCAATTATGTTTTCGCTATTAACTATACTACACAAAGATAAATGCTATTTAAACCTGCTGCAAATTCTAAGGGCCAAAGAGTTTTTATAACTAGGTAATTTTTAATGAAAATAATTTGAGATTGGTCAATTCTCTGCCACTTTAAAAGAAGAGTCAGGCATACAGAACACATTTAACTTAAGCAAAATCCATCATTTCATGAAACAATTTGGCATTATGTTGCTAAATCCTATACTATATGCTTCTCTTTTTTCAAAGAATTAAGACTTAGCCTCCTCAGATCAACTTGGGAAACTTCACTGCAAGAATTACCTACAAGAACTGAAAAATAAGTGGGATTATTTTATTTTTGTGCAAATGGCTTCTTATGTTGATATCTTCTTTTGTCTTGTGTAGCTTTGGTTTAGGAAAAGTTAATGCAAAGTCTCCACCTGGTGGCAAATTGTATTTTGGTGAAATCGAAACATTTTCTTACCTGGTCAATGTAATATTTTAATCTCTCTCCTGCTTAGTCAAGCTATTGCTTCAAATTGATTGTTATCAGTAAATAGGGGGAAAAGATGTATTCCAGAAACAATATCCCAAGTCTGCTGAGTATAAAATGCTATTCATAGGTACCTCCCAGGTTTATAATTCTGAACAGATTAGCACAATTGCTGTCAGTATCTTTTTGTTCAGTTCTGATACACACTGTCCCGAAGGAGTCCAAGCAGGTGAAGGAAAACGTGGAGAAGGTTTTGACAGGGTAATATGTAATACAAACTGAAAGACTCTACCAGTACCCCCTGTCAGGAACTGCAAATTTCACAGCATATTTGGAGCTAAGGAATGGGATACCCTCTGAGCTGAAGGGTAAGAAAAAAAGGGTAATTAGAGGAACACAACAGTTGGTCAAAGAACAAAGCTCAGAAAATTGATCTAACAGTATTACTGGAAGTGACAAAATTTAATCACAATTTTAAAGAAATCTGTTTGTGCCCTCCTATTTGCCATGCACAATGGTTGAATGGTCACTTAGCAGTGTTGCAGTGGATGACAATATACCATCTGGTCATGAAGGTGCTTTTATATTATGGGAGTAAAGTTGCATAATTATTGACCAAAAAAGAATGATAATCTGCTCCAAGTAAAATTTTTTTTTAAATTACCTTCATTGTTTAAACGTATTATAAACTAGTATTTTTTCCTGATGAAAACATTGCAAATACACTGTAAATTCAATGCAAACACTAGGTAAATATATTTCAAACAACAACTTAATTTCTCCTCTAAATCTTCCTTGAAACATTCTTGTGCATGATCCAGCTCTTTATCATTAATCTTCTGTTTCGAGCTGGTCAGCTAAGCCCATCACTAGCTCAACTCCTCATTGGTTTTGACAGGAACAAAAATAATAGCATGCCATAATCACCCGGATGGATTTGGATCTAATGATCCAAAATTAAATGAATGTCTACACTCCCTTTGGCATCAGCTATCAAATCAAAACTTGTCAGAGCAGATACTGTGGACTTACATTACAAAACTGTAAATTTATAGGCCATTGGTCCTCTAGTCACTTTGAGATTTTGCACCAATTGAATACTGGCAAAACCAGGTGAAACAGAATGCTATAAAGACTAACAATTTTTTATGTTATTTTTAATATAAAAATCTTTTTTAAAGCCACTGTAGAAGAAACTGTCTCTTCTCATAGAAGTTACAAATAAGGAAAGCTCAGATCATATATGATTCGCGAGTTTATAACGAAGACTAAATTAGGGATTTAAAAAAAAAAAAAAAGGTTGGAAGAGTTTTCATGTTAATAGGGCAGAGAACGTCTGTGAAACTGCACAATGCTGCTCCCTGCAGAACTGCAGATGAGCAAACCAAACTGCCACGTCAGATACGCAGCTGCTAATGCTGATGTAACCATTCCCTATATCCTTTTCTTTTGCAGCTGTTCCACTCCATAGAAACACCTTTACAGCCACCAAGGCAGAGAATAATGAAGTCTCAACAAATACACTTGGACTTACACAAAGTAGCTTCAAGATTAATCTCCAGGTTCCCTTGTGTACCCACCCAACTCATGGCTCGGCCCTGGGTATGACCTGAGATCTCCCTGCAGCACACACTGGTCTGCACTTTACAGGTGTGCTCACCAATGCCAGCCTTCCCATGGACAGAGGAAAGCATCACAACTACAGCAACTTTCAGGTTACCCACAGACACATAGAGTCAATGTTGTAAAGACAAACATGTTAAGTGTAAAATTTTAACTCTAAAACCAAAAAGAAAAATGAAGGCATTTGTGGGGACACGTCTACCTCTGCTGAGTTCTTCCTGGCATTGCATTAAAAAAGTTGGCTTTTATACTCAGAGTGTGATACACACCAGAACAAAGACCTATAAACTCCTATTGTAAGAAAAAAATGTTAATTTAAAAAATGACATGGAAGGTACTGTAGAAAAAGAACCACTGAGAACACCTTCTCACATAAGAATGAACAAGACTTTCCCAGATGCACCACATCACAGAACAGAATAATTCAGAAGCAAAAAACTTTCTCTGAGGTCATCTCCTTCAGCATTACAGGAAACAGCCCAAGCTTGCTCCCTTCAGGCACTTCATCTAATCTAGTTTTAAATAAGCCACATAATGAGACTTCTACAGCATCCCCTGGGAACTTACTCTGCAGTCTAATAGAACTCATTTTCAGGAAGTTTAAATTATTTTTAATTTCCTACCATTACTTCTAGTTATATATATATCAAACTACATAAAGTTTTTTTGAAATACAGTAAATAGCAATATTTCTTTGTAAAAAAGTAACCCTTTGCATCATTTATAAGCTCACTGATTTCTACAAGGTTTTTTTTTCAAATTAATTCTGTTGAAAGGTTACAAAGTAAAACCTGAGTAAAAATGTCTTTGGTTTTATATATATATATGTGTGCACGTGTCTCTGTGTGTGTGTGTATGTATAGAGATATAGATATCAGGTATAATAATGTTTTAAGGTATTCTACAAATGTAACTCATTCCAAAATTAGGGTTATTTGTATCAAGGACATATAGGTGAGTGCCCATTCCCTCAAAAACATCCCTGTTAAAAAATACTTTGAGTGCAAGAATAAAAGGTAAGGGGCAAAAACTCACTGCAAATTCTTACTCCCTGGGTGGAACAGTCATTGACAAAATAAGCCATTATATCAGAAGACACAGAAGTTCAAAGGAAGTAAACTACAGAAAGGGCTTTTTGGTACTGTCGGATATTATCTGTCATGGTTAAATCACATAATGATGGTATGCTATTGATAGTTCCAGTAAAAGGTCTTTATTTCTGGAGATGGGATGAAGCCAGCTAGGTCTGTCTATAGTACATCGACACGATACTATCATGTATGTGTGTGTATTTATATAAACTAGCCAGTTTGAATGTGATACGAACACTAATCCAGCTGCCCAAAGGGGACCAAGCTCTTAGTTACCACAAGGAAGCCATCCATTCCTGAAGAGAATCAGGCAACCTGTTCCAGTGCTTACTTACTCTCATTGGGAGTCTTTGTGTGTGTGTGTGTGTGTGTGTGTGTGTGTGTGTGTGTGTGTGTGTGTGTGTGTGTGTGTGTGTGTGTGTGTGTGTGTGTGTGTGTGTGACTGGAATTTCCCTTGGTCATGTCCATTCCTCTTCAATCTTCTACTGCACAGCCCTGAGAACAGCCTGGCCGTTTTCTCTGTCCCTAGTTCAGGTAGTTGAAGACAGTGATTAAATTCACCCCAGCAGGTGAGTATCCCATCCTCACCACAGAGGTGCACTGCTTGCTCATATTCAACCCACTGGCCATTAGAAGCACAAACATATGATGTTGGATACATCCCCTTCTTTCTGCAGAGCTGACTTCTAGCCAGTTCCCAGTTTGCACTGCTGTTCAGGGTTGTTCCACTCCACATGACCCTCCCACAGACTTGTGTGTGTGTCCAGTTTGCTCAAAAGTGGGCCATAGCTCAATCTACCTAATCCATCCTCAAATATGAGAAAGAGTCAGTATTTTGGTAGCAAGAAAGCATCAGAAGTTTAATTTTAAAAATGCATTCAAATATTTCCTAACAAAACAGCATGAATTAGGGTGCATGGACTAAATTAAGCAGAATTGTACTGCCCAGGTTCAAACTCATTATTTAAAACGCCTCGCTGAACAGCTGCCTGTACCTGCAGGCACCTGCAATGACTAGCTGCCTCCCTGCATGATTTCCTGACTCCCCAGGCACTGGGAACTGTGCTCCCGAGCATGCCCTGAACTGCTTCAGTCTCAGCACCTCAGTGCTTATCTCCCACATACACCCAGTTGGAATCCGAGCGTGGGCCTTTTACAACCTACATCCTTTAGAGGCTAAGCATCCAAAAAAGCAGATGTTCTTACTTTCAAGCCCTTAGGGGTCCCCAGTTATGAAAAGGCTACTCTGAGAGACCACCTAGTATATATAAATCATGGGGCAGTGCTCTTAGATTTGTTTGGTTTTAAGAGCTGCCTGAAAAGACACTTACTAACGAACAGCTTACCAGTTATATTGTTCACATAGAAAATAAGAGATGTTTTCAGCTTGAGAGTGTCCAAAAAACATACTTTCCACCACCAAGCTCTAATGGTATAATGAACCTTTTCATTCCTTTCTCTTGAAACTGTTCCACTGTGGACAAAAGAGCAAACAGGTCACAGAAGTAACATTTTGGAATACATACTTTAACTCCCTAGTTTTGTACCCTAGCAGCTAAGCTACAAAATCATACCCCTTCCTCTTGCACAAGGAATCTCAAGTGCCTTCCTGCAGTGCTGCACGCCTTCAGAAAGAGGGGCAACTGTTCTTCACAGACTCATTGGGGTTGGAAAGGACCTCCAGAGACCAAGTCCAACCCCCCTGCTAAAGCAGGATCCCTAGGACAGGTCGCACAGGTAGGCATCCAGACAGGTCTTGAATATCTCCAAAGAAGGAGACTCCACAACACCCCAGGGCAGCCCATCCCAGGGCTCTTTCACGCTCATTGTGAAAAAATTCTTCTGCATCTGGGTGCAGAACTTCCTGTGCTCCTACTTGAGGCCATTGCCCCTTGTCCTGTCCCCACAGACCATTGAAAAGAGGCTGGCCATTTCCCCCTGTCCCCCACACAATCTTCCTCAGAATGGCATATGTACAGTCTGTATGGGCCATCCCTGGGAACCAGATAAGGGTTTATTTGGAACAGTTTCTTAGGACTGCCAGTATCTGAGCAAGTGATGTAAACAGTGACCATCATGTGAAAAAGTAGCATTATGTCATCTAGTTGTGCTGGGATAGAGTTAATTTTCTTCACAGTATGGGGCTGTGATTTGGATTTGTGCTGGAAACAGTGTTAACAATAGAGAGATGTTTTTGTTACTGCTGCGTAGGGCTTACACAGAGCCAAGGACTTTTCTGCTCCTCACCCCACAAGTGAGTAAGCTAGGGGTTTACAAGGTGTTGGGAGGGGACAGCCGACCCCAACTGACCAAAGGCTTATATCATATGACATCACGCTCAGCATACAGAGGTGGGGTGGGGAGAACAGGGAAGGGGAGCAATGACAGAGTTATGGCATTTGTCTAACCAAGTCACCATTAGGCATGATGGAGCCTTGCTTTCCTGAAGGTGGTTGAACTCCTACCTACCTGCCTGCCCATGGGAAGCATGGAATGAATCTCTCCTTTTGCTTTACCTATCAAACTGTCTATCTCAAGCAGTAAGCTTTCCGCACTTTCACCCCTTTTTTTCCCTCACTCTTTCCCCTTTCCCACCAGGGTGGGGCTTGGAAGTGAGTGAGTGGCAGCGTGGTGCTTAGCTGCTGGCTGGGGCAAAACCACTATACCAGTAGATGTGTTTGATGCATGACTGGTCAGTGTTGAATGAGCTATTTGTATGTATCTCAGCGGGAGACACTGCCCAGAGAAGTGACTAAAACTCCACATAAAGACCTCATTTCAGAAAGGTGTAATATTGAGAACACTTTCTCATCCCCACATTTTTCCATACAGATTCTCTTTAAATCCCACATTGGGAGGCCAGACTTTTCCCTACACAGTCTAGAGAAGCCTTGACATTCCCCAAAGGTCACTGTGCCTGAGACAGGAAGCCCAGAGATGAGATGTTGCCCAGTGAAATACTATTTGCTGGATCTAGTGCTGCAAACTTTTTTTAAGGCATTACTTACCACACACAAGATAAGACATATTAAATTTCAGTGAAACTTTCACTATCAGAGCAGACTCCGTAGCCCAAGGTAGATGCTTCAGGATATGCTCTGAACAACTCACAAGTCAAAAGGGAGACAAGCCTAAACCAGCCACCTAGAGCCATAGAGTTCAGGCACCCAAAATGCCACATTCTTTAGCCAACTTAAACAGCAGGGCAGTTCCTCCACCCACTCATTCACAGCCCTGCAGCTCTTCATAACATTAGAAGCCTAATTTGTCTCTAATGTTCTTTATCCTTTAAAACACAGGAGGAGGATATGCTCTATTGCGAAATAGCCTGGTGCATTCAACCCAAGTAAGAAAATGCAAAGCCAATTCCCTAGTTCAGACAAAAGTTTGTGGGTTTTATTCTCCTTATTAGTTTTTGTTTTAATTTCTTTCAGGTATGTGCTCTAATCCCAGAGCTATCAGTCATTTGATCTCTCACACTCAAGGTGTCCGGCTCTGCAGAAAAGGATCCAAGATTAATTAGGGAAAATAAAGGGTGCAAAATGCAGGGAACATCACTGGATTGTTAAAGTCCTTGTGTCTGCTCCCACAGTTGTTTCATCAATGAACATTTCATATAAAAATGCATAAGAATTCCTTTGAGGAGAAATTGAAGCATAGGTTTCCCCTTGCCCAAGAAACTGTCTAGCTCCTAGACTTGATTCCTGTGGATAGAGAAAGAGACACATCACAGCTCTTTAATACTTTTTTGTACAGTAAAATGGCTTCAAGGGGATGAGCAGCAAGTTTATAGCTTGAAGGTGGGAAATGAGAGACAAGGGTTTGAACCCTCGGAGGCAGAGGGGGGAATACTGCCTTAATGCAAAAGTAAGTGAAATTCCACATTATATGGAATGTCAGATTAGAGGAGATCAATGGTTCCATGGCTTAAAAGAAAATGAACGTAATTAAAGAGCTTGATCACATATTATGTGCTAAGTTCAAACTCCTATGAAATCAGGGTGATTAAACACTAAAGAATTAATCAGAATCAAAGTCTGTCAAATAGTGTTTTCTCTCTTAACACCTTGGTATTCCTTTAAAGTACCAAAAAAAAAAAACCTATTTAAAGCCCACTTTTACTCCATTTCTTTTTAGTTGCAGCACAACAATTTCATAGAACTAGGTCTAGTTATGTTTCAGGGTCACCCAGTTGGATTCCTAATGTTTACTACTACTAAAAATCACGCTGCAACCAAAGTTTTAATTCCTTCATTATGCAGGTCTAGACATGGTAGTCATAGAAACTTTCTTATTAAATCTGCAGGAGTCAAGAAAGTAACTCCTAAATTCAGTCCAGAGCTGAAGAAATATTTTCATTGTTTTCAAAATGTTTATTACAGAAAAAGCAAGGATTCTTGAAGAAGTAAACCCTAAGACTTTCAAGTCTAAGTAATTAAGAAACAGATGTTTTCTAGGAAGTAATGGGAACGTGCGTCTTGAAGTGCTTTTGAATACCCAGTCTACAAATATCTATCTGCAGAAATCAGGAATTTGCCACCCAACATTTTCCCTAAAAGAGCATCTCCAACCTCTTACTCCCACCCTGCTGTGTGCCGCTCACACACAACCCCTCAGACTCGATCAGCTCCCTGCACAACCATGGAGCACTGCCCAATGTGTGCCACTGCTACTGTACAAACACCTTGGTGAATCCAAGGAGGACTGAAGCTAACAGCACAACCTCTGTACACATCAAGTGTCTCCTGCTGCCCCTCACACACTGAAAAGCACTCCCAGCTTTTCCAGTGTCTGTGATTCCCCCTCCCAAATCAGCCAGTAAAGCTTTTCACAGTAGCAGAGATGTTACTTTTCAGGAATCCCTGCTCCCCCAGGAGTACTCAAAGGGTAACACGATACTTTTGCCCTCACAGATGGCATTGCCCCCCCACTTACAAGCAACTCCTTGACTTTGAGGAAGTCTTTCCTCGTCTCTTCTCACACCTCCATGTGTTTCTGCAGCACATACACTCTGATGTGTCTCACTGAACCTTTGTTATCAGTGTAAAAACACAGCAGACAGGCCTGCCTGTGATACCTACAGCCCACAACACAAGATCAGAGAAAAACAGTGATGGATCACATAGGGTGGCAAAAACACTTGAGATCACTGACCCAAATTTATTTGTAAGTATTTCTATAAGAGCCATATAAGCAGGTGCCTTTAAAATTCACTACTCAGCTTATGTAACAGGCATATTTGCACTCCTCTAAGTAAAATATCTTACAGAAAGAGTGTCTGTCACAAGGAGTAGGTGAGCATACATTTTCTCAAGAAAATTATCCCTTCAGATGTATGCAATTAGCCACATATGAGCACTCTGCACACTATTACAGATGGTGTAAAAGCCACATATACTGCTAAGTGTACAGCAAGTGAATGTATGCAGATGCTCTTAAATACTCTGGAGATACAGGGAGGGCCAGGGGATGGAAGAGACAGAACAAAGGAGTTTCTGTGTACCTCAGCCTACTGGGACAGACACTGAAACACCAGAAAGCTGTGCTGCCATTCAGCAAGACTGGACAGTTGGGCAGGGAGGAACCAAATGAAGTTCAACAAGGGCAAGTGTAGGGTCTTGCACCTAGGGAGGAATAACCCCAGGCACCAGTACAGGTCAGGGTTGGCATACTGTGAAGCAGTGCTGCAGAGAAGGACCTGAGAGTCCTGGTGGACCACAAACTCTCCCTAAGCCAGCAATGTAGCCTTGTGTCCAAGACAACCAGTAACGCAGTAAGAGCATGGCAAGCAGGTCAAGAGAAGTCCTGCCTCCCCCCTACTCTGACCTGGTGAGGCTACATCTGGAGTCCTGCATCCAGTTCTGCAATGCTTTATTGTAATTATTTTGAAAACATTTTGCTTTCCAGTCTAAATGTCTCATGGTAATTTATTGGCCATTTGTCCCTGTTACATTTCATCATGTTTCATCTGACCCATTCTCCAGACTTGCACTCCAGATTGCAGCCTGGAACCCTTGAGGTCTATTAGCTGGCCCTCACCAATTGTTATGATGAGCAAAACTGATAAGCAAGTACCCCGCCGCCTCCTCTAGGTCATCGATAGAGGTATGCAATAGGACAGGACCCAGGAGACATACTTGCAGTACTCTTAACAATCCTGAAGCAGAGCATATCCCATTAAGCACTATGCTCTGAACCCAACTCTCCAAACAGCTTTTTACCCATGTGGTTCTTGATCTGGAAAGTAACATCCCACCCCGGATACTAGAATGCTGAAAGACTTGCAGAAGTCAGTGTACATTATGCCCACTGTTTCCCCTCTGGTTGGTCATCCCTGACTTACCCTTGCTAAAACTGTGCCAGCAGTTACCAATTGTCTAGTTCTCTTTCATGTGCCCAGAAGTGTTCCAAGAGGACTTGCTCCATGCTTTTCCCAGGTACCAAAGTGGGACTGACCCAACTTGTAGTTTCCCAATTTTCCTGCAAGCATCTTTTGAAAATGGATGTAACATTGCCTTCTTCCAAAAAAACAGAATCTCCCCTATCTCTATAAAAAGGCATCAGCCAATTCTCTCAGCTCCTTTGGATTTAGTGGCAGGTCCCGTGGACTCACACTTGCATCATTTCTCTCCAGAGATACTACAGGGGTACTTCTAAAGCAGCCAGAAAGGATCAGTAAAATCAGCAAGCACTACTCTTCCTCTAGGGAGTAATGCTGCATGGTAAGCTACTAAAATGCAGGCATATTATTGTACAGTTATATTATGACAAATTCTAAAACTACAGAACATTAGAAAAACCTTTAAATAATCTTTTTAATGCAGCTTAAGCGCTCAGCAATGCACATCTTTAAGTAACAGATAATGTTCCTCAAAGTATCTGCATACAAATCTAGAGAAATTTTAAGTTACGGTACGTTAACAGTGTGACCATCTGGCATGTGGGGCCTGGCTGCCTTCACAATGTGCCAGTGAGAGTACATCTGACCAGCACAAAGCAGATGAAGGCTGAGCATGGCACACATCCCGTCTAGAAAGCTGTACAAGTGAGCAGGCAGAAAGCCTGTGCCATTTGTACAGCATTCAAAAGCAAACCTTGATTCAGTGCAAGCAGATATAATCCACTCCACAGCTGCTGGCCTAGAGGGCAAGGATTTTTCCTTGGCACCATCCCACAAAGAACATTCTGATATGCCTTCAGATTTCTTCCAACAAATTCAACAACCAAAAAGGTCACAGAAAGCTTCAAAATATTCAGAATGAGTTAGGCAAGGCAAGTTACACCCAGAAGATAAGCATTTTATTATTCATGACAAAAAGGCAGAATACCGAATACTTCAGTACACATGGGAACATTCTGAATTCCAAACAAATGCAACCAGTTCTCCATCACTTTCACACACTAAAAAAAAAATATAATCAATGATACAGCATAAAGAAACACAGGAATACATTTAGCAAACCAAACGATAAACAGTAGTTTCCCATAAACAGTAGTTTCCCATTACATTTTACCAAAGTAGTGGTTTTGCTCAGAATTATGCTTAACCAAAACCAAGTAGGAACACACACCCCTAAACTTCCAAATCCTAAACAAATGACAGTTTCTTAGAATTCGATTACAAATATAGCCTCTCCTACTTAGAAGAATGCTGTTACAGCTGAGGTTGGGGGCAGTGGCAGTACAGACCAAAGAGACTGGGAACGAAATCCACAGCCAATCCAGCAGCTTCATCTAACAACTGTAACATAACCTTACAATGCACTTCTAAAAGTTCATCTCAACATTGGCCACAAAAGACATTCTCTGTATTTACAGGTGTAGCATAATCCTGAAGATACTTTAAGTTTTCTAGTTTTTACCTTAAGCACTTTGGGTTTCAAATCTTCAGAAACGAAACTACTATCACAATTACTGACTCAAAGTGAATTGAAACTAAAATACACATTCTTGCAAATTAATCTATCATTTGTGATTTGTACAACAAAAAATACAAAGCAGTCTATTTTTTCATAATATTTACCATTTCTAGGCTGTACTGTGTAACATTAGACAAGCTGTCTTCTACACACAAGTTAAAGGACAATACCCTTTGTGTTAGCAAAATCAAACTTAAAATATCCAATTTGTATATTAATATTTTACCAACAGAACTGGCATTTAGGGTATCCAAATGGTCTTTGACAAGAGATCCAAGCACCTACTGTTCCAACTGAATGAGAGCTGTAAGTTAGAATCAGAATTAATTAACACCTAAATTTTCATGCAGAAGCACTATTACTTTGCACTACAATGAAGGCAGCCCAGTGAAGTAAATGTACAGTTATCACTCAACATGAGTAATATTACACAATACAGCCTTTATGTTTTACCATAATAGTAAGCAGTATGTCAAGCCATTGACAGAAAACATGCCAGGTAAGCTTGTAATTTTAGCTACGAAAAAATTCAAATTCTGCAAAAATATAATAAAATGGTGCCATGTAAAGAAAACAGTTAACAATCACAAATGGTTACAAAAACAACTCCTCCTTTTAATCAATACATTAATACATCACTTCTGACACTTTAGATAATATTTACTGAAGGAATTTTATCTTTTGCATTGTTGGATTTAATACTTACAGGTATTTTTCACTTGGATACTGACAGCATTTGTATGCTTTCTGAGTAGTTCACCAGAGTTAACTTTGCAAAGATCAGATGGCATTATCTTGGCTCATTCTAGTTTTCACAAATATCTCCTTTAAAATAAAAAAAAAGATTTGCTTTCCAGATAAAGCTTTCAAGTGTTCAAGATTCCTTGGTAAATCATGATATCCAGCTTTGGGGGGAGAGGACACAGCAGAAAGATCTTATTTGCACATAGACTTGTATTAAATGTACTGTCTATCATTAGTGGCTTGTTGCTTTTAAAAAAAAATTAAATCCAAAGAATTATAAATTATATAAAGAAAAACCCAAACAACAAAACCCTCACACTTCAGGTGTCTTCAGGATTTGTCTTTGTCCAATCAACCTTTGGGAGGAAGGGGGATTAAAAAAATAATAATCAGAGCAACATCTGACACATTCTTGTACTTTCAGAATGGTTACCGGTAAAAAAGAAAAATAACTCTAAGACATAGGTAGCATATTATCACTTCTCAATTTTCCTGAAGTTTTCTCCTCCTACACAGAAGGAAAAGGCTCAAAATGCTTCCCTTCAAGATGTGGACAGATAAAATCTCCTCTCTCCATTTTGACAGATGGGTGGGAAGGATAGAGAAGAGACATCAGCCAAGCAAGCACACTCAGCAGAAAGAATTACCTCAACTGTGATGCAGCTCAGGCACCACCTAAGAGACCCTTGAGACAGGACATTCGTACACAGAGGTAACTGAAAACACCTTAGTGCTGTCCCTCCCATAAACAGGGATCCAAATTTTTGGCTTAGTGTTAGTAAGCTTTCTCCTAAGCAGAGAAAAGAATTCACACAGGAACTCTGTAATTAGAGAAAGATTATGCTTGTTACCTTTGTTTTCTGGGCATCCAAAATAAAGAGACAACACTAATGTAGAACAGATATTACTGCATACAAATGAGTGTGGGTTTATATACACACACACAAATGTAAAAGCATTGTGACAGAAAGGTTTGCCAAAAATATGACTGCCTAAAAAATACAAGATGTCATGAGAAGTACTTTCCTAGGCACAATCTACTTACTCAAATAATTCTGATGGGATCTTCATGTTCTTTACTACACTGTGGACCAGCAGAATCACAGGTCTTAACCAGCGTTTCTTGCGGCAGACTTACTCTGCGTTAAGTCAGGTTCACTTTTCTTGGATTTTCAGCATCATGATGACTTCCACAGTCATCCTTTGCAGTTTTTCCTTCAGTGGAATATGAACTCCTATCATATGATATTCTAGAACTCATTTCACCGGACTTCCTTACTTTAAACTATCAGAGATAGCCCTATGCATCAGATAGATTTTTTTTTTGTTTCACTTCTTTGCTTTATTTTTGTCAGCCAAAGAAGAGTTTTCATCATAATATGGTCCCAAAAGGGAATCACAGTAACTACAATTTGGACACTTAGGCTGCAAATCAATTTGTTTTTTCTGATTTATTTCTGTCAACTGGAATGAGGCAGCACTTACTGCTAGAGTAAACTGCATGGCCAGCAGCAATTAAGGCATGAGCTAAATTTTTCTCCTCATGCAGAATATCCACCTCTAATTTCATTTCAGAGCCATAGCATTTAAAATGAAATATCAGACCTGGTTTACTAAGAAGCTTCTGAAACAGAAGTTTAGCTTCATCACTCCAGTATTCCCCCTTGGCAGGAACTGTATCATGTAGAGAGCACAAGTGTGCCAAGCGCGGTAAATACGACAGACTTTCTGGAATAACTTTGAGTTTATAGACATCAGAGTAAGGGATGGTCTTCAGAAAGCCGTAATCAATACATTTAAGAACAACACACTGACTTGTTACTTCACTAATTTCTGCCCTGTTCCACTGTTCTTCCAGTCCAAACTTGATCAAGCAGCTAGTACCAGGAGCCACAAGTTCTTCTGGCAAAGCTGGCAAGTTGTCAGGAAGGTCAGAGAGCAGTAAAGACAAGTTTTTCATGCAATCAAATAAGACTTCAAACTGGATGTAGAAATTTGAAGGATCAATAACTGCAGTTGCAATCCCAGGATAACTTCTGCCACTCTGAAGCAGCGCCCATGTGGTTGAATTTATCTTGAATGATAGATCAAATTCCTGACAGTCTGCATTACTGGATTTTTCCAGTCCAACAAGAGTCTGACAGTGACCGAAGAGCTGGTTCACATACTCCTGAAGCAAAATTTCCCCAATTAAAATATCTACTTCCCAAATATGAGAAGATTCCAAGTATCTCAAAAACAAGACCTTTATTTCACGACCCAGGAGTGCATTTACTACGTGGACAGAATCAATTTTCTTCAGGTTTTTTAACCAAACCCATTTACAAAACACAGCTTGTTTAGGAATACTCTTTGTCTCATCACTGAGCATCTTTGCACTACTTAATGACACAATCTCATAATTGCCATAATCCATTAAAAAAACTAGCATTAACTTCTCCCTGACAAACTTCTTTATCACTTTTGATCGATACCACTTCGAGTTCCTTTCAGATTTTGTCATGCATTCCAGTCCTTCTTCGAAGTCATCCACCCTGATCAAATCACTTCCTTGTGCTTCTTTGACAAGCATTACATTTAACTCATGTAACATTTGTACATTTCTCAGTAACTGTACATGGAATTCCCCACTCTCTGAAATATTAATTACTTGGGCTTCTTCCACCTGTCCAGAATTTAGATCTCGAGAAAGGTCATTTAAGGGTACTTTGGAAGTGGTTTTACTATTAACAGCCTTAGGGTTTTTTTCACCAAGATATAAAGTATCTTGAGAATTACCATCTGTAACCAGACCTTGTTTTGGCCTATCTTTCCGTTTATGCATAGGTGCTTTTTGCCACCTGTTCCTGTCTTTTTTCTGCAGAAGGTCATTAGACATAGATTTTCCATCACAAATTACATCTATTTCCCATTGCTCTCCATGTTTCTGTAAGAACTGGCAAATAACTGGCTTTTTATTTATTTTTCTTACAAAATAGGAAGTACTTTTACTATCCCAGTTTTCACCAAGAACAGAGTTTACTCTAAGGAAACAATGAATACTGAGCCTTGGCACAGTTAAGAACTTCTTTTGAATCCTGAAGATTTTTGAAGGACTTACAATTGCTGTATTACCATAGTCAATGAACTCTACCTCAAAGGAGTTTCCTGGTTTCAGAGTTTTAATACCTGCTCTATAGTAAAAACAATCAACACCATACTCTGCTAAAATGAGATCCCCTACCATGAGCTCATCTACGCAATTTTCATGACCTATATTCACCATGCTTTCATTTAGTTCTTCTGCTAGTTGTATTATTAAGTTTTCATCCTCTGCAAACTGAACATAGAAACTTGATGGACTATTCATATGAGAAATATAGCCTTTTACTTTGGAATTCACCTTAATATTGCGTTGAGGAAGATTGATTAATTTAAGGGTATTTTCGTTACTCCTTCCCTGGTGACCTGTATAATTTAGTCTTTCATTATGAGATTCAGACAGAGCAGTTACTTCCTTTGAATTTAAAGCAGCATGACAGAGTGACTGAGAAGCAGGCTTTCCAACCACAGGTTCCTCTCTGTGCTCTGCAATAGCACTGACAGCATTTCTAAAATCCAGTTTTTCATTGTCCTGTAACATTAGCGGCTTTGAGAACCTGCTACACAACTTGTCTGTGCTACGTGCAATTTGCTCATCTTCAAAATTCTGTCCAGTATCTGTCTGATAATATTTATCATATACTTGGCATTTCACTTCAGTTTTGAATTCGACTCTTCCAGGAGTTGTAACAGTTACTTTATTAATCTCTCTGTTATCTTCCATGTGACTTATCACTCCTCCATTACTTCCAAGAAAATGTTCTGTATAGTTTTTCGGTGCAAATTCTTCCAATACTTTTTCTTTAATTTTCTGACTTACTTTAAGCTGTCCATCATACAAATCCACAACTACCTGTCCATTTGATTCTCTGGATACAATTACTGCCTTCAGCAGTTTACCAAGGAATGTTTCCTCAAACCACTTACTAACTCCTGCTGAAATTTTTGTCTCCCTAAGATCTGACAGACCGCATTTAATAGCTTGCATGGGTGTAAGTATTAGGTCAGTGGCAGAGTATGGAATAGGCATCAACTGGTCTCTCTCTACCATATCCTTATTTCCAAAATCCACAAAGTCAACATAAAGATAAGATGTTGATTTCACAGGAAAAGCCAGAGCTCTATAAAAAAGACCATCCTCAAAATATCTAGCTATACATCGTTGTGTATTGCTGGTATCATATTTTGCATTATTTGACATTTTACTTACGGCATTAACCTCCTTCATCAATGCCTCTATAGTGTCAGTGTTCCGATTAAGCTGACAATAGAATTTTGAAGGACTATGTACGTGAGTTATATAAACCTCCTCTTCACTTCCAATTTTTATATCAAAAGATGAGTAGCAAAAACTGTACAGAGAACCCAAAGATGGAAGGTTTCTCAGATCAATACATTCAGATTGAATGAGACCACACTCTCTGATGAATTCATCTACACTAGTAAATGGAGTCCTTAAGTCAACCATATTGCACAAACAGTTGGGGCTTAGAAGAAGTATAGCATAAATGCAGCAAGTCAGTGGTCCTCTAGAAAGGAGTTCTTCAAAACGTCTATGCACTTCTTCAGACCAATTACATGAGTCAGCCTGCAAGCATACATTTTTAAGTGCACAACGGAATGCTTGACTTTCCAGAGTTAGAAAGTCTGGAAGAACACCCTGAAGATCTTTAAGTAAAACTCTTTCCCGATAACCATAGTCTACAAGAACCACATCAACTTCATTTGAGGACACTTCCTGCACAACAGTCGCCCTGTACCACTTCCCATCTTTAGGATATTTCACAATACAGGCAACCTGTCCTGTTTCATAAGGGCTGGTACACTCTTTATAATAAGTTTGAATTTGTTCCATTAATTTATGTAGCTCTGGCAATTTGCTTTGCAACTGACATGAAAAATCTGCTGGGGAAACAACAGAAGAACACACCACCTCAAGAACAGCTCCTGGCTTAAATATGAGCTCTTTATAAAGTATTTTTTTCTCATGTACAGATTTAAGCATTTTAGACCTAGCTGCTTTCCCAAAACTGGACAGGACAACAGATTCTTTCAACACTGAAGGGATCCATTGTGTTTTTTCTTTCTGAAACTTCTCAGCATTTCCAGATACCTTATTTTTACAATTGGAGATGCTCTGTGCATTTCTATTTCCTTTCTTTGATTTGTAGGGACTCAGGGCTTGACTTTTTTTTTTGGCCAAATTTATAACAGAATGTGATGTCTTTTCACAGTATTGAGCATGCCCAAATTGAGCCATACATTTGGCAACATTTCCTTGCTGAAAACCAGTATTATACTGTGCATTAACAAGATACTTGTCATTTTGCTTTCCAATGACACGGATCAGGAGCAGTTTGTTAAATACAACCTCTTTGAAAAAATCTATTTCCCTTCTAACCCACACACCCTCAACAGGAAACGTCCAAGCAAGTGCACAGCTCACAGCTAAAGCTGGTAAATTAGTAAACTCAGGAAGCAGTGTTTTCACATCATAACAGGGTACAGTATCTGTATTTCCAAAGTCCAAAAAATAAACAGTAACACTTACATGAAGCACTTCAATGACAACAGCCCGATAATAACACATGTCTTCACTATACCGTGCACAACACAGCAATCCAGGTTCTGGGTTTTTAAGCACCATTTCATCAGCTCCACATTGGTTATATACACCTGCGATATTTTTCATCAAGGTTTTAAGTTCATTCTGATATTCGCATGTTTGAATACAGAAGTCAGATGGATTTATGACATACACCACAATAGCAGCATGGAAAGAATTCACTTGCATTTCTACTCTTCTGCAGTGACTGGAGAAAGAGATGTTCCGTTCAGGTAAGCAGTTTTTTGTAGGTTTATTTCCAGTAAAATTCATAAGTGAATTGTATCTCTCATCACGTGGCTTGTAGTTTTCAGCAATACTTGTGAAGACACATGATGCTGATGCCTCATTCAGGTTTTTTGGATGCTTCACATCAGTTTCAAAATTTTGATTTTGCAGTGTAATGTAATACAAGCGTTTATTGCTACTGAATAAATCAACATGGACATACAGAGAAGTTTGTCTTATCAAGGCCTGTGTAAGTTCTTTAAGCTGAATTTTTATTACCATTTTGTCCTGACTATGAAAACAAGACAGTGCACATGGAAATGAAGTCATTGGTAAAGCCATGAACTCTACCTTAAGTTTCTGAACACAGCTAGATGGCACAGCTTCAATACTGCCAAAATCCATAAACCAGACTTCCACATGGTCAAACAGAACCTGTTTTATCACTCCTCTGTGCCACTGTCCATTTCGCCTTTTGGCAGCACAGAGCAGCCCTAAACTATCAAAAGATTTCTTAGTCTCTCTACTGATACCTTCATAGTACAACTGCATGGCTCCAGTCAAATCTGCCAGCTCCTTCTGCCATTTCTGTAACTGACAGTAAAATTTATTTGGGCTTACTGCAACAGTTATTTTTACATTTTCTTTACTGCCAACTGGTAGACATGGAAAGAGATCACCTGGAACCGGCCAAAAATCTGTTGGTTTCTCAGAATTAGTGAAAGTAAGCAACTCCTTGCCCGGACACTTCTGTTGCAACAATTGTGGCACTCTCTTACAAAGCATTTCTTGGGGAAACGCTCTTAGCATTTCTACAATGAGACAAAATGAATCTCCATCAATAGATTTTCCTAACTGCAGTTCAGTAACATCATTAATGATCTTAGGCACTTCTAGAATAAACAGCTGGTATGGTACAACAGATTTCACATGACCTCTAACCTCTAATCCTACCAGAGACGAAAAATAGTTAATGGCTTTTGGACTCCATTTTTCTTGAAGAGGAAGTATGCCTGCAAAAACACCCAAAACCACCCTTGGAGGCAGCTGAAACAATTCATCACAAGCAGACGCAAGATGTGTTTCCTCAACCACCAGCACTTGTCCAGTGTCTATAAGAAAAGTCTCATAGTTGTTCTCTCTCTTATCCAGAACTCTTCCTCTATGCCATTTTCCTTCTGCATCCTCCACTAAACAAGATCCACCAATGTAAACATTATCTTTTACTTTGAATACACGTTGTATTTCATTTTGCAATATGTAATAGTCAAGCTCACATCCTGCCTTGTGCTGACCCTGGAACGCTATAGCCAAGCATTCAGGATGGCATTCGATACGAGTTATCTTCAGACTCGTATCTACACTTGGTGAGGGAGTCACATATTCCATTCTGTCTGGAAAGAAAAGGAGTAAGATCAGCCTGATAATTTTTTGTATTTTTTACTCTGTCAGCTAATTCCTTAAATGAAATTTGCATTCGAAAAGCTATAATAATATAAAATTACACTTCTGTCTAAAATGTATACTAAACATTTAACAATGTCTTGTTTTATGCAACTGGGATACACAACACTATTCACTGTAAAGACATGTTTAGATAACATCTGAAAGAAGTACCTCTGGATTTATTTCTCGTGGACAGACTAATTTTATCACTTAAGAATACTCTAATCTGAAAACTATTCCCAGAACAGAAAGAATTAAAGTATCTTATCAGAAACCTGGGGCATGGAGAAGAAGGGAAGACAGACATGCAGGGACACAGAACAGGATGGCAGAGACAACTGGGAAGAAAACTGTGTTTCTTCAAGGAAAAGTATTTCTTATTAACAAAAACAGAAGTGGAAATCAATTTGTGTTATTTATTGTCTCTGCTCATCTCACAAATGTTACTTACATCCAGTAAATTTAACTACATATCTCCCAAAAAGACATGCAATTCAGCACTTCATTACACTAGACCTGCAGTTACAAAGACAGTTTACCTGCAAAACTATTTCCTCTCTGTTTCTCGCACTCTTAATATGTGAAGAACCAAGGACTCCTTCCTCACTCACCCTCTCACCCTTTTTCTGTATAAATCACATCTTCAAATCAATGACCTCTTATAGCTCCATACTCTACTAGTAGTTTCCCTAATTTGGCAATCTATATACTATCAGGTATAGCTGCAGCATACCGTCAAGTTTTCACAACTGCAAGGACACATAGAACTTGTCCTATGACAAACATTACTGCATGGCCCATCAAATCAAGCCAGGTGTATTTTGTACTGTCTCAACACTCTCATTCTGACAGTTTAAGTACCTTTAAACCCTTCAGACACTTATTTTGACTTTTATCTATGATGTGGTCTTCAATATCAGCTTCTAGTTCTACCCAGATTTGTCAATCTGATATCACGCTGCTTTATGATCATAATTAAACGATGCAATTCTATAACTGACATTCTAGCAAAGTAATTAGGAGTAGACAACATCAGTCAAAAGCAAAAGCAGTGTATAAACACACAGGCACATACTTTGTCCCATGTATTCGTACGATTTTTTATGTAGAGCTGAAAGCAAAACTTCCAGTTTCAACTACAACTTGCTAGAGCAAAATCCTTCTCAGCCTGGGAAAAGCCTTCAACAGAAATGCCACAATAGTTTTTATCATAAGCATACACGAAGTAGCTAGCGATCATACAACCTGTCTTCAGAACAAGTATGATGCCTATCTAGTTCCACAGCCTAATAAAATTTTTAAGTGAATTGAGCACTTCCCTGTAAAGCTTACCAGATCATCACAGGCAGGGGGAAGGAACTATGCCTTCCCAAAAGCAGCCAACCCCAAAACAATCAACACAAAACCGAAACAGCACATTTAACTCCCTCCTGCCCACAAAAGCCACCAACCAGCCAAAAAAAAAAAAAAAAAAGCTCCCAGTAAACTCAGTACCGAATTCTGATCTGAGAAATACCTTCTTAAACAAGCGCTTGTTTTCCACTTTTCCCTGTTATCAAATAGAATGCTAAATTCTACGGTTTTATTAATCAAACAGACTTTAGGAAAGGGTTTTGTCTGCCTGAAACACCTGATCATTAGAGAGAATCAAACATTTAAAGGGGCATCACTGATGCTTTGGGCATCTTTTCTTTCATTGAAAGAAGCGCCTAACTGCAGAAACACACAATAAATGAGACCGATTTGTGCATCAACATTTCCTTGTCCCTTGTCACAGCCCAAATAATAGCGGCACACTGCCGCAGTCGCATTTCTAGTTTACAAAATGACCTTTTACTCACCTATACGCCAGTTCGGACTTATTCAGGACACCTTTAGAAACCTCAGCCCTCTTACTAACATCTCTGCATCTCTCTACAAAGAAAAACGATAGAAAAACATTGGGAAATTACACATAAGCTAAAGTCTTGTACTACTTCTCCAAATCCTCCTCCTACACCACAAACGCACCCTGGAAGAGTTCCTCGTAGCCACTTTACTTAGCGTTAGAATTTTAAAAAAAACAAGCCTCAGAAATTAATCAAGCTCCCTGAAACCACAGTGAGCGCATTCTTTCTTCAGTGCGGCTCAGAAAACACACCAGTCAGAACACCGCGCAGGTCAACCCACCACCGACTTTCTACACAAGAGTGGTCAGGCACTTCTGTTGCCAATGCTCCAGCCATCAAAACCTCTATCATGCAAACTTGTAGCACAATAAAAGGGCTTTTAAATTCAACGAAACGGAGGGCACAAACAACAGCTCAGAGCATTCACGCCGCCCTCCCAAAGCAGCGGCCCAGGCCGGAGCTGTTTTGACGCCCCGGGCAGCGCTCGCCAGAGAGGAGCAGAGCGCGAAGCCGGGCTCAGCTCGGCAACACTCGGCCCGCCGGACGGATATCGCTGCTGCCGCCGCCACGCCAGGCGCTAAAATAAAGACCGCCACCCTCCAGCAGGCGTAACTTACCGTAACTAGGGCGAAATCAGTGTGCAAGAGCCATAACGCGATTATCTCGCGCCAACCCAGCTCCAGAACACTCACCGCCCCGCTCTGCCCTCGCTGACAAAATGGCGCCACAACAAACCCCGCTCAGACGCCGCTCAGCACCACACACATACTGATCACCATGTGCACCGAATCGCCTTTTTATTGGCGGGTGGGCCTTAAACGGTGATAGGCGGGAATGTCAGGGCAGCGCCCAGCCAATCGGCATGAACCAATAGCTGAGGTGCGGTTTGGGTTTGGGTTTGGGTTTGGGTTTGGGTTTGGGTTTGGGTTTGGGTTTGGGTTTGGGTTTGGGTTTGGGTTTGGGTTTGGCTTTGGCTTTGGCTTTGGCTTTGGCTTTGGCTTTGGCTTTGGCTTTGGCTTTGGCTCTGTTTCTTCCTGTGGGTAACCCAGCACAGTTCATTTTTCTTCTGGAGCTGTGCCTTTTTTGGTGGTGTTTTGAGGTTTTTGTTTGGTTTTTTGTTGTGGGTTTTTTTTGGATTTTTTTCCCCCTTTATGCTTGCACTCTTTTGGTATGAGGTATAAGAGGTACAACCCTACAAATATTGGTAGTCACTGGTATATCTATAACTGTTTTCACTCTTTGGACTGTGTTCATGTGCAAAGCTGAGAGAGAGAAAAGTCACTTTTGCAATTCTTAGTAATCGCCAAATACATCTATTATATTGAAGCTTGGAAAGTGAATGTCTAAAGTGTGCCATACCTACTTGAATTAACTCGAAAATTTACAAGAGTTTTTAGTTCAATTTTGCAGGTAAGCAGTCATGGTTCTCATGTTTTAAGTTTTTTTTGTAAGAGCTACTCAGAACAAAGGTTGTACAAATTATGACTGATGCACCTTTAGCTTTATATTTTAAAATAAAATACCTGGTTTACTCTTTAATTCTTATGTTGACTAACACAATTCCACTACTGGCAAATTACTTTGGGTGGTGTTTTGATGCTGGCTGGATGTCCATCAAAGCTGTTCTGTCACTCCCCTTCTCAGCTGGCCTGGGGAGAAAATTTATAATGATAGACTTACAGGTTGAGGTAAGGTCAGGGAGAGATCATTCAGCAATTAATGTCGTTAAACAGACTTAACAGGGAATAAAATGCACCTAATTTATTACCAAATGAAAACAGAGTGGGATAATGAGAAATAAAACCAAATCTTAAAACACCTCCCCCCACCCCTCCTTCTTGAACTTAACTTTATCCCCTATTTCTCCACCTCCTCTCCCTGAGTGGCACAGGGGGATGGGGAACAGAGGTTGCAGTCATTTCATCAGAAATTGTCTATGCCACTTTTTTCTTATTGCAGGGACAACTCACACTCTTCCGTTGCTCCAGCATGGAGTCCCTCTCATGGGAGACAGTTCTCCACAAACTTCTCCAATGTGAGTCCTTTCCTAGAGAGGCTTCAGTTCTTCGCAAACTGCCCCAGCACGACTTCCATGAGGCGCAAACCTCCAGGAACAGACCACTCCAGCCTGGTCCCCATGGAGTCACAAGTTCCCCAGCAAACCTACTCTGGCATGGGCCCCTCTCTCCACAGGCTGCAGGTCCTGCCAGGAGCTTGCTCCAGCACGGGCTTCCCACCAGGTCACAGCATCCTTCAAGTATCTCTAACTGCTCCAGCATGGGGTCTTCCGTGGGCTGCAGGAGACTCACTGTTATGGCATCTGGAGGACCGCATCCCTTTTGTGTCTGCAGAGTTTCTTACATCTTCTCACTTCTTTCTCTGGTGGCAAAAAGCTGATGCTTGGAGGTTTTTTTCCATCTTAAGTGTGCTATCACAGAGGTGCTATGACTGTTGCTGACTGGCTCAGCCTTGGTCAGCAGCAGGTCCGTCCTTGAGCTGGCTGGTGTTGGCTCTCCATCAGCTTTTCGTAGAAGCCACCCCTGCAGTCCCACGACCACTACCACAATGTTTCCATGCAAACACAAAACACTTTGGAAGACTGAGGTTTTGCTGATCTGCTTACTTCTTTAACAGAAATAGGATTATACATACCCACTCTGAACTGTGCAGTTGTTTACTTTCTTCCACAATATAAAGCAGTAATGTCCTGTGCACTCCTGTACTCCAGTCTTCACAGTTTGGACTCAGTCTCTCTCAGCTTTTTTTTTTTTCTTTTTCTTTTTTCCCCTTTAACAGCCCTTGGTTCAGGGTATAGATATACCTACTTCTCTTTAGGCAGCTCCTCCAGAAGGTCTTCCAACAGAAAGCATGTTCTTGTTAGTTCCTCATCATGTGCCTCTTCCAGAAGGTGGAATACAGTGTGTCCCTCCTGTTTGAAGTTATGCTGCTATGGGAAAAACAGTTATGACCAGGCAGTTTGTCAGGGCCTATTGGATGCTGGAGGTTTCTCACCTTTTTCCAGAAAAAAAGGAGTTTTTTGCTGATTATGACTTTGCAACTTGCATCATTTCAGCCAGTGAAGGAATTGTGTCTTTTCTTACATAGTGTGGGGGCTTTGGGAGGTCTTTTGGTTTGCTCGAGTTGTATGAATTATCTTTTTTCCCCTCAGGCTTGGTATCTACGTTGCTTTATGCCTACCTGACGTTTTCCACTGCCACATCTCAGAAGCAAGCTCCTCCAATAACTTTTTACACATGAATAGTCACTATAGGCCATTGTAAGTGTTTGGGAAGCACATATGAGCCAAAAGCAGAAATAGCAGTGTTGTCATGTCTCAGAGCATCCCTATAGTGTACTTCAGCAAACTTGCAAAACCTATTCAGTATTTGCATTATTGTAAATATTCTAAAATATTGATGAAACTACACATTCCACATTGATTAGTAGTAAATCTCATCTGTGTTTACTGCGTAAGTAGTATAAACTACTCTGAGTTTTCATCTTTTCCACATTGATCTTTAAAAATTTTGTGTTGCTGTTATTCCCAGAGAAAGCTATGTTTTCCTATCTCATTGTTACTGTGAGGAAGCCATTAAATATTTTTGCTGTTTTATCCATATGGAAGGTTAACAAACTCCAGTAAAGTTTATTTATATTCCATTGACAGAAATAAAATACAACTGAAAAAGAATTTTGATGTGTGAGACGTTTCTCCTTTAACAAGTTTTGCCTGAGACAAAACTCTTAAAGTGAACTTCAACTTTTTTTTCTACATGGAACTACTGAAAAAGGCGTTTCACATGATCCAAAATATGTCTCTCTATGTCCACACAGGAGTGTTTTCCCATCAGAAATATTTTTTATGTGATTCTTGTGTAGGCCTTAAACATAGTTAATGAAAATCTAAAGCATTTCACCAAAAGGCCTTCTGTGCTTATGGGATGAAGTTGCTGTTTATACCCATTTTAGATTTATAAGATATGGTGGTCTGTTTCTGAGTTTGACTACTCTCAGTACACTTCCATAGGAAAGTTGTTGTGAAAGAATGGTAACTAGTTTCCCTTATACCTTTAAGTGGAGTATAAAGAAAGTAAAGTAATATTCTACTAGGGTTTAATGGAATATTGTAAATGAAGCTCTGCTGCCTGCTGTCTTCTAGGAGGTAGAACAAAGCACTGTGTGAGTGATCACCTGTGTTGAAATCAGGTAACGAAAAACTAACCCCAGTTATAGCTAAGTTACAACACTTAGGAAAATTGACTTTGAGGTGAGGAAACATAAGACAAACCTTATTACATATTACCCAACGATGGCTTTTGGATAATATAGGCATTTATCTCCAAGTCTAAACACCAACAGTAGTCTGCAGCCTTATTAAAGTAGTCCTGGAAGGTTGTAAATATGTATTTCCTTTGATTTGAGCAGTAAAAAACCCCATAAACTAAAACCAAACAACGGAATCACCAGCATCTCCTCTGCTCAAATTTCAAAAGAAAAGTGATCCTCACTGGATTTTGTGAGAGAGTGGAAGGAGGTTGGGGGGGATTGGGTAACCACCCACATCCAAGGAAGGTAAGGGGTACGGATTGCAAGAGGAACAGAGGAGGGTTTAAGACGTAATCTTCTCTTTAATATTCCCTTCTGTGGTGACTAAATAGTTGGATGCTGATGATGCTAGCTCTATGCACTGTATGCTGACTGGAATGAATCCCGTCCTAAAGAACCTGACTTTCACAAAGAATTATGTAGACATCATAACTGCTGTGATTCCACGTGGGGAGAAAAGGAGAATGAAACAAAGCATATCCTTCTTTTAATCCCCATGACTACTCTGGTATGTGTCCTTAGTGTTGCTAAGATTGTTTCTGAATATTAATATCATAAAACTGTCACTAAAATAGATGACACTTTTTCATTTTCAGGAAGGATGCTCTGTAGTAAAGTACTTTGAAATTGTCTCCTATGGGCTTTGATTAGGTCATGACATGCTAAAGTGTATGGACAGGGGAACTTAATGCTCTGTGATTTTGTTCCATCCCTCTCCAGCTTGAGTCTTGTGCAAACCTGAGAATACATCAGTGGTTTTAGATCGTCAGAAGAGTTTTTTATTGCATGTAATCAAATTGTTTTTCTAAGAGTCACTGCAGCATTCCATGTAATAGTATTTGTGCTTCTCTTTTAAATAAATGGCTTTGAAAGGAAAGATGTATGTGACACAGAGGTGCAAGTCAATGACAAGAGCAGAAATACAGGACAACTCAAAATTCTGAAAATGAAGAGTAGGAGCATCATCACCAAAGATACATCTCACAAAAAATGGATCACTTTTACAGCCTAGATTTAAATGATATCATTGACATAAAAAATAATTCTATCATTCTATCAGCTTTTTCTGAAAAAAAAAAAATCAGGATATCTTTAGAACCTTTCACACTACTAGATCTCTGGAACACTTTTGCTTTTTCTGAATCAGTCCAACAGGTTTGCTGGTTTTTTGTAGCAGTCAGTAAACTTGCAAAAAGAATGGGACTCAAAATAGTCATCTCAAAACAAAACTTTGTGCACTTTTTCCTATTTTGTCGTTGATTGAGTGTCCTCAATGTGTTCTTAGTTTGTGTTAACTTGAACGATAGTCACTAGGTGGCAGGAACAACCACAAGTTTAGCTGGATGCTTGTTTAGTTCTGTAGAAAAGAGCACGGAAGGGACGCAGTCTGAACTGCAATGAAATCTGAGGGGTTGTGTGCTGTACAGTTTCACTAGAAGGCTCATCATATTAATCACATCATCTGAAAACACTTTTTCAGTGTTTTCAGGTACCCTGAATTAACTCTTGAAATACTTTCAATATGTTTACAGCACTTGTTTATTCAATAAACAGTCAAAATTTAATTTCAAATACTTTACTAGATCACATGTTGCTCTTACTAACACCTTATTAAAAAAAATTTAATATATCATCACTTACATGAAATTATTCATTAACTCAGCACCTTACATATAGAAAAGTAGAGGGTAGAAATAGCTTTTACAACATAATTTCGGTAGTAGACAATAGTTATTGTTGCTTCTTAAAATACACATTGCACATTTCAGTGGCAGTCAGTGTCAGAGCAGGGAGAAGATACACCAAATACATCAGAAGACATGCCCATTTTACAGGTGAGAGAACTGAGACTGGTTGAACAGTGGGACAAAGCAGAAAGTAGAATTTCTGTTAATGGAAGCCTCCTGACACGGATGAGTTTTGCCATACGCACTGCAGCACACCAGTACAGCTCTGCAGGTGCAGACCCACTATGAGTGGTGGGGTTGAGTTTCTCTGCTCTGCAGTTTGTGTGGTGCAGTAACACCATGCCATTAATCTACTTTAGCAATTCCTGTGGCACAATCATAGTAAATCTGCCAAGTTAAATGATTGGTGCTGGTTCCCCAATATCCAAGTCAACAGGTTCTAAGGGAGGGAGGATTATTTAAGACTCGTTCTAGTGTAGTCACATGGACTAGATTTCTGCTAGCATTTATAAAGCATTTTTGGAATTAGTTTCATTACAAATAATTTGTGCACACAGAATAGTGCTGATCAAAGCAGGGTAAATGGGAATGATAGAGATTTATCTCCTATTCTGAACTAAAACTAACATAAAAACACCCAGAGGGAAGCTAGACTTGGGCCCTCAGTGGGTAAATTCCTGGTTCTTCAACATGGTGGTGGAAGAATAGTACTAATGGAGAGGTTGAATACAGGAAAAGGAAAAACTATCTTCAGAACAGAATATCAATGTCAATTACTGAGATTAAATAGTTCAATTTTGCATAGTAAATACTGTATTTTA
This sequence comes from Gallinula chloropus, assembly GCF_964237585.1. NCBI lineage: Eukaryota > Metazoa > Chordata > Aves > Gruiformes > Rallidae > Gallinula > Gallinula chloropus. Next base: position 113,401,960 of record NC_140087.1, on the reverse strand, counting down.
AAAGGCCTGTAGATCAAAAAGTTTGGGTTTTCTTTTTTTAGTTCTGAAATTAGCTTATTTTGACAGGGGAAGCTAGTTGCATATTCAGTGGCAATTCTGTTGTCAGAAATATTGAATAATCTTTCTGGTAAGGGGTACAATGAACTATTGCATGTAGTGATGGTAGGTGAGCTAATTGAATTGTGAGTCATAAAATCACAGAATAGTTTGGGTTGTAAAGGACCTCAAAGCCCATCTAGTTCCAACCCCCTGCCATGGGAAGGAATACCCTCCACTAGACCAGGGTGCCCAAAGCCCCATCCAGCCTGGCCTTGAACACTGCCAGGGATCCAGGGGCAGCCACAGCTTCTCTGGGCAACCTGTGTCAGTCCCTCACCTCCCTCACAGGGAAGAATTTCTTCCTTATATCTAATCTAAATCTACCCTCCTTCATTTTAAAGCATTACCCCTTGTCCTATCACTCCATACTCTGATAAACTGTTCCTCTCCATCTTTCTTGTGGTCATGAAATCACAGGAACTAAGAGGTGAAAAAAGACCTGTTGAATCATCTCTTTGTCTCTGAAGAGACAACCTCTATGATCTAACAGGTTTTTAACACTACTCTGTGGTCCATATTGATAACTACTCTGGCCCCAATCCTACAACCTGCATGCGAAGAAGTTGCAGTCTCTTGCAGAGTGGGTGTCTGCAGAGGTACACGTGGATTCTGCAGATCTGACAGCACTTGTGTGGTCTTAATTCATACTCAATTAAAATCTTAGCAAACCTGTTTGTGAATTTTACACATTCAGACAAAAACTACCCACAGTCTCACAAAAAGACATTTTTTTTGCTCAGACACCCTGCATGCACGTGTCCACACTGCACTGGATGCGTAATGTTTGAAGACTGTAGCCTTACCTGGAACCTTTATGCACAATTTTCATTTCAACATAAAAGCATATGTCAGAAAAATAAAATATTTGATTGCTTAAGTTTTTCTGTCTCATAGTTCAGGTTTATCATCTGTAAAAGGCCTTTTTATTTAGGAATGTTGGAACATCTCTGCCACAGCAGTAGTGCTCAGCGTCTTTTGTAAACTGATGTCCATCGTTTCAGCTGGTCCCATATTAGTTTGTTTTTTTCTTAAAAGCCTTACTATGTTAGACTTCACTGTTAATCATTATAACTATCTTGTTAAATATTTTCCATCTTGTCTGTTTACAAACAGAATGAGTTCTTTAAAACTCTTTCCTGGCATTTGTTGTTGGCCACTTGTGTGAAATATGAAATCACAGTGCAAACAATAGCAATGTTCATTACAACATATGCTTGCTTTTAATACCTTCAGCCCAACCTGTTCTTTCATACTAGCACTCTCAGATGTTCACATATGTGTGTGTGTGTGGCCTTTAGCACTAGTTTTGGTGTTAATTAATGACCAAATCCGGCCTTGAGATAGGTAAAGGAAGTTTGTTGTGTACTGATATGTCTGCATACAGAATTTTATCCACTGAAAGATGAGTTTAGAAATATATTTTAAATATATAATATTTAAATATCTCAAAAGTACTTTTTCTGGTAAATTGTAGCTATTTATTCAGCATAAGGCAAAAGTACTTCTCTGCTATGTTCCTTTAGACAATATACTGGAAAATGTATGATATACTGCAGCCCATTTAATTGCTGTGGGGTGCTGATCCGTCCTTGGAATTGAAGTACAAGATTTTGTCATCACATGTATTAAAGGGGCAAAGACAGCCTGAAAATCACACCAGTGCTCAGAGAAAAATTTATCCTTAAAGTCGATGGCAAAACTCCCACTGAATTCACTGGGGCAAGGGTTTCCCTTGTATTTAAGCAACAAGAAAAGCATTGCATGTGTGGGAAGTAAAAAACAGAAATACTTTCAGTATTTTTTTAATTGTTTTTACTAGAGATTGGGTTTGATTGGCAAGTCCCCTAAAGCAAAAAGTGATGCAGAGGTAGTTTTGACTTTAAGGATCTGCTGTCACAGTCGGACTTGCACAGGCACATCCATGTGCCCATCAGCCTGTCATTCGGTTTTCATCTGTGAATTTGATTGTAGGAGCAAGAGTACGAAGAGGATGGTACCACAACTGAAAGGTAGAACATACTCAGTAGCATGTTTTATTCATTTGAAATTCACTCCCACTTGACCCAGAGATTGGCCACATTCAGGAAATTATGTAAGTGGCGCCTCACGATCCAGACTCTGTGCTAAGCTCTTTTCCCAGCATCCAATCTACTCTTAACTTTTCCCTTCTCTGTCATGTAAAGTGGTATTTCTGGGCAGGTGGAGATTTCTGCTTCGTACACATTGCTTTTACTTGCAGTCTAAGCCATGTAAAACACCTTCAGGCCTTGTACATAGCAGGTTTTTGGGACCAGCTCTACTGCTTCAGTGCAAAACCTAGTCCCCTTACACTCTACAGAGATGTGCTGTGAGGTTTACCAGTGCATTGTCCCTTGGTATCAAAACAACTACGTCTAAACCAGTGGCTAAAAAAGCTGAATAAATATACTTCCAAATATTACCCTATGGATTTCCATATAAATTCTTACAATAATACTTCTTTTTTTCTATACAGAGTTATTTATACGGTAACAGAGAGTGTTGTAAACTAAGAAGTCATAAAGCATGAATAGATGTTGTTAATAAAGTGTTTCACTTGTATGTTAAGAATAGATTCCAAATACTGAGACAGCCAGTCATCTTCAAACTGAGCACATTTCCAAGGGGCAGTGATGCACAGCTCATGTACAACCCACTTCATTTCAGTAATTTTTAAATTACATTTAAACATACATTATTTTCAAAACAAAGAGGAAAAGTTACCCTCATGGAAGTTAGTGTTTTGCCATTGAATTTGGAAAGTCTAGATTTTCTTCTAGTGGCACGTCTGACTAATTTGTCTGCAGCAGCCAGCAGCTGATCACCTAATCACCACCCAGCCGCTTGCTTGCCTTCCCCCCACCTCTCCCAGGCAGGATGGTGGAGAGTATCAGAAGAGTATAAGTGATAAAACTCATGAGCTAAGGTAAAGACAGTTCAACAGGTAAAGTAAAAGGTACAAGCAAAGCAAGACAAGGAATAGTTCTGAGCAACCTGGTCTAGTTAAGATGTCCCTGCTTACTGCAAGGAGGTTGGGCTAGATGGCCTTTAGAGGTTCCTTCCATCCTAACGGATTCTGTCATTATATGATTTCATTCCCCACTTCCCATGGGCAGGCAGGTGTTCAGCCATCTCCAGGAGAGCAAGCTCTGTCACACCTAATGGTGACTTGGGAAGATAAATGCCATCACTCCAGCACAAACCTAAAACACAGCCCCATTTTATGAATAAAATGTACTCTATCCCAGCCAAACTCAACACCCTATTTTGTGTAAGATTTGAGCAAATGGAAGAGAAGAGAATTATTATGTAGAGAGTACTCCTTGGCATGGTTTTGTCATGAAGCAACAAACTCCTCTTAAAACTTCCTGAGTGAGATTATAGAGTCAGCTTTGGCCAGGGGCTATTTTGTGGTAGAAGGTTTAGACGCAGTCACTTTATTCTGGAGAGTAAGGAAGTTTAGTGATGAGGGTGCAACTGAATAATACCAGTTGAGTGAAGGGGCAGAGATCTCCAGGTCCTGTTTTCCACACGTGAGGCAGAGATGTAGCCTCTTCTAAGAACCTGACTGAAAGTCCCACACAGTGACTTTTCTAGATATTTCACTGGGAAAAAAACACATTGTCACTTCCCTAGTGTAAAAGAAGGGCTACTAATAGTAGAAACTGCTCAGTCTCATCTTCTTCTGCAGAGAGCACTTCCCTGTTAGATGAAAGCAAGTGTTTTCCGTTTTGTCCAAACAAAATCAAATTGAAGCTTAGCTGACAGGCTGTTACCACAGGTTTCTTTGCCACATGGGATAATGCAGGTGACTGGAAAAGGTAGAAGGAACTTGAGGGTAACATTCGTTCAAATGTTCATGTTGGTTCGTGGAAGTGATTAGTTTCTTTCCTGTGTTCTGTGTCAGGGCGATCTTTCTGCTGAACAGGTCAGTGCGGTCTGAAATTGAGCACTATCTCTTGATCTGGGCCCTAACGTGTTTGCTTTGAATAATTCTTATCATTCCCCCTTCCCGCCCCCAGAGAATTACACAATGTGCAATACCTCTAAAAGGTCTTATCGGCAATCTTTTGTAGCATGAACAGACATGCCTTAAAAAGTAAAAATGTGGGTAATCGGCAAAATATAAAGTTATTCAAGAACTCTATACCACTGGGAGTATATACCCAGCCAAACAAAATTCATTATGTGTATATATATATGTATTCAATATAAGCAAATTTACAAACACAGTAGCTTTGAAGTGCCTACCATAGGTAAACACCAGAGAAGAGGTGATTGCACAGACTTCACCATGGATTGTGCAATCACACTGGGGACCTTAGGCATACACTTTAGTTCCTATCCTGCTCTGACATCCACAGTCGTCAAATGATGTATTTGGTGCTTGCTTAAACCATTCACTGCTGTAGTCACACCTTCAGCTGCAATGTCAACATACATAAAAGAAAAGTTGCTGTGAATCCTCACAAAATAACTGGATTGAAAGTCAAACTATGTGGTTCTTTGAGTTTTGGTGTTCACAAATATGTAAAAACCCCCACCTTAATAGAATAGTTGGATCAAAAGATTGTTTCAGTGAAAAATACTGCTTTGAAGGTTTATGCCTTTCTTAGCATTTTTAGGTCACTCCTCCCAAACATCCCCCCCCCCCCCCCAAAAAAAAATCCCCCACAACCCCACAACACAACTATCTATTTAGTAGCAATAAAAACATTACTGAAAACTGAAAATCAAACATACCTTTGAAAAATAGTTATTATTTATAGTTCAGAAACTTGCTATGAGCTTTAATAGCTTAGGGAAATTTTCTGCTAAATAAAAGAAAAATAACCTTAGTAGGATATTTTCCCAGTTTTAAATTTTCCGTGAATATCAATTAATATGTTCCTGTCACATTAGCTAGAAACTTCTGAGACTCGTTAGGATTCTGCCCTGATCTGCCTTTGCCCATGGCCTTCATGCTTACAGTGAGACCAGCAAATTTCAGGACCAAAATATGAGTAATGCACTGATACAGATTTTGAGGTTGCATAAAACTTCACAACTCAATAGGTTTTAATACAGTACAGACTTACTAGACTTCTCTTGTAAGCAGTCAATGCCTAGTTTGCATTTAAATGTCAACCTGTCTTTGTGGTATCTTTTCATAGTTCTTTTTAAGCAAACTAATGTTTTGCCTCTTTGCCACTGCCACATCAAACTTAACATTTGTTTACTACATTATTTGCCTTAGAATATGACTATTCCTAGATATGTCTTCAAAACCAAAGGTGTGGAGGTGGAGACAGCCCACTCCAATAAATTTCATTTAGATACAGTATTTTATATATATATATTTATATATAAATTCTAATTATGCTTGGAGTTGAATGAGAAATCTGACTTACGTGCTAAAAGAGGGTTAGGGCAGTGGTTCTCTTTTAAGATCACCTCATCTCACAAGGCTTCCACCTTCACAGGCTGACTTGAAATTGTGTCTCAAAAGCTTTTTTTCACCCTGGACAGGAAAATTCCTATAGAGTAACTGATATTTAGTACCATGTTAAGTGGTGACAGTAATTCTATCAAACTAAAAGCAACCATGGGATGGGCAGATCCAACTCTACATCCTTGTTTCCAGATACTTTGGAATGGAAGAAGACTCGATAATGGGCATCTCTTAAGTGTGCCTGTGCAAGGAAAATTTCAATGTGTAAGAAATTCATAGCTGCTTCTGAAGGATGTATTTATCTGAACAATTTATTTTTTCCCTCATAGGAGAAGGTGGAACATGATGTGTGCTAATTAAGTCTGTTTGCCCAGATGGACTCTAAACACCTGATAAAACATTGATTTGAGAAAAGGAACCTTGCAAACAAACCTGAAAGGTAGGAATGTATTTTCAAGAAACAAATTTGCAGACAAGCTTCACAAACAGCTGCACAGAAAATAGACTAAAGAGTAATGATGCTAGTCTATGTGATGACTTCTCACATGAGCTTCACTTTGGAGTCAATAAATTAAATCAGAGTCATAGTAATATGAGGGAGTGAATCACTGAAGATAAACAGTGTACCTGATTTAAGAATAAAGCAGAATAAACGAAGATTCTTCAGTCTGCAGCAGCTTTCAACCTGGGGCACTGTCCCTTGAATTTTTCAGCCACATACACTGGCACCATTTGAGAAACTCATGCTAGACACTGTGCGCATCTAGAAACCACAGATCCTAATTTATCTTGAAGATCGCTTTGTTGCTGTTGCTTGTAGATTATTAACATGCAATTAATGTTGCTGATAATTGCATTCATTGAATTCCTCGACCTTGGCTACAGCTAATTTGCATTTTCCTTTTTCTGGGTCAGAGGGATAGGTACAGTCTTTTACCATTGATTTAATTTGGGTTTTTTGCTCTTTGCTTACCAAGAGCACTGGTCCAAGTCTCAGATCACTAAATAATTTATAATAATTGCAGTATAATATTTCTGTTTTGTCACAACCAACATGGAGATAAAAAAATAGGGTTGTCCCTAAAACACATTGCACATTGTTATCACACCCCTCTCTTTACATATGTGGGTATTCCTTATACAGTATATACTACTAATGTCAAATTTCTTTACCTATGTATTCAATTGCTAGTATTAATTCCAAGAGTCAGAATAATGGAAGGAAATTAATTTAATCAGTTGATATTATCAACTAATTCAAATATTTAATTTAATTCAACCTGGGAAGATTGGAGTTAGTGGGTTGTTGTGATTTTTGGACAGTGGAGGCCGTTAGGCAAAAGAAGAGGGAGCAGTGCTTTGCATACAAAGTATGCCAACAGCTCCGTAGCAAATGAAAACGTATGCTTGCAGATGGCTGTGCTAATTGTGTAGCGCTGAAATGTCATCAGATATTTCTTCCCCCAGGGTCCCCAGCTATATGTTACTATTTCTTTTCTCTCACATGATTAGTGGCATTGCAAACACAGGAAACCAATGCATGTCCAGCATGAAACAGCAGATGTCTGTGATGAATTGCACTGCACCATGACTGTATAGCACAGGCACATATTCATTGTCCATAATTTAGTCCTGCCTCTACCAAAGAACAACTTGGAAAGACAGTGATATGGTGACCGTGAGTAGAAGGCTTCCATCACCTCAGTTGAAAATCTGGGTAAAGACAGGGAGCCGTCTGCATGAACCATTCAGATGACGGCATATCTGTTCCTCACCTGCAGTTGCTTAATATCTCAGTACCTCACTGATCATCAGACTACCTACATGCCTACCACATGACTGGTAAGAGAACTTCAACCACCTCCAATAAACAGCAGATAAAAACGGGTTGCTGCTGCGGGCACATCCAGCCTGCTCTCTCTGTGAGACCTCAGAGAAGCAGAGACAGCAGGAGCAGACCAGATAGATAGTCACATAAGGCTGTTACAGCCCTTAGTCATCAGCATAAGCTGTCTTCATCTAACCATGACACTGACTATTGCTACCTTCCACAGAACATCTACTGTCAGTGGACCGTAAAAGAATAGCCCATCTATTTCTCTTCTGGGTCCTGAAAAACCAAAATACAGTCACACAGGACTGAAAACATAAGGGGGTACAAATGCAGTGTGATCAAATATGCAGAAAGGGGGAACTCAAGATTTAACTGAGAGGTTAAACAGGTTGTAAGGAAAGTAAAAAGAGATAAGGACAAAAACATATTTGGAAAACTTAATGGCAATTTTAGAAGCTTTAGCTATACCAGCAATAAAAGGATTTCTGTTAATGCTTTTTCTCTCTTTCTAGGAATGCAAAGATATGCTGCCAATAAACATGCAGAATAGGCAGAAGTATTCTAGAAACAATTTTATTTTCATTTTTGAGAAAGTGTATTAGGCGACTCTATAGCAGGTTGTGCCAATATATTTTTCATTCCAATGAAGATATTGATGTCAGCCATTATAATGCACACTTTAAGCATACAGGGATAATTTGTGTCCAAATGTGTTTTGGTTGGGTTTTTTTAAAAATTGCTAGAGGAAGTTTCTGTACTTTTAAAACTGATTTTAATGTCTTTGGATACATCTTAAGGGCTGGAAGAAAGCCAGCACTGTGTCAACAAGTGACTATTGTTTGTGTAGACTGTAGCAAAGTTTAAAAATAATGTTTCATAGCATCTTGAAACCAAACTGCAGAGGTTTGTACTATATAAGGTGGGACTGGACTAGCCTAGAAGACCTGGGTAGACTGCAGTGCTTCAGAGACAGTGGTTAGAAGTCTGATTGTTGGTTACTATTGGACTTTCCTTGGGGCTCGATATCTGGCCCAAAACTCTTCATCATCTTTATTAACCTCGTCAACTGAATGAAAGGAACTCTTTCAAGCATAGGGGTGACAACAAATAGAAAGGGAGTGATAGATTTGCTGGAGGGCAGGGCTGCTATTGAGAAGAACCTTGGCAATCTAGAGAAGTAGACTGAGGAACCTTTTTGAAGTCCTCAAAGCTAAGTACAGGGACTTATATTTGAGTAGAGTAAGACCATTTAACAGAACAGGTTGAGAGTGACTTGATATAAAACAGCCTTGCAGAACAGGAACCAATAGACAAGCTGAACACAAGCCAGCAGTATGTACCTCCAGCTATGAACACCTGCCCTATAAAAAGCTGTACTAGCAAGAGAGTAGCGGGAAGACCTAAGAAAATTATTATTCCTTTATATTAAGTACTCTAAAATCTGGATCTGGAATATTGTGTCCAGTCCTGGAGCTCTGATGTAAAAGAAAGACACTGGAAAACTAGAGAGTCTGGAGGAACACTGACAAGATGGTTAGGATTCTGGAGCACATGATGTATGAGGTGAGAGAGCTGGGCTTGTTCAGCCTTAGGAAAAGAAAGCTACAGGGTGACATGTTGCTGTCACTGACTATCTTATAGGTACAACTTTGAGAAAATGGAGCGACACTCTTCTGAAGGATGAAGAGTGGAAGGCTGAGGGGCATAAAGTACAACAAGGGAAATTCCAGTTAGAAATCGAAAGTCTTTCATATAAAAGGTGATATCACAGATTTCCCAGAAAGGTTGTGGAACCTCCACATTTGGAGATTATTCAAAAGTTAGCTGACATGACCCTAAGCAACCTAGTATAATTTTGAAGTCAGCTCTGTTTTCTGAAGTTGTTGGACCAGATGGCCTACTGAGATCCCTTCCATCCTAATTTCTGCTATGATTGTATGATCTGTAAAGGGGATCAGACATTCAATGCTCAACTTCCATAATTTATGGACTTAGAACATTCCCTTTCAGAACAAAAGGATACAGTTCCACCTTGAAAATACCTTCTCACTTTAAGTAGCAGTAACTATGGCTAAGAGCATTGTCATTCATGTCGGTGCTTTTTAACAACAATATCCAATGTAACATATTTATGGTGTTTCTCTACTAAAACTCTTAAGAAGTGCTTCAGGTATCAGTTGTTCTGAACTGCTAGTTCCACGAAGGAGGAACTTTCATAGAAATGGGTTCTTGAAGAGCAGGCGGTTTGATTTTGGCCCTTTCTGGTAGTGTTCTGTTGCCTGATCCCTTGGTAGCACAGACTGGCGGTTTTGTTACTCTCTTTTACTCTGTACATTTCCTTCCCACCTGGCACAGCCTATCTGTGTGCAATGCTAGAAAACTGGTCATTGGGCAGAAACAAAACTGAAATCCAGTTAGGCCCTGTCATAATCGATTTTAATCTATTTTAATAAATTTTTACTGTTTCCTGTTAACAGTATGACCATTATCTGGGAGCGGAACCTAAGTCAGTTGTTTTCTGTACTCTCTTAGTCAGTAGCGTGTGTAACAGTTGCTAATGAGTCTAAACTTGCTCACTTGGTTATCTTGTTTTTTGGGCTAGATTCTGTAATTCCGTCAGTGATTTTATTTTTTTTTTCTCTTCACAGTTTTATCATCTGGTGGTGAAGGATGTGAGAGGAGTACTCATGATCTTTAGTTAATAGTAGAGCAGTGAAATTGTCCTAGATACAGTGGTACAGATTCAGCCTCACTGAAGAGACTACAACACTATCTCCTGGTATTTCCTGTCTATTATATGGTCTTGGAAGAGCTTAGATAGGTTAGACTGTAAATGTAAGTACAGTATAGTAGGATCTTTGCCAAAAACAACTTTGACAAGCAGCCTTGTGAATTTTTTTTGAACTGCAAGACCTGTGCAGTATTTGTACAGGGAGCAGGAGTCTTATCAATAGTGCTGAGTCTACCACTGTTTATCAGTATTGTGCATGTAGGTTAAAACTGATGTCAGTGAGTGAATGAACTCAAGCCTGAAACCAGTGTCTGCCTGTACCTCCTGTTTACCCCGGTCCTTATCAGAGAAGTTATAAAGAAGCAGTTCTATCAACCCGTTTGGATTATAAGAAGCTACAAGAAATACCGTGCTTTAATTACTAAGATCCCAGATACCTGGACTTTGTACATAACAAATCTCTGTTGGCTGCAACCTTTGCACAGCACAATAAATACGTCTGCTGCGTGGCAGTGAGCTCATTGAGTTAGTAACAGAAAAACAGAGAAATGGTTTGAAGTTAGTCATGTAAAAACGCTCTTAAATTCAGAAGGAACCGCTGCTTTACAACAAATGTATGCTCTAATTTATTTGAATAAAGGAATTACCTTATCAGAGGAAAAAATTCTGTGTCTTTCATTGCTATTAATCAATCATAGTATTATATCAATGGCTGAATTTTATTCAGACACAGAAGTAAGATATAAACAAACAAAAAAGATTTTTTTGCTAGAAAATTAATTTAGTATATACCAACTGTCATGTCAGATGTACTCTGATACACTTTTTCAAAAATTAATTCAAAACTTACTGTATTTCTTTTCCCTACACAACTTCTTTTTTCTTTCTTTGCTTTTGCTTTTAATTTTTTTTCTGGTAAAAACAGAGAAATGGGCATGATATTTTCGTAATTTCCCCTTTGCATTTTTAAGTCAAGTAAACAGACCTATAGTTATAGTGTTAAGAGTTGGAACTGGGCCTGGAAGAGAACTTTATAAAACATCCAAGCAGCAAAGTATGTGACATCAATGGGATTGCTTGAAGTAGTGGCTTAAATGGAAAACATAAGCTGGCACTCCTGTTAGATGCCTTAAGGTATCACAAGATTCTTAAATGCTTTTGGAAAGCTGGCTCTAACCTTTCTATTTTCATTGATTTTAAATATTTTGGATTAGAAAAAGAAATGCAAACTATTTGCAAATCACTATTCTATTTTCTTTTAAAAAAGCAATCTAGGAGTAAATTTCAGAAATATGAATATTTTAATTCCCAATCTTCAAACTTATCCATATATTTTTAACATACATGTTTCATAGGGACATAGTATCCTGAATTTCATCCATTTGCTTTCAAAGAGCAAGCTAAAAATTCAATGAGTTCATTAGAGTTGTTTATATAAATCTTACTTGGGCACCTAAGGTTTTGTTGGTGCTTATTGTTTTAGTGAAAAATTAATTTGGTGCCAAAATGTTTTATGTTCCCTGAAGCATCACTGTCTTGGCTTCTCAGTGCTACTCTCTCCCTTAAGGCTGTTTATGATTTACAAACAAGGCATTTCAACGTCAGCTCCTTTGGGAGGTCAGCTCAATCAGTGGTCTCTCAGCACCTCTAACACACATGGACAGCATTTATTTCAACACAAACTACAGCAGTCACAGACAGTTTCATCCAAAAGCACAGCTGGAGGAAGCATCAGACCTGTGTGTAACAGTCTAGAGAGTTAAATCAGTTGTCCAGGAAATGGAAGTCAGGGTTTCCAGACTCGACTCAGTCCGTACCTGTTCTATCTGACTTTACTCAGCTTTCAGGTGACTGTTCTATCTCTTAGCTGACAGATAGAAACGCAATGTGAACCAGTCACCACTCCTCTTACTAGATAATTTAGTAAGAACATTTTATTTTTACGTTTACTCAGATATTTTACCTGTGTAGCATAGCCCAGCATTTTATGCTCGAAATTCCTACATAGATAAGGTCCTGAGCAAGCAAGGAATACAAGACTAAGCTCTGTTTCTTACAAAGGTAATATTGACAGGCCAACACCATCATTTTAATTTCTAGAGCGATTTTAATAGTGATAGCATACTGATTCCTTGAATCAACCTCAGCTTAAAATATCACTTTCTGAGAAGTGATACTTAATCCTACAAGTGCTTTAGTGGAAGAGACAATGTAGCCCTTTTTTCTTGGCAAAGTGCACAAAATAAAAGCTTTTCTTTTTCTTTTCTTAAACAAAAGCAATAAAAAAGAAGCAACGAAGTAATTTAAAAGTCAAGGTAGTAGAGAAACATCTAAACTTCCCCAGAGATAGCTGGCAGTGTTGCAGGAGTAAGAGTTACAAGGCACTCCTTTAGGTTATTATTCTATCAATATCAATTATGACAAAGAGACAGGGGAATGTAGGTTGTGATACAGGTACGTGCTCAAAAGAGACATAAATCACTTCAGATTATCTGAAGATGCAACTTCGCGTGCTTCTTAATCTAAATCCAGCATGTGCTCCTACAGCAAACCTCTTACTCACTCTGCTTTCAGAAGCAGTAGATGTAAAGTGCAGACAGATTATAAGGATTGTAACAAAATTTCAGCAATTTGTGATAAAAATAAACAATAGCTAAATATTAGTGTTCAGCTTTCAACTCAGATGTAAACTCAATTTATTCTGGTTTCGGAAGTTATTTCTCATCAGATAAGCTGATCTAGCTGTTGACATACATATACTTAAACCTAAGGACATGTGAACATAACCTGACATTCAGTTTTGTTTACTGCAAGCAAGGAGTGAGCACATAGAGAAATATTCTGGTAAATTGGCTCTTCAACTAAACCTTCATCCTATCCCTAGTGTATAAGCATTCAACCATACAGAAAAAAACCCAACCAACCAGCAATGTATCTTGCATTTGATTATTTTTTTTCGTTGAAGTAATAGGGATTTATATGTTTTATAATTCACTGTAGAGGAGTGTGAATAAGTCATGACCTAAATTATACTCAGCTGTGAAACCCAAGATTTGGAACCATGAAAACTTGTTCTGCAATTTAACAAACAATTCTTATTTACACCTCTTTGTAGATGAACAATGTGGCACATACTGGCATTCAGAGAAACAAGTGGTTAATGGTGAGGATAGCAAAATAATCTTTGTAGAACAAGTGGCCGCCAAATAAATGTTTAACTAAAATAAATTTGCCCTAGATTTCTCTGGCAAAATAACCAGAACACTGAAAAGTACACAGAAGTTTTCCCAGCACTTTTCATTCCTTTTTCATGGAAAACAATGGGTTGAAATCAAAGAAAAAGAGCTCCATTCTCAAAATACTTTTTTTTTCTTTTAGGATTTGTTCATGAAAAATCCTTTTAAACATGCAGAGGTTTTTTTCCAGAAAAAGTTTTCTGACCTTAAAAGGCTTTTAAATGCTCACTAAATACATGATAAATCTGTTTAAAAGATCTGAGTTCAGTGGTTTCCCTTCTTTTTTTTTAAAGATTCATATTTAACTATGAATATTTGCAGTTTCCACATAGTGTTGAGAGCAACACTTGTGGAGCAAACCTGCCATGGGGAGGGTCCATGGCAAGACGGCACATGGCTGCTTTTAGCAAGAGGCATCTAGTAGAACTGTGAACCCAATAGACCCTGACTGCAACTTTGGGGCAAAACTTTTATATTTCAGTAGCCTTTACCTGCTATCACCCATTCAATGACCAGTATGAGAGTCTCAGCCTGGGCATGTTCTCTGCCAACCCTTGTCCGAATCCGAGATCTCTGAATGTGCTGGTAATATAAAGGCAAAGCAACCAGGATTTTTCTGCTTAACCTCTTCCCTTGGCAGATTTTTTTAATGGAAAAGTAATGAAGGCTTACAGGACTGGAACATTTTTGAAGAGCCTGTCTAAGGCGAGCTCTGTGAACAAAAACTCAAAGGATGAAATCCTGGCTCTCTCGTAGCTGATGGCAAAACTCCCATTGACTTCAATGGGGATAGGATTTCTTCCAAAGTGCACAGAGTATTCACAAGTCAGAATATAAGCACACTGGCTTATTAATAAATGCACAATAACACAGCAAGCCAAAGGCAGTATAAATACTTTGTCGGAGTGTGATTCAGTTTAAATGCCAATAGCAGACTTACTTTAGTAATCTGTGAAGGATCCAGATGCCACAGCTAAGATCTCCCACGTTTAGACATCTGGATTCACTGATTGCTATTCAAAAGGAAATAATTAATAAAGGAAAAGTGGCAGAGTGGTGCTATATATCTAATGGCACAGGACTTTATTGTGATTATGAGATATTTTTTAAATGTTTAAGTAACTGAGAGCGGGATTCTTTTTGTACAGTCCTTATTCCACCTTTTTCCAAGAGAAAGTGAAAAAGAAAAACTGGAGTTAACCACACGCATGTTAAAGTGTTAGGAAATTGTGCAACTGCGATTTAAAAACATGAGAGAAGATGAAGATTTCATTTAATTTATTTCCATTTCATAGCTATCTCTACAGATTAGTTGGCATTTGTGTAGAGAGGAGTATCCCGCTGTTGACTGCTTTCCGAAAAAAGCACAATACATGTTTTGTACATTTGATTTAGTATGGGTTCATCTCTCCTGCACACCGTGCAGCTGTGCCTGAGTGCAGTGGTCTGTTCATTTTCCCTTCAAAGGACCATCTTTGCTAATTAACTTGATGCAAATGAGAAATCTGTTTTATACAATAGTTGAATTTGCATGTTAACTTATCAGTGTCTCTTAGCAAAGAGGAGTCTTGAAATCTGTAAGGTCCTCTAAAAAGATGCTTCATGCCTTAAAAGAGAGAGAGGGAGAGGTGAGAGAGGTCTTTTATGTAAGTTGTTTTTTCTGTGTTTTTTAATCCTATCTTTGGAGGACTGGTGACCCTAACCAGGGGTTGCGGCAACAACCTTTTAACAGAGGTCTGATAAGCCTGTGAAGTAATCACCTTTTGTCTAATCATTTCCACTGCCATGTCTTATACTGAAAGCATTTGCAAGGTAAGGAGGGTGGTAGTCAGTTAAAATAAATTCTTTGTACTCATTACCACATGATTTTTGGTTTAAGAAAACTATTTTTCCCAGTTTGTACAATTGTAACAAGACATGACATACATATGTGTAAGGCTGCTGCTTGAAGTTCACACATCTATTTGTGACACTGAGCTTGGAACAGGGCTCATTTCTTCACTGTAGGAATCACACATGAGAAAATCAGAGAATCATAGAATCATAGAATATCCTGAGTTGGAAGGGACAAATAAGGATGATCACGTCCAACTCCTGACTCCACACAGGGCCAGCCAGGTCAGAGCATGGGATTGAGCGCATCATCCACTTCTTGACCTCAGCCAAGCTCAGTGCTGTGACCACTTCCCTGGGGAGCCTGTTCCAGTTCCTGACCACCCTCTCAGTAAAGAACCTCTTCCTAATACCCAATCAAAATTATGACACCCTCTCTATTATAAATTGTGTTAAGAAGCAGGACCTTAACACGTGAACTGAATAGCTGTTTACAGATAATTCATTGTCCTTGATACAAGCGGTGCAATTTCCCTGACACTGCTTTCCTGAAGGAATGGGCAAAGTATCTTATTTCAGATTATAAAGGGCAATTTATATTTTATTCAGTCTCACAAGTAGTAATTTTTTTATTATTAATTCAGAAAGAAATGGGAGTAGTGACATAAACACAGAAAACATGTATGAAAACAACTTAGATGTCTATAGAGCAGTAATTTATTCTCATGTTCCAGAGTTTTTCTTATAGGAATGAGGAGTAATGAAAGTTGAGACCATTTAAGAACATCCAGAGGGTGAAATTCAACTCCATTTATGTAACTGTAAACATGCAGTTATGAGATGTCTATTTTAAGTGACTCATCAAAGTTAGACTAGCATAGATGCACAAAGTTAGATAAATAATTCCCAGGTAATGAAGGTATTTATAATCTCGTTTAATTTCAGCAAGACTTAAGCCTCCTGAGGGATGTATTGTAAAAATTCTTAGACACCAAAATCAGAAAGTAAGCGCTTTCTGAGATTTTATACAATCTCTTTACACTTTGGAATTTAGGAGAGTGCATCTTATAAATATTTAATGTGCAGCATTAAAATCTGAACCAACTGTCCAAGATACCTTACTATTCAGAGGAAAGAAGTAGGTGTGTTTAGCACGAGTCATCTGCCCTATTTTAGATTAAACTTTAGTAAGAAATGAGTTCTGCATAGAGGTCTGTTTTTCTCCCATTAGATATGGAAGGAATCTAGGTTCTAGATGTAATACATACATTTGTATTAGCAATGTTTGGTCAGATATAGATACCCAAAATTAGGTGAAAATAATCCTACTTTAATTCTGTAGGCAACTAAATGCTGTTAAACTGTTGCCTGAGGATGTAAATCAAGAGAAAACAAAACCAACAGTAAAACAGAGGTATTGTAACATAAAGCATCTTGCTATAATGTAGAATCTTCCGGTATAGGGTGTCCTTCTACAAGCCTAGGAAGTTTCAAGTAATTGGAAGTAGAATACTCACACTTCAGTATTAAAATGCCCTCCCAGGTTAAGTAGGTTTCATAGACAGGGACAAAATTTTGTATCTAGTGTACAGGTAAATGTTTTTTGGGAATGTGGTGGGTAACCAATGATTTACCACAAAATTTTCTATGCTCCGCTTTAGTCCTTTTTCTACTTGTAACACTGTGATTAAAGCAACTACATGGCTTGTTGGAAAGAAAACAGTCAGGTCCCTTCTCTCCATGTAAAAGGATTAAAAAATCATACTGGTATTTATCAGAGGAACCAACAGGCTTATAAACTCATCCATTTTAATCCTTTCATTTGTGCCTGCTCCATTTCATGTACTCGTCATGAAAGAGAACAACTAAAAAATGGGAACTTTCCTTTTGTTCCTTCTCTATGAAGTTCTCCTAATTCAGCATTTTCTCTAGCCATGAGGTCTGCAATGGGACTGGTCAGCCAGAAGCTGGTTATCTGTGGATGAACTCTGACTGCATTTAAAACCCCGGGGGAGATCTACTTTAACTGGAAGACAACAAGGACTCATGGCACTAAGGAAACTGAGGAAATATATACTTTAAAAATGAGAGAAGAATAAAAAAGGAAGCAAAAAGAATAGACAGTGAATATAACACAGCTTGCAAACATCCTGATAGAAGAGGTGCGGTACTGAAGTCTTGCATACGTTTTACTCAATTGAACATTTAAAAGTGCTTTGTCTTCATGTTATTTCACTACATGCCTGGTGCAGCCCCACTACTCACACATACTTCTAAAAAAACGGCTCTAATCTTCTGGGAATGGATGCTGAGCATCATTTCTTCAGATGACTACTTGTTTATTTCTCTGTTCTGGAAACAGTTTTAGCTGGGCTACCAAAACAAAAGAATCAGCATCTGCCCTGATGTCCCTTGAAGTTCTTTCCATCGGGTCTTTTTTAACTAGCAAAACCATACAGTGGCAAAGTCCCTTGTATCAAAATATTATTTAGTTAGTTTATTCTTTTTTAATCCCCTGTTAGGTTAACAAGTTTATGCTGAGTTTCTTTACTTTGATCTTTCTTCTTTTTATCCCATGCACTTTGGTCCTTGACCCCTCCCTCAGACTGAGCTCAGCTTGGCATATATCTGTGTAGTAAGGACTGCAGTGCACAGAAATGATCTTGAACTTGGTAATAGGGTTTCTGGTCTCAGGCAGAGACAGAGCAGGGCAGAGCTCAGTGCAATTTTGCTGCCCAAGCATCCATCCAGCTTCTAGGGTGTTTTTTGCTGCTGTCTTGCATCTTTATTATCTTACCTGATAACAATCTAAAATTGACAGCCCCCTGTTTCGTAGTTAAAACCCAAAATTGATACTTGGACCATAGCAAGACACTACAAAATTGTTACCTGAGCAGCTTTACTGATGTGGAAATAATTATACTGTGCATTTTTAAATGTTTATAATTGCAGAAATACATTGTAAGAAAATTAATGCAAATTCAAACACAAAGCATTTTTGATGGCCCTCCTTACTCTCTTGGAGATATTCCATGGAAGCAGCTATTAGGCTGTCCCAGAAGCACTTGTTCTGAGCCTGTGCCTCTCTCCAGGGTTTCACATGAAATCCAAGTCAAAACAGGGCACACATTTCACATGCAGGGAAACAGTACATCAAGAATTATTACCTTCAAGCAATTTCAGATACTTGAGGAAATTTCACTATTGTGGCCAAGAACTCTGAGAAAAAAGTTGCAATAGGTTTTCAAATAATTTAGTAAATGCAAAGCATCTCACTAGTGCCTTTAAAAATCCACACCCCCCAAAAAAATTTTTTCTAAAAAACACGTTATTAGCCTAACAAGGCCAAATGTTTTTGAAAAATCAGGCTCCCAAATCTGCATTTAGTATTGGAAACTTGTAGACTCATTTTCATTGCAACCAACTATTTAAGGGAGGCAACTAGATTCTGAAAAATCTCCATGGTGTTTATTTTAATAGGTTAAATATGCAGTCAGGTTGAGGAGAGTTAGCAGCCTCATTTTAATTATCAACATTTTTAAAAATCTTGGCTCAGATCTTTTTCATCATTAAATTTTATGGCTCTATCTATATCAAACACCAATAAATATGTAACTTAAGAATGTCTCTCTTTTAACTATGTTCATAACATCACAAGTTTTTCACTGCTGAATTTATGCCTGTGCTAGTGAAACACAATGTACTTCTTGTCCCCACACAGCATTTGGAAATCATTCCTTGGCTGACATAAGTTGCTAACTGTAAGCCAATGGAAAGAAACCATTAAAATATTTATAAGAATTATCATGGCTATTGACAGCATAATAGATTAATAGACATCCCCTGCAAACACAATAGTCTCTACTTTCTACCAGTAAAGTGTCAACATTAACTTAGAATATAAAGTGCTTTATGAAGCTCTTCACATGGCCATTACATTGCCCAAATTGTAACAGAAAGATAAAGTTCAAAGAGAGTTTGATGAGTTCTGCTATCATTCGGTAGTTCATTGAAATGTTTTCTATTCTTTATAATTTTTTCATTGTCACAGAAGAGTATCAAGCATATTCTAAGAAACAGCAATCTAAGAGATGCTTTGCTTAATAAAAAATCCCACTACAGAAAAACTGGGCTGGCCCCCTTGCTTAAGTTGGGACAATCCATGGGTGGCTTCTTACAGCAGTGAAATCTGCATCCATGGGAATGACTCCTTAAATCCTGCCCTCCACAGGAGGCTGTTTAATGACAGCAGGCTGACCAACTTGGGTTTATCAGATAGAAGGATGACATTGTCACAATAAAATGGATAACTCCTTGAAAACTGGTGTTTTCTACCAGTTACAGTTACTGTGGAAAAACATATCACTCTAAATATTCTTATGCGTTATAAAAGCATGGATTTTTGTCTGATATACGTTGAGGCAAATTTCTTTATTCAAGGCAAAATTTGACTAAAGGTTTTAAGGGAAACAATCTTCCTGAGAAAGAGCATCCTATTTTAGAGCAGTTGCTCTGACAGAACTCCCAGACTTACTATGGTGATTACATGCATTTTTGCATATACTGGTAGCCCTATGTACATCATTAATTGCAGAGATTATGGAACCTATATGGAAAGGGGTAATACCCCTTGAGTGCCTGATTTCCATCCATATACTGTTCTTGGTGCCGTTGAAAATCTTGCTTTGTTTCTTCCTCTCTGTTTATGCATTCCCTGACATAATCAATGTAGTTTATGTAAAACTACATAAAAAGTGCGATACTGGGCCTGAGAATTTCAATGTCATGACAGTTTAATAATCTGTATGTTTCTGCATAGTTATCAGCCATTAACACTAGACATAGTTCTTATTTTAGAAACAACATTCCTGAAATCTTTGGTGAAGGATTTTAGTGGCATTTTTTCATCTTTTATTTTTTTTAGAAAAGATCCATTAGTGTTTTAGGAAAAATACCATCTGATGTTGCAATGAGGGGCTTCACCTTTCAGGGTAATGTTTAATCTTCAGAGTAAATGTACGCAAACAGAAAAGATTTTTGTAAGAACTCTGTAGATTTAGTCTACTGATCTTGTCAAAGAAGTAACCACTGTGTATTTTCCTTGTTCTTTTAATTCATTTCTGCTTAGCAAAGTTCTTCAGTGTTTCTGAAGCATAAAACTGTAAAGGACTATTGAAATCCTTAGGACCAGAATCCTGCCTGCTATGACAAGCAACTGTGTTTTCCTATACTGGTCATAAACGTATTAAACTAGGCTCTAAAAATGTTTAGTTTTGGTCCCTTAGATACTACCATTCCTCTGCAAAGGCTAGTAGACTGATGCATAATTTCCAGTCTTCAGCCTTAATGTATATTTGGCTGCTCTGTTTTGAGGCTGTAACAACATCATCCTTAAGCTCGTATGGCTGTTCTCTCTCCCTGTGGATTGCCAAGGAACAGTCATAGCCCTCTCAGCCTTTTCTAAAAGTGTCAGGCTGGTTTCTCCAGTCTTGAAAAAAAATGCTTCTTGTTTCCATATTGATTCAAATAGTCCTTCCATTCCCTTATAGTCTGAATTCATGCTGGCTCAATATGGGTAACAAGAAGTGCTTAGAATGTTCTACATGAGGTCTCAGCAGTGGCAGGGAAAATAATCAGTAATTACTGTAATATCCTAGTGTAAGAGGTAATAAATCCCTATCATTAGTACAAACACCTAAGATGGCAGCTCTCTCCACTTACGCCAAGTTCACGATTCACAGTTATCCTGCTCATAAACAATATAAATAAATACTTCCCTTCCTCTCTTTTTCCCCAATATGCAAGTTTTGAGCATAAACCACAATTTCCTCCAATCTGTTCTTAAATGAATGAGTTTTCCTTTTGTACTACTGAAATTCATGATGTTCCTAATAATAGAATCACAGAAAGGTTGAGGCTGGAAAAATTCTCTGGAGGTCATCTAATCCAACACCCTACTAAGGAACTTTTGATTCTTAAGGTCACTTAGTTCCTTCCTGGGTGACTTCCTAATCTCTTCTCTGCTATCTATAGAGAAGGCTAGAAACATGGAAACGTGTAATAGAATTCAGTAAGATTTTTAGGTTCACTGTTTTTGTTGAGTAGTTCCCTATCTCCAATGGCATCATCATTGATAAGGACATCTCTGTATCACTAGAAGATTCCGAATCAATTCTGTTCCTTTCTTCCTATCCTCCCTTTGCTTGCCTTTTGTTTTTTTTACAACACTCACACTTTTGAGTTTTGACAGTTCTGCATTAACCTTTCCCAGATCTAACATTTTTGCTGATATCTGCTTTTTCTTATTCATTGTTAAAGTTCTGCTTATTTTAGTAGTATTTTCTGACAAGTTTATTAATTCAGTTAGGTTTGGAGTCCTTCCTTTCTTCTCTTTGTTTAATATGGAAATTCCAAAGTGGTATTGAAATAAATAAGTTACATTCTTCTTCCACATACTTAAGATCATGCTCTTCATTTCATTTTTCTCCCTGAGAACAGTTCTCGTAAATGCTTGTCCGTGGCTGGATATTTCTCAGTTTCCTAGTAATACTAATCAATAATCTACGATCGATCTTCCCTTATCAAATCTTTTTCCTCCTCCTTTGGAAGAAAAGAAAAAATCTCTGAAAGTCTACCAGAATTATCACTGAAAACAACACCACTTACTTGAATGAGTTCCCTAAAATGACATAATCTAGACCTGTTCCAGTATGCAACCATCTGAGTCATTGCTTTCCAGCATATCTGAAAACAGTATTCTTCAGGTTCATATCTCATATCCTTACTTTTGGCAAACTTCAGATACTTTTGTTCACCGGATAGACTTTGATGACAGAATGTAATGGCTTTGATTAAAAATTTCCTGGTAAGATGCTTCCGAGATTGTTAGACCTGTCCTTTCCCGGAGTTGAGAGGAATCCCCGTGTTTTTCCTACCTGCTTTTCTTCAGTCCTCAGGTCATGGCACTCTATTTAATCTCGCAGTTCTTTGCATATTATCTTCATGTCTCCTTGGACTCTACTCTCCAAGGCTACACCTACACTAGTAAACTAAACAGAACTATGGCAACTGGGCCTTACTTTTTCTCACAGCTAAATGCCACAGGCAGCAGCACATTTTTAGCCCAGCCAAATAAGCAATTTCCCAAATAATGCTCAGTCACCAGTTCAGATTTCACAGAATCAAAGAATCACAGAATCGTAAGGGTTGGAAGGGACCTTAAGAGATCATCAAGTCCAACCACCAAATCCCCATTTATCTCAAGTCAGGAATCATTCCCAACAGACATACTGTATGTGAGCACCTTATTTGGTGACATGAGAGAATTTAATGTGATGGACATAGACTGTAGCATGACCTTGGAGCCAGAAAGCAATCCTTGGCCTATTTAATTTTTTTAGCATAAACACAATTGTCCTCATCACCCTTTTCCACTGGAACTAGTTTCTTTTCTGTTCTTTGTCAGATATTTTCTGTTTGTGTCTCTTTGTTATTCTCCACTGGAGCAAATCTGTTTGTCACATCAGTCTTTCTGTATTAAAGGATGTCTTAACTTCTCTTTATGAAAGTAACTATCCACATTTATAGACAACTTTAAGTGTGTAAATATTTGAGTGGCTCATTCACTCTCCTAACTTCTCTGTTCCATCCTTATTTAAACACCAACTTTCCACTCCCCAGACTCCCACCACATACACACCTTATATTCTATTTTTTAAAATACCTACTTTCATTCAGGTTCCATTCAAAGATAATATACATTCTAGTTTGCTGGACTTGCTGTCTTCTAACTGTCATCATCTTCTCTCTCTGGACCCTTACTTCAAAGAAATAGAGAAAAATTTCCATCCAAACTAGCCTGTTTGTGGTCTATTTAACTGCTGACCATTTGGTGTAACAATCTAATCTTACTTCTGTGCTGTGGCTGAGTTAGATGTCCATCAGCAGTGATTAAAGACAGAAAGCTTCCAGCACAGGAAGTGGAAATGTTAAGCCCATGTGTAATTTAATTTCAGAATAATTTTTTGCCTAAGTGTAAAGTCATGAGAAAATATCAAACAGCTTCCCAACATAAATCTCAGAAATTCAACATTAGACTTGATATTAAGGCCAGGAAACTGAATAATAAAAATGTTAACATGAATTGCTAAGACATTTCAGATAATTGGAGAAGTTTTACATTCTCAGCTTTACCCTTTTCAAACTCTAGCATCCATTACCAAGGAATATGATTCTAGTTTCTACATTTTCCTTAATTTACATTCACCACACATACTTGGTTGCACTGGGAGTTTTTTCACTTAAGATACAGGCAAACAAATGTCTGTTGATGTAAGTCTGTTTTGAGAGCAAATTTTATCTGGGAACATAACTGAATCTTTGAAATTCGTTTTTTAGCCTCACTAGAACCATGCTTAATGAATTCAGACTGAAAGAGGAATTTTTAAAGAATATAAAGTAGACACAGCTATACTGTTTCCCCAACAATTCAGGTGATTCATAGAGAAATGCTAGAAGCTGTCAGGACGTGTTACAGAATTGACTTGCTCTGAACGAAAATTCTTAAGTCACATGCTGAAGTATCAAAATTTGGATCATTTCAAAACTGTGTTGTTTGTGGTGTAATGTCTAAGTTTCCATTACAATCAGTGGAGATCTACATGTTTAATCACCCAATCATGAGTCCCTGATGGCATTTGAGTTTCTTTATATTACTGAAATAATGGCCATTTAATGATAGAGTTCTACAAGCAGTTCTTACCCTTTTGAAGAGGCAGATGGAAAGCAAGCAAGATATTCTAGTATATGAAATGACTTCAGATGTCCAAGTTTTGGCAAATACATAAGTTACATCCTTTTCTGTATCCTTGTATTTTTTTATTGGCCTGTTTCAGTCTCTTTTGTTTCTATTTAGATGAACATCTCAGTCACAGAATCACAAAATCTTAGTGGTTGGAAGCAACCTCAAAAGATATCTAGTCCAGTCCCTCTGCCAGAGCAGGATCACCTAGATTAGTCAAGGAATAAATAGTATTTGTTTTGGTCTTTGTAAAACACTACTGTGATGAGGTCTCAGTCCAGCTAGAATAGAACATCCACAAAATAAGCTAACCTAAGAGGTGCATAAATTAATAGACTTAAACCGGAGGACTCCAAAGCTAGCTGTGGATCATGTTTAATACTTGAGTTTAGTTAGTTAGTTTAGGTTTTGTACTCAGATTTACTGCTAACTTTCAAATTCACTGAAAGGAATATTAAATAGACTTGGGTATCCAGTATAATTTTTTACTAAGTGAATTTTCTCTGTTCTTCAGTTGCTAACCAAGAAGAGTGCAAATGTTCTTCAAGATCCATGTCTGATCTCCAACCACAATTCAGATATCCTAGATACTCAAAGAGTTTTAAATAAAATTGGATGGCTATGTTTCAGGAACTGATTCCAACACACAAACACCCCTCAAAAGTCTCCTGGTACTGCAAGAAAAGGAGACTTTCAGTGCTTTTCATGTTGGTTTGTGTGTTTTTATCTTATCTCTTCTTATCTCATCTTCAAAGCAAACAATTACAGTCTCTTCAGTCTCTCTCAGATAGGAATATTTTCCATGGCTCTGAGTTGCCTATCTCTGATCGTTCTCAATTTCCACTATATGTTCCTTGAACTGGAACCACAGAACTGAATAATAGCTCTGTTTGCTTCTATTATTACTGTTACTGTTGAGAAAATACCATTGCTTGAATTACTATAATACTGTTTTAATATTTTGACAATGTTCTTCATTCTTGACTTTTGTTAAGCTTTGCTTTTTTGCCCACCTCTGTGTGTTGACCATAATTCTGAATTGCTCACAACTATGTGCATACTTGCTGCCAACCAAATCCTTGTGATTTACAGTGGAATACATCTTACCTAAATTTACCATCTAAACATTGTAGGCCTGAAGTCTGCATTGGACTAGGAAACAGTGCACAAGTGTTGCAACATGAGCTTAAGAAATGGGCAGAGAGTTATTTCAGGAAGCCACACAATAAAGCAGTCTGAGGTTACGTGTGGTTTAATGCAACAGCTCCATTTTAAGAAGCCGAAGTGATGCATCACGAGAATCTTCTAGGTTGTTCTCTCAGAGGAATTCTTGCTAGGATACTGGATTACAAGGGCTTAGTGGACAGGAAGATGAAGAGATTTCAGAAGTCTAACACCAAAGAAAGACTTAGCAAAATGATAACTGTGAGGAAGAAGTAAAGGTAACATTGGGACAGTGTGGGGTATAGGTGCTGTGCTTAAACTGAGAAAAAAAGGACAAAAGAAATTAAAGAATAACACTAGAAAAATAAATTCTTTAAGTGCAGTTGTGGCAGTGAAAAATCAGAGATACCAGACACAAGGGGAAAGGTAATGATAGGTCAAGAAATAGGAAGGCAAATGGTGGAGCTGCCAACACGGAAGTAGATTCTGAGAGTGTCAAATAAGTACAAAGAGGCAGCCTTGAGCCAAATCCTCATATCAGATTAATATAACTTCATCATTGTCAAACAGATGATTCCTGCAGAAACCTGTCCTTTTTCATTAAACTATGTCATAATTGAACTGTTGGGGGTTTATGAAAAAAGTATAATTCAGAAATCATCATTCATGCCAACTAAATAACTATTTAGATGTTTTATTTAACCTAGATAAGGATGTTTTCAAAGAACTTAAAAAAATTAACTTCTGGAAATTTTTCTTCTGCTACTAAATAATACCTGAACTAAATAACATTTGAACAACAGGATGTTCTCTTTTCTTTTATAAGACCCAGTTGCTATTGAAAGGTGAACTTTAACCTATTTTTGAAGTCTATACCTTATCTCAGTGTCAAATGAGGTTTAGTTTCATTTCAGTGATCAGCATAATGAGTCACTACATGGTTGATAGCAGAGGCTATTGGACAGCCACACACAAACCAAAATCCTCCATCTTCACTGAACATTTTCTGTATAGGAATTTAAGTTTAAATAGTAACTGTTTGCAACCCATTATAATTCAGAGACACATTATTCAACAATGTCATGAACTGACTTTCAAACCCTCAGACCCCAAAACAGAAGCTGTATGATGAAGAAAATCAGTGCCCAATATGGGCACTGAATACAACCACATAATTTGATGATTGAGATTGGAATCATGTCATGATGTCACTGTAGCCCCTGGGACAAGATCAAAAGTGTAGGCAATGCCAAGAAGCAGTAACGTGTTATTTCGAAGACCATTCTTTCTGACTGTCTGGTGGAGTTAAAAAAAGACATGATTTTAATAACAAAAATATAGTCATATTGGAAATAAGTTTTAACCAAAACATCAGATTTGAAAAACCCTTGATTTCAAAGGAAGTCCATATTAACCAATGCATAGAAATATGTGTCAATAAGCAAGTGAGGAAGTAACCATTCCACGTGCAAATTATTTGCAGTGGATTTCAGGAGACACATTTACTTCTTCATTAATGCAGTAACAAAACCCAAGTCTCATCCTACTTAGATTACTGCTACATTTTTCATTTTAATGCAATTTGTTGAACTCATTCTGCTGAAAACATTTAGTTCATTTTTGATTATGGACACATGTGGGGGTGGTCTTAGATATTCATACTACTCACCACAGACCCACCACAGAAAGTATACATGACAAAAATAGCTTTTCCCTTTTACTCCATTCTTCCCTCCTTCCTCCTTCCTTCCTCCTCCTACCTCCCTCCATATCTATATCTCTCTCCCTCTCCCTCTCTCCTTCCCACCCTCCCTCCATTTTTTTTGCCTTCTTCCCTCCCTCTTGTTTATTAGTAGTATATTTTAACCATTGTCAATTAGTGGCTTAACAAGTAAAGAGGTATCTACTATTGAAAGGTTGTGTTCTTAACTGAATGAAAGGAGTGAAAGAGCACTTAGAAAGAAATAAGAGCTCATATGTAAACTTGAATTATGCTATAGGAGTATAAAGTCCTTAAAAATATAATGCAGCAGATCTGCCAATAAGATGACATCAAACAGGGGCTTCTGGAATGAAGAGGATAATATTTGTCACTGCAATTTTGCTGGACATGAAAGGAGTAATAAGAAGTTAACAAAGAACAAGAAAGAAGATACCAGTAAATTGAAAAAATCATGAAGTACAGACAAATGCTTTAATTAAAAAAAAAAGCATTAAAAATGTGTAAGATTTGACAGCACATTTTAGATGTTGTGCCTGTGAAGAGGAAACATGTAGAATTTTTCTGCACCACAACATTGCTTCATATATGTAACTATATAAGTATCTAATGTAATAGTTAAAATACCCAAAATATCTGTCTTTAAAACATGAAATTGATTTCTGTCTTTTTATGCTAATCTAGGGTGCTATATTTATTTTAGATAGGAACCCAGACAGATGGTAAAAAGACCTCCTCAGAGGACTTGATAAACTTGGCAAGGGATGCCAAGAGAAACAAGAGCTTCTATAGGTACATGAAGCCAAAAAGGAAGGTTAAAGAAAGTGTACCCCCTGTGATGAGCAACAATGGTGAACCAGTGACAACAGATGAGGAAAAGGCTGAGGGTCTCAACAACTTTTTTGCCTCAGTCTTCACTGGCAACCTCTTTCCTCACTGCTCTCAAGTTGAGAGCCCACAAGATGGGGACCAGGGAGACAAAGTCCCTCCCACTGTAAGTGACCATCTGAGGAACCTGAACATAAAGAAGTCCATTGGACCTGATGAGATGAATCCCAGAGTCTTGAAGGAAGTGGCTGATGTAGTTGCCAAGCCAGTCTCCCTGATATTTGAAAAGTCACGGCAGTCAGGTGTAGTCATTAGTGACTGGAAAAGAGAACATCACGGGCATTATTTACAAGGGTAGGAACTACCACCCTGTCAGCCTCAACTCTGTGCCTGGAAAGATCATGGAACAGATCCTCCTAGAAGCTATGATGAGGCACATGGACAACAGGGAGATGATTTGAGACAGCCAGCATGGCTTTACTAGGGGCAAGTCCTCCCTGACCAATCTTCTGGCTTTCTACAATGGAGTAATTGCATGAGTGGACAAGGGAAGAGGTACGGATGTCATCTGTCTGGATTCCTGCAAGGCCTTTGACACAGTCCCCCACAACACCCCTCTCTCTAAATTGGAAAGATATGGATTTGATGGGTGGACTGTTCAGTGGATAGGGAATTGGCTAGATGGTCACATCCAGAGGGTGGTTGTCAATGGCTCCAAGTCCACATGAAGATAGTGACAAGCAGCGCTCCACAAGGGTCTATGCTGGAACAAATACTGTTTAATGTTTTTATTAGTGATATTGATAGTGGGATTGAGTGCACTCTCACCAAGTTTGCTGATGATACCAAGCTGAGTGCTGAGGTTAATGTCCCAGAGGGATGGAATGCCATCCAGAGGGACCTGGACAGGCTGGAGAAGTAGTCCCAGGTGAACCTCATGAGGTACAGAAAAGCCTAGTGCAGGGTCCTGCACCTGGGTCAGGACAATGCCCGTAATCCATACAGGTTAGAAGGTGATATGTTTGTAAAGCAGCCCTGAGGAAAAGGACTTGGGAGTACTCGTGGGTGAGAAGCTGGACATGAGCCACCAATGTGCATCTATCTGCAGCCCAGAGACCCAACCACATCCTGGGCTGCATCAAATGAAGCGTGACCATCAGACCAAGACAGGTGATTCTACCCATTTGCTCTGGTGAGACTTCACCTGGAATATGGTGTCTAGCTTTGGAGCCCTTAACACAAGAAGGACATAGACCTTTTGGAGCATGTCCATCAGGCCACAGAAATGATCTCCTATGAAGACAGGCTGTGAGAGTTGGGCTTTTTCAGCTTCGAGAAGAGAAGGCTCCGGGGGGAACCTTATAGTGGCCTTCCAATACCTGAAAGGTGCCCCTAAGAAAGCTGGGAAAGAACTGTTCACAAGGGCATGTAGCACTAGGACAAGGGGTAATGGTTTTAAACTAGAAAATAGTAGATTTAGACTGGATATTAGGAAAAGTTCTTCAATATGAGGGTGGCGGATCACTGGAACAGGTTGCCTAGTGATGTAGTGTAGGCCCCATCCCTGAGATATTCAAGTTCAGACTTGATGAGTCTCTGAGTGACCTGATCGAGTGAAGATGTCCCTGCTTACTGCAGGGAGGTTGGACTAGATGATGTCTCTATGATTGTATGACTTCCCTAAAAATCAATAATTTTTGTTCTCATCAGTAGAATCGTACTGTTTAATCAGCAAAATAGTTGGATTGGGTAAGCTGATATTCTAATGGTACAAAGTAATAGGAATAAAAGGCAGGGTTTTTTTCTCAAATCTCTGTGATTCATGGCCTGTCCTAGAATTTAAAATCACAACCATTACAGTTAGGTTTCTAATTTTGAAAACATTTTTATCCTGGAAAGGAAGCTGAACTGCTCATTCAGGCTCATTCAGTCTATACTTATAATGGTGACCAGAGAGTGCAAAGCCTTTCATGTCAATACCAGTACGATGAATGACATGTCCCCTTCCTTTCTAACTTTTCAGAGCCTCAAGAACGGTGCAATTCATCATCCAGTAATGAAATTTATATCTTGGTCTATACATAGCTTAAAGTTCAGGCCATATCTACTATCGCTCTTGTGGCTTCTTAAGTTTTGTTTTCAGTTCTGGTAATGTCATGCAAAAGTGCTGACTCATATTTTCTTCTTCCTT
This sequence comes from Gallinula chloropus, assembly GCF_964237585.1. Classification (NCBI taxonomy): domain Eukaryota; kingdom Metazoa; phylum Chordata; class Aves; order Gruiformes; family Rallidae; genus Gallinula; species Gallinula chloropus. The sequence goes on along the minus strand of NC_140087.1, from coordinate 113,372,075 downwards.
GTATAGCGTCAACACCTTAGTGTTAATATGAAAAAAAAAAAGTGTCTTTCTCCTCCTCAGATGAGACATTGGGTAAACAATTATTTCTGTAACTGTCACATGCAAGCTTAGTCCACAGAACCTTCCCTGTGGCCTTCAACCAGACAGTGTGTCACTGGAGGCAACTTCTGCAATATTACTTATCTAGGACTGGGAGGTATCTAGTAGTGAGGGCTTCCTGTGCTCTGTAAGACAAGTTAGTCTGTGGTTCTGTCCCCTATTGCTCATGGAAGACAGATTTTTTTTTTTCCTATCTATCTAAGGAGAATAAAGATTTCAAATGAACAATGATTTGAAAAGATTCAGGGATAATATACTAAAATTCTATGTAATACTGTGTAGAAATACTGTTGCACAATACCACTCAGGTAAAAGTATCACATTGTTGGATCAGCTCAGGCACTGATTGAAGGGAACTTGACAGACTCTTTGACTTTGAGTGATTATTGAACAACTCTCAAAAGCAGAAAGAAAAATTAACTGCTCAGAGTGGTGGAAAAATGAGTTCCCAAAACAACTGGAAAAGATTTAAACATTATTCCTCAGTGGAATTGTGAGCAGTAGAAGCTAGCAAAAAGAAAAATCCAAGGCAGTAGTTCTATAAATGATAACTGTTATATTCAGAGCTCCCATTTAATTGAAGTGTAGAAGGCTAAGTATTTAACTGTAGTGTGCCTATTTGAGGAACATGGCATTCTGTAGACAAATAACAAGCGACAGATTACTATATGAAGAGAAATAATTAGAAAAAAGGAAAGAAGAAACCATTTCTTTATTGATTAACTCAATTTATAAGTCTGGAAAACAAATTGAGTCTCTGAAAAGTGGCCAGATGCGGAGATGAGGAAAAGCATCATAGAAAGCACAGTGGTGGTTTGAATCAATTTTGGGAAAGCAGTTGGAATTTTGCAGGCAGAGATGACGTCCTGTGTACACGAAAGCCCGTGGAGACAGCGTGAGATCTGGCAGTATGAAGACAATGGAGGTTTGAAACCATGGGAGAGATGAAGCAAAAAGGTGCACTGATTTTGAATTTGGCATTCTTGAACACCATGGTTCACTGAACCACTTATGTCATGACACTCCACTGGAATACAATATTTTGACAGGCCTGGCAATACTGTAACATTGAGATAGACAAAAAAGATGAAAAAAAAATGCCACTGGTTCAGTGGAAGTTAATACAGCAGCAGTGTGTAATTTTGCTACAGAAAATCCCTGGATTGTCATTGTGAAAGGAAATAGACTATTACTTTCTTACTTTTTTTGCAGATGCAGTGAACATCTATACTAGAAACAGTGTTATTAGCACTAAAAGAGACAGTAAAAGATCAATCTTCTGGTGGTAAGCTTAGAAGGAAGCATTTGAATTGAAAGTATAGGTAAATAAGAAATTGGAAGGGAAAAAAAATGGAAAAAATACATCAACGATTTCGCCATGTTATCTTATCGGTTTGAGAGAATAAAGTAGAGGTTTACGATATCCTTGGAAGAACCTCCTGCAGAACTCAAAACTGAAATCTACCAGTCTGAAAGTACATTTCTTTGCTTAGGGAAAACAAAAAAAGATGAAGGAACTGAAGACATTAAATACTTCGAGAGTATGAATAAAAGGTTCAACAGAATCAGTACATTTTCTTGTTAGTGCAAAAAGAAGACAGACCCTCTGCCCAGGAATATACTCAAAAGAACTAAATAAATATGTAAAAGGAAACATTTTCCACTACCTACAAGAAGAGAAATTCTGGAGGAGATGACTTATGCCAAATATTTTTCTACTCTTGATGCCTCAGCAGGCTTCTGGCAGTGGTTCTTAGACAAACAGTGTGTATGTTTGCGCACCTCCAACACCTCCTTTGGGAGACATGGTTTCCTCCAATTGACATTGGGTTATAGTTAGCGCCATAGGTGTTTCACCAGAAAATACAACCATTTTTTCTCACATGAGGGATATGTTAAGACCTAAACAGATGACACTGTGATCTGGAAAACACAGTAGAAGACTAAGACCAATGTTTCCAAAAAGCTCCCAAAGAGCCAGAAGTGCTGGACCTTGATCTTAAAGAGTAATAAGAGAAAAACTGTGAAGTAGAGAATAAGAGAAAAATAAGAGTTTTTCTGTGAAGAAAAACTGTGTAGTTGGTGAAGAGGAGAGGAAAAAGAAAGAAAAGAAAAGAAAAGAAAAGAAAAGAAAAGAAAAGAAAAGAAAAGAAAAGAAAAGAAAAGAAAAGAAAAGAAAAGAAAAGAAAAGAAAAGAAAAGAAAAGAAAAGAAAAGAAAAGAAAAGAAAAGAAAAGAAAAGAAAAGAAAAGAAAAGAAAAGAAAAGAAAAGAAAAGAAAAGAAAAGAAAAGAAAAGAAAAGAAAAGAAAAGAAAAGAAAAGAAAAGAAAAGAAAAGAAAAGAAAAGAAAAGAAAAGAAAAGAAAAGAAAAGAAAAGAAAAGAAAAGAAAAGAAAAGAGAAGAGAAGAGAAGAAAAGAAAAGAAAAGAAAAGAAAAGAAAAGAAAAGAAAAGAAAAGAAAAGAAAAGAAAAGAAAAGAAAAGAAAAGAAAAGAAAAGAAAAGAAAAGAAAAGAAAAGAAAAGAAAAGAAAAGAAAAGAAAGAAAAGAAAGAAAAGAAAAAAAAAGAAAAAAGAAAAAAGGGAAAAAAGAAAAAAGAGAAAAAAGAAAAAAGGGAGGGAGGAAGGAAGGAAGGAAGGAAGGAAGGAAGGAAGGAAGGAAGGAAGGAAGGAAGGAAGGAAGGAAGGAAGGAAGGAAGGAAGGAAGGAAGGAAGGAAGGATTCTTTGAATATAAAAAAACTTCGTACCAAAAATAATTATTTCCATAAAATTCTTGTCTTGCAAAAATCAAACAAACAAACAATTGTCTTGTAGAAGTAATCAAGTGAATATGAGATCCAAAACTTAATGAATAATTGTCCGTATTTCAGCAGGAATAGAGTTAATTTTCTTTCTAGCAGCTGGTATAGTGCTGTGTTTTGGATTTAGGATGAGAATCATGTTGATAAAACATTTGTGGTTTCAGTTGTTGCCAAGCAGTCAAGGACTTTCCAGCTTTTCATACTGCCCTGCCAATGAGAAACTGGGGGGCACCCAAGAAGCTGGGAGGAGACACAGCTAGGGCAGGAGACACAAATGGGCCAAAGAAATGTTCCATACCATACAACATCATGTTTCATTTATAACTGGGGTATAAAATATGTTATTATTTTTACTGTCATTGGTGTTAATATCATTATATCTTCACTTTTTTGTGTCCTATTAAACTTCTTTTGATCTCAACCCATGAGTTTTCTCACATTCACTTTTCTGATTCTCTCCCCTATCCTTCCAGGGGAGAGTGAGAAGTGTCTGCATGGTGATTAGCTGCTGGCCAGGGCTAACCCACAACCAGAATCTAAACTAGTTGTCTGAAGAGGGGTTTATCCTAAGACAATGCAACAAGCACAAGATGAAATTTCTGATGGATGTGCTCAGCGTTACCACATCCCTCTCTTAACATTTCTGTTGAAACATTTGACCAGTCTACAGAGATAGAAAAAGGAAATCTCAATATCATTAAGCAGAATGGTCTGTTATATACAATGTATAATATATGCACAATATATATATGTAATGACTATAGAATATGTATTTACAATTTAGTGGATTTTATTAATTTATATTCATATTAGCAAAGCCATTGTTGACATTGGCAAAAAGGACACAGAAAAAGCAGTTCCTTGCTGGAAAATACAAATGTAGGAAGGAGGGATTCAGTTTCAGATGCGTGATTAGATGAGGTGTCCTCTGTGAAGCAGTGGAAAAAAGTGCAGTGAGGTCAAGTCTGAAGGCAAAAATTGATAGAATAAGTTGTTTCTGTAATAAAATGTCGACTTTGAATATCAGAACTCCTACAACTAAGACTTTACAAATGCACAGTATGGCTAAGAATGAAATTCAAAGCCCAAATCCTATTTGGTTATCTGTTTAACTGTATTTATATGACAATACCTAAATACAACAGAAGACATGTTACAAAGATGCACACACACACCGAAAAGAAATGTGCCTCTGCAGTACTATGGAAGCATCAAGACATGCCATGTTTACTATAAATACAGAACACCAGAGCACACGTTATGGAATAAGTATTAAAAATGCTTTCCTCTGCTGACTCCCAGCTATATGTTGACATTAGTTTATTGTGCTCAGTTTTCTTATCTTTTCTAGATCTTGTAGGTGACTGTGACCATCAAATCCATTTTCATTATAATTGGCAAGTATATGCTGTGCCATGGCTTATGAGTGGGAGTTTAAGGAGTTTGAAAGTAAGCAACACCTGTACTCAGTCCTGAGCCCTGGTCTCTGCTACATCTTATGTTTGCATTTAATCCACACACGCAATACATATATATAGGTGAAAATAGGACTTCATACTTCCCAAATACAGTTGTTTGATTATTTCCTTGTTCCATTTTCTGGCACTACAGACTTCAAATCATGACTACATAGTAGTCCAAATTCATCAAAAAGGCCAGTCCCAACTATAATTACATGTAGCCTTGTATATAGGACACCTAAACATTGGAACAAGATGATCTTTAAGGTCTCTTCCAGCCTAAATCAGTCTGTGATTCTATAAATTTCAGAGAAATAGCTGAAATAAGAACTTTAAGTTTTCTAACTCCATGTGAATGTTGACTTCTTGCAATGAGTTGAAAACATGGGGATTCCTTGATGATTGAATAAATAAAAGTAGAGTGTGGCATTTTGTAGCATCTATTGTGAAAAACATGCTGTCTCTTGACTAGGTAGTACAGAAACAAAAACCTGTCAGAGTGGTGCACCCATGTGACCCACATGCTTAAGGGCTAAGTCATAACTTAAGTAATCTCTTATGTCTGTATGCAACGTCATATTAATCAGTCAGCCTTAGCCTGAAGACAAACAACCACCCAGAAGTGAGAAGTCACAAGCAAAATAAGGAAACAGCTAACAAATCTCTGAATGCTGGCCATTCCCAAGCTCTATTTGTCTTCACTGCTAAAGATTTTAAGGCAATAGTCAACACCTCTTGATGTTAGAATTCATAAAGGGATCCAGTGCAGTCTTTTTGGTATCATCATAATATAATCATTGTTACATACCACAACACATACCAAAGCAGCTGCTGACACAAAATTGGAAAAAAACCCTGTGTTGCTTTTTGGAAATACAAAATAATGATCTTCCATTGGTCACTTTATTGTACCTGTGATTGGTATAAACCAAGGACAGAGACCAAAATGGAAAAATCTAAGAAACGCTTTCTTTGCAAAGTAGAATGTTCACCCAGTACTGATGAATCCATGAAAGAAATTTCCACAAGAAATCCCTCTAAAATGGCATGGTCTTGTTAACGTAATCAGACAAAATCCTAATTACAGGGAAGATGTCTCCCATATTGGAAAGTACACCCTATTAAACATCAATGTTTATCATTTGGTTGAACTGTTCTTAGGAGTTACGTGATCATAGTGCATCTGGGAAAAGTAACCCAACTGAAGTCCAAGAGAGAAAGGGTTGAGGAAACAAGATACCTTAAAAAGCACTGCCATGATGCATGATAACATTTCAAGGGAAAATAAATTACTTCTTAGCTAAGCCAAAATTTGATTTTTGACTCAACAAGCTAAGAAGAAGTATTTTGATTTGTGAATGTCAAAACATTTCCATTTGATTAGAGATATTAAAATTTAATTTAATAAACAAAATTTTCTTAACTATTTCCATAGTTTTTTTTTTAACTGCAGTGAGCTTTGATGGATATGAGTTGAGAATTCAAACTATTAGAATTTCTCCCAAAGTAAACTCAGTCTTTTTTACCAATATGCATATCCATTAGAATGTTTTTTGTTTGTATTTTAGTAGGTTTATCTTCTCTGTTTTATCATCCTATTTTCATACTTTTGCTATTATCAGCAAGCAAAATAAACTTACACTAAAAACAAGGGAACAAAATATATAGATTACTTTCAACATGAACATGACATAGTTTACCAGAATATTGCAAGTGCAAGGTTATTTTTAGAAATGTATATGACAAATTTGGTGCAAGAAAGGCTAAAACCCCTTTCATTCTCCTGCTCATAAAGGGACGATGTCTAACTTGCGCAATACTCTCATTTTCACAAGTACTCATACCCTTAAGCCTCTCAGCATCTATACTGGAAGCACGCTGCAGTGATCATTTCTTCCAGCTGTAATTTACGCACCGCAATTGTCCCTATGCAGATGTGGGAAACGTATTTGAATACATTGTTAGAGAAGCTGAGGAATTTTTGGTTTTAAAATTTCGGTAAAAGGAACAAAAAATGAACTGGAAGAGTGCCTTATCTCCAGCATATGCTCAGTCTTCTGCCTTCGGAGACTCCCAGCAACCAAAGCAGAGCATTGTCTGGAGGGCAGTGAGGAACTGGGACTCTCACCTTTGGACCTTTGGCAATTTGCTCTGAGCTATCTAAACCATTTGCCTCAGCTGCTTACCACAGACTATATAAGTGAAGGTCCAAGTCAGAAGGCTCATTCTCCCTCTGAGGCGGTAGGGAAGAGGGGAAGGAAGGAGGGAAAGAAAAACAGGAAGAGATTCAAGGGAGCTCAGGGCTCACCATGGGCCCTGTGCAGCTCTTGCTGCTCCTGCAGCTGCTCAGCAGCGTTCTCACCCGTAAGTACTGCCTTTAGCCTTAGTGCTTTTTGCTGCTTTATCTATCAATCTGTTAAATGCAAAAATCAACAGGGCAGTGATAGAATTAGAGAGGCTAAGTGTGGCAAAGATATTCTTTTTAGGACTGGGGAATCACAGAAGAATCTCAACATAGAAAAAGTCACAGATGTCGCCTGGTATCTTTTCATAAGATTGAATGTATTTTGCCACTTGTAAGGAATTCACATGATACATTTTGGCTCAGTTGTTTTTCTGTAATGTGGTCCTTTTAAACCCCCATGGAGATACTCTCAGCATGGAGATACCCTACAGACTTATCCCAGCTGCTGCTAAACTCTTTTGCTACAAATGTGAAGATGGAGAACAATAAAGCAAAATGTGTTTGGCAGACAGTTCTGGTATTTGAAACATAATTGGATGGTAAAGGGGCATAGCAGCAGTAATAGTAATAGTAATAGTAGTAGTAGAAGAAGTAGGCCAGCAGGTGGGTTTTTTCCTAGTATGAAAAAGACTGCCTAGATCAATACAATGCTGTGGATTGTGAGCTATCCTTGCTTCCCAAGTGGCTTTTCAGAGTACAACACTGTACTGTTACCTAAAACTTCAGGAACTTTAAGGAAGAAATTGGGTCTAGGGCCAGTTATGCAGGTCTGGTTTTATATGGAGGTCAAATTAACCATAAATGCACCTTTGTTGAACTAATACTCTGTTGTTGATTGAAATTACTCAATTTTAAAGGATGCACTTCTCTCTGATAGCTATTAATAATGTTCTTACTGTTACTATTGTAGCAGTAGCATTACTACTGCTATTGCTGTTACTGTAACTAACGTTACACTCCATTTCTATAGTCCTCAACCTTAGACTTCACAGCATGAATATTGTGAAAAGTGCTGGCATTCATCCAAAAGAATGACATAGCATCAAATGCATGCAGCAAATTTACTACATTTTATTTTATTTTATTTTATTTTATTTTATTTTATTTTATTTTATTTTATTTTATTTTATTTTATTTTATTTTATTTTAATTGTTCGGAGTCATATGGAACACAGCTAAGATACATCAGAGCAAATGATTCTTCTTAACTTGGATAGGTTTCCAATCAGGGTTTTTATCCAAAGAATGAAGTCTCAATATTCAGAAAACACTTAATAGCAGAGAATTGTAGCATTTAATGGTAAAATTATCCTTTTATAAATATGCAAAAAGAAAAAATATAGCTACTCCTGCAATATGCAGTATTTTTCTGTGCTGAAATGGAGTAAAATTTTAAAGTAAACCATGTTATATGTTACATATCATCTGTTTACTTCTACATTTTGTGCATTTTTTTAAAATACTTGTTAACCTAGAAGTTGATCCTTCTCTATTTAAATAAAAAAATAAATCAGTCACTTAAAGATCCTATTCTGAGGTTGTAGTTACATTTGATTCTTCTATCAATGTTAATAGTACCTTTTTTATTTACATCAGTGTGCCAAATTACATCAAAAGTTGGTATGAATTAAAAAGGTCTTACAAAGAAAATGTAGTCTTTGTTTTATAGCTGTGAACTACTTTTTCAGCTTTTAATTTGTGCTTTTATTCTTTACAGAGGAAGAAACGCCTGATAGTGGAAATCCAGGATGTTCAAGTAACTGATTTCTTGCATCTGCTTTTGTTGTCTTATGTCACTATATTAATTGAATACATCTTTCAAAGATTGACATTTACGATTTCATAAATCTCTTCCTCTGAAATAACTGAAACAATAGTGATGACAATATTCTGAAGTCTTTATTGCCCTTTATTTTAGGTATTTAATTACCCATAAGGCTTGGTTCAAAGAATTTCAAAAGTTTCCTCAGAGAATCTGAGATTAAGTCTCCAGACTTTTAAAAGCTCCCATTAAGAATCTACTTTCCATTGTTGATTATACGGTGCAAATTCCTTAATCTAGAAATCCCTGTTTATGTGAAGCTTTAGCAGTGAGTTTATATACATTACACTTTACATTGGGCTGAATCTCACTTGTCATTTCCCCTTCACAATGGCTGCTAAACCCCCAGAATTGCACTTGGATATCTAGCTAAATACCTGTAGAATAAATCATCAACTCTGACAGCAAGGACAGCAACTTCTTTAAACAAGTCAAGCCTCAGGAAATGCTGACTTTATGCCCTATCTTTATAATGAACTCTGACTGGCCCTGACTGCTTGGTTAGATACATAATGTTCTACCATAGGGTCAAAGTACTAAATGAGTTGTTTTGTTCTTTGTCCCTTTGGATCTTCAGGGGTTTTTTTTTCTCTCACTGGATGCTTTAGCACCATCTCTAGGCAATGGGATTTATTTCAGCTGCCTGAACCAATTCAAAGACTTCTGGCCTTCATTCCCTGTTTCTTGTGTATTTTTAATAGAATAAATTATTTGGCATTTGCATTTCTAATATTCTAATTTCCTGATTCTTCCTTTTCCACTTATTTCTGCTTAAAAGCAGGAAATGAAGCAATAATTAGGCTTTTTGGCTTTAACATAGTACCTACTGGTGTTGCAAGAATTTCTGAGAATGTACAGTTAAGCAATATTATAGTCTGGGATAGCCAAAAGTGACAAGGATAGTGTTGATTTTTTTATGATGATTAATTTTGAGGTTAATTAGATAATTCAATTTTCAAATCTTCATAAGACGCTGATTACTGTAAGGTAGCTAATATTAATTATATCAATTACATGCATAGAATTTCAGCTAAAACACTGTTAAAGTACGTAAAGCTTATACTAGTGGTAGTATGAGGAGGAAACATGATATTTATAGTGCCGTTCTCTCTAAGAACGCAATTCTGTGGTACAAAGGACAAGAAAACATTACCACTGGCAGGTATAGGCAGAGAAAATAATACATTTTTTATAGTGGGCTTGTGGCTTTGCACATTTACCTTTTTTTTTCTCTAAAACCAGATCAGAATTCTAATATGTTTGGACAGCCACAAATAATCACAAAGGGGCAATTTAAGAAATTGTTTTTCAATTAGCATCACAGCAGAGTCATCATCCCAGTGAGCTGCTCAGTCTAAACTGAAAGAACAGTAACTTCTGGTTCAGATAAACCTGAACTGCTCTAACACAGTCACTTAAAGTGACCAATCAACATATGTTTAGTTTAAAATTATGTCTGCAGCCATAATGGGAGGGAATTGAAATTGAAGACATTGGGCTGCATTATGTGTGCCAGACACCAAAAGAAGAATTTCTATCCTTGTATTTGACAATGAGAGAAATTATTTTTTTCTTTATGTCTCTATTACCACATTCATTCCTGCTTGCAGGGTTTATGGTTACAGATTAATTGCTTTCATGCAATGGGAGGGTCCTCATTTGTCCTTCATATATTGCATTCATTTTAGTTACACAACACTAAGAGCATATTTTAAGCGTGTACCTATATTACCCAAGTAGTAAAAGCACTCTTGTTTTCTCAATTGCAGAAGATGCAACCAGATTTAAACCCCTCAGAAAATATGTTTACTCATATGAAGCAGAAACATCAAATGGGATCACGGGAACAGCAGATTCTCGAAGTGGTTCAAAGATCACTTGCAAGGTAGGGAAAGAGGATTGTGACTCTATATTGAATAATATGGAACTGGCAGATGGTGACCATCCTTCAATGTTTTTCCAAACAAATGACTGTTTTGAAAGGAATGCATTGAGAGTCCTGAAGATTAAGCCATCCCTGTTCAAGACAGAATGCACTGAGGATGGCAGAAGTCATTTCATACCATTCTGTCAGTGCATTTCAATCCCTATCTGGCTATACTTTAATGCAAGAGAGAGAAAGACCTGGCAGTTCAGTTTTCATTGGCTCCCAGGCTGAGTCTACCAATGTCCATCAAACAATTCTGGATGTTGAACTAAAATCAGCTCATTGATACCAGAAAGACCACTTGATGGTAATAGTCAAGCCAGGGTCAGGGCTGTAGGAGTAAAAGGTCATATAGACAATTAAACTATCCCATTTCCATCCATCCCTCCATCTGGTCCAAAATTTTCACCTTTTTTTTCCCCCCTGAAATGGAGTAACTGGGGAAATTATTTTTTATTTACCACACACTGTTCTGACAGAGTCTAAACATTGATCAGTGTAATGACTCAGATTTTCCTACAGTTTCTCTAGTACTATATATTTTTTCAGAACCTAAGTTGCCTGTTTACCATGTATGCCATTAGCTAAGAAAATACCTGCTTTCATATCTTTTCCCTTGGGTTACCTAAGGCTATTTAGAGTACTGTGGAATCTTGCCCAACAGCTCCTAGTAGGGTGATTCTGGCCTTTACAAAGCCCAGTAAGCACCATATTTTCAAAACTGTAATTGCATGATCCTGGAAACATGATAATCTACTCTACTCTACTCTCCCCCTCTACTCTGCCCCAGTCAGGCCCCACCTGGAGTATTGTGTCCAGTTCTGGGCTCCATGGTATAAAAAAGACAGGGATCTCCTGGAGAGAGTCCAGAGGAGGGCTACAAAGATGATTAAGGGCCCGGAGCATCTCCCCTATGAGGAAAGGCTGAGTGAACTGGGACTGTTCAGCCTAGAGAAAAGAAGACTAAGGGGGGACCTTCTTAATGTTTATAAATATCTGAAGTGTGGGATGCAGGGGGAAATGGCCAGCCCATTTTCAGTAGTCTGTGGAGACAGGACAAGGGACAATGGCTGCAAATTGGAGCATAGGAAGTTCCCCACAAACATGCAGAAGAACTTTTACACAGTGAGGGTGACAGAGCACTGGAATAGGCTGCCCAGGGGGTGGTGGAGTCTCCTCTGGAGATATTCAAGACCCGTCTGGACACCTATCTGTGTAATATGAGCTAGGGAGCTGCTTTGGCAGGGGGGTTGGACCCGATGATCTCTGGAGGTCCCTTCCAACCCCTATGATTCTATGATAATGAAAAAAAGGATAAACACATCATATTTGTGTTTTCAGGTTGAGCTGGAGGTACCACAGCTGTGCCACTTCGTCCTGAAGACTACGCATTGCTCCCTGAGGGAAACATTTGGTGTTGACACTGAGGGAAGGGTCATGCTGAAAAAGTCAAAGAACTCTGAAGACTTTGCAAATGCCATGTCCATGTAAGCAATATCAATTATCATCAGTACACATAGCCTTAACATGGAACAGCTTGCAATGTTACAGTCCACCTTGACTACATTTTCCAGGAATAGTGCACGTTTCACAATAACATAGTAGAATTATAAGCTGGTCCCACAGAAAAACTCTTTAGGGTTAATTTGGCACAGTTCGCGTTGCTAGTAGGGCACAGGTTTTTTTCCATCCAGAATTTTCCCCTAGAATGTTTATATCACATCAGGAAATTGTTGCAAATAGAATGTTCCTTCTTGTAAGCAAATTCTCAAATTGTTCTGTGTAGCCATTTTAAGATAATTTTTCTTTGCTGACATAGTTCAAAGAAGGTGCAATCAAAAGGCATTTGAGACTGAAGTCCAGATTTCCTATCATGATCTTTAATGACCTACACAACTTATCTATTCCTTACTTATCTGCTTTCATTACTTACTGCAACTACTCCCTCCACCCAAGTAATCTTTAGTTCTTGTAGTGCATGCTTTACTCATACACGTTCATGTTTGTTTCATGCCTCAGTTTCCACTCCATCTTGTTTAAGAGGCCATAGATCTCAAAACAACTTGGGACAGCTTTAAAATAAGTTTTACAAAACAACCAAGGTTTTATTTGAAGACCATAAATAGTAAAGAATCCTTCACATTGTTTTATAGCCTACTGCAGTGATTAATAATTACTAATTCTAAAAATTTACTTACCTCCTCTCTGGATTTATGCAATTCCAACCTACAGCCATTGCTCTTGATAGATACTTGTCTTTAGATGATGTAGTCTGGTGATATCAGAATGCCTTTGGATAGAACTTTGCTACTTTAATAGTAATACTTACTAATAGTAACAACAGTGAATAGTAAATAATTGTAAACAAAGATGAACATGCTGCTCTAGTCATATCCTTGCAGTTATTTATAACATGTTCTTCACTGGGTGACTTTAACAGGATTTCATACTAATGTTGGTGTTTTTTTGGACAGGCATGAGCTAAAATTTAGCATTCAGGATGGAACAAAAGTCAAGCTCTATCCAGAGAAGGATGAACCTCTGAATGTTCTAAATCTCAAGAGAGGGATCATCTCAGCTCTACTTGTGCCAACAGAAACAGTAGAAAACGTAAAAACAATTTCAATGGTATGTGTTTTGAAAGCATTCAATTTATTTCCTTAACAGATGGAAGAAATGTCACCTAGTAGTTACTCTTGAACATAATTTTCAAAAGACCTGGGAATTTGAATGAAAAAGGGTACCTTTCTGATAAACCTGAAAATATCTGACAGAGCAAGCAGAGATACTGATTATTTTTTCTTTCAGGACACAATATATGGAAAGTGTGACAGTGAAGTTGAATTCAAATCTAGAAAAGGAAATGTTGCAGAAGATATTTCCATTAACAGGGACCTCAAAGCCTGTGACAACTTCAGTCCCATCAGAGATTATGTCAGCCCTATTGCCATTGTAAAGGGACTAGTAAGTATCATTCTTCACTATTATATAATAATTTTCACTATGATCTAACATTCTTCACTACATCACTTAAAATGATAAACAGCTATTACAAATAATTTTTGTAAACTTAACTTTGAAAATCTTAAACATTTTTTCTACACCTTTGCATTAGATCAGACTGTGGTTTTGTTGGCAGACAACAGAGAAAAACAGATGCTGAGCAAGAAAGTCTTTGCCTTCTTTAGTGGTATTATTTTTTTAAAGAATAACATTTCATAGATGGAGTTAGTTATTTTAATTACATGATAGCCTATCAAATCACATCAACATTTTAAATTTTGTGAATCAAAATTTTTAACATCCTAATTTTATGTAAAACATGCAGACCACCAAAACCTTGATGTGCATACACAATGTGCAGGAGGAGAGGGCTGTAAATGCCCTGAAGTAAATGGTTTGACCTGTTGCTCAGCCTACCTGTTAATCCACAACGTTCAAAGGCAGTGGTTACATCAATATTGTCAGGTTTCTTCCTGATAAAATGACATCTGTGCTATTAAGTGGTTTTCCCTGATGAAAAAAAAAAGAATCATGTCATGCTAAAAACACATTATAATTTCTGCCATTTCTACAGCTTGTTGTAAAAACCTTTAAAATTTATATGAGTGAAATTAAAAAGAACATCAGCTGTTACAATTGACCTGAACTACTCTAAAAATTACAAACTGGTTTCTATGAAGCAATTCTTTGTTGTGAGCAGCAGGGAATCAATCATGAAGTAACTTACTAAGCCAAACACCTTAATAAGACCTGAGGGAAAATTTCGGTGGGATATTTTTGCCTGTGAAGAGACTCAAGACTAATGATTGATACTGGCACAATTTTGTCTTTGTGTGAGAATTATTCCAGTTATACATCTTTGTTTCAAATATGTTTTAACTGTTAATATTACAGCAAAACTTTAGCAGTCTTTAAAACTATGGGTTTCTTTCCCACGTTATTCAGTAAAATGACTGCTAAACTATTTATTTTACAGAACATCCCATTATCCAGCCTTCTGAGGAGCACCCAGTTCTGTCATTACAATATTGATGCAAAGAAAAGGCACATCAGAGATGCTGTCTGCAGTGAAAAACACCTGTTTTTGCCTTCCTCATATAAGTAGGTTGCTCACTATTTATCATTATGTTCTACCTCGACTTCATCCCCGAATGTGCATTTTGTTTTCAAGAAGGTGGGAGGTATGGCAAGATCCCTCAAAAGTACTTAAACTCAACTAAATCACTGCATTTGTCTTTGTTTGCTAGAAATCGCTATGGTGTGATGACAGAGGTCAACCAGACACTGAAGCTTGAAGATACTCCAAAGATCAATAACAGAAATTTCGATGGAGGTATAGCTGAAATTCTCAGTAATACAGATACAGGCACAAAGTATAAATACAAGATAAACACAGGAATATTCTATTTTTAAAACAGCTAATTAAAGATACAGTTGAACGGATCAAAACATTTAATATTTTTTCATTAAATTTGATCAATTTAGTGAGAAAACAGTTGGGGTTAAAATTGGAAAACCTGAAAAGTTTTAAAACACTGTAATTTCAAATAATCTTTCTATTTTCTTTTTAATTTTGGAATTATTCTTAAATATTTTTTTTAAAATTATAATTTGCTTGGAAAGTAATTTAAATCTTATAAGAAAATGGTTTAATGAATCCTTTTTAGTCAATCAAAATTTCTTACACAACCTTTAGGTTTGTCTACCAAATGTAATCAGTCCATGATTACTATGTGTTTGGTTCTGAAACACACTTCTTTGACATGTGGTTGCTATTCCAACTCATAACATGTTTCTTCTGAGATATATTCATTTAAAGTTGAAAAAGCAAACTATCCTAATATAGAAGGTGTTAATGAATCATTTAAACAAATAGGTATTATTCCACTTTTGGGAGAATTACTTTTAAATTCCACTCCATTATTCATAGAAACTGTTCAGCTGTTAATCTCGAACAGTTATCATATAAAATAATCTACAGAATTTATATTTATACTGAATATATGAAAGAAAATAAAACCAAACATAATTACTTGATAAAGACATAAAGAGCTCAATTTTTTTGTTGTTGTTTCTAGATGAACTGGAAGAGAAGGGACTTGCACTGGAAAGTACAGATGCCAAATTGCCCAAGCAGGGGGATGCTGTTCTGAAAATCCTTCAGGAACTGCAGAAACTTACAGCCTCCCAGCAGAACCAGCAGAGAGCAAGACTCTTCTACAGATTTGTTTCTGGACTTAGAAGTTTATGTAGCACCAGTCTTGGCTCTCTTGTTCCAAAGATGATGGAAACTTCAAGGTATGTTTCAACAGTTCATTGTGCAAGTACATAACATGTCAATGCCATAGCAAATCTATTCTAAAGTTGATTTGCTACAAGTAGTGTTAACTTAGAGGTTAATTAGTTGTAAAGAGTGCCCTTCAGAACAGTAAGTATTGTCAGAATTATCAAGACAGAAAAATAAAGGAGTAAAATGTGTGGATTTCACGTTTTTTCCATCAGAAATGCTCAGTTGTTCATTGGAACTTGAACATCAAATGTATGAGAACAGTATAAGGATTCAAACAGATCTGAAAGTCCTAGCCTTCTATGAACAGCTAATACTGTTTTGACCTTTCCTCCATCAGATCTTCTAAAGCTATTGGAGAAGCTGAACTATAGAGTATGACACAGCCCAATACAGGGCTTTTCTCCCTACCACTATCCCAAGCTTGTGTGCCAGACATAATCCCATGGCTATTTTATTATAGCCAAATATCTTTCATGCAGTTTTGCTCAAAGACAATGACTAATTCCAAACTCACAAGTTGGACTTCCTGAAAAGAACAAAATGTTGAAAGTGAGATGTCTGAAGACATGGGTACAACTGGTCTGACCCTGACTTCTACTCCCCACCCTTATTCTTCTGTTCTAGCTGGACTTGAGTCAATTTACAGATATTTTATGTCCTCAGTCTGTAGAGGGACTAGAGCCTCGGTCTGATAATATATGCTATATTGTAATATTTAAAGTTGTGGGAAAGTCTGCTTTGAAAAAAAAAGTGTCTGTGTAATTGTAGAATTGTTAGTACTTTATTGTTGTTCATAGCTAATCAAGTTATTAGTATAACTAGTTATTAGTATAACTAACTAAGAAACTTCTTTTTGATAAACAATTGAGTGATTTGCTTCCATTCAGACATGAGCATATTATATTAAAACACCTTTATAATCTTGTTCATTTCAAACATGCGAAATGCAGCAAGAACTGCTAACAGGGCATTAATTATTTAATTTTCCTTTCAGTTCCATCACAGTTCAGGCCCTGATTCAGTGTGGGACTCCAAACTGCTATGGTGCAGTCCTTCAAATCCTGAGAACTGGAAATGTGAACCCGCTCGTGGTAGACCTGGTCACGTATACCCTGGGACTAATGCCTTCTCCAACTCCTGAAAGAATACGGGAAATTCTTAATATGGCCCGTTATCAGCCAAGCAGAGCTTCTTTTTATGGCTTGAGTCATTCTGTTATGAAGTAAGTAATAGTAGAATATAATTGCACAAAATAACCTCAAGAAAACATTACAGTACTTTGAGTAAACCCGAAGAGTAGGCACTTTTTGATGATTCTGTTGTTATTCTCATTAATTTGCTCTTTGGGAATAAAAGAAAAATTAGACACTGGTTTCTCCTTTTGTTTCTAATGTGGTTCTCTCTTTCTTTAGGTTCTACAATGAGAAGATGATTGTGACAGAGGAAATAACAGATGTTGCAGACTTCATGGTATCACTACTTGGCTCTGATTGTTCTGGAGAAGATGAACTCACATACCTCACACTTCGGGTATTTTTATTTCCTTCTTCCCTTATGTAGGCTATTAATTTAAATTGTAGTGCATATATTACTCCTCCTGGTGGAAAAACATGTTTATCATCTTTCTGTGTTTTCATCACTGACAGGCCATTGGAAACATGGGTGCAGTAATGGAGAAAGCTAAACCCAACCTGAAATCTTTCCTGAAGACATGTATGAGAAATGAAGCTGCATCACTTTCAGTTCAGAAAGCAGCCATCCAGGCTTTCAGGAAAATGACTGTTACTGAAGAGGTAAATTGGGTCACAAGAACCAACATAAACTTTTTTCAGTTCACCTTGATTGTTCGTGGAAGTTATTGAATATGCAAAAACATTGCTATTAATTCATAGTTTTGCTATACCCCTTTTAGCTGTCTCCAGCTTTTTTAGAATTCCTGTAGCTAGTGTAGTTTACATACGTACCTTAGAAGTTTAGACTTCGGATTTAGTGGGCATCACTCCTTTGAGATGCCCTTGCATATAGATACCGTCAGCTTAAATAAGAAGTTTGGATCTGTTCCTGTTGGAATGTCTTAATTGGAGAGCTACATATTTAAAGGTGGTTTTAACTAATAATTGCTCCAGATTTAAATGGATTTAAGAAAAAAAAAGGTCCTTATTTTCTACAGGCATTTTATTGTAATTGTTATTAATAGTACAGGTTCGATTTATCTTTAAATTACAATGACATTAAAGTGCCTCTTACAGTGTGGTTGTCATTATACAGAGCAATTCAGCTCAGAATAGTGAAATAGTTTCAGTATCAAAAAGTTTATACTCTAAAAGACATTTTGTTCCAGGCAAAGCATAACGAGTCTCAAAGCCTGCAGACACCTGGAGATCATGTCTTCAGATTCAGTTTCACTTAATTAATTATTATCTATATTTCAACTATGTTTACTGACTTCTATCATTTTCTTTTCCTAAATTGAATTATATTTTTCCAAACTTTAAGAATTTGTCTGTAGACCAGAAGACTTCTGAGTCCCAACAGTCAAAACCCAATATTCTAAATAAAGAAGTAACGTGCCAGATATAGTATAAGAAATCTGTTTTAATAAAGCTGTAATCTCTATGACATTTGCTATCAAAAGAAACTATCATAATAGTTTAAATGAAACATTTTTTGTCAGTTACAGAAATAAGGCATAGAAATAGTTATGCTGTCCTGAAAAAATTACATTCTGGAAATTATTTCACCCTATATAATCCCAGAATAGTTTAGCAATATCATCTACTGGACAGCTCATCAGTGCAAACCTTTCTCTATTTATATAGGACCGTTCAGCACTTCTGAAAGCGTTCCAAGAAGGGGAGGCACCTACAGACAAACGTCTAGCAGCCTATCTCATACTCATGAAAAATCCTTCCCCAAGTGATCTGGCAAAGATTTTGAGAGTCCTCACAAAGGAAAAGAATGAGCAAGTGAAAAGCTTTGTTGCCTCACACATTGCCAACATCCTAGAGTCTGAAGAAGTGGGCATTGAAGAGTAAGTAAAACTTAGTTATATACTGATCTTCTCAGAAGAACAAAGTTCTAACCATAATTGAAGTGGTAGTGATTTATCAGAACATTTTTGCTTAGTTTTTTGTTTGCTTGTTAGTTTTCTTTGAACAAGCACCTCATCTCAGTAAATCTATCCTTTTATCAGAACAGTGGAAACTGTTTCCCTTACATCTTATTTTTACTGTAAATATGTGCAGAAAACTAGCCATTTACAATGACCTCAGTTGTATCAATGTCTGCAAGTGACACAACAAATCCCTCAACTAGGACTAAATGGGGTTTTGGAATTTATATTAATAATATTTTCATTGCTATCCTCTTTCCTAGTCTAAAAAGCCAAGTTGAAGAGGCTCTGAAAGGAAACCAGATTCCAACAGCCAAAGATTTCAGAAAATTCTCACAAAATTATCAGATTTCCAAAAGAGTTTCTGTACCTGGAGTTGATCCCATCTCTGCCAAAGTAGAGGGGAATGTGGTATTTGATCCAAACAGCTACATTCCTAAAGAGACCATGCTAAAAACCACCCTGAATCTGTATGGATTTGGCCCAAGCGATATCATTGAGGTACAACAATTATTAAAAACTTTTCGCAGTATTCATGTTTTCTTTCTCATTCCTGTTTGTTTCTAACAACTTTCTCTGAATAATGTATTGTTTTTACAAGCTTTGGGATTGTAAAAAATCTAAAGATCGCCATGCTTACAAGGGGACTTTCATTTGATCTCAGTGGGCTTTACAGCAAGCCATCCATTAGGTGATGTCACTGGCCACTGGATGGATGACCCTGTTGGAGTTATTAAAGGTCCCTGCTTGGGTAAAATGAACCCATCTGTAACAAATTGACTTCATGCTAATGAATCATTACTGGCACAGTAAAGTACTCATATTGGATTTTAAGTGTGTAGGGGTATTATCAGACCTCACTGTAGAGATAAAATTAGCTGTAAGACCTAGTATTCTGTATCTTCCCTTAAGATTCATAGACTTATATACTAAAAGGATACTTTTTAAATGCATTGTGTGTTCCCCAGAAAGCCTGTTTGTTGTAAAGCTCCAAAGAAGTGGAAAAACTATCTCAGTTATTGCATCGTCTGCTTCATTTCAGCTTGGCTTGGATGGAAAGGGGTTTGAACCAACAGTGGAAGCTTTGTTCGGAGAGAAGGGATTTTTCCCAGACACCACAAGCAAGGCCTTGTACTGGGTTGATGGCAGAGTACCTGAGCAGGTTTCAAAGGCACTTTTTGACTACTTTGGCTACTCCCAGGATGGCAAACAGGATCAGGTACAGCTAGAAAATATTCACAGCACAGCATGGTCTTTACTCAATAATTACAGCACTTCCCTCTCTTTCCTCTTAATTATATATAAACCATCTCTTCTAGTAGGCTAAAAGAGAAATCCTTAATGCTATTTAACTTTTTTTTTCTTAATTATATGTGGGAGGAACCTTTGGAAGCAAATCTGTAAGGGGTGCATGTGCAGATTAGCTAACATTCATTAAAGTAACTGTTTAGATATCCAATCTTGCCAATTTCTCATAAATCTGTTTTACTACTGACTACATTTTCAGGATTTCATGAAAGGAGTAATACTTAACCTTGAAAAACTGATAAAGGAATTGAGCAGCAAGGAAGCTCCTGAAGGAAGAGCATATCTGAGAATCCTAGGAGAAGAACTTGGGTACATGAAACTCAATGATTTCAAATTGCTGGGAAGCCTGATGTTAAAGAGTGTTAAAACTCTTCAGACTATTCCTGAAATGGTATGTTCCATTCCATGATCAATTTTTAAAGTACAAAGTGTACTTATTCAACAGTGTAGATTTTTTAGTGTTAATTTCCTTGTTTGGTTCACAGGTTGCACAAGCCATCTCAAAAGGTATTGACAGGGATTTATTTGTCCACTACATGTTCATGGACAATGAGTTTGAGCTCCCAACTGGAGCAGGTTTGCAACTGAAGTTTGCCTTATCTGGCATAGCAACACCTGGAGCCAAAGTCGCCATGAAGCTTCACCAAAAAAGTGTAAGTCTTTGTTTTGTTCTCCTGCTAATAATCTACAGTCTCATTTAGGGATAAAACTGTAGCACCAGAAGAGTTTTAAAGACTGCAAAATACCCTTGAAATAAAAAAATAAAAACAACCCCAACCCTTACTTATTAGGTCTTCAGTTAAATTGTGGATCACATTTACATTATATAAAAAGTAATGCATATAATAAATTAAGCATGAGACATAATAAAATTTGTGAATTAAAGGTATTTTAATCACCCTTTCAAAAATAATCCTTTAAATCTTTCTATTTCTCTCTCCCTCCTCCACAATGAGAATATTACAAGAGCTACAGCACATGAATTTTCTGCTCAAACCAGTTAATAAAAAAAATTTTTATGTAGCAAATTCAAAGTGAAAATATTAATTAATTAAAAGAAACATTGAAAATTGATTTAAAATTTTTTATCTGAAAAGAAACTTTTAAAAACTAAAATAATAAAAAAGAGCATGTGACACAAATTTAATTATCCAGTTAAAATACAAAAGAAATATTTCCATTCTTTTTTCCAGATTAAAGAAATATGTTTTCTCTAATTTAGTTGATATTTTATAAAAATGTCTAAAGAGTTTCAGTTCACCTAAACTTTTAATTTTCCACTAAATACAACATTAAAGTAAAAATAAAAAGATATGTCCTCAAATTTAGCACTGGTTGCCTTTTATTTACCTTTGGGTACTTTTCCAGAATTTGGCATTCTGTCCCTTCTTTCTCTAATGGCCAAAACAAAAGCTTGAAAATAAGCTGGTTTAAAGAAATTAAAATCTTGGATCCATTTCTTTTTTTGTCAAATAGTTTACTCATTGTTTTTGAAAATTGCTCTTCTTTTTTTAAATGGAAAACTGGCTCTTGTCTTCAGATTTACAAACACATACATGTAGCTCCGTGTACAAAATCTTTCTGAAGCATAACTATTTTTCCATTATGTGGGTAAAGTTCTCTGGTCTTATCATCTTGCTGTATTTCACAGAATCATAGAATCATTAAGGCTGGAAAAGACCTCCAAGACCATCTAGTTCAGTTACTACTTATGTGGTCCCTATGCTTTTGTGACTTGGGAATCAAAGTTTTTGAACAGGAAAATAAAATATATAACACCTATCTCTAGATTATCAAGAATATTACATTTGTCTTCTAAAACCAGTAAGATGTGTATTGGTCTAATAAAGACACTGTTTTGTTTTTATTGAATAGATGCAAGCAGAACTCGTTGCTAAACCCTCAGTAGCAATTGAGTTTGTAACACACCTGGGAATAAACATGCCTCAATTTGCCAGAAGCGGTGTGGAGATGAATTCTAATATATTCCACGAGTCTGGAATTGAAGCACATGTTAGTGTGAAAGCTGGGCAGCTGAAATTCAGCATTCCTGCTCCGAAAACTCCAACAAAGATCCTCAGTATCAGGTAATGAGAACTGAATAAAAACTTTCAAGGCTCTTCCTGTTTCTTCTTGGTTCTCATTGTGAAAGAATTGTGAAGCTAGGACAGGCCTCGAGAAGTTTTCAGTTCAGAAAAATCCTAGACACTGTAAAACTGGGATAACTTCATTTGTAAAAGAAGCAAATAGTCCAGATAAGTGGCAGTTGGGAGTCAAGGCTTACAAATTCTTTAATTTGTGACTGTTTTCTGAAATTTTCAACAAGACTCTTACTATTTCTCCTTTTTGTTTTCTTTCACATAACACTATTATAATAGAAATGTCGATTTTTAGATTTAATTTAATCAAACCACTTAAATCAGTTTTAGAGAGGGTAGATATCTCAATAAACAGAATTATAATTATCAATAATAATACTTGTAATAATAAACCACTTGATCATTTAAACACCAAATGTTATTTCATGAGGCCCCTGCCTTAATAAGTTACTTTTTTATTCAGAAAATAACCTTGTTAACAGGACAATGTCTGAACATCTGTCCTGGGAATAAATGGCTCGCTTTTCTGTTCCAGCAATACACTACATTTGGTGTCTCCAGCCAAAACTGAAGAGATTCCACCTCTGATTGAGGACAGAGAATCCAGGACGTCTTGCAAGCCTTTCATTGCTGGTCTCAATTTCTGCACCAAATTGCTGTACTCTAATGCCAGCTCCACAGAGTCAGCTCCATATTATCCCTTGACTGGAGAATCTAGGTAAGACATATCAGATTTATCTATGTTTAGTTTGTGTTAACTAACCTTCTCTCTTAAGGCTTAGTATCTACACTACCCTTTCACATAAAGCTTACCTTTAAAAATCTTTGAAAACAGACTAGCAGGAGCAGCTCAGAAAGAGGGCTATAAAGAATTGCATGATTTCTCCCATCTGTGGTCGTGGACAAAATACTTATTTACAAGACATTCGTTTTCTCCTCCTTTAGCTTTGAAGTTGAAATAGTGTCTACTGGTGAAGTGAAGGAATATTCTGCAAGTGCAAACTATGACCTGCAGAGAGAGGGAAATGACCTGATAGACACCTTAAAATTTGCTGTCCAGGCAGAAGGTAAGAGTCTGAAGAATCAGTACAGTTTAGCTCAGTTTTGAACTGTGTCATTTAATGGGAGAAAGATTTGTATGAACAATTCACAATAGAATTGTTTACAGTATAAAGCAGAATACCATTTTCCCAACCAAGCAGGCCAGCACTTTAACTCGCATTTTGTGTGACATGTGCAATCCCAAGTGCAGGATTTTCATGATCAGAGGATGGTTCCCCATGATTTAAATAAAAGTCCAATGTTGGTGAATGGAAGCAAGGAAGAGAAGTTAAGATGTTCTATATAAGCAAGAGAAAAACACTGTTTCTGATGACATATGGTAGTAAACCATACAAATTTAGAAGAACTGTAAACACAGCAAGTTTTTCAAAGGGAGAATGTATGGGATGACAAGTTGAAGTAACAATAGTAGTAACAGGATTAGTGGATCAGCACATGGTGGGTTTAGAAGATGAGGGGAAAAAAAGATAACCCAGTTTGTGATGCAGTCTCATTAAATGTTGCATTGTATCTTCAGAATGAAATAACTTTCAGCTGATCCTTTTTCATCGTCCTTTTCAAAAACAGGTTCCATAGAGGCAAATGACTGAAGTACATTGTATTTTCCAGGTGTAAAGCAGCATGAGGCCACATTGACCTTCAAGTACAACAGAGACAGAAGGATTTTGACCAGTGATGTCAAAATTCCAGATGTTGATGTTGACTTTGGTACAAACTTCAGAATTACTGATGAATCCATTCCTGGGAAGAAAGCATATACCTTTGTCTTAGACTTTAACAACAAGAAAATTTCTGAAGTTACTCTTACTGGCCAAATAAGGTAACTCAGGAAACCATTTAGACTTTTATGGAACTTTTGAATACTATAGCTAAAAGTTTTACTGAAGGCAGAAAATTTTGGGAAATTTTATCCCTTTTTGGAGCAATTGCTTTATATAGAGAGACATATAAACATGTCATTCAAACCCTCTTTAAAAAAAACCTTGAGGTATTTTATTTGCAATCCATCACATATACACCAAATAAATACATCTAATACACCATCTGATCTTTCCTACTATATGTATATATATATATTTATAATTTGTGTTGCTAGTTCCTTGAGCTAGTTCTTCTGTGTTTGCACACACGACTACAAGAATGACATTGTGCTAGTGTTATTGCAGGTGTGATAATCCAAGGATATAAACAAGGCAAGGTTTGTTCAGAGAGGTATTATCTTTTACTGGATATGTTCAGCTCTAAAAAAAAGTTATTACATCTCCCCATGAAGAAATCTAATGGCACTCAATAAACAACAAAACCAAAAATAACAGAGCTTCCTGTAAAAATTCCCACGCTTCATGATGAGAATATTTCCGGGAACATCTACAGGGGAGCTAACAAAAATGTTCAGCCTGCCAGGGTTTCTAAAATTGTCTGCCTCACAAGCCCATGGTGAAATGAGCTGATCACATTCTTTAATAAACCTCAATCTTCCATGGAATTCTGTGATCTTGATGGTGCCCTGGGGAGTCTTTGTCTTTGCTGTTCATGCAGAATTGCCTCTGATATCAGTGGGAGCTTTGGACAGATGTCAGGGACCTCAATTCCCTTTCATTTGCACTAGCATAACATTAGAAGTTTGCTCAAGTCAACAAAGTTAGAGAAATATAAAATAAATGTGAATACAGGAAAATTAAGCCCAGTGGCATAATATATTTTGCCAAGTGTTTTGTTTCTGTGTGATTCATGTCCATGGTCTGTATACTTTAATAGAGAATTCAGCTTGATTAAGGAGTTCAGAATTTGGTTCAGGTAGAACTTCACAGGTACATATTTCCATTTCAGTATTATGGCACTGCTATGGAATTACTGTGTGGATCTGCACAGTAGCATTATAATAGTTTACAAGTTTTCCCAGAGTAACTTGCAGAAGCCAAAAACATTCATTGAATTGGAACAGAGCCTACAAGTTTGGTTCAATCTATTTATTTATAACACCCGTTATGCTTTTACTATAGATGTAAATGCTGAAATTGCTCCTGAAACAGGTGGAAAATTAGAGACAAATGTTTCATATTCCCACTTACATTTTGCTTTCACAGATATGCTGGAATGGAAGAGGCAATGATCAGAGGCAGCATTTCTATTCCACGCCTGCAAACTGAACTTAGAACTGAAGCACTGGTTAATTATTCACCATCCAAAGGATATCTTCAGCTGAGCTCAGCTGCATCAACTCACGGAAACTCAATTTCAGAAAGAGTTCTTTTCAGATATGGTAGGGGCAAAAACATGATCCACATGTACAACCTATAAATTTAAATGCCTTGTGACATTACTTATTGCATATACCTAAATAGAAAAAAAGGAGAATATTCCTAATTCTATCCTTTTCTTTTAAATTAATGATTTTCAGATTCTGAGAAAGTTGAGCTTGAGTGGAATTCAGGCGCCAGTGCTGCTGTGAAAAAAATATCTTCTGGCTTCCCAGTTGACTTTTCAGACTACCCAAAAACTTTAGAGAAGCATGCCAATGACCTGCTGGATCGGAAAGTGGCTCATACAGATATGACACTGCGACATATTGTGTCGCAGTTTATTGTGGTATGTTTCAACTTACAGTAGTTATTGACCACATAGGCTTGATGAATCTTACCTCCCCCATAGAAGCCAAAATGGAAACTACTTTTAAAAACACTCATGAGATTGAATAAGATGTATGTTTCTAACTTTGATGGGGCCAGTCACTTTATCATATGCCTGGGGCTTAGTATATGGATAGTTACAAAGGCTTTCAAATAACTTACTGGCAAGTCTTAAAACTTGTTAGTTACTTTGCAGAACTTCTCTCCTCATTGCAGGCAACCAACACCTGGCTGCAAAAGGCATCAAAAGACGTCCCGTATGCCCAGAGTCTGCACGAAAAACTGAGTGGACTTCAGGAACTGAACATTCAGAAAATTAACCTGCCTGTTATCACCATTCCTGAAGAACTTTTCCTGAAAAGGTAGGGAGACAAATAGGATCATCACACAGGAAACTGAAAATAGATATTTGTGAATATTTTGTATTATTTTAATTTACTTTGCTTTATAAAACAGCATGGAATTGCTGTGAACTTTAGCATAAAACTGCAATCAGAAAAAAGACTTTTAAGACTAAATAGAGGAAACGATGCATGTCTTGGATTCTATAGCAGTCACTCCTGCAGTATATTAATATAACCTGAAGTATTGTGTTATATAGTAATGAGAATCGAACAAAAGATACAGTGTTGGGCAATCTTTACTTTGAGCCACAGAACTAATGAAGCCAGGTTTCCCCTAGATTTGTGTCTTGCACCCCTTATGTCTTTGGCTATAATCCTGATATCTCTACATTTTCCCACGCAGTCCTACTGAACAGTTCTTCCCATTCCCTTACACATACTGGTTGACCTCTACCAATGTAGAGGTCCCGTGTCTAGTCTCCTTGTTTTTCACAGGACTTGCATGTATATAATTACCCTTGAGGATTTTACTCTTCTGTGGAATTTGACAGAAATCATCCAATTGGCAGAAAGAGAGACTGGAAAGCAGATAAATAGCATATTTCTTCCATTTATTGGAAATTAGACTTAAAGTCAGACAGAGTGGATCTAGACTTTAAAATACTCATGCACCTGCCTGGGTTTGCTCTCATTATTGTTCCTAGCACATACCATTCTTGCTAATTAATGTTCATATCATATTGTTGCTCTGCCTATGCATAAGGATCCAAGGAATTGTGTTACTTGGCAGTTTCTTCAGAATACATCCACAGCTACCACTGTAATAAATAGAAACAGACCTGTACAGTTCCCTCAGGACCTAGGGAAATACTGATAGCTGAAATAAATGTAAAGGATAACAGAAGCAAGTGTAGGATTGGATTGGAAAAAACAGATGGAGAACAGGCTTACATTTTATCTCTCTTAGCACTGTTTTTCCATGAGCTTTCTCTCACTGTGTTAATATGAAACTGTATGTTAATGACACACATCGCTGTTGCTTCCTTTGTGTTCCTATGCAAAGTATAAGCAACGAAAAAACAGTGTTTCCTCCTTTGTTTTTATCAGCAGTGCACATTAGAATACTGCTACTACTACTACTACTAGGAATTTCTACTGGTCTGTGATGTTACTTTTTAAACCATTTGATGTAAAGGAGCAGTTTTTAAAAATGTTTCCTTAATTTTCATCTTAAGATGCAGGTCTAAGTGTTAAAAGAAGATTTTGTAATATAAAATACCACTTGGGCAGACAGGAAAAGCATCTTTGCCAGCTTATTGTTCATGCACAAATTAAGGCAGAGTTTCCTTCTGTTTTGCTTTTTCGTAATTACACTTTTCCCCCACAAAACTTTCAGCTGACAATCTATCTTTTTGCCAGTCATAGCTTCTGGTCAAATGGCTAGACTTTGTTTTTATTCAGAATAAAGTAAATGCTGAATATTTGGATGAAACTTTTGAAATCCTTATAATCAGAAAAAAAAATTCTTGATAATTTAGGTTCTTGTAACTTCTAATGCTAACGAGAATTTTTTGTGCATTTATATAAGAATATATCACTTTTTAAAAGAAGAATATAATCACCTTTTCAGGTGCTCAGCATGACACTTTGAACAAGTGGGTTTAGAGGAAATATTTTTCCTATTTGTCAGCTGTTTTCATTCAAATTCCTTCCTTTTGAGAATCCTTTTTATGCCGTTACATCTTTTGTGAATGTTTATAAAGCAGATTCGGATACTCAGAATAGAAAATCAAATGCAAAATTTGTAACCGTTGTGTATTTTGTCCCCTGAACAACAATAATGCAAGGTCTTACAGAAAGAATGTGTTTCTATACTACTTCACCTATCAATCTCCTTTTCGGTAAATTCTGATAGACAAGTGCTTCAAAAATGCTGGTAACAGTAGATGATCATTATATTTATCTCTAAACCTGAAGTCAAGATATATAAGGTTGTAAGTATGTAAGTAAGCTCAGTGTCCTGGGAATAGTAGGAATCATGGAAATGTCTGTATATGTATCATGGGCTTACAGGTTTTAATAACGTTATTTTTATTTTCCAGTGACGGCCGGATCAGATACAGATTGAATAAGGACAGTTTTCTAATTAATATCCCATTGCCATTTGGTGGAAGATCATCCTATGACATAAGGGTGCCACAAACTGTTAAAACACCTCCTCTGGTAATGGAGTCAATGGGAATAAGTGTAGCATCCCGGGAATTCAGAATCCCAACATTTACTGTTCCGGAATCCTATCCAGTTCATGTGCCTTTATTTGGTGCTTTAGAGCTCTCTGCTAATGTGTACAGCAACTATTACAACTGGTCAGCAGCGTACAGTTTGGCTAATACCACCACAGAGAAAGCATCCAGCATAAGAACTACTTACGCCACGAACGCTGATTCCATTTTTGAGCTACTTTCTTACAGTGTGAAAGGTAAGAACGTGAGCTTTTCCTGCAATGTTGGCAAAACTATTTAAATTACTTTATTACCCATGCATTAATTCTCCTGTTGCTTATTTAAAGAAAGGTGTTATGTAATCTTAAAATTACTTTCCCTTTGTTTTTTAAAGATATTATGTGAATCTATTTATCGAGGCACTGAAGGTGAAGTCAGTTTATTTCCATAAAGACTTTTAAGGTCCATATTTTCCCAGATATTTCCTACTGAAGAAAAAGTCTTTCAAAACTGAAGTCTTGATTCTACAAACATTTGTGTATCTGAAAAATCAAGTGTTTTCAAAATCCAGTGTGCGGGTGTATGTGTAGGTGTGACCACAGTCAAGAAACATAAAAGCTTAGTGGCAGCAGACAAAGTCTTAAAGAAAAAGAAGTTACAAATTACACCTTTATTTTTTGTCTGCTTTCCTATTTCAGGTTCTGGAGAAGCATCCTATAACAGAAATGGATTCACTGGTGCATATGAAAATCATCTGAAGCACAGACTCTTAACATCAGGCTTTAAAGTGGCCAGGACAAAGAATTATGAACCTAATCCAGTTGTAAATTACACCATATCACTTACAGCATCAAGTACTCTGGGTCCTCAGCTTTCATTTTCTGGTGATATTGTTTCTGAAAAGACACATAATGTGAATGTCAACAATGTTAGGATGGAAGGACAGCTGGAAGTGGCTTCCGTCTTTGCAAGAAGCATTTACACTCTTTCAAGCTCATACAATGAAAAGAGAAGGGTTTTAGAAGGAAAATCAAATCTGAAGTTGGATTCTTCTTACCTCCAGGCTACCAATCAGATATCTGGCAGATACAGTGATGACGTATTTTCCATTACCTCAGTTTCTGATGTACAAAGTGGACTACTAAAGAACACAGCTTCACTGAAGTATGAAAACAGCCAGCTGAAAATGACATCTGAAACGAACGGGAGGTACCGACAGATTGCAGGTGTCAACAAGCTTGAAGTAATTTTGTCAAAGAAGATGGCAGCACTTCGATCTGAGTACCAAGCCACTTACAAGCAAATCCAGTATTATGCCTTGTTTGCAGGTTCCCTCAATTCCCAGGATCTTGTTTTCAACACCGATATCTCTTTGACTGATCAGAGGAATCGAGCTGCACATAAGTCATCGCTCAATGTAAATCAGTATGGTCTAGCCAGCAGCGCAACCACCAATGTGCAGTTTAGTCCACTGACAATGCAGAGTGAAATGAATGCCAAACTTGATACTGCTGGAGGCTCCATGTCACTGTCCTCTTCTGGGCGCTACGGTAAAAACAACGCAAAAGTCAATCTAGGTGGAAGAGTGAGCCTAACAGAAGTAACACTGGGAAGTGAATATCAGAGTACAGTTCTGGGTATGGACAACAAACATGTTTTGAACTTCAGAGTTAATAGAGAAGGGCTCAAGTTTTCAAATAATTTGCAAGGATCATTCAAAGAGATTAAGCTGGAGTACACAAATGACTTGAATATTCCTGGTTTATCCTTAACATTTTCTTCCAAGTTAGACAACAGCTTCAGCTCTGACAAGTTCCACAAGCATGTTTTTGACCTACAACTTCAGCCTACCTCGCTTACCGCTAAACTAAACAATAATGTTAAATATACTAAAGCAGAAGTTTCCAACAAAGCAGAACTGCTTCTTGAGCTTCTGAAGCTGAATTTCGGTGGCAATATCAGAGGAGCCTATGGTGCAGATGAAATAAGGCATACCTACACCATCACCTACGCTGACCTA
Source organism: Gallinula chloropus (assembly GCF_964237585.1). Classification (NCBI taxonomy): domain Eukaryota; kingdom Metazoa; phylum Chordata; class Aves; order Gruiformes; family Rallidae; genus Gallinula; species Gallinula chloropus. The sequence goes on along the minus strand of NC_140087.1, from coordinate 113,341,635 downwards.
GCTGCAAACTTTAAAACAGATACCATCGCAAATGTTCAAGGTGCAGCAGTGAGTCACAGAGTTAATTTGAATGTGGCAGGACTTGCTTCCTCAGTTATGATGAACACAAACTGTGATTCCAAATCTCTCCGTTTCAGCAATGTTGTGCGTTCCACCATGGCTCCATTTACTATCACTGCTGACGTACATACCAATGGTAATGGAAAGCTGATCGCTATGGGTGAACACACAGGAGACCTTTACAGCAAATTCCTCTTTAAAGCAGAGCCTCTTGCTTTCACTTTCTCCCATGATTACAGAGGATCCACCAGTCACAGCTTGAAGTCTAGAGGAAGATACACTACCCTGCTTGATAACAAAGTTCACATGCTTTTTACTCCATCAGAGCAGTCAAGTGCTTGGAAATTGAAAAGCCAGCTAAATAATAATGTCTATTCCCAGGATCTCAGCGCTTACAATGATGCAGAAAAGACTGGTGTGGAACTTAGTGGAAGAGCTTTAGCAGATCTCTCTGTAATTGATACATCCGTCATACTGCCATTCACAGCTGAAGAAATTAATTTCATTGATGTATTTGGCCTCAGGGGCAGTGTGTCAGAGCCTCAAGAATTCAGCATCTCTGGGTCTGTGAAGTACGACAAAAATAAAGATATGCACATTATTAACCTACCATTCTTGGAACATCTGCCAGTTTACTTTGAACAAATCAGAGGCACCATTCTATCCACGCTGCAGGCCATACAAAGTTACCTGAAGAACATTAACATAGAACAACATATGAGAAAATACAAGGCAACTTTGGATAAACTCCCACAGCACATTAATGATTACATGGACAAATTAGATATGAAAGGCAGAGTTAGCAGCATGAAAAATAATTTGGTTGCATTCACAAAGGACTACAAAATAACATCTGATGATCTCCAAATTATGCTGGAAAAAGTCATGAACAATTTTGAAGAAATACTCTTTCAGCTGCAGGTCTATCTGATGAAAATTGAGCAATACATCAAAGATCAGTATGAGCAGTATGACATTAAAGGACTTATTGCACAGCTTCTTGACCAAATAGTTGAAGCAATGACAGCTCTAGATAATAAATATAAGATAAGAATCACTGTAGTTGACACCATTCAAAATATGCAATTTTTTTTTCGCCAGTATTCTAGCAAAATTGGAAGCAGCACTTTGGCTTGGATTAAAAATGTAGATGATGAGTACAAGATTACATCCAGGATACAGGAAAACCTAGAACAACTCAAAATTCAGATTCAAAATATTGATGTTAGACACATTGCAGAAAATTTGAAACAGCAGATTAAAATGTTTGATGTTAAAGAAGTTTTGGAAAAATTAAAGCTTTCATTACCAATTGAAAAAATTAATGAAGTTCTTGGACACATCAAAGATTTTATTCTAAATTGGATGGAAGAGTATGAAGTGTCTGAGAAGATCAGCGCTTTCCGAGGTCACATGCAGAAACTGATTGTAAAATATGAAATTGATAAACAGGCATATTTTTTAATGGACAGATTGGTAGAACTGCTTAACCAGTACAGAATAAAAGAAACTGTCCAGAAACTGACCATCTACCTGAAAAACATTGATGTTAAGTCATGCTTTGATAAAGCTGTTGCTTTTATTGATGATGCTGTCAAGAAAGTGCAAACCTTTGATTATGAAATGATGATAAAGGAAATCAACAAGTTCCTTGACATGGTTATTAAAAAGCTCAAGTCTTTTGACTATAACCAGTTTGTTGATGACACTAATAACAAAATTCGAGAAGTGACCCAGAAAATAAATCAGGAACTCAGAAATCTAGAACTGCCACAGAAAGCAGAAGCACTGAAACAGTATCTGAAAGATTTTAGAGCTGTGATTTCAGAATACATGGAACAGCTAAGAGACACCAAGCTTGCTGCTATAATTAACTGGTTCAAGGATCTCATCAACTCAACAACATTTGCTAATCTGAAAGCCAAGGTCAATGAACATCTGGAAGACCTGCGAGAGAGGATTTCTGAAATGGATATTTCACAGGAATTCCAGTGGTATCTTCAGAAGATAAGCCAGTTCTACAATTCTGTTGTCACATACATCTCTGACCAGTGGAACATACTTTTTAAGAAAATCGTTGCTATGGCTGAAGAGTATGATGTAAAAAATTGGGCTGAAAATTTAAACCAGTTTGTTGAAAAAGGATTTAAAGTCCCTGAAATCACAACTGCTATATTCACTATACCTGCCTTTGAGGTTAGTCTCCAAAGTCTCCGGGAGGCAACATTTCGAACACCAGATTTCATAGTTCCACTGACTGATCTGCATATCCCCTCCTATGAGGTAAATGTTAAGAGATTAAAGGACGTGAAAATTCCAGTGAAATTTACCACCCCAGAATTTACAGTTCTAAACACCTTTAAAGTTCCTTCCTATACAATTGATTTGAATAAGATTAAACTTCAGATTGTGAGAACAATAGACAAACTTGTGTCTGGTGAATTTCAGTTGCCAGCAATTGATTTGTATTTTAAAGATCTAAAGATGAGAGATATGCCTTTTTCTGACATTTCTTTCCCAGAGATACAAATGCCTCAGTTTCAAATACCACAGTTATTGGTTCCAAAGCTAAATCTAAATGAGCTCCAGATTCCTAACATGAAGATACCAGATTTCCAGCTTCCACGTATCCCACATACTGTGACTGTCCCTACTTTTGGCAAATTGTCTGGCACTTTCAGAATCACCTCTCCATTCTTTACACTGTCTGCACAAGCTGAGGTTCATAATACTACAACATCTGCTAACAGCCCTGAATTTGTGACCTCTCTTTCAGCTCAAACAACATCCAAAATAGACTACTTGGTTTTTAGGGTTATTGCAGATTCACGTCTCTTGGCACCTGAGATGAAGCAGCTGAACCTTAAAAATTCCATGAAGGTCAATCACAGATTCTTTAAAGTTGATCACACCAATGAAGTGATATTTTTAGGGACTTCGGTGGAAGGTGAAGCTGAAACCAGAGCTAACTTACATACAACGAAAAATTCCATAGAACTACAGAATAATTTAATGGTCAAGCTGCAAAGAAAAATTTGGATGCAGAGTGGAACGGCATATTCCCACAGACTGAATATTCCACAAGTTGATTTCTCCAGCCAGGCTGATCTGGTCAATAATATGACAACAGAGGTAGAAGCGGGACACGTGTCATTTACCTCGACTGGTAAAGGAAACTGGAAATGGGCTTCTCCTAATTTCTCAGATGAAGGCACTCATGATTCACATGTCACTTTCAGGGTTGAGGGCCCCATCATTACATTTTCTGCCAACAACAGATTAAATGATAGGTATCTGAAAGTCAACCAAGCTATGAGATGTGAATGTGGTTTCCTAAATTATGCAACAATTCAGATTCAGTCTGAAATTGAGTCACAGCGTGTGGGACGTAGTGTTCTGAATGTCAAAGGCACAGCACAGCTTGGAGGAATGAAAGTAGAATTAACAGGCTCTCACAACGCTCGGCTCAATGGACGGATTACTGGAACTGTAAATAACGAGGTTTCCTTCTTGGCACAGCCTTTTGAAATTCGTCTGTTAACAAACAATGATGGAAATGTGAAAATCAGCTTCCCAATGAAACTGACTGGCAAAATTGACTTCTTGAACAACTATGGTTTTGCACTCAGTTCCTCTGTTCAGCAGGTCAACTGGCAAGCTACTGGCAGGTTCAATCAATACAGATATTCCCATAACATGTCTGCTGGCAACAATGATGACAGAATTGAAGCTCGTGTAGAAATGAACGGAGATGCCAACCTGGACTTCCTAAATACTCCTTTATCGGTTCCTCAGCTTCAGGTTCCCTACACTGGAATCACAACTCCTCAGCTAAAAGATTATTCACTGTGGGAACAGACAGGCCTGAAGGAATTACTGAAGACAACAAGACAATCCTTTGATTTAAATTTGAATGCTCGGTATGAGAAAAACAGAGACATGCATGTAATACCACTTCCTTTAGCAACAGTGCATGAAACACTTAACAAATACATCATTGTCTTCAACAAATATTTTGAGAAAGGAAGAAACACTGCTTTAGATTTTCTCACTAAATCATATAATGAAGCCAAAAGTAAATTTGACAAATACAAAATACAGACATCACTGAACAAACTACCACGAACCTTCAGGATTCCAGGGTACACCATTCCGATTCTGAATATTGAGGTTTCTCCTTTTACTGCTGAGATGCCAGCCTTTGGTTATGTGCTCCCAAAAGAAATCAGTACAACAGGATTCACAGTCCCACTTATTGGTTTTTCAGTACCATCTTACACACTAGTCTTACCTTCTCTGGAGCTCCCAGTCCTTCATGTGCCACAGGATCTACGCACTCTAAAGCTTCCTAGATTTAGAATCAACAGCCCATCAAACCACATCTTAATTCCTGCCATGGGAAACATTACTTACGACTTCTCTTTTAAATCCAGTGTGATCACTTTAACTGCAAATGCTGGGCTGTTCAATCAGTCAGATATTGCTGGGCACCTCAGTGTCTCATCCTCTTCTATCATTGATGCACTGCAATTTAAACTGGATGGTTCAACAAGTTTGACAAGAAAAAGAGGGTTGAAGCTGGCCACAGCATTGTCCCTGAGCAATAACAAATTTCTAGGAGGAAATCATGACAGCACTATTAGTCTCACAAAGAGAAACATGGAAGCTTCAGTGGCAACAAATGCAGAAATCAACACACCAGTTTTGAAAATTAATTTCAGCCAAGAACTTTCTGGAAATACTAAGTCTAAACCCACTCTTTCCTCAGGGCTAAAATTAATGTATGATTTTAATATTCCTAAACATGCCATCAGTGCTAAGGGAGGACTTGCTCACAAATTTGCTTTGGAGAGCCTTACATCTTACACATCAGTAGAAACTTCTACAGTTGGGGACATTGATGGAGTATTTTACACTGCATTTTCTGGAAGTCTAGACCATGAGGCAAACACCTATCTGAATGCTAATGGAGCTCGGTCATCTCTCAAGCTTGAGGCCCACTCCCAATTAGATGGCTACTGGAATAGTGAAATGAAAGAAGTACTTGCAGTTGAAGCATCTACCCGCCGGGTTTATGCAGTCTGGGAGCACAATGGGAAGAACTATGGAAGATATACACCTCTTTTCACAACAAAGGGGTCTCAGAGATGCAAAGCAACCTTAGAGCTGGCTCCTTGGGTTCTATCAACAGAACTTCAGATTGAAGCCACTCAACCAAATTCCTTCCTGGACACAGCCTCAGTTAATCAAGTTGTTGTAGTGAAAATCAGTCCTGCAAACCAGAAAGTTGGCTGGAAGGGTGAAGGCCAAATTCAGTCATTGTCTCTCAGTCACGATATGCAGTTATCAAATGAAAAATCAAAGGCAAAATTTGATATTTCTGGATCTTTTGAAGGGTACATGGACTTCCTCAAAAACATAAAATGTCCCATTTCTGAGAAGAGTATATGGGATATCTTGAAGCTGGATGTCACTACCACTGCTGACAGAAAACAATATCTGAATGGTTCAGTATCCCTCATGTATACAAAGAGTGAGGATGGTTACTTTTTCCCCATACCTGTGAATAAGCTGACTGATGGCTTCACTTTCAGCATTCCTGAGTTACACCTAAAGGTTCCAAGCCCTGTTTTCAGCACTCCAGAGTTCAGAGTTCCTTTCACCACTCTCCAGGTCCCAGCATACACCATTGACTTGCGCAACATAAAAATTCCACAGACACTAAAAACAATGGCTTTTGATGTCAATTTACCCATGCTGCCAAAACTAAGATTCCCTAAAGTGGATGTAGGAGCCAATTATATTACATTAGAAGAATATAAAATACCATATTTTGAGGTGACAATACCTGAATACCAAATAACCGTGTCTCAATTCACTCTTCCAAAGAGTATTTCTCTTGGCAATTTCCATGTAGATCTGGATGAAGTAGCTAATAAGATTGCAGATTTTGATCTGCCTACAATTACAATCCCTGAACAAAAAATTGAGTTCCCCCCTCTCAAAATATCCTTGCCTGCTGGAATTTACATCCCATCATTTGGTGCCTTGACTGGATCTTTCAAAGTTGCTTCCCCTTTGTACAATGCCACCTGGAGAACAGACTTAGCCAACAAAAAAGACTCTTTTGAACATTCTATTGACTCCACCTGCAGCTCAACATTGCAGTTCCTGGAATATGACCTGAATGGTAAGACATTCAAATTCTGTATGTCACAATTCTGGGGGAAATGTTGTATATGTTTTGTTTCAGATTTTTTTTAACAAGACTCAGCATATGAATGCATCTGAAATCTTTTTCACAGTTGTTTCAAACTACAAATATGAAGAAGGCATGTTTGTTAAGAAGACAACTGGCAGCTTTTCACATCGTGACATGAGTGCAAACTACAAGGAAGATCTTACTGTTTCAGGAATTAGGTAAAGATTTGTTCCAATAGTGTGATTTATATTAGACAAAATTGCTAATGATGTATTGTTGCTTTGACCTCTAATGCCCCAGAGTGCTTTGCTGTAATTAAGAAGAACCTGTGTAGCTACCCTGTCATTATCGGCTATGCCTTTTTCACTCTGGGGATACCTGGAAATTTGTTCCCTCTCAGCATTTCTAGAGTACCTTTCCTCCACACCCCCGTACTGCATTGTTGTTTGTGCATTCCTACATAGCTGTTTATTTACTGTTGTAGAACCATGGACCACACCGCAGCACTAGACATCCTCAGCCCAACTTTTACAGACGTTCACACGCGTTATCGGTGGACTGATGGGAGCCTGTCCGGCTCAGTATCTTCACCCTCTGCTGGGACCTTGGGCTATGTCATTGAAGTAGAGACTGATATTCTCACAGCGAAAGTGTACTACCGAACTCGGGTAAGCTTGATATGAGCAATAAAGAGCAAAAAGGTTGGGTGTGGTCAGAGGAAAAGTTCTCTTTTAAAGTTTGTGTATGTTTATGTTAAGACATGAATTAACCACCCTTTGTCCAAAGAAAAAGTATATTATTAGCAATTTGGTTTCATACGCTTGCTTTTCCAATACTAAAAGTAAAATCTGTGTGAAAAGGCTCTTCCAGATCTTCCATGCAGTTAATTTTGCCCTGTCTTGTGACCAAGAAGACACACACACTGAAAGTGAAGACAGTACAAAGCCAGTTTTAGATAAGCCACCCATGAGGTGTTACAGTTACTACAAAAGTGGCCACTATAGGAATCACGCCTCTGGAAAAGGCCAGACCATCTGTAGAATGTTTTTTTTTACTCCATTAATATCTCACAATACATTTTGCATCACATTATGAGAATTAAACACCTCACTAAATTTTCAAACAAAACATGGTATTAGTATAGGCATACTACAACAATTTCAACCTTAAAATCACATCTTCCTAAATTATATACTAATTTAGGATGACAAGCAACTCACAATTCTCCATTTGCTACCGAAAACTGGAAAATTTGCCATTCAGGGATCTTTAATGACTCTGAGTAATTGTCTAAATTGTCTCATTGATTTAAATGATTAAAAAATTAAAATCTCAAATATTTTCACATGAAGAAAATACTTTTTGAATTAACTTTAAATGTTTTCAAAAACAAGTTGCAAGCTCATTTTCCTAAGTAATTCACATGCCCTCAGAAACATAATAGTTATTTAATACAAAGGAAGGCAAAATCTTATTTGCAGTCAAATTTTTAAAAAGACCAGACTAAGTTATGTTCTGGTCCTGTTGTTTAAGAAAGCACAAACAAACTTGATAGAGTATAACTTCTTTCAAAATGACCTTTCAAGAAGAGGGCAAACATGCAGTTGACAAAAAAATTGTAGTGGATTTGTCCTAACATATAATAAAATTAATTATGAAAAATATATTCATAAATAATATTTTATTTATTTTATACAGAAGCTAACTTTTTCTTATCCTATTCTGTTTCCAGTCTGCTCCTCAGAAGGACATTGATATATTAAAAAGTGAGATATCTTTCAAGAAACCTGACCTGATTCAAATGAAATTCAACTGGAAAGAGGAAGCTGCCAAAGACTTGCTGTTGGGTCTGAAAGAAAAAGTACCTAAAATTACAAATGCAGTCTATAGGTATGTTAATCGGTATCATAAGGAGCATACAGGACTAGAAATTAGTGCTGCCACCTTAAAGATGAAGAATATCATGCAGGATAATGCTGACAAAGCATATGTATTTGCAGTAAGACAAATAGATCAAATAGATGCTCAGTTTCGCACAGCTGCCAATGAGGCCTCTGGCAAATATCAGGAGATGAAGGTCAAAGCTAAACAGCTGTATCAAAATGCAGCAGATCAAGCTGAACAGTTTGACTACCAAAGAATAAAAGAAAAGCTTTTGGATGCTACAATTGACTTAATCGAAGAGTATCACAAGAGAATAAAACACCTAATTGACTCAGCCATTGAATTCCTGAAGACCACAAAATTCCAGGTTCCTGGGCTGTCTGAAAAGTACACCGGTGAAGAAATATACCAGATGACTACAGAGAAGATAGCAAAAAATGCTGATTTATCCCTTTCAAAACTTCAGGAGTACTTTGATGCCTTGATTGCAGCTATCAATGAGCTGGAAGTCAGACTTCCTGCTTCTGAAACAATTCTTAGAGGTCGTAATGTACTCGATCAAATTAAAGAAATGCTGAAACACTTGCAGAAAAGAATCAGGCAGACATTTACTACTCTCCAGGAAGTTGACTTTGCAGGAAGGCTTAAACAACTGAAACAAGTAGTGCAAGAAGTTTTCCAGAAAGTAGAAGAAATGGTTAGAAGCTTGCAATCCAAAAATTTTGAAGACATCAAACTCCAAACACAACAACTGTACAAAGATGTGATGGCTTCAGATTATGCACAGAAATTGAGATCCTTGGCAGAAAATGTTAAAAAATACATTTCTCAGTTTAAATATTTTAGCCAAAAGGTGTTCCAGGACCTTTCAGAAAAGCTGCACCAGATGCTCCTTTATGTAAAGGCATTGCGGGAAGAATATTTTGATCCAACTACACTGGGATGGTCAGTGAAATACTATGAAGTGGAAGAGAAGGTACTGGGGTGGCTGAAGAATCTAATAGATACAGTAATGGATTGGCAAAAGAAGTACGTTGGAGATCTTGCTGACTCAGTTACACGCCTGACAGACGAAGTAACAGAACTAGTGGAAAAATACATCCAGGAATATTATGACCTTATAACTGATTTTGAAGGAAAAGGAAAACAAAAGGTCATGGAGCTCTCTGCTGCTGCTCAGGAGAAAGTCCGATATTGGTCTGCATCTGCTAAGAGGAAAATCGATGAACATAACAAGCAAGTCAAAGAAAAACTCCAGGAGATCTATGGGCAGCTTAGTCATTCCCAAGAAAAGCTAATCAGTGAGGCCAAAAGGTTAATTGATCTAACGATAGAAAATTACTCTGCATTTCTGCAATATATCTCAGAGCTGCTTCGCCAGTTTGAGCAAATGACAGCTGAGAGCATAAAGCCATATATAGCCGTTCGTCAAGGGGAGCTTAGAATAGATCTGCCCAAGCCATTCAACTGGCAGTCCATTTACCAAATGCCCCAGAAAGGGAGAGAGGCACTCAGAAAAAAAGTGGAACTAACACGCACACTGATTCAGCAAGGCATTGAGCAAGGCTCCAGGAAATGGGAAGAAATGCAAAGATTCATTGATGAACAGCTTGCCACTGAACAACTGAGTCTTCAGCAGATTATGGAAAATTTACAGCAGCGCATAAAAACCTGAATGGACATGCAGAAGAGGAATAGTAATAAGTTTGTACCACAATGTATTTAAAAAATAACAGCAATCACCATATTGGAGCTTCAGTTAGATACTGTTTGCATCCGAATTTGTAAATGAAAACTGAATAATCTACACTAGGTTATTTTAATAAGCTTAATAAGACAATAAATGAGTTCTTTATTACATCTTTGTGTCATTCATTACACCTACTTTTACTTGGGACATAGAGCTTAATCCAACAATTGTCAAGGTCAATGGGAAGTCTTTGTTTTGATTTCACTGTATGTTGGATCGAGCCAATAATGTGCAATACATATTGTAAATAGTCACAAAAGCTATGCAATACACAAAGTAAACAGGTTTTAAGATAAAGGTCACATTCATAAGCCAGTTAAGAACGACTTAGAAATGCATCTATTTTCCAACATATAAACACCTTCACAGATAAATTTAGGAGAAAAAGAAGAGGAAAAGAGCATGTACCAAAAAATGTGAAGAAAAAAGTCAATTCATTATGGAAAAACATTAAAAAAATTAAAAAACATAGAGACATAAACATATATAGGAATCTGTCTCCTGGAAAACTGCAAAAAATAATACCATTGTTCTGTTTAAAAATAATGTATGTATGTATCCATTTTCAGAGAAAAAAATCAGATGTATTTTCTTTCTACTGGCTAATTTATGATTCAGAAATACAGGGTTTTCTTACCTGTTTCCCCATGATATTTCTGGGTTTATGTCAAATTGTACAACTCTTACTTATCGCAACTTTACTTAGCTGTCAAAGCTTCACTGACATCATAGAATATGATGGGAGTCAAAACCTTTTCCTCTCAGCCCCCTAGGCTGAAGCCTAGATCTCATTTAAAGGAATTCTAGATTTAAAGATGAATTTAAATAATGTTGAAGAATTCACTCACAGAATAGGACTACTTTTGAGTGGAAAATGCGTGGACCTGTTATGGGTTTTTTTCAGCTGTTGGAATACTATATACATAGTCCTCAAGTAAGGTATATTCAGGCTGAAATAATGTTAACTCTTTGAGAATAAACTCTTTAACAAATGACACTGGAAATTTTGTGTACATGTCTGTTTTGGTGCAATCAGTTCACTCTGTAATATGGTTGTTACTTGTTCATTAATGGGAAAGAGCAGAGTCTGATTTCATCCCACAGTGTGATTGGTTACACACACCAAGCAATGGAGCACCAGTTTACAAATACTCAAATAAGTTTTGTGGCAGCAGATACATATTTACAGCACAGAGAAGCACCACTGAAAGATGGTAGCTCAGGTCCTGGGAACAGGAGAGCCCAGTGATGTGTTGAGTTCAGACAGCAATAACGTTCCCACCTCCACAGCTGTTCCACAGCAATCTAACAAGATCTCAGAGCAAGTTGTACTATGTGACTTTCACATCCCTATTGCCAAATAGTATTATTACCCAAGTAAGTCTGCCAGTAACGATTTTTTGCAGATGAGCTACATTAACCCCAAAATCAGAATCTGACAAGCACAGTAGTACCTAGCTGTCAGCAGAGTGGGCATCTCTTAGGAAGTAAGGTAAATCTGTTCTCTCTTTAGAGCTTTCAGCTATCACAAATATAGCAATAATTCTCAGACAAAGAAATGGAGTAGTCTCCTGTGAACTATAACATGAGTTTTCATTGTGAATAGAACTAATCTATATATGTCACCCTACCCAAGGGAACCAGAGGTATAGTGATCCCTGTTTACATGTCCTACTGAATATTCCAGTAAGTAAAGATGTTGGCTGCAGAGCCTTTTCACCTTCGTTCACTAATAAACTGAAGCCTACGGGTCATATGATCTTTATTTGATGTCAGATTGCACAACTCATTTCCCTGAATTTCACAAGTGTTTAAGCACAACCAGATTTCTCAGACACTCATTCTTGCTTCCCTTCACCATGACAAATAGCCCTATGAAACAAAGGACAATAGATGAAATTACAAAAGTTATGGGAGAAGAGAGATTTAAAGTTTTGTTTTCTTTTGTTTTCCCCCTCATGACTATTTATTTCTGTCCATCATCCATAGTTCTTGGGAGGGTTATAAATTCTGAAAAAGGATTCACTAATAAAGAATGGGTTAACTGAATAATAAATGTGCCAAATAGCATAAATATTGGCTCTCTTTGGCAAGAATGAAGCTTCCCAAGAGCAAACACAATAGTTTGCACACTAAACTGTGGTTAGAGGTTAGAGGAGGTTTCCAAGTCTCATAGCAGCACTGCCGCCAATTGGATTAAAGCTCTCAATCCTGTAATCGATGTGACAGCCATCTTGCAGTCATCCCACAGTTGGTTTTGGGAGGGCCTGGAAGCAGAACACTGCTCTCAAAAAATGAGTTCTTGCTGAAACTTAGCTGTTGTTAATCCCCACACCAGAGAGGTCATCTCAACCACCCCTTTGAAACTGGCAATATTTTGACACAGGAAGGTGTATGTATGTTGGCATGTGTGCATAGGTATGTCCCACAAGCATGTACAATCGAGGTGTAACTTCAATTTCTATGGCTTTCCCTGTTGTTTGTTGGTTTGTTCTTCTTTCATAGTCCAGCAATATTTTTAGCCTTATTTTCCACTTAACACGCTAAAAAATTGGACAAAATAGTAATTATTTGAATTATGCTGCAGCTCACATCAAATATAATAATTTTAAGTATTATTAGTTCTATTTTGTCTTCTTTTAAGTTTGGTTTATATAATTAGAAATATTATATTTCATTAAATTGAATTGTGTGGGAGATAATAGGGAATCGGCAACTATCTGGGACTCAGTGACGCAGTTTCAGGTTGGGGTTTTTTTGCCTATAGTCTTCGTTGTCTGAATTCTCATAAATGCCAGAGGGGCTTTCCTTTATAATTTACAGCAAGTATCAGACATAGAGCAGAACTGGCTGTAAAAGTTTAATTAAGTGAAACATTTTAACAAGAAATTCAGGGAACAATATGCCCTGCTCTAAGTGATTGTAGAAATAACATTGACAAGAAACGTGTGTGTTCCTAAATGAAAAATTTTTGCAGACGTAGGACAGCAAAAATGTTCCAGAATTTTAGATTATGCAACTAACAAGAGCTGATCTTTTATTAAGTGATTTAAAAACACATGTGTGATTTGCTGCATATGCAGAGATTCTACACACAGATTTGCATCCACACTCACCATTCAGTGCATCATCAGCCTTTTGCTTTTAATTATGCTATTGATACTTTTAGAGCTACTGTCATTATAGCCTACTGATTCCTTACAAAGTTTATATTGAAACATTTAGTTTTTCAGTAAGTAACATCAAATTTTGTATGAGTCTTCTGCTGGCAGATTTATTGCTCAGGTGGGAAACCGGAATTTATTAAAGGCCATATGGACATAGAGAATCGCTTGTATTCAATTTCTACACAGCCAAATCCTGGCCAAAGGGAAATCAATGGCAAAATGTCTATTGGCCTCAGCAGGAGTAGGCTTTGGCCAGTTAGGTGTATAATTGAGAAATGCATTGGGATCCCATAGGACAAAGGCTACATTGTTATCTATAAAAATCTACACAAAAATACATCTGAAAACCCCTGCAGACAGACAAATTAATCACGACCAAATTCAAGACAGGCCAGAATGGATGTTACTTGTGCAACACTTTTGTTTCCCACTTTTACCTGAGAAAGTTGCCAAGAACAAGAATCCTGGGTTTTGGTCTCATGCCTTACCATGGAAATATCCTTATACCTCTCATCACCCTTTCCTTCATTTCATTATCCATCCAAGAGATTAAGGGGAACTGGGACCTTTTAGGACAAGAGGATATGTTAGATGTTTGCAGGACTCAACCAGGTGAAGCCTTGAGCAGCCCAGTGTGAGTTGAAGGTTGCTTCTCCTTTGAGTGGGAGATTGCACTATAGACCAACCTCTCAGGGTCTCTTCTAACCTGAGTATGAGTCTCAGTGACTAAAATGGTATGGCTTGAGGTTATCATAATTTACAACATACTTACCCTTTGGTAAATGGTTTGGGGAAAATTGGCTTCATTATCATTCAAATATATTATTGTACAAAGACAGAGAAGTTTTATGGTATCCCACAAAACCCCTAACAGAAGGAGCCAGTTCCCAGAGTATTACCTGTTTCCTATCAGATAATGTTCTTTGGTGTAATACATAATTTTCTTTGACCCTCTCTACCTGTGATACTCACTTGTATCAACTGGAAACACCTTCTGCAGGATTCTTCCTTGATTTCTCTTTAACATTTCTGGATTCAAGGCCCATCAGAATTAATGAGTCCAGAGGTTTCCAAGTCTGCTTTACCTGCAATGTTGGAAACCTTTTCTTTCACCTATTCTTGCACAAGCAGCACCTTACTGTTTCTCTTACTGATTATAATGCCTCTGCAGTTGGGATGACCTAAGGGTTGCCCTTGCCTTTACCTTCTTTATTTTTTCTCTATGAGCTTGCCATGCATTTGGATGTGTAATGGTCAATTGTATAACACTGGGCATATACCTACATGAATGGAAGTTTGCAAAATCAAGTGGGTGCTACAGGAAACAATGTAGGATAAATTTTTCATGGCTACTACTATCATTCCCCACAATTGCATCTTGCACTCTTTATCTGGCCCATACTCACTTTGCAAGCATCCTAAATTCCCCTGAGGCATTCTAACAATTGAAATGTTCTCAGCCAGTCCCACACCTTTTCTCTTCTGTATTACTCATGTCAACTTAAGACAGGAGTATCCATCTGCCTTACCAAACCAAGCAGGCTTTCCCAGCATGCAGGAGCTGGCCGCAAAAGCATACTATGATTCTTACCATTTATATTCTGGCAGTGTGATTTTGGTACCTTTTAGGACAATAAACAGACACTAGCAAATGCCAGTCCCTGTAAAAGACTCATGCTAAAGCAGTTCATGGGCAGCTGCAGTCCATGGGAGGGACTCACATTGGAGAAATTCATGAGAAGAGTGTGAGAAGTCCTGAGGAGGAAGGAGTGACAGAGACTGGATGAAGAACTGACCACAACCCCCATTTTCCATCCCCCTGGGCAAATGATGGGGAGGAGGGAGCGAAATTGGGAGTGAAGGTGAACCTAGGAAGAAGGGAGATGTGGGGGGAAGGTTTTTTTAAGATTTGGTTAATGAGAATTCTCATTACTCTGATTTGATTACTAATAAATTAAATTAGTTTTCCCTACTTGAGTCTGTTAGAATCATAGAATGTGATAGGTTGGAAGGGAACTTTAAAGGTCATCTAGTCCACCCCTCCTGCAGTAAGCAGGGACATCTTTAATTAGATCAGGTTTCTCAGAGTCCCATCAAACCTGACCTTGAATACCTCCAGGGATGGGGCTTTCACTACTTCTCTGGGCAACCTGTTCCAGTGACCCACCACCCTCATATTGAAGAACTTTTCCTAATATCCAATCTAAATCAACCCTTTTCTAGTTTAAAACCATTACTCCTTGTCCTAGTGCTACATGCTGTCCTGGTTCTGGCCAGACCAGAGTTAACGTCCCCAAGCAGCCAGCACAGGTGACCTGAGTTATCCCAGGCTGTTTTCCACACCACCTGACATCACTCCCACATAAAAGGGGCTAGTCGGGGTCAGATGCTCCTGGGTGCCTCCAGGGCAGTTGAAGTATGCCTGGGGTGTTGAATCAGTCCTTGTGTTGGTGCAGTACTCTGAGTTTCCATTTGGTCAATGAGGTACTCTGTGTTATCACTGGGTGTAAGTGAAACTTACCGCAGGCAATTGTTCCCCTTTCACTGTGATTTTTGTCAGTAAACTATCCTTCTCCCAGCCCATGGAGGCTCTGCCTGTTTCTCCTCATGGAGTGAGTGAGTGTTGTGTGGTGCTCAGTCACTGCTTGGGACTGAACCACCACGCATGCCCTTGTGAACAGTTCTTCCCCAGCTTTCTTAGGGGCGCCTTTCAGGTATTGGAAGGCCACTATAAGGTTCCCCCCGGAGCCTTCTCTTCTCGAAGCTGAAAAAGCCCAACTCTCACAGCCTGTCTTCATAGGAGATCATTTCTGTGGCCTGATGGACATGCTCCAAAAGGTCTATGTCCTTCTTGTGTTAAGGGCTCCAAAGCTAGACACCATATTCCAGGTGAAGTCTCACCAGAGCAAATGGGTAGAATCACCTGTCTTGGTCTGATGGTCACGCTTCATTTGATGCAGCCCAGCATGTGGTTGGGTCTCTGGGCTGCAGATAGATGCACATTGGTGGCTCATGTCCAGCTTCTCACCCACGAGTACTTCCAAGTCCTTTTCCTCAGGGCTGCTTTACAAGCATATCACCTTCTAACCTGTATGGATTACAGGGATTGTCCTGCAGCACCCTGCACTAGGCTTTTCTGTACCTCATGAGGTTCACCTGGGACTACTTCTCCAGCCTGTCCAGGTCCCTCTGGATGGCATTCCATCCCTCTGGGACATTAACCTCAGCACTCAGCTTGGTATCATCAGCAAACTTGGTGAGAGTGCACTCAATCCCACTGTCAATATCACTAGTAAAAATATTAAACAGTACGGGTCCCAGCACAGACCCTTGAGGAACTCTACTTGTCACCATCTTCCATCTGGACTTGGAACCATTGACCACCACCCTCCGGATGTGACCTTCCTGCTAATTCCTTATCCACTGAAGAGTCCACCCATCAAATCCATATCTCTCCAACTTAGAAAGATGCCATAGGTAATCATGTCAAAGGCCTTGCAGAAATCCAGATCGATAGATCCATAGGTGTTCTGTTGGAGTAACAATGCAGTTACTCCATTGTAGAAAACCACTAGATTGGTTAGGCAGGACTTGCCCCTAGTAAAGCCATACTAGCTGTCTTGAATCGCCTCCCTGTCCTCCATGTACCTCAGTATAGCTTCTAGGAGGATCTTTCCATGATCTTCCGAGGTAGACAGGGGAGGCTGAGCTTTTGCCCATGATAGTAATTGCTGAGCTATGTCTCCTTGTCCTCATCTCAGCCCATGAGCCTTTCATTATATTTTGTCTCCCCTGTCTACCTGAGGAGGGTAGTGATAGTGGGCATCTGGCCTCCAGCCAGTGTCAATCCACCACAAATGCTTGCTGAAATTAACCTACAAGTGGAATGGTGGGATACTTAGAGGAGGCCATTGGGGGGAGGAAGGGTGGTCTTAATCAAGGAAATGTATTGGGGAAAAGGAATAGACCTGCAACTCTTTGAGTTCTGTCTGCCACTTCTATAATTACTCTATGAAAGTTATACTGAAAGAGGCTGAGAACTCTTGAGTTTCTGGCCAACCTAATTGTTCTTACAGTGGTAATATTCTGCTCTGGTTTGTGTACAGCTTTGGCTAAGGATGGAAAGCAAGTAGTCTCCATAACATAATTTTCTTTCCCCACAGGTTTTTCCCTGCTAGCTTCACATCTGCCACGGTTAAGATGTATTCCACTATTGTTGCCAAGTAGAGGGAAACAAAAAGTGAACATATTCCTACTCGTGACTTTGCCATAGTACATTTTCTGGTATTTACTATGATTACAGGACTTTATTACAAAGAAGATTTATAGTACTTTTATTTAGAACAGTTTCTGTAGAAATTGTTTTATGGGTACTCCTGTATTCAGTATTTCAGTGAAAGCACTGGTAATTATAGCTCTATTGGTAGGTTTCATGTATGGAAGGGTTTTGTACTGGAACCCCTAGAAATTACTCCATCTACTAATGTACTGTATTGTCATGAGTCTCTTAAACATCCCCACATGGCACCCACCAGTGGCTCTGAAATGTCATTTGTCTCTTTTCCTTCTAAAGCCTTTAATATTGTTAAGTTTTAAATCAGTGGCTAGCCTGAGAGGCAGTTAAGATCCCAAGTTAGTAACAAGATGCTATTACATCTGTGTGCTAAGGAAATCAGTTCAAGATTCTGCATTTAGCCAGAAAATACCCATTTCACAGGTACATGCCCATTCCCTCACACTTCACTCCTGTCGAGTCTGTATCACACTATGCTGCAAAAGAAAAAAAAAAGAAAAGTTGGAAAGTGGTATCACTGTCTCTGAAGTTCAGCATAGGTGTTAATTTAATTTATTTCAGGTTTATGGCCTTTGAATGTTCTCAAAGAGGCATCAATTAACAAAACACCTACCAAACACCTCCTACACCTTTGTATCGTGTGATACTTCAGGGAGACATTTCACACTATTACCAGGCTTCTTCTCTCCCCATAATGCTCATTATTGGTTATTATATATCTGTTTTTTAAGTAAGTCTTTGTTTTTCTCTATGGTAATGACTGGATTACAACTACTTACAAACAATACAGAGAGTTATGCAAAAGCATTTCATTTTAAAGTTGTGGAATAGAAAACCAGCCAAATTTTAAGGAACACACATCTCTCACACATAGCCTGTGTACGCAAAACTATGAAGTAAAATGCATTACAGCAATACAAACCCCATCTCGTCTCTCTCAGACACGTCTGTCTGTATGTGCACACATCCATGCAAACACACGCATACATAAAATGTACATTACTGTCAAGTTAAAAGCCTAAAGCTAATCCTTAATCCTTAGGTCATCCCCTTCATTTCAGCACATTAAGCCAGCCAAGTTTTCCCACCATGCCTGTCAGCAGTTAGCTGACGTAACTCTTCCCACTCAGGTCCCATTAATTCAGCAACTTCACCAATGCTGTTCCACCAGGTTCGTCATCTAAATCTTCAATTTTTATTTAAACAGAAAACCAGAAATTTAAATTCTTTAAAAGTTGCAGTAAGGAAATTTGACTTAATTTTTTTTCCTTCCAATTGAAACGCACTGATGAATTTGATGGATAATTTTGTGAAGTGATATGGTTGATTGTATTTAAAATTGACCAGGTCCTCCTCCAAAAGATTGGAACTTAATTTTTCCTGTCCTTTTGGATCTGCTGCATTATTCGATCACCTCATTTTCTTATATATGTTTCCCGGCAGTAAAATGGGCATTATTCTTCTCTACTTTTCAATGGAGTTGTCAAAATAAAACTAATTCATGACATGGAGATAATCTTACAACTCTAACGTGCTGAAGACCATGAGGCAAATAGACATAGTGTAATGGCAACAAGAAATCAAGATACTTGTATTGACTTCTCTTTCCCATCATTATGTTTATTGTTTTAGAAACTTGGAGTTGATTTCACGTGCTAAATCACTCAGAAACACTCTAGTCCACCCAAAACCATCATACATACCAGGCATCAAGCATATAACACTCTCATACAGATAAATGATCCGAGGAATGGACTAAATGGCTGCTAGCAGTTAATTTATATCGTGGTTTCACCATAAAGTCTTAACTTTGGAAATAATCTGCCACCCGTTTCATTTTTTGGCTGCCACATAATGCACCTTTGTGAAGTCACTTTTCTGTCTAATAGAGATGTTTCTTTTTACGGGTGAACATTTGTTTAAAAATAACAAACAGTTATCTCATTTACTGTTCACAAAAAGCATGCCACTTAACCATATGTAACCAAGCCCCATTTCATCTGGTTTAATGTTTAGCAAGACATGCAAACTAGTTGATATTACAAGGAGAAGGTGATTTATTTAATAAAATTACATTACATTTTTTTCCATTATAAAACCAAACAATTGCAACAAAAAAGTGCTTAAAGTAGAAAAGCACAGCCTGCAAAGATAGATACCAAAAAGTCAGCACATACTGGAAAGTCTAATGCTAACCTCAGCTGCTTCTTCACCCTGTCTCTATTTCTGCTCAGTATCTGGTGTGTAGCCAGCCTCTGTTTCTGAAGTCAAGTACTCCCTTAGTGATTACTGATATCCACCGTAATGTAGTTAGCAGATAGCCCATTTCTTCCCCCATGGATAAGGTTGCAACAGAACCTTTTTTAAGTACAATTTTGTTCCATTGTGGAGGATAAAATTTAGGATATATATAGATACAATATGTAATATGCAATGTATAATATAAACATCTTCAAGTTATATCTACCTATCTCTATTTACCTTGTGAACAAGGAGTTGACCAGGAGTTAGCAGTGTGGTCAAGTATGCCCAGGAAGGCCAATTGCATAATGGGCAGTTGTAGCTGGCAGGTCAGGGAAGAGATCCTGCTCCTCTGTTTGGCATTTGTGAGACCACATCTGGATTACTGTGTCTGGCTTGGGGATCCCAAGTGAAAGAGAGCCATGGACATACCAAAATGAGTCTGATGATGGCCAGAGACCTGGAGAGGGGGTTGGAGCACACAGTACATGAACAAGAGGGGGATGAGTTTGTTGAGTCCTAAGAGGAAAAGACTGAGAGGAAACATTGTTGCTGTCTTCCACCACATCTTGCATGGTTATAGAGAACATAGAGTCAAGCTCTTCTCAGATTGAAAAGACAAAAAACAATAGAAAGAAATCATATGAAGAAAAAAGTCACCCTATGGCTGTTCAGACACCAGCACAGGGTCCCAGAGAAGGTGTAGAATCTCCTCTGGAGATATTTAGAACCCAGAGGGCCACAGTCCTAAACAACTTGGATTAGATGATCTCCAGAGGTACCTTTCACCCTGAATTTCTCAATTTTATGGGAAGACCTAAACCCTGTAAAGCATCCCAGAAAAGTGAAAAGATAAGTGAGTTCACACCTATTGAACGCCAGAGATTCCTCAAAGCAAAGATTATTGGTGAATGGCTCAGACACGGGAAAATCTTCCAGTGAAAAAAAATGTGCATGAAACCTGGCTTTAGCACTTCTTGTGCTCCCAAAACTATTTAGTGTAATATAGTGAAGGAAGTTCAAATTTCCCACTCAAAATGGAAGTCACAGAAAACTGGTTTAATGACATTTTATGGTCATAGAATCCCTGCTGTGCTGGTGTTATTTATCTTCAACACATGTAGAAACTGGTTTTGGGAAAAGATAGGCCAATAAATATGATCTTTTGTTTTGACATAATTCGTTCCTCTTGCTCATAAGATGTCTTTTTGAGATTAACCTAAGAATGCTGCTCTTGCAGTCAACCAGATAAGACTTCTTTTTTCTTTTGGGGAAGGGATGTCTACAATTTTTTTGGCTAGAGCAACAATGATACTTTATGCAATTAGGCCTTTGTTCTTAAAATAAACACATAAATTTGGCTTAAAATAAGAAGTAGTAGAATTTGTTTGTTATTAGAATGCCCTTGTGATTAGTAAACCATTAACCAGCAGCTGTCCTTTTGCAGTATGAGATGACAACACTTTCCCCACATATTTTGAAGGACAAGAATGGCATGTGCTATGATGCTAGGGATGTCAGAAATGTTGAGGATGCCTTTTAAATTACATTTACTGCTTTGTTTCTCAAACCAAAGAAACACTGTAGAGAAAGCAAGGAGACTCTGAGCAAGACAAGCAGCCTATTCCAAAATAATTTTATCACAGAATCACAAGGTTGGGAAAGACCTTTGAAGATCATCAAGTCCAACCATCCCCGTCCTATGCTAAACCATATCCCTAAGTACCTCATCAACCCTTTTTTTGAACACAGCCAGGGAAGGTAACTCAATCACCCCCCTGGGCAGCCTGTTCCAGGCCCTGACAACTCTTTCAGTAAATTTTTTTTGTATAATATCCAATCTAAACCTGCCCTGGCACAGGTTTATGTCATTTCCCCTTGTCCTATCTCCTGTCACCTGGCTGAAGAGACCATTGCCCACCTCTCTACAACCTCCCTTCAGGTAGTTGTAGGTGGTGATAAGGTCTCCCTTCAGCCTCCTCTTCTCCAGGCTAAACATTCCCAGCTCCCTCAACCGTTCCTCATATGATTTGCCCTCCAGCCCCTTCACCAGCCTGGTTGCCCTTCTCTGCACTTGCTCAAGGACCTCAATGTCCTTTTTATGGTGGGGACCCCAGAACTGCACACAGTACTCGAGGTGTGGCCTCACCAATGCTGTGTACAGGGGCACAATTACCTCTCTAGACCTACTGGCCACACTGTTTTTGATACAAGCCAAAATGCCATTGGCCTTCTTGGCCGACCGGGCCAAGATCTTGTCTTCTAAGAACAGGTTGTGAAGCACAGCTGTTTGAGATAGTGTCCTCTGGGAAAAAAATTGCATGCCCGCATAAATGTACATCTTTCTAGCAGAGCCTGTAGCACTGCAATATGCACACCACAGTTTGGGAACCTTTTCAGAGGGCTGTGATTACTTCTGTCCCTTGTATTCAAAGTTGTTTATGTCCTTTTCATGTCCCTTCAAATACTGTCCCAGATGTGAATGGTGGAAAGCCATGGGAGATTTCTCCACATGCTACCCTTTCATTAAGACAGTGATCTGGCTACCATAAGTCACAGTGAGAAACTGACACACATACTCCAGTTCATGTCAGGGAGAGAAAGATGTGAGTATTGCAGTTCACAGTAAGATATCCTCAGTGCCATCAGTAACTTGTGGACGCAGTGTTTGGAAGTGGATGTGTCTTTAATTTCAAAGGTATGGAATACTAACTTCAGTCAAATTGAAAATCATTTTCTTCAAGAATTTAGCCTTCAAAAACACATATCTCAGCAGCAAGCAGCAGTGCAACTTTTTAAAATTGGGAAGTGGGTAGGACTTGCTGCTTTTATTGACATTTAACCTGTGATAAGTTCATTAGTAGTAGTAGTAGTAGTAGTAGTAGTAGTAGTAGTAGTAGTAGTAGTATTTTATTGTTTCTTCTCACTTAAGTGATGGAAAATAGCCATGTCACAGTGATGCACCAAACCTGGTGATGCCATGACCTTGTCACACAAGGCACACACCAGCTCCTAGCACATCTTGTCCCCATGTGCTGGATTCACCATCACTGAAGGTGTTCAAAACGTGTAAACATGACAATTCGGGACATGGTTTAGTGGGCATGCTGATGTTGGGATGATGGTTGCACTTGATTTTAGAGGTATTTTCCAACCTTAAGGATTATATGATCTCCTGTCACAATCTCTGGTGATGAAATGGCCTTGTCACAGTAGGCAGAACACTGGAGGTGCCCCATGTCACAATGAGGTGAGTGGCATGGGTGGCCCCCGGCTGGGTGTCTCTTGATCATGAGGGAGGCATAGGATGGAGACCTTGGCCTGAGGCTAGGAGAACACGAGGCGGGGAGACAAGGGCTCTCCAAGGAGATGAAGGGTGGCTGCTCCAGTTGTTGATTCTCCTGTCCTTTGACAGCACAGCTTTGGATATGAGAATCATAGAATTATAGAATCTTTAAGGTTGGAAAAGACCTCTAAGATCATCAAGTTCAACCGGCTGTCCAATACCACTATGTCAACTAAACCATGTCCTGGAGTGCCACATCTATGTGGTTTTTAACACCTCAAGATGACTCCATCATCTCTTTGGGCAGTCTGTTTCAATGCCTGACCACTCTTTCAGTGAATAATTTTTTCCTAATATCCAGTCTAAGCCTCTCCTGATGCAACTTGAGACCATTTCCTCTTATCCTATTGCTAATTACTTGGGAGAAGGGACAAAGACTCACCTCCCTACAATCTGAGAGGATAAGACCACAGCCTTTGCCATTCAGAGGAAGAGTGTTGCAGCTTTCTAAAAGGACAATGATCTAAGACAAAAGGTAACACACAGAGCCCCAGTCAGTACTACATTATAATCTTACTGGGAAGTGGAGGTTCCTCACAGTCCTCCACGAAAAGGGAACACTTCACCATCTACCATCTACATACCCCACCATAGTCCTACCTGCAGCTGAAAACTCTATTCCCAATAAATCTGACTGACACAACTGAATGGATGTTAAGCTGTTAAAAGCTATCTTTAAAAGTAAGAGAGATTTCTGCTGGGAAAAATATCATTGGTATGTAGATTTTTGGGTGCAAAACTCTTGTGCGATACCAGTCAGAAAGCACAGATTCAGGAAAAGCAGTGCTGCCCACAAAAGTCAAATAGTAGCTTTAAGAAAGAGGTATTATCCAAAAGGTCATTCATGATTAAGGACATCCTGTGCTGAAGAATGAGACAGCAACGGCTCTAGTGAAAGCTCTGGCCTTAGCTAATGCTTTATAATTATATGGATGTAATGGGATGAGGAAGAGTTTTCTTAAACTGGACTTTTCCACATATTCAGTACATGCACAGACCTCACATTGTGGCTTGACCTTCACTGGTCTAAAACACTTGAAGTACATTACTTCTGGCAGTTCTACAGTGGGGTCAGCAACCTCTAACAAGAGCCAGTAACAAAGAGCTCAGGTGCAATAACATCTTAAATCACCACAGCTGCTTGTTTGGTGTATGTGAGTCACAGGTCCAAGTGGATGAGTATAAAAGCCTAAAGGTTACATCTATATTAGTAAACTAAACAGTGTCAGGGTCATCAAGCCATCTGGAACAATCTGATCGCATCCATAATATTAAACTCTCTTAACCTCTAGAACAGGACAGCCGCCTGCATGTTGTGTACTGGCACTGGTCCCTGGCCTGTATTAATTCACAAAACATACCTAGGAATTGTTTGGGAGATTGTTAGTTGATCTGAGCCAAAACCACACCAAGGACTGTTCTAACGATTGAATAGTGTGGATGAGTAAGTTCCAGTGCCTGTGCCCATACCTTGACATTGTTTAACTTACCAGAATACATGAGTCCATAGTTTTCCGAATGGGTCACTAATCCATCTGCTGTCCCTAAGTATTTTAGTCTCTGAATTTAGATATTTAAAACATATGCAGCCTGACAATACATCTTTACTCTGCACACTCATAATTGGTGTGTTGGCATGCTGCGTCCAAGCTTTCATCCATAAATATACATTTTTTGATGACTGCAGATGAATACATCTCTACTTGGAATAAAAAACCCCGTGTTTGGTGAAGCCAAGCATACTTGCAGAACTGGAGCAATTTGGAATGCACATCTGGAATGTGCAACAGGGTTAGGAGATCCTGAATATCAGAAAAGCAACAACTTTGGCTTCTGGAGCACAGTATTTACTATATTTCTTGCACAAGCTTTGAGTTTCTCTGGTTGTCAGGCCTCTACAGTCACTGCTCTGGTGTGTGAAGTGCTTTGGTGTTTTTAAACCATAAATTCTTGGTAAAATTCAATAAGGTGTCTAGTTCTGATCTCACAAACATATACTGAAGGTAGACTTCTTGTATAACACCTCTTCTGCAAAGGAGATGTCTTTCCTCCAACCACCCTAAATACAAGACCATTCATAGACATCTCTGAAAATGTATGCCCAAGCAGGTTGCACATTCACAGGCATAGCAACCTCCTACCATAGCTCTGTAAAAGCATGCAAGGTCATATATTCTACAGCTCCTCCAGTAACTGCAGCTGTTTCCCAAGCAAAAAAAGGTCTCCACATCCTCTCCACCCACAGCATGTTTCTCATGTCACTTACCTCAGCCTGGAGAGCAGGGAGAGTTTGGTTTGCATGTCAGGGAAGGTCCTGAGCACAGATCATGTTATGATTATTCAAATTCCTCTTTCCCCACCTCAACACCAGAAGTACCAAAGCAAGTTATTAATCTTTTAATTAAATAATCTGATCAATTCACCAGAATTAATCTTTTTCAGGACTCAAAGGGGCTATTGGTGGCCCTGAAAATCATATATGATCACAAAACCAGAAAATTCATCCTCAGAGCCTCGAAGTTTTCCAGATCATCAAAATAACGCAGAAGTGTTTTGACCACCACTATCTCTCTGAGCAACCTGTTCCAGTGATCTACCACTCTAATATTGAAAAACTTTCTTCTAATATCCAACCTAAATTTCCCCTTTTCTCATTTAAAGTCATTACCACTTGTCTTACTGCTACATGCCCTTGTGAACAGTTCTTCCCCAGCTTTCCTATAGGCACCTTTCAGGTATTGGAAGGCTGCTACAAGGTCCCTCCGCAGCTTTCTCTTCTCCAAGCTGAACAGTCCCAAGTTTCTCAGCCTGTCTTCAAAAATATCATATATAAATATCATAATAAATAACTACAACAACAAAACCAGCGACAAGTGATGCACAAATACAATTCCTCACTACATGGATGAAAAAAAAATCAACCCAATGCCCAATACACAGCATGATGCTCTATGGTAGGCAGTATCCCTTTGGGCAGTCTGGATCAGCTGTCCTGGCTGTGCTCTCTCAGCTTCTTGTGTACCTGTCAGGATGTAAGAAACTGAAAAGTCTTTGACTTAGTGTGGACACTAGAACTACTCAGCAACTGCTGAAAACATCAGTGTGTTATCAACATTAACATCCTAAATCTTATCATCCTAAATCCAAAACACAGCACTATACCTCCTCCTAGGGAGAAAATTAACTCTATTTCAGTCAAAATCAGAACAACGTTATTGGCTTCTTCCTTGCTTTAACTTGTTATCCTCCCAAATACAAGGACTTTTTTGAACATTAACATGCAACATGCTTTGTTATCTCATTCTTTATATACGAAATATAATCACCTTTCAAAGAAAAGCCAATAGATTGCTCCCTACCTCTCTGCAAGAAAGTTTCGGGAGCAGAAAAATTCTACCATTTTGAAAACATTTTTTTTTCCCATTTGTTTTGACAATGATTATTTTTAATGCAGTGTCAATAAATCCATTCAGATTTGGAGAAACATTGACTTGAATAAACAAGAAAAAATTCCAAAATAGCCTTTCTCCTGTATATGTTCCAATAAACAGCATCACATTATCCTCAATAGTAATTACGAGGTGACCCTATAAATCATTGTCCAGTGATTCATGTTATTCTATAGACTTTAGGTCATACAGTTCAAGCTGAAAGTTCTAAAAAGGATATATTAGGCTCTAGAGGAAACAGAGAAAGTATATAGTTTACACTCCATATTGGTATTGTGGGAGACCTCGCTGCGAGAAAGCATTTTCCATCAAAATATACTGAAATTACTGTGATGAACCTGAGCTGAAGAAGCAACTGGAACACGTTTCCCTACTGACTTGCAAGGGGGAGGTTCTCATCTTAGAATTAAATCTCTATAAATTCTTTTTCTGTTCAGCACTAGACAGAAGATTAAACATGAAAATATTAACATGGTTTTGCCTCACAACATGATTTATGATATGAGACTGTATAATAAGAATCGACATACTTCATTCTCTCATAAAGTTTTCTTTAGTCTACCTGAAAACACTTTTTGTATTAAAAAATAGAATATCTTATTTTTATATATGTGAAATATGCATGAGCAACTAAAAGTTAACTAGGTATCCTACAACTACTTAGAAGCCCAGAAATCCAACAGTGAGTGTGTGGGCCAATGCACATACTATACATATCCTTTTGATTTCCAGAGCCATTATTTTCTGCATCCAATGTGTACCTCTTAGAGGAATCAGTGCTTCTGAGGGAATTGAGACAGCCTGCCTCTTCTCATCTGACTCTGACAAAACCCCAAATTTACCTCTGAGAATCAATCAAAGCTGTCAGGAGGAGGAAGGAAACCCCTCACAAAACTAGGAAGTCTAGTTTGCCCATGTTGCTTTCTTCAGTTTTGGAGTTTCCTGATTCTGCCTTTTGCTTTGCTTACAATTTATAGTAGAGACAAGTGTCTTGCTCCAGGGGAACAATTCTGTTACTGAAGGTGAACAGGTCCTTCCACAACTGATTGTCTCTCCACAAACACTAAGCACAATCAAGCCTCCCTTTGTCTATAAACTCACAACATTGAAAATGAGCCTTCTTTTCCGTGTCAGTCCCATCTGGCTGATCCCACCTGTGGGCTGCCCAGACACTGCTGTGAGGAATTGGTTGCAAATAGGTTAATGGCTCTTGCAGGATCAGTTTGTGCCAGTTGAAATCTTCCTCATAATCTCACAAGTTGTATCACATCACCAACATGCTGTTGTCCAATATATGGCAGGGAAAGGGCTGAGAAGTCCCCCTGGGAATGGCAGGTGAAGAAGGCTGCACCAGATGGAGCAGTTCATAGAGCCTAACCATGCTTCTCATCCCATAGCTTGCAGAGCTCATGAGAGATGAGCTGTATTAAGGCCCTGGAGCATGATTAGAAGCTGGTGAAGGGTCTGGAACACAAGTCCTATGAGGACCAGCTGAGAGAACTGGGACTGTTTCGTCTGGAGTAGAGGAGGATCAGGGGAGACCTTACTGCTCTTTACAACTACCAGGAAGGAAGTTGTGGTGAGATGGGGGTCAGCCTCTTCTCACAGATAGCTAGCAATAGGACAAGAGGGAATGGCTGCAAGTTGTGCCAGGGGAGGCTTAGGTGAGAAATTAGGAGAGAAATTTCTTCACAGAAAGAGTGGTTCGGCATTGGAAGATGTTGCCCAGGAAGGTGGTAGAGTCATCGTCCCTCGGGGTGTTTAAGAAAAGTTTGGATGAGGTACTTAGGGACATGGTTTAGTAAGTAAGGTGGTAAGTAAGGGATGGTTAGACTAGATGATTTTGGAGGTCTTTTGCAACCTCAATGATTCTGTGATTGTATGATCTTCTCTGCAACAACATCCTGCTCTCAGGGATTTCCCAAACTCTGCCAGAGATTTATACTGCAGGAAAGTGCATGTGCTTTATAGTTCTTATGCATGAAGGGTGACACATGTCCTTTAGGTTGGGTTAAGAGCACCAACTCAGATCAGCTTTGCTGCACACATGCCCACATTGTTCACTGAATGATGATGAAGGAATGGAAAATTATCACCTCCAACTACTTCCAGAGGAGTCACTCAACCACCAGAACAAGATGTTTGGGCACTGATGCCTTGCAGCATGGAAGCACTTCTGCAGAGTCTGGAGGGTTATCCTTTTCCTTCTGGTTCCTTCAGCAGAATTTCCTACCAATCCATTTATTTAACTATCTGAGATTTCTTTCCTGTGCTCATCTCTACTTATTATGCAGCAGGCAACAGAGGACTTTTGCATGTGTATTGGCATAGCCCTCAATAGGCTGCAGGATGCATAAAGGTTAATGGTTGCTCTCCAGAAGCAAGTTGCTATGCTACTGTAATATTATTGCTTACATTCTAGTGTTATAGTAGGATACAAGGTGAGGAGAAACATGAAGAGATAGTTTAATAATAAGGACTGTCCTTTGATGTGTAAACCATTCATCACTTCCAGAAGGATTTACTTTTCCCTCTTCAGAACATCAAGGTGTTTAGGTCAGGTGTGAGAGCTGCTGCACAAAAACACTGAAGAGTTATACAGTGCACCTTTTAGTGGGTGGTCCCACCAAATGCTTTCGCATGCGGCCTTCAAGTTGGCCTCGACATGATTTCCAAAACAAGGTCAAGCAAATTCATTGGAAACTACTGCTGCCATCCTTCAAGGAGCAAACACCATCAAAACATTAAAACTGTGGAGTAAAATGTACCATATGTTACTGCTGTAACTGCATCCAGCTTTACCTCTTGCGGCTTCAGTAACCCAGAAGATCCAAGCAGCACGCAAAAAGCTTTTGGCCGAAATGCACCGGTCAGTCAGACGATGGCACTACAGACCCAGCTCCACCAGCTGCCTTTGCGCTCATTAAAGTGTCTGCTCTGCCGTTCATTATTCTGGTTTCATTCTCCATCCCAGCTTTCCCGTGGTTACCTGGTTGGAAACTGTACCCCCTGATAATTCATACGCTCGCGCAGACAGCCCATGGCAAACGTTGCTAAGAGAGGGACTGCCACCTGTTAAGAATCCGTGGTTTGGGGATGCAGTGAAGTGTGCTCCTTTCCCACACTAGTATTTTAAAAGGTTATAGATCATGTGTGCATAATAGGCAGAACATTAGGTCACTTGTCTCACTTACAACAATAATCCATTTTGATATGGGTCAGGTTGACACAAAGGGTCCACCCATACCAGATCTATTGACGAAACTGATCCCTTTCCCCCAAACTAATGAAATTTTCAACTAATGGGTACTTAAGTTAATAAAGTGTGCCACACATCTGCTAGAAGCCATTTGTAAAATAAAGCACTGGAGTTCAATTTTGAGATCACTGACATAATGTTTGAGTGGCATCCCGCAGGGACCCAGCATGGCACCAAATTAAGGAGAGTAACACAATAAACGCGTGAGAAATACCGTTAGTATATAAACAGTAAGTAGGAGCTTCTCTTTCTTTAAAGGAAGCATAATACTACTTGGGGTTCATACCATCAGTAATGAATTGAACGGGGCAAATCCTGATCTCCCCTTGCAGCCAATGAGCATTTGGACAATGACTTCAATAGGACCAGGATTTAACTTGGGGAATTATTTTGACGGAAATTGGCAACAAGCTGGTTCTAATAGCTAAAAAGTATCTTTTCACTGAACTTGTGCATGACTAAAATTCTCTACTCTATTTTGTCCTTTCTTTTGTAGAGGAAATTGGAGGCAAAAAACACTTCAGCGGAGCCCAAGAGATTTATTTTATAATTCCTGAAGTTACCTAGCTTGATACAATTCAAGCTAAATGTCTCTTAGCAGTAACAAAGCTCTCCTTTTCTACAGCCCTTGGGGATTAGACACAGCAATCGTTCTAGAATATAAACTGAATTTTAATAGTCCACTTTCCTAGGCAACTCACTGCAAACCAAGGAGAAGCCTGGAATATCAGCAACTGTTTTCTTTTAAAAAAACCCATTTCGTTTTTTTTTTTTAAATGCATTATTATTAGTTGATCAACACTTTTGCATGAAAAACATTTTCCATATAAAATTGACACTGCAGAATGGAAAGCAAGGAAATTTTGGCAGTACTACTCATAATAAATTTTCTTCTTTAAAAGGTAAACAAAACATCTTAAAAGACTCAACAGATTTTTTTGAAAAAAGATAAAATAATCTTACTTTTGTAGTACTTCTGTCATATCTTGAAGAGGAAACTAGAAAAATTGCTACTTTTGTGAAATTAAAATTTTAATTCAAAACCAGTGAAAAGGTTTTAAAGCACGATTTGCTAGTTTCTCTCTCAGAGTTTATAGAGGAAAGATACATCAGTTTTATGAGCAAGATTGTTCAATCTCCTCGTTAACACAATCCTAAAGCATTTTTTCAGTGAAATGGGCAGATGCCAGGTGATAAAAAGGTTACACTGAAGAATCAGCAGACTTTATGCCTTGACTTTGCCACAGACTAATATTTACTGTCCC
Source organism: Gallinula chloropus (assembly GCF_964237585.1). Classification (NCBI taxonomy): domain Eukaryota; kingdom Metazoa; phylum Chordata; class Aves; order Gruiformes; family Rallidae; genus Gallinula; species Gallinula chloropus. The sequence goes on along the minus strand of NC_140087.1, from coordinate 113,310,718 downwards.
ACTGCAGATGATGATACCTGGTCATAGACAAGAGCCCTGTGCCTACTTTTGCTCTGCAGGTACCGCACTACAACCCTTCAAAATGCTGTTAAACCATGATTGCATTTACAACAAATTGGAAATGGTTCAATGTATTTCTTCCTAATAAAGCTCCACCATTTTTTACCTGCTTCATTCATAGCCTACGTAGATTAACACTATAAACATGCTTCTCTCCCTCTTTGCAATCACTTTTCCTGCATTTCAGCTTTTAGCTTTGGAAAACAGGAAACAAAGATCCATCCAAGTTCCTGGGCTGAGCCCAAATCTGGCCTTAATCCGAATGTGGTTGAAGCCCCCTGAACCACCCCACTCTGGCACACATTCCCTCCTATCCGTCAGTGCATACATCTACTGTTACAAGAATAATGTGTCTCACAATATTTCTAAGCTTTCAACACTGAGTCCAATTGTCTTTTCACAGTACAAAAATGGGCAAGGGGGGGGAATAGCTGGGGATGTGCAGAGGAAGATCCCACTCAAATATCTCTTCTGTGAGGCTGTTTTTTCCAAGCTGGTTCACTCCAGGATACATTCACACAATAATGCAATTTCCCAAAGCAGACTATTTCTCTATATATGTTCTTGTATCATTCAAATATATGAGACCCTTCTGAGCAATTGCCATGGGTTTTGAACCACATCCTGCTTTTTTCAATAAAAATAATAAAAATAATAGCATGGACTCAGGTGTCTGTTGTCTGCCATGGCTGCACACAGCTGAGCATGTGTGTGGGTGAATACAGAATAAAGTTTAACTTTGTTCAGGGCAACATCCACTCTCACATAAACCATCTGATCACCTACTGACTCTCAGTAGTGGAGCTCAGACCCCCATACACACACGTGCACACCATGTCACCCAGGAAAAGTTTTATAAAAGGAATTTAATGAGAAGAGATGTCAGACCAGGTCTGATCAGGTGTGAGATGAGCATGCTGACTAGCAAACTATTAATAAATTATTTATTTATCCCTTTTAGCACCCTATCCCTCTATTTTCCCACTTTTATTCCTCCCCAAATCACCTAAATCTCTTTCCTTACACTTGGTTACTTCCCTAAACATCCCATCATAAGACCAGTGCAATCCAAATATTCCAAATATTCCCCTGCATCCTGTAACATTTCCCATAACCCTAGGGTCAACATACCCTAGAATCCAAAAGGTGCTCCAGCACTGACTCATCATGTTGGGTATCACACCGGGACACTGGAGCTGAGGCTTTCCTGGCACAGCCCTGGGTGGGCCCAGACAGGATGTCCCTTCCTCTGAGTCCTTAATTTTGTTTCCCACCTGCCTTTTTGCCTCTGAGTTCCTCTGGGCTTGTGAAGATGGCCTTTGATGGGCTGGTGGCTCCTGAGATGGGCCTGGGAGGAGCCAGAGCCAGGTGTTGCTCCCTCTTCCCTCTCACCATTGCCTCTTTGTCCTCCTCTGCATGTGTGCAGATAAGCTTTTATCACATAAGTGAACAGCATCTTAATGAGTTCAAACATGCTACTCTAAACCACAGCCAATAATGAAATCCAAAAGGTTTAGGGATCTCAGAAGCTTGATGTTTTTTCAACTGTATCTCTGGCATTAATAAAAAATGTTCTCTCCTGTTATAAACCCTGTCATAATTACCCTGTTGCAGAATTTTTCAGCTGCAGGAGTCACATTTCAGGGAAATCTGAGTATCACAAATTTTTGTAGCGTAAAGAAAAAACCTACCAAAATGTGCTAACCTTGCCTACAGAGCGGGTCAATGGTAGGGCCAGGAATACAGTCCTGGATTCCCAAGACCAAGGAAGGGAGGAAGATTAGTCCAACATATACTTCAAATGTCATATTTGACCTCTCATGAAATTCATTGTGTTCATTTCTAGCCAGCAAGACTCTCCTGCTTTTCAATCTGATTAGACTAAGCCATTTTGATGCCACATGAAAGCTGATGTAATTCTGGATTGGAGAATTAGTTATTGGTTTGTTTGTTTTCTCTGCAGATGGATCATCTGTCAAATTTTCATAAGCACATTGGCAATACTCCCCTTGTTGGACTCACCATTAAAAAGAAAAAAGAGAATGAAAGAAAAGGAAAAAGGAAAAAAAAAGAATCCAACTTGACTTGTGACTGGCTCTAGGGACTTTGAGTTAATTTTAACACATTACTTATATGTTGAGATAGTGATTTCATTTTGTGAAAAGAGAAGAAAGAAATTAAAAAATCATGCAAGTTGAAGAAATTTCCCTGCCTTTCCAAGACTGCTACTTACATCCCATTAGTGAGATCTAAGGAGAGACTGGACTGGGCTGCAGCTGTGCTAAAAGGCAGAAAGGCGGCTGTGCAGGCACGCAGGGGTGAGGAAAGGATGGGAGTGGGGACTGGGTGAGTTTATGAGGGTTATGAGAAATACTTGTGAGGTGAGGAAAAACAGCCATGATGCTGGTTATAATATTAGGGTGTGGGGTAGGAGTCTGGGAAAATTGTGCTGCAGTGTGTCTTTCTGGGTGGTGAGCCTGATCTTACGAGGCCAGTTGCAGCAGTGGGCAATGGGGTTTGGACAATCCACCCTCCTCCCACCTTACTGTAGATGCTAGAGGGGCTCACCCACCTGGCACGTGTGGCCAACAGCTGAAGCAGATGGGGGAGGCTGAGCTAAGTGTAGAGGCCAGAACCAAGGACCTGTCTGGCAGGACAGGACAAGCTACTCAGCATGGCTGCCTGCATCCCCAGTTCCAGCTGTAGCCTCAGAAAGCCCTGACCTGGGAGAGGGGATTATGTACTTTGGGTGTAGGGTGGGAGGAGAATGTCCTCTTCTTGTATGTTATTCTGTTTCCCTTCTCTCACTTTTTTTCCCCTCCTTCCCTGCCTCCAATGAAGTTATACCTACCCATTTAATCCCTGCTTCTTGATTAAACTGCCAGATGTTTTGGTTCAGTCTTCCTTGGGGCTTGTGTGTGATTGGAGTGAGGATTCTCAGATGTTAACCCATGTCTTAGTTGCTGGTGGGTAAATCCCGGCCAAAAGATGAAATAGGTAACCTAAGCACACCTATATATGTATATATATGCACCTTGTAGGGTTTTATGCAGGAACATCATCAAACAGTAGTAAGGTCTCTTTTTCTGCTTAAAAAACTTCTGTACTGTACCCAGCTACCTTTCTTCTGTTGCCAGATGGTCCAGGTAGATGATTGTCCCACTCTATGCTGTGCTGGTGTGGCCTCACCCAGCTACACTGGTGCAGATTTGGGTCCACAGTATGAGTGACACAAAAATATTAGAGAGTGTCCAGAGGAAGGCAACGAGGTTGGTAAAGGGTTTAGAAGGGAAGTCTTACAAGGAAAGGCTGAAGTCCTTGGTTTGTTCAGCGTTGAGAAGAGGAGGCTGAGGAGAGACTTCATCGCATTCTATGACTTCCTGATGAGGAGTGAAGGGCTAGGCACCGATCTCCTCTTTGGTGACCAGTGATAGAACTCAAGGGAACGGTATGAAGCTACGATGGGGGCAGTTTAGGTTGGATATTAGGAAGAGGTTCTTTACTGAGAGGGTGATCAGGAACTGGAACAGGCTCCCTAGGGAAGTGGTCACAGTACTGAGCTTGGCTGAGGTCAAGAAGTGTCTGGACGATGCGCTCAGTCCCATGACTTGGCTGGCCCTGTGTGGAGTCATGCCTCGGTGATCCTTATTTGTCCCTTCCATCTCAGGATATCCTATGATTCTCTGATTTGCTCGTGTATGATACCTACAGTGAAGAAATGAGTCCTGCTCCAAGCTCAGTGTCACAAGCAGATGTGTGAATTTCAAGTGGCAGTCTTACACACATGATTCTTATGGGTCCCTTCCAAGTCAAGATATTCTGTGATTCTATTCTTTGGCCAAAGAGATAAAAAGATTGTGTTTATCTCAGTGTATATTTGACCATTCCCTCAAAGCCTGAGTCACCCCAGCACTAAACAGATTGGCCAGGCACTTGACAGCTGCATTCCTGTAGAGGTAAATCAGTGTCTCTCTACAACATCACAACACATGCTGGTGGTCACTGCAGATGAAACACTGAGGGGTGAACAGTGTCTAGCTGCTTTCTGATCCGGACCTCTTAGCCCTTCCAGCAGCATAAAATCATTAATGGCAGTGGAAATAGCCCCTGTTGAAGTAAATCCACGTAACACTTGGCAGCTTTCATGGACAAACCCCCCTTCTTTTTCTCTTCTGAAACAGGTTGCCCAGGGAGGTGGTGGAGTCATCGTCCATCAGGGTGTTCAAGGAAAGATTGGGTGAGGTATTTAGGGACATGGTTTTATTAGTAATATAGGTGGAAGGGGGAGGGTTAGACTAGATGAACTTGGAGGTCTTTTCCAACCTTAATGATTCTGTAATTCTGTGATTATGTGACTTTAACTGATTTATACCATTACAAATGAGAGGAGAAGCCACTGTGCAGGTTCTATTGCTCTCCACTCTCTACCTAGGTGTGACTCCAGTTGGTGTCTTTGGGGATGAAACTGCTGTAACTATGGACATGGTGGCACTGGTCTTTACCTATTTGGACTTATCCTGACACCTGAGGCAACAGAAAGTGATCTCTCCTCTCAGGCTGCAAAGTCAGCAGGTTAAGTTTTAGAAAATATTCTTGAAATTGCCAAGTTGAGCTGATTAAAATAATGAAAACGAAACCTTCTCTATTTCAAATATTTTAATTTTGAATCATTTCTCTTTTCCATTTTTTTTCATTCCTCTCCATGTTTCTAATTCAAAAAACATTATGGGAATAGCCACCAACATTTTTCATTTATCAAATACAGAGGTTCTGACACATGATATATTTTAACACAAATTTCCTTATGCTTTCTATAAAAATCTATTTAGATAATATTAGGGACATCACAAATTATTTCCTGGTCTAAATTCATGCCAAAAATCTACTTGCCCATGCTATCTTTTGGAGAGAAGAAATTGCCATCGTATCTATTATCAACTCTTCTTTTTTAGGGAAACACCTGCAGAATCTGCACAAGAAAATCTGGCAGAAGTCCACTTAAACCTCCTCATGTCTCAATGTTACTATTACAGCCTGAGGTTAAATTCTGCTGGCAACACACATTTGTGTTCTGGAAGCAATTTTTTGTTAACACCTATGGTAGCTCTTAGCATCAAGTTACTTAACATGACAATTAGTAGGAATCACAGCAGTGGTGCTCCTTTTTGTGCCAAATTCCTACCATGAAACAAAAAAGGGCATCAGCTAAATCTAACAAGGAGAAGAAATACCATTAAAGCACCATTTGGAATAAGGACAAAAGTGCCAGACTACAAGAATCCTAATATAAATTTATTTGTGCTGTTGATTGTATGTGATTGTATGTTGATTGTATGTTAGCCATTACATGTGCTGTATGTATATATATCAGTGCATGTTTTAAAGCAGAACTAAAAATTCTCTTTAGTCCACTCTTTCTCCAAGATGTGGTAAGTTTTTGTGTGTCTGTAACTTTGACTTGGTATGTATACCCGCACACATTTCTTCTTCTGAAAGGTCACATTACATAATATTTGCTGTGAGCTTAACAAAAGAATCTTAAGTGCTTCCTAACAGATAATGTTGTTTTCAAGTTCAACTCTCCTCTCTGGACAAATGAAATAAGGACATCAGACACTTAAAATGTGATTGAGATATTTTTCATGGTTGCTTCAAAATTTGTCCCCTACACATCAAATCAAATAGTTTCAGTGTGCTAAATGCACAATACCAATAGCTTACACTGCATACCTTTGGGGTAGTGTTAATTTATGCGAACATGTGAGGAAATCCCTCTGCAAACCTCTTCCATGTAGCTAGCATATCACACTTGAGTAGAAAGCTGCCTAGAATGACAGTACTTCAAAGTATGTGTCCATAATGTACTGTTGCAAGAGAGGAATTCAGATGAGAACCTTTTAAGGATAAAGTTAAATTATGAGTCTGTTTATGCGGCAGCAGGCATGAGCAAATTGGAAGTGGGAGTGAAAATGTGTTCAAAGGATTGGTAGATGGACCCTGTGAGGTAATCATGGGCCCAACCCTCAAACACATCTTGGTTCCTAAATATCATTGCAAATTTTGATCACAGAATAAATATAAGAAGACAGAGTCTGTGCTCCAAAAAGGATTAATTCATACATTTCCTAATTGGACATGCATATTTCTAAAGAGAATACAAATTTCTTAGAGAAGAAGAGCGGAGGGACAGACATGTTCTGCCGCAGGGTAACTGGAATCAGATTGTGCAAGCAGCATCAGCAAACTTGGTCTGTAATTGTCATCTCCCTGGTGGGCCACACCGTCAAGGTCTGTCATGGTCTCTTTGCTCTGTGGCGAATAAAGATATTCATCAAAAAGTTCCAGATTTCCAGCTCTCGCACATGGGTGGCTCCACTTGGGAGTGAAACAATACAACTAGATTGGAAAATAGCCACATTATAAATCCAGCAAAGGAAGGGATTTTGTAGTAAACAGGGAATATCAGAAACAAATGAGAAATAAAAAAGTATAGAGCCCCCTCCAGTGTCACCACATACGTGATTAATGAGACTTAAGGAATTTGCCAATAGACTCTCCAAGCAACTGAGTTTTGTTTCAATGGTATGCAGTCAGGTTGTATTTATATTCAGAAATCCCAGCTGTACTTGATACCTAGGACTATTCCATATATGTGAAAAGAACAACAGACAACTCAGCTAAGAAAAAAAGAAATTGCCATTCAAACATAAAATATTTTTAAAGCCAGAATATTGCTATGGGCATTTTTGTTATCTAACAGTTTCTCTCCTCCTTCTTTTAAGTGAAATGTGGGGAAATTAGAAAGATCTGAAGTTCTTAAAAAGCTTTTACAGTCTTCAGAAAATCTTGGTTTGGATGGTACAAAATTAAATGAATGTACTTTTAAAAAGAACAAAATACACATATGACGTGGTAAAAATTTAAGATAATGACATCCTGACTGCCTGACTTTTGTCTTGTTATCTAACTCGTATGCTTAACTTCTCCTTGAACCTAATCTCACTGTTATTGGAAAGAAGACACACTTTCCCCAGGTACTCTATTTTTCAGACTGCTGGCTTCAGATTGGAAAAGTCCCCTGTGCATCTTGCACATTGGTCATCTTTCCATGTGTTGGAGGCCACACACTGGGTCTTTGAGATTGTGGCAGTAAGACTGAAGACTAATCGACTTCACATCTGTAGAGAACTTAAAGAGAGAAACCTGAATAAATATTTCAAGGGGTAGATAAAGTAGCATTTATACAATTCTGGTCCATTTCTAATACCCACTGAGATCCCTGGCTGTTTCAGTGTGAAGCCAGAAGTAAACTAAAGTTGAGCTCTTTTCCCATTCATAGTTGTTCTGCCTCTATTTAAAAACAATCTTTTAAAACATTTAAACCATATGGTCTCTTTATAGATAGTTTACATTTTTTTGCAGTCAAAAATGTATTGATAGCTCCCTATTAACTGATAATATGATATGATGATAATATCTTAATAGCGGGATAGGAATTAATATATAAACTAGAAATATTACCTAGACAAAAAATCAAGAATCCACATCTTAGGACAATCCAGAAAGGGCTACAGTGGTTGTATGGGTTTTGGATGGAATGTCCTACAAGGAAAGATTATGTTTAGTCTGGCAAGGATTCACTTGAAAAGTGCTTTAATGATAGTATACAAAACACAGACAACTGAGATCTGGACAAAAGACAGAGGTATTAGAGAACCTAATTTATTTAAATACTGTAAGATGATTAAAGTAAAAAAAACCCAACCAGATCTTATTCTAACAGACAACTGCTGGTCTTGTGTAGCCCTTTAGCCTTTTAAAAATAACCAGGAGAATTGTAGAACAATTAGTAGAACAAATATTTGTTCTTACGAAAAGCATATTGAATAGATTTGGAACACAGGATGCAAGTAATTATTAGAATCAAAATAGGCTAATGTTCTCCCGATGCTATTTGTAAAGCAATTTGAGTTTCATTATTAGAATGTGTATTTAACATATCATTTTGAATCTCATTACATGCTATTTGGACTAAACTTAATAGGATTATTATTTTTGGCATTCATGGTCATGCAATATCCATAAACAATGTTTCCGAAACCTTTAATACAAGAAACAGACATATGGTGTCAAGAAATGAGCAGACCTCTCTGCATTTTTAACAGCACACTTAAAACACGCTTTTCATTCCTATATTTCTAGGAATATTTGTGAATATGTCACTTTCAAAGTATTACTTGTCCATCTCTCTGCTTATCTATGCTATATTATACAGATCAGAATAACAATGGTTTGTTTAAAAACCTTATTATATTATTTATTGCCCCTGGTTATGGTTAGTTTTGAATTTTTTTTTCTAGTATTTTTCTGGAGAATTACTTAATGTTTATGAGGTGATAGAGAGAAAAGTTAGCATTCATCTTGTTCTAAAAGTACAGAAAGAGGTAAGAACATAAATCTTATTTCTCAAATACGGGAAGTTAAACTGTGTCCTCTCCACATCTAACATGTTTTCTAATATACACTCGAAGCCTCTATGACCATCATCATGTTACACAAAAGCATCTGCACAATGAAGCAATTTCAGCAGAGGTATTTGAGATCAACCTTGAGTAGCCCAAAACCAGAACAATGTGAAAACTGCCTTACCCTTCTGATGAAACCACCATGCAGGTAGCCACAAAGCTTAGTGTTCTTCCTATTTATCCACTGGGAAATATATCCATTGCTTCTTCCAACCTATGGGCCAGAAGAGAAGGAAGCAGAGGAGTTAGAGTAGGAGCAAGAACCAAGGGCCTGTTTCCTGTGCTTTAGTTCTGCAGCCACCTGTGAGATCAGGTGGAAAGCTGAAAAATTAACTCATACATGAAAATGGAGTATTGCTTCAAATTTAGGCTGGGTGTCCATCATGTGCTGATGTTACAAATGGTTGATGAGCTTCAAGATAAACATTTATGAATGTATATATAAACACAGAATCATAGGATCACAGAACGATCTTGGTCAGAAGGGACCTTAGAAGACCATCTAGTTCCATTCCCCCTGCCACGGGCAGGGGCATCTTTCACTAGATCAGGGTGCCCAAAGCCCCATCCAACTTGTCCTTGAACACTTCCAATGAAGGGCCCTCCACAACTTCTCTCAGCAACCTGTTCTAGTTCCCCATCACCCTCATTGTAAAAAAGTAAATTCTTCCTTACACCCAATCTAAACCTTCCCTCTTCCAGTTCAGAACCATTGATGCTTGTCCTGCCAATACAGGCCTTTGTAAAAAGCTTCCCTCCATCTTTCATATAAGCCTTCTTTATGTAATGAAGGGCTTCAATAAGGCCCCAAGCCTTCTCCAAAACTTTAAAAGCTTGCTTTCTCTGTACCCCTCCACCCTCTGCTTGCTCTCCATCACCCATCCTATAGCACCACTTTTGAAAAAGGCTGAAAAATCACTTCTGTCACTTGCTTCTGCATCACGGCAAGTATCTAACTCAGCCAGCTGGGAATCTGCCACGTTCCACTGGAGATGCCAAAGAAGAACACAAGACTTGGACAGAATAATCCTTTTGTAATATGCCAGCAAGAAATGTTTAGTGGTTTGATCCCTGTGAAGTCAGTCATGATTGCCCTGATAATTTGTGCTGAAGGGAGAGAACTAAATCTCCTGACAGGACATCAGATGGAGCCCTCTTTACAAGAGGTTATATTTTTTGTTGTTTTATCCATATTATTTAGCTCATTGTGATGTCTGTGGTACCCACAGACATTTGTCAATGGATTTTGTTGGGGAGAAGGAAAGGGAAAAAAATGAATATGCATGGAATATGGTGATTTTAGCCACTAATATGGAGTCAAGAAGAAGTTCTGAAGGGGAACGGCATACACCTCAGTAGTTGGCACTGACTGACATAATGTATACCAACACCATCCAAGTGATTCAGTTCTGAGTTTTTTTTTCCTTTAATCTTGCCTTAACTGAGTCTTTGTGCTAAATTACAGGCTCTTTGGGAGAGGGACTGGGCAAATGTTTAAGGAACACCTACTGCAAGAGGGTCACAATTATGACTTGGCAGCATGTAAGAAATAATGAAGAAAAGAAGAATGAGAATTGGGCTCTTGAAATGGCATTGTTCAACCTTCAGTATCCCACAAAGATACAATTGAAAGTAACTAAATAGTAGGCTTAGTCCCATAGGTCTGAAAGAATTCCTGAAAGAATTTCCAGCCTCTTCAAAACAACAAAAGAAGCTGCCAGTCTGGCATGTAAGGATAGATTGGTGCCTGGTGGAAGTAAATTCCTCGTGTGAGGCAAACATTTCAATTACATAGCAGGAAATCCTACAGCAAAGACGTTTCTGCCACATTCAGGAAGATTATAAGGGCTTGATTCCACACCTTGCACAGCAGAGAACACTGAGAACATTTCTCTGATTGTGCTGTGAAAAAAAAAAGATTAAATAAAAGAGAAAAAACTGTTCGTTTACTGACATTCATCCTTAGACAGGTTCTGTGATGTGAGGTTGTACCCAGGTATCACTGGAACGCAGTTCATGGTGAAACTGTGCAAGTAAACAGGAAGCAGGGGGAAGAGATGCCATCTCTTCTGCAACTTCAGAGGAGTCAGCCTGCAATTATGCAACTAGAAACAGGCCAAAGATGGGAAGTTTAGTCATTTGCTGTTTCCCAGAGTCTGTTAATACATCCTCCAAGATCAGAGCCTTACAAATAATGCTGTTTTCATCAGAAAATCTGGATTGGTTTGTACCGAAATTTAGGCTTTTGTAATTCGGTGCAAGCTTTCAATTATGTATCAAAAGATGTGTGTAATTTTAACTTCTTCTTGTATTTCAGCATAGTGGAAAATCTGAAATATTAAGAATTAACACAGAACTATGCTGTGTTCAGCTCTAGCTTTCGTCTTACATCTGAGACATCCCTTTCAGTACTGGATGCTAACTCGTTCAGTAACTTATTGGATTAATGGGCTTCCTACTGAATTCTCATGTGATTTTGGGAAGCACCCCATTATTTGAAAAAGTTATTTTCCAACACTTTTTTGGCATAAATTTGCTTAACTCGTTAAATATGACAAAAACCAAGGCAAGAGATAGATAATAGATTCATGAGATTTACAGACAAAAGGAGAACATTGTGATGATCCTGTCTGACTTTTTTGTGCAAATATGGGCAAGCATGGGAAAAAATGGACAAAGACATAAGAAATGGGTTAAAGGCAACAGTTCACAATGGCTTACTTTTTCCATCTAGCACCAAAAGTGGACATGAGTCAAAAAAAGACATCTGATCATAACTTGGGAAAAGCTGTAATCAGGCTTGTTGTTAAATATGTTTTTTTTTTCCTCTGAATGAGAACAGATTATTGCTCATAAGAGGAGAGAGGGTTCAATATGAAATGCTGTTGTATAAACAGTTTCATACCACCATGACTAAATCCACAGAAAATTATGACCAGCAAAATTGGAGCAGCCTCATAATGTAAAAGAACTCTTGAGATGACCATAATGCTGTTTATACTGCTTGTCATTTTAAGAGGAGGATTTTGTCTCTGTATCCGTCCATTCACCCAGTGGATGACATAATGATGATAGGTCCATATATACTCCAAATGTCACTGACCTGGCACTGCCAATTCCATAAACAACTGCAGAATGTGCTGCCGTGAGGTTGGGAAAAGGGCTGCCACAATGTCAATGTGTGTGGCACCTCCATCCTGTCTTCACCTGATTTCTCAAGGCATATTATTGCACGTGCAAATGGGCAAATGGTATAGAAAAGAGGGGGACGAGATTTATTCTGTATCTCTGCAAGGGCAGATTTTTAGCTGTACAGCTCTGCTCACAATCAAACCCTTCTTTCAGCTTTCAAGATGCTCGTTTGGATGAAGGCAGAGAAATGGAAACTTGGGGCAATATATCATGCAGTTAATGTTAATTTAAATGACCTAAGGGGAAGACAAGTGAAAATAAGAGCAGGTACAAAGAAAGCGTAAACATTATTCAGAAGTAGAAAGGCTTTGGTATGTTTATGAATATGAATAAAAGTGGCTTTTATAGTGTGTTGAAACACTTAGACAATTTGTGTTTAGAAATTTAAGGCAAAACCATTATTAAAATGCATTTTGAAACAACATTCATACCACTCAGAGTTTATAAACTTTAATAACGTTTTAATTTCAAACCTGTTTTGGCAAAGAAACCACTCAGAGGTAACAGAGCCTCCACAACAAGAGGTCCACATGAGAGAAAACAGTATCGCGTTTGCAGAAAACTCTTAGGCTAAGCCAGCCTGCACTCTGTGCCTGGCCAAATCCTGCCATCATTAGCACTTGAGAAGCAAGGAGGCATGTAGAGAGTCAAGAGTCTCTGAAGGCTCTGGACGGCTCAAGGCTGGTTCCCAGGGATGGATTGCAATAATAACATTGAACAATCCCCACTGACAGTGAACACAACTGTGTCCCGGGGGTCTACTGGTGAGACAGGCAATGCTGTGCTGAAGGTAAATGCAGCCTGAACAACTCGAGCTAACCCTCAGTAAAAAAAACTAAAAGCTAATATGACAGAAATCCAGGAGCCTGAGTTTTATGTATGTTGGTAATGTAGGAGAAAGCAAGAAGTATGAGGCTGCCAAAAGGCATAAAGTAGAAATCATGGCTCGCTGAGCAGTCAGGACTTATTTCACACTTTACCTTTTGTTACAGCCACCCATTCGTTGCCGTGTTTCATTGGATTGTAAAGCAGGGTTTCCCCCACAAATAGTGTTTTGCTTTTGGCTCCAGCTTGGACCTCTGCACCCAAGCCATCCTGCTGAATTCATGAGATGCTGAACTCAATTGCACAGCTACAACTGGGCATCAAATTAATATCGTCGTCTGGATCAGAAGTGACTATAGCCAGAAATAAAGGTGTATCCCACCCCAACTAACTTTTTCCAGACTTTACCACATCCATCTTGCATCCTCCCACAGGTTTATTTTCTAATGACTACTTGCAGGCATATGCAAAGCAAATATATTTGCTTATCCTACTCCTCATTTGAAATTCAAACACAAAGACACTGTTCCCTTAAGACTTCATAAATAATGAGGGAGGTCAAAAAGTGAGTCCATCTTAAGACCTGCCTCACTCTCCCCACAGGGGGAAACAACCCCTTGCTGATTCAAGCAGTTCAGAGAAACCTGCTTCTGCTACCCTGGGATCTACAGAGAGGTACCCTATTCATAACACAAGTCCAGCTTTTACAAGAACTGGCAAGACACAAGAGAGCTAGACAGCCTTTAAAGTGGACACACTCTGTGTTTGCAGTTTACGTTGCCATCTAGTGAGAAAGAAACACAAGTCAGTCACTTTCAAATGAAGCCACCAAATCACAGAGCTTCTGTTTTGTGGGCTTCCACAGACAGTCACCGTTCCCCAAAGGACTCATTTCTTGGTGAGGGGTTTTTTTTGAAAGGCACACTTTGAGTGTTATATGTTGTTTTCAGCTGGTGCAATATATGCTGGTGATGTTTAATATGCAGCAAATAGTGAAGTGCAATTTGAAGTTCTGCTTGGCATGGATAAGATCTTAGAAATTACGGCAACCAGAGGGTCACCTCTTCTTGCTTGAAGAGAATACTCTGGGGTTTTTGGCAAGAGTTTACCTTTTGATAGTTGGAGTCTTGGTGTTTTTTTATTGGAAATGGTGGTCTGGTAGAAGCTAGAATTAGGGAGTGTCTCAGGACACTATTCTACAGATAAAAAAATATATGGAAATTTTATGTAAAATATTTATTTTTCTATAGTGTTTTCTCATGCTTTTAAAAAATAGAATTATGTATTTTAATCAAAAGCAAGGATTTTGTAGTGTTGATTCTCAAAGAAGGCATCACCAGTTTGGTTAAGCTGGTATAACTTAGTCAAAGAGCTGGTCTAGAGTCTGGCGTCATACATCCTGAATATCCATTTATGGGCTGATCTTGGAAGAATGGGACCTGTGAATGAGATGTCTCAAAGATAATTTGTTGTAAGCCAGTTAAAAAATCATCAAACCTATGAAGAAATTTAGAAAGTTTTTTTGGAAGAGGAGGGGAGCAAATTAGGGAAAAGTCTGTTTTTTCACAAAGTATGCCTCCCTACCTGTTTCATGTTACTCAAACTCAAATTCAAGCCATCTTATTTCAGGCATTTACCTTCAGCAACCAAGATGTAGGAATCTACATGTCTTAATGTTTCTTCAGTGGCCAGTGTATGGAGAGAAGGTTCCAGAGTGTGGTGAAGTGCATCTGAATGGACTCACCCCTGGAGGAGTCTTTTTTCATTGACTGTTGGGGATCAAGCAGCTCCTAGATCTTAAATGGCTCAGAATACACAGGGTGAATCTAGGATGCAGAACTCAATGAAGCATTTGAAATGCCAACCTCATTTCATATTTGCCAATACTCTAAATCAAAATAAGTATAAATTCTTTTAAGTTCTCAAAAATCTCTTAGTCTTTGTGTTCATGCAGGCTCTTAGCAGAGAAAGACAACTGAGAACTCAAACATACGATTGTTTACAAGTTATCTATCACTGGTTATGGTTAATGTGGTATGATGGTTAATAATGTTATGGTTATTACAATATGGTTCATATCATTCCACCTCTTCCCCTGTACACTTAGGGTAATGAAGACACACATCCATCACACATGAAAATGCAAGCATTCTTTCTACCTCATGGGATTTTCACCTTCCTTTCGATCTTACACTACAGCTATATTCAGCCAGTAGCTGGCTTGCAAATAGACCTTAAACCAAATATTAAATGTATATCATCCATCAAACAGTTTAAATAAATTGCAGTTAGGTAGCCAGGTGACAAGTATGCACATAGAGATGTAAATAAAACCTATATATAATAAAATTAATCAATGCCAACTTCATTTTTAATCTTTCAGACTGCACAGTAGTGATGGTGAAAAATTACTTTGAATGTACATTCAGTTCCTGATAGTTCATCAGCATTCATGGATGGTAACCCTGCTGTATTGCTAGAGGGCTCTTCTTTTTCCTGGAGTCTGATGGAGTGAATATCTTATTGACATTTATGAGGCAACTTTTCTTTTCCTTACTTAAAAGCTGTCTTCCATGCAGGATTGACCATGCCAAAATACACACCTGATTTATGTGGTGGATTTGTTGTAGCACAATTGCCACTACACATAGTCATAAATGATGCAAGAAACCCATTAATATCTCTAAGTCAGCATTCAGAGCTGTTTATTTAGATGTAGCCAAAGCCATGAGGTGTCTGGATAGATCCCAGCCTGGACAACGAGTTCAGAAATAGCTCTGCCAAAGACAAACTCCTTCTTTGCTTCCAGGTGCTTGTCTACCACAGAAATTACTTAACACCTAAGCTGTCATTCAGTGACGTTATGAAAACGTCCCAGTTTCTTTAGCCCTTCTCGGCAGAGTGTGGATGGCACCAGCTTAGTCCATCAAAGCGGTAGAGTGAGATTTTCCACTGTGCTCATTTCATTGGACTGGTGTGTAATTACGTTCAGTGGAAAATAAATCTTTCTAGAATAATTATTTAGCTCAACAAGCTTTAATCCAGCAGAGCATGCTGGCATCACCTACTTATATAATAAATACATCTCTAATAAATAAATGTCTGAAGGAGGCTTCATGGCAATAGAATCACATTAACAGAGGTCAGGGTTTTACATCAATGCCTGTTAGAGCCCTCTCCAAAGCAGTAGGCTGCTTTTCAGGTCTACTGTGGAGGTTTTGCTTTCTTACACAAGCGAATGTGGTTCACCTCAAGGGAAAAGAAAACAGATCATTTGATCGTTCACAGTCGGCCTGCACGCCACACCGCTAATCATGAAGGACTCATGGAAATACACCAGGTGGAAGGTACCACAATCTAATCCAGCAGACCTTTCCCTGGAGCGGGCTCTAGGGACCAAGTCCTTCAGAGAATAATAAAACAGTGAGGGAAAATGCAAAAACAAAATGCAGAAAGATTAATTAAATAAAGGGCATCCTTCCAAAAAACCTGTAACAACTCTGTGAAATGTGTTTTCAACACCACAATACTCCTTCTCTGTTTTGTTTCACAGCAAAACCATTACATGTAAGTGTTGCCTTTGAAACTCCAGAGAAAGACACTGATGAATGTTACACAGCAGACCAGAGGCTGCCAAAACTAACAGATTTCTGTTTAGAGACCCTAAGAGTGAAATCCCTGTGAAGTAGCAGAGCTTGAAGCGTAATTAGCCACAACCATAACAAAACAGTGAGCAACTCACCACTCAAATCTCTGACTCCTCTGTTGTTATAACTGACATAGGTCTTGCAGGTTGCTGAGAGCAGACTGCCCATGAAAGCGTTGCTTAGCATAAAACCAGCCAAATTAGTAAGACTCAAAAAGGTCATTTGCTATTATATACAAAAAAACCTGTCAACATCAGTGAACACCGTTTTATCCATTCCCACCCTTTAAAGATTTAAGGCAAAATTAATCTACATACAATCCCACACATCTGGTGGAGATACCAGGGGTAACTGTGGTCCAGCAATTAGCATTTCATCATCATCAAGAATAAACACAAAGACTTTTTTTCTGCATTCTTATTAGCTGAGCAAAAGAAACTTTCTTACCAATTTTTATACCTTGCTTAGAGGAATTTTTGTTAATATATTCCTATTTTTGCCTTAAAAAAGTGAAGAATTAACAAAAGTCCAGTTTGTATATCAAATTAACTGACATTTCCTTTGATGTGGTTTCTGCATCTCTGTGTGCAACAGCAGAGTGGTGAAGTTCCTGATAGTTTACAGTGGTGATCCCAGTATAGTCAGTAATGTTATACTTCTAGTAAAGCACCCAAGTAAAAACTCATAAAACCTCACAACCCACAATGCTACCTTTTTGGTTCTTCTGGGCAAGAATGGACAGACCAGAAGAACATGAAAAGATACATTTTCAAAATATCATTGCATATTAATAAAAATTAATCATTAAAAAAGAAAAGTAGGCGTTTCTTACTTCTGTGCCTCTCTATAGCCACCTGACCTTCACTTTCCAAAGAACTGATTGATCAAAAATAAAAATTTAATAAATCTGAAATGTGTATATTGGATTGAAAAGAGAAATAGGGATCAGAGGTTTCGTTAAGACTGATGATTGTCTTGCCTAGCCCTCAGTGAAGCAGAACCTTACCAGAGAAGACCTTTCCATTTCGCAGAAACCCAGTGTGAGATTTCCTAAGACTTGTAAGGAGGTCTTTACCTAGGACTTCTAAGGGAGATACCTTAAGAATCATAAAAATAGCCAGATCTAGTTATGTTGTCACGGACATTTTGTAGACATGAAAATCTAACAGCAGGGTAGTATTTTATTGAACTTAGTCTACATTTTATTGTGCATATTTCAGCCAATTGCCATTTTGACTACCCTGGCCACCCTTTTGGCAATTCAGTTTTTCTGCAGTTTCAACACATCAAGAGAGCAAACTTGGAAAAATGCCTTTCCCACCAAAACTACCCACAAATTGCAGAATCAACACTGAATTATTTTGTAGTGATTATTCCAGCGACAGGATTTGAACTTCACATCCTCTGATCCAGGGGACTGAGATAATTTATTCACTCTTTATGAAAATAAAACCCAGCAATGTCCAAAGGAATTACCCTCTTCTGTAGGCTGAAACAATTATATAAAATGGTTTCCTTGTCGGCCGCAGGAACAGTAGTTCTTTTGACATCACCATTTTTTCTAATGCTGTCAAACATCAGTCTAAATGGAAATATTAGGATTCAGCATTATAGCCTCAGACTTGCTGACTCAGAAGTGTCAGTATTGCTGTATGATTTAGTTAAAGCATCACCTTTCTTGCTGAGCTGCTGTTCTGTTTTATATAGCAGGGTTTTGTGTACTGCTGCCTCTGAAATAAAATGCATGCAAAGCCAGCTTTCAGAAAAGCCTGGTTTGGGATAATTTTGAAGTGGAAAGAGGACTATGTGCACTCTCTAAAGAAGTTTTTCAACTCACATAGCTACACCAGTTTCTGTAACCAATGTGATAAATCCCATCACTCACTGTAGGGTTGATTTTGGACATTGCAAAGCTTTGCCACCACAGATAGATGTGGGGAGGCCCTTGCTCCCTTCAGCAATGTCTAGAGACCTCAGCATAAGACTGACGAGATCTGGAGCGCTTGCTGTCCCATTAGCACAGGAGCTACTGGTGGTAATAATTATGGAAGCTACTGAGCACAGGTGTGTGACCTAGACAGCGTGGTAGTAAAATATCTCCATGTCCTCCACATTGCAGCTCCTATTTTACCAGTGCAAGTACTTTCTGTATTAGATATTGAACTCCTCCTTAGCTTCAGAAAGCTTCTTGCTAAAACCAGCAAGTATATGAACTGTTTCCTTACCGTTGTAAACACCCCTTTCAGCCACCTTTAGTCAATATCTGGGTTATTCCATTAATCTTCGCTGTGAGAGAGGAGCCATCCAACCTTCCAAATCCTAACTCATTTCCTGTGCATCCCAGCAGACCATGAGTCCTTCCAGAAGCTTCTTCCTCTGATTTCTCTTGGTAATTTCTCCTAGTAACTTTTCCCTGACATAGCAAACTAGACAGCGAGAAATAATTCCAACAGAACTGTAGAGAACAGCAATAATGTTGCTGGAAAGAGAAGCATGATTTGGTTGTTTAAAAACCTTACTGTATCTCCAGTAAAGATGAAGTTAAGCAGTAGGAACAATGTAGTAGGAACAATGTTCTAGCATCTGTGCTGTCTAGAAATTGCTGATCTAGCTGTAAAAAAAGTAGCAAAGATGTAATTATTATTTAACTCTACAGGAGCAACACAAGCACCAGGAAAATAAATCTGCTTGAAGCTGAAGAAAATGCTGACAGATGAACAAATTGATACAAACTGTCATTAATTCAGGTAGAAAATTCAAGCGTACAACTAAAAAGACTGGCAGTCTTTGGACTGGAGCATTGTTGAAATGAGCAGAGTGGAATACAAAATTATACTTTCACTCAAGAGTTGGTGACTTTATCAACAGAGCTCTGATGGGATTGCCTATGACAACAGCGGGCTTGGGTTTTGTCTCAGGTTTTTTTTTTCTGTACTCCTTCACCCAGACCCACTACTTTTAGTCACCAACTCCCAGGGCTGATGACAGGAAATAAAACTTTCCACTTTTTTCCATTTGTTTTGTCACTCGTTTCTTATATGCCATTGCTAAGTTCCTCTTCTCATTTGATACATTTCTGGTCATGTTTTGCAGTAAATATGTAGAGACCTCTTCTACAGAAAGAGAGCTGAGACAGGTGTTGCTGGTGACAACTGACCCTGCATCTGCCAATTTCTGTTTCTTGAAAGGAAAACAGACAACACATTCTAAAGGATAGAAAAGATGCTTTATTACGGTTTAATTTTCTGTTAACTAGGTAATTATATTTCCAAAACCTTTCAGAAATCTTCCCCTATTGCAGTTGTCAATTATCTAGCCAGAGGACACTGGAAAGTGATAATTAAGTGTTAAACACCGACAGATTCCTGCAGATAGCCCTCCTGCCAGCCATATAACACTTACTCCTGTGCTAAAGCTATGACTATGTGTTTTCAACAGAATTTTGGTGCTAATAAATTATCAAACAGTTTAAAAGTGTGGGCATGCCTACATGGAAAAGTTTCACTACTGAGGTCATGGACAGTGATCTCCCTGACCTGCTGCAACTAGAGCCATCTCCTCTAGAGAAACATGGGACAGCTTTTGGTAAAGTTGCTGGATTTCCACAGCAGCAGAGGCATCCCTTCACAAGTCAAGGATGACTGTTCCACACTTCCAAATGCCTTTTTTTTTTAAATAGAAAGCCAATTTATTTGTGATATTAAATCTAGATGTCCACCTCTTAGGTGTCCAGGGTTTATACTGCAGGCAGGGCTACCCTATGCAGATAGAGTCATCTAGACAGGTAAATTGCACTTGTTCTCACTTCTCAATATTAAATGTTCCTTAATTTCTTCTTCCCTAAATCCTTTCTGAAGCAGTACTAAGTCAGAAATCCTACCTGTCAGCCACTAAGAGGATGTCAAGAGTTGCAATTCTTCTGGACTATGTTACATTAACTTTATTAGTTTATAGCAAATAAATTGCCCCCTGGAAATATTGTTTGTGTGGATTTACAGTTTAAATTAAAAGCACTTCAGCATCAAAACTCTTATCTGGCTGCTTGAGTGTGTTTCAGAGGTACTAATAGAGTAGATGTAAAGATACCGTGTCAAAACTGTCTCTCTCTGCCAGATATACCAATTCTTGTCCCAGGACTGGAAATTGCATGCCACTTTCTGTTTCTTTGCCTATATTCCTGGCACCTAAGTAGAATTTGCTGTGGAAGATACATAGCCTCTCGAAGTGATTTGCAGTATGTGATACCAACATCTCCAGCAGACTAGAAATGGGCTCATCTGGGCTAAAAAATGACTATTAGCTGGTTAGAAATACATCCACATGCAAGTACCTTCATGTACATTTTCCTGACAAGTGCTTGCTTTATTCTGAAGCTTTTTCATTCAGCAATGGTATCAGGAATCACCACAGTATTGCAATATGGCTCCATGGGAGATAAAAAACTATCAGGAATGGGATAAAGGGAAGACTCAAACGGAGACTTCAGTGCCTAACAGGTATCTATTTTTGCCTTAGGTGTTTCAAGGCATCCTACCTGGTATTTACCTGTTGTCTCAGGAGACTGCAGGCTTCAGCACATCCTGCATCTTATTTGCCAACTTCATGTGAGTACCTTGATTTACTGGGACTGTCTGGGATGGAAATAACTTTCTTCATAGCCACCTTCAAATGCTGTATTTCAAATTGGTGACTGGAACAGTGCTAAGAGCACACCGGTGTATTTACTGTTAATGAATAGAACTTGTACAGCCTCAAGGGTTTTTTCTCTTTACCATTCTGGCCCCCCATCAAGTAGGTTGGGTGTATACAAGCAGCTGGGAGAGAACACAGCCAGGACAGCTTCCCTCACCTGACTGAAGGGATATCCCATACCATATGATGGGAGGGAAAGGAGGAGGAATAGGAGGAGGACATTCATAGTTATGAGGTTTGTCTTCCCAAGTAACCACTCTGTGTGACAAAGCCTTGCTTTTCTTGAAATGGCTGAACATCTGCCTGCCAATAGGAAATAGTGAACAAATTCTTCTTTTTTTTTACTTGTCCACACAACTTTTACTTTCCTTTTTAAATTTCTATTATTTCATCCTGTGAGTCTTTTTGCCTTCAACTTTCCATCCTACTGGAAGAGAGGATGCAAGTGGGTGTCTGGTTGTTTGGCTGTTGGCCTGGGGCAAGCCACCACACCTGGACATCTAAGGACAGCACTGGATACCTATATTGAGGCATAGAATTTGGTTCTCTACAGTTCACCCTTCAAGAAAGATTTGTGTCAGAGAAACAGGTATGCAAAACCTGAGAGAGAGTAGAAAGAAATGGAAATGAAGCAGAGCCACAACAACTTAGCAAATATTTGTTGTCCATTTTGTATAGTTACCCCCAATGTGAATAATATGAATGTATAGAAGTTTACACATCTTACATTCACATATTGCCTGAATCCAACCCTGTCCATGCCTGTTTCTCTTCCTGATACTGTATTTGCTCTAAGCTTTTGATCATCTAACAGGGCTAAAAAAAGCTGTAACCAGTCCCTGCCATGAACTAGGTGAAAATTGCTGGCCTTGCTCTTTACTGAATTCATCCGGGGATTCCATTTTAATGGCTAACCCAAGGAGAATTGCTCACTTTTCTTCTTCTGGAAGAAACTGAGCCAAATGTCATCCTAATGGGCATTTGTACTCTATAGCGGCATTGTCTTTGATAACCAAGGTTCTCTGCTGGCAACCAAACATCTCACATACTGTAACTCTTCTGTGAAGAAATGAAAACAAACAGTTAAGGAAAAATCACTTAAGAAAAAATTTCAGCAAAACTGGACCAAATGGTTTAAAGCTCATCTTTCTCTGTAAATAAAGTGGTAAAGAGAATGAGATGTTTCAGTGAAGTGTTCAGCTTCAGCAGAGGTACAGATGAATGAAACTAATGTATGCACAACTAGAAAATGTTGAGTAGAGAAATTGTTCTACAAATGCCTTTTTTCCTTTCTTATTAACCCCCTTGTACATGCATTCCTCAGGAAAAGTGCTGTTTTGTTATGGCAAAGGGAATTTGCAAGTACAAATATTCATCTATCCCTCAAGAGAAGGAAATGCTTGAGTTGCAATGTAACTTGTACCATTGCACTGGACTGGTCCAGTCAGTAAGTTTTGTGCAAAGGCACTGAAGGATTTAGGATTTATACACTCTGACAATGAAGAACTTTATCCCATCCTCTATAAGTAAAGACTATAGAATCCAGTACATACATTCTCATTTATATCATAGATATTTGATACCCGCTATGCCAATGTAAAAAGACATTAGAATAATTATAATGGGTGTCTTAGAGACTCTTTACATTGCCAGAACATTTCATATACATTTTATAGATTATTTGAGGCTATGAATCCTAATCACTGTTAAGTTTTAAGAACAAGCCAGGGATTACACAGCTAGAGCTGGTCTGGCCTCAAAGGGAGAACAGAGATGACATTTTCCAGCAACAGGGTTTTGGCATCTTACTTTTTTTGTACAGAGAATATGCAGCAGCTGCACTTGGGTTTACTTCTCCCACTTGCACGCACCTACAGTGCTACTTACACAGCAGGTATTTAAAGAACTTGGAAGCTGGATGGCATCAGCCACACTCTCTGGTTTTCATTAAATAGCCATTGCTCTTTCTAATCACCTTGCTCTGAGTCAGATACTATGGGATGTATTTCAGATAATTTCTGATTGACTTTCTATTATTATTTTTAAAGGTGTCATAATAAATGAAACTGCCAGGAGCTGCAACCCATTGACCAGAAATATTGTTAACATCTCATGTTCGGTAGATAAAACAAAGAATGAAAAATGTGTTTAAATTTGTTGAGTGTAGCTATTCCTGTGGGGTTTTTTCATAGTTCAACGGGATAGTATGGAAAAGAAGAATTAATGGAAAAATAGAGAGTGCTACCAAAATTGCTGATTTATTAGGTAAAAGATAAAAATGGTGGGTTTACCTGAGCAACAGCCTGCACCTTTTATTTTACATCTTTCCTACACTTTCTACTATTTAAATAATGCCTATTAGAATACCCAGATTGGAACTCTGCTTGGGAATTTAAGTAGTGAATACATTTTCATTATTTCAATTATTCAGAAAAAAAATCTTAGAGTAGTACCTGGGGGTTGAACTCCAGGGTTTAGTCCAGAGGCTAAAACCAACAACTTCATCTGCCAGGCTATGGTGAAAATATTGCCACTTTATGATAATTGTTGATTAGAGACCAATGCCATAAAGAAGTTGTGAAGTTTCCAAGTGTTACATCTATTTCCAGGACATATTCATAACCTCATAGGAAAAGGCACTGAGCAATGTGGTCTAGCTTTGTATTCAGCCCTGTTTTGGGCAGGGGATGGGACCAGATGACCAATGATTCTCACTGGTAAAATATAATTTATAAGCTGCTGCTATTTATTGAAGTTGCAATTTGGAAGAAATTTTATTAACTCCGCTTGCATTATTGTTTGCTAAGTATATTTAGATTAGATGTTAGGAAGAAACTGTTCACGATGAAGGTGGTGAGGCACTGGAACAGGTTGCCTAGGGCAATGGTGGATGCCTCCTTTCTGGCAGTGAGAGACATATCCAGAAAGGCCAGGTTGGATGGGGCTTTAGGCACCCTGGGCTAGTGGAGAGTGTCCCTGCCCATGGCAGGGGGTTGGAACTTGATGATCTTTAAGGTCTCTTCCAACCCAAAACATTCTATGATTCTATGGTTCTAACCAAGTAAATGTTGCATTCTCTCATGATTGTTGAAATCAGGGACAGGATTTGTGTGAATGACTTGTGATTTGGGGTATCTTCTTTTTCAAAAACTTTTATGGGGTGATTACCATTAGATGTGGCCAGCAGAGCACTGTGAACCAAACCCCCAATGGTTACAGGTAGACAAGTTGAATGGTATCAATGGACCTACCACAATTCTTGTATACACTCTTCCCTATTGAGAACACAATGTAGTTTAGCTTTAAAGACTGTCCCTGACAACCAAGGTACATTACCTTGCCTTTTTCATGTGCAACAGTATACTCTCTTAGTGGCATCACCTCAGATGTACTGTAGCTTAAAGAACAGTGACATTATAATCTATCTGAGCCTCCCTGTGCTACATTCATTATTAGTCTCCTTTATTATTAATCTACTTAAGAAAGCAAGGAAAAGCAACTGAGTAA
Organism: Gallinula chloropus; assembly: GCF_964237585.1. Taxonomy (NCBI): domain Eukaryota; kingdom Metazoa; phylum Chordata; class Aves; order Gruiformes; family Rallidae; genus Gallinula; species Gallinula chloropus. The sequence continues at coordinate 113,286,270 of NC_140087.1, read as the reverse complement.
TCACTGAAAGGTGATAAACTCCTGGAGCCATTCTTCAGAAGGTCTAATGAAGCTCACACATCAGTCAGGTTAGCTATTTGGCACAGCGGTGGCTTCAGGGTGCAGTTCAGTCCTCCTTGACATCTCTGAAAAAACTCTGGGAAGTGGATCGTGCCCTAAATGAACAAAGGCTGTTGTTGTACAGATTGAGTGACGTTAAGTATTCCCAAAGGGATTTTTTTATTAGATTAAAATCAGTTCTTAAATCACTAAATTGTGTGGAAATTTCCCATTCCAGAAGTAAGCAAATATTCAAGAGTATATATATTTTACTTAGCAGCTACCACAGAAAAATATACAAAGTGGGAATCTGTTAAATACAAAACCTAACTGGATAAAAAAGTGTGCTTCCTTGACAGGTCTGCTTCTTTAATAGAGTTTCATTAAAGAGGGCACCATTGTTTTATGGAATATTCTGTGGTTTAATATATAAAATATACAGCCATTTAATATCTCTCAAATAGTGCAGTTTTGCATTGTATTTTGATTTTTTTTATCAGTGTAAGTTTCTCAGTAATAATTTTCTGTAAAAAGACTTCACTTTCCTTCAGTGTCTATAAAATGATTTCAGTGTATTAGGCACACGTAGTGCAAATGCAGAGCTACAGGAATTAGGACTGTGTAGAATACTCGTGGAATCCAGGAACAGCTTTATTTTTACTGTTACCCTGGTTGATTCATAATTTAAAATAAGTGCAAACATTTAAAATAGCCTAAATGCTGCAAATGTTTCTGCAACTCCCTGTGCAAAAGGGTTGAAGGGCTGTGTATCCCTGTCTCGCCTCCGGGTTGACCGAGGGGACACACCACTACATGTCTATTTTAGAAATGCTCAGTTCCGCCTGAGAAATAAATATTTGCAGCACAAATGCGCTTCCAACCTGGAAAATCTCTGCCAGTATCCAGAGTAGATGCGAGACAAATATTTTGCACAGCCAGAACAACTTAAGTTTGAGGCAGCTTTTGTAGGACAGGACCTACATCCTTTCATTCAAAACTGAAGATCATCTCAGGGGTTCGCCCTAGTTCACAAGTGGGTAACACAGCTGATCCAGGCCTGACTTGAGTAATTTTTTTATACTGTTCTTTGTAGCATATCATACAATGTGGTCACAATAGCCTCTTTGGATCTTGAAGAGGCAAACCAGGGGGATGTATATAATGTCTTTCTGGATACTAGGATATATGACCTCTGCATCGGACCTGTCCATTCACAAGGTGAAACAGTTTAAAATATTATCAGAAAAAAGATGGGACTGATTCACCCAATGCACCACTACAAAATTCTTAGGTTTGCACAGTACCGAGCAAAGCTGACAATTCTAAAAGAGTGTCAATTTAAATTTGTTAGTTTATTAAACAACTTGGCGATATTTCAGTCAACATACCTCCCCTCTTGTGTATCTTTCTTTGCACTGCGTTTTAAGCTCGGAGTTTGCTTCATTTGGCCTTCAGTTGTCTAAATTCCAATTAACGCTAATGGAGCTATGCTAATGTACTCCAGCTTGGACCTGACTCACGGAGAGATCTGGGGGTTTTTCACAGAAGTGGTTTGTTTCCCACACAAACGGAAAAGGCCGATTGTGGAAGGGGAAAGTGAAACCGCCGCGCTGCTTCCACATGGTGCTGTCAAATAAATTAACGTTCCCGTCCCAGAAGGCAAATTTGGTGTGCAGACCTGTGAACGCAATCGATGCCCGTTAACGCAAACAGAGGGACGTCAGGGGAATTGGGACTTGCCTGCTAGGAGCCATAACCAATTATTCTTCTCGTTTTCCCACCGGTTCTCCATTCACGTCCCGGTAGTTCTTAACAGTTGCGATGTTTTCAGCCTCTGCTTGCCTTGTAGCATTAAATGGCTCAACGACATTCTATATTAATAGGTTCCTTTGTGAAGAATTGAGGGTGTAATTTTCACACTGCAAGGAATGTTATACATACAGCCTGGCATGCACACAGGCATACAAGTGTCTCAAACCAGTCTTCCACACTCGCGTTCCTACGTGGCAGGGCAATAAGCCAGTATAAGCATATGTCTACTGTATATATGGCTTTAATGAGAAGAGGAGACAGTGTAGGTCAGCCATGCTATAGCTGCTGAGGATATCATTTTTTCTAGCCAGAGCAGCACTCAATAAATGAGGCTTGTTCGTTGTAAGAGCAGAATGTCACAGCCTCTCTCATGCCACTTTGAAGAGCATGATGCTATTGCCCTCTACTTATACTTTGACCAGCACTGTTAAGCACATAAAAAATGGTACAAATGTTTCCATCAGCCCCACAAATATTTTATACCTGTTTTAACCACATGTATAACTGCAGCAGCAACAGTTTACATGCTGTGAGTCCATCTTGGCTTAGTTTTACTGTTAATCACTGATTCACTAATTTATTTAATAGAAGCAGAGCTTAGGCCCATGATGAGCTCTGCTACTCTTCAGAAACTCTAATAACCCAGGCACTGAAAGAGTGAATTTTGTCTTGCATACAGAATGGGTTATGGAGTTTTCAGACCTGTAACCTCAGTAGTGTAGTCAGTTACCTCGTGTGACTCCACTCAACCAATTTCTTGTGTGGAAGCAGTAAAACAACGACTCTTAAGCTCAGCTTGTGTTGGGGAACTCCAAGTAGCTCAACTAGACTCCTTTTGCCCTGTGAAAAACTAGGTTACGTACAGAAGAAAGTGTTGACAAATTACAATTGCTTTCTCATCACTTGACTATATTGTACCATAGCAATACCAGCACTTGAAGATGCCAAAACCAGTGGTGCTGAGACTTGAAAATATTGTGGACTTTTTCCTAGACCTTGCAGTTTTGTGTAATTAGTCCTTCAATTAAAGAAGCAATAACCTCTGTTGGCAACAGCTGAATGACAGTGTTGATTTTCATTCACATACTTGTTCAGATGCTTGCTCTTACACAGCTGAGTGGTGCAGTTGACGTGCCAGAAGGATGAGAGGTCATCCAGAGGGACTTGAACAGGCTGGAGAAGTGGGCCCAGGTGAACCTCATGAGGTTCAACAAGAACAAATGCAGGGTCCTGCACCTGGGTCGGAGCAATCCTCATCATCAGTACGGGCTGGGAGATGATGTGCTGGAGAGAAGCCCAGCAGAGAAGGACTGAGGGGTGCTGCTGTATGAGAAGCTCAATGTGAGCCAACAGTGCATGTTTGCAGCCCTGAAGGCCAACCATACCCTGGGCTGCATCAAAAGGAATGTGGCCTGCCCCTCTATTTGTTCTTGTGAGACCGCACCTTGAGTACAGTGTTCCATTCTGGAGTCTCCAACATAAGAAGGACGTGGAACTGTTGGAATGGGTCCAGAGGAAGGCCACGAAGATGATTAGAATGCTGGAGCAGCTCTCCTGTGAAGACAGGCTGAGAGAGTTGAGATTGTTCAGCCTGGAGGCCACAGAGAAGATCTTATAGCAGCCTTCCAATGTCTGAAGGAGCCTACAGGAAAGCTGGGGAGGGACTTTTAAGAAGTACATAGAATGATAGGATGACGGGGAATGGTTTTAAATTGGAAGGGGGTAGATTTAGATTGGATATTAGAAAAAAAATCTTCCCTGTGAGAGTGGTGAGACCCTGGCCCAGGTGCCCAAGAAGGCTGTGGATGCCCACTCCCTGGAGGTGTTCAAGGCCAGCTTGGATGGGGCCCTGAGCAGCCTGGTCTAGGGAGAGGTGTCCCTGCCCATGGAAGGGGGGTTGGAACGTGATGAACTTTAAGGTCCCTTCCACCCAAAACCATTCTATGATTCTGTACTTAGCAAACTCCTTGTGCCACTGTTTATCTGTCGCCTGGAAATGACACTATATGTGCTACTTATATCAGGGACAGTGCTCAAAAGCCAAGTCCACCACAGACAAATTGTACAGGAGAATTTAGTAAGTTTGTCATATGGAATATCAACTTTGTCATGTTCAGGCTCCTTTCCTACTGATTAATTGCAAATTTGTTTTAAATACATGCTGGGAAGACAACAGCAGTATTAAACCCTAATTTATCAAAATTCTAAACAGGTTGTTAGCTTCCAGTACACAAGTAACACAATTAAAGTAATGATCAATTGTCTGCTGAATTTTCTTTGCTTTGATGAAGCCATATCTGAGGGAAAAAAATACCCTAGTCTGCTGTACTAAGGGATGTGGTAAGTAGTTTTTACCCATAGAATATCAGAAAAGAAGATTCCTTATTTGACCTACAGTATGACTCCTAGCTTGACTGCAGAGCGGGTGAATGGCAAACTGCCCAACCAAAAGATGTAAAAGCCTCAGCTGTTATCTCCAAACACAGTTTGTTAGAAAGTGGACAATTTTTAAAGTTTACTTTTCTTCTATGCAAAACAGGATCTCCTGACTCCATTTGCTTCTACTGTTCTCATGCAAACCTATGCTCCAGGACAACCAGATAGGGTCTTCTTTAGGGAAAGACTGAAAAAACAGTAGTCAAAGACATCTCCCTGTAGGATACTCATAACCTTCAGTAACTTTAGCTCTCTCAAGTCATGATAATTGTTTTATGTTTGCCAACAAAATATTATTTACTCTTTTCTGCACTGCTTCTCTGAAGACCCCATGTCTGTCCTGTCTGGAGGGACCGCTACCTCCTTTAGCCCAGGCTTACACAAAGTTTGGAGGGCATTCTGTTCACTGCTCCTTCTTAGGCACTTAACTATGGGAACTCAGGATAAAATAGTAACAAGGACACTTTGCAATTCAATTTAAGTGCCTAATCTCAGATAGTAAGATGGGCTCCTTGTCAGTCAGTGGAAAGACTTTAATACTTGACTGCCAAATGTCTGAGTGAAGGCATGAGTTCTCCCACAGAACTTCGTAAACATCTATGTAAAATCCAGACCTCACTGCAGAGGCCAAACTTATATTAACTTCAGCAGTTCCAAGATTTCACCCTCAGTTTTAAGTTCCAGCAGGGTAGAAAGCCAACTTTGGAGAAAGTGATGGGACTGGGAAAAAGGAGAAATTAGAAAGCTGGGGGTGCATTGGCAATTAAAATGAATCGTGAATTTCAGCTAAGGTAGATCTGGGAAAAAATGTCAATACTGACAGCACAGTTTCAGCTGGGATTTGTTTCTGCTTATTTTATGAATAATACTTTAGTGGAACAAAAGCAATTTAGCAGTATCTTTCCTGAAAACTGTCTCCAAGTTTGTCCAAAGACAAAGCTTGTTCTTCCTTCTCTTACTTTTTCTTTTTTAATTATTTACCTATTTTTACCTTCTACTCGCTAACACTTTTCCAAGTTGCTCAGCTTGATTCTTCACTCTCTCCATAGTATGAAAGCTTTATTGTTCCCTGTGAATGCTTCATCACTCCCAGCTCCACGTTTTGGCACAAATGACCTCTTTTGAGCTTCTGTCTGAAGACCACCTGCAGCAGACCTTGAAATGACTAACCTGGAGGTGGGCTGAGATCAGCTTAAAACTGAGTTTCAAATGTACTCTACAACTCTTGCTGTTTCCTACTCCCCAAAACGACTTCATTTCCTACACTAACTGCTAAAGCAATAGTCCCGAAAGAGGGGGCAATAATTTACAGTAACTCTTCTTAATACATGAACATTAATTTTATTTATCGTACCAAGTACTAAATTTACTAGGGACATAGCCCATGATTGGCATTTTGAAGGAAATATGGTAAATTACTCAAATCTATGGATAGAACTGTAGAGATTTATAAAACATTGCTTGCAATAGTTAGGACATGATATATGACTGGTGCTGAGGTCATGTCCAATGTTCATTTTGCTCATTTACTTTTGCAGGTGGAGTTGAAACAGTTGCCAGTTCACAAAATAACGGGCTTTTTTTGGATAATAATATATTGAAAAGTAGATTTGTGAAGATAGACTTAATGAAACCTGTTACTTAATAGCACATAAACTCAGAAACAATAAAAACTATTTGTGATTTTTTTTTAACCCTTGAAAAAGAAAAAAGAGTAAGATCTTTTAATGTTCTGTCTTATGAAGACCCAGTAACTAATCAAAGGACATATCACTTCATTAGTCCCATGCCTGATAGAGAGTGCCAAAAGGTACTACTTGCAGTAGTAAGGCACTGGGGCCGATAATATCTACAGGGTCTGTAACAATAGCTCAGTTCTCAGGCTACTCTGTTATTCAGGTAAGAAATATACAGAAATCAATGAAATTGCTCAGGATTAACAGTAAGATGACTGAATGTAGAATTACCCCAGTAAGGAAGATTTCTTATAGTTCATTGTGCACCTAAGCAGATAAGAACAAAAATGCAACAGCCAGACAGATGCATCAATGCACGTGCTGGGAAAATGACAGTAGCAAGTGGTGTCATTTGCTTTAGCATATGATCACATCTGACAGGCATGAGCTCGTCTCTGATGTATTTTCTTGTCAGTGCTAGAAAGGAGAAAAATGTGAAGCCAGTTAAGAATGTTTCTGAATGTGATGCTCTCCTTTTTTCCCCCCTTTCTTTCTTTTTCCTTTCTTTCAGTAAAAACACTGGAGATGTTTTAAATCCCTAAATCATGCAAGGCATATTTTTAATATCTTGTACTAAGGATAACCTTTGTAATAGCACTGGAAATCCCCGTATACTATATGTAGGTGTATCCAGATGGATTGCTTCCATATGAAGACATTTTCTATTGCCATTTTTCATTCTATTGTACATATCTGTAACGTATGCTTTTTATAATGAGGGGCTACTCTTAATAACCTTGTATTTATTTTATTTTTATTTTTTTTTAGAAAGAGCAGATGTGATGAAGTGAATGAGAGCTATTGGTTTAATAAAGCACAGTCATCCTCCTTCAGATGTTACAATAAAGCAGATTAGATAGAGCTCTAATGGAGAAAGCTCCAATGTTACTTCTCCTGTTGATAAATGGTCTGAAATTTCATTTTCTCTGCTCTGTATGCCTTGCATACGTGCCCGTGTTTAACTCTTTAGAATCTGGCACAGTAATGATGTGAAAGCAAAGAACCCCAGGATCTCAAAATAGCTCGTTATACAAATGATGATTCCTACCTGATACAGAGAAGTGAAAGGTGACAAGTCCTTCCCTCTCAATTAAATTCCTTTCATGAGAGTCGTTAGTACATTTCTGACTATAATGTCAGTCAAGCAATAACAGAAAACTCAGTGTCATTACAGAAAAAAGACATTAAAACCTTTATAGGGGTGGAGAGAGGGGATATGTGAATATACTTCAAAGAGAGGGTCTTGTTTTCCTTTTATTCCCTCAGTATTTCCATGAAACCTAAGGCAATGACATCACAACAAAACAAGGTTGCCAAGATATACTATACAAAAACATGTTTTCACATGGTTACATTTTCTGCAAATTACAGTTCTTGGAGTATAAATCAGAATAATTGTTTAAATCAGAGTGACTGTTGAAACAGATTTACAGAGATCAAATCAAAAATGTAATAATTCTTGTGGTTTCACTAATGCTCAGAGCACCAAATACTTCTGAAAATTTGGGTTGTCAGTTATATATAATGTTTACATTAACATGCTGCTTGAACAGAGAAAATATATATTTTAAGATGAAAATGTGAATCCAGGGTTACAAGAATGTTTGTGAAACAGCTAAGTCATCTTGTTTCAAGTAAAACCAGATGTTTGCTTAAAGTGAAAGGCAATCATTTCTTTTAATTATGTTCACTGGTTAGGCCACCAGGAATATCCATATGTGCACACAATGATCCGATTAAAATCAAAGACCTTATGATGGAGAAAGCAATCAACAACTGAAAGACCACCAAATGACATGCAAGGCACTGACCTGGATTCCACTACCTCCATTCGCTCATTTTCACTCACAAGTCAAAGAGGATGGACTGCTGAAGTCCAACGAGGTCCTCTGGGTAGTCACGTCCCCAGACCCTTGGTCATATCTCCAAGAATGATGGACTCCTAAACAGTTGCTCCAAATTGATGAACCTGGATGAAACACATTTCTCAACTTTGCACAAGACTGCTACCTGTGAAAAATGTTCAGCACGCAGTAAGAAAACAGCTGCATTGTGTTTCTTTGGTCATTTCAGCCTTTGGGGGTGTGATATTGTGGAAGAGAGAAAAATATGGAAACTCACAGAGTGTTTTGCATGAATACTTCATCAGAAGAGAAGTGGGTGGATAAATGGACCAAGTAAGTGGATTTTCATGTCCTGAAATCCTGACTACAGATGCCAGGTGTCTTTGTTTAGCAGAGGCTGTAAGCACAAAATATCAGCATGAGGCTTCTTAAATAACCCATACTCTAACAGCTCTTCCTGTCCTGGATGTTTCGTGCACACTTACCACCTGAATTTTTATTGGTGACTGATTGCTTTGAAGCTTTACAATACTTTTCACAGTTTTAAATTTTTGTTCAGAACTATTGCTTTTGAATACAAGGATCTATTCTTAGTCCTCCTGTGAAGAAATACCAAAAGCTCTAGCCTGTGGGAGGAGATGCACCTTCTGCTAGTTTACAGAGCAATAAGCCATCTTCTGGGAACTGACACCTACCTCTGTTAGGACCTCCTCAGCTCCTCTGTGATCCCACCAGCAGACCAGTAGAGCTCTATAACCATCTATTTCAATGACAACTAAATACTGCATATGAAAAATCATGCATTACATTTATTTACTATATAATATACACATAATCTCATAAACACACATGCACACAAGCACCACATATATTCATATAATACATTGCAGATGGATATAAAATAACATCACATTCTCTGACTTTTTAATGATATTCTTTCTGGAGCTGAATATCTTCTCCAGGAAGACTTGGCCAGTTAATTACTTCTCTGTACATAGTTTTCAATTAGTACTACTTCAGCTTGAAGGTATAGGACCCTTTATTCTGTGGCACACATCTTACTCAGTGAGCCTACTTCTGCCTTTTCCTGGAGGATAGTCAATTTTCTGGTGGTCTTTTATGGGGGGAAGAAAAGAAAACTTTGCTTTAGTCCCAGGTGTTCTCTGGCCACTATACATTCATCAGAAAAGCTGACATTTTCAGAAGGCCAGACTGAATATATAATCAAGTGATCTGAGCAATCTGAGCAACCTGATCTAGTGAAGATGTCCCTGCTTACTGGAGGGGGGTTGGACTAGATGGCCAACCTAACGGATGCTATGATTCTATGATAAAATGTATTTACAAAAAACTGGATTAAACATATGGCTGCAATGAAGCCATTGGGATTTTAAACCTTAATTTAAATGAGACCAAGAAATATCTCTCTCTATTTTTCCATGCTAGTTCAATCATGGTGGGGTAGTTTATTTACAGCTTCTGTGCTGATGGTGTTCTCTGCTCCTCTTTGTGCATGATCTGGGCTCAATCACTGTATGGTTTTCCTTTTGTTTTCTAGTCAACTCTTTTCAGCAAAGCCCTTCACTGAAGGAGAGATCCTATCCTTCCATCTTCACTGCTCTGCAAGACAACATTTCCCATACCCAAATATAAATCCTAGAGTAAATTCAGCCTCCACATTGTCCTTTGATAAACACATATATGTAGACACCCATCTCCATAACAATCTAATTTTGGTCTTGGTGAGTCCTGTGGCTGTGTACAATCTTTTAAATGTTCCTCTTTCACATAGCTTTACTTAACTGTCAGTGTTGTCACAGGATCCTCAGTGCATTGTATCAAGTTCCTTAAAGCTTCTCTCATTGTTTTGACTAATAAGCAGTTACATTAAAATTTTGGGTCAGGATATTTAGAGGGAAAAAAAATAATGCAGATCCTGCAAGTTTAGCAGCAGACACTTGATCTTTGCTGATTAGCTTGTACATGATGTTGCCAACAATATCTTCTCCAAGGCATACTCCTGTCTTGAAATATAACATCTTCACTAGTTTTCAACATGAGAAGGGAAGTGAAGCTAGTTAGCATTGGAGTGGATGATCTCCAAGTACCTCTGGCACTGCTCTATGGAAAGTAGATGGCATTAATGCTGATACAGAAGAGCAGCAGGCAGGCTAATTTGTAACCCAGCTGGATCTCAAAATATGTCCAGAATATTTTATATGACTAAAAGTTATAAAATAGAGTTAAGGCAAATTTTATTGTTTACAGATCCAAGTCATAAAATATACAAGTACAGCAAAGATAAACAACAGCAAAAGAAACTGAGCAAAAGCAAGCTTTCAGCTAGCTTATTCATCTCTAAATTCTAAATACTATCTCATGACAGATGGCTGCTGGAGTCCACAAAGGACTGTACCCAATCCTGTTCCCTTTTCCACACAGACCACCCCTATCGAGGACACTTCCATCCAACTGTATTATCACATATCCTGCCTTGAAACAAAAAATTTCAGTTCCTCCCTAACATTTGGTGAGGCTTGTCCTGGAAAAGGGCCTACTGCCTACCTTCCTCTGGACCAGCTTTTGCAGATGTATTGCTCTTTTGCAGAGTCTATGAAGGAACAATCAAGAATGTTTCCCTTCCTTCCTATGCTGATCTGGGTGAGTTATTCTAGTCTAGTTTTTATACATGACTAAATTCTAAACATTTACCAGTAGTATAAGTGATACAAGCGATATCTGTTACATGTGTTGGGACTTCCTGTTCGGTCTCATTTCTCCTTCCTTTCCATCCTGTTTCAGAAGCAGCAGATACATCGTTCTGCACATACTTCTTTCTGTATCTCACCGCTAAGTATCCTACTGCTTATCTATCTGGAAGTGGTTTGAAAACGGACAAAAAATCAGAGAGTAACATAAAATAGGGTGACAAACTATATTATTAGAATATTTAATACTTCCATGTGACCATGCAAGGTCCATATATTGACCACAACAGACGTGCATATGTGGTTTTAAATCCTTTAGTGACCAGGACTCTACAGCTTTCCCAGACCATTTACCCCATTCCTGGATTATGGCTTATTTTTCCCTAACATATAACAAAATTGCCCCACACTGCAAGTTAAACCAATTATTTCTTGTTCAATGCATCATGTCTCTGAAGAAGATTATTCCAATTTCCTGTATTTTTTAGATTCCTGAAAAAAACACTCTTTTTTTTTAAGCCCCTTGGGGGGCTAGATTCAGCATATCTGGAATGGCTTAATTATCAGAACTAATATCATATTATATATTTGAGCAATCTGAATCACTCATCCTATTTCAAAGTAGGCTGAAAAAGCCATTCATTGAAGTTGCAGACAAATTGTATTTTGGATAGAAGTGCCACTGTAAAATACCAGAACTTCGCAAGATGAGTCCATTTTTTCAACTACTTCGTGAACATGGAAAAAGTGAGGCTTAAATATGAAAAGTCCAATATTTGTCTTTTCTTCTTCCGCTTCTCATTTCATTTAGCCAGAAAAATGAACTCATTGTTCAACAAAAGTATGCTTTATATCAAATAATATCTAATTACCACATTTGTTAAATAAAGACTAATATGTAAGTGGCCTGAAACGCAATGAATATTATAGTTCATAGATAAGAGAAAAGCATTTGAAAGGCCTGTAAGTAAACTATAAAAACATGGGCTAATCTTATGAACAAAGGAAAATCCATAATCCTGTTCAGGCCACGGTCTGCTGGTAATGCATTTGCAATTACAGTACTGTGTGATTTATGGAAGTCAAAAAAGGAAATTACTCAAAAACATTTATGCTGAACGCTTGTAACCAGCTCCTGTTTTCCCAAAGGACAAGACTTTAACCATCACCATGGCTTGGTTAAGAAGACCTTTGACTTGCCTGCAAAATGTTTGCTTGACTTCTTCAACCTCACTGGATAAATGCGCTTGGCTCAGTAAAGAAACTGGCATACAAGGCTACGCAGGACTTGTAATTACAGTATCAATCCTTATAAGATATTTTGTAACAAATGGGGGAGTCTATTTTTGTTCTATTTTTATATTCCTTGAGGAAAATTTTTAGACCAATTAATTTCCATTAATTTCCTTCCTCCACTAAGTCCTTTCCTGCTTACTGGTAAGTGCAGATAATGCATTTTCAGGACTACTGTAGCTGATGGTAGTGTTCAGCTGAGATCTGAAATGATTGCACTTTCAAACTTCATCAGCACAGTGAACATGCAGGCTCCACAAATCACAAGTACTTGCAAAATATTTGATCTTCACAATATTAGTGGGAATATTTACTATTAGGAAATAACAAATTAATTTGACAATCAATTAAAAAAATTATTCAGTGGTAAAAACCTGCACTGAATCAAAGTCTAATTCACCTTTCCTTTTAAAAACTGTAAACGTCAGATAATTGGCTCTGCACTGTGATCTGCGGGCGACTTTCAGCTATTACCTGCAGATGGAGAGCCAGCAAGGGGCTGCCGAAACCAGATGCAGCTGGGAAGGGGCTGGCAGGATAGGCTGTCCCTAGTGGTCCTCTCTAATTACCAAGTGAGCCAAGAGATAAAGAGACCCTAATTCTGCAAATGCAGACCGAATTTTATCAGCTGTATCCTCCCAGCCTGTTGATGCTCCTCACAGACCACTTCCATGCTGCAGTCAAAAATTAGCTCAGCATCTTACCAACAAGCCCAAGAAAACCTGAAGAAATGTCAGTAACAATGCAGGCTACAAATATCCTGGTGGGTTCAAGATGTGGGGTGCAGGAGGTAAAGGGAAGAATCTGAAAGAGGAAGTTCTTTCAAGCAGCATCTCCAGAAAGAGCCTTGAATCTGGGTAAGACAGAAAGATGTCTGTTGGTGGTATCATCACAATCACAGTTGCATCTGTCCGGGACTTGAAAACAGCATCATTCAAGGAATTCTTTGCATTTCTTACTTTAAGGGATCAAGGTCTTGCTTAGGATAGGGGATGTGAGTCTGGAGAAGGGGTTTATTTAACCTGCCATCATATTATTTTGTCATATACCCCAGCTTGCCAATACTTAACCTTGTTCACTGAATTCAGCTGTTTTCCTTTCTGAACAGACTATTCAGACATATTAACCTCCTAGAAGGTTTGGGAAATAGACTGCTGAATTAAGAAAAGACATCAAGTTAGCATCCTTACTGCCAGAAAAGCCTCTGTGTGTGTACAGTGACATTACTGGACACCAGAGAAGCCATTCAGAAATATTGTCCCCAAAGAAAGCCTTATTTGGGTCTTGTCTTCAGCAGAACCATTTGGTTTTGTTTATTGGTTGCTTGCTCAGGGTCTTCTGAGGGAGCTGGGTGCTTACATTGTTTGTTTCTCACTTATAGTGAAATACTTTTTCTGAATACGAGACCTTGAAGAAATGTCCCGGAATTTCTGGGAAACAAACTTTCTGGATGGCTGTAGAATTATCACATCCAGTTGACTGGTATTATTTTCTCCCCAATGCATACATACTTAGTCTGCCAACAAGACTGTTTGGAGTAAATAAGAAAAAAAAAAAAAAGCACTTTTTTTTTTTAAGGAAACAAATGAGAAATCCCATTTTCCTTTGTGTACCATGTATTTATCTTGTAAGCATTCTCAGGCATACATTTTTTTGTATGTTTGTTTTTTAATTCAATTTAATAATGTTGAACTTACTACTCAGTATTTTTTAAGCTCACGAAACTCCACACGTAAAATTAAAATCACCAAGAAGTACAGCCTTGGGAGAAATAATATGCAACAGGTTTCTATAATCTAACTCTATATGTGTAAGAAAATCATTCTTCCCACTTCTACAATTGAGTTAAAAATTGGCATTGTATATTTTACAAGTTTCAGAAGACTGAAAATGAGGATTTGAAGAGAGAGTATTAGACCACTTCACACCAAAATATTCCTGAAGCATGATGAATGTTCTGCTGGATACATGGTCTGCTGAATGTATGTGTACAGCATTTCTTATTCCATTTACCTGGAACCTTTTGTCAAGTTTTTCAGTCTTTCTGGAATTCTTATGGCTTCCTGAAAGGTAAACATTTGTTTTGTTTGTCAGTATTTGGAAGTGGATGAATTGCAACAAACACCATTTGCCAAAATCAGGTTGTGAAGTCAAATAGTTAACAGATGCTGGAGGGAATCTCTGTCTGTTATTTTGGCTTTGCTATGTTGTCTTTTTAGATGAATTACACTTAGGATCAGGAAAGTCTGTAAAAAAAAATTCTGTTGCAAAATAAATTTCACTCTAAGCATAAACATCAACAAATTGCAAATTGCAAGATCAGATCACTCAAATTTCTAAACTTTAAACATAGAATTTTTTCATACATTTTGAAAGAAATACAAGCAGTTATTTGTTATCAAAAGTGTCTCTCCATTACCTTCATTTTCTTCCTTCCTGACTTGCACATTGTTAGTCTAATAAGTTATTAATACACAAAGGTAACTTCTAAGAGCTTGAAACCAGCTTAGGAGTTTTTTCCTTTGCAGAAAATATACCAGTTTATGCAATCGTTTTTCAACATTTTCAACATTTTCATGTAAATAAATTGGCAAAATATTTCCTCTGATTATGAAACTGAAAAACTTTTGGAACATAAGGAAAAAAAATTCTCTTTTTAGGCCCAGAATCTTTCTTCTACACTACATTTTGTTGTATCATGAAGTTTATAAAAAGTGAAACTTGCTGGAAACAATGTTCTTTCTCATTTTGCACCATTCACATCCAAGCTGGCATTTCCCAAAATCAACAGGCTGCAAATGGCAATAAAGTCTCAATATTTTTATTTTCATTTTTTTCACATGATCAAGTATTCTTAGGTGGTTTAAAAAGAATTATACAGGCTCTGATTCTTCCATTATAGGAGTAGTAGATGTTTATCTGAATTTTCTGGATTTCTCTGTGGTTTAAGGCAGAGGTGACTGTATGATAAAACAGACCCTTCCAAACCATGTCCATAGGTGTCCTAACAACTGAAGAAGAAGCACATACTGGGAATACAAGAAGCTTTTATTCTACCAGGACGTTCCACTAGTGTTCTGCAAGACCCAGGCAAAATGTATGTGGCTGTTACAAAAACATGTTCTACAAGAGGCACCTTGGATAACAGCACAACACATCTCTATTGCTTCCATAATTCTGTAGAGCAGGCTTTTCCAACAGCAAAAGTTTCAGCAGCGAGGGAGGGATTCCCCTTAAATATTATGCTTGAATAATTGTTACAGTCCTTTTTCAGTGAATCATAGAATCACAGACAGGGGGAATGGGGGTTTCAGTCAGTTCCTTGTGAGTTGTTTTTCTTCTTTGTGGGGGGTGAGGAGGGGGGGCCATTCCTCACACCCTTCCCCCCTGGGGTCCCACCCACGGGAGACAGTTCTCCACGAACTTCTCCAATGTGAGTCCTTTCCCACAGGGCTTCAGCTCTTCCCCAGCTGCCCAAGCATGGGTCACTTCTATGGGGTGCAGTCATAAATCACAGAATGTCTCTCAGTCTCTCAGGCCCAGACTGCTCCAGCCTGGTCCTCCATGGAGTCACAACCCCAGTCCCCCTAGAATGTGCTCCAGCATGGATATCTCTCTTATTCATCTTTGTGTCTCTGTCTCTCTCCACGGGCTGCAAGTGCTGGCAGAGGCTTGCTCCAATGCTGGTCACAGCATCTCCTGTACGTCTCCATGGGCTGCATGTGGGGTCTTGGCCTTTTCCATGGGCTGGAAAGGGACACCTGCTCCACCATGGGTTTCTCCATGGGCTGCAGGGGCAACTTTCTCTCCAGCACTTGGGCACCTTCTCCCCCCCTTCCCTGGCCTTGGTGCCTGCACAGTTTCTTACATCTTTCTGATGGTAAAAAGCAGTTACTTGTGGTTTTTTTCTCTTTAATGAGATTCCCAGAGGCTCTGTGACCATCACTGATGGGCTCGGACTTGGTCAGAGGCAAATCGGGCTTTGAGCTGGGTGGTGTTTGCTCTGTGGGGCCTGCAGAGAGCTTCTGGCTGCTTCTTGCAGAAGCCACCCCTGCAGCTGCCCCTCTCTACACCAGAACCCAGCCATGCAAAACTACAGCAGTTGGGTTGGAAGGGATTTTAAAAGCTCATTTATTTCTAACCCCTTGCCATGGGCAAGGACACCCTCCACTAGACAAGGTAGCCCAAAGCCCCATTCAACCTGGCCTTGAACACTGCCAGAGAGTGTTTTGTTTCACGCTATCATGTATCAAACAGCACAATATGCACAGCTGATGCACTTCTGTGTAGACCACGTCATAAAAACCTTACAGCAATTATTGCTGGCTTTCTGAGGCATGCAACATCATCTCCCCTCTCATGGAAAGTGCAGCCTCTTTCTTTAGGTTCTCAACAATAAAACTTTATGGCCCAAACAGTGACTCTGATTTTCTCTAGCAAGTATTCCAAATCAATGAAAGTCCACAAACATTTCAAACTTCAATCACTATCACTGCTTCTGCTTTTCACTTCCAGTCTTATGCGGTGAATGTGAACCAAGCAGATGGCTTTAACCACTTAGATAAATGCATGGAATAAAGTAATTGTTAATACTGAAGCACTGGATATCTACGTCAATCAAACTGAAATTATTTTAGACAGAATTATTCTGGGAATATATTTCAAGCCTATCTTTTGATATTCCAGAGTCAGTGGGATCAATTTCTATCTAAACTATATGAAGAAATCTAGGATCCTGTGATTCTGCAGTATTCTGGAGCATTGATTTATGCATGTGAATATTTACAAATTGTTAAAACCCAACTCTTAATCTTCCTTCCCAAAAAAGGACTTACTTTCACATGAGTTTTTCAGTAAGTGTTTTACTCTCCAGGGGTGTTCTTGGACTCCATCCCATCATTCTTCATAGATCGTTGCACTGTGGACATCAAAATAAGGCTCCAGGGTGGTCGGTATCAAATTTGAGGAACTATTGATGACTGAATGCTTCCTTTAGATATTAAAATACTTTTGAATACCTTTGTAAATATATATCAAATACTTTGGATACCTTTGTATCCATTACTCCACATGGGGAGACTTTTTGCAGCTGTTTATCCACCATGATCTTTCATTCTTTTTAAAGATATGACCTTATTTTTCACTTGATAATGATTCTCTGCTTAAAATTACTTATTGGGATCTATTTCTTAGGCAGATTACATTGATTTAATATGTTATGTTGAGGCCATGTCCTTTTCATCTCTTAATGAAAGAACATCAACAAAATTTAAAATATATAACATTGACTTTTTTCTCTTATCATCAGTGTAATATGTTGCTGTAATGTTATTGCTACGTTGAAGTATTTTAACATCTATTTTCATAAGCAAACACTGGTTGTCTTTAGCTAAACGTATTATGAATGAAGTTGACTAACATATATTCTATGCTTTTGTCTGAAATCAGCATCCCCTGACAATCTTGTAATCGCCAGCAGCACCATATTTATTGCATGTATTTACAGGCTTTACACTATCTTTCTTCCAACTCTGGTGTTTTGAAAGTCTTGAAATACTCACTGAAAGTAAACGCCATTGATACTAAAATCTTCTTCGGGCAGTTATTTTTAAACTCCCAACTGGAAAAAAATCTGGATCAAATGCTGTTATTTGAGAATTTTGATCATTACTGGATAATAATATTTTTATATAAAAGAAATCTATCATCTACTTTTTTTCTTTTAATTCAGAAGAAAAATATTTATTAAATACAGATGTCTTTTTATGTGTTGTTATTTACTGTTCTAAAAACGGATCAATAACCCTGTTAATTTTCATTTTAATCCCCCAAAAGTGCTATCTTCATTATTATTACTCTGGACACTTGCAGCCAGATTTCTTCTTGACAGTGTCTGTTTTCCACAGCTTTCAACATAATAAACTCAAGAAAACCCACATTATAAATTGTTTCCTTGGTACACCTGCTATAGATATAGGTATTGGTACTGGCACTTCCATTGGTAAACATTTTTGTTCTTTTAAACAAGCTTTTCAGCTGTGGTATTACACTGTTTAGAGTTTGAAGTAAACAGTTTTTAATTACCATTCACATTTTTCTGATTATTTTTCTCCTCCCAGATTATTTGATTTGTAGTTGCTGTCAGCCTTGTGTGACTGATCCTTCTAAAGCACCAAGGGGATGCACACTCACACACACACAACATTAATACGTGTGCACACCACGTATTTAGGGCTACGTGCGGGCGTGTGTGTCTGTGCATTGCACAGCCTTGCACAGATGGTTAGCATTTTATTATGCTTATACAAAGAAACTATAATCAAGTTACAAACGCTTGAGCTGAACCACAAGTACTGGGAAATTCTTCTAGTAACTCATGACTAACACGGAGCTGTCCTGCACTTTATGCAGCACTTTCTGACTTAGGCAATCAACATGTACTCTGTTTTGAAATTCTTAGGACATTCAGTACTGGCAGCATGCAAGCTCCAGTCTCCCGAAGTCACCCAAGAGAAAATCTCCATCCTTCCCTTCTGCTTCCACTGAAGATGGGTGCTACATATTTGATTTGGTTGTAGTGACCAATACTGATGACAACTTAGAAACAAATTGCGTTCACAAAATGGACAGCAGTGTAGCAGAATATGAATGCAAATTAAAGATCTTTCCGTTATCAAACTTCCATCACATTAATACTAAACAAGATGAACAGAAAATATTGAAAAGGCAGATATTCAGAAGTTAAAATAAGCAGGTGATTTCCATGGACTGATCAAAACCCCAGTATCTGATCAAATCCACTCTGTGGTACCAGATACAATAATTTTGTATTACAGATTTGAAAGAAATGCATCTGTTTTATAAAGACAAGGGTAATTTATCCTTGGTGGTATATATGCATTAGAATACTATTTTTTATCTTTGATGATAAGGGAAGGGTTGGGCACATTGCTGTTACTTATTTTGGCATTGTTTCTACAGCCTTAAGTAAGGGCTCTGCAGCAGTTACTCAGGATCTGTTTTAAAACCCAGATTGCACTGCCTAAACAGAAGGAGTTGGTGTCATTTTAGGCACTGAATTAGGTTCTGCCTGGCCTCTGTCTGATTCTGCAGAAGGAAGCATTTCCTCAAGTCCTGAGACATATATGTCTCAGCTCCACTCAGATATTTTGGATACTCTAAGGCACCTGAAATGTCCCTGGGCACCCACATTTAGGCAGCAAAATCCCACTCCTAGCCTCTAATTTTAGGTTAGATAGGCAGGATTTCTTTCCTAACAGGTTGACAAACTGCTAATAATTTTCAAGGTAAAATGTAAGTTTCACACTTAAATATTTAACCTTTTTTTGTTCATTGTCTTTCGTTATTGCTATAATCACGTATTTTATATACTTCCTACCAGTGCCACGTATTAATTCAAATTTTCTCTGTATTGCATTGATCCTCATTTTCCTGTCAGTTCTTGTGCTTCAGTTTTTAAGTAAAGCCATGATCTTAGTGTTTCTGTCAGAAAAACACCTGCATCATTCTCTGTTCAGATCTGGAGGTAGGGTGTCAGGATTTCCTGTCTCCCCTTCTCCTATCAGCCCAGTGCCTTCTATCTGAGCTCACTTTGAAGTTCCCAAGAACTTCACAAGTTCTTCTGCAGCAGTGCATGTCTGACATACATCCTTCTTCCTCCACCAAAAATTTATCAAATGCTTCATTAAAATGCAAGGACCTTGCAAAGATTGGAAGTGGGCTGGGCAAGAAGATACTCAGTTCTCCATCTCATGAAATAGCAGGGTATTTTCCACACTGAGACATGACAGCAGTAAGAATCTTCAGCAACATCTCTGCCAGACTCTCTTCCTCCTTACGCTCAGCCCATGAGCTCTTTTCCTGGAGTTATGGAGAACACTGCCTCATCCTGATGATTTCAATTTGAACAAAGCTAATTTCTTACATCTCATTTTGTTGTCTACATCAGTTCTTCTTTCTTGAAATGAATAATGGTAATAAATTCTCCAAAATGTATCAGAACCTCTTTAATGCCTAATTGTCAAAATACTTCAACTCATTATTAGTCTCTGCAGTATAACTAGTAGTGGCCTTCCCAAAATAGAACACCATTTTGCAGAGCCATGAAGGGGCATTGAGGACCATGACTGCTCATCAGACAAACCACATTCATGCCAGACTGGCTTCTGCCCCACTGTGATTTTGAAACAAAATGTTTATTTAAAGTACCGTATCTTTATAGTTGTATTTAAGGGACCACATTTTCATAGATGTTTCCTCAGAGGCAAATGTAGCCTGTTAAACATACATTTGCAGCATGATCTTCTTGGTGAGGGGCCAGGTAAAAATTAGTAGATTCACTTACATGTGTTGTCTTGGGATTACACAATAGTCATTGGAAAAAGATGAAGGAATCTCCAGGGAGGTTTCATTCCACTCGTTTCAGGATGGAATTAAACAACTTTCTGATGTGCCTGTTTCCCTACAGGGAGCATGTAGCTGTACATGTCAGACACTCAGCATTTTGACAGCTGAAGCTAACTTTTCAAAATCCCACATTAGTGAGAAATCCCTCTTTCTATACATGATTATTAATGACCATTTAAAAATATATCTAGCCTCTGCTTTTGTTAAAACCTTGATTTACAACAGCCCTTAGGACGTTATCTACTGATTATGCTGACAGATTAATGAAGCAGTGTGTTAACTAAATTTATGGCACATCATATCACATCCCCAGTGTTAAAAATATGAAGAGAGTAGTTAATATGACTTAATCTTCTTTGTGAACAGTTATCATTTGGGGTCTTCTGATGTATTATATGTTTTCTAAAACATGTATGTTTTAAAACATTTTTTAAAAACATATAATATACCAGCATGTATTTACCATAATGAGTATTTAGCAGATTGTGCAGTGGTCAAAATTTATGTTCTCATTAACTGTGTCAAAGATCAAGCTATTATTTATAAGCATGCAAATGTGCATTAGTTGAGTCAGTGCATACATTGATGTTTTGAATCATAACTAGAGCTTTTGGGAGGTGCTGACACACAACCAGAACTTGTTTCTGTCAGTAGTACCAGAGAGGGGACACTCAGTCACAGAGTATCTCCACTGGGAACTACCACACCTTTCTTGAAAGCAAAACCGGCTGAAGGCTCCATCTCTGCAGCTGAGCTGTATCAGAACATTGTATCGTAATGTGGCAGGCTCTTTTTCCCCATCTTGCTCTCAAACTGCTCAGATTCTCCTGGTTTGAATAAATTCTACCCTGTTCTATGTGAAAGGCTCCTTTTTAAAACTTGTCTGTGTATTTGACCTCTAGCAGAGCCAAACATTAACATGCAGAATGAAGTTTGAGCAAGCAAGTTTTGGTATCACCAACTTTTACACGAGCAGAAATTGTACCCACATTTCCACTCTTGAGCTGTTCATAACACAGTGCTCATCTGTTGTTAAATACTAGTTTGCTCCTTCTCTTAAGGACAGGTTAGCACGGTACATGATGCAAAGATAGGAATTGGGTGCAGAATGACAAGCTATGTGCCTAGATTTAAACATCTGCACCTGCAATCCTCTGCCTCCCTGTTTCATTTCCCAGGGCTGCCTTAGCCCTATTTCTTGCTCCAGGTTCACTATTACCTGCATGTCCAAAGTGCTTGATACAAATATTGATAGAGTGAGGATAGCTACTGTACTGGTCTTCCCCTTAAAGGACTGATTAAAAATCTGAGCAGTCAATAAAAGACAATGATTTTGATTAAACTCTCACTGAGTAACACATTTCTGTTTGTTTTCTAGAAAGAGAGCACCACACTACAAAAGTCCAGAGTAAGTGACTGCTCCAAATGTGTACCTTCCTATTCTTCAAGGATATCTGAATAGCTACAAAAATGTATATCCTTCTCACTGTTCTAAGATGGAGGGCAGTATCACTCATTGTCATGCCACTGAATTATTTTGAGATCTTGTGGAACTCATTTCACTCTCTGGGCCTCTTTCCAACTATTTCTTCCTTCCTTTCCTTCCTTTCCTCCCTCCCTCCCTCCCTCCCTCCCTCTCTCCCTTCCTGATTTCTGTTTGAGCAATACTTAGTACCTTTTGGCCCTGATGTTGCACAGGGCTCCTATCAGGCACTGTAGTATCATCCTCATCCATGCTGAACAACAATGTGGACTCTGTGAAAGGAGTTCAACATGGCCCTGGCACACATGAGCATCACTCCCCCTGAAAACTCTGGGAGTTATATTTACATCTGAGGGCAGAGTTCGGACCATAAAGTTTAAGTACAAGCATCTGGGCACAATTTTCTCCAGTGAGCAGGATTCCAAGTTTCTGTAACATCTGCTGTGGGAACTATAAGTACTTTATATTAATGCTTTACATTGTGTTAGCTATAATCACCTTTTTAATGGGAAAAAATGCAGTCATCTCCACCTGGTGATTCCAGTGATGTGGACACCTGACTGCTAGGAATTGGATTGAGACCATTAATACATTTCACACAAGCAAGTGAAGGGCTATGAGATGGCAATGTCCTTGGGTTATAATTTGCAAGTGACCCATGAATGCTGAGGTTTTTTTCCATCAGAACATAATTTTCAGAAAAGCTCTTGTTTCTCTGTAGGGTTTCAGCTAGTTCCATCACGTCATATTCTTGCAAATTGTTTGGCTAAGAGATAACAAACACATTCACATGTAGGGAAGGAAAGAATCCTTTTGCAGTGGTGTTTTTACAGAAATCACAACAAGGCTGTAGAACCTACTGTGATTCTTTTAATCTGCTTCCTACTTCTATATGTAAATATATAGCTACTACTGATGGTTTAATGTTTTCCAATACCATCAGCTGTCCTCTTAGCTGTTTGTAGTTTCCTGAGGTTTGCTTGCAGTCTCATTATGCACATAGTCCTGATTACAGAGAAGCACTTGGTTACATTTGATACTTGAAGCTAATTTTTCTCATCTATCTAATTAAAAGAATAGTGAGAAGAACTGTAGTCACACCAGCTACACTTAGGTGTACGTTGCCATTTGTAGACTGTTACAGATACTTGAGTCAGATTAAAAGAAGCTGGAATAAATCCACAATGTCACATTTTTACTGCAGTTGTAAAATGTCATTTTAATAAAAGATATGCTGTAGTGGAACTTCAGATGCAGTTATAGAGAACTATGTATGTACCTGGATATATTTTAACTAAAAATAAATCCTATGAGAATATTCCTATTGGAGGGGCAATATTTTATCTCACCTGCTTGCTTTAGTTTCAAAGCCATTCAAAAGACATTGCTTTCAGCTGCTTTTTTAAGTGAGTTCTTGCTGCCTGGCCTGTGGTAAATGAGTTTTCCCACATTTTCCTGTTTTTCTGTGACACACTGTTGATAATTAGCACAACATTTCCTACGAAAAAGAAGAATTTTTTCTGAAAACTGTTGGAGATTCAGTCTATTTCAGTACAAAAGCAAATCAGGCCCTAGTACTGTCTCATACAGTACTAGGCTGTACCTGGTCTGGTGTCAGCTTGAAGAGAAGGGGCTTCCGAACTAACAGAGACAGCTGTATGGATATAAACATGTATCACACATATAAACAGAATCTGTAGGATGGAATGTGTGCATAAATTCCAGCATTCCTATTAAAAACCCTTTTTACCAACAGTAAAGGAGAAACCATTGAGCAAGATTCATCTCCCCTGAATGAATGCCGGTATGAACCTCCTGGAGATAAAACCAACCTCCTGCAGAAGAATGGTGCACAAGGGTGCACAACTTGTCTGCAATCAGGGAGAAACTCCTATCTTCCTCTGCAGTTGCAGCTCTCAGGTCGCAGCATCTAAATGGAGTTTTACCTTCTTGGATAAACACAGAATCCTTTGGTTGGAAAACACCATTAAGATCATCAAGTCCAACCATTAATCTAATTTGTCTGAGTCCACTACTAAATTATGTCACTAAACACCACATCTACACATCTTTTAACTATTTCCAGGGAGAATTGACTCAACCACTTCCCCGGACAGCCTATTGCCCTTTCAGTGAAGAAATTTTTCCTAATATTCAATCTAAACCTCCCCTGACACAACTGGAGTCTATTTTGTCTTGTCCTGTCACTTGTTACTTGTGAGAAGAGACAGACCCCCACC
Organism: Gallinula chloropus; assembly: GCF_964237585.1. Taxonomy (NCBI): domain Eukaryota; kingdom Metazoa; phylum Chordata; class Aves; order Gruiformes; family Rallidae; genus Gallinula; species Gallinula chloropus. The sequence goes on along the minus strand of NC_140087.1, from coordinate 113,262,252 downwards.
TCACTACAACCTCCTTTCAGGTAGTTGTAGAAAGCGATAACGTTTGCCCTCAGTCTCCATCTCTCCAGGCTAAATGACCCCAGTTCCCCAACTTTCCTGCACTTCTCTGGGCACAGTCCAGCACTTCAATGTCCTCCTTGTAGCGAAGGACCTAAAACTGAACACAGTGAGGTGCAGTCTCACCAGTGCCAAGTACAGGGATACATGAATTAATTATTGGAGTTTTTTAACCAGGCATCATGTGTTTGCTAAGTGGTAAAGCCAAGTGACAGAAGTACATCTATTACTTGCCTCTGAGTCAAGGGTTAGGAGGCAAGATACCAATATAGCTGAGAAAGGTTAGTTTGCTAAAGCCAACTTAGTCAACATGGGAGTATAATTTTCTTCTACTTGTGATTTTCTTCACATCAATTCCAGCTCCAGCTATTGAGATGGACTGATGAATGCATGTTTTTACTGGATGAGCAGGTAAGGAAGTCACAGAACAAAATAGTTCCACAGAACTTTTATTTTTACCATACTTGAGTTGTTGCTAAGGAATAGGTTTTCTTCCATGCAAAATAAAATGAAACTGAACAGATTTAAATTCTCCAGCTTAAACTGCGTGTTATTAACACTGGCTAAGAAGAGTCCTAATTTTCTTGCTCCTTGAAGCAGTATATGCCTTCAAAAGTAAAAATTTAATACCTTGCTTCTTACCACAAGAATGGACCAGATGTGGTATTGCCAGTCAACAGCATTAAGCTCTTTCAGTTGTGTGGATGTGAATGGCCTATGAGAATCTCGGGATTCACCAATGTTGTGGGACCATTCCACTGACACCTGGCTTTGGAAGTGTGAATTCTTATTTTGCAAAGAACCTGGGGATCTTGCCAAAGGTAATATTCTGGAGTCCATATGTGTTAAGTGATCGGCAATTCTGGAATATGGCATCAGGGATCTAATGGGGGAAAGCCTCTCAAAGACACTTCAGACAAGAAAAGGAATTTGGATTATTTCAAGAATAACTTTGAAGCAGAGAAATGGTCAAGAACAGATCAGGTGAATTTTTGAAAAAATAAGATGGGAACTTTTGTCCAGGCTATGTGCATCCCAAGCTGTCTTGGGGGTGCTTTTTACAGCAACTTTTCGTGTTGCTCTAAGTGACACACACTTTCCTTAACACTGTGTAAAAAGAAATATCGTTGCACTCAGGATTGTGACCTCTGAGACCACAATAAATAGGACAGGGGCAACAGCTTCAAGCTGAAAGAGGGCAGGTTTAGGTTAGATGTTAGGGAGAAATTCTTTACTCTGGCACAGGTTGCCCAGAGAGGCTGTGTAAGCCCCATCCCTGGAAGTGTTTAAAGTCAGGTTGGATGGGACTTTGGGCAGCCTGGTCTAGTGAGGGTGTCCCTGCCCATGGCAGGGGGTTGGAACTAGATGATCTTTGAGGTCCCTTCCAACCCAAAGCATTCAATGATTCTATGATTCTAGTCCATTTCATTTACATAGCAGTTAATCACACATAATAATATGCAGATTATTTTCAGTGCAGCTTGATAACAATATCCCCTATAGAGACCACTGCTTTCCTGGCTTCCAGGAAAGGTGAGCTGTTCTTAAAAAAACACTAACAAGCGTTAACATTGTCTCTGGGAACATTCATTGAAATTATTTTGATCTCTCTTTGTTTAGCATATGGATTTTAATACATTCCTGTATTGCTCTGGTAAACCAAAATCCTGTGTAACATCATAAATCTTCAGCTAAGTAGAACTGGTATTAAACATTAAACTCTACACATGTAGAACATCTAAAAGAACCTGGCCAGAATATACTGGACTTTGACACTCCTTCAATATACATTTGATACTTCAGTGCTAGCAAGCACTGAAGTTTCAGTTCACTTGGTCTTTGGTAACTGGAGAGAAAAGTAAATATTCCAGTGGTTTTTCATGACTGCACCTTTCTTAACAACTGATGTCCTCTATGTAATATACAATGGCATTGTTTTGGCAAGGCTTGATGACTATAATTCCATAAAAATGTACAGCTTCATCAAACAAAATCACATCTTATTTAATTCCTTCTCTGGAAGAGAATAATACTTCTGCTAAGGAAAGAGTGGGTGTTTTTTAAAAGAAATCAATGTAAACATGGTAACAATAGGAAGGGCCATCAAGCAGATGGTCTTCTAACTTCTCATTTTAGAGCTACTGTAGCAGGTGTTGAAAAAGCTTTCCATCCTCCTCATGTAAAAACGCTGGGAAAACAGTCCTTTAGGAAAACCACAGAAAAGAGTAATGGCTGCATATTCTGTCATCTATCAGCGGGAAGTGTTCAAAAATGCAACTCCTTTCATGAAACTGATTAATATTTCAAACAAATGTGCACTGCACAAAGGAGAAGTGGCTATCCACAGTGGCTATAAATTACTGCAGATTACTCCGGAGAAAGGTCTGGGAAATGAGCACCACTTTTCAAAAGGGCCAGGGTGTTGGCATGAAAATTGTTTGTATTTACATTCTAGCATTTTCATAACATCAGATTAAGCCATTTCAGAGCAAGTCTTCTTTTCCTGATTTTGTTGGACTGAAGCCTTTTGCGTTTTCCTTGGAGGCTTTCCTGCCACTCACAATACAATTACATGTAGAAAAACACACAAACAGTGTGGGCAAACACAAGAGCATGTTGCAACCAGTTAGAGAAAATGTAGAATTATCTGTCATGCAATAGCTATGAATACTCAAATAATTTTTTTTTTAAATAATTTCAGTTAATTCCTTCCTCCCTTCTGTTTCTATTTTCCGTGGGGAAAGAGGAAGAATGTAAAGAGGATGACAAAAACCAGAATATGTTCAGACCTATAATGCAAAGAGTTCTCCCTTACTAAATTTTTTCAAGTTTAAAAACAAACCAAGATTATAAATTTCTCCTCTCTCTCTTCTGCAAAACACTACTTTATGGTCAACATCCCCCTTTCTGAGTTCTAACGCACAATCATGAGGTCAGCCGGCTGGAGAGAAGACACAGTTCCTACATTTTATTGACTCCATAAATAGTCAAATAAGAATGATTGTGGTCAAGTTTCAGGGAACATTCAGTTCACACTAGACAGTCTCAGTGGACCAACATTATAAATCACACCCTTTATTCTTCTTCATCACAGTATTTCTATGGTTAACCTGGTAATTTGAGTATCTATCTCAAGCAGAAATGAGTATCTGAATAGGAAGGATGCTATTCATCTAACACTGTAAATGAACAACATCAATTTTATTAGTATTCATTTAATTCTATTATGAAAGTATAAAACCAGAGTGATCACTAGGTCTCATTTACTTCTGCTCATCAGATTTTTCAGAAATCATCTCGGATTTCGAAAGGGTCTGGTTTGGCACATGCAAGTTGAAAACTTTTTTATATTGTGGAAATGTTGATGTATTTGCTGATTTTGTTAATTGCAACTGAGTTACAGCTGACTGAGACCTCAACAACAAGCTATTTTGAGATTAAAGTAATTAAATTCATTTAAATGAAAGAAATCTGAAGCCTCAAAAAATAGTAGTCATGTCTAAAATCTTTTAGAAACAAGCATCATACTCCTCATAACTAGTACTTTTTAAATTTTGCTGTACAGAGAATAGAACACAGAAACTAAAACAATGACTACTTGGAATTGTGTCTTGTTATTATGAATAATGAATGTTTTATATGAAAAGAGTGAAATTACACAAATGTGGATACATCTGGTGTAAAGAAAGGGGAAAAGTCCAAATAATTAACAAAATACATGCCCTTCTGCACTTACAAACCTCAGGTACTAATAATCTCTCGTGGAGAAGATCAGTTTCTACTACATTTATCTCCTGGTTAAACCTCTGGAGAGCTCTGATCCAAAGAGAATCCCCTATTCAAAGTAGGGTCTACTTAGATCAGGCTACTCAGGCAAACTTTGAGTACGTCCATGTCTTTCTTGTAGCAGGGAGCCAAGATCTGGATGCAGTAGTCCAGATGTGGTGACACAAATGCCAGATAGAAGGGAATAATCACTAATGAAAAAGATATTAATGGGTTTTTTTCCTCAGCAAGACTTTTCAGAGTAGAACAAAGAAATCATAAGAAATTTAATTCTAGGAATACAGCTATTAAAGTCAGGTGAATAATGAGCACAATAGTAGGGTAAAAAATATGTGAAGGGTATAAACAATGGAAGAGAAATACTCATCTAGATTTACTATGTGGGATATATTTTGGAAAATTATTTAAGGTGTTTGCAAGAACAGATTCTTGTGATTAGATGGTCTAGAAGGATCCTCCCTAATGAGAAGCTCGATCCCATACCACATCAAAATAAATGGGACAATGGAGACTAGATCCAGTGTTTTCTGAAGACAGTGGGGAAAAAAACCAGCAAAAACCACAGAATTAGAACTGCAAGAAAGAAACATTCTCGGTCCTGAGATTACCTGGCATGCCAGAATTTAGCATGTATTTTACAGCTAAATATTAAAACTTGACTCCTTTTGGTGGCCTCATCAGACTTCCATTTCTGAATGTCTCCTGGTCCACAGCAACCCTAAACTGTACTCAGGCACTCTCTGGGGAAATGCTATCTAGCCCAGAACTGTGTGAACAACTTCACTATATGAGTGATTGCATATCAGTGCTTGAGCCAATGTCCTGCATCGGTTTGGTCTGCTAACACAGCCAAAGAAACCTGAGGAGTTTCTCAAGAATCCTTTTCCCTACCATCTGTGTGTGTTTAAATCCAGAACCACCTAGTAACAGAGTTTAAATCATGAAGATAGCAAGGTAAAAATCAAAAACTATGTCCCACAAACAGGCAACTTCTATCCTTCTGCCAGGAAGTGTTAATAAATAAATTAATAAATAGACCAGACAGAATGTTCCAAAGATCTAAAAATCAGTATTTCATTGGCCAAAGCAAAAAAAAAAACAACAAACCCCATGTTTCAGCGAGGCAAAGAGTGTATTAGTAATAGTCCTTATCTTCCATCAGAGGAAGGACAATCCCTGAAGGACAGAGAGACATCTACGTGGTTGTCAAAGTCCAAAACATCTTCAGCTTTGCAGGGGAAAAAAATGAGCAACTTTAACTGCAGTCTGGACCTAAGCAGCAATTGCATCACCTACATCCTGCATGATGCACCACTTGCCACAAGAACAGATGTACTGGGTCAGATCAAAGGTCCATGTAGTCTCTGACACTGGCCAGTAGCAAAAATCCTAATAAATAGGAATGGGTGAAAATCAAAATCAGGGATCTCAACAGCCATGAACTTTGAAATCCAAATGCTCAGTCAGGTCCAAAATTATTCAAAGCATTTGTCCCCCTAAAACAGGTCCATCAATCCAATCCCACCATCGCAAACTCTGACTGAAGGAACTGAACTTGGTGTGTGCCAGTGGGTGTGAGTGGAAAGAGGCAGGAAGCAAAGTGATGAATTCCACAGCTTGAACTCCATGCTTTGTAATAAACATTTCTTTTAAACTTTGTGGAATTGGCCCAAGAGAGTTGAATCATTCTGCTGCTTGTTTCAATAATCTATTAAAGACACGTACATACTTGCATACTCTCTCACTCTCCATCATTTCATTTTCTGACCAGCTGGATAAATGTTGATAACACAGTAAATATTCCTATTCTTAAAACAGCTCCATACCTCAAGGATGTGCATTTGTAGGGTTATTGGACTTCTTCATGACATAATATAATTCTTCTGCCAAAGGATGGACTTGACGTGACAGCCAGATTTTAACTGGAAACACCCTTGTGTTTTGCAGCAGAATGCCACACACTGTGCGTGGGAAGACTTGTTGAAGTCAGCCTTGTAGGGATTACAGAAATATGATCGCTGTTCCCAAAGAAATGCACCTGAAAATACTCTGATCACTTCTGTAGTTGTGGATTAGTTTAATTTAAAATATGTGTAGGCACACATCCTCTGGATAACTGGGGTATGTACCATAAACAGCAAGCCAGAGGTACATAGATTCTTCCAAACTGGTGTATCTGGTGCTGTTATTTACATTTTCAAAGAAACATAGACAGGTTTGGGTTAGAAGGGACCTTTAGACACCATCTAATTCCAAATCCTTTAGAATTCATCCACTAGCCCAGGCTGCCCAAAGTCCCATCCAACCTGACACTGAACCCCTTTTAAAGAATGGGTTTTTTTTTTCCCTTTTTGCAGTCAGTGATAAATTAATAGAACTGCCATGACTTCTCAAGTATGAGAATAACCATCATCACAGAATTTGACTTTCAAGGATCATATCCGTAAATCAAATCCAAGTGTGTTTAATTCATTCAACCCTGTCAGTAATGAATATCAGTTTTAACTCCAAACAAGGATTGTTTTCTCAGAATAACCACCACAAACTCAGTTATGCCCACAGCGTTTTGCACCTGCAGCAATAAAAGGGCCCAAAAAAAGCCTTTTTCTTCCTGAGGAAAGCAGCTCCTACTATGGTAAAGGGAGGGAAGATCTGTTAACATGAATGAGTGAGGAGTAGGCAGCCATGGGCTGGGGTAAGTCCCCTTATCCCAAATGGCCCAAACAAGTTGACTACAGGATAAGCAAGAGCATGTCTATTTTTTTCTCACAGAAGGAGGTAACACCACTTCCTTCTGTGCAGGAGTAAGCATTCAGTCTCCTAATTGCCACGTACATGCAGGTCTGTTAGTGTTGGTGTGTCCATCTGCTCACGTCCCAGCAGATGCTTTAGCATTGAGGTTTCAATTCTTTGCTCATCAAAAGGCACCTTCCAACAGCTTCCCCTCTCAGTGTTTCCATTCTCCTGCAGCTTTCAGGCCAAGGAGACTGACAACCAGACACTGGGAAGAATTTCAACAAAATGTTTACTAATGCAAAAAACCTAGCAGGAAGCCTTGTGTTTTTATGTAATGCCCATGAACTCAAATCAATTAAAATTTCAGTTCCTCTATAAACGTTTCAGCCAGCTCTGAGCAATATACAGCTGACACTTCCTCTACTCCAGGATGCACTAAGCAGAAACAAAGGTTTCCGTCCAAACTATTACGTTAACAGAGCAACAACAAGGTGCTGTGCCATCTAGCTGACTGCTAAAGGTCCGCTCACTGCCACACCTGGCAAGGCAGTTTGCTCTGATGTTGCTTACATTGAGGAGACAGAAAATTCAGGAGTTACCAGGGGTAAACTTGGGACCCGACAGGCAAAGTAGAGGGACTCCTGCTCTAAAGATCTAAGCAAAGCAGTGATGGTTCTGTTTGAGTCTCGAAAAGCTTACTTTCTGCCCCCATTTTTGAATTTTCAGTAGAAGCTAAAGTTTTTCAGCCCTGTCCTTAACCACTCCATAAAAACAGTGGGGGATCGACTCAGCTTAACTTACACGAAGGGAACTGGGCTAGCTTTCCAACCTGGCAATGTCTCTCCCTCGCTTGCTGAAGCCAAGCGTGCTGCCAGCAAGCCCCAGGTGTGCACCACATGAGCAGGTGAAGAAAATAAAAAATGTTTATGTGCATTGCGATGACAGTTCTGGGTCTATATAAAGCATAATACATGACAAGGATTGTGGTTATCCCAAGATACCAACATTCCTCATGTGCACAAACAGGCAGAAATCCAAAGGCACTATGCCTTCATCTTCTTGGAAAATTCACTGGACTGTTGCTTTTTTGCATGGATTTGTATTTTATTTTTTATAAAGTTGGTTTGGTTTCTCTGCTAAGCTTTTTTTTAAAACATTTTTTTTAAAACAAATTTTAATTTTTCTCAAAACCAGGGGCAATGAACCACTTTACAAGAAGACAGGATCTCACACGGCACTTACACAACTGCATCAGAATCACGCACAGGCAGGCCCTTTCAAACCCACTAATCACATCACCCTTTGAGACCAAAGTTTAAATTCGAACTGTCCCTGTGGCAAAACCCTCCATGCTTATGTAGCTCAAACAAGAAATATCTAACACACAGCTGTCTTTGAGACGGTACGTGACACTCCACCAGCTTGTAGGAAGTCTCCCAAGTCGATAGTCTGAAAATAAAAAGCTTACGTACAACCAAAGACCAGTGAACTTTATGGTAAGAAAGGAATCTTCTTGCCTTGTATTCCCAGGAGAAGGGACAATACTCGTTTTTCTTTAAGGAACCAATCTGATTAAGTGTTGTGTATCTTGAACAGGATCTGTATTCTATCAAAATTAAAAAGTGGTTTAAAAACATTTATAGTAGAAATGGCAGAAATATAAGAACCACTGGATCAGACAACCACGGTCTCTTTGGTGCTTACATGATTCTCTAAACAGTGAGAAAGACAGAGCTAAAGATGCTTTACAAGAGACGAAGAGAAGTAGAACCATCAGGACATTTTTAATATGTCAAATTATTTCAGTCTGGTACATGCTGAAACTTTCTTTTAAGGTTAGCATAAGAAAATCACAACTGTATTACTCAACTCAGATTTATAATGGAGCTTTTGGAGCTGGAAGATAATGTTTGCTATTAGGCCTGGAATAATGTCTTTTTTATTTAAAGTATATTGTGAGATTTTACAAAAGTATCTAGGTTAGTCACAGAATCACAGAACATTAGAAGTTGGACGGGACCTCAAAAAATCATCTAGGCCAACCCCCCTGCCAGAGCAGGATCACCAAGACTAAATCACACAGGAACACATCCAGGTGGGTTTGAATGCCTCCAGAGAAGGAGACTCCACAACCTCTCTGGGCAGCCTGACCCAGGGCTCCATCATCCTCACAGTGAAAAAGTTCCTCCTTACACTCACATGGAACTTCCTCTGCTCCAGCTGCACCCATTGTCCCATGTCCCATCACTGGCCATTACTGAGAAGACGCTGGCTCTGTCCTACATATTTATTAACATTAATGTCACCCCTCAGTCTCCTCCAAGCTAAAGAGGCCCAGCTCGCTCAGCCTGTCCTCCTAAGGAAGGAGTTCCATTCCCTTAATTACCTAGATGGCCCTGCACTGGACTCTTTCAAGGAGTTCTATGTCCTTCTTGACCTGAGGGTCCCAGAACTGGAACACGCCTGCTTGATTCAGTGCCTGTTTGCAGTATGTTTATTGGTGTGTGCATGTGCGTGAGCGAAAGCAAGACAGAGCGTGAAAGACCATATGTACGTATATGTTTTTCTCTTATCTAAGCAGGGACATAAATTTCAACCACAAGGATGGAATCATACTAGGTTTAAGTTGAACTGCAGAAAATAAAACTGGCCTCTTAAGATTTTATTACCATCTTCACTTTCAAAAAAAGGAATATCCTTTAAATTGTAATCTACAAAGTAAATGTCATATATATATCTAGAACTGTATCTGTTTTGGAAACATGAAACAGCCCTACAGTTCAGGTTGGGAGGTAGAGAGCTGGTGGCTTCCAACCAAATGAGTTACTAGCTACATTCTGTTTCCTGAACATGCACTGACTGCTCTGCTCTGTGGATCGTTACCAGCTTCAGCATTTTTTAAATATTTCCCATTACCCTTTATTTGATATTTTATGTTTCCCCTCATAAACCCTTTAAGCAGATTAATTGTGCCTGTGATGTTTGTTTGTAAGTACAGCTGCTCTTCCTTCCAGTTTGTTTTATAATTGTGATGTCTCAAAGATATCCTCATAAAACTGACGGGTGGATCTGCAAACAACCAGAGTTTTATCAGAAAGGAAATCCAGATTAAAGTTATTGGAGAAAACATTTGAGTAATTCTCAATGTTACCAAAAAAAAAAAAAGTCCAATGAAAAACAACCCCACAGCCAACCCACAAGAAAAAAAAAAAGAAAAAGAAAATTAGAAAAATCCATAACTTTAGCTACATGTTTATTATACATACATAAATACTGTTAATCCTGTAGTTTATTTTGTTCAGAATTTTGTTCACTTACACAGTTCTGGTAAAGTAAGAACAAATGATAAATCCAACCTCAAGAGTCTGAGTAATACTAATTGGTTCAGGGGCTGTCGTGCTGTACCTCCAACAAGTGCTATATGTCAGGATTCTTTGTGTTATTAGTTGGAAAGGATGAGTGAGGTTTCAGACCAAAGCGATTGCTAACTATAAAACCAGATCAAATAAAGGCTTCAGTTTGAAAGAGCACCTTTAAAGTCCATTTGTGAGATACACTGTTCAGCTGTTAAATGTCTTGTAAGGTTTCCAAGAACTTTGGTGAGCTTTCTTCATAAAATCTATATTATTTTCATTGAAGATTAATGATAGGCTTATTAAAAAAATCAAAAACTTGGAGAGGTTTTCTGTGATCATGAGCGAGGGTCATCACACTACATTACTTTGGAATGTTTTTATAAGCTTTGTCAGTAGAACTACACTTTAAGACAATCTTTAGACCAACTTTTTTGAATCTGTTTTTCATTTTAAAGGATACAACCTGTTTTTTTTCTCCTTCATTTACTAGTACACACACAATAGCAAAATATATTCTCGGTTCCATCCATGCAATATCATTGGATCTAATTTCATTGTTTGTAACTGAGCAACCATGGTCAAATCGACATTGCTGTGCAGGTATAAAACAGGGAGGATTCTGCCTGTAGACTAGCACAGGTCTGCACATTGCAAGGAGGGAAAACAGACCCTGATCCTCCATTTCATAGGATAGAGATGGGGTGGTGCCCTGTATTGGTCTGACCGAGGATAAAGGGTGTAGAGTCCCTTATGGCTGCCAGAGTGGATTTACGTTTCAGGATGGAAAACTTACACAAAACAAAAAGGAAACCATCTGAGGCTACTGCAGGTAGTAAAGAATGTCACAGGAAGCAACCAACATCAACCAGGGGACAAACAGTCCTGCCTGCCCCTTGACAGGCCATCAGGCTGCAGCGCTTTCTGCATCTGCTACAGTACTTAACTTTCTTTTTCTGCAGAGTAAGAGTTAGTTTTGACTACTGTCATGTGGCAGAGCCAAGTAACAAAACAAATTTACAGAAAATTTCAGGATGAGGGTCTGGTTAGCTACCTGACTTCTCCTCCTTCCCTGCCTCTATGATGGAGGACTACTCTGCCTTTTACCGGGCAGCTGCCTATAGCCATTGACCCCTTGTTTAAATAGACTCAGGAATCAGAAAGTGTTTTAGACAAAAGCATAAACCAAGTTTTCCACAATGCTCAATTTGAGATACTCTAAAAGCAGCTGAAAGCCAAAGAAGTCAGCTCTTCTAAGACATCAAAAATGGGCACTCAAAATGTAACTAGCTATCCAGAACTCTTGGTCACGGTGTCCTGGGTTCATGCCATACTGGGGCAGCACCATCACAAACAGGGTTGGTTTTGCCTTTGATCGTTACCTGTCAGTACAGCCAGGTATCTACCAAAAGCAGCTCGGGTCTTCCAGAACAATCCATACGCTGAAGGAGACCAAATCACCCATGGTGGTGCCTATTTCTCCAATTTAGAAAGAGTAAAAACAGTGGCTTTTATCCTAACTCAGACCCTTTTATTCAGTTACCTTAATCCAGACCTCTGAGGTCAAATATCTTTCTTTAAACTTATGTAACTTAAGTAACCACCTGTGATGGGACCTCTTTTTAAAGAACTTCTTAAAGTGAAAAGTCATCAGTCACTGCTAGAGAGAGCAACATTTGACACAGATAAAGAACATAATTTAAAACAAAGACTTCTATCATTTTTAGCTGGGGGAAATTTAGGACTGAAGAGGTAGAAACACACTGGATCATTTCAGGCAATTACTATAAGCAGTGGTGTCTGGATAGCACCTTCTGTCGTAAAGTATCTGAAACTGAAACCAAGGAAGAAGTATAAACAACCTAAAACCTTTTTCTGACTGAAGAAAGAAAAAAAAAGGAGCAGTGCTAGAATCTCTTACCTCTCCAAGAAAACTCTGTAGTCATCAAAATGCCCCTGCAAATAGCCTTTCCTGGTCTGCCAAAATCAAGGAGAGGAAAAATGTTAAGTATATTTGAAAGAGGGAAATTGCAGGTGTAACCTGTGCCTATGTAAAACCTGTGTAGTTCTAGAGGATGCAAAACTTTTTTTAGCTTAATAATTATAAAGCCTTATTGATTAGATTAAAATTCCTGAGCATGCCCCCCACTCTTGTATCTGCCCTTATTTAAGGACCTCTCTCCCCCAGTTAGAGGACCTATATGTGCTTTTCATCTTACACCTTTGGTATCCATGTTGCCTTTCTTCCTCCCGAGATACCTGGGTTTCCCCTCTCTTCCCCAATGTCATTACCCTCCTTCCTTCTCTCCTCCAAACCAACCACTCCGTGATGCTCACCTGACCCAGTACCATGTGAGTCCCTTCTCTGGCCTGTGGCAAACACAGAGTGGAAGCTGGAAACAATGTCATTTCCATTTCACAACTGGTTCTTCAGTCTCCTCCTTCTGTTCTATAACTGTTAAGTATTTTGTAGCAAAGACAGAAAGGGATAATGTTTAAAATGTCCGGTACCTGCCTGGTTTTTATGTGAAAACAGTAATACACTGAGCAAATTCCTTGGAATTTATTAGCTATGGCATTTACACACATTTACACACTCTGTTCCATTGATTGCTAAACTCAAAACACCAAATAAAAACTGAGATAAACTCTCACGCTTCAGCAAGTCTTCTGATTACCTGTTAATATTTATGGGCACAGTTCTCTGTCAGCATGACTACTGCTATGACAGTTCATAATGACATGAGTATTTCCTAACACTTCCAGGCTGACATTCAGTGATGCTCAATCTGCAGAAGTCTTTCCTGTCTCCATCACTGCTGAGTTAGGAAAAAGCTCCTGATGGGTTCCTGGAGATTACAAAAGGCAGGCAGCTGCACAGTTCTGTGCAAGAGCTGCTAGGGTCCTTTACCTTTGCAGCCACCTTCATGGTCTTTTCCGTGGTGACACTAATTCCTGCAGAAGTCACAACAGCCTGTGGTCATCAGGCCAATGTAGTCAGTATGGTGGTGGACTCTGAAAACTAGAAGGCACCAACCTATGATTAACCCTACTCAAACAGTACAGCAATCATTTTGAGTTACTACCAACTAAGCCCGATTTGAACTGCTGACCAAGAAGTGAAAGGCTTTGTATCCTATTACCAATATCCTAAATCATCCAGCCTCCCCTGCAACTATATTTTTTGGATTATTATGTAGGAACAATATTAGAATACCCCATAAACAGGTTCTTTAGATACTCAAACATGTCAGGTTGTACTTTCTACATTTTCAGATAATTGTGGAGTAAATATTTGTTAAATGAAGTATTTTACATCTGTCTTGGACCAAAGCGATCTTTCTGTCAGTAATACCACTGAACACTTGTAAAAGTATGCCGGCCATTACAGAGTTATGCAGTCTTGGCAAATACAGTCTTTGAACTCATGTTACTGTGCTGCCAATAAAAAATATGTTCTTTTTTATCAACTGGATGTCTTTCAATTATACAATCATTGTCTGACAGAAAAGTAGTTGAAATATATTTTTGAAAATCTTTTAAAAAATTTCACACCAGTTGGCAAAAGGTTGGCGTTTGTTTGCCTCTCAAAGAGACATTTGGTGTAGTTCAGCAGTACAGAGAAAATACTGTGTAAAGATCAAAAGGAAAAAAAAAAAAAAGCATGTACACTTTCTTATGAAAGACAACACATGGTCCTTGCAGAAGGAAATGCTTCATTTCTTTCCCATACATCAGAGCTAGGCCTTCACCTCATCATTATGTTCGTCTGCAAAGTGAATGGTGCTGGAGCTGGAGGCCTGGGCTGACCAATGTTTTCATAACCCATTTTAATCCTATAGAACACTGAAAGCAAACAACTAAAAAGCAATTGTGCTCGTAACCTTGATCTGTTAGAGAATAAAATAGATGGCTGAGCCTGAACTGCTGCTATAAGCTGATATATGCAGCCTATTTCGGACAACACTTACAATTCTTAAACTATCTTTCCTGTCACTGTGACCACTGTAACTCAGTGAAATTACTTTTCAAGGAGAAAACAGCATTGACAACACCCACCACCTATCCAGAACCATACGTGACAGCATGGATGCTCTTCATGTTCCACCATCGTAACACACTTTATCCAGTCCAACACAACCTCACACATACATGGTATCTGCACGCATGTTACTTCATCCATAGTTGTACAATAAATTTCCAGTACTATAGATGTGCTGAGCTGTCCCCATCTCTCCATGCAGCTCCATCATTTTTACAAACAATGCTAATTTTTTCGTTTGCCCTATGAAAGTTTGTTTGAGATGCTTTCCTCCTATGAAGAAAGGATGAGCTTCTAACTGTCATTCATGTAATACATCACCCTGTTATTCATGTAATAAATCACCCTCTCTGTCTACTCTTGTTTCTCTGTGCAATTATGGTAGTAATTGCCTAAGTGACGTGTGATTGCACTGATGTGGAATGCACCTGATAATCCTTTATAGGAAGTTATTTGTTTTTAATGAGGGATTTTCTCATTGCAGTACCCAGGAGCACCAAGAAACTTTCTTCTGCCACATCTATTGCTCTATTTTCTGCATTGTATCACTTGGTCATTTTCTCTTTCCATATGCAAGGTCTCACTCTGTTTCTTCTCTCCGACTCATATCCCTTTTTCAATGCTTCCAAACCAACCACCTGCCTCAGTGTTGTTCAGGTTCCTCTTTCTCCTTGCATCCTCCTCTGTACAGCTACTATAATTATCTTTTCAATTATCTGATTAGTAGAAGTGTGAAGGCACCTCAGGCTCTGCCCTTCTGTGCTAGGTGGCTTTATTAGTCAAATCAGACACTTTTGTCTTCCTTTCATTCTTGTTCTCAGATAGCACATGTACATTGATAACTTCCACACATGGTGTCTATTTTTCACCGTACCTTTGAGCTCCTGTGAGCTCTTTGGTTTTCATTGTATACAACCCATGTACAGTGGGCCACTAACATGGGGAATAGTAATTCCAAAATACCAACCAGCTCTCACATTTTAGTTGTGCTGATGAAAAAGCTTCATGGCTGCTCTATCCACATTTTGACCTCTCTCAGCAAGAACTGCTTAGGGATGCTGTAGTCTTCTGTCTAATCGGAAGATGCTGCTGCTTCAAGGGTAGTGAAGGTAGAAAGAAAAAGGAAGGAAAGTCCCCAGATGCCCAAGACAGTCACCTCTCTCCCTGCCTCTGCTGTGCTTCATGGGGAAAACTATATTTCTTTCTTTATCCCATTGTCTTTTGCTCATGGCAACATTCCCTAGAGAAAGGAATAGTTACTTGATCCACCTCTATGTGTGGGAAAGGAAGACGCTATAGCTGAAACAGAGGTAAGTCTGAAGGAAGGATGGGTAGGAGTAGGCTGAATGTACTTGGGATTCGTAAGACACATGTATGTTAAGGACACTATGCAATCAAAACTGCTCAGAGAGAAGATTTCCATCCACTGAGGGCTGAAGCATCTATCCTTTGTGTTTTTAGACATTATTTATCTTTAGACAAATCAAATAGCAAAATTTTTAACCCTGACAATACATTTGCAGTTCTGACTCTGGATTTATAGAACTTTGGACCCAGGTACCTCTTTGTACCAGGTACTCTCTTTTTGAGAAGGAGACATGAAGTTGTCCTAAGCATTCTGTAACACCCTGTCGTGGTTTTACCCCGGCTGAGGGCCGAGATCCACACAGCTGCTTGCTCCTTAAAGGAAAAGAGCAGGGAAAGGGGGGGGGGAGAGTAAGGGAAGGGAAAAGGAAGGGGCAAATAACCCCAAAACCAAGAAATTAAGAGGCCTGTGGGTTGGGATAAGGATAGTTTACTGAGATAACAGAAAGATACAATATAACAATGATAACAGGACTTTAGAGCAAAAATATATGAAGCTGTTGATACACAATGCAGTTTCTCACCAAACCATACAACTCAGGCCGTGCCACCCAGAGCCGTCCCAGAACCCGACCGTCCCCCAAGAACCGCGCATCCCGGAGCCGCCCTAGGCCTTCCTCCCTTCAGCCCCCAGATATCCTGGGCAGGACGTAACTGGCGTGGAATACTCTCTTTGGTCAGTTGGGTCACCTGTCCTGGCTTCGCCCCTCCTTTCTCATGAAGAGCTGAGAAAGTCCTTGACTGTCTGACAGCAACTAGAAACATCAGGGTGTTATCAGCACTACTCCCATTTTAACTCCCAAACACAGCATTCCATCCACTGCTACAAACAAAGTTAACGCCATCCTGACCAAAACCAGGACACACCCGTAGCACATGACAACTCCCTGTTAGAAATCAACATTTACAGAGAGCTGTTCACTCCAGCTGAGCCACAAGCCCTCTGAATATGCATATTTCTCTTGCATAAAACATAAGCTGTAGTTCAACTAAAAACTGCAGGGTGACTTCTGGCAATTGGATTCCTAAATTAAAGCACATCAGTAAAATGCCTGTAATTAGACAAGGTGAGGCTGAACCCTAGAGGAAAAGTCACCAATGAAGAACAATTAATCCCACCTACCTAAAATATCCACATTACCTCTGATCCTGACCATTTTGCTGGCTTGTATAGGCAGAGAGTATAGATTACTATATTTATATTTGAAATATTAATCTTCAATTGTCTCACTGACAGGAGAAATAGACTCCTCCAGAGAATCATTCACCTAAAGGTGTGTTTTGGTAATTACATCCAAAAAGTCTCTGTTCCTCTCCACTGACTACAAGAGGAATTTTGATGATTTGCTCAGACTTGTAGCTACCTACATTTGGCTGTGTGAATGCTGTCCGAGGTATCTACATCCTTTGACGGGAGGCTTGTGGAATTTAAACAGTCAGAATCACATCAGTTGATCCTCCTCAAATAACATATTGCAGCTCTACCAATAAATCCAGAGCCATAAAGGGCCCAGCTCCAAACTTTTCCTCATTCTTATAACTTCTCAATAACTCTAAAAACTTTTCCATCCTTGTAATATACTTGTGTCATGAATCACCAGAGATCCTACCTTTCTTGTTTCTTTTATGGTGTTCGCTGTGAGGCAGGCTTCTTGATAGTACTGCCATCCTCTCAGCATACCTTCGTGGTCCAAAGGGATGCAGTGGTCACCTAAACTATTAGACCAAGCAATGAATTAATGATTAGGCACGTTCCTTCTACAATAACTCAGCACAAAAGCTCAAATACACTGTGGAATACAGAAAAAGAGTCAAATTGTTTTCTGATCCATTATGTCTTCCACAGTCACTTTTTCTTTACTAATTACATATGAGATGCCCTTATGATGAAAAGAAGAATATAGCATAATCCTGCCAGATGCTGAAAGGTTTTGGGCATCTGGTGAAGTTTTATAGCTAATGATAACTATGGACATTCTGCATCTGTCAAGACTAACTTCACATGAAATGTGCTTCATCTGTGACTGTAAAACTTGTGCACACACAGCCATCAGGTTCCAGAGGAACAGAATTTCCTCAAGAAATTGTCTTTCTAAGAAATGCACAATAGAAATGCTACTGCAAGTCTTTCACTTATTTCCATCATGTTGAATACTGAAATGTCCTGAATATATTTAATGTTAATGAGATACACAGTCTTTGGAATAGGGTTTCTTTTCCCTTTATCAGTGAATATATATATATATATATATCCTTGTTTGCAATATCAAGCCTCAAATAAAGGCAAAATGTGCCAATTTTACAATGAAAAAAAATTAATTATAAGTAAAAATTCAGGTGAATTTTTTAAAGGTACTTTACCAATAAAAATGAAGGAGAGCAAGAGTCAAGTAGATGGGCATTTTTTAACATTGATATACTTCTGGCTGTTCACCAACTTTAATAATCTAGCCTCTGCTTAAATTAAAATATCGTGTCAGCTTTTAATACAAACCCTACATGAGTTGCAAATTCACAATACGTGTTAAGTCTAAAAAAATCATCATCTATCATTGCACTATTTCAGCAGTGGCAGCTGGGTGTTTTTAAAAGGTTCCTATGAACACAGATCTTAGTTTGAATGTAGTATTATGTTATATTACTCACACTTGAACTGACCTTCATAAATATCAAAGCTTTACAATTATATGTCCTGACATTTAATACTTTCCTGCAGACTATGGAGGACCATATTACATTATAAGGTCACTTGTCATTTGTAGCTTTTAGAGAAACCCATCATTTTAATGAAGACACTAACTCAGACACGTACAGTAATGAAATTGTGGACAAACATGCTTCAGGTTTGCTCAAAGGTGCATATTCTCACTGCACCACACAGCACTGAAAGACTTCAAAAATGCACAACCAGTTCACTGCCCACCTATATTAACTAGCAGCATATGCTCTGCATTCTAACCTTAGGAAATTACTTCTTAGACAGTCCTAGTGAACACTGAAGGGTTAACCCTTCCTGATCTCCTGGGGTGAAACTCATAAGCTTCCCCACTTCCCAAGCAATAAGGAAGCTGCTCTTGCTCATGTAATCATTCAGCGAAGCACCCGGGCAAAGCATCACATTGATCCAAGGATGTGTGACACCCGTAAGCCTGAATTATACCCCTTAACTTTAGTGTTTTTCTGAGACACCTACACCCTAGGCTTCCTCTGCAGTGAATGGCAAGTTACAGGCATCTCTGGGCAGCAATGCAGCCCAGCTAAGAGTGTGGCACCTTGAATATAAGACCAGCAGTTCTAGCAAAAGCAAAGGTAAAACACAGCTAATTTCATCATGTGCTCGTTTCATCTTACTTTAACCCCAGACCTGTTGCAATGGTTATAATATTTGGGTCCAGATGGCAACTGAAGAACAGTGGAAGAAAGAGGGAATGTTTTCTTTCTTGTGTGCTCCATAATCATGTTCCCGCAGATCTTCCTAATATAAACAGACACTGTATTTGCATTCGCTTTTGTATTTGTGGGAGAAAATAGTGCAATACCCACAACATGTAAATATGTTGTGTTATGTTTTATGTTATGTTATGTTATGTTATGTTATGTTATGTTATGTTATGGGCAATAAAGAATATGGTAGAGCCACAAATACAAATAACGTCTGGCTTCAAGGTACCCGTCCAGACAGCGAGATACAACCTTTGTGAAACTTCCTGCTACCCACATACATCTTTATAGAACAGCTTACAAGTCCTATTAACGTTCACTGACCAAAGCCCCCACCACAGAGCTACTAAATAAATGCATCTTATGAGAAAAAGAGAGAGGAATTACCTAAAGACAATCACTATTTTTCAAACCATTTTCTTTGCTTTCCAGACTTTGATCTGCCACCAATAAGGAGAGTGGAATGGATAACAAAACAAAGCATAAAGATGTCAGAGATGTGTCTCCCACATGAGAGTGATATCATTCTTTTCACATTAGCATGGCTTGTAAGCTAGTAGGATTTCCAGATGTACTTAAAATGGTGATAGCAAAACATAAATCAGTCCGGAAATGGAGTCACATCAATGTGCAGACACGATAACTCTTTCATATGGTGATCAAAGTGGTGATCATCATCATTTGAATAGCATAGAGCACTGAATCCAACAGATAGTTTTGGAAACATCTTGGCCCCATATATACCCCATTGACTTTGTGCACCTGAATGACTTCTTAAACGAGGGTGCCAGTCATCCTGGGATCACTTTAAAGTGAGAGAGAAAGAAGTGCCTTTATGCTGCTTCTACACAGGTAGTCAGGGCACAAACACACAGATTTTTGCATGAAAATTTTTTTACTGTGCAAATTTTTAAGTCTCTAGTCCATGGAGTATGCTGACATAGATGAACTTTTACAATCCCTGTGATGGGTTGACCCTGGCTGGAGGCCAGATGCCCACCAATGCTGCTCTATTACTCTCCTTTCTAGCTGGACAAGGGAGAAAATAGTTTTAGAATTACCACAGGCCAAGGACCTTTTGTCATGGGCAGTTTCAGCATGGCCCTCTTGCTTTGGAGAAATAGAGAATTTAATAATATAGATATGATCAAAGAGTACCAGCTAGCTTAAAGGCCAAAGAAGGAATCTCAGCATTATTTAGTAGCATACATAGCCCTAAGAGAGTAGTTCAGATGGATTCCCTGGAATTGTCTAACCCCTCATCAGAGCAGCCTACATCGATCACTATCCCGATTCAAGGGCTTTAGATAAGTAATATACCTTTACATATCTCAGCAACTTTGGTACACACCTCAGTATTTTGAATGCCACTCCTACGTAAAACTCTGAAATACCACAACACAGGGCTCTATAATAACTCCTTCCTTCTCTGGATCTGACCCTGAATATCCAACAACAAGAAATCAAATAAGGACAATTTATTAAAATGGCATGACTTGACCAGAAAACCAACAGGGCCAACTGACTGACTCCTTTCTCACGACCTTCCTTTGCTGTGAATAGGAGCTAATTGAACTGATCAGGTAGAAAGTAGACCCATATTCCTACACTCATCTAAACCTCCAAAGGGACAGTAAAGGAAAAGGTGTGAGGTATGCACATCATCTTTTCTTCAAGGATAACATATCCCTGAAGACAAGGTGCAATGAAAGGGAAAGCCCTAGGAGTTCTTGGCTAAATCGTTATCCCTCAACACTTCATTCCTAATGATTTACAAGGCATGACCTAGCCCTCAGTGTGCTGTACTGTGCTGTTTCAATGAGGAGAGATTGCATGTTTCAAGTCCTACAGGTGATTGGTATCTGTGTGATTTTATACTGCTGCCAATAATGCAGGCAAGTCCTGTGCCTGAAACAGTTTTCAGATCAACATATGCACGGCTACTTAGTTGGGAAACCATACCCAGGAAGGCCAGTTGTGTATTAAATTTTAAATATTTTATGCTGTATATTAAAAATATACTGTTATTCCAGGTAAAAAATGGTCTGATCATCAAGAACTCACCAGGTTCTACATGGACATAACCTGTGTCATTTTCATGAAGAAAACAGACAGGAAAATTGATACTGCAGTGTTTACTGCAGTATTTGTTAGAATAAACCTAGGACTCTCATTTTCCCATAGGAAATTTATCCCCTATATATTTGAAAAGACCCATTAAAACACCAACTCAGAACAAAAACAATCAAATAGAAGAACTGAAGACTGAAGAAGAGGAAGCAGGATGGTTGTTATAAAACATATAATGGTCTTACAGTGACTCCCATCTGTAGCTCTGATCTTCCTTTAACTTTTTTAACCATTAAATGAAGAGGAACAATAAATACATACCTAAAACATCAAATTCCTTCAGTTTTGCAAGCCCTCGAAGCCTCCTATTGCTAACAATCATTATATGGGTCATCAGACTCTGAAGATGAACAAAATTTCTTCTTTTGGCTGCAATCCCAAACCAAATACGGGTATAGCTTAATGATAGTCCTTCTTACAATTAGATTGGCCAACAAAAAGGGTTATCCAGTGTCTTACACCTTCAGAAGGTTTCAAAACTACCTCCAGCAAGACTCTGCCTGGCAGTCATAACCCTGAGTTACCCTAAACGTCGCCTGCAGACTAACAGAATGGGATGTGTGCTGAAACAACTTTTTTTTTCTAGATCAGCATGTGAAAATGTACAAAATGGCAAAATGGACTTTAAGCACACTTAACCCTGCGTATCCTACCATCCCATCTTTTATTTTTCTCTTTAAGTAGTGATGCTGTGAGGTGACGTGAGATCTTGCATTTCCATTCACAGCAGAAGACTCCATGGAGTGCTCTGACTTTTGACCCTTATCCTCACCACACATCCTTGCTCAGGAGCATGATCGCTTTGGACAGCCTGCTGTGCCCCACACTGGGATTTACAGTAGCACAGACTAAATATTATCCATTTAAACTTATACCTACCAAAGCTGGAGACATTTCCTTCTCAGGATAAACTGACTGAACTTTTTCTATATACATATACACACACAAACACACACATACACACACATATACATACACACTATTGTTGATCTCTCCTTTATGGACTACACTGGTGGCAGTGTTTTCTGTTTCTAATCGCCATGCCCTTTATGATACTGTACTTAATGAATTATGCTCCTCAGGAGGAGGTCAGTGAAAGAATTAAGCTAAAAACCCCTAACAGTGTTGTTGGCCAGGAGCCAGCTCTTTTGGGGTTGTGTTTCTGCATGAGGCCTACCACAGCTGGAGCGAAACGACTTGCAGGTGGCTCAGTGGGCAACAGATCACACAGTACTGCTCTGTCCGCCCCTCGACAGCAAGGAGGGAGTCACCTATGCCTGCCGTTGGTGGCTGAAAATGAGCAGGAAACGTCTGACAATCTTGATTAAGAACTCCCAAGCACTGAACTTTCCATAAGGAAAAGGCACACTCAGATCTCTTGGCTTCAACGTTCCAAATTCCAATTTAAACACTGTTTGGGCTCCAGGAGAACATGCTAGTGCTTATCCTTACGATGTTAGGTGGTGGATGTCTTAGTAAGGATGATGTGCGTGGCCCTGTCAGCACACCAAAGCCTGGGTAATGAGGTTGGTATGGTCCGTTTCCCCCCAAGTTTCATTCACGGAGAATTTATAGGTTTTATTTTAAAAGTAGCTGAAACATACTAAGTAATTTTCTGGAGTGTTTTTAAACTATTAATTTCCAAATTACATGAACAGATGCATATGCACAGTGGAAAATAGCATCAAATAGCTTGGGGGAACAGACGAGCTCCAAGACCCAGCCAAATAAAGTTAGGTTCCACGAACAGCCTGCTTGGATAACTCCTTTCACCTCCCTGGGAACCTCACCACTCGTCTGTTCAGCTTCACTTTCTTGCAGATTAATCATTTGTGGGTTTAAATATATATAAATCTTAAATATCTACAGAAACTGAGGAACAGAAGGCTTTTCCACACCTCGGTGGACAAAAACTACTGTCCATTTGCTGCAGGACTCATTTGAGGCTCCCCAGCAAAACAGGCTTGGATGAAACAGGAGGATGAAGGACCAGAGTAACCCTCCTGTATGCAGGCTGGGAGCCAGCTGGGATGTGGGGCGAAGATCAGGGAGCATGGGCATGGTGCTCATGAGGAATACTCGCTCACAGCCATCTTGCCATCAGTACATACAGGTAGTTAGGTGCCAGGTGTCATCACAGCAGCGACAACTTTGCCTCTCCTAGGTACCTTGTTAAGGCTCCTCATAACCAAAAGCAGACAGCAAACACAGCGTACATCAAAACTGACTGCACAACTGCAATACTATTATGTGAATATACAGAGGACCTGAGTTACATGTGCTCATCAAATTTGCTGCTGCTTTCATCAATTCAGCTGTTTCTCAGCTACCACTATTGAGAACTTCATGTAGTTCTAGAAATACTTAGAAGCAACACTGCTAGTAACCAGAAAGTTGGTGTTTTTCTCTAGAAAGTACTAGGCCAATTGCATTCTGGAAATATGAATGCAGTGTGAGGGACAAGAATTCTGAGTCCTTGGTTTTGGTGGGACAGTAAGGTAGACCTTTAAATTGGGTTCAGCAAAATGTTTTTCTAGGCCTCCAGGACTATATTCAATTTCATGCTCCAGTTGCAGCAATGCAAGTTGACACTGATGTCACAAAAAAAAAGGAAAAGACCTTAATGATTTCTGCCATATTTTTCTAATCTTTTAAATGGCTGCTACTCCTTCTGTGAAAGTAAAAAGTGAATAGCTTGATTGGTAGCCTCCTGTTCTTTACCAGCTCTTCTTACTAATTAGATTTATCAAATCAGGAACAAGAAATGATACCATGCAAATGATTTAATCATAAAATGGTTTAGAAAACCCCACCAATACTCACACAAGAAATTAAGATCACAAGCAATTACAAGTTGGTATTTCTACTGAATCTAAACAAATTAACTAAGAGATCATTGAATCAGAGAATGCTTGGCGATGGAAGGTACCTTAAAAATATCTAGTTCCAACCCCCTGCCATGGGTGGGGACACCCTCCACTAGCCCAGTGTGTCCAAAGCCCCATCCAGCCTGGCCTTAAACATTGCCAGGGATCCAGGGGCTGCCACAGCTTCTCTGGGCAACCTGTGCCAGGGCCTCACCACCCTCATTGTAAAAAATTCTGTCTTTGTATCTATATATATCTCCCAAGTCCTCCTCACGGCTGCTCTCAATCCATTCTCTCTCCAAGCTGTATTTGTACTTGGCATTGCCCCAAACCACGTGCAGGACCTTGCACTTGGCTTTGTATGAACATCACACAGTTCGTGCGGGCCCACCTCTCACACTTGTCAAGATCCCTCTGGATGGCATCCTTTCCCTCCAGCGTGTGGACCACAACACACAGCATGGAGTCGTCAGCAAACTTGCTGAGGGTGCACCTGACTCCACTGTCCATGTCGACAACAAATATGTTAAATTGTGCCGGTCCCCATATGGCCCCCTGAGGAGCTCCCCTCATCACTGCTCTCCACAAACTCAGTCTGCATGCAAAGAACTGCCTACAATTATATAGAAAATAATGTGCTTGGCCAAACTTTAACAAGCACCCTGCTATGGCTCCTGATTCACCCACTATATCCCATGTCTACAACACATTTTCTTCTCCATTTCCTTCACACAAAGCCATGAAAACTCACAGGGACCCAACCCAAAGTCCCTTTCCTCCAGGAATTTTATTATATTGCGGACACAACCTCATGATCTGGAGTGGGTCACTCAGAGCCAGGAGAAGCTAACGTTGATAGGCATTCTCTTAACTTTCCTAACACTCCTCTTGTACTGCAGTACTCGCAGTACTTATGGGCAGGACAGGCTCTGGGATTAATGACTAGAAGGAGTCAGTGGCACGGCATGTACAGCAAAGAGCTCTCAGCTCTTCCCATCTGGTCTCTAATCCTCATTCCTGCACCCTTGATCATTAATTCTTAATTTATTGCAGTTTAAACAAAAAAATTTAAAAAACCAAAAATTATAATGAGTAACATACAAGCTCAAGTTCCTGGTAGCTCTCATTCCCTATAAATTCCCACTACACCTAGGAAACTGTGGTTTGATTTTCTGTATTGCTAATTGGTGAGCGCAGCCAAAGAAATTGCTAGCAGGTTTTCATCTCTTGAATTTATTTACCCCCGTGGCAGGGGAAGGGGGCCATTCCTCTGGGAAGGAGGGAGAAACTGGAAGGATTATATTATTTTGACCTTACATTTGAGCTGACATCTAGCACAGTACTAAATCAATGACTTGGCAGAGGAGACGGGATTAGCACGGGTGGGTTACAAGCAGTTTGCAGGGCTGCAGCTGTCCCGTGGCTACCAGAGGATGTCAGTAGAGGCTCCACTTGCAAGGGAGCCAAATGGAAAGAGACAAAGGAGAGAAAACACTCCAGGTTCTCTTAGTGGAGGCAGCGCAGGATGCACAAGTACCCCAAAATGGCTAGTCTCTCCCATCTAATGAGTCAGGACAACTAGCGAGCAGTAGTACATTGAATGATGCTTGTAATTCTTTATGCTTTCAGCTTTCAAAAGCACTATTTTTTCACTTAATTTAAAAACAATGAACAAAGTCAGGAGGCCCACTTGTAGAATAGCAGTGACACTGGACGGCAGATTAAAAAGAAACGAAACATACATCATCTCCTCCCCCTCCTCCAGCAGAGCAGCCACTGCTCCAGGAACACTTAAATGCAACAATAAAAAGCAAAGCTCTCTAATTATTGCTTTGCAGGGGTTGGACTGCAACCTTTCGGTAAAGCAAACAATCTGGACAAACTAAGCACGGGGTTTTAGCTAAACTCTGAGCAATTTTATCTAGAACAAACAAACAAACAAACAGCACACAAACGGAAAGGATTTCCTTTGTTAAATTATAGCCCATCACCTCGTATAAGCAAATGATGACCTTGTTTCCCCAGCAAACATTCCTGGCAGTGGAGTCACTGATAAGAGTGACTGAACTCCTCATTTGGGGATAGATTCTGATGCCATCCCTTATGCTGAAAAACACAGTGGGCAAGAAGGGGCTACTGAGGAAGCAAACAGGCACCCTACAGTTTAGAAACGTTTCATCCAAGAAAAGTGGTGGGATAATTCTATCATGGTAAGATTTTCCTCGAAGTAAATGCGGACTTTATGGGTCTCTCTATCACAAAGCAATGCAAAATAAGTTCTTTTCTCTAACAGCAACCTGAAACTATAAAGTTCTGTTAGTGGATGAAAGCTTTCCTGCTCTCAGATGATAGAAAGCAGTATCCTGTGACACATGGATTGAGAATCCCTCTTCGTTATTCTAGCTTGGGTGGATGCTATTTGATTTAACATTTTCTGTTCTTCCAGTCTGCCCAGCCTGTAAATACAAATTATTATAGCTCATGTGGTCTCTAGAGCTGGTCAAGTGTTTCAAGAAAATATTTTTTCACTGTAAAAATGCCAATCCTAGAAGCTAACATGTTTCATGGGAACATGCACATTTTAACAAACTTTTGTTGAGAACATTTTTTTGGGTCCAGAATGGAATTTTTGGTCAAAACCACAGAGAGAGAGGGAGAAAGACCTACCTCGTCATAGCAAATACCGCAGTGATCATCTTTCCTCATAAATCAATCCTGTGAGGCTTCTAACTATTTTTCAGTCTGGTTTTCTGCATAAATGAAAGTTACATGATTGCAGGATTTGTCTGTTTATCTCTCAGTCCTCCCTCAAAAACATTTGAACCCATTGGACAAATTCAGTATTTACAGAGGTTACCCTGCACGGTTTGGGAGTTTTGGAGAAACCAAGGGCTGAGAAGCGGGGAGGGATGCAGCTACTCTGCCCACTGTGGGAAAGTCTTCAGCATGAGAACAGACATGATGGTTTCTTGCTAGCTTAGGAGTCTGGCAGATGTGAGGTAGGGAATTGGAGATGCTCCAAAGACACTGAAGGGGAGATGTGATCACAGACAAAAGGAAGGATCTGAGATAATCACAGTGGATAGGTGATGAGAAGAGGCACACAGCTCATCTGTAGGAAACTTGAATTCTCTATTAGTTCATCCCAGAACCACTTGCATTGCCTTGCTGTAGGTTGTCAACATTTTCCTGATGATACTGTTTTCAGAACTGAGCAGCACAGAGGAGAAAGCACAGACCTGTACAAAGATGATCTGATGCTTTTCTCTTTTTTTTGAGCCCCAAACCAATTTTCTGTATCTTTCAGCACCGTTTCTGCACGGGCATCCCTACCTGCCTCAGGCCATTTCTATTTTATTTTTCCCCATGTCTTTTTGCTTGATTTTATATTGTTGGTATTCTAGACTATATCTCAGGTGCCCTGAAAACATTGGTTTCTGCTTTTCTTGATCTTCTGATTTCTTCTAATATGAAAAGACTCTAACATCTGAACTGCTTTCCTCCTAGAATTATTTCCCATCTCCCATTCTCTAGCTGTAACACACACTAACCACAGACTATGAGGCATGAGGATACATCAGTCAGGGATAAGACAGTGTTTTAGACAGGTGAAGTAGGACCTGAGAGATTAGGCAAGTCTGCTGGAAAAAAGCAACAAGCTTTTGATTTCTCAACAATGAGGAAACTTCTGTGGAAAAATACTGGAGAAAGCTATTAAAAAATGCACAGGTGTATTGCTCTTCTGACACCAGGTTAGCCAGAGCAAAGGGAGATTTGCTTCAATTCACATTCTAAGTATTTACAGGTTATAAACATCTTTTGCAAAACCAGGCTGAGCTTCACACAGCCACAGGACCCACTCTCTTCAGGGTCTGAACCAGCTTATTTTAAAGCGTGATTGACACGTATTGGCATCTTCAGAGAAACCCAAATAAATATAAAATAGCTCTAGAGCCTACTCCCCACTGGTTCATCTGAAAATATTTTATGATTGGAACAGGCTTTTTTCCTTGTAGCCCTCAGCACTAGAGTGGGTGCATTGTCCCTCTTAACTAAATTTATCAAAGGGATGTGCAAACCCAAAATAACAAGAAGATAGAACCAGCATTGTTCATAATGAGTTATTTTATAGGGTGTTTCCCATCTTCAGCTTCAGGGTTCTGGTAATTCAACACATGGAATAATACCAGCTAGTAATTTTGGCTTCAAACGTTGTTATTTTATGTCTTATGAGAAGTTAATTGCATCTTAGACGCAGTCAAAAAGGAAAAGAAAAAAAATCCCTGAGATATGGGACAGATTTCTTTATATTGCTGCTTTCTATTCATTCAGCACCAGTCCGTGCTAGACCAAGCAGAACTGAAAATGAAGGGGGTAAAAAAGTGGACACAGCAGGTGTAACAGAGAGCTCAGACCACAAAAGGGTGCTATCATTTTATACCATGAGCTAGCCTTCCATAGCGACCTGCAAAGAATGTGGCCTTTGAAATAGCTCCACTAGAATTAGTAGCCTTTCAGGAAATATTACTATTGTTCTGAATTCCACTCGAAAATTTAATTTGCCCCCTGTTATTTTCAGGCAAATTCCAGCAGAGCTTTATGCTGTGAAATCTGTGTAGGTGCATAAGAAACATCGTCTTGACTCAGGAAATTCATGTGCATACACAGAGGTCTCTGCACTTTATATGAGTGTTTATCTGCTCATGAAGAGCTTGCACAGATATAATGCACGTGTTATATATTGATATCATGCACTGTGTTGTATCATACTATGAAATACCTAATTACCCAGTCAGCACTGGATTGTTAACCAGTAAGTATTGAAATGGTAACCACCAAGTACTGAAAGGTGAAACTTCAGAGTTTAAAAACGTGCATAATGCCAACACTGCAGTACAGAAAGAAAAGGGATGTGATGCAGCTTTTATATAAAGGATCTACCAGAAAAGCAATTGTCAGCTGACCAGACATCAGGCTTCAGCCATGAACACCCTTGCTTTGTGGGGTGTAAATCAGGTACCTTTGAGCTGAATCCACTCGTGGCTGTCTCAAAGGCAGACAGATGTGATACAAGGAGAGCTGTGTTGCCTTGCCTGCATTGCTCCAGGAAAGGAGTAAGTCTAGCTGGTTACAGGGGTCCGGCGATCAGAAAGTGTGCTTGGCCTCCAGAGACCTGGTCAGGCTTCTAACAGCAACGAGCAAAGAACTCGTGCTGGTGTGGCCACAGTCCCATGGGTGAAGCACAGGAATCCAGGGCATCCAGAGCCCCTGTGGGTGCCATGTGTCCCCCCTCCCCTGGGAAAGGCATGTCCCTGTGAGCTGGCATTGCACCTCCAAGCTACACTGAAGACGGGGCTGGGATCTCAAAGCCCAGATGGCGTAGATGGTTTAAATGAGTGTGTTGCACTGGCATTGCTAATTCACCGTCCTCCACTCGCAACTGACACGGGCTTTTACTTTACTCACATTTTCACCAAGCTTACTGGGGGGGGGAGGGGGGAAAGCCCCACCTAGATTTCTAATCCATTAGCAGCAATCTCTTAAAAACTATTTATTTAGTATGAACCAAATGTCTTTTAAGAGTATGAAAAGTATGAGGTGTGGGATACTGTTTGGAAGCACATTAATAAATTGCCATATTTCTGCATTGAAGTATGTCAGTGTTTCATTAAATATGTCAATAAACATGATGGTAACTGTCTGGATCAACTCTAACTTTGGATAAACATAAACCTGATTTTTTTATTGTTTTCTGATGAGCTCAGCTAAACAGTCAAATTTCTTTATCTGAACAAAAAGGTGAACAGATTTTTTCATTATTCTGCTTTGATATAGTGTATATACATTGTGCATTTCTGTAGAGAAATACTGAGCAAACATTCCTTTGCACTAAGAGTACTGGATTTGCATTTTTGTGCCACCCTAACTTTACTTTTTGCTATCTGAAACAACCTTCAAAAGGAAACATGGATGTCTCTGCCACCCTGTTGTACAGCTTTTCAGGCCTTAGTATTTCATACTCCCACGTCTGACAAGATGTAACAAAATCCAGCAGACCACAAGACATGTCAGAAATTCAGGAGCTGTAATACACATTTTAAAAAATCATGGTAATTAAAAAAATAAAAATTACCAGTTCTCTGCAAAATCCTACTGAGTAGCAAATATGTGACTGAATAGTTGATGGCCAATTTGGAAAGGAGCGTATACCACTTCCTTCCCTCTCTATACAATTAGTGGGTGAGAGGGGTCTGTCAGCAGGGAAGAAAAATGTGAAAGTAAGGGCAAGAAAGTCCAGAAGAGCTGCCTACACGGCTTCCACTTTGGTTTGGGTTTTAGTTTTCTTTCTATTTTTTTTTTCCTGTGGGTAGATAAATTAAACAGCATTTTCTTTTTCTTTCCTTTTTTTTTTTCTTCTGTGGAAAATGTAGGTCCAGGGAGACTGGATATTTTATGACTTTTAATCAATCCCAACAAATTGTTCATTAACAGAAAAGAACTGGAAAAGACCCTGGAAGTTGAAAGATTTCTGGTTTCCCATTTGAAGTGACTGTTAGCTTTGAAATGTATTTCAAATGTATTTTTTCAAATGTCAAAAAGTAAAATGCCTTAGGAATCAAAATAGTTCATTTCAAGTGAAACAAAGCATTTTTTGACTCAAAATATTTTCAATTTTTTCAGTCTGAATAAAAAGAAAAATAATTTAAACTGACTGACAATTATTTCCCTTCCATGTTTTCTGAACTGCCGGAAACCAACATTTATTATTTTCACTGTAATGAACTAAAATATGCATAAATCTATCTAGCTTTTTGTTGGATGTCAGTCAGGAAAAGCAGGTGGAAATTCAAACTCAATCTGTAGGAAGGAAAAAATGAGGTAGAGGGTAACCAATAACCTGTTATAGATAATATACATTAATTTTGGGAAGTGTAACTTGGAAAAGAGTTTTTTCTTAAAAGAATTTGCTACAATTATTGATAGAAATATTTAAAAAAAAAAAAGAACATTCTTGAACTTTCTATGATTTGATCAGAATTTAAATCCTGGTATGATAAAAAGCATCAGATGTGCATACATGTATTTTAATTACTGTCAATTTTCAACTTTTGCTATAAGGTTTTGCTGTAGCAGAGGCAAAGGGCAGCTTTCCAGACACCTGGGGACCCACGCTTGCCCTGCTCCCTCTCTCTTGTAATGAGGTCACTACTCACTCGTCACTCCAATAATACTGCTATAACTGCAATAAAGCTTGTAACAATCAGCACAGATGATAAACAAAAGGTAATTTTTAATAACCTAAATTATAGGATCAAGAATATCATGAGTTGGAAGGGACCCATAAGGATCTTTTCTGTTTCTTCACTGGATATAGAAGATAATTACAGGTTTAACAATGGATTCATCTCCTGCCTGAAGTGGCTTGCTTGTTTTAACGTGACAAAACTCTGAAGAACTTTTAATAGTGGAACCACCTCTTTCTGCTTTCTGACATTTGTGTGTCTGATCAATTTCCAATCTGACATGTAGCAGAATACTTATGGTGTGCACAAGTACAGCTTAGTTGTAATTACTTTGATGGTGTCTGTGTAACAGCTGAGTTTTTAGGATCCACTTGCTACTGACTTTGGGAAGCCTGCTAACCCGAGGACATGTCTTCCTTGCACAGTGGATTGCAAGCCAGAAATATCCTGGAATGCTAGATCCAGCATCAGCATCAGCGTAGCGGTATCCGGGCAGGGTGATGGTTAAGAAGACAACCCCTGCTTCTCAGTGGCAGAGACACACCCCATTCTAATGTGACTGGTTTCCCTTCTGGAGCTTAGGCTGTACAATGCTTACAGTGTTGGTGATAGTTTAGGTGTCTCTGGGCACTGCTCCAGAGTTTTTATGCATGCCTTCTGCAAGACCCAACTTCAGGTCTTGTGTCCGAGCCTCCTCTTTCTGTAGGCTTTGCTGAACTCTTGTTCTCTGCATGTCTGTAGTATCTACTGCAGAGATGCAGAAGTTAATGCCAACCCAAAATGTTTCATGTTGGATGTGCGAGCTTATTCTTAAAAGCAGTTGGGCTGTATCAGTGCTGCTCCCTGTTCAAGCTCTATCTCTTCCCTAACATACTTGAACTCAGCTGTAGCACCAGTTTTGTGACCAGGCTGCTCCCAGTAAGCTTGAGGTAAAACAATGGCAGAGGCTTTTGAACCTTCTGCTGGT
Source organism: Gallinula chloropus (assembly GCF_964237585.1). NCBI lineage: Eukaryota > Metazoa > Chordata > Aves > Gruiformes > Rallidae > Gallinula > Gallinula chloropus. Next base: position 113,230,264 of record NC_140087.1, on the reverse strand, counting down.
ACACAGGCCGGGTGCAGCCCTCAGAAATGTCCCTGGGTGCTGACTGATGTACTCCATGGGCGTTAGGCACAGAATTCAACTAGCTGCAGCCTTGCAGCACTGATGCAACAGATCTCAAGCATCTGATCCGTTAGATAAATGTGAAGTCAGTTTGTATATCCACAGTGGCCATTTGCTTGGGATATCTGAGCACAGGGCAGATTCACTGGAGCTATTGAGCTTCTCCAACAAGCCTGCCAATTGCCTGGAATTCCTAGATGAACGGCCAAAAAAGCAGCAGGGCAGTAGATGAGGTATAAAGATTTGCTGCCAAATATGGTGGAGTTGGCACCTGTGACTTTGGCTCCGTATGGCAGTTCCTACTGTGAAGATCAGTGATTATTGCTTTAATAAGCAGTTCTTAAGTGAGGTACCTGATATCTGTTGTTGCAAGAGATGGAGTGCCAAAGGAACAAAAGAGGTGGAAGTTATAAAAAATACTTATCCTTGAGGCTCACCATTCAATTTTCCTTTGGTTTTATTATGCTTGGAAAAAAATCATTTCGTTATTTCACCAAAAAACAGTACACACAGAGAGATGTCTCAGTGGGTAGCTTATTGGTTGACATTTTACAAGTTGCCCAGATTTCTGAGTCCCATTTGACAAGAATCCATACTGCAGGTCTCCAAAGCTTGATACTAACCTGTTTGCAATAGCACACCACTGTTCTCCAAAGGAAGACATCACCATGGGGTTGGTCCATAACTCACTGATGCCAGCAGCACCCTGCAAAGACTCTTATTCAAAACCCACCATTAAAGCCTCTTTCTCTTTGAACATCAGAAGTGCACACAGGTTTTTGTAAACATGTTATAGGTCGGTCTGTTCTGTCAAGTGTGTGATCAGTTTACATTCACTTAAAAGGAGGAGGAAAGGGGAGGCCATGAGATGCTCAGTAACAGGTTAGTTGCTGGTTTATCTTTAGACTGGAAAAATTAACTGTAGAGTCTGAGACTTGGCAATAATTAATCCAGATGCAGAGAAAGAACCTTTATCTTTGAATCTGCGTGCAGCACTTTTGAATAAATGCACATTAGTGAACTATTTAGTATATGACTCATAGGGTCGTAATTGGTCACATATTCTTTAGTTAATATAGATACAATTAGAACATCAAGTTTGGAGAAAAGGGTAAAGGTCGGTGTTATAAAAACTCCTGCCCTTAAAACCAGACGTTGGATCTTAAGATTACCCCAAATAATGTCTCTTTTTGAAGCACAGAAGGTCAGATTCTCTAGTCAAGTAAAAATCTCGGAACGATGTGACTTGTGGCATATGTAGCTATTATCCCCAGGTCCTGTGCAGAAGTGCCAAAGAATGTTTCCATGACTAAATGGGGAACAGAAGTTTACAAAGGTAGGTTTGTCTCAGGCTTACCAGCAGATGGAGTTGGAACCAGAGTCCTGATATGCATCATCATTAACATGAATAAGGTTCTTTTCTGGAATAGCAGCACATAGCCGGTGCATTAGTGGCATCTCAATTTATAACAGAACAAGTATGCAAGATATAAGTGGAGAGAGATTTTTATTCAAATGCAAATGAGAAAACACACTTGAGAAGCCTGGAATCTGTGCCGTAATGTCTAACGCAATTTGGAAAAGGTAAGAAAAAGGACAAATGTGGCTTTTTCCATTCACAGGCAACTGATTGGGTTATGAAAGTGATGTGTAAGGCTTTAAACTACTTCCAGAGAAAGTAAGCTTATGACAAAAAGAAAAGCACTGTGCCAAAGAATACACTGTTACAGATCCTCTTTACATACCGTTAATTATCAGAGTGAGTTTCTCTCTAACCTATCTACATTAATAAACCCAATGACAAAGATGTTAGTTGGACAGTTTGGGACTGAAAACTTTAAGAAGTTATTTAATGAAGTCAAGAAGTTAAGATATGGAAAAAAAAACCCTCTTACATTTCCCCTTCTTCCCTGTCAGTTGACGATGCTTCAGCTGTAGGTATAGATGCTTCTCACCTAAAAAAATAATGGAACAAAGAGGCTAATTGCTTCCACTTTCGTGAAGCATATGAAACAAGACTCACCCTCTGACTATTGTATTTTGGTATGAGGACATTCCATGAGTCTTTACATTGGAAGAAGCTGTTCTGATTGCAGACCACAAACCTCTCATTAAAATTCTTGGAGCAGAAACCAATTATCTGGCTGATACATAACAGAAGTGGACACTAAGACAGAGTTCTTATCATTATGATATCATAGCTCAGTTATCTGACAAACAAAGTAAAGCTGTACTTTTCCTGTTGACTATTAGAGATGAAAAGGTTGCCGCAAAGAATCCTTCCACTTCTCCTACCTCCCTTCCCCTATGGGGAAGCAGTGCCCTGTACCTTGGAAGTCACAGCAGAAATGGCAGTCACAGCACCTGTGAGTCACAGCAGAAATAGAAGAAGTCCCTCAGCATGATTTCCTGCCACCCTGTGGCTCATGTAGGCTGTAAAACCTGGGCAAAGCAGGTGAGAACTGTTGCCATCTGGACTGGCAGGTTTTTATACTCATTCTGTACAGGTGTAAATGGTTGCAAGGTGTTAGGCAGTGAAGGAGCAAGAGCACGCAGTTCAGAAAGATTCAGGAATTTGTGTACAAATCAGTCAAGCCACCCTGCTCACTGGCAGTCCCCAGATGAACTCTGTCAGAGTCACTGCTGCACTACCTCCCTCCAGATGTTCTGGTAAACAAGGAGGAGCAGAGTCAGGAACAAACACATGACAGTTAATTCTCAGTGGCCCATCCGGGTACCAATTTTCATGTCGGGATGACTGACTACTGCTATGAAGGTGAGGAAGTTTTTCATTTAAACACTAAGAGGCTTAACCACACCTGAAAGGAAACTCATGTGATCACCTGAAATTTTTGCTTAGTGTCCTCTTCCCAGATGATTGACCAGACCACAGGGAATGCACCCAGAAGCATCCTGGCACTGGGCAGGATTTCAGATTTCTCATAATCTGAAAACTACACACCGCTCTGATTTCACTTTCATTCTACCCCGAATCTGGAAATCTCCCTTAAAGAAAATACCTGGAATAAAAGGTTAGTTTGTTCTTTGTGATCAAACACCACCAATGCACATACATGCCTACAACACTTGCTTTGAACACTGGAGGCTTCTTAGCTGTTCTCTAACACCAGCAGCATTCAGTGGTGCTCCCTTCCAGTTTGCCAAGCATCCAGCTTCTTGCCCTGAGGGGTAAGCATATACCTGACTCTCTCACATCTCCTCTCAAATGAGTCATAAACTAGATACCTCCAAGTCAGATTTACCTGCAGTGTTTAATCTAGGAGGAACCATGTGGCTGCATCTACACTAGTACCTTAAGCAGCACCAGCACACCAGCAGATGTGATGGCCTTCAATAAGATGCCCTGTGAATTTGACTGCTCCCCAGCATCTTATCTTCCAGGCCAGCTAGCACTCTCCTGAATTTCTGGGCACATTCAGAAAATTAGTAGAAGTGAAGAAACACTCCCAACAGAGGGTTTTCATCCTGTTCAGTACAAGGACATGGCCAGACTCCACCAGCCCCTGCACTATTACATTTACAAGATGCAAGCTCTGAGCTCACCTACAAGACAGGAACCCAGGAGAAATGCTGCAGACCAAAAGCCTTTCTTGAAACAGACAAAGGGGGAGAACACATTTGTTCTTCAGTGGCAGAAGTTCTAAATCGGGGTAGGGGAAATGATCCTCTGAGGATGGATCTCCTCACTCAGCCATAACAACTGTAGGCAATCATGCTCACTCATGGTCCCTCTGAGTATAAGAAGCCGTGAGGTCCTGTGTGCAAAGTGGCATAAATTCAATCATCACCAGCACCTGATTTTTTAAAGTCACTCCTCAAGGGAGGAGAATGAATTTGAATCTATGTACACCTCCTACAACACAATGTGCTGATCTGCTGCAAGAAGGTGGGCAAAAGCCACACACACAAGCAAAGCAAGACAAGGAATTCACTCCACACTTCCCATGGGCAGGCAGGTGTTCAGCTATCTCCAGGAAAGCAGGGATCCATCACATTTTGTGGTTACTCAGGAAGATAAATGTCATAATTCCAAATGCTGGTCCCCTGTCCTTCCTCTTCCTCCAGCCCTTTATAAGCTGACTATGATATCATATGGTACAGAACATCCCTTTGTTCAGTTGGGGTCAGCTGTCCTAGCTGTGTCCCCTCACAACCTCTCGTGCACACCCAGCCTACTCACTGGAGGGGTGGGGTGAGGAGAAGAAAAGCCCTTGGCTCTGTGTAAGCACTGCTCAACAACAACAACATCTCTATATAACAAAAAATCTCTATATTAATTCAAAACAGAGCTCCATATTCCTGCTATGAAGAAAATTAACTCTATCCCAGCTGAAACCAGGACAGCACTATTTCAGTTCAGGCAACCAAACTACGAATCCTGAAGGGATTTACAGTACTAATTTCAGAAGCATGCAGGTGTTCAGAATTTGGCAAGCAAAGGCACCTCAGAGTGCTGCATACAGAGGTTCTCACTCCTGAGCAGGGTGCTCAGACATCTCCTTAAGGCTACGGAGCCCATTCAGAAGGCCAGGATCCATCAGGTGCTTTGAGGACAGCGAAGTTCTTCTGTGGATCTGAGGCCAAGGCTTATCTGAGATCCAGTCTTTTCTGCAAATACTTCCTATAAAGTCACTTGGATACTCTGCAGCTCCACATATTTCCATAATACATGCTTTAAAAAATGATGGTCTTCTTTCTTTTCTCATTTATGTGCATATAAATCTGGCACAACTCCACTGAAGCCAGTGAAGCAAAAGCACACATAACCAATAGGAAAACCCAGGGTCTGCATTTCTTGGTTACAATTCTCTTACATGACAAATGATTCTGGGGCCCTATTTTGGAAGTATCTAACTTAAAACAGCTTTTGAAGGCAGAGCACTTAATACTGTCCAAAGGTCAGTCTTCTGTAGGGCACTGAAAAGTGAGGTTCCCAGTATTGCAAGTCACTCTTAAAAATCTTGGCCATTTTTTCAAAGGATGTGTCAGTGTCTCAAACAGATGCAAAAGCAATGACCACTCAAATAGTTTGGTGTTTACAGGTTCATCAATCAAAAAGAAACACTTTGATCACCTGACATGATTCAAACAACATACTTGATATCTGATACCAGACCGAGATCATACAGATCTAATAAACTTTTGGCTCCTGCAAATTTCTTTTAAAAAAATATAAAAGAGGATCAGTTATAGAGAAGTTGATTAATATGCACTCTGCTCGAACAGTCTTGAACATCTGTGTATTAGATTCATTTATTAAATTATACCAATCTGTATTTTAATGAGTAAAAGATACTTATTCTGCCATCCATCAAAATAAACTCAGGAAATACTTAACATTATAATCATTTTTCTTGTTTGAACATGAGTTATGAAATATGAATCCCACACTAAGAATGCTGTACTTGCCATTATGATCAAATATGTTTTTACAGGTGCACCAAATATTCTGTTTTCATTTCATTCTCAAACTGTTGAAAATATAAACCATGTTTTATATTTCTTAGGTAGGTAATATTGCCTTTTTCCCCCCACATGGCACCCATTATTAGTGAGTTATTACCATGCCTTTTTTCAAACACACACTACATATCCTAAAGTTGCTTAGTAATGAAAATACAGATTTATGTAACATCTAGTATCGAATAACATTTAGGGCACACTTTGGTATTGAAAGGTTTGGGGCACTAATAACTTTCAAGTGCATGTTAATATTGCTGGATAAGGTGTATACAATCTGTCGGGTCAAGTTCAGTCTTCTACCACTTCGCTTATTTTGCCTGAGGAAAGTTAACTTCTAGGTACAACAGGATTTAATATATGCATGCATTGAATTTTTGCTTCTTATTGTTCTGATAGCTGTGATTTTTATTTCCATTTTCATGGTCTCTTTTTATTAAAAAAAGAAAAAAGGGAAAAAAAACCCACCTGGCAGATGGACAGCAAGCCCAGCTGGGACAGCAGGTGAGCGAAACTCCAGACTTCTTCCCAGTATCAGTTTGACACTATATCAAACACTAAGTACAGTCATTAAAAAAATTCCTTCCTTCTATTTGTACAGAGTGAATAGCTGGTTAAAGACAGAGCTTAGTGTTGGAAACCGTATTCTCAAAGAAAACAATATTTGGGAGAGCTCAGTGAAGAAAAGCAAGATATGACTGCAAGGCACAGAGCTTCTCAGCTGGCATTGAATCCACCTACCTCAGGGGATTTCAGCAGAGCTACAGGTCCAACATAGAGGTTTGGCACCAGGACTGTAATAAACAGGCAAAACTCACCGTGTTAGTGAGCGCACGGTACTACTTTCAATAAATAAATGGGAACTTGTACTTTGATTTCAAAGGGAGTAGGTTCAGAACACATCAGCAGTAGAGCCAGCATGCTGTAGAAAAAGCAGTCACATTCTGGAAAGCAAATGTAACCACATATTAATCTGCTTTTTTTTTTTTTTTTTTGTAGAACAAATCAAGGGAGTAGGAAATAATTTGGCATTTTATTGGCAAAGGGGGAAAACCTTTCAGTGAAGCCACCACTTCATACAGGTACAACCCAGATAAGTTACCAGCATGCCAAAATTACAGCTGAGGCAACGTCAACTCTTTTCACGGGTACAAAGAAAACAGCTGACTGAGGAAAGAGGAAAATGGTATAGAAGAAAATTTGTAAAGAGAAAATTCTGTGATGAGTGAAAGATAAACTCTGTCAAAGCTGATTATTTCCAAACATGGCACTGGGAATATGAAACTTTACCACTTCTAACTTAATGAAAATATGTAGGAAACTAATTTTTGTTTATTGCTGTGGCATTTGTGATTTTTATGCCCTAACCAGTTCTTATTACATATAACACTCCAAGTCATTTCTCATGGTTCAGCCACTGGTCTGAACTCTCAAAATAGAGAGGGCAAAGGGCTTGACCAATTCCCAGTACATCATTTCTTATACTGCTTGCCTATTATCCACAGAACTCCATCCAGTCTTGACTGAAAGGCTTACGATGATGCAAAGAAGATATCACATCCTAATATGAGCTATTATAATTATTAGTTATGGGCAGTGAAGTATTTTCCATCTTATTTTTAAGCACAATTAATGTAGAACTTTATTCCCAATACTAGATTCCAATGAGAACACTTATGCACCGGTCTTCAAAGATTAAAAAAACAAAAAATAAAAAATACATCTGACAGAAGAACAGAGCCACCTCCAGATCTGCCAGAAGCATCTGGCTATCTAGCACATTCCAATCTATGGCACATCTACTTAAAAAAAAAAAAAAAAAAGAGTAGACAAATCCCTCCAGTTGGCAAAGTCTATATTCATTATTGACACTTTTGTACTATACAGAATAAGGACATTTGTAAATGTCTAAAAAAACCCACAAAGTACAGTTTATTTAACCAAAGAAGGCATTTTTCCTGACAGGTGTGTGCTTCTCCACTTTATTATTTGAAAAGCACCTTCCTGAATTGCATTCTATGAATAGGTTGGAAACACTTGAAATACTATATTTATGGTTTAGTTGGAATGACCAACAGAGATTCATGATTAAATGTAAGTAAATTATTTATGGAATTTTCTCTCCATTTTAGCATTTCTAATCAATGCATCAAAAGGAAAAACTTAACTTGAGCTGATGGAATGATTCTTGCATTTCACTGGTCCCAACCGATTTTAGGAGGAATCTCTATCAATATAGATATCTATGCTTGTCAGCCACAAAATACAGCTTTAACAGTCATGATTCTTATAAACACCTCAGAAATAAACATATAGAAAAAGAAATATGCATTAAGTAGCAACCCAAAGACAGAGTATAGATTTGGCACGTATCAGAGATAATAGTTAAACACCAAATAAATTTGTGTCAGAAATATTGAGGATATTTTAAAATAATTACTTGACTTGTTGGATTCTTTGGGTAATGTCCTTCACTGCAGGTCTCATTGTTCAGCTCCAATTTTGATCATCTTTTTCAGGCCTGCAACATACATGAAAATTTAGCAATTATTTTAGACAGAACAGGAACCTCACACTCTTCTATAGACTTGTGGAAGTTGGAATAGTTTGGTAATTTCTCCTCCACATTTTCCACCCAGATTTGTGAACCAGCTGGCATAAACCAACATAACATCTCAGGCTAAACCAGTAAACAAGTAAGTGAACTACTCCTGCTCTATCTCTTACCTGACCAAAATAAAGAAACTAAATTCTCTGCTCTTACTAGAGAGATAGCTCAACCTGCTTGCATCATATGGAAACTCAGACAGAGGAAAGCTACACTTCCACTTGTTGGTGGCAAGAGTTTTCTTTCTTTTACCCAACGGGATGCCATATGGCCACAAAAGATTTTTCATGGGAATAATTTGTTAATTTAGTTAAATTTTAAGACAATAAAATAAGAGAATGAAATAGCAATGTGTTTATTTGTGTTCCACAGAAGTAGTAACTACAGTACAGCAGAGGAACACCATCAGGTTCTAGCTCCTAGTCCCAAATGCTCAGGCACATTCACCTCACCAAAGAATGCAATTAAGAGTGTTCAGAATCAGAAATGTGTTTTATTACATTTTATTACTCACAAATGGTGTAAGTCTTTTCCTTTGCCCCATACAGGCAATTATAGGTATCTTTGAGACATCTTCCATTTTGGTGCCTAGTGGTGATGAAGTAAATATAAGTTTTGAGTTGAGAGAAAACACTGGCTAAGATTCTTAAGTGTACTGTATGCAACCAAATTGTTACATCTATTGGCTTTTGCATGTTTTCTATTTTCCTGTTAAGACTGATGCACCTATTTCTTTGAATTAAACTTCCTTACGGCCAGCATATCCTTCACCAGATTTCTATTCTTCACATACCTGTTTTCAACTGCCATCTGAAGCCTTTGGCAAACTATATATTACTGAAACTTCCAACCATTATATCAAATAATATGTCAAGACCCTTTGAATGCAGGTAATTAACACAAGGGTGTAGAAAATAAAAATCATGCTAACAGATAAAAAAGTATTATTTAACATGAAAAACTCTTAGAACAAGTAACTCAGAGGAGAGACAGTTCACATAGAAGATACCTAGTAAGTAGTACTTTGGTATAAGAGGCAAATGCAAATTCAGTGCAAGTTTGCAAAGTTAAATAGCTGTAGCAGAGGAAAAGGAATGCTCTTTCTCCTTTTATCTCGTGGAGTTTTCCATGGTCCCACCCTCCCTGGTCCTTGGAAGTTATTGACAAATTGTAGGGAATTCTCAGGGAAGTTCATAAATTGTCCAAGGTTTTATAGGAGTTGATTTACGATGAATGTCTGAACATCAGAAGGATAAGTGTTAAACAAAGAGAGAACATAATAACAAAATACATGTATTTCAAAGTCCAAAACACTGAAGTTAAGGATGGTACTCACAGTTTAAGTGGAGGAGTAGAATGGCAGCAGGAAAGTGAGAATTCAGGCAAAACAGACACTGATTTAACCACAGAATAATTTACAAAAGAAGTAAGGAATCTTCATGACTCAAATGGGGCAGATTAATCTATTCAAAGTTATTCTTCAGAGAATAATTTATTCTTTGCAAGGGAATAACTAGATTGCTGGTGTTTAATCAATCTGGCTGGGTAAGGCAGAACTTCTTTCATGAACATTTGGTGACACATATGACTTACCACAAAAGACTTGGTTCACATGTTCAATTTTTATATGACTATAGGTGCAGAGCTCCCAGAAAGCAGCAAAGGTACTGCACATCTGTGAATCATCTGAACTGCACATGAATTACCTCCACATACTTGAAACCTGGAATCACCCTAGTCTTGGAAACAGCACACTTACTGCACATACTTAACCCAACAAAAAGTCCACCCAGTAACCTCTGGGAATTAGTTGACTGTCAAAGGCGATGTCCAAAAATTGGCTAATTCTGCTATGAGCAGTTGGAAAGATTAATCCTGGCTGCCTTTTTCTGTCCAAGGCAACCTGGGGGTGTATATGCTTTGAGGGCAACTCCAACTACTTCCTAGCCATCATCTTTATTCAAGAAAGACCTTATCCTCCCCGTTGTAATGAGAGGAACATTGCTATTGCTGCAATGTATCAGTTGAAATATTTGTTTTTCTTTGTAATATCTACCAGATTTAAATATATCTCTCAGAAGCCATGTCTTGTCAAATCTGCCTACTAACGAGACAACTGTTGTTTATTTCCTGTCTTTTTTATTTACTACACTGAGAAAGCAATTGGCAAAGATAATGCAACAGTAGAGAAGATAACCATAATTGGTAGGTATTATTTACCAATTTACCATAAAAATCTTTTAAGTGAAATATCAGCAGAAATTTTATCTTGGAGATAGTTTAAAATAGTCCCTTAAGACAAAGGAGTAAGAGATTGTTTATAAAAGTGGGTTCTCAGCAGAGGTTTTGGGAAGGAAAAGAGCATTCTTCACCAGTTGCACAGTATATTGCCTTAGGCACAGTACATTGATAGTAAAACAGTTCATCTTATTATTCATCTCTCTTCATTTCTTCAGTCAGTTTTGGTGTTGACATGAAAATAAATGAATAACAGAGTATCTAAACAAATGTTTTGTCTAATGGAGATCTTATAAACGAGATCCCAGTTATATAAAATGTCAGATTCTCTTCTGCTGCTGTGTTTTGCATCAAAACAAAGTATGTGATTTATGAGGAAAACAATTAAATACAACCATGGAAGGACTCTCCCTAAATTCCACAATGCTTCAAAATGGATTTTTAAGAAGAAATAAGTTACTGACATAGAAAATCTTAACATTGGATGTCCCATGGGAATATTAAGAAACTGGCACTACTCTGAAAAGAAAGACCCAGTGGAAGCTCCACAAAGCACTTACAGGGGGGAGTGGCAAAGCAGGAAAATCCCCAAAATATACACATAGAGGAGATGCAGATTAGATGATAATAATGTAATCCATTAATACTTTGCATATAAGAATACAAATGCCCCAAACATACAATTAAAGATACAAAGAGCTTCAAAGCAGCCAGTATTTCTATCACTTAACTTACAAATTTCTTACGGTGCCAAGAGATGGCAAGAAAGACTACCACAAAGAGTGATTAAAAGCATCTAAGTGAGGATTCTTCCCTGAATAATTCAATGGTGTCTGGAGAAGGACTTGCAGGAGTATGGATTTGCAATGCCTAGTCCTGTGTATCTCTCCTCTTGCTACAGGTAGGACAGCATGCATCCATGTCTTTTCATGTAGGGAACTAAACATCTTGTGGAATGCTTTCAACTTCAAATATCCATTAGGCTTAAAGTGGAATGGTGCATTCTTGCACTATGTCTTCTTGTTTCCTCTTCCCAGGTTTTCAATTCTGACTGGTCTTTCCCACCATTGAGTATGAATATTACTGTTACTCCCATTGTGACAGACCATGGGGCAACTTACCCACTGATTAATCACTGCTTCAGGATGTATTTAAATTCCCAAATGTATTCAGCCTCAGGAAGAGGTGAGCTCCCTAAGAAGTGCAATATTATGAAGGAGGCTTTCAAGTGACTTGGGTAAAGTCTGAGTACCTCTAATCTATGAAGGGTTAACAGGCTTATTTTAAGATACAATACACATTCTAAATAAACATTTTTTAATTCTAAACTGTATTTGTATTTAAAGACATACAAATATAAGGTAGAACCCCTCTACACACTTGTAGTGTCATCTGAAACTACCTGCTTTTGAAAGAAAGAATGATCTTGAAGTGAGAAAGTTTGAAACATAAACTCATTAAAACTCATTTGTTTTAAAATTTTATCAAAAAATTATAACAAACTAAGGTGTGGGCAAATTTCTGGCAGTTCTACCAAAGTTAAAACAAAACAAAATGTTAAAAGCTAAATTTAGAAGAATTTTTAAACATAAATACAGTTCTGTTTACTTGGAGAAACTCAGGCATATTCTAGTATAACCACTCAACAATATTTCTACCTATGCAGTTGTTAGAAACATTGTGATTTTATTTTTAAGTAATTTCTGAAGAAGATTCATTTATTCTAGAATCATATCGACCAGAGGGCTTTAACTGAATTTTTACTGAGTAGCTACAAAAGAATACTTAATACTAAATAACTATGCTGTATATGCCAATAACTAGACCTTAGAATAACTGTGGGATTCTATGTCCACCAGAAAAAAGGTTGTGTATTCTTACAGTGTACGAATGTATACTTGAACTGATTTAAGTAGTTTAAATTTCTAATCTTTAATCACAAGACTTCCCTTTGATTAAACTATTTATAGGATCATTGATAGCCCCATAAATTCTAAGGACAAAACCCTGGTCACCAGCTGAACAAAAAATCTGGATGGAAGATGCCAGATTTCAAGTTTCATTTTAATATAAAAATTGTTACTTTAGAATCCTACAGAATCTGAAAAAATACACCATCGAGTCGTACTGTATTAAGTGATGTGATTTACTAAGAGATCTGATATAAATGTAAAAAAAGAAAATTATTTTACTTCATATTGCTTTTATTTAACTTTAAACTCTGCTTTGAATTCATATAGTTCTAAATTTCTTAAGTTGCAAAGCAAGTAAAAACTCCATAAATTAATAAGAAACATGTTATGGGTAATTGCCTAATTAAAATTCCTGAAACAGTATGGGTGTTTTGTACTGCACTCACACTAATATTCGCCCATTGCACATGTGTTCATTAATCTTCTTTTTTTGATTCTGTAGTTTCTCTCTTTTTCTGGGTCATACATTGCAAAAATAATATTGCTAGTGCTCATTTACATAATCAGAATATACTTTATTCCCGTGGTTTGTGCATTTCTCTTCTCTAGCTTGATAAGGTTATTAAAATTATAGGCCAGAATATGGCATGATGATTGGTGAAGAGTGTTTTCTGAAAGACCTTGTGTGCTGGTTAGAACTGAAATTACCATTTGTTTCAAAATGTTCCAGGGAATGATTGCCCACTGAGATAATGTGAGTTAAGTAAAGAAAACTTCAAACGGAGTTTAACGACGAAGTTGTATCATGTGTATTTAAGGGAAATTTGATGTATTTAATACAGTGCCCTGTGTTTCAGATTGCAATAGTAGTCTCTTTAAAAAGCTTTTTCTTCCTATTTTTCTAACAGTACCATAAAAAAATCATTGTTACAATTCATCATTCCAAACAGTCAAGGCTAGTATTTTATTGAAGCACAAGTAATTATAAGGAAAGGATACGTTATAGAAATAATAAAACCCCAGTATAAAGGTCAAACTATGTGAAGTAAAAAGCTTTTATTAAAGAACCTTTAGTTCTGACCTAGAGACCCTCAAAACCATTATGAACATCCCTACCTCTGTTAAAATTAAATGGTTAGGTCAAGAAACATATTTTAATATCTTCAGTGTAACTTTTACTTGGAAAGCACTCTTGAAAGATCAAAACATAGCAATACCATAGGGAGATGTGTACGGCACATCAGTATTTATAAATAGAAACTGTACCTACCCTACCTCTTGCTTTATTTTAGTCTTCCTTGTGCTTCTGGTTCTTGAGTTTTAAGACAATTTTGGGCAATACGTAGTTCAGTCTTAGTCTAAAAATTATTGAAGCAAATTCACTCTGGATTAACCTTTTTATATACTGATGTCAGAGCAGCTAGAAGTTTCCACTTGGTCAAGCTGAATATTATAAAATCTTGTGAAATCCCTAAGAAATGTCCAGAGAGAATCCATCTCTTAGCACAATGTAAGTTAATAAACACAAAAGGCAAAGAACAAAAAATAGCAGCAAGATGAGTATGAAGAGCAAGTGCTCAGAGACCATTCATAACTGATCTGCAAAATGCTGAAAATGGTGTGCATCCTCAAAAACAGGGGATCCAAAAGTGTGTTTAAAGAGAACACAAAGAGAACACAAAGGAACACAGTTCTCTGACCATAAAGAACATCTCACTGACAGTTCACTGCAACATGTTCTATGGGATTTTCTGCCTTTCAATGTCAACTCTTGTGCAAAGTATTTTCAGAATATTTTTAGCTATTTTCAGCTCTATTAAAAGGCAAGGGAAAAATACTAGCTATAAAATATAATAAAAATATAATATAATATGAAATATAAGCCATAAAATCTAAGACACTTTTAACAGCAAAGTGTCATTCAAAGATTATGGAAGATACTGAATGGGATGGAAGCACATGGATAAGTGAATAATTGCAGACTTGTAGTCACTTCATTGCAAAGCTCATGGAAAAGCAATCTTGTCTAGGAAGTCAGCTGGACATCAGTGAAATGCACACTGATCTTTAATGGCTGCAGAAAATTCTACGGCTGGGTTTATTTGAAAATTGCCTAAAAGATTCAACAGTTGATTAAATCAATAGGAATTCCATGTCTCATTTTCAGTAATGGACTTGAAAACCATTACTTTAACTGCACTTTTCAACTGGAAAAATGAAGCATCTACATGATGGAGAATGCAAGTCTTTCCATGTTCTCCTACAGACCTCCCAGGTACTGATGAGAACACCCTTCCATATTCTCTCCTTCCTTGCATCCATTTCATTCTTCTTTTCCATTCATAGATACTCTTTTTCTGCCTATATCTGCCATATTTTTTCTATTTTCCCCATCTTTTCATGTCTGTTGCTTAATGTATTCGTTAGCAAGTGAGCACATATTTTTATTGAATATGCACTTATTAAAAAATGATATTAAAATGTAAGCTTGCCCACACAACCTCAACTGATTTATCTTGGCCATATGCATTTTGATACAGGTTTTAATTACATGATCACAAGCTTCTTTCCATAGCACCCCAGCCATTTCAGTGCTCAGATTGGATGGTGCTTACTTAACAGCTGCTCAGTATTTACTTCATTGTTTAATACATGGCCCCACTGTTCAATGGATGGCCTCATGCCATCTTTGTTGCACACAAACCCTTCTCTAAAGACATTTATTAACTTCTCCATGAGTTTTCTTTTATGATGCTCATCAGTATAGTTTTGAGAGCTCTACAAATAATTAATTATATACCCAATATCCATGTGAGATGATGGGGTTTATGAACATCCTACATATACAGAACTGAGAAGGGAGATTAATAACATCCAGGAATTTTGAGTACCCAGTTCAGTATACTCTGGGTTTTATTTACAGCTCCCATTGCCCTAAATTGCAGCTGGGAGTCTTCAGCACTTCAAATTTGTTTCCACAATCTGACATTGGGTACCAAGATAATTAGGTACATTCTGTCAGCAGAAATCTATGCAAAAGTTGGTTTAAGTTACTTTCCAAGTACTAGATATCTAGAGCTGAGATGGGAAGAATATTCAGTTGTCTAAGCTAGCATCCACATCTTCATTATGAAACTCCTCCATTCTTTTACTGAAATCTCTTGATTCAGCTTTACATTCCTTCCTACTTCTGCAACTTCATCTGTTTTACAAATTCCAGAGAGATAATCTCCATCCTCTCATTGGGGCACAGATCCTAGAAGTAAAAATATACACATGTCTCACTAAAATTTCCTACTCCTTGGTGCCCTGAATTTTCAATCCCAATACTGTCTCATTTCCCACCTCCAATTCTCCTTGTTACCTTTGCTCAGGTCATCTCAGCTTCTACTTTCCTCTTGTTTTAATATAGCTCTCTCCTACATCCCTGAGTCCTTGTTTCTCTAGATATATAGTTTCAGTCCAGTCCTTTCTCAAATCCAGGTTTTGTTTCTATTGCATCTGAACACATGGTACTTTATCTTTTGATGACAGAAGCAGGGTTATAGATGAAAACAGATAACTCATAAGGATTATAATGAAAGACTAGTCCTCTGCTCCCATTTTAGTGTCCATATAAGTCAGAAAGTCTGTCTTTGTCTCTATCACTGTAAGCTGGGGCACGCTGCATTTCTTAGTGAGAAAAGATGCCTACCAAGTAGAGAAAGATCGAGGGTACATTGAGACACCTGAGGATGCTTTTTGGTTCTTAATCCATAAATGTAAGTGATTTTACCTACATCGTCACAGAAGTAGCAAAAAAAGCCCACCAATGTCATACTTGCCACACTAACCCCTGAAAAATTTTAATTTTTCTTTTCCTAGGATTAGGAGCACTGGCACATATCAAAGCACAGATTTCAAGAACTTCAGCGACATGGGCAAAAATACATATTTTTCCTTGCATCATTCCTAGAAATGGCAGAACTCTTTTGACTGAGGCTTTCCAGAAAAGTACAGCCTGGGACAGCTACTTGGCATGGAAAACTTCAGTCAAAATAGTTACAGTTTGGCACTATTATAAGTAGACAGAATCAAGGTTTCATAATAGGAAGCATTAGGTAATTTTAATATTAGGCAGTTCTATCACCTATAAAACCTTTAACCATAACAAAATATTATGTGTGCAAACAAATATCAAGAAATGTCCTGTTAAAAAGTGTCCTAGTGAAATGAAAAGGAGAAAAAACAAACATGCAAAAATATGAAATATCACATCCTGACCCTGAAAAGTAAAGGCACATACACTTCTCCACCTTAACACAGCAAGTGTCCTGAGCTTTCTTCACCTCAGTCCAAAACCAGAAGAACACAAAACATAACTCTAATCTTCCAGGAAAAAGAAGAAAAGTAAATACTAAGTTAAGAGTCCTTGAGCTTCCTTGCTTCCCTGTGTTAAAGCATGGCTAGTCTAGGGTCTAACCTCTGACATTCTTCTGGCTGTTTTAATGTAGCATAATGAATCCCCAGATAATGTATTTTCATTTTCTCTGTATTACAACCTGGTGATGCCTCTTTTTTCTTATCTCTTTCTCATTTTCCCATTCTGTCAATATCCAAAATATTGAAGAACATCTGATTGCCCTGTATTCCAGGACTCACTTTGAAACATCAAAATTTACTGATTTCTTAATCATTTTTTTACAAAACACTGTCCTGGAATGAAATCCAGTAGTGATATTCAAGGAATATCAGTTCAGAGTTCTTAAGATCATTAAAGATCTCATTTATTCAATAGTCCCTACTTTTTAAAGGCAAAGAGGGGTTTATGACTGTCTAATCTCTCCTGCAGAACATACTATAAATCTCCCACAATAATTTCTGCATTACTCATTTTTTTTATTTGCTATAGAACATGACCCAGAATCATATTCACACTGGATTTAAAATCTTCATGGAATGGCAAATGTACCAGGTCTTTGGACCTGGGGGTTTAGTCATGAAAATAGACGATGCAGCACTAGCCCTACGTTGGAAGAAAACCTGCTCAGTCTGTTCTGCTGTACTGAACGCAGCAAATGATTGACTTGAATAAAACTGATCACAGGCTATGTGGATAGCTCAGAATTCATATCAACTAGCAGAAAATCCCCAGGATTAAGAGAGTTATCTAAATTAAAGGGTTATATGGTTATATACAATGCAGTATAACTTGTAAATATTGCTTCTATTGTTTACCATAATCCCAGGCAGTAAACTCACAGGACCTTGCTGGTTTAAATAAAATGCAAGAAGGGACTGACTGAAGGATACATTTTAATAGCCTTCTGTCAGAGAGAGTTAACACACTTGCACCTCTAACAACAGCATTTTTATTAAATCTTTATTATGTTGTATTAAAAAAAGTCCCCTTAGCCCTCAGGTAGTTGGTTGATGCTGAGTTTTCAAATGAAATATTTATGAAGTTCTTTGTTTAGAAGTTTAATTGTATCTTTAAATGACTTTCATATGTTTATATGCTTTACCCTCCAATATAAATGCCATATGATGCTCTATCATATTGTCCGGAATAGTCATTATGCATTTCACCATCACAACTGTTACATAACAATAAGCAGAAAAAAAGGACAAAAGGATAACTAAGTTAAACCAGATCCTATACATACTTATTTTGTTGGTAACACAGATCGTATCTCCAGCAAAATGTGCTTCTAATCATGTAACATAGCATAGTACTGTAATATTTTCCATATTTAAACATTTGGTCAAGGTAAAATACTATAAAAGATACTAAGACGTACTCTGCACTGACCTTTCAATTCCTCTGCCATGGGCAGGAGGAAGAAGGCTCTTAGGGATAGAGAATGGGGTGGAATGAGGAGACCTAAGGTCTATTCCTTGAATGAAATTAAAGAAAAAACATGGTTTAGACATTCCCAAGTAATAGACAAGAATTTTGAAATCACTTTCCTGATTTAGGAACTAAAGTGACATTTTCTAAACTAAAAGCACGTTAGAGATCCATGTCACTTGATGTGAAAGAGGTGCTGCATTAACTCTGATCTCACTGTCTTGTACAATGCCCTTGGGTTGTTTCCTGTAGAGCAGATTCTGGACATCTGCTCTAGGCAGATACTATGGTTAGTTTTCATGGGGTTTAGTCCAGCTACATTATATGATAGGAGATCCCAAATAAAGTTGTCCACAGCTTGTCACATGCAAGACACTCACCCGTTCACCTGTGCAGTGCTTTTCTGATACACAGCTAGAAAGTGGTATCATAAAACCATCTCAATTTTGTTCTGAAAACTGACATTCTTCTCCACACTGTAGGCAGGCTGGAGAATCATCACAGGCAGAAAGATGAGACAGACTTGAAGGAGTAAAGGAAACTGTGGATTCAGCAGCTGGAATACTTGCATTAGTAGTCAGAGGGGATGGTGAAGGATATGATATCTATGTCTTCTATTAAGCATACATGACTATTACAGATCATAGAGTCACAGACAGGTTTGGGTTGGAAGGGCCCACAAAGCCCATCTAGACCCAACCCTCTGCCACAGGCAGGGACACCCTCCACTATCCCAGGTTGCCCAAAGCCCTATCCAATCTGGCCTTGAACCCTGCCAGGGACCAGAGGCAGCTCCAGCTTCCCTGGGCAACCTGTGCCAGGGCCTCACCACCCTCACAGGGAAGAATTTATTCCTAATGTCTAATCTAAATCTCCCTTTTTTCAGTTTAACCCCATTACTCCTTGTCCTATCACTACACTCCCCGATAAACAGTCCCTCTCCAGCTTTCCTGTAGGCACCTGTAGGTACTGGAATGCTGCAATAAGGTCTCCCTGGAGCCTTCTCTTCTCCAGGGTGAACAAGCCCAAATTTCTCAGCTTGCCTTCACAGGGCAGGTGTTCCAGCCCTCTAATTATTTTCTGTGTTCTATGGAGTCGCTCCAACAGCTTTATTTCTTTCTTGTACTGTGGACTCCAGAGCTGGATGCAGTTCTGCAGGTGGAGTCTCTTCCCAGGCTGTATTTGTACTTGGCATTGTCCCAGCTCATGTCAAGACCTTTCACTTGGCCTGTTTGAACTTTATGCAGTTTGCACAGGCCTACCTCTAAAGCTCGACAAGGTCCCCCTGGATGGCATTTCTTCTGTCAACCATGTTGACCATACCACACAGCTTGATGTCATCAGTAAAACTTCTGAGGTATTAATAATAATTATATGTTTTAATACATTATGGGACATTATGAAGATTTCTTATTTGTTGTTCAAATACTGCATAAAAACCATTTGAGGGTTCACAGCTCATTAGTTTTGCAAAACCAGCGTAAAACCCCCTGTTGATCTAGAGGACTATCACTGACTGAGTAACATTTCTTGCTTTTCTAAAATAGCAAATATTGTCTTGCTAATTTTCTTCTGTTGATGACAATTTTCACTGTGCCAAATGGCCCCTAAAATCTGTCCTTCCTGTGTTTGGAACCTACTCCAGTTTGTAAACTAACAGTAAACAAGGCCTAAGAAATAATCTCACTTATCATTTAGGGTAGAAAAAGTATTGCTTAACGTAACTTATTAGAATAAAGTCTATGTGAAACAAGAAGAGCTCTGGACGGCACCCATGGGGACCACTGGTTTCAGAAACAGTTAAAAGCAGTAAATTCTTTTTGCAAGCTGAGGCTAGCCTATCCTGCAAGAACTGACAGTTTTGCAAGTTTTCATAAAATTGCTCCAGCCCCATGTAGGTAATTTTGAAGTCCAGCATGTTAATTGCACCAGCTGAAAATTAATGGAACTCTTCTCATCAAAATGCCTACTTTGGAAAGACAAAGCTTTAGTCAGACGTGAACAAACTTAGTAACCTTTTGTGCCACACCAAAAAAAACCCTGCAAGTTTTTCCAATATTTTATAGTGTGGACAATATTTTCTGCTGTAATTTTCATCCAATCAACGAAAGTCTTTCAGCAATTTCAGTAAGTAGTTAGTTAAATGCATCACACATGAAAGAGATATTCTTTTCCCTGTTTTGTTCTCATACAAAGGCTGGATTTTGTTCTAGCCCCATCAATACAATTCTATTTATTTCACAGTCATTACTTATTAACACCGATGGGAAGAGAAACAGAGCCATTAAAGCAGAGTTCCCTCTTTTTTTCCTTGATGGAACCTGATGCTTTTTGGTTTAGCATGGAAGGGTTGTATGGTGAGAGAGACAGATTTTCTTGTGTTTTTAATAATGTGTTCTCTTCGAAAAGAGTCAGTATTGGGTCTGCCCAGTTTGGCTGGCTTCAGTTTAAAAACCTTTATTTCTTGGTTTAAAAAGATTGGAGATGGTAGAGAACACATTGATTAGGACATTGCTACCACGGGGGACTCGTGACTGAGAGGAACATCCATTTTTGTCAGAGGGCATTAAGCAATTCTTTTGAGAAGCGAGCAAGTTCTGCCTTAAAACTAAATAAAGCCCTTTACATCCCCTGGAAAGTCATCCAGTAACATGATGCTAAAAACCCTTTCAATTCTCCATGTCAGACTTCATGACCATTTCATTGCAATTTGTTCCTGGGCCAAGGCTGTCCAATAGCCATTCCTGGTGCGTATTCACCCCTTTCTGATACACTACTAAAAAGCAAGTGTGTACCCCTTGCCTCTATTTCCTGCACTCAATAAGCTTGGTACTTCCATCTCATCTGATAAGAATTTAATTCCTCTTTATTGTGCTGGACTTTTCTGCTTTCTTGAAAATGCTTACCAGAACAGTACATGCTATTCCAGATAAGGTCTTATCAGAGAGCTGTATCAGGACAAATAGCCTATCTTTATGGAAGAACTGTTTTGGAAGTATTTCAATTGAAATTTAATGGAAATACCATTAAGCTTTGTTTGGCTTTGTAAAAGGTGATACAAAATACTCTGAATCAGCGCAGCTGAAAAAATACAGCTCTCAGTGATGCTGAGAAAAAAAAGAATCCCTTTTGAGAAGACTTGGTTAATTATTTTGCTTATTTGTGACCCAAAATGAAAAGCTAAAAAGCACTGTCATTACTCATTATTTACACAATTTATCACAGAATACAGTTCTGTCCTTCTGCTTATTAAGCCTCTCCCAGACATTCTTTTGTGTTCTGGGCTTCTGAAAAAGCCTCAAGTAAAACTGATGCTACCTAACTGAATCACTGCAGTCTTCTGCAAACCTCTGAGCTCACCACTGTTTTCTCACCAGTATATTGCAGCTGATTTGGGATTTTAAATATTTCATGTGCTGTGTGAAACAAAAGAACTTGATTATTCATGCATCACATGCTTTACTCTCTTTTTATTATGAAAATAAATTAAAAATTTATACTTTTTGTTGTATTTCATTGTGCCCAGGCAGGATTCTACCCTGCTGACCTCTCCAGTACAGCTTTCAGTTAATGAAATATTATACATGGCATGAACAGGTAAGCAAATACACCAGATGAGATTGCAAAGGGTTGGTTAGCTTTTTCTTTCTTTCTTGTTCTCTGCCTGGTCTTTCCGTTGAGAAAGTCTTGTGGGCATTTGCTGGTGCAGTTGCAGTCCTCTGCTGCCCCAACAGCATGTAGGCATGTCAGAAAGCTTCAGGCGAGTTGTGTTGACACCAGCTCAAGAGACACAGGCTAGTTGCCCAGTGATCCTCAGAAGCCGTCTGGATGGACTCACCCCCAGCAGTTAGCCAGGAGAGGTGGACAGGAGCAGCCCACAAGTGTTTCTCTGCAGCTGCAGAGCAGGGACGGGTTCTGCTGTTGCTCTTGTTCTTTTATATTCTTATTTTTTTAAATGAAGTGGAATATTATTCCTTTAAGTAAACCAGGCTCACCCGTGTTAGCGTTTCACTTCAGCTCCGAGTGTTATATTGGAGCTTTATGCTGAGAATAAAACCGATTTTCACAAAGCTGAAGGACTTTGGACTGACAGGATTCCATTAAAAGCTGGGATACTTTCTATCAGCTTCTTTTTAAAATGATTATTAGTCATGCAGATGAAACAGAACCCGAGCCTGCAGTGAGACATATGCTGTAGCTGAACCACACTGCCATTCCCCTGGGCTACTTCTCCCTGGTGCAGCAGAGAACTCAGAGAAGGGAAGGACCAAGCTGTGCTGCCTCGGGCAGTGTTCTTCACTCTCTTCCTTCTCCCTCCTTTTCTCCTGCGCCATTGCAAGAATGAAAGGAAATGTAACCCTAACCTCATGTCCAGGGTGGAGCAGCCACAACCCAATTTTTGCCCATGTTAGAAAGGTTCAGGTCACTTTTTTAAATTTGCAATTGGTTAAGCAGAGATCCCAACAGCAACAAATCAGCAAGTCAAGGGCCAAGATCGTGTCTGTGGGACAGTCCAAGCAGGCTTAAAGGCCTTCCTAACCACAAAGTCCCTGGGCATGTCCTCCCACTCACCCCAGGGCAGTCACCAAGCTGTACCACTCTGATGCATCGTGCTCAGCAAAGTATATTTCTTCAGGAACAGCTCTGCACGAACGGATGCTAAAATCTGAACCTGCACTGACACCAGACAGTAGAGGTAGCATCAGGCATTGGTGAATTGCTATTAGTAGCAACAAATAAAATGTAAACATACAAGGGCCAATGGCCTCAAGTTGGAGCACAGGAAGTTCCACACTAACGTGCAGAAGAACTTTGTCACAGTGAGGGTGACAGAGCCCTGGGACAGGCTGCCCAGGGGGGTTGTGGAGTCTCCTTCTCTGGAGATATTCAAGACCCATCTGGACACCTCCCTGTGCGACCTGTCCTAAGTAACCTGCTTTGGCAAGGGGGGTTGGACACAATGATCTCTGGAGGTCCCTTCCAGCCCCTACAGTTCTGTGGTTCTGTAGGTTGACTTTACAGTCCCTGTCTACTGTAAGAGCTTTTCCTGGTTATAGGTGTATGGATGGCACAACAAAGGCCCCCATGATAGAGTGACACTAACAGCCAGCAATGGCTATTCAGTTTCTAGCTTCTTAGCACAAAGGCAGTGAACTCTCCTAGTTAAACTTTTCCCCTCATTTTTCCAAGCCCCAACTCATTATCCCACCCCCAAAGTGCTAATCTCTTTATCTGGGGGAAAAAAAAAGAAAGAGAGAGTAAGAATATTTTTCTGATGGGCTTGTACAGTTAAAAATCATAAACAGTAAAGAAATCCCCGTGCTAAGGTTCCAACAGAAACAGAGACTTGGCTGACTTCTGTAATCTGAACTTTGCATTAATTAAGTGTTTTGAATCTGATTAGAATAAATTAGCTATCTCGTTTGCTCCAGCATTTGCCCCTTTCCAGCCATTTTAAGAAACATATCCAAGAGGGTCTGAGTAGAGGAACAAGAAGACAGTGAGGAGGATGAGATGATGAGAGCAGAAAGATAAGCAGGGATCACATAGAAAAAACAGTTGCCATCTGCCTAGGATTTGTGTTTGGATTGTGTATCTGTCTTAGGTTGTGAGAGCTGCACTGACAACATTCCCATCTTAATCCTGAATTCACAGTCTTTGTGTGTGTATTTTTTCATCGGAACATAATTATTTTATGAAACTAAGAAATATCAAATAAACATGGTAACAATTATCAGTGCTTTGTTCCTGCTTTTGTTGGATCTTGCAGAGGCACTTGACAACCCAGACCAGGGCTACTCTGACAGTGTTTGAAAAACCAGTTCAGCCATAGGTTGATGTCAACTGCACTAATCCGAACTCAGTTATCAGTCGATAACTGTATTCATATGCTGCATTACGCTACTCAGATATGCGTGACAAGCTCCACGGGACATACAGGCTACACAGGACATACAGGCTATTCAACATCAGCTTTCTGTTCTACAAAATTTATTTTGAAACTATTAATCCAGCTGTGGTGTCATTCTAATTTTTCCTTCAAATACTGACTCACTTGTTCCTGATAACACACATAGAAACATGACCACCTCTCTCATTTTGAAGCTTTGGAGAAGAGCTCATTGTTACAACACTGTAAGAGCGTAGAAGCAGGATGAACGTACCTGGAGTTCAGCTACAGAGAGCTTGAATCCTCAGCTCCCACTTCCCAGCGCTCTAAACAGCAGGCTATGCACCATGCTTTGTTTGTGCAAGCATGTGAGCAAGTACACAGGCAGAGAAAAAGGGGAAGGTGTTGAAATCTGTTCTACGCCGCAGCCAAGAATTCAAGATTCATGGGGCCAGACAGACACTTAACCGAGTCCGATTGTGCAATGTGCCGGGCGACCCACAGTCCTGGGAAATAGAAGCTGCTGATCTGAATTCCCCACCTTCTCTCTCGACTTTGCACTTTAAGTGTAGCTGTGGATGTTACACTCTATATTGTATTTAACATTTCCTATGCATCAGGCAGATCGGGCACCATGTGTGGTATTCTTGTGTGAAAGCTACATGGCCTCCTGAGGATGTGGTTTGAAGACATTCAGCTGCAGCACAAGATGCCTTAGAGCAAATGCTGGAGAAGAAGTGAAGACATTTAAAGCTTTTACCAGAATACTTAGGACCCTGTAACAATCCCAGTTATTATTTTTGGATTTAGATGTTTCACATCAGTTATGTTCTGGGCAACTTGTGTTATTATGGATCTCAGACACTACTAAACAGACCTTTAGCTCTTGCTGTTAAGTCCTGCACTATCCCAGTGATTTAGGTTTTCTATTGAGTTGAGCAGAGAGATGTCTGAACTGAGTCCAGTAATTCCATGACTATGCCACTTAGGGTGTATGTGTTCCTGTTCAGGAATTTAAACACTGATCAAACAATTCAGTATGTTGAAATACTTCACTTGTCTTTTGATCATCTAAAATATTTTTCCAAGTGCTATACGTAACTTGAAAAGCAATTCTATGTTAAAAATTGCTGGGTTTTTATTGCAGGAGTGAAATAGGGAACCTGCAAACAGTTTCCATTAAAATAAAAAAAAAAGGTGTATTGTCAGAAAATTGCTATTGAGTTGCATTAGGATCTTAGTCCTGATGGAGTTTTATCACCTTAAGTCTTATAGGAAGCACAAGATTCATGTTAGCATAGGGAACAGACTATACTGTTCAGCCAGCAAGTTTCCACCTTGGCCTCTCCAATGCTACTGTCATAGAAGCAGAAGAGTTTTCTTCCAGGTTTCTGACTCCACCATCTCCCTTTCCCCTCTGCATGGACCTGGATCCTGTGGCCAAAGCCAATAGTCCCAGGCATTTCACAGAACAGTTTCTATAAAATTATCTAGAATTACTACTTCAAGTTGTAAAATACACTTAGTTTCATAACAGCACACCTGTGACAACCTGGCATGGTGCTTACTACAGTCTTTGTCCTGGCCCAAGGCTTGTGTATCAGCAAAGCTTGGTAAGCTTTATCCTCTCTATGCATACTTGCTCACATGCTTGCACAACCCCAGTGCTCTAGTTATCTACATCAAATTACTGGTCCTGTTGCTACACAATGAGGAAACTTGGTATCAGTCAATTTAAAATGGATTGCTCTCCAATTGTGACAGACCACAAAAAGATTTCCGAATGCTCTGTTTATAATAACAAACAGGAGTTTTGTTTCCACCCAATATTTTCCATGATGTCTACAAAACAGCACTAGTGAGAATGCTAGAGTGCTGAGATCACTGTTTGTCAGGATTACCAAAATTATTTTACAGTTTCTCTGTGCTCCCCATTTCCCTGTTGCTACCTGAAGCCTCTTGTCTTATAACCAGACTGTAAATTCCTCTGGGTATCTTTTTCTTTGTTTTTACAGCACTTGGCACAACAGGATCCCGAGGATGTCACATCTTTCAGTAATACTGTAAAAAACAACGGAAACTTTCATGTTCAGTCCAATGTGTTTTACTTGCAAGTCTAAGTATAGTGAAAGAAAATTGCTATTGTTACAGTCCACCTTTTCCACCTCCTTTCAATACTGTTCACACAGTTTGTATTACTAGGGTTGGGTTGACTATGTGGTCAGTCCAGCAGTGGAGTTTTCTCCTGCTGAGCTGTCTGCCTGCTGTACAGAGCAGAGCTCAGGGGCTCTGGATGTGTTTGGGCATCCTTTTTTAATTTATTTACTTAATGGAGAATACCCACTCATAATGAATCAACTCAAAGTCATCCCTAAAGATCCTCTTCAGTACCAGAAGTGTGAGATCATGCCACCTGACCAACAACCATCCACTAACTAGGAGGAGGTTTGCACATGGAGTAGTCACAAGAGTTGTTAAATGACTCCCCTCTCTTGGAAGCTCCTCACTTCTAAGACAACAAATGGACAATAGCTGAGAACAGAGAATCTAGAAAAGCCCCAGGTTACACCCGGGGAGGGGCAGAAGGCAGAGACAGAATTTGTGCAATATAACCCTGCCACCATCACTCTCTCACTGCTCGTATTAGACAGAAAGATTATTGGAAAATATATTTGGAGTGGCTGCTGTGAAGGAAAAGGAGAAGAAAGCAGGGCTGATGTAATATTTTGGCAATTGGATGAAGAGATAGGAATAGATTTTGAAGTCACAATGGAGAAAGCAATGACAATAATCAGAAGAGAATTAAAAAAAATAAGAAAAATAACATGCATCGTGTGAATATAGGCATTGGTGAGCAGGTGCTAGTGCAGGTGCTGACAGGTGGGAAGGGAAGCGAGTGGTTATGTGTTGGTTGAATCTGCTCTGAGGATGAAATGTTTTGCCACAAGTCTAAGAAAACACAAAATGGATCAAAGAGATGGAGATGACCAGGGAAGAAGTGCTGACCCAGTGAGCTGGGAGGCAGAACAAGGGAAGGAAGGGGGGCAAGGGAAGGGGGAAGGGAAATGCAGAAAGCAGGGAGAGAGATACTATCAATCAGCAGCCAATAAGTAATATCAGCATCCTGAGGAACTGGCTATTAAAAATAACTCCTGTAAATGGAAAGAAGTGAAGGAAAAGCTCAAAAAGGTTCTCTCTTTAGGTGTGCTTCCCTATTTTCAAGTCAGATTTTTTTTTCTATATTTTTCCATATGCCCAAAGTGAGTTTCTTAAATTACTCTGTTTAGAAATAAACACATGGAAACAATAAACATCTAGAACATTAGCTTGCATATTTCCTTAACATATGCATATTTCTCTCCAATTTTCCACATGAAATGAGACTAATTCACTTAAATTCCTTGGGATCCACCCTCTATCAAAGTTTCCATGATTTCAGGATTAGCTCAGTAGTTCATTAATACCTTTGAGAGGTAATACATAGTTGTGCACTTAGAGATTTGAGGTCAGCTGCTCAGCTTGCGCATAGCAGAATATTTATGCTGAATTCAAGTAACCTGTCAATCTGCACAGATGAGAATTGGCTTATTATTTATTTTTCTTAACATGAAAAAATAAAGACAGTATTATGCATATAGAAGTTACTCCTTCTAAAGGAATCCAATCAAAGTTTCTTCAAAGGTTTTTCTACTTTGGGATATTTTGTGCCACTTTTTTAATATATTTGTTGAAACTTCAGTGTGCTGGTTTATATTCCACAGTTATTTGCAAATGTAAAATTAACTCATCTCTGCTCTCGTTCACAGTCTTCCTCTGGATTAATACTGAAAGCAGCTTTTTGTTCAATATGACCATTCTCTCACTATTTGTTCTCACTTTCCTGGAGCAATGAACTGGTCTTCAGACCATCTAACCCTCGTGTCCCCAGAAGTAGCAAAAGGAGACACACACATCAGCATGTAATTGTGGCTACTTCTGTAGGACATGCCCTTCAAAAGCTCCCATACCCCATAGCCGTCATATGAGGGGTGCCAGAAAATACATATCTGTCTGTTCCTTCTAATATCTGATAACAGACTGTTGTCCATTAATTTGACTAATCCTGTTTTGAACCTGCTGACACTGTCTCCACAACATTCTGGGGCTGCACATTTCAGAACTGCAGTAACCGCTTTTACAAAGAGTAACTTTCTTCTGGTCAGTTTTCCCTTTATTTTCATTATTATGCCCTCTGACAGTTCAGATCCTGTACAGGTGACTCATGCCAAATTCTCACTTACTATTGTTAACAAATTACTAGACCCAATTCAGTCCAGAGACACCATGACCTCTTCACTTTTAATATTGTTGTGACAACAAATTCCCTGGCTGGAAGGAGAGCCTGGCCCAGTTTGCAGAAAGACATGAGAAGGAGAGGCTGTAAGCACAGCAGATGTACTCCAGGTACCAGGAACAAAGACAAGAGGTCGTGGGCAGCTGAGGAGATGTCTTGATATATTAAATTATTCTCAACGACTAGGTTAACATATGGTTGGGGTCACGCAAGAACAAAAAACCCTCCTGAATTTCAGTCCTTCCCCTGTCACTTATATTTTCATAGAGTTCTAGATGTTACCACTAAAGATTTTATGCTGTTCTAACCCAGTGGTCCCCAACCATTATGAGCCTTTATGCCATGATTAGAAACAACCTGTGTGTACATCCTCTTTTTGAATTGTTAGATTTCAAATGTCTTAATGTCCTGCAAGCACGAATGATACCAGAAGACAAAGAATCCATCATCTTCCAAAGCATGAAGACTTTTTTTGTCTGCTGAACAAGCCAAATACCTCTTACCAAGCATTACAGAGCACTGGAGCTTGTCTACCAAGCCCTAGAGTTTGCCAACTGCCAGTCAGACTTTACATGCTAGAAAGACTTCCAGTATTTATTTGTTTTACATGATGTCAAACCCGTTACAGTCCTCACTGCACAACACTCACTGTGAATTCTATCACTGAGAAAATTAAGCTGCATAGTTTTATTTTTTCCTGGTCTTCAAACTCTGTGCTATTGTATTCTTTCATTCCTTTTGTTAAACTGAAGAATGCTGGACTATTAAATATTTTGTTCTCTGTACACTCAAATGTGTTTTAATAAATCTGTTAATTTGCTTTACATATCACTGAACTCCTTTATGCTTTACTTTTCGAATCATGAACCATGCTTCTGCTTAAATTTTTTATTTTTATACAATATGGACATGAGGAACGGGCAGAAGATTCCAGAAGTGGCTCTATTAAGTGCAGAAGTTGCATGAGTGATAGAAAGTCTGAATACTGGCCTTACTTCTGCCCACTATTTGCCAGTCTCCATGTCACCTAAGGGTGTGCAACTCTGCACTTCAGCTGTCCCTGGGATAGTTTACTGCTGTTGCTAAAGATTCATCATTATGTATACAACTCCTTTAGCAGTGATTTTTCATGTAGGAGATTCCCATTGATGTTTATTTTTAGGCATCCAGTTTATTTTCTTATGCTCCATTTAAACCAGCATTTTCTTCATATGATACCTTCTTTTTCTGTGATCAACTGCCAGTGGTCCTCCCATAGAACCTTATCTCTCTTCTCCACCATACCCTTAAAGGTTGTTTCATGTAAAGGCTATAAAAATGTCAGCATGGATTAGCTTCATTCATATTTTTAATTATCCAATCATTTGTGAAGGACCCGCTTTCAGCTGAATGGCTCTGCAATTGCTTCATTCCCTTCACTCATTGCTTTTATTAAAACCGACACGCTATACAGCCTCTTTGACAGCCACATGGGACTCACACAGACACCAGACAAGGAGCTGACAGAGTTTCACCCAGGTGTTTTGACATTACCCCATCATATGCACCTCTCCGGAATATACAGTTATGACTTTCAGGCCTGCTGTGGGATAATCAAGCCTGTCAGATGATACTCTTCTTCCCACTGCTGCCTAAACTCTCATAAATAGAAATGGGATTTGCTCTATTTGAGATTTACTGTGTGAATTTTAATTTGAGCAGATAATAATTTTCTATAACTGAACTTATGAGAATGATCCCACTATATTGTCATGAGTTTATAACTTTTATAGCTTCTATTTTATTAGGTACCATTGTTAATGTCTCAAAATGTAATATTTCAAAAGTTGCCAAGTCAAAAAAGAATACTTGAAACTTGTAATAGGCAAGCTCATGTTTGACAATACATCTACACATAAATACAAGCTTCAGGCAGAAATTTCAAGGTAGGAAAAAGTGCTCACTTCAGTAAGTACTCTCTGGAACAAAAGTACACTGCAATATCATTATCTTTTTTCCTCTTAATATCTTCAGATCAAGATTTTCTGCAACTACAGGTTAACTAACCACAAGGTATCACACACAAGGAGGAACTGTTTGAAATTTACCATATATATATATAAAGCATAATAAAATTATACTGAATAATATAATATTATTCTGGCCATGAACTCCATGAAGTTTATAGGATATCCTTATGATAATAGCAATTGATTTATTTCAAAATTCACGTCACACTGATGCACTAAAACACATTTTAGAAAAGCAAGCCCAATAAATCTTCAAATTTTGGGAGAAAAAATATTTCTACATAAAAAATGTTAAACTTCTTAACACAGCCCAACAATGTCCTGTCATGATGCTAAGGTAAAAAAAATTAACTCCGCTGGGTAGAGGTACATGAAGCATTCTCAGGAGAAGATTTGCTTCTCTGATAATCAGTTCCACATTTTGACCCTTCTATAAAAATAAAAGTTCCCCATTTTTTTTGTCCCAATCAGATTTATCCAGCATGTTTCTCTGCTCAGATTGCTTCACTATTCAACTGCTCCTCAGAGAAGCAGGAATGGGAAACCTTTAGTGAGGCTGATGGATACAATACAGATAGACCATGAAGGAGGATCTACTTTACTGGGTGGCGAGATGGAAAATGGGACTTCTTTCACTCTCACAGCATTCACGTTTCTCTGTTTGCAGGAGCAGGTCCTGTTTGCAGTCAGCAGGTGTGGTGACACAGAAAGAGCAATGTCCTCCTGAGATACTAATGAAGAAGTGTGTTCCCAACTCCCACTTCATTTTAAGCTCTGTAGACCCCAGGCTGCAGTGAGGTAAGAGGCTCATTGCAATGACTCACCCTAGGAGCTTTGGTTTCTTTTGTGAGATGCAGCATTTATTTTGTGGGCATCAAGAAGCTGGAGGGGATGGTTGGTTAACAGAGACTTAAGATACACAAGTTGAATCTCAGCTGAGGAGGAGCAAAGGCTGGAGGCAATAAGGGCTGGATTCTTATGCATGTCTCAGGGGAACTGTGAACAATACTCACAAAGGTCTGATAAATTTCAGAGAGCAGAGGATCTGAGAAATAGACAAGGAATGCTTTTTTCACCACCTTCCTCCAAATATAAGTATGTTCAACAATTGCAGACTGGAATCCAGGCCAGACCAGTAGCAGTAAAGGTACAAGCAAGGAGACTCAGTCACCTCACTTTGTGTGAAAGGTCTAACTGATGTGCATGCCCTCTCAATTCTAGCTGTATGTTTCCTTTTGTTAGCACATTGCTTTCTGCTTTGTTTCTCTCTTTTGACTTTTTTTTTATTGGGAAAATATTCAGATATTTCCTCTGAAATGGAAGCTGGATATCAACTTGAGACACGGTGAGGTGAGTCTCTATTAGCAGACAACTCATCCCAGAGATTTCACATACTTAGAGCAAATGCTGGAGTTGGAGTGGAATACTTCAGTCCCACAGGTTCAACGCAAAACAGATTTTAATCTACAGCTTGTATTTTTGCTGGTAACACACATTAAGATACTTGATATCATAATGACTTGCCATATTCAAAGCACAGAATCAGGAAAAATAGATTTCAGATGCAAGCTGGGCCCCCTCTAAGCATCCTGAAGCACAATAGCTATTCAGAGTCTATGCTTTCTCTTTCTGAATACATGCAAGCGGATCATTTAGGGCCTCTTCCCAGGCAGTACATACTTCTGGAACTTCAGCTGTGCCTCCCTGTGGAAAGCATCTAAATGGCCCTGTTTACAGCAGTTATGAAAATGAACCATGACTTAGTCTTTGCCCAGCTGACATGGTAGAGCTTTCATCCACACAATTCCCCAGACCAGGTGGTACTCCAGAACTGCTTTCTGGGAACCACCTCTGGCATTTGCCACCCTTTGATCCAAGCATCACCTGGAAGACAGCTCCTCGGCACAAGTGAAAAGCATGCTGAAGACTACATAGAATCACAGAATGTGTTAGGATGGGAGGGACCTTTAGAGGTCATCTAGTCCAACTCCCCTGCAGTAAGCAGGGACATCTTGACTAGATCACGTCACTCAGAGCCCCATCAAGCCTGACCTTGAATATGTCCAGGGATGGGGCCTCCACCACCTCTCTGGGCAACGTGTTCCAGTGATCCACCACCATCAGATTGAAGATCTTTTTCCTAATATCCAATCTAAATCTACCCTTTCCTAGTTTAAAACCATTATCCCTTGTCCTACTGCTACTTGCCCTCATGAACAGTTCTTCCCCAGCTTTCTTATGGGCTCCTTTCAGGTACTGGAAGGCTGCAATAACATCCACCCCACAACCTTCTCTTATCCAAGCTCCACAAACCCAACTCTCACAGCCTATTTTCATGGGAGAGGTGGTCCAGCCCTTGGATCATTTTTGTGGCCCTCCTCTGGATGCGCTCCAACAGGTCCATGTCCTTCTTGTGTTGAAACCTCCAAAGCTGGACACAGTACTCCAAGTGAGGTCTCACCAGAGCAAAGGGGCAGAATCACCTCTCCCAACCTGCTGGCCACACTTCTTTTGATGCAGCCCAGGATGTGGTTGGCCTTCTGAGCTGCAGATGTGCATTGGTGGCTCATGTCCAGCTTCTCATCCATGAGTACTCCCAAGTCCTTCTCCTCAGGGCTGCTTTCCAGCACATCACCTCCCAACCTGTATGGATAACGGGGATTGTCTCAACATGCTGACAAACAACACAGCTGATCACATGGCAATGCCTGGGCCCATGCCATCCATGGTTATTTTATTAGTAGAGATGGAGCCGCTGTATGTAGCTCTAATTATTTAATGTCAAAGCGTTTAGTAGCCCTGAGAACTCAGCCTGGGATACTTTGGGTGCCTTATCCTCTAAGCCTCCCAACAGAAATATTGCAATGAACTTGTAAAGCAATGTCTACAATGATGCTGATTTATCAGGATGAGTGGCCAGGGCAGAGGGCAGATGTGCTTCCAGTAGATTTTATTTTCATAAGTCAACACAGTGGGGTTGTACTGGTCAAACTGACAATCCATCCATCCAGTCCGCTGTAGAGAAAAGAGACTGAGATGTCTTTTGTCCCTGGCAGTAATTCTTCCGGAGTAATACAATGCAGTTCAACGGGTGCCTTCCAAATACAGTCTACACTATTCTCACAAGCCTGGAGAGCTTTTATTTATCTGTGCACAATGTTTGTTTTTTAATTGGACATTATGGAAACTCTGACAGTAATGTAAAAGATGATTAGCAATAAAAGAAAATACAAACCAATGGCTTCTAAATTTAATAATAGGCTAAATGTCTACATTCAGACATGGTTAATCAAAACCAGTTTGTAAACTTCATTTTATTCAGGTCAGCCAGTCAACAGTACATGTAATGCATACTATAAAACTGATTTAGGGCTTTTGGACACCCAAGCATCTACATAAACCAAGCAAGGATTAACTAGGTCTGTCTACTCATAAATTACAGCACATTGTTTTTAAGTGAACAGGATAAAAAGCAACATGCCGTGAACCATCTACATCATGCTTTTTTCTCCTTTGACCAATTTCCCAGTTACTCTCTCAAATTATCACTCCAGTTCTTTCTTTGTTCATCCCTGTATTGTTTCCATCTAACTGTCCAAACCCACCCGTAAGGCAACTAATCAAAAAAGGCTGAAGCACAAGAACATTGACCACTTGATAGTTTGCCCGGCTTATTAAAAATATGAGTTTGACATCCTGCAGCATGTTTTAACAATTGGTTCGCAAATTACAGCATGGCTAAATGCAATTAAATTCATTCCATTGTACACAATAACTATTTAACATATGCTGTGAATCTTGTACACAGATCAGGACTCTGCAGTGGTTTTCTACAGCTGTTAGTCAAGTCCTGTTGCCTTGTGCTACAATCCCATCAGATCTCATAATATAAACAGGCTTGGGCTGGGTCATAGCTTGGTTGGGATTTTAACAAAACAAAACAAAGTAAAACGAAACTCAAGACCCCATTCAGATGGTTTCTGGAAGCTATGATGTCCTTCCATAAGCAAAGTCCTTCACTTCTCTGCACTCACTGAAAACTAGTAGTCACTGCTGTGGTTGTAGTGGTGAACCATCTCTAGCCACTGAAACAGTACCTTGACTGCTCTTGATCTCAAATACCTGAGCACATGCAGAGCTGTAAGCACTTACCACTTAGTCCATCTGCAGATTTGCATAACTTTACAGTATTTTCCACTTTCTGATAGGTTGCATCCACAGAGTGCTTATTTTATGCAGTACAATATATAGCAATATATTGGCCCACATGAACTAACATAATATATTATCTGTCCCACAGATATTACATGCCACTCCATATGCACCAGATCTGAGAAGCACGTGATATACAACTCCCAGGGGATATGAAACACATGTGGGTCTGATTCGCCACTTTGTTATTCCAACTGTACACCGTTGCAACTCTAACGAAGTTACACCAGTGTAAAACTGTTGTACTGAAGTGGAGGATTAAACCCATATGTCTTTCTCTACGAGCCAAATTTATGGGACAAAGTTATTCAAATAAATTCAGTAAACATTCAGACTTCTTCAGAGTCCTATACCTGTTTAGTCCTCAGGCAGTACTTTTCCTGCTTTACCTTAAAGACAGCAACTGTTATTTGTTAAAAGGATGTCAGTAACAATCTGAGTTATTAAAAAAAAAAAAAAGCAAAAAGATCAAGAAGTATTGTGACCTACAAAACATTTAAAGCAAGATGGCATTTCCTCAAACTCACTCAGCCATGATTAAAACCCTTTTTGCCTGCTGATATGCATACCTCTTTGTATAATTAAAAGCACGACCCATCACCATTTGCAAATTCTTATGATTTCACTGTGCAACTTTTCAAGTGTTTTTTCTGGCTTCTTTCCAGACAGTACACCTGCACATTAGTTTAGCAACGTTTTAGTGCAATTTTAAATTAACCAATTCTGTTTGATTTGGATTTGTCTAAAATTCTGAAAACTTGTGAGGTGTATGATTATCTATAAAGACAGATAAAAAGACATTTCTAAAATAAATATCGGACTGATTCACATAAAGTTTCATTTAGAAAGAGGGATCTGTGCTGCTGCTCTGAGGTACATGGTTAATTTAGTTCAATGGACAAACAAAAAAAATCAGATTAACTCCATGGACATTTCTTCAGACCCATTTCACTGTATTCAAAAAGTTGAAACTTCCTTCTGGTTGAAGAAAAATGATTCAAGAGACTGAAAGAATCAGGCTTCATTTCCTTCCACAATTTTGATTGCTGCTTTTAATGCTACACAAAAATACTAAGCCAATGTAGTAAGGATGATTATGATGATTATTCATAATAACAATAGCAATAACAATGCTACTTTATTTGGAAGTCATGATTGAGTGGTAACTTTTTCTGCCTTAAAGTTATTTCTACAATTCACCAAAAATACACTTTTGAGATGTTTCAGTCAGTTAAATTCTATGTTAGCAGAAAGAAAGACCTTTTTCTGGGGCGGGGGGTAGTAGGAAATAATCCAGCTCCCAGTACCAGTATGTTCAATTCCAGTGCTACAGAACTCAATTTGATTATCTAATGAGTAATTTTATCTCATAGATGTGTGGACTGTATGCTCAGGTTTTTATATCAACTTCTGGGAAATTTTACTATTGAAAACATTCAGTAATATTCTTCCATTGTCAACCAAAATACTTCTAATATAATAAGATGGAAAAAAAATCCTTATGTATTTTAATTTCAAACAATTATAGTTCAATTCTGACTATATGTTATGAATTCTTTTCCTCCTGGAAGTGTCTTTGATAAGGGCATTGGTTTATTTGTTTTCTAAAGTATTTAAAAACTATTCTATACCTCTCTGCTTAGACCTGTAATACAATTACATCTGGAAATCAATAAATAAACTGTGATCGGGTTCATATTTAGTGATTATTATATATTAATATAGTTATTAGCATAGTAACAGAAACCAGTAGTCACTTCAGTTATTGAGAACCATGAGTAATATGTCATAGAAATACTATTGATGAAGTATGTTAGAAGTAGAAGGGCATATCAATTTCTATTATATAAATAACTTTATCTTTTTTAAGAATTAGACACTTACTTAGGGTGTGATTTCTCTTGCACAGTTCTAATACTAATAACGTTAGGGAGTTGATTCAGTCGATTAAATTCAGATGTCATATACTCAGGTGAAGGTGCTGAACACCTAGGGTACAGGAGGAGACCCAATGCAGGCACAGAGCTGGCAGCTCTGATCTACCATCTATGCTCCTATGGTCAGTCAGGAAATAACTACATTCCCATTATAATCTGAATTTCCAGTATAAGCAGTACAGTCAGTCAATGAAACAGTAATTCAACTCATCCAGAACACTTTGGGTAGGATTTTGTTATTGGACCATAGTCATCTGCTGTCACTGAAAAGCATGAAAGTGCTCTGAGAGTAACACCCATTCATCCCTTCCTAAAAAGAGATGTGTAAAACAGGACAGAGGAAGGAACTATTCCTGAATTCGATGGTGACCCCTGGGATTCCATTCATTTACCTACATACAGGTGTTTGGTGTCAATTTAGACTCCCTATCGTGTCTGAGATGACCACATGGTAATGAAGGCCCTCTTCAGGCCTTCTGGGAGTGCAACTGAATCCATGTGTTATGGTGGGATCCAGGCAATAGAAGCCATCTTAGATGACAGTTTAGATAGGTGAAACTTCTGCATGGGGCTGGCAGGTATTAAACACAACCTACAAAAAAGCTACATCTCCACGTCTTTCATCCACTGAAAGCCAAGTGGGATCTCACATACAACGTCTCATGAATCACATCCATACAGTCTAACACCACTATTCCATCAGGAATTGATCCAACATTCAATAGCTGGTGGAAATACTTGGATTGTTGGTAGGAGCTCTGCTCTACAGGAATTTATTTAACATAATTGACCAAGGAATCCATTTCACCTCCTCCCTCGTCTTCTCTGTGTTCTCTCTGTGATCATTCCTGTTTCTTACAGTTTTTCAGCAGCTCTCTGGTGGATGACTGGTCACTTCACATGTGCTGCTGTTTCCCAGATGACATTTTGCTGCATTATGCTCTCATGGACAAGATCTTAGAACTAACACTGCTAGAAAAAACATTAATTTTGTGCAGTTTCACCTCTAAATCCTAAAAACAACAAATCTGGTGTTTCCCTACATTTCTAAGGCTTCAACATTTGGGTATAAGATGATTAAGCACCATTCCAAGCTTAAAATGTAAAGGAATGGATAAAGCTGGGAACCCTTTGGCCTAAGTCCAGCTAGGAAAACAGAAGAAAATATTGTGACACATTTCTCCTATATCTGAATATGTGTCCAACATCTGATTTGAAATAAATCCTACTTAAAGGAGAATTACATTATGGGTACATTTAATAAGACTGCATACAGCACAAGACATCACAAAATACAAAAGCCTTCATGATGCTTTGGAAAAGCAACCAGAATTTAAATGAGATAAAAAGCAGACATCTTTTAATCCTTCTTGAAGTTTTGTCCCTTCTTTTCTTGTTCGCAACATAACTCAGAGGGGCAGATCCTCACCTGATATAAAACAGTCAGTCCAGCTTTATCAAAGTTATAGAAGCTACAGTCACACCAAAGGAAAATCTGGCATGGTGCATCTAAGCTGCAGATAGAACATTAACTGTGACTAATTGTGAATGCTGTAGACGTTTCCTTCCTACGCACAGTTATGTCTTTACCTGAATATCTTTCTGCTTTTTATTATTAGGCCTAAATAGGACATCAAAGGTTATTTTTTTTTAAATCTGCACAGAAAAATGTCTCTCATTTCCATGTGACTCTCTAAAGTTCTCCTTATTTTAATTTGCTTCTGAGGACTTCAAAACATCTTATTGTTCATGATAGAAGAAACATCTGTTGAAGTCATACATAGTTTACTGGCTAGGATCAGTGATAAAAGACAGCATAGAGACTCACCAAAACATTTAATTGCTATCAATGTAAAGCAAAATATTACAAAAAGCAAGCTTTTTTTTCTTCTTCTTCTTTTTAATAAGAGAAACACTGAGAAAACATTGGAAGCAAAATGGACAAGCAAAACTGTGACTTTAATTCTTCAAGCCTCACATGACTGGGTTTTGTATCCCAGCCAGCTAAGGCCTAACCACACTACAAAAAATGTTTTAAAATTAGCTAAGAAAGAGAAACAATTCATGAACAATGGTACTTCTCTCCACAGGATTTCCTGTTTAGAGGAATTGCCTTCCACACTAGAATTCATTTTTGCTCTTTCTACCTACTGATCGGTTTTACCACTTGCCTAGTGCAGTCTGTTATTAATTACTACGGGTTTTGGTAGGGTTGGGTGGGGTTTTTTGTCATAAAACACCAACAAGGCCCAAATGTCACATTTCAGATCTAAGCCACCCTCCTAGGATGTAAGGTGGGAAGTATATGCAGTGAAAATAGCAGTGGCTTTTTTTTTTCACCCTGTTTAGTAGTATTCTCCAATTCAGCACCTCTCTGCATTAAGCACAGAGAATTTGAGAAAGAAAACCACCTGGCAAGCTTACTGAAACCTGACTATCTTACTGGTATGGTTGTACATTGGCAAATAGTTTGGATAAAGCCCCTGGTAAGGAGGAGGAAGAATTTCCAGGTGACATGACTGAAACTTCATTTCTCAAGTTATACTTCTCACGTAGGAGAAGGATGATGGCATCATCAGAAAGGACTGATACTTAGCAAGTGTGGGTCTCTTCATGTTTCAATAATTTGATACACTTGTCTATTCAATTTCCATCTACTTCAAGCAGGTTCTAGTTCCAGTCATTTTGCTCAATTATTCTTCACTTGTACTTTGATATTCCATTTCCTTTTTAATGGTACCCTACCTATGGTTTGCTTTACATGTCAGGGTGTTTTTTTTCACTCCCTTGCACCCCAGGAAATTAAAATCTGTTAATTTTCTCATGATGTAGTTTCCTCTCTTCTTTTTGCAGATTCTTTCTACTATCCCCCATCTTCCTTACTCCTATGCACAATTCTGTTTGCTTTGCCTTTTTTTTTCCTTCATGATCATTTTTGGGTAGTTTCTTTTCTGGGTTTTTTGGGTTGGGCTTGTTTTTTGGTTTGTTCTTTTTTTAGGCTCTCTGTTGTACTTCACTCTCCATTCTACACATACATTAGCATTAGAGAGCATAGAATAAGGCAACAAATGAAATGAAGACTACTGGTCAAAGCACTGGGGATCTGGTTGTCTCTGACACATTTCTTTTCTGCATTTCTTTCTAGCTTGACTATCATTTTATTCCTCAATATCTTTCACATTTTTCCAATAACATCAGCTGTTTTTGTCTGAGGTAAGCACTGTTTATTCATCAAAAAGTGTTTTGCTTCTGCATATACAATTGTGAAAAAGGCACAACTATTATGCATAGATGAAGAGAAAGGTTTTGCCTTTATGTGCCAGATTTCCTAATTCCAAGGTTCAGAGGTTTATGACTTGTTTCTTGTAGTTCCAGATCTGCGGTCAGGGTGCCCTAGCTTTCAGTGGGAAGAATATATGGCTTCTTTAAATATTTTTTGCGTTTTGCTATTTCAGAAAACTCTGGAACATTTATGCCAAGCATCAATATTTTATTAAACCCATAGTAGCCACGAGGAACTCTATAACCTTTTTTTCTAAAGCAGATGAATATTCTGTCTCCTTCAAGGAAGCTGCAGAATATCAGAAGGATATTAAATATATTAGGATAAGTCAATGTCAATGATTCAGAGCAGAATCTTTAAAAATAAAGTTTAACAATGGAGGAAGTAATATGTTATAGATACCTAGAAAGTAAAAAGCAGAATCTGTAGTGCAGTCATTGCTACTTGCTCTTACTCGGAAGTTTGTATCTGTACTTTGCTGCTTCCAGAGGTGCTAGAAACAACACAGAGCTGTTCTGTTTCTGTACCTGAGCTTCTAATCTCTTCCAACAGCTGTGAAAAAGAAAAAAAAATGTCTTAGAATACTACTGATTCAAGCATAACAAGATTAAGGTCCTCTGCAGAGATGCACAGTTAATGGATCTTGGCATTTAAGATGCTTACGGATACTTCCAGATTATGTGATGAGCAGAAGCTAACAGATACTATCAGGATCCATGGAATCAGAGAATGTAGTTATATTGTAATTTACAATGAAATTTTTAAAGTCACAGTTTGTTTGGGGTTTTTTTTGGGGGGGCGTCTAAAAATAAAGTAGTAAAGTTTGGCGTAATAAGCAGTATGTCATATTTTCCAGTGCAACATCTTGTTGAATTTCTGTAGGTGAACTACCTAGAGCTGTACTAACTAAACTGAGCAGCCCCACAATCTTGTTTCTATAACCATAGTCTTGTATATTGTAAATTCCTATGAATACAGACCTACTGTATTTATGTCTCTTATGGTGTTTACTAAGCACATACTGAGTAACAGCACAGCGATTGGGTCAGCATTCAACAGCCAACCTCAAGCAAGCCACCCACTTGCTCCTCCAACAGAGATATATTTTTGCTGAAGAAACCAAATCCTGAAGGGGCTGTATGAATGTAATGGGAGAAGTTATTACAAAATGCCAACATCCAATTAAATAAACACTCCTTAAAGAAAAATTAACAACAAAACCCAACCCAATCAGAATCAGGATCATTTCACCATAGCTAAAGAGACCTGAGAATATAAACAAGCTAATTTTTGGCTACGTGACAGCTTTTCTATAGCCTGTGTAAAACTGAAAGGTAGTCTTAGTCACCTCCTTAGGGCTGCAGGCCATAACAATTAATTTTATGCTCAATACTATTTCCCTAGGAACTACAGATGTCATTCGTCTCACCTAGCTCGATGGCTTGATGGCAGTTGACAATACAAGGGAGTTCCATGTCATTTCATATGTCTTGTGGTATCTTGTCTGGACTCCAGGAGGGTCTATTGTACATCGCATGCTGCTCTAGGTGGGTATCTCAGCTACGATAAGGGCACAGACATCAGGCACCTATAGTTAGGCAACTGAACACTTACCTACATCTTCACTAAATAGCAGGGAATCTTAAGATACCCAGCTCACGTGCAGACACATATTGACATAAATTTCAGTTTATGCTCTAAATTTGAACTACGGATCTGAATTTAAAGCTGAATTCTAAGCTCCAAATAGTGAAGGATTAATCCTAAGCTTCAGTGTTGACATCACACAGAAAAGTGGCTGTTTTGTAATACCAAAACTTTTAATGACTGCTATGTCAGTTACCAGCCTGCTGCAAGCTATCATGGTTCAAGACTGTTGCCTAAACTTAAATACCTGATATGGCCTGGAGTATCTGAAACACATGCCACTGGGAGATACAGCATAGGAGCAAGAGCAGATCCATGCCTTTCTGAGCATGTTGAGGTAGCTGAGCTGCATCCCAAGCATGATTAGCTCACTGCTGGCAGTGGCTCTTCAGGACCAGAGATGAGGCAGAGTAATAAGGTGATGCCTACTGAAGTTTATGATGCATTTACCGAATAAAAGGATGACTGGAACATTACTGTTCCTCCTCTAGTGCATAGTTGCAAGGCATCTTAAAAATTAAGTATGCTGTAATAGGAATGAATATTTACATCATCTGGCTTGGAGATGTGTTCAAATAGTTAAAACAGTAGACAGAATTTATCAAAGGTTATGTTCTTACCTTTGTCCCCTAAATTAGCATCAGTACTTTCAGTCAAACAGTGCAGGTTATTTTTAGTTAAGTGCAGCTGGTAGCATCTACTAATTCTCTGGTTATATAGGCCTAAAATGTCAACTATCATGAAAAGGTACATTATTTTTATTACAGAATGATCGAAATGTATTCTCATGGAAGTCTTAGTGGAATATACTGCAAATAAAACAGTTTTTAAAAGGGTATGCTAAAAATTCCAGAATGTTCAGACTATTTATCTAACAAGCTCCATACATATGTCAAAATATGATGAGAAGGTTGGCAAATCATAAAATGGTAAGGCACTCTGTTAGGTGTACTTGCATCACACAATGCTAGTTCAAAGAATGAACAGTAACATTTGCTGTGTTTGATCCAGAGCTGGTAGCCAAAAGGAAGATTTGTTTATGTTATGTTTTTAAGCTAAAATCTTGCCACATTTAAATTGTTTAAATTACTTAAAGGCATAAAGCATTGACACTGCTGTGGTCAGAATTATGTCTTTGTGAGGAATTATTACCAGTGGTTTCTTGATTATTGATGGTTGCAGGAAACAAGTGAACTGTCACTGGTAGAGTAGCTATTTCTGCATTTGCAATTCCAGTGCTTTATACAATACAGTGCAACAAATTACTACTACTTGGCTTTCCTGGTAATGCCTGAATTTGGGAAAGTCAAGGAATTAGATATATATTTGTTATTTTTTTTTTGGCTTCTCAATGGATATTCATTTCAAGTTCATATGTAGTACACTAATACAGGCTTATCCAAGTGCCTCGATCTTCCATTCACCTCATAAGTAATCACTGTGATACTCAGAGCTGAGTAAATGCAGAGCAATACAGGAATACAGGGTACATATAATTCACTGAGTTTACCTCCCTGCTTTGGTCAGTCTGGATCGGCTTTAAAGACTACCTTGAACTGACCAGTCACGTTACCAGGATTATTTTCTTTCTGGTAATGTCAAAGAGATCTATGAGGACTGAAACCACATTACAGCAGGCGCTGTGCCTCCTTTCCTTTAATAGCCAATCTCTGCAGCCGTGCTTCCAGACATCAAAGGCAAGATCATCTAACTCTTCTTGTAAAATAGGCCAAAGTCTACCCAGAGAGTGCAAAAACATGTGTAAAATTGGATACAAACTGACAAGGTCTTCAGATGTACTGTAGGTAGTGAAAGAACTCTGAAAACATGAAATACGTGACTGGGACGAGCCTGTAAAATTGCTGTGGTTTTGCCAACATAACATTCTCCTACAGAGTTGGAAGCAGACAAGAAATTTAAACATTATAGAACAAAGCTAGGTTAAAATTAACAACAAAATTTAAGATTTTATGCACCCTGTGGTGAATTATATTTTTAGGATCAATCCAACTGGTTAATTTCCAAAATTATACAATGAACAGTTTCCTACTTGATCAAGTAGTTAATTAGCCAATGTGGTGGGTTGACCCTGGCCTGTGTCCAAACACCCACCCACTTGCTCACTCACTCCTCTCTCCTGTGGGATGAGGAGAAAGTAGGAAGAAGGAGAAGACTCATGGACTGAAATAATGACAGGGAAAACAAAAGCTGTGTGCACAAGCAAAGCAAAATGAATTCATTTACTACTTCCCATCAGCTGGCTAATCTTCCTGGGAAGCAAGGCCTCTGCACACACAGTGGTTCTTTGGGAAGACAAATGTCATAACTCCAAATATCCCCCCCTTTCCCATTCTTTTCCCAGCTGAGCATGATGTCAAAAGGTATGGGACATCCCTTTGGTCAGTGAGGGTCAGCTGTCCAAGCTGTGTCCCCCTGCAACTTCTTGTTGTCCCCCACCCTCCTCACAGGACATATGGAAGGGGGAAGAAAGCCTTGATGCTGTGCACTTGACATACTGTTCAGCGAGAGCCAAAAAGACAAAACAATGGTGTGTTATCAACACTCAGCCAAAAAAATCCAAAGCACAATACCACACAGGCTGTTGTGATGAAAATTAACTCCATCCCAGTACAGCCAAACCAAAGAGAAATAATGATTTGTCTGAATGGCTGGATAGGAAATATGTAATAAAGACCAATTCAAGCATAACTGGTAATTGATTGAATTGTTGAAGGAAGAAGGCTCTAGAAGAGTCACCAACTACTAGTAAATAGGGATTTAATCAATAATCTCATTGTCTAAAAAACTGCATGCTGCAAAATCTTCAGAGACCCCACAAGAAGGGAGGGGAGGAAAAAATGAGGTATTTCATGAAGGTGCAATAATACAGAACCAGGACATACACCCATTCTGTGGGGAGAAGAGAAAGGGTAATGCAAGAAGGGTAGTTAGAAGTCATCTAATAAACTTTTGCTTGAAAACACTGACATATGAATACTACATGCAAATTCTTCCTTCTGTTGAAGAGGAACAATCGAGTCAGTGAGTTGGTCAAGTTATTTCAAAGTTCTTCCAGTTTTGAGCAGTTTCCATAGAACCAGGCACACTCCCTGCTTTTTGCACTGTTTTACAA
Organism: Gallinula chloropus; assembly: GCF_964237585.1. Lineage (NCBI taxonomy): Eukaryota > Metazoa > Chordata > Aves > Gruiformes > Rallidae > Gallinula > Gallinula chloropus. Next base: position 113,185,690 of record NC_140087.1, on the reverse strand, counting down.
GTGAAAGTGGTGACTTTCTTTACATTAGCACTTACTTACTTACTTGTGCAAATCAAAGCGGGTTCTCAAGCCAGGTATTTGGCCCGGATTCCATCCAATTGTCACAGAGGACAAAAATTTTTCCATTGGAAAAAAAAATACAAAATATCATATTTTCTTTGACACTCTGTACCTCAGATCATTCTCTTCAAGAACTGGCTTACTCTGTTGCCAGTGCAGGTTAAGTTTGGTCATTGTTTTGGATTTCTTGCTATGCACAAGAAGCTTTCTCACTATTTTTTGTTAACTTTTCCAAGAACTAATCTGGCAGGGGGCTGACCATTCTGGCTTGATCCAGAAAAACACTTAAGCCTTTCTTTAAGCACCAAAGTAGTTCTAACCAGATTGAGCTCATAATACTATTGTTTTACAAGATGGTGAAATATCTGTTTACTCATTAAAGTCTGAATATTAAGATTCAAGATTGCTCGTTATATCCATTACAGATGTTTTCTCCTCATAAATGACAATCAAATTTCATTTGTTTGAAGTTTATATCTTTGTTCAGTTCCCTACTCTACTGGATAAGTTGTGGTGAAAAATTCCAGGCTCTTCTTGAACAATTTATTGTTCTTTTCTCGTTCTTCATTATTATTAATGGGAAATTCCAAACTTTGCAGATAAGATTTATATAGTCTCTCAAATGGGTCAGAACAAGGGAATATCAGAAATGTTTTAAAAGCCTGTTTTGCAATTTATGGCTTTATTAAAAAACAAAAAAGCCAAAAACAAACACCAAAAACAAAGCCTCAATTGCTCTAAAAAGTATAAAATTGCCAAAACCTCTGAGACTGATGCACCACAAAGGAATCTGTCTTGCAAACATTTATATGCCAAATTAATTTTAAGCACATGAGTAGCACACCACATTGTATACTTTCATTAATGACCTAGATAATAGGAGACAGAACATGACTAATTACACTTTCAGATGACACCATGAGAGGAGAACTAACAATGTATTTTTATTGAAAAAATAAGGTTAGGCTTTGTATTTGCTGCATAATAGATTTATTTCAGTTTTGAAATTGATTTTTCGGCTTTAACTTTTAAATTAAATGTAATTAAATTGGGGACCATAATGAGCTTTCAACATGAAAAAACTCAGATTTAATATTTTTTAAGAGCTCAGTACCACATTTAGCACAAACCTATTAATATGAAAAGTCTTGCACAGCTCTAATCTTTAATGATTACCATTTCTTGCAGCAAAACACAGTTAACTCTACATCCTTACTGTCTTTCAGCATCAAAGCCTGTAGGGTCATGAGTGATGCAAGAAATGATGGCGATAAAGTCTTCCTGCCTTTTGTAAGACTTTTCTATTTATCTGAATTCAGGATTATTCATGTTGATTCATAATTTCTCATCTAGAAATTCAATTGCTGCTTCTTACCAGAAGATCACTTTCAAATTCAAGTTCCACGTCTCACACCTTCTGAGACTTCAGGGATAGAAGATCACCCCAAGTATCCCCATCCAGTCACTCATTGACACATGCTGCAAATCACAAATTATTCCCCTAAACTTTTTAAAATCTGCAACAGAAGATGTAAATTTATTTGCCCCACGTACCTGAAAACTTGCAGGCTGCTCTCTATTCTTGACTCTTGCAAAGGCCAGAAGTCTTTTTCTAATGCCCGACACAAATTAGTCATGCCTTGTTTACATCCAGCTGTCCTCATGCCACTCTTCAGTTGATTAGCTCTTCTCCCTCTTTGGTGGTCACTTTCCTGATACAGCTTGAGATGTCCTTTTCCAAACAATCTATTTATATGCCTCTGTAATTGATCATCTCCTCATCTTATTATCATGACTGTGTTCCAGATTGTGCTCGTTTTTCTTAAGCAGATGCAATTCTAACTGCAGAGTCTTTCAAGGAAGTCAATCATTTTCCTTCTTGCATGATGTTCTCATCCTCCTTATCCTGGGATACTCCTCAGAATTTTTTGGGGTGAATGTCTATGCATTTTTTTCTACACTTCTGAATATTGTTTAGCCAAGAGAAAATCCCTTCAGTCTTCTAGTGAACTGCAATATTTTTTAATAAGCTTAGTATCTAAAAGCATGCTGTATAGTTTATAGTACTAAAAGCCTACTACATTTATTAGCTCAAAGATTTCATGTGGGAGACAGTAAAAAAGATGGAGCCACACTCTTCTCAGTGTTACTCAATGACAGGGTGAGCAGCACTGAAACACAAGAATTTTCTTTTTAAAAAAGAGGAAAAAAATTGGTTCACTGGGTATTTTTACTGCGAAGATAATCAAACACTGGAACAAGCTGCCCAGAAAACCTGTGACATCTCCGTCCTTGGAGATGTTCAAAACCCAACAGGACACAAAGACCTGTGCAAATGGATCTAACTGACCCTACTTTGAGTAGGTGGGTTGGACTAAGCAATCTCCAGAGATGTCTGCCAACCTCAGTCATACTGTGAGTCAGTGACTTTATGGAACCTTGACTCTTCATTTCCAGTGTTGAAGTACCATGCTAGGATGTGGATAACTGTCTTCCAAAAACTACAGGTGGAATATTTGGTTATCTTACAAATGGAAGCCACTCTAACAAGAAAGATCAATTGGAAATCCAACAGCAAAGACATGTTCCTAAGCAGTGACTACTGGGTAAACTGAAAAATCAGACTTCCTCTTGCTTCCTCTCCTTCCAGCCATGGTAATTTTCTCATCCATAGATGCACAATGTGCACCTTGCTGGCTAGCATACTTCTCTTAGACTACGAAATAACTTTCCATAACTTCAATCCTATTTGTCAGGTAAACAACTGTAAAACTTCTATACAAAACACATTGCTCCACTGGATAATGTATAGGGGCTTAAGATATTGAAATCTAAGTGAGTGCTGATTAAGGAAACCTTAATTTGACTGTGACTAGATGTTTAATATCATAGCCAAGTGCTCGTGAGCTTTGTTCTGAGTGATAAGCATAGAAGCTTATACATCAGTTAAGGTAGGTTGTGTTTGGGTTTTTTTAACTTATTCTTTACTAAGTGCATATAATACAGCAAAGAAACTAGAGTTCAAGCACCAGTCATAAGTAAATGATAGAGAAAATATGTGTATATATAATTATAATTTGTGTCCTGTAAAGATAATCTTTGTTATGGTACACTGAAAACAAACACAGAATCAAAACCGCAAAAAATGGGAAAGAATGGGTAGAGGAAAAGATAACAAGTAAGATTAATGTAATCTGCAGTGTATTAGTCTGCTATCTGATACTCAACCTGAGAGTGTGTTCTGTAGTACTGAGCTGTGACTCCACTGATCTGATTGGAATAAATGGGTCAGTCATCCAGACAACCAAAAATGCAGCCATAGCTAGCCAACTTACTCACATGGAGCAGGTCTTCCTCTCTACAAAGCTTCTTGCTTCTGGTAGAAAATCTTAACACTGCATCATAAGATAGTTCTTAGAAATGAAAAAAAGGATACTATTTTGATACTTGCGTGTGCATTTAATACTACAAACAGGAAAGTAAAATAAAAGGACTAATAAATTTCCTAATTTCTATTTTCTAGGTATCACTCATCTTCTCATAGCCTAAGATTTCACAGAAAATATTTATCTTTTTCAGCTGTTAACTTTTCTTCACTCAAGAATATTTGTCAAAATGTGTCTGGCTAAAGTCACAAGACCAAGGGTATCAGTTTTCAAAAGTGCTGTGCTGTACAGGCCTGCCAGCTTATTTGGAAACAATGCAAGAATCTCTAATATGGCACCGCATAACAATGACAAAAACCTTAACTAAAAAGCCCCTTTCAAAAACAGGATTCAAACTCCCCTGGCTGGTACCACTAGAGCCTCTAGCGGATTTTTGTTCACATTGCAAAATGAAGAGTGCAGATGTCAAAATCTGTGGTTGACAGATCTGTTATTCTCATGGATTAACAGTGAAATTTCACAGCTTCCAATATAAATGCTTCAGTCTAAATAGTATCATCATGACTGCTCAGGACCTCAAATATTTTTCTCCGTATGCAAGACTCTTCACCACTTACTTAGAAGTAACCTTTTGTGCTGCAGTCAGGTTTTGAGGGAAGACTCACAGAATCACAGAATCACAAGGTTGGAAGAGACCTTTGAAGATCATCGAGTCCAACCATTCCCATCCTATGCTAAACCATATCCCTAAGTACCTCATCTACCCTTTTTTTGAACACATCCAGGGATGGTGACTCAACCACCTCCCTGGGCAGCTTGTTCCAGGCCCTGACAACTCTTTCAGTAAAATTTTTTTTCTAATGTCCAATCTAAACCTGCCCTGGCCCAGCTTCATGCCATTTCCCCTTGTCCCATCTGCTGTCACCTGGCTGAAGAGACCATCACCCACCTCTCTACAACCTCCCTTCAGGTAGTTGTAGGTGGTGAGAAGAACTCCCCTCAGCCTCCTTTTCTCCAAGCTAAACAGCCCCAGCTCCCTCAGCCGTTTCTCATAGGATTTGCCCTCCAGCCCCTTCCCCAGCCTGGTTGCCCTTCTCTGTACTTGCTCAAGGACCTCAATGTCCTTTTTGTGGTGGGGATCCCAGAATTGCACACAGTACTCAAGGTGTGGCCTCACCAATGCCAAGTACAGGGGCACAATTACCTCCCTAGACCTACTGGCCACACTGGTTTTGATACAAGCCAAGATGTCATTGGCCTTCTTGGCTGCCCGGGCACACTGCTGGCTCATATTGAGCCTGCAGTCAACCAACACCCCCAGGTCTTTCTCTGCCTGACAGCTCCCCAGCCAGTCTCCCCCAAGCCTGTGGCACTGCATGGGCTTGTTAAGTCCCATGTGCAGCACTCTACACTTGGTCTTGTTAAACCTCATCCCATTGGGCTGATCCCATCCGTCCAGTCTGTTGAGATCCCTCTGAAGAGCCTCTCTACCCTCAGGCAGATCAACACGTCCTCCTAGTTTAGTGTCATCTGCAAACTTACTGAGAGAGCATTCAATCCCTTCATGGAGTCACTGATAAAGATGTTGAACAAGACTGGACCCAGGACTGAGCCCTGGGGGATGCCACTCATGACCGGCCTCCAGCTGGATTTAGTTCCATTCACCACCACCCTTTGGGCCCGTCCATCCAGACAGTTTTTAACCCAGCTGAGGGTCCACCCATCAAGGCCAGTGGCAGCCAGCTTCTTTGTCAGAATGCTGTGAGCAACTGTGTCAAAGGCTTTACTGAAGTCCAGGTAGACCACATCCACAGCCTTTGTCTGGAAACAGGAAGTGCTTTCATGACAAAAATACACATCTTTATTAGCTGGATTCAGCTGCACAGAGATAAACTGCTCATGTCATTTTAGAAGAAACAAGATTTACTGTCTAGCATGCTTGTGTAAGGCACTTTCTTCTCCATACATTCTGTCTTACCTGCCAGTCTAATGTAGACATCTCAGATACAGTGCAGCATCTCAGATAGCTATATGTACATCTGTAGGCAACTGAACAGAGCCCAAGCAATGGGATTCAGATGCAGACATCTGAAATCACACGTCTAACACACAAAGTATCTTCAAGCGAACTCAATGTCTGAGCTCTTACTGCAGGCAATGGAGATCTACTCCATACAGTCACTGCAGCTTAGAGTAGTCTCACCCAACAGTAGACATTCAGGTCAGTTGTTCATGTATAGGCTCTGCTTACAATGCCCAAGGTATTCTGCCAAACTCTAGCCACCTCCTCAGAAGGCCAAGGAGCTACCACAGATCTTGTGCCACATCTGCCAGACCCAGTTAATTTCACGTATGAACAACTGAGTCAATCCCATATATTTTGTTTACTTACCTAGGTCTTACATAGATACCTACACTGTATACATCTCAATTTAGATGCCTGCACTTGAATCGGAAGCCGAATCCCAACAGGAGCTTTGACTTGGCATCCAGTATTAGGTACATATTTCTGTAACTGGAAATAAAGAATTTTCCAAGTTAGCATATTAACCAGAACTCAGTTGTTAAAAGCTAAAAGGAAGTCAGTGGTAAAATCTCTAGATTTTTACTACATACTCAGAATTGGATACTTAGAACCTTCGCAAAATCCAGTGGTGCATGGTTCTTCAGTATATTAAGTGATGACATCAAATGATGTAATATATGAGTCCGGAAGCACAGAACACCAAAAAGCCTTCTGCATTCTTCTGGACAAAATGAATTTTAAAGTAAAGCAAATAAATTGGTAGAAGTAGATGATTTTGGTCAAATACTTCAGAATATAAACAAGAGTGAATATTGACACGGTGATTACACACTACTGTTATGATATGGTGCAATTATGGTGCAGAAGGGGTTTTGTGCATCTTGGTCATTATATTAAAGTGGGGTATCTTCTCTTAGACTGATCTAACATATCACAGAATCACAGAACGTTGGGAGTTGGAAGGGACCTCAAAAGATCTTGTTTTAAAATTTCTTAGTGCTTTTTCATAGTACATCATATTATCCCTGAAAATGCACTGTCACGCTTGGAAGTATCAAATTTATTTTGCCAAGTTGCTTTCATATTTTAAGGAAAATATTTCCTTTTAATGATTGTGTTTTAAAGTAATTAATTGCATTAAGAAGAAAACTGGTATTCTTTTTCATATGTCAATGACCACACTTTTAGTTTTCAAAGCAGGAATGTTCTAATTAAGAAACAACTGTGCACTTCTAAATGACAGATAAAAGCTAGCAGGAAAAATAAAAAGCCTACTGGAGTTTTTTTTTAATTTTTCTTAACAGACTTCTTTGAGGATTTAGCATTGTGGAAGTTCATCTCAATGTTTTTTTCATCATACATACTTTACACAAAATCACCACAATTTCCAAGTCTATTGTGCTATAGATCACAATTAGTACTTTAGAAAAATTAACAGTTTCTCTAGAACACATTATCAAAGAACATGTGTAACTCTTATTTACCAGAAAAACTTTTTCTCCCACAAAATCCACTGATGCACATCCAAGAAACCCCTGGATAAAGCCTGCTGAAGATCTTTTGCACTTCATGTATAAGACGACTCAATTCAAATAATGTGTGCAAAGCTGAACCTAAAAGGCATTAATGCCAGAAACAACAACTGCACTATATCAAGCCCAGGAAAAAGTAATGGGACTAGAAAGGGAGATTTTCCAAAAATCAGAGTTTTTATTTCATCTGTAATATCGTTGATAAATGGAAACGCTACCATGCAAAATCTCAGCACTTTTTTGGCCGGAAAGGCACTCATGCTAATATAATGAGTCTGGATTACAGAGGTTTGCCAAGCTCAGATCATGTATAGATTAATAATGATGTCTTTTAATGTCTTAATGATCTCTTAATGAAATACATTTATAATGTTACGATTTGGTGAGGACTCACTAAACATTTTTCATATCAGAACACGATGTTCAAAGCCAGGTTCTTAATAATAATTAACACATGTACTGGGCTTTTTCTCTTCAAAGTGCTCTAGGAACATTAGCAATTAGTTAAAAACCCGTGTGCTGAGTGTACGCTATCTGTTTAGGCTCTAAGAGGCCCACAACAATCAAACTGGAGCTAGCCAGGAGAGTCCAAGCAGAAAATAGTAATCTCTTCTGTGTTCTGAAGATTTTTAAATTAAGGCAGGAAAGACATGTCACAAGATAAATTAAATGCAGGTGGTGGTGGCCACTTCATACAAATACTATTAGACAAATATAAACATAGACTACACTTTAAAAAATGTATCTAGAATACTAAAGCTTAATTATTTTTTTTCTAAAAAGAAGTGAACGAAAAGACAACCTCTGAAATAGAAGACTCCCCCAAAACATCTGAAACCTCTTATTTTGCTAATTTCTGTTCTCAACATCCAAAGCAAGGATTTTAGAATAAGCCATCAGAGGATGTGGGGCTGATTCAAAACTTGCTAATGCTCAGTATCTGCAAGCTATAGCAAAACCCTATATAAATCATACCCATTTGCTCCTGTGGCTGATAGCAGCACAGGGGTTAATTGAACAAATAAGAGATTGCAGCTGGCTAATTTGCTAAGGCTCATCATCTGCCAGACAAGTATAGATAGGAAAACAAATTAGAGATCAGTTGTGGCCAAGCAAGACTCAGCTTGAGTACCCAGAGAACATGGTACCATGGGAAGAGAGGTTTTCTTTCTCAGATTCACAATAATATGTCCCACAAACCAAGGAAAACTTTATTCTGAGAAATCTCCTTCAGTGCTAGAATAAAGGAATTGTTTCACAGCATTGTATTGCTTTGGATGGGAGAATTAATTAGCTCATTATAATGTCAAATCAGGGACTTTGTTCCGTATCTGGGAATATTACACATATGATTTTCACAAATAATTCAAATACATCTTTGAAAGCTCATAGAAGAAACTAGTATATATAAAAATCTGGGGTTTCTAGTCCAGCTAGGTTTTAAGGTGGTTTCATTACCTACTGCAACCAATGTGCTTGTTTTCTAAGTAGAGACAACTTTAATTCCTGCATTCAGATGGGTATTGTGAAGATAAACATATAAAAGATTCATCAGTAATAGGGTTATGGGCTTAAAATAAATCTGCAGCTAGATTTCATCAGTTGAAGTTGTGAAAGATTTGGTTATTTGCCCATGATCTCCATTTCAAGGGGATAATAAAATTCTGAAAGTTTATATTTAATTGAATTTGAATTTCAGCAGTCAAAAAAAGTGTTAAATTTTTTTTCACTTATAGTTTTCTTTGCCATTTTTCAGCAATGTAAGATTTAAAATAAATAAGAAACATTTCAACTTTAATTAGTAATAAAAAATGAAAAAATCTAATATTAAACCCAGTAAGTTTTAGCAAAACATAGGGGGTTTTCTCTCTTATTTGAGAAAGGAAGAAGTTAGAGAGAGTGGGGAAATTGGCAATCAAAAGAATGGCATGAGATATTCAAATAATAAAGAACTGGTTGTAACAAAGGAAACACCTTTAGTAAAGGGCAGAAGCTGAAAGTCTGGTTATTTACATATTGCACTCGCTTGGACTTCTTCCAGCTATATACTGGAATTTCACTTTATCTTATGTTAATTTTTTGGCAAATGGCAGTGTGATGCTTGTGAGGTCTTCAGAAATATGACCTAGAAAAAGCTGATAGCAAATTCTTGAACACACTTGTTCTATTTAAATTATACAGATGGCACGAGAGAAATACAAGGGAAGGGGAGAAGGTTGAAAAATGCAGAGCAAGGTTATGGGATCCCAAGCTGCTGACTTCTGAGTCGGAAGAAGTGACCAATTTCCATTCTTTTTCTTGGAAGCCGCAGCAAGGCCAAGTTTCTTGGAGCAAGCCTTGCCCTACTGTAGCCACCTCCCTCCTGCCTGCTGAAGAGTCAGTCTGCTCAGTAAGGCAATCAATTCCAACAGACCTCTGAAATCTAAGGCAGGAAATTCCTTTCAGCACAGCTTTCAGCAGTGAAACGGACTGTCAAAACATCTTCCCAGAGGATTACAGGGCTCCTGCCCAGGAATCAGCAGAGAAAGTTCGGCACTTAGATTAGTACAATGCCTCCACTTCAGGCTTAACAAGGGCAGCCTTTGGATACATTTATGCTGAGGCTAGTTAACACTTTCAAACTCTGCGCAAGAATGTCACTTGTGTAATATGGGCTATTAGGAACTTCTGAAAACATGTCAAACGTTAGAAAATGCTTCCTCTTCTCTAAAACACAATCTAGTGCATGTCCTTCCCGGCTTGTAAATGTTTTCTTAATTAAACACACACTCTCTTTTATTTCTGCCTCATGTCTTACATAGTTTTATTAAAGACTTTTTTATAGTCTTCCCAAAAATCCCAACCCAATGCACATGCAATCCCATTCTGCATGCACAGGTCTCAGTGGGCGGGAGGAGGTATGCATATATGTCTTCTGCCCTCTTTCAGCTATAGTAGCTTGGTGAGCTTTTTAAATTCAGTTGATAATGCGGTGCTGCTCACTGAAGTTCACTCAATGATGGCTGACTGCCAGGATGGATTCAGCTGCATAAACACGTGAAAGTGCTAGCTGAGATGTCCTAGTGTATGTCATTAGTGTCCTGAGATGTTCGGACACCAGCTGCCAGACCAGAAGGTGCCTGATAGGTCTGGTCTTGTCTGTGCCAGCCCCCTGTAGATGTCTTAGATGCACAAGAACATCTCAAATAGCACTGGATGCCTCCTAGGTTTAGGCAGTTGAATTCTATTTCCAAGGACTTTGCAAATACAATGAACACCGTAACTGCTACAACAGCAAAAAGGCTGACAGCACAGCAGATGCAGTAACTGCTTAAAACCACCTCTGTACTACTTCAAAAAATCACTGTCTTGAAAATATCAACTATGGGAAATGCACACACCTACAAAAAAAACACCCCAAAACCAAACAGGTTCCCTATGACTATACTGTGTCACCAAAATATAATAGAAAACAACTGTAGAACATTAGAGGTATCTCTGAAATGGGATTGATTGTTTTATTATCTCAATATACCCTGTAACTGAAGAGGAGTTTGTCTGCAGCTGGTTGCCAGCAATCCACAAACTAGCATTTGCATATTTGTTCTATTTTTTTCTTTTTAAATAGGTAAGTATCCCAGAGCAACAAAGAAAGACTGTAAACCCTGGCCTCCTCCCCTCCCTTTCCCCAAATTATTAAGTAAATGTACCTGCATTGAACCCACACAATAAAACTAGTAGAAACTAGAGATATGTGATGTCTGCCTATAAGCCAGCAGGAATGTCTGCCATCTTCTAGAAGCTTGTCAAGAAAAAGGGGGAGTAATGTTACAGAAAGATCAAGACTCTCTGAAAAGTCTGTACCAAAGCAGCATTCTGGAGGGAGGCATACAGGAAAAACTTCTCCACTATTGTGAAATGACAGAAAATATAAATAAGTCATAATAAGATTCCCTCTGTACGGGGGGGGGGGGGGGGGGGGAGGGGGGGAAGAAAGAAAAAAAGATGTCCTATTAAGTCAGAAATACTAGATACAAGGAAAAGGCAGAAGAATTGAAGAATTTACCCAAAAATAAAGGATGAGTCATTCTAGGTGCTTTCATGTAAATGGTAAGGAAATCTGATGCACTGCATATCGGAAACTGCCACAAGCCAGGGCAAATATCAACATATCAACAACCAAGAGCCAGAATCAGCCAGCAGACAATCTTCTTTCTGGAGAACAGACTGTGAAGTTAGGGAGGACAACTTTGCAGTATCTGCAAAAGACAGGCTCGAATGAAAGGATAAATAGGTGGTAAATTGGACTGAAAGCTGGTGGAGCTGCGGGGTTCAAAGGGCTGTGATCAGTGGCACAAGGTTCTGTTGAAGGACAAACACTAACACTGCACCCAGGGTTGATACGGGACCAAAGCAGCTTAACCTCTGCCTTCACGACCTGAATGACAGGGCAGACTGTACCCTCAGCAACACTGGGAGTAGTGCAGGTAGAAGTGCTGCCATTCAGAGTAATCTCTGTGCGTTGCAGAGATGGGTAGAGGAACCTCACGCAGTTCCACAAAGGCAAGCATGAGGTCCTGCACGAGGAAAAGGAATAACCCCACACACTCATGCAGGCTGGGGACCAACTAGCTGGACAGCAGCTTTGCAGAGGAGGACCTGGGGGGTCCTGGTGGACAAGCAGTGACTAAGCCAGAAATGCAATCTGGCAGCAGTGAAAGCCAAAAGTATCCTGGGGCTGTGTTAGGAAAACCACCACCAGCAGGTTGTGAGCAGTGACCCTTGTCTTCCACTCAGCAGTGGTGAGGCTGTATCTGGAGTGCTGTGTCCAGTGATGGGTTCCCCCACTGGAAGAGAGGCATGGACATACTTGGGCAACTCCAGGAAAGGACCACAAAGGTGACTGAGGGACAGAAGCATCTGACCTGCAAGTCAAAGCTGAGAGAAACGGGACTTTTCAGCCTGGAGAACAGATATCTCACAGGAGCAGAAAATGGGAGATAAATTCTTCCCAGTGAGGCCCTGTCACATGACAAGAGTAAATAAGCACAGAAATACAGAAAATTCAATTAAAAAAACCCCAAAAACAAATCAAAAAACTGCTTTGCTATGAGACTGGTCAAACACAGGAAGAGGTCCAGAAAACTTGTGCAGTTTCCATTCCTGGAGAGATTGAAAACCCAGTGGGTCAGAACGTCCTGACCAACCTGCTGCAGCTGACCCTGTTTTGAGCAAGGGGGTTGATCTATGTGATCTTCAAAGGTCCCTTTCATCATCACGACCCATCCTGTAAGTCTGTGAATCTATTTGTGTAGTTTAAAACTGCAGATGAAAAAGGTGAAAAACAAAACTTTTGTTTTGTCTGTTCCATGCTTTAAGAATAAACTTTTATCTATGTACTTGTCCATGTACTATATTCACCATTTGTGCAAGACTTGGGAGCAGACAGGTTGACCTCTCGTTTGATTTCTAAACTTCAAGTTTGTTTTGGAACCCACTCTTTCCAAAATTACACAAGGAAACAGAAAATCAAAGTCACCTACTCCACTCTGTAAAGTACTGTGCCAATCTAACAGTGGCAGGAAGGGAGAAAGACAATTTGAAAATGTTAAAACTTTCTTTCATGTAACACTGATGTACATTAAGTGAAATCTGTGAGACATCACTAAATTAAAAGGCAGTGGTCACAGCATTAGACTGGTTTTCACCAGCTGAATATAGTGTCAGAATATGAAGATGATTGTGTTGTTATCAAACATAAAGACACAACACAGATAGCTTTTTAGGGGATTTAATGTACCTAAACATGTATAAAAACTGTTGTAAAAGGGAACAATTTCATATACTTAAAATGGCTGAAGCAGAAAGAATTTTAATTTATTATCTGCTGAGGGACTAAAACCAAAACATTACCACAGCAGGTCTTTGCTGCATATCGACCTCAAGGGAAAAGTAGTTGGTCACATCAATTACAAGAATGAAAAAGTGTAGAAAGGTGTTCGGAAAGTTCACCACTTTCTAGTGGTTTAGATTTCACTGTCTCCCTCTAATTCTGCATATGGGTCTATGATTGCTTAGTGGGAGACCACATACAAGTAATCATAAATAACAGAGCAGAATAAAATTCACTACTCTGCCAAGGCTAAGCAGAAACGTGATTCACAGGGCTTAGGCAACCAGGCTAGAGCTGATTTTTTGCAACAGACTAAATTCTGTACCTGACCTGAAACCTGCACCCTCTGGAACACCAGAAAATCTCTGATGAAGTCTCCTGGCCAAACCCTGGTGTGATTTACAACTTACAGTTCCCATAGTCAGTTTTTGATAGCAACAGGGGAAGGCAGAGAAAAAAAAAAAACCCAACAAATTATTTGACTAGTTCTCAAATGTGCTTATAAATGGAATTTACTTTCATGAAATTCAATGGTTTATTTCATATTACAGTTTGCAGCTATTAAATACAAGGCAGTTGCTGTGTGAGTTGTTCCAGTACACACAGCTGCATTAACAGCTAGCTACAAATACATTTTACACTAGTGGGTACTTTCAAGAACCAAATGTCTCTTCATGAAGTTTTACCAGCTTTTTTTTTTTTAATGTATATACACAGTTCCAGCTAATTCTGTATGTTAATTTCCACATATATGCCCTTTTTTTTTCTCTGCTGCTTGAAAACTAATTTCTACTCATCTATGGGGCAAGATTAACAAAGACACTACCATCTGTTCCTTGACAGGATTTGCTATCATATAACTGCTGACATGTAAAGGGTATTTTATATTTTGATTGGACATTAATTGTGCTTTCTTTGGATTAAGTGTTTTAAACCGAACTATGAAAATAGCCTTAAATATATAGGTCATAGCAATTATTGTGCTATTTACATTACTAAACAAGTACGCAACAGATGGCCTCCAGGGCCCTGGCCAGAAGAACCTATCTCCTGCAGATTTATTTGGTGCTTGGAGATACTACCAACTAACTTCTCAAGCTCGTTTTAATGCCATTGTGCCCCTCATTTGTTGCCAGCAAAAATATTCCAGGCCTGTTTGTTTCAACACCACTATTTCTCAAGGGCTTCCTGGTACCTGCTGTATGCAACATTGATACTCAGGCCTCATCAGAGAGACAGTGCCCCTGCAGTTAAAAGAAACAGCACCAGGGACCCTTACTGAGGCAACAATGAGCCACAGTTTGGCCTCTTCTACACTTTTTAATACTTGGCCCAAGTCTCCTGGTACCACTGTGACTATTAGGCATAATTATTACATTGTGTAGGGTTGAGGTTGGGTTTTTTTTCATTTATAAGTGCCTGAAAAACATAAATACTGTGTTGCAGCCCTCCACTGTGACTTCTCTATTTCACTAAACCAAGGTTGCAAGCTGCCTGAGAGTATATGATGGTTAAGAGTGCAAAGTCTGCTAGGACAGCTTTGGAGGACCATGTGAGGTGGAGAAGGCCAAGTTTTGCACAGCCTTTATCCATTTGGCTTACCGAGCTCCTGGTTCAAGTCCATACCCTGAATTGTGCCCAGCACTGTTCACAAGAGAGTTCACTGGCCCAGACCATGCCAGGAAACACATTACAAGTTAACAGTCTCAATAATCACTGGTCTAGTGCTGAAGGATACTCACTGGTCCTGTTTTATTTAGCAGTAAAAACATAGCCAAGGAAGTGATGCAAAATATTTAGGAAGATCTGACCTTATAAAGCACAACCCCAAGTTTTCATGACATAAATTCTTTTTTTTCTCCCCCTATCCCTGAGTTAAACTGGCCCTACTTACTCTATTAAATCATGATCTAACAAAACATTTATGCATGTGAGCCAATTTAAGCTGTTTTCAAAGGGTCTGGCTTATATAACCACAGTCTGTGTATGCTCAGAAGCTCTGGGACCATTGCTTTATGTGAGACCATTCACATATCCTAAGTTTTGTGTCTGCTGTACTCTGACTTTACACACTTAAAAGAATCACATGAGAGCAATACTATATATACAATATGCAAAATACACAACCTCCAATTAACTTCCATTTCCAAATGCTTGCAGTTAGGTTTTCTAGCCTTAAAGTACAAGAAAATATACTAAAATATTATTTCTTCCATTTATGACATGAGCCTACCACAAGGTCCACATATGCCCACATGTAAGGGCACGGTGAGTCAACCAACACTATGTCAAGCCTGTTTTTTTCCACAAATGTGTGGAATAATAACCTTTTCCTACTTAACGTTTCCCTTTCTTATATTATCTACATGTAAAGCCAGTTTAGCTTTTGGAAGACCTTTATCCATTTGCAAGGTTTCAGTTGTTTTGGGAACTGATGATGCAACTACTTCGTGAAGCATTTTGCTGTCTCTAGGACATCATTTCTAACTCATCACTTTAAAATACATGCAGTTCCAACTCCTCTGTAATTGAAAAAAAAAAAAGTAATTTGAAAAATGGAAAGAATTTATTTTACATACTTCTGAAAACATTTTTTTAGACAAAATGAGTATGCACACAATAGCTTACTGCTCAGTGTGAAATCTACTTCCATTAACACTCAAAGTATTCATACAATCCAGGTATATTTATAAAATCTAAATTTTAAGATACTGGTTATACACAGGTTTGAGATACTTAATTCTGAGGGAGTGAACGGTTCAACCGAAACAAATCAATTCAGGATCCAAATGTTGCATTCTATTGTTTGCAGTCAAATTTCCCCATTTAGTTAGTGTAGTTTGTGTTCAGAGAATAGGAAATATAATAATAATAGAAAGGAAACAGGATTTTTTATAAATATTGTTGTGGAAGCTGGACGTAAAGATGCAGAGAAACGCTGTTTTCTCCCATTGATTAAACAGGCAATTTAAAGTACAAACAGCACTGCAGACACATGGATTTCTTCAAACAGAATTATATCCATGTCCTGTGGCAGATCCTATTCACCTTTATTGTAACTCTGCCTTTGTAAACTGTCTCCAAAAATACTATACTGTAACAACATGAAGACTAATGTAGGCTGTGCTTACAGCACCTTTCTATCACCTTTATTATTTTAATTTCTGTGAGGAGCTAATCAGACCAGAACCACCTTTCCATTGCATTCAAAGCACCAGAAAACAGAAGAAACAAAGAGATGGAGAATAAAGGCATTTATATGGTTTGGTGAATATTAAAGATGACTGGGTTTTGTATTTACAGATAACATATTGAAAATAGGAAATCATTGGGCGTGTCCCATGAGTATGTATGTATGCATTCATATATACTGTCTCACTTTTCTAGTAAACTTATAAATGATAGGAACAGAATCACAGAAAGTTAGAATTGGAAGGGACCTCAAAAGATCATCTAGTCCAACCCCTTTGCCAAATCAGGATCACCTAGACTAAATCACACAGGAAAGTTGGGAAAAGTTGGGAAAAATTTGAGATCTGAGAATGCATTCTCTGGAGTGAATGATAATGCTTGAACACTGCAGACTGAAAATCTTTGATTCCTACATCATATATAGAAATTTGGCTTAAGAATTCAGTTCATAAATTGGAGAACTGATGTTTTCAGGGGGGTAAGGAGATTTTTTTTCCCTTATGTGAGGATAAAAGTGGTAAGAGTATGTATCTAAGAATCACTTATGGTGATTAAGAGTCTAATGTCATGGTTGAGTACAGTGTCTAAGCAAGTGATGAGCTAAGATGATGGGCTTTTAAGCAAAACATATGTTGCCCTTCAAGACACCAGCATCACTGATTTATTTACTTCTTACATCCCAGCCCTAGATTATTGGTTCTTTAGCATAGACACTAGTTTGATTAACTTCTATTTTCATTACACCCAGATCAACTACATATCTGTAAAGCTAGTTTATTTTTCATAGTTGTTAATTCACAAAGAACACCTATCCAAAGAGCATATTACAAATATCAAGATGGAAATCAACAAACAAATATTTTGCTGAATAATTAATAATTATCATTGCTATTATTGTTGTTGTTGGGGGGGGGGTTGTTGTTATTATTACTAAAGATAATGTGCATATAAGCAATGTCTTGAGCAATGCAAATACATCATGGAACCATTTGAATAAAACTCACATGAGATGATTTAAGCCACACCTCTGCAATTCATGCCAAGTGAAAGAGTTGTTCATGCCGTCCTTTCCCCAAGGGAATGTGGGGAAAACACATGCTAATCAGAAATGTTATGGTCTCACTTAAGAAATTCGAAGTCATTGAGAACCTGCCCTCTAAAAAACATATACCAAACCACACATAACTGTGGTTTATACTTCTGCTGTCAGGAAAAGAGTCACCAATTTTCTCGGCTACTGAAGTAAATTTAAGAAAATAAGCATAGCCACTTTACAACATGGCCACTGATAAAGAGTACTGGCATGATCATACTGCCACTGATCATTGAAATCTTTTCCTCACTTTCTCTCATCTGCCCTCATCATGACTTGCAATCAGATCACCAATTGCTAAGCAAAATCCTAATGTTGATCATCCAGCTGGGGGACAAAGCCAGCAACCTTGGAATTTGTATCTAACCCTTGTGATTCAGGCTATTTTTATTAACATTTTTAAGTGATGAACCCAAATGTCAAAACAACGAAATTCTTCAAGAACAGAAATCTATGTGTAAAACCCAGGAAAGAGCTGAGGAGTTCTGATTCCTCTGCTCCATTCAGAACAGGCAAACTTGGTCTCATTCTTCTGTAGAAGAGTGAAAATATTTTGTTGTGACTTCACTGCAGGAACTTGGCAACTCCAGCTCATGTAAGATGTAATACATATGGTCATTACTTTTATATTCAACCATGAACTTACCTGCAGCTGACAAACAAGTTTTATAAACAGTTTAATAAAACGGTGTACTCTGATCAGCAGTACCTGAAGCAACTAGGTGTCCCTTTGATATTTTATATGCACATATGCACATGAATTTCAGAAAAAGCAACATAAGCTGCAAAAGGAAAACTGAAAACTCAATCAGATCAGGCCAACAGTCTACTCTGTCTTTGATAGTATGACAGCCAAGGAAAGGGCAAACATTTTCAGAGGTTTCTCTGGTACAACCTCCAGAAGAATGATGGCATCTTCATGATTAATAGCCACTGATGGATTTCCCTTCCATGTATCTGCCTTGTCTTTTTCCAAACCCCTGTAAACTTTTAGGAAACTGTGACACTTCCAAAAAAGTTTAAGGCTACATTAAAATACATTTTGTTTTGAAACTGCTTCTTTTTAACTTTATTTGCTTTCCACAAATTTTGCATTGGAAAAGACAATGAGAAATTACTGTCCATTCAACTCAGTTTCACACACTACTATATAGGCTTTTGTCATTATTTCCCCAACCCCCTTCTCCCATCAGCTTGTCTTCAGACTTCCACTTTTTTTAGTGCTCTCTATATGAAAGAATTTCAGACTTGTGAAAAACTTTGTCACATTTTTCTGTACCTACTGCAGTTTTATTGTACAGGTGGGAACTGCTATAGCTGCAGACCTACCCAAACAGCAACAGAGAGAAAATGGTGTCCATTTCCAAACGGCTACCAAATCTCAAAGCACTGAGGTTTCGTAGAGCATCTATTGTGACTCAAAAGTTTCAGTCATGAACAATCATTTCAGAGCCTTTTATTCCACCTAAACAGTCAGTTTTATTTCAAGTGTCAACATGTGTCTATAATTTTACTTCTCCCTCAAGTAAGAATTCAGAGCTCCTTCTGCACCCTGATAATTATTTTTACTAATCTGAATAACTCAGACCGACCAACTAATTTTTACTATGCCACTATCCACACCCTTTTCCAGATTGTTTAAGACTACACTGAACAGTAATGAACCTCCCACAAACTCCCATACAACCCTACCTGTTATACCAATCTGTTGAAAAAAGATGGCAATTTAACCCTACCTTTTCTTTGCTATCTTTTCACTGGGGATCCATCCATCTGAAGGTCATAACCACAACAGCCAAGTTCAAAGAACCTCTGATGAAAGCTCTTGCCCAAACACCTTTTGGAAATCCAAGTTCATTGACCTGGCTTGCCTTAGCCAGGTGCAGTCACTTGGGTCCTCCAAAGACTCTCCCAGATGTCTGAAGCAACATGTCACTCAATAAAAAGAGGTATTGATGTTTCTCTGGTGCAATGTATTTATTCCTGTTCCACTCACTCTTGTCTATTTTGGCAGTTCTTCCCCTGATCTGATCAATATGTGCATTGACCCTAGGGGATCCTCTTTGAACCGTTCAGGTTTCTGCCCTCCAACACCATCTCTGTTGTACCTACACGGCATGCTCAGCAGTCCAACTGTTTCATACACAAACCCTTCTGTAATTCCTGGATAAAAACCATCTCATTGTGCAGATATTCTATTATCTTTTTACCTTCTATCGCAACTTCGCCTGGAAACAGCTCCTCCAACATGTTTCTCAAAAAAGCTGCATTTCAGCATGAAATCCTCCCTAAGGTCCTCTTTGACCAACATGGGGCTTAGGTTCCTGGCTACAGCCTTACCTCCCCAGGGCTCCTTTCACACCTTGTTTAGTGGACATGCAGACTCCCTGCCAGGAACTTGCAGGACGTTTCAAGTCCATCCTCAAAATTCACTGGATTTTTTGGGCCTGTTCAACCGTTCTGTTGGACTCCAGGTGCTGGGTCCAGTTTTCTCAGTCAGTTGCAACTTCAAATGCTTCGAAGGATGAGGCTGTGCTTCTGCTGCCCTTTTCTCTTAGCTTTTTTTTAACCACCCCGGCTTATTTTGCTTTTTCACAACTATTTTTTTTTTCTTTGCCAGAATTCCCGAAGAACCCGTGAGGTTTGGGTAAGCATGGTGACATTATGAGAAGGAAAGCCCCGAGACGAAGGTCTCAGGGGCAGCTTAGCTCCTGCTCCCGCCGGTTCCTGGCGGGCGATGGACCAGCCGGTACGGCGAGCACGGCCGCCCCAGGGACCACGCCGGGGAGGTGCTGCTCTGAATGGCCGCCTCGGCAAAGCCGACCCCTTGCCTCAGGGGGCTCGCACGGCCACCGCCCTCACGGTGCCGGGGCGGCGGAGGCGGGAGGCGGGGCTGCCCTCAGCCCACCCCGCGCGGCTCAGGCGGAAGGAGCGGCCCCGCCGCACCCGCCTCCTACCGCCGCCGCCCTGCGCGGCCTCGCTCGTTGCTTCCGCCCGGCTTCGGGAGACGTTGCTGGCGCCGGCCGTTACCTCGCCGCTATGCTGGGTGTCGGGGAGCCCGCGAAGGGGGAAGGTACGTGCCTCGGCGGCGCGGCGGTCTCTCCGCTTCCCGCCGCCTCGGGGCGCCGCGTGGGGCGGGGGCACTGCGGAGGGGCTGCGCCCCGCCGGGGGCGGGCGGTGGGCCGGGGCGGTGGTACTGGCCGGGCCCTTCGCGGGCCGGTGGCCGGGCCCTCCCCTCCCTTCCTTTCCCCTGCCCGGCGGGCGGTGTCCGGTCTGAGTGGGGCGAAGCGAGCGGCCGTGCGCCTGTGACCTCGCTGAGCCGGGCGCCGGACACCTACCGCCGCTCCGTGTGCCGTGGCGGGCGGTGACCCGCGGCGGGGCTGACCCGGTGCCTCGCTGAGCAGGGAAGTGCCCCCTCGCCCTTATATAACGGCCGTGAAGGGGCAGGTTTGTGCGCTGGTCTTCCACTAAGTAACGCTGGCCATTTCCAGGCGCAGGGTTAAGGATGGAATGGCTCATCCCGTGCTTCGTACGTGCTCCCTTGACTTGTTTTTCCTTAGACTGGGAGGAGACTTGAAGAAGCAAGTCCTAAGCATTGTCTCCTTTACCAGAAAACAGCTGTGGTGATGCTACTTGTAGTGATTCTTCTTATATGTCAGTGCTTGTTCCCGTGAAACATCTCTGGGAGCTGACTGATGCTCATTATCTAAGCAGCAAGTTATAAAACAGGTAGAAAGAAAAAGTCCGTGGCCTGAAGGGCCTATAAATGAGGAAAAGGAGATTTTGAATGCTTGAAAGTTAAAAAGCGAGGTGAGATTTGAAAGTTGAAGGAAATACCTTTTTAAAGAGGAACTGATTGGTTTGGAAACACAGTCTATCAGGTACACATCCTCCTTCAGGACCCCTTGGCTGTCAGGTTTGTTCTTGATACCGTTGTTAGAAAATACAGGCTTGAGGGCAGCTGCCACAAGGGAGGAGAAATGCCTGTGCTGGATAGGAGGTGAGCAGCAGCTTCAGGAAGCAGCATAAACAGTGATATGGTAAAAGAAATTTTGATAATGAAACACTGTTAAGGCATGATGGTTGTCAGGGGCTTTTCTTACTGGTAACTTTTTTGTGGTGTTTGCAAGACTGATGAAACAGTTTCTTTTCTTGCCACTTAAGTATTAAAGTCGCATTATCCGAGGAATTGAATGGTGCAGACCCTTCTTTTTTTAAGGTGCGTTATACTCCTCTGGGACTTTAGAATACGCAGTTAAGGCCTGGGAGTCCATCTGCATAGACCTGTTGTACAGTCTGGATATGAATTTGTATTTTGTGTGCCTTGGAAACTAGAAGCCTTCAGTTATCAATTAGGATTATTGCAATTGCCTGTTTTCTTGTGGCACTTGCGTATGATGTCAGCGAGGGAAGTGGTCATGTTTACAGAACCAGGCAAGTGACAGCACCAACAGTTAATATTTTTCATCATTAAATTACTACAAGGATTGTATAAAAGCAGTTGAAGTAAGTGATCTTTAAAGGCTCTTTGACCGGACCCTAAGCAGATGCTTGCAAAAGAGGCAAGCACATGATTCTTGTTTACCTAGTCCCAGTCTGTAAGTACGCATTCAGTTTGCAACAGAGTGCAGCCCAGGAACTTTCTGGAATAGAGGTATTGAAGATTTAATGTTCTCGAGTGGATTTCTTCTCCATCAGCTCATCCTTGTCCTGGGCCCTGTGGAGCTCTAGGATTCACAGCATCCAGCTTCAAGCTCTGTGGGTGAAATACCCACTACCTCAGGAGGTGCCTCTGTTGGTTTTGAATATGCTTTCTACTACTTCTATTTGGTATTTTCTACTTTTTAAATTAGAAGAGACAGTTACTACCTTTTTCTCTACCTAATGAGATTCACAGAGGCAATTAACAATAAATTGTGTAGGGGTAATGTTAAACAAAATTTCCAATATGACTGCCAAACTGAGGAATTTGACGAGATTTACTCTAAAGCTTCCCGATAGCACTGATCTTACTGGGGGGTAGGTATATTGATAGCTTTGATTTCCCTTAAAATCTCTCTTTTTTTTTTTCCATTACTGTGATTTATTTTCATGCAAGCACCTTGTCTGGAAAAAAGGATGGTTTCCATTTTGAATAATGTCTAGGCAATATTTACCAAGGACTAGGAGCAGAATGTCAGTGTTTAAGCTTTGGTGGTGTTGTGCTTGTGTTTTTATAGACAGCATACATGTAGGATATAAAGGATGGGTAGCCTTTCCCTATTTAAATAGGGCAACATCTTAATAGTAGTATAAATTTTTTTTCTGGTCTTGACAAATCACTGTGTAATACTGTGAATTTTCAATAAAGTCCTTGACTAAATTTGATTCCAGTTTACACTTTGAATTATGATATTTGGATGTCCAATAAAGCTTGTGAACAGGCTACACTGGGGGAAGCAAGTAATTTTGATAGCAGAATATTCATAATAGGAAACAAATTGTAATATGAAAGAACAGAGTCTTAATCTTGAAACAAATACTAACACCAAATACTTGCTTGAGTACATAGTTGGCTAGAAAAATGAATGAGAGAACTGTTTGTTTGCCTAGGTGGAATTGCACAACCACCTAATGTAATCACCTAACGCAACTGTGCCTTGTTGTTCTGTGTTAAGCAAACCTGAGATGCCAGAACAATGTCTAATCAGAGATGCTACAACTCCAAGTATGTCAGGATTTTCTTCCTCCGTATCCTCACTTCCTCCTTCTGCTGTCAATAACGGTGCTGTTCTTTTGGTTCTCTCACTGTTTCATCTTCTGCTTCTGTATAGATCCTATTACTGTTGTCCTTTTTGTAAGCAGGTTCTTTATTTTAATTTCTTGTTTAAGAATACCCCAACAGTAACTCGTACAAACATTTTGTGGAGGTCCAGCCCCCCAGGTTTTCTGTCTCAAGAAATGGTAGCAGTAACTGAAAATATTGCATGACAGCTGGATTATTTTTTTGTACGTGGGATGAGCACAGGCTTTGTTGATACACGTATTTGTACATAGTTACAGGAGGAGCTGGGTCACTGCAAAAACAATGGTGCTTTGAGGAAGAAGCTAGCAGCTTTTCCAGCATGGTGAACGGAGTTGGATCCTCCTGTTATTAGAACTGTAGGTCTGTGTGTCAGAGCACCGGTGTGCACAGGCCTTCCTGCAGCCCTGCTTCTGCAAGAAACTTTTTGGCTGCTGCACCTTCCTCCAGCCTGCCTGTTCAACTCCCTGTCCCATCCTCCTGATCAGCAGAATGATGAACATCAATCACCATTGCTTGGACTCCAGGCCTCATATTAATCGCATAGGCAATTTCATTACTGCAGTGACTCAGAAAAGGACCTAATGCTGTATTATTCTTTGTAGTCTCTTGTTTATGTCTCTTGTTCATGTCTCTTGTTCATCGATTCCCCTGTTTGATTTCCCTTGTCCCTTGCACAGAGCTGCATGCAGCCAATTTGTTTTCCTGTCTGCCCACAGTGCCTTCCTAGCCTGTTGAGGTTAGCAAATGAGTATCAGAATGTAAAGCTGCTGCAGTAAACATAAGAAGGCGGTGGTAAGCAGCAAACAGGTTGAGAGATTACTGGAGGATGCTGTTTGTCCACTGTAAGTAGACAAAAAAAGTAGTGAAAATCCTGTCTTTTCTAGAAAGGAAGAAAACCATCATTAACTAAAGAGATAAGTGGAAGGCGAGAAGACTTGATGTAAAAATGCATGCAAGTTGAAATAATAAACCAGGAAGAAAAGAAGAAAAAACCCCAAAGTGTTTTGAATTCAGAGCATATGTTAGGCAAAGGGAGAACAACTGATGTGGAAATACAGAAGAAACATAGTTCCACAGGGAGATTCATGCTGAACAGTGCAGCAAGCGATGGGGGAAGCCAAATCAAGGACAGTGTGATGCTAATTGGGTTGGTGTGCGGGATTTTTGCTTTGATATCTGCTTCTTGCTAGTATTCATTATGCTCTTTGAGCTTTGCCTTACTTAACAAGAATAAAGAACGGTACTCTCTATTGAGTAAGTGAATCTTCTGATAAGAGGTGGAAAAGGAGTTATTTAACATAAAACAAAATCACATTTGCTTTTTACTGGTTTTGCCTGTCATTACTGCTGCTGAAAGATGGAAATTTTGTCAAATGCTTAACTTCTGGGTGCTGTGGTTTAAATGCATATATAGGTTACCATCATGTTAAATTCTAGTTTTTGTCTTTCACTGACTGTTGTCTGGAGTACTTGCATGACTTAAAAGAGCTGTCCAGCAGAAATGTGGGGCTTGTAGTTTTTTTCATGTAGGAGAAAAAAAAAAAAGAGTATAGAACATATGGTTGCAGAGCTAAGCAGTTCTTTGACTTTTTTCTTTTGCAAATGTGCAAAGTCTTTGTTTTTCCTAGAGACTGTAGGAATCAAATGGCAAAGAAGCATCAGCTTCTAGTGAGTGAGAATTTTTTTCCAAACCCTTAGACCACAAGCAAACATATTGGCATGTGCATATCTTCTCTCTCAATACCATTTTCAATTTCTTCTTCTGCACATCCTTGATTATTTGTTCTTTCACTTTTTACCGGTTTATTCTATTTCTCTGTCTCTTGTTGAAGCAATATTTTATGAAAGGCCATGTTAGCTCTTCTCCCACAAAATTCACCTATCTGTTCAATTTTGAACATGCCCTATTTTTGGGTGGTGATACATGCTGAAGTTTGAAGGCCACTAATGTTTCTTTTCTCTGTATCCAAACATAAGCATGATGGGTTCTTGTTCATGTGTTGTAACATTCCCATCTGTAACTTCAGACAGATTTTAACTGAATCTGTAATCAGAGAGTTTTGCCCAGTGGTTCCCAAAATACCAATGTTCAACATAGTCCACATTCAGATAAACGAATGAGTTTCATACTTTACAGACTTTACTGTATTTGTGACAATTTTCTCATGCTATCTATTCCAAACTGTGATTTATTTCCTTTTGATTTTCTAACATAGCATTTTTGCTTTTTGCTTGTTTTTTTGGCAGCTTGGAAAGTTCATCTACCAGATTCTCTTGACATGAGACTTGCTTCTGTGAAATTTGCAGGTCAGGGGAGACCTGGCATGGTTTTCTCTCTGGAAACCTTTACCATGAAAGCATTTTACTTCAGCAGCAGTTTTTTATATTCTTTCACATGGAAATTCTTCCTTCACTCAGCTGAGGTTTTGGAAAAATTGCAGTCTAATCTCAGAACATATATTTAAAGTATATTTATTGTACCCACCTGTTACTCATGCCCACCACCTTCTGTTTATTCCTCCATGAGATTTCAGTTTAAATCTTCCCAAGATTTTCCTGTGTCCAATACTTTAGTGCAGTATTTGGAGGGAAAGCTGTCGTTGAACATTACTTCATTTTTCCAGTAGATCTCAGTACTGTGTGCAAATGAACAACTTTTTCTTCCTTTAGAACTAAAATGTTTCCAAAAATTCCACTTGTTGTTCTGGAAAATATCCCAGATTACACCAACTTAAACCATCCCATTTGGTTTTGGGCAAATGAAACCATTGTTATGTCCTTAAGTGTGCTTATTCCTTTAAGCAACAGATGTCCTGCTCATTTCTTTTTAGATCATCAGCATTGTCTGCTTTATCATCATGTTTGCATATTAGCTGGGAAATGGAGGAGTTGCTAGGAATTTAGCTACTACTTTCTTGTCATCTGTGGGATTCCCCACCTCTATTACATTTACAGAGTTCCTTTAAGAAAAAACAAACCAAAGCAAACTGATGCTTTTTTGGGGTCATTCTCATGTTGGTAGATCTGAACAGCTCACAGGCAGTTTGTGAAGCTTTAGCTCTTTTAAAAAAGTGAAAGTCACCACTTGGGTATGATTAAATAAATTGTGTGGAGCCTGAGGGAACCCTCAGCCACACCAGGGTAACTTTTCAGGGTTACCCTTGCTATTACTCCTGTGCTACATCTCTCTGGCCAAGTGTTAATGTTGCAATGGCAAAGGGAGAACCTTTTGATCTACCTGGTAACAAGGGGCATGAACTCTGATATCTGAGCAGTGCATAAGCATAACTGGGTTTTTGAGACCTTTGTTAGCACAAACAAAAAATGCTGCCTGTGGTTGCCAAAAGGAAAGAGGCCAGACATAAAACTTAGTGTCTCATTGCCAGAACTGCAATGAAACATCCGATCCCCTTGCTGTGTTCAGTGCTGTAGATCAACAATTGATGCTTTAAAGCCTGTGACTGTTTTCATAAGGGCTGCCGTTGTACCTGATTCCCTTAGAAATCTTTCATTTGCTGCTTCATCTTCTTGAGAGTTGTGTAGAAATCAAGACTAAGAGTGCTATAATAGTTCCATTGTGATAATTAACAAGAGCTTCGTGGTTTTGGTAATCATGACTACAAGCTGAACTTTCTAAAGCCAGAAGTCTGAGAGATGTAAATACTGGCTAAAAGTTATGGTGGGTCTCCCTAATCCATTTCCCCCGGGTTTTGACCACCCTCTCTGTTGAATAATCTTGTACCAGACCAATGTAGATATATATCATTGTGGGATCTGAAAATGTTTTCCTATTTCTTGATAAAAGAAATAAGCTCTTTCATATTGTTCATACTAGAGCAAAATACCTTGTTGGAGCAAGGTTGATGGGGGTTCCATCTATTTCTCATTTGAATTCACAAAATCTGGACATTTCCAAGCTAAGTCTTTCTTAATTTCTGAGTCCTATGCTGCTTTACTGAAAAGCTGTCTTATTAATGGGTTTTATAATATTTGATAGTGACAAAGGGTTACTTGTCCAGTATGAAATTGATACCCGGAAGTTCTTTTCCCTGCTTCCCTTCCACCAGGACAGTGCACATCATCTTAGTGATTGCTACAAGGTGGTTATACTGTAAGTCCACTCTTTAAGTTTCTTCCTATTTAGGTCCCCTCTATGTTGTCTGTGTATGAGAAAATGAAAATTGATTCAAGTTTTAATTCTACATTTTAGCTTTTTATCATTACAGCTCTAAGCATGAGGAAGCTGCACCACATTTCCATGCATTTCACAGATTTATTTTTTTTTGCAGTCATCAGTGAACTTCTAGCTGATTTACTGCTTAAGGGAAGGACATGGAGGGATGACACAAGATCAAAACAAATGGAAGACATCAGAGTGCTAGGTCACTGAGTGATCCCAGAAAATAAGGTCTCATAGTTACTTTGATTGTTTTAGACAGCCCCAGCCTGCTGCTCTGAATTGCCTTTGGTGTAGGAATTTCGGGTGCATTGGGTTATTTCGTTTAACTGCATTGGTTTGTTTGATGTGTCTGTAGTGTTAACTTTTTAGCTTTGCTCTTTGCTATAAATAACAGGTTTTATTTACCAATTCAGAACTAGCATGAAAGGGACAAGCAGGTCTTTGCCATCATAAGATTTTGACAGAGAATTGTAGTGTAAAATACAATGAAGAAATATTTTGGTTTATGTACTGGCTGATGATGCTGCTTTTTGTATGCAGAATTGGATTTGTGACCAATGTCACAACAACTTCCAAAGTCTTTAGCCTATGTTTGCTGTTTCTCTGTAGAAAATCTGGCATCCACTGTTTGTCTGTAGTTTGTCCAAAGAAATCCTTGATGAGATCTAGGCATCCTGTGTTCTTCTCCTCCCCTTGTTCATCTTTGCAGGTTTTCTTCTAGGTCAGTCAGTCTGTCTGTTTCTAAGTCTTAGCCATGAGCATGTTAGTTCCAGTCTGCAAATCAAGGAGCTTACGTCAGGTCTGGATGATTCTCTTCAGAAATTGTTAGATCCTAAGTGTAGCAGGCAGCTGAAGGAATCTTGTTTTCTGTATTTCCAGTTACTCTCTTGCGTTGTGATATTGAATTAAATCACATAAGCTCACCAGTTAGGTCAGTGTTTCTTCTTTATTTAAGCTGGTACAGCTAGTCCATGGAATATATTCACTTCAGTGTCTTGTGTTTTCAGGGGGCTGATCTAGTTTAGATTCCATTTCTCTGACCTATATACTTAGTTATTGTCATCTACTGTATTCATGAAGCCCTCTGAATTTGCTAAGGTACTAGAAAAATTGGCTGGAGCCCATGCTGCACGTCACCCTTCAACTTTTTTTTCTGTTGTTTTAAGCCCTAAGAATTGTAAATTGTTGATTTATAGAAGACTGGAGAAAACTTAGTCCATTTTGTTCAGACCAGAGTTACTGTTTTGTCCAGCTGACTGTTAAAAACCTTCAACAAAAGAAGTTCCACTGCCTTCCCAGCAATCTTCTGTTGCCTTCCTAGCAAATATTTTTTCAGAATGTCTTAAAAGTCACAGGACATAAGTTGTGGCTGTTTCCTTTGCAATGAGAGATGGTAAAACAGGAAGCAATTTTGTCTATGCTATCTTTTCAGGCCTCTCTCAAATAGCTCTAAGCTTCTATTTGATTACAGCTTATCTTCTTGGCAGACTGAAAAAGCAGAGTGCCTGAAGCTCTTCCTTAGATGTGATGTGCTCTAGGCTGTTCACCCTGTGGATAGTCATCTACTTGACCCTCCTGTTTTCGTATGCCTTTCTTGACCTGGTGGGGTGAACTAGGCTCAGCATCACAGGTATTGAGTACCCTTGCTACTGTTGCATAGTAGGGAAGAGTAACTTCTCTCAAATTGCTGGGCCATACTTCTTGAATTTGTCTGATACATAGTTTGCCTTCCTGTGTTCAGAGTGCATTGTTGGCATCCATCATGACAAGCATCTCTTCTCCATCAGGGCTGCTACTCAGCCAATTACTGCTGAGCCACTTCCAAAGTGTAATGTTGTGCTTTACAGTGTTGTGCATCATAAAGGATTTGTTGGAGTGGTTCTTAAGGAAAAAACCCTCTGAATTGAAGCTCTGTTTTGGCTGTATCCACCATCCCAGATGCTTTAGAACTGTTTGTATATTTTGTCTTATCATCCAGGTTTCTGATGAAAATGTTGAGTTTTTTAGGCCCCAGTATTGTCATAGGATTATTTAACTTGTTTGGCATTCAGCTGACAGCCAGTAGTTGCCTATCTTTTAAGCTTGTTCAGTTAGTTTTCAAACTATGTGAGTCAGTTTATTCAGCCTGTGTTTCCTTAGCCTGGAAAGGAGAATGCAGTGGGGCATGGTGCCAAAAGTCTTAAGAAGGCATTGTGCATTACATCTATGTCTTTTTTCTTGTAGCCAGGTATTTTATCATTGAAGACAAACACATTCCTTGAGCATGATTTGCCATTAGGAAATTCATTTCCTATTCTGGATTAACATCTTTTGGCTTTATGTGATTAGACAAATACAAGCTCCCTTAATTTTTCTGAGTACTTAACTGAGCAAGGTCAGCCTATGCTTTGAGTGTTCCTCCTTACATTTCTTCATTGAAAATGGATATGATTTTAGATAAATTTTTTTCTTGGTATTCCCCCTGCCCCCCTCCCCAGCTCCCCTGGGTAATCAAGAGCTCCCCTGATTTACCATGGTTCTTTGATAAGTAACAGCCTTGCAATTGCCTCAACCAACTTTTTTTGACACTTTCAGGTGTATCTAGTTCAGTCACAATAATTTACATGCATCCAACATCTGTAGAGCCATTCCTAAGCCACAGTCCAGCCCCTTTCTCAAACAAGGCGAAGTAGATGAGGTTTCTGAAAGCACTGTCCAGTCAAACATTGAATATTGCCAAGGTTAGAGATTCCACAGCCTCTCTGGGGAGCTTCTTCCATTATTTAATAATCCTCCGTGTGTGTAAACGCTTGTATTATTGGAATTTCCTACATTGCAACTTTTCACTACTGGTTGTTGTCCTTTGGACGTACATCACATGCTTTAGCTTCTATGTCATCTAATTGACTTTTTTTCGGTGTGTTGATGCTTTGCATGTGCTGAGGAGTCCAAAACTGGGCACCTTTTTCCAGATGCAGTCTCCCCAATACCAAGCGAAAGAAGATAATCACATCCCTCAACTTGCTGGCTACTGCTAATGCAGCCTTGTATACTCTTGGCCCTCACAGAAGTAAGGGCACTCTACTGACTCATTTTAAACTTGTTATTCACTAGTGTCTTTTTTGCAAAGCTACTTCCTAACTTTTGAGCCCCCAACCTGTGTTGTTGAATTGGGTTAGTGAACTTTAGATGCAGGGCTTTCCATTTGCCCAAGATTTCATGTGGTTCCTGTTTTTCCAGCTTATTAAGGTCTACTTGGATAACATCCCTGCCCTCCTGCATTTCAGTTGGTGTGTCTTCCCCCTTTCGATCTGGTATTATGCACAAACCTGCTGAGAGCACGTACTGTCCAGGTATTTAATGAAGGCTGTGAACAGTATTGGTCCCTGAAGAACAACAGTTATAAATTGATGGGGGGGTTATGTTGTGTTTTGGGTTTTGTTAGCATTTTTTCTTTTTGTCCTTATTTTTTCCTCAGGAGCATCTTACAGTCCTCTTCATATCTCACCAGCTTAGCTATTAGAGTACTATGTGAAACAGTGTAGAAAGCCTTGCTCAAGTTAAACTAAGCAACATCTAGTGTTCTACCCTCATCAATTGAGCCATTCATCTCATTGTAGAAGCTGTGAGGTTATTTGAGCATGATGTGCCAAGTCCATGCAGAGTGTGTTCCCAGTTGCTTTTATGTGCTTGGGTACAGCTTTGGAGAGGGATTTTCTTTGAACTGAGATGAGGCTGACTGGTTTATAGCTCCCTGCACACTCTGCCTTGAACATGTGTCCGGTGATTTCATTTTTGTAGTTTTCAGGCATTTCTCTCAGTCGTTCTGACATGTCAAAAAGGATAGAGAGTGGGCTTGTGGTAACCCTGGCCGTGAGTATCCTGGGATGTATTTCTTACGGCTTTGTGGGATCTCATACAACAAATCTGTTTCAGTGGTTCTTTCTCCTCTACTTTGGTTCCACCACTGTTTTATGCAACTTACCTTTGCTCTTGTGTACTACTGCATCTCTTGCTTCATTGTCATTCTTCAGATCAAGTACGACAACTTGTTTGTCCTGTCTTGTGATTGGACAGTTTGTAGGCTAAATATCAATCGACTTACTCTAGTTAAATTATGTGATAGTAGATTGAGTTTGTAACAACTCTTTGATTAAACACTTGTTTTGGATGCAGATCACAAATATTTTATTCACAAATAAAATGTCAAGTCCAAGTATTAGGGTAGGATGAAGCAGTTAATATGCTATCAGGACAGTTGCATAAATAATTAAGCACAACGTATGCAAAGGAAACTTAGGTTTACTGTCAGGATTTTATTTTGCAGTCATTTGCATAAAGATGAATATGAAATGACTTAGTTATACAGCAGAAGCAATAAGTGGAGTCCAGATCAGCAGTAAGACACCTAAATACGTATGTTGGTTTGTAAGTGGAAGTGTACGTCTGTGTTCTCATTATAGGCTTGGCTAACTACGGGATGATTTGTCTTCAACCTGACGTAGAAACCTGGTGGTTGGTCCCATGGCTGTACACTAATCAGTCCATCTGTTGACACCTAGATCCTTGTATCCTGTAGCAGGAGTTTCCTTTCAGGTAGACACCTACGTTACGGGTGTGCTAATCTAGTGCTAAAGTCCTACTCTGTAAGACAAAGTCCATATTTATGTGTTATAGATGAAGTTTTCTTACCAGTTTAAGTACTGTTGGCAGAAGCTGCCTTTCTTATAGTATTTTTACCCATCTGTGTAGAGAGTTTATGAGCAGGAGTTGGAGCAAAGGAGCAGAATATGGCATGGGAAGTAGTGAATTCCTGATTTTCTATATGGTCGCATGTCTTTCACTCTGTTGCACTCCTCTGATGACACACATGGAAGTCCTGCTGGACAGGGTTATGGTACTATCTTCTCCTTAAGAAAGAAGGGGTGCCTGTTGTAGGGCTGCAGCACAAACTGTGCCCTCTCCACTGCCTGACTGAGCTGGTAGGAGTCTCATCTCTTGAGATCTCTGCCCATTTGTTTGGAAATTGATAGGCCATCTTAAGGTATTTCTAAGGGAAATGCAGGCAATTCATGCTGAAGGTAGATGCTCACAATGGAAATTGTGTTTGTTGAAGGTTCATTTATGAAGAGGGAAGGAGATCCAGAGATGTATCCAGGTATTACTGATTTCATCCTAAACCAGGTCAGAGTAGTATCTTGGGAGTATATCCACTGTCTTTTCTGTTTTTTCTCTTCAGTCCATTTCTGTTACCAAGGGCTATAAAGTTACAAATTAAAACCCCAGCAATAAATAAATAAAAATCCCTCAGATATTACATAGAACGAGTACTAGGAAACATTTTGGTATTGTCTCAGAGGGACAGCTTTCAGAAAACCTTTTCTTCTTTAGAGTGCAGTCTTGCTTTCAGATACTGCAACATTATGCATATCACAAATTCAAAGGTAAGAAAAGTTAAAAGGGACTGAAGCCACTGCCAAAGTCTGTGTGAACTGAGAAGTCTACCACTGCAGCCCAAAAGCCTGTCACTTCAATCCAAAATGTGTTGCTGAGCTTGCTTTCTTCATTGTTTAATTTATGACCTTCTTTTGCAAATGCTACTTGTGAGTGAAGAGTTGTCAGTGGAATTTCCATTTTGTTCAGAAAAATCTATTCAAAATGAAACTTTACAACTAATTTCATTTGTTCATGATAGGAAGCTTTACATAAAACCTACTTTCTTAGGTAAGGACTTGTAATTTCTGTTTTTTTAATTGTAAACACCTCAGAAAAAGGATGAGAAGCTAAATGTATAATTTAGTTATTGATGTAACTGGGTTTCTCTGTCAGAGCTGCTCTTTATTTCTTTCAGCTTTGAATAATGAAGAACTGAAGACAGGGATAATGCTTTGCAGAATATACCTTATTATAGTTTGGCAATATTCTCTCGGGTTACTGATGTTCCAGTCACTGTAAATGAAAGATGATAACATAGCAAATAATGAGGTGATAAAGATGTCTCCACTGGCATGAAATGATCTGGTTTTGGGGGTGAAGTAGGGAGATGGGGAAAAACCTCTTAATCTGGAAAACTGTGTTGTAGTTGAAACACTTCTTTCCTTCCAGAAGAATTTTCTGTTTGTATTATACTAGACTTTTTTTTTTCAAGGCATGTCTTGTTAGTTCAGGATAAAGCATTATCTGTCTCTTCTCCTTTGCCTGTTGTTTTGACTTCAAGTGACAGCTTCATTCGGGTTTGTTCTTTTCAAGTTGTGTTGCACTGAGGATTTTCCAGTGACCGTGAAGGTGGTGCCCCCCACCTCATCGTGGTCCTGCCAACTTTGTAGATCTTAGGCTTTAGTTTACATCCTAAAACTTCACAAATGTTAGGAAATAAAATTTGGATCCTTGTATTCAGAAATGGATGTCTCTCTTTCATTAAGCAAAACCAAAAAGGCCTAATGTTATCCTTAACTAGAAGCTTTTGATGTTTTAAAGATGGTGGTGTGCAACAACCTCCAGTTTTACTGGGGGGGTGGGGGGCAGTGTTTGTTGGGGGTTTTTTTGCTGAATCTTATTGGTGATGCACATATAGGCTCATGCTCAAGCCAGGACTTCATTTAGTAACTGCACCTGTAGTTGCAAATGGTAAATGTTTATTTTGGCAGATGCTTGTGTATGCTGTAGTTATCTTGATGACATTTTATTTCAAAAGTAGTCACTTGATTGAGTGGCATTTTTACTGAAGGAAAGATATGAGCTTCAGCCAATTCTGAATTGATAGCCTATTAGGACATGACTTCTTGAATGATAAATGCATGAGCTGATGAACATGCGTTGTTTATTTGGTGGCATATTGGTTATATTTCCCATTAATGCATTCAGATAACGAAATCATATAAGAAGAACTCACAAAGGTGAGCATAAATACTGATGAAATATTCCTCCTATAATGCTTTGAAAATTGCTAGAAGTTATACTACACTTAAAATGAGGAGCCCACCTAGTGCTGGAAGGCAGTCTAGTCATTAGCATGTTCCTTGGGACCCCTGGTATTTTCTTCTGGGTTTTCTTCTGGTTGTTTTCTATGGAGGCTTTTTTTGGTGGCTTTTTTTAAGTGATGCTGTGCACCCATAATTAAGGCATGCAGAGCTTGAAAAGACATTTGTGCAGTAGTTGTGTTTGGTACTTTTATTTGTCTTCAAATAGGTGTCAGCTGTCTCTTCAGGGGATGGTGTGAATAAAAATATATAGAACTATTTGCTTTTAAGTTTGAATTCATTAGTTGTCTAATTTATCACCACGTCTTTCTGTGACAAAAACTGAAAGATGCTTTCCCTCATGTTGTACTGACATGTATCAACATTTATAAACTATTCAAACAAAACAAATATTTATTGGGGTTTGTGTTTACTGGAGATAGCTGCTTGGGGAGGGTAGGTTTTGGCTTTTTTTGCAGTTACTCCCTATGGGTAGGTTACTAGCAAGGAGCTAGAAATGTAAGTATTTACTGCTCTGTTCTAACAGTATCTTATTCTGTCTAACAGCAAACATGAGGTCGACATCAGAAGAGCCAGTCCCATTACATGAAGAATTTATCTACTGTTGTGGAGCTGCTACCCATGTCTTAAAGTGCGGTCCTTGGAAAGACCTCTCAAAAGATGAAAGTAAAAACCTACCCAGGCTCTTATTCATGATTATTCCTGGTAAGGGTCTGTCTTTGTTTGAGACTAGAAATGTGATGGTTAAAAAGGGTATGTTCAATTTCAAAAATCTCACTAGATAAATGGTAGAATTTGGCTCATGCACGTGACAAAACAAAACAATAGTGTTGCAGTGGTGAAATTGGTTATATTTGATTACTACTGTTACCAGTACTTGTAACAGTGCCATAAGGTAAAACTGAGGATTCAGGATGTGTTACTCATTTACCTCATGGTGGTAGCTTACTGAGAGCATTGCAGGTTGTTGGTTGGTTGTTTTTTTTTCCCCATTGCTCTCTTGCAATTTATTTCTTGCATATTGAAGTGGTAGTGCAGTGTCAGCTGTGTGCCAACTGGAAGATGAAAGTTACAATTTTGAGGGAAAATTCTGGATACAGTAGTTTTTAAAGTGGGCTTTTTTATGTAAATGTAACTTTAATTTTTGCAAATGATTTTTTTTTTATAAGCTGCTTGAACTTATCTGAGTGTCATATAGTACTGAGTTAGCTAGAAGTCTGATTGTCTTAAAATGAAAGTTCTAATTTTTCATTTAGCATATGTTAATGGAGAAGTCCTAAACTCAATGAAGTCTGCCAGTGAACTGTAGGAGTTCTGTCATTAACAAAAATAGAGCCTGAGCTCACTACAGATACTGTTGACTCTCTTACTTCCTTAGAGTTTGCAGACTTCTGATACTTCCTATAGTTTATTTGAATATTTTGATTAGCACTGTCACTTCCCCAAAGTTAATGGTGTGAATAATGATTCTTCTGATAATCGAGATTTGTGGCTTACTGTGTCTGTTTAAGTATACTGTTACTGTCTGTGACACAGTGTGTGGCTTGGTCCATCCTTAGAGGTGAAAGTTTCCATTTTTCAGGGGTTTTTTTTTGTGTAATATTTTACGTCCGTTTCTTTGAGCACAATGATTTTGTATCCTTGCCTCCTGGAGCTGAATACTACTGTGACTTTTAACCCAGTGACAGTGAAGTTTACATTCTTCCTTTAACTCAGCCCAAGAAATAATCATCCCACGATCACATCTTGCTACTGTTTCATGGGAATGACTTGTTAATTCAGATAGTGTATAGTGTAACATTTTAGTAAAAGACTCTCTGTATGGATCCAAATAATCAACCAGTTTTCCAGAGGTACAAAGCTGATTTGATGTTTTTCAGTTGCGACTTTCTTGCAGTTAAAGCATTTCTGGAAGGCTTACATGAACAGTTAGGTGAAGTGTTCTCTTTTTCCTGCAAATTCTGAAGTTTTCATCTGTCTTCAGGTTGTATTTGGGTTGGTATTAGAGCCTGTAACTAGCATAAATCTGTAAAGCTAACGTGGGTAGAAAGATTTCTAGGGGAATTAAAAAAAAAAGTTAAACACTAGCATCTGAGGCAAAGGTGTTTCTGCAAGGTGTGTAAGTTATTCTGCTCAAAATACACTGAATCACACAGACTTTATGGGCTCTGTATTGATCACAGGAAACTTTTGATGCAAGAAAATGTGGTGGCAGGGCTACATGGAACTTATTTCCTTCAGAACAGCTCTGTGGAGACTCCTTAACATCTTATATTAACTAGACAGGTATCTAGAAATAGACATCATGAAATATTCAGAGTGCTTCTGTTATGGCCTACAAGCTTTTGCAAGCAGCTGATTTGTGGGTTTGCTCTTATTTTGGAATTATGTCAGTAACAAACTGAAAGTTCTCTCTGAGAAAGCAATTAGAAAACACAGCAGCCACAATAATGCTATCTGCACTTTAGATACCCAAATTCAGCAGTGAATCAAGTTACCCAAGCCTCTTGCGGTGGCTGGCAGGAAGCTGCCTGGGACCTGGCATAACATAAGGCAGTTTTGCTTCTCATAAGTGTTTTTTTTCCTACTGGTATATGCTTCACTTTTAGCCTTCAAGGAAAATTCTGTCTTCCAACACAAAAAGCAGCTTTAGGAGAGATCCGGACATTTGGGTCATCTGGCAATGTGTTCATGTACCTAAACAGTTAGGATTCGATGGCATTCTCCTCAGGCTTTTGTAACTTCCCGAGTATGAAATGTAGAGGCCTTTTGAGTCCAGCAATTTTCACACTTGAAAGGCATGTATCCCTAGCTAAGGTTCTTTATGGAATGAAATAGAGAGGCAAAAGGATAGCTTGGTACAGGTCAAGGAAAGAAATATGCAAACAAGGGCAACTCTCGCTCAAAAGGGAGAGTTTGCACAGCCAAGAGTTCCGTGTGACCCAAGCATGGCTACTCCTACCACATGGGATGTGGTGGTTCTATATGTTAAATAGTACTTACTCTTCCAGTCTTAATGGATCTCATGCATGTGATTTTTGTTTATATGGAATCAAACAAAATGGGGTTGGAGGGGTCATTATAGAAAAGAAAGATCAAATCCTCATCTACTGCTAGAATCTGGTTCTTGTAAGAGATTTGGGAATAAATCTTGTATATATGCTTTTTTTTTGTTTTGGTTTGGGGTTTTTTTTTTTTTTCTTTTTGGTAAAATTTCTTTGTAATTCTCTCTGCTCTGACTTATTTTTTAAGAAAAAGGGGGGGAAGGGGAGGAAGCTGACTACAAAACATTCTTCTACTCTGAAACCGGTGGCAGAATTCCCATTGACTTTAAAATGAGGCAGGATTCTGCTTCCTGAGAGTGGCTAATAGCTCTCTGAGCTTGAAGTAGTTGGAATACAGAATGTGCAGCAGAGTTCAATCTCGCTTAACTAACATAATATTTTGATAGACAGTCTGTGTAAACTTGTCATTTGAATACAGTTGTACCTTATTAGCTGAAATGTTCAATGTATACTTTTTTGTTCTGTAACACTTTTTGCATAAGTAAAACCTCTGTATAGGAGTAATAATGTGCTTACTGAAGTAATTACTGTGCAGAAGGCCCATTTTTTTCCTCAGTTCAGAATATATGTGTTTACTTGTTTGCTTAATATGAATTATTTTCTATTAATATCAAATGAGATTTACTCAGAGTAAAATTAAATGCAAACAGCTGAAGGATCAGGCCCATGGTTTTCTGGAAATGTAGGCGTTATGGAAAGGATAGGAATTACTTTTTTTCCTCTTGTGTCATAATGGTCTATTTTCTCTTTTGCAGTGTTTGTTTAGTGTAAAATTAGCAGTGAAGTATAAAATCTACTACGACAATATTTAACATTGCTTGGGTTCGTTGGAAACCAGGATCCACAAAGTGTAATGGAATATTTTTTTACTGTTTTAAGAATATCTATTTGTGTCTGTGTATTTATGAAGCATTTAGCTTTGTAAATAAATGCCATGCAAACTTCAAAACCCCCGTGTTGTTTAGCTCCTGTAGTTTTGCTGTTCAGGCTTTTCTTGCCTTTCATCGCAGGAGTGTGTTGCAGTACCTTCGTTTCAGGCTTCCTCATTTTTGTTGCTGTAAACTAGGTGGTTTTGTTATTTTTAGTCTTTAACTCACATTTTACATTATCAATTGTAAAAAACATTTTTTGTGGTAAAGCATGCTACGCTGGCTTCATTTGTTAATATACAGAAATCATGTCAGAGTTTGTTTGGCATGTCTGCAGAGTACTCCTCACACTTGCCAAATTTCTTGAGCTACCTGCTTGCAGTTGGATTGCTGCTGAGTTATTGGATCATCTTATTGTTTTATCCACTCTTGCAGTGACTTGGTGGTATTTAAAGCCTATGTGGACTCAACCAGACACTTCTAAACTCCTGAGCTAATCCTCTGAATCAAGAGCTGCTTAAGACTTTCTGTACAACAGAAAGATGGGTCTCGATTCTGGTCCGAGAATCATAAATTTTTTTTGCCCAGAAAAGACCTTTAAGATCATCAAGTCCAACCATTAACCTAGCATTGCCAAGTCCAACCACTAAACCATGCCCATAAGCACTGTATCTACACCTCTTTTAAATACCTCCAGGGATGGTAGTCCACCACTTCCCTGGGCAGCCTGTTCCAATGATTGACAACCCTTTCATGAAGAAACTTTTACTAATAATCTAAACTTCCTCTGGCACAACTCAAGGCCTTTTGTCTTTTCTCCAGCTTCCTTGCTGTGCTTTAGACATGCTCTGGCACCTCACTGCCCTTCTAGTGGGGGCCCAAAACTGAACACAGCATTTGAAGTGCAACCACACCAGAGCTGAGTACAGGGGGACAATCACTTTCGTGGTCCTGCTGGCCACACTATTCCTGATACAGGCCAGGATGCAGTTGGCCTTCCTGACCACCTGGGCACACTGCTGGCTTCAATACCCTCAGGTCCTTTTCAGCCAGTCAGCTTTCCAGTCACTCTTCCCCAAACCTGTAGCATTGCTTGAGGTTGCTGTGACCCAAGTGCAGGACCTGACACTCAGCCTTGTTGAACCTCATACAGTTGGGCCTCAACCCATCAATCCAGCCTGTCTGGATTCCTCTGCACAGCCTTCCTACCCTTCAACAGATCAACACTCCTGCCCAACTTGTTGTCTGCAAAGGTACTAAGAGTGCACTTGATTTCCTCATCTAGATCATTGACAAAGATATTAAAGAGAACTGGTTCCAGTACTGAACCCTGGGGAACACTGCTTGTGACTGGCAACCATGTCAATTTAAGTCCATTCAACACGACTCTTTGGGCCAGGCCTTCCAGCCACTTTTTTACTCAGTGAAGCATTCGCCTGTCAAAACCATGAGCAACCAGTTGCTCCAGGACAATGCTGTGGGAAATGGTCTCAAAGGCTATAGTAAAGTCTAGGTAGACAATATCCATATCCTTTCTCTCATCCACTAAGTGGGCCATCTTGTCATAGAAGGAGATCAGGTTAATCAAGATCTTTTCCTAGGAGTAATTACCTGTACTTACATCAAGAAGACTGTTGTCACTTGAAGACTCCTTAACTATTATTCTGCAGTGAACATAGTGCAAACAGTTTGCCTGGATTATGACAAGTCTTTAATGTGTTCTCCCTTGAAGAGAGACTTGTTAGCTTTAAAGTCTCTGAAGTTCTATTTTTGACTGTAGTGTAATGACTCAAAAGCTTTCAGTACATTATCTGGCTTTGTCTTCCCCTGCTGTTTTGATATTTAACAGTCATCAACCTCAACATTTGCATAAAGATTATATTAAGAATCACTATATAATCATTCTTTGCACTAAAATTAATTGCATTGCCCTCAAGCTTAGTATTTTTATATTATCCTTTGTATTTTGTTTGTTTGGCTCCCACTAAAACAGTTTTGGGTTTTTTGAAGTTGTTAATCATTCCCTCTGCTCAGCAATCACTAGAATGAACAGTTCTTCAGAGGTCTACTGGCACTACTGAGACCAAGGAGTTTGCTTAATAATAAAAGAATTTATTTTCTCATTTTATGAAGCATATAAAGCTTATTTACTCTGATTCTCTTTCAGTTGGTTTCAGAATGTGCTTTGATTTATACAAAACGTATGTGATTCGGTGTGCTTGTAGGTACGTAATCTATGTGCTGTAACCATTTGTCTACAAGAACTGCACTGGATCTAATAAGGACTCACAGTATCAGTGAATTAGATTGCGGTATGTAGCTTCTGGCAGCCTTGGCCAGAATGTAATCCAGAGTCCTGTGTGTGAATCTTGCTATGGAATGTGTGATACAACTGGTTTTAAAAAAAAAAAAAAAGAACTGTTTATGTGAAGCAAAACCTGGTTTTGGAATTGAGACTGCTGAATTACTCAAGGAAGGTACTTCCATCCTTTCAGGCACTACTTTTTCAGTCAACAGCCTGTGTCAGTCCCTCCGGGCACAGTTCACCATTTGTATTTGAAACACAGCTAGAGGACAGGAGAACGCTGCTGGCAACAGATGGACAGCATAAGAGGAAAGATGTCTTTTTATCTCCTGGACAAGGGCACTGCTGGGGTCTGGGTCGTGTTCTGCTCGATATGCTTTGTGCTTACAGTCACTGAATGAGCTCCA
The DNA here is from genome assembly GCF_964237585.1 of Gallinula chloropus. NCBI lineage: Eukaryota > Metazoa > Chordata > Aves > Gruiformes > Rallidae > Gallinula > Gallinula chloropus. The sequence goes on along the minus strand of NC_140087.1, from coordinate 113,144,959 downwards.
ACCACAACAGTTGCAAAGCAAAGAACTTGTTCTACCTGAATGCATTTGGTTGTAAAAGCTGCTTTTTTTCCTCTTTCTGGTTTTGTGGATTTTGGTTGGTTTGGGTTGAGAATTTTTGACTGAATAGTTCCAGAGCATCAGCAGTAGAAAAAAATGTCTGTCCAGCCTCACGTCATCATCTACCTGTGTGGTTTTGTTGTTACCAGCCTGGTTATGAGAGCTGTCCTGTGTTTTTGGTTTGTTGTGGTTTTCGGTTTTCAGGGTCAGGCTGGGTCCATGTTACCTAGTCCAGAAAGGAACTCTAAAACTCAATTTCATCCAGCCTAGTATTAAACACCCAATTAAGATGGCGAAGTAAGAAGCATAAATTCCTAGGTACTTTGCGTAATGAGTAGCTAGGGATGGGCACTGCCATGAGCACTTCTGCCTACAGAGAGGTTGGGCTGTCCTGAGTTGGTATGAAGTCTCCAGCTGTGGAGATAAGCAAAACTTGAGTGGTTGCAGACCTGGGCAGCCTGCTCTGGCTGAACCTGTGAGAGCAGGGCATGAGCTAGGTGCTCTCAAATGATCTCTTCCAACTTCAGTGATCCTGCGAATGTGACCCAGAGACAGGCTCCTTTTCCAGGTGTGGATTCTGATCTGGATTGATTTTTGGGACACACTGAAAAGGTAGTAAAGATAAGTACTTGAAGAATCTTAGATAAATGTTGATTATAATTAGCCATTCTTTCAAGGCCATTAGCCATTCTTTAAGGTACCTTCTCCTTGCCTTCACAGGCATAATGCACAGTAAGTGCCATAGCACTGAAACTAGTTTTGTTTAGTGTTAGGAACAGAAAAAAAGAATTAAGACTTGGTAAGGAATGAAGTATGGTACTTAAACATAGTATGGAAAGAATATGCCAGAAGAGGGAGCTGTTTAAAAGATTAGAAAAATATGTAGTGGTTTTTTTGGAAAGCTTAATGCCATCAGAACCAGCTATACCATGTGCTGACATCTGAATGCATAGGTAAGCACTGTTTCTCTCAGTATTCTTACCACAAAAAATAGTAGTTGTTTAAGACCATTCTTGTGACAGTGATTAATTTGTTATTTTGGTTGCTGAGGATCATAAAAATGCCTTTAACTTGGATTGGGAGGAGTGAAATAAAGGAAGTCCAGTTAGAGCAGGGAATATAAGGAGTGGACTGCTGGGGTTTTTGTTCCCAGCCTTTCCACTGGGTTGCTTTTCAGTAGATACCCAATCTTCCTCACAAATTGTGTACCAAACCACAAATCTTCGTACACGTTTGCAAAATTTATATAATCTATCACCCAAGTCTTTAAGCCAGCATTCAGTTACAATCAACTAATGCTGAGTAAATAAATTAAGGATAAAAACTCAGCTGCACAGAGTGAGACCACAAATACTTCTCCTGCTGGAATGTTTAAATCATTGACCAACTCTGTGGGCAGCTCCGCTCTTACCACCAGTGTGAAATTCTTGCACCAGGACATATATCATACAGCAGTAACTACCCAAAGGACATTAAGGAAAAATGCTAATCACATTTAAGTACTTCAGGTCTTTATTAAAAGAATCATTCATTTAACTTTTGGTGGCTTGAATTAATGAGCAAGTCATAGAGTGTAATGTTGAAATAAGCTACACAGACTTGTGCTTACACACTAACTTGCCCTTTATTTTGTTTAATCCTGAACCACATAGTTTTGATGCATGAAGCTCAGGCTGAAAAGTTGTTTTCTGTGTGGATGTACTCTTTCCAGCATATTAACACTGTGCTTTATATATTTATCTTTAATTATCTCCACTAATGTAAGACAGAACTACTTGTATGGGTTTTATTGCCTTTGCTTATTTTGGTCATACCTTCCCAAATAGAGCAGTGCTGCTACTGTCCATCTTCAGCTGAATCAATGGAGTCAGAGAAGAAGGGAAATTTAGGTACTCAAAAATGAAGGTGGTGTTATTTAACACACCTGATTGCAGCAAGGAACTTAATTATCTTGTTTGGTTGGAGTTTTGGCTCTCTGGACAAGGCACGTGGAGGGTTGCGCAGCTCAGGGTGGCATCTAGTCTAACTGGTACCCTTGAGTCATATCCAGCTGAGGCAAAAAAGTCTCAGTTTGCTGTTTTGCATCTGAAATTCTGTCCTATGGAGGTAAATGTTTGTATCCGAATAGCAGAGCAGGATATATAATAGAGTATCTGTGTATACACAGATACTCTATTTATTGATTTTAAAAGGTTTTATTTATTTTAAAAGATTCCTCTTACTAGGTTAGAAGCAGTATTACCTGTCCTGTGGTGTTCACAGTGCCTGAAATTAAAGCTAGTTCAGGAGATTAAGCAGAGTACTCACATTCAACATCTGCCCAGCTGTGAGTTAGCAAGGAGAGGATGCAGTGAATCCATGGCCCTTTCACAGAGAGAGGAAGAGAATGCTCTTTTTCCATGGCCTCTCCTGCACAATCACAGCATAGGACCTAAAGCAACCACCTGATGCTTTGAAAGCATTACTTACATGCTGATCTGGTCCAGACTGGCTCAGGGAAAGAGAGCTGGTGTTCCTAAAATCTTCAGGAACATCTTTCCCTGTATTCCACCTGGCTGTGTTATGACCTTACGTGATCAACCTCACGTATTCAGAGTCTTCCTGGAAAGCCTCAACCATTCTTTGTTTTATTCAGTTACCGTATTAGTAACTGAACATCTGTTTGGTTTTGAGCAGGCTGTAAGGAGACTGGGTGGTCAGACTGGGCTATTCATAGAGCTCTTGCCTTCAAGTAGCTTTTAGAATCATCAAATAAGGTGTAAAGCAGATGTTGCAAAGTCTAAACTGGTGTGGTAGTTAGAAACTGTACACTCATCAGGCCCTGGAAATCTAGGAGTTTAGTGCTTGGAGCACTTAGAGATCTTCTTTAAGCCTTTATTTCACAATCCAAAATGTTTGTCAACAACATTGGCAGAAGGTATTCTTATTCCCACCACACTGTGCCACTGTACCCCTTGGTTATGCCAGAACAATAGTTTGAGAGATCATGCTGTGAAATAAGTAAATATATACACTTATTTCTGAGATCTTTTTAAAGCTGGAACACTTCCCTGGTGGGGCTCACAGCCTGGCCCCAGTATAATGCAGGGGCTGGTGAGCCATGGTAGGGGGGTGGGAATGACAGTCAAGGGAGGTGAGAGTTCCTTCAGCTGGACTCAATGCAGAACGTTCTGTGGTTAAATTATGGTGTCAGTCCACAGCACTCAGCACATGCATGTGCGTTCACACACTCAGTCTTGAGATGTCTCTGGAAGGAGGTGGTACCCCACCAGTCACACCAGGTGGTAGTCATTCACTGAGAATGCCTCTCCCTTGGGCTTCTGCTTTTGTTTACACTGCAGTTCCAGATGAAGCTGCCAACTCCTTCGCATTTGACCCTGAATTCTCAGATTCTGATGTGGAGCTTTTTTATTTTATATTGCTTTGATTTATTTTTTTTCCCCCCTGAATAAAATAATCATTAGTGGGAAAGGAGTTTTCTTACTCTCCAGTAGCTGGTATAGGTGATGCACAGCAATCATTGAGAACAGTTTGTGTAGCATAGCAATCCAGGTAGAAGGGTCTACACAGAATGAGATAACATGTTTTCCCCTTCCCCTGTGACAGGTGGCCTTATCAGCAGATGAGGTAGTAAGAGCACAGCTTTCTCTTTCAGTGAGACACAAACACAGCAGAGCACATTTGACTCATGTGCTGGCATGGGGTATGTATTATACACGACCGTGGTTTTTAAATTCCCAGATGAACAGGAGTAAAAGCACGTAAAGAAAAGCCCAGCCCCATATTTCTGATGCTTCCAAAGCCACTGTTTACAACTTTTCTAGCCACTTCTTTATCTCTAGCATGAATATTAATGGATTAATTACAAGATCAGACTTATTTTCAGCCAACCATGTGTTTTCTCAGATGGCAATGAACCTAAGGTATTGTTAACTCATGGAGATCTTAGTGGTTAGTAATGCTTTAATTGTCATACATAGATTATTTGTCTGTTTATTATTTCTCTTAAAGTGGGGCTAATGAAATCTGAGTCAAGTGCTTGAGTACTTATTGATGGGATGTACTGTCTTGACTCATACCAAGGTTCTTTGAGGGCTCTCCCCTTCATTTCACTGAGCTAAATAGTTTGATTTCAGAAAATTATTCTTAGGGGATAACACTGATTTATATATCCTTGTCTGATTTTTACTTTTAGCCCAAATAAAGCTTGGAATACATTAGTCCGTTTTGCCCAGATATTTCTGAGAAGCAGGGGACTTTAAATGATACCCCCAAAAAAAGAAGAGAGTTTGCATAGAAGACATACATGCTGGTAGAATACTCCCTGAAGGAGAGGTGTAAGTGTGTTCTATCCCATATTAGAAAATTCAAATCTTAAGACACTGCTTTTCATTATTTTTGCTGCTTATGGACCTCTTGTTTGTGTCGAATGCTTTATAATACGATGACAGTTGTTGAGTTTTGTTTACTGGGTCAACCCACAGCTTCCATTGTCTTTTGAAAAGAAGAAAAAATCATTAAAAATAAAAATGTCCTCATGCAAATAGGAGCCTGTATGTCAGATCTAGGCTTGAAATATGCGACTTTTGTTGAGTTTCCCAGTGCTCCAGAAGTACCTCTGATGGAGGCTTGGCACATTTGAGCTTGTTAAGTTTGAGGAGTCAGAGTAGTGACAGGATGGTTGAACATCCAACTGTGCTTGACAGTGTTCCCCTCCACTAAATCTGGGTGGCAGATGTGACTTACTGAAGTGACTTACTGAAATTTCTCAGTCTACAGTCTTCTCTCGTTGTCCTCTCCCTGTTAATAAGGCATCATTTTCAGCATGGATCCTTCCTGCCTGGCTGTGAGCAGCGTAATCAGGAGGGGAAGTGATCCCTCTCTTGCAGCATGCAGAGGCTTGAATTGGCTGGAGTTATGGAAAAGTTGTGTTCTACAATATTTTGCCTGATTTTACCATTTTAAAAAGTATCTGTTTCTTTTCATATGATGTTTGAGGAGGATACTGAAGAGCCTAACTATGAAAGCAATGCAGTGTTTCCATGTGCATCATGTACAAGTAATGCAGTTAAAGTGTCTAAAGCTGCAGCCCCAGTATATAAGGTACTTTTTCCTTACTGGCAGTTGCTGCCAGATGTACCAGAGCTAAGATGCATTTGCCTTGATATTAAGTATTTGTACCTACTTATCTCTGAAATAATAATATTTTTTTTTTAATTATTTCAAATTCTAGTTAACACATGGCCTCATTTCTGTTGCAGTAGTAATTCCTGTGGATCATTGAAGCTGTAGTAGAAATTACTTTGACCCATTGTGTTCAATAATGGCTTTAAACTAAAAGAGGGCATATTTAGATCAGATATAATGAAGACATTCTTCTCTGCAAGGGTGGTGAGACCCTGACACAGGTTGCCCAGAGAAGCTGTGGCTGCCCCTGGATCCCTAGCAGTGTTCAAGGCCAGGCTGGATGGGGCTTTGAGCATCCCGGTCTAGTGGAAGGTGTCCCTGCCTATGACAGGGGTTGGGAACTTGATGATCTTTGAGAACCTTTCCAACCCAAACCATTCTATGAACATCTAGAAAACAGTAAAGCAAAAAATACATTAAGTCGTAACTCTTGCTCCTTATTTCCTATTATGAGCATGATGAAAAGTTTTGATCATTGTCCTGATTTCCATTTTTGAAAACAATCATTGGTTATTCTCAATGGATTTAAAAACTCCCACAGGAATAAATAAATATGTAGTAACACATACTTAAGTACTGCCTTTTGTCTTTCAGTTTTAGATCTTTTTATATGTTAGCACAGCCTTTTCTTAAAGAGGCAGGAGCTTGTCATGATAGGTCTGAAATGGCTCAACACTTGTGCTTGTGAACAGTGACAGTGGTGTTTATGAATGAGGAAGATGTTTGCCAGAATGAACTGCTTGGGTTGAAGAAGTCTTCATTGGGAATCTACTCAGGACTAGCACTAATATCTTTACAAGTTCTTTTTCCTCAATCAGGGATACATTAGAAGGGATTACATGAAGAATTTTTTCATGAGGTTGTTGATTGGTAAATCTTGGATTGTCATTTTGTCTTGAGTTTCTGAAAAATTATAACAAAGACAAAATAAATTTGTAAAATCACCTTAAAATGTTTGTTTCAGGTATCACGTTCTCTTGACAATCTTGACTCATAAAAATGGTAGAAGTGTGTTTGCAGTGGTTTGTTGGGGTTTTTTTTTGACAGACATTAGCTGTTTTCATGGTCTCTGTTGCTATTTGTTCAGCTTCTGTAAAATGTTTTATTCTACAAACTTCTCTTAAAAACGAAAACCAAACCAACTAACTGTGACCAATGGTAGAGAAATCTCTGACAGATTTGAAATGTCCTTTCTGGTGCCTTTTGAATGTGTTGTTTGCTTCCTCCTTGTATATTATTCACAAGTGATCGAATCCGCAGAGCTGTTTATCTGTACAAAACAAATAATTTGTGGTTGTCTTGGTTTTGAATTGTTTATTTTTCTTGTCTGAAACACAAGATCTTGTCTCATCAGGGTTGTTGTTATTCAGTTGTGTTTCATAGCCTTTCTTCTGAACCCATTTGACACCATGTGTCATGTTCCTCTTCTGCACAGTTCCTTTGTTTCCCCCTGTTCTTTCTGAAGGAGGTTTGTTTTCTGCTGGTCCAGTTCTTGCTTCAGCCCCTGAAGCTGACTGAAAAATTCCCACTGGGAACTGTAGACCCAGCGCAGGGCTCACTGCAACCTCTCTGCCAGCATTGGATTGGATCAGACAGACCAACCATATCCGAAGTGTTAAAAGTATTTAAATCCGTACTTTCATCTGCATAAGGATATGCCTAAGAGATTCTGTATGAGTAGGTGTGTACCAGGAGACCCAATTAAATTTGTTAGTTTTTCATTCGCTGTGGAGAAAATGAAAAGAAAATTTAACTATAAGTGTTAGAAAATCCTGGCTTCTACCTTTAAAAATGCAGTGAAAAATTCACTACTCAATTATTATAAATGGTACATCTCAATCTTAACTCCCTTCCAATAGCCATTACTTTACAGCCATATAAAAAATAGGGGGGTTTGTGTTTATGTACCTTTACATCTTACCTTTAGATTTAACTACTGAAGTACATTTGTGGATGTTATAACCCTTGCAATATCATTTAATCCCAAAGGCCCGTAGGTTTGCAGTGGGCAAAGTCAGGATTTCAGACTTTGTGTCTTGTGTGCCCAGAGAGATGCTGTTAATTGTCCTATGAGCAGAGCAGTATGTGCTGTCCTGCCAGAGTTTTGAGCTGGGAATTTTTATTTACAGGCTTCAGGCCCAGTTGTCACTTGGGCAAAACAAAAGCAGTTAATCAGGTTGATTCAGGTTTATCAGGCTGTCAGTGGGATTTCTTTAGAAGGAAATGAACCTACCTTTCTCCTAAAGGTGGAGCAGTGTTAGAGAACAGCAGGCAAGCTTCTCAGCTCTGCAAAATTTGTATAAAGAATGTATATTATAAAATCCTATGTCTGAGTTTTATAGCTGTATCAGGCTAAAGACTTTGTGCACGGCTCTGTGTGTGTGTATATAGATAGATATATATATAGGGAAACACTGAAATGTTCTTGAAAAACCTCTCATAAGCTCTGTTACATGCACCTGGCTGAATCCTTCTGAGATTCCCTATTTTCACAACCCAAGCAAATATATTAAGGTGCTTTCCAGCCAAATTCATGATTCCAGAGCTAGAGAGGATCAAACAGAGCTTTCACATGTGTTTCTCCGTAACGTCCTTGTAATTGTTTGCTCTTTGGCTGATGCTGCTCCCCTGGCGTAGGGACTGTAAACGCAATACAGCACGAAGAACACCAATCCCTTAGATGTGCAAACAGGTGAAAGCTTAACTGACGTGACATTAAGATGATCATTCAAATGTTATTTGACATGTTTTATTTGAAATCCCTTGCCCCTGCATGTTAGAGAAACCTGTGTGTTTCCTTTTAAGGCCTGAGCATCAGCCATGGTGTCAGTTTCTGCAGTTTTCTCCCAAGTGTGAGAACATCATTGTGTTTTTTACACGCTCCATTTAAATCCTTCTGACATCTGCGTGGGCTGCTTTCCATTCATTAACATAGGGGAGTTGCATCTTCTTCCATGGTGGCTGGTCAGACGCCAAAGGCAGATTAAATTTCCTTGAGTGAGGAACTTGTCATTTAGGCTCCTCAAGCTGGAGCTGGGAGCTTTGGCAGCTCTGCGAAGAGGCAGTGAGAATCATTGCCACAAAAATGACTTTTGTGTGGTCCTGCTGTGCACCCCTGGATTTCAGATTTGATTTATGGCTGCTCATTAAAAAAAAAAAAGTCTGTGTTTGGTTTTGTTGCAGGAGATTATCATGTAAATACTGCAACATACACACTTAATTCTGAAACTTTGGATTATTACTAAAATTAAACTCATGGTAATTGCTGGCATATTTTCCAGTTCCTCAAAGTTCTCTATAAACCCACTGTTGGCTGTGTATTTCCCTTCTGCTATTCATGTAGCTGTCTTTATTCTTTATGGTCCTGTTGAGGTCCCAAAGCAGACAGAAAGCAACTGCTAGAGAAGTGGATGAAGCACCACAGCTGAATGCCAGCTACCGCTCCCGCAGATGGTCAGGCTGCTGCAGACATGGCTGAAAACACTGGGGAACAACCCATGGAACAGTGCACAGAACCCAAAACCTTCTTTCAAATAAAGGTGCTAGAAACCACAACCTTGGGATGATTTAGCAACGCATAAATTTCTTCTCCTTCAATCCCCACCACTCTTGGCATTTAAATAAATCCTTTTCAATTGAAATATCTCTTCCAAAACTGCTAAGAAGTGTTTTAATTTTGTGTTGTAGTCTCCATTCCATTTGAGTAAGCTGTTTATATTTTTGACCTACCCCTTTCCTATATGTTTTGGTGTATATCATTGTTTCTAACCAGAAACATTTTGCTGCTCTGGTTTACATTGTACATTCATCCATAAGTCTGGGAATTATTTTTGCAGAGGGTTATCTAATGCTCGTGCTCTCTTAATTATATCTTATGTTTCACAATATTCTACTGCAGAAGAATTCAAAGTCCTTGACAGTTTGTAAGCCACAAAAGCTGTCATTGCTTGTGTGAGCAGCTATGGTCTGTGACTTCTTAAATGAGCATTATGTGTTTGTTGTTTTGCATTCAGAATTAAGCAGTTGCATCAGTGGCATCCTGTATCTGAGCCTAAACCCCCAGACTCCAGGGAACTTCTTTTTTTGGATGTGTAGCATCTCAAATATGCGTTTTATTTTAAGACACACCAAGTTTAACTTCATGACAGTTTGTGTAGGAAATCTACCAGCAATCCTGGCTGACTGGGGAAGTTCCACTACACTGGAGGCTGGCCGATGTTACATCCATTTAGAAGAAGGGTCAGAGGGAGGATCTAGGAAATTCCAGGCCTCTGACCTCAGTGCTGGGGAAGATCATAGAACTGGGTCATCTTGAGTGCTATCATACAGTGCACACACAATAACCGAGTGATCAGGCCCAGTCAACATGGGTTTACAAAAGGCAGGTCCTGCCAAACTAAACTGATCACCTTCTGTCAGTTAGTGGATGAGGGAAAGAAAGGCTGTGGATGTAGTGTACTTGGACTTGAGCAAAACCTTTGACACTGTTTCTCACAGCATTCTGATTGAGAACCTGGCTGCCACTGGCCTGGACAGGCGCAGCCTCTCCTGGGTAAAAAACTGTCTGAATGGCCAGGCCCAAAGAGTTGTGGAAAATGGAGCTAAATCCAGCTGGAGGCCGGTCCCAACTGGTGTTCCCCAGGGCTCAGTCCTGGGTCCAGTCCTGTTCGATATCTTTATCAATGACCTGGATGAAGGGATTGAATGTTCCCTCAGTAAATTTGCAGATGACACTAAACTGGGAGGAAGAGTTGATCTTCCTGAGGATAGAGAGGCTCTTCAGAGGGATCTGGCCAGGCTGGATTGATGGACTGAGACCAATGGGATGAAGTTTAACAAAGCCAAGTGTAGAGTGCTGCACATGGGACATAACAACCCCATGCAGCGCTACAGGCTTGGGGGAGACTGGCTGGAGAGCTCTCAGGCAGAGAGGGAGCTGGGGGTGTTGGTTGACTGCAGGCTGAGTATGAGCCAGCAGTGTGGCCAGGAAGGCCAATGGCGTCCTGGCTCATATCAGAAACAGTGTGACCAGCAGGTCCAGGGAAGTGATTGTGCTCCTGTACTCGGCATTGGTGAAAGACATCAAGGCCCTGGAGTGTGTTTAGAGAAGGGCAACCAGGCCTGGTGAAGGGGCTGGAGAGCAAACCTTATGAGGAGCAACTGAGGGAGCTGGGGATGTTTAGCTTAGAGAAGAGGAGGCTGAGGGGAGACCTTATCACTGCCTACAACTACCTGAAAGGAGGTTGTAGACAGGTGGGCATTGGTCTCTTTGCCCAAGCGACAGGTGATAGGATGAAGGAGAATGGACTCACATTGCACCAGGGCAGGTTCAGATTAGATGTTAGGAAAAAGCTCTTCACCAAAGTGGTTATCAGGCATTGGAACAGGCTGCCCAGGGAGGTGGTTGAGTCCCAGACCCTGGTTGTATTCAAAAGATGGGTAGATGAGGTGCTTAGGGATATATATGGTTTAGTAGAGGACAGGTATGGTTGGACATGATGATCTCAAAGCTCTTTTCCAACCTAGTGCTCTGTGATTCTGTGAAATCAGGATAGAAGTTGTTCTTTATCATTGATATCCTAGGGCAGATATTTAGTTGGTACAAATTGTTCTCATTCCACTGCTAGCTGCCTTTATAAGAAGGAAATTGTGGGTATTTAAAATCTTGATTTGATGAAAAAAGCATTAACAGGGAAGTGTTTGAAAGTGAAAGGCAGCCAGATGCGTGTTTAGAAGTAATTTTCATGGTTTTAGCTATGTGGATGATTAAAGAGTCCTAGTTCATGTTCTTGAAATCCTGTATCTGCAGTGTGTGTAAGTGGTGAACATTTACCTCCTAATACAGCTCATGGTTACACCTCTGCACAGTCAGTTGTTCTGAATTGTTTTACTTCAGCTGCGGGTAGAAAAAGTAGATTCCTATCTTCAAATTAAAAATGGAAAGATGATGAAAAGTTGTGTATTACGGAGAAGAGCAGAGAAGGTGGCAGGAGTCCTTTGATTATCAAAACTTATGTGTACACCACATAAAGTGGCCACACTGTGTTCTGATTCTCAGTGCACGTTGTCCATTTGACATATTCTTGCCATGAAATGCTTAGAAATGTTTTGCAAATATGGCTAATATTCAGTGTAGTGTAGTTTTGTGTCTTTTATGCTCACCGTTTACAGCTGTTGTTTAAAAGATTTCTGCATCAATATAAACACTGTTGAAAATTAAGCACAGTTGAGAGTAACCGCTTTTAAGACGTGCTTCTCAGTTCAGATGACGGCAACTTGGGATTTGCTGGCATGCATGAGTGATTCAGGTGCCCCGAGGTGTCTGGGGGTTGATGTGGCACTCAAATATGTGGAGTAAACTTAAAATCCTGGAGGCTGGCATTGCAGTTACTTGTGGTTTCCATTTTTTGGACACAGTTGCCGGGTGAAAGAACAGACGGTTTGGGTTTGATGTACTGGGAAATCCTTAAAACGCACAAGTGAGCACTGGGTGCCTTTGTAACGAGCCTGGTAGCTCTTTATCTATAAAATAAAATATTTTAATTGAACAGTATTTCAGTCGCAGTACATGAGCCCAGAATACTGTTGATTACAGACTGCTGTGCATATTAAGCCCCAGTTATTGCCCTGACCTGTTACTGTAACTCTGTTGTATGAAAAAACCCTTTATCTGTTCAGGTTTTTTTTTACTCCCCTTAAAGTATTTTGACAGCAGCTAAAAGTAAAAACATCTAAAATGACTGGATTTGCAGTGATGGCAGTTTGTGCTATATTGGGCAATAAATATTCTCCCCTTATAAATATTGTAGACTGGGGCTTTCAAGAGCAGGGACTACTAATCTGCATTTATGTAAATCCCTGCAAATTGGCAATAACTCCATTGGAATTGCAAGTTCAGTAACAAATAAATTTATAGCTGCTTTACACTGGTGATTTGTCTATAGAAATCCTTGCTGTTAAAATCTTTGTTGATTTTCCTTTCCATTTGTACACATGGTTCCCATCCATATCTCTTCAAGGCATTTGATGGTACCAGTAGTGGTTCTGACAGCTGCCCCCTCAGTGCTTTTTACCATGAGCAGATGCTTGTGAGGAGTGGGGAAAAGAGGGGCTCCTTCTCATTTAGGGATCTTCTCTCCTACATGCCTAAAATACACATGATAAAAATCCCCTTAGGAGAAAAGAATAAAGTCTTAGGGTGCCTTGAGTTTTGCGTAGTATTTAATACAAAGGCTGACTGTTGGTAAGCAGTTCTTCCTTCACTGCTCTTCAGCTGATGACTGAGTCCTGTTTCACTGGGTTGATGATGGGAAAGAGCAAATTGTGGAAGACAGCTGTTCCCGTTTCTCCCCCATACCTTGTTTTGCATTATTAAATCAGAGATTTAAAAATGTAAAGAAAAAAATGCTGGGCTTGAGATTAACTTTGTGATTCTGTGATCTCAGGATGACCATTTGTAATACAAATGATACCCTTTATCGTGGCTTGCTGCTACGTTCATCTTCAACCTTGCTGAAAGATAGGTTTCCTCTACGTAACAGATGATGCCTAGATTTAATTTTAATGTCTCTAGGGCCCTGTATATGATATATTTTTGATTAATGAAAATGAAAAAAAAATGAAAATTAGATTGGGATGTCGGAGAGCTTGAAACATACAGATGTATGAATGTGTGTGACCCCTGTGAATTTGAAGTTGGCTTTCTGTAAATCAGTTTGAAAACATTTGAGTTTGTATGTACAACACCTTTTTTTGCTTTTTTTTTTTTTTTAAATTCTCCTTTTTTGCAAGCTTAAAAAGAGAAGCTTAGAAACACGAAGTAACTGATGTGGTTCTCTTTTACTGTTTTAAGATCAGGAATTTTGTAAAGATTTACAAACCATCAGAGACACTGAGGAATGAACCACAGTACTTGGGCTGGAAGGCTTCTGTACTCTGCCCATGTACCATCATTGGTGTGAGCAATGGCATCAGCTCCTACACATAACTGTGCTGGAGAAGGCTTTAGGTGCCTAGTGCACTGCTGCTCTGCAGCGAGCGGGCTGTGTAGGACTGCCTCTTGGGAGAGCAGTGAATTTACTGTGTGGTACCTGAAAAGCAAAAGGGTTGAAGTAAAAGAAGATAAAAGTGAAAATGCCCACTATAGAAAGGGCAGAAGTGGAATAAACCTCCTCTGTACAGCATTTCTACGAGTACTAACTTGATTACAGGTCTTTGTCATCTTTAAGAGGCTTGGAAAAAGACAGAGAACATGAGGTTGCAAGCAGAAAAAAATTAGTCCAAGCAGTTCAATATAAAATCACCTTCTTTTAGGGGAGGTAAAGACCTTTATATTGTCAGGATGTCCCATACGTATTTTGAAGTGGCAAATCTGAGATACCCTGGAGGGCAGACATAGGGAATAAGTGACACAGCTGTTGTCTTTGTGGTATTTCTGTAAGATCTGGGAGTTTATTTGTATTTCCCTAATTTTCCTATATCTCTAAACTGATGCAATATATTAGGAAGTTGCTTGACCTTTAATGAAGGAGATTTTTCTCTTGCATAGAGCTTTAATTTCAGCTTCTGCAGTTTCAAAGTAATTTTGTAAAATGCTCCTCATGGGTGCCATTGATCAGCAGAATTAACCCAGTTGAATAGCATAGCTCCTGAAATTGGGAAAATAAAAAATGGAAAAGTAGGAGAGAAAACAAATTAACATGTTTCTGTGTAATGCTGTTGCTTTGAAGCAGATTGCTTGCTGTTGAAAGGTTACCATTGACTGTGCTTGTATGTTTTGTCTTTTGGCAGGTAACCCTGGACTGGCAGGTTATTACAGGACCTTTATACAGGCCTTATATTGTGGACTAAATCAGCAATATCCCGTTTGGGTTGTGAGCCACGCCGGACATTGTAAACCTCCTAGCGGTATGGAAATGATAGAAGGTACAGTACTGCAACCTGTACATACAAATATCTGTACCCACTTTGATTTCACTAGCAGAGCTTGAACCTATGGAAAACAGTGTGATATGTTTTTTTAAATATCTCATTACATGTCCTATAGAACAGTTGTATGAGAAGAGAGGTTACCGAGGAAAAGAATATTTATAGGTAAATTAGATTTGCCAGTCAAATAAGAGAACAAGAGCTTGCTGATGGCAGTCTTTAGAGACAAGTTATGGAGAAGGTCTAGAATGCATTTATGTTGAGAAGAGTAGATTGGAGAAGTACGTTTTTCTAATTAAATGTCCAATTCATAGTTGAGTGCTCGAGGAGAGGCTTACTTACTTCTGAATGTAAAAATAGTTCTAATAAATTAGTACACTTCCACTTTGACAGCCCCTGTGCTGCTAAGGAGAGTGCAGATTTGAGTGGAGAACATCAAGTTAGGAAAGAGGGAACTGATACCTAAGTTGAAACCAAACCTCCAGCTGACTTTTTGCCGTGACAGTCCTCCCCGGGGGATTTTGAATGATCTGATAGCTTGTTGGGATGGACAGGTCAGAAGTGAAGTACGTAAATGTTGGTGCTTTGTCAGGTTTTATTCAACATCTTCACCCACAACATGCAGATTGAGAGAAAACAGTGACATTTCTCAGTTTATGAATGGTATTTCATAGTATTTAATTACTGGGAAGGTACTAGAGGAGGAGTTCTTAACTGACATTTTGAGGCATTATAGTCAAAAACACCAGAACCCCAGGACCAACAGAAGCAGATGCACAGGGATACATAATTCCATTACCTGCAGCTCTTTGTTGCCTTCAAAGTTCTGTATTTCCCAGGCAAAGCTCCTGTGTCAAGGACCACTATATGAGATTGCACAAAACCAGAAGAAGGGGAAGTTTTGGCATGAAACTGATACTGTAAAAATTCCAATGTGTTCCTTCATGCTTCTGATGTGCATTCCATAATGCTTCATTTGAAATAGCCTCATGCAAATCCTCTGAGGATCAGTATTTCTGATCCTCTGAGTTCACTATTTCTTGATAGGAGAGGTGATGGCATAAAGTGATGACGATAACACCGGAGTTTCTGGTGCCATCGTTTTCCGAGGCTTTTCGGATTGGAGCCTAGCAAATAAAAAGATGGGGAAAAAAGGGGTGAGGGAAGCTACTAGAAAAGAAGAATTCGTACTGATTCATTTAGAACAATCATCTGGAAAATTTTTTGATCATTCAGTGCCAAGAGTAAAACATTTTTTGAGCACTCTCATCCCCAATGTATCTTTTATTTTTTTTAAATATAGCGTGCATACATGTACTACTGCGTTTCTAATCTCTTCCTGCATCCCACTTTGGCAACCACTGATTTAGTGTATTCAAGCATTTGGATAGTACACTTAACATATAAATTATACTGCCTGTAAAGTAATAAAGGGTTTTAAATGAAACAAACTGTGTTGGAATAATATGCCTTGCTATATTTTGATCAGGTAGACTTTGAAAGTCTCAGAATGACTAAAGCAAGTTTTCTAACAGAAGCCATCAATCACAGACTACTTCCTGAATTTTTGAAAGTATATCACATAATGGTTTGGAAACCAGACAAAGCTACAGCCTTCACTTTTACTTCTGTATGATAACCCTCTATTCAGAGAGCTCTTGCAAGCTGTGCTCCACAGAGACACACAACATTAATTGAACACTTAATTGCTGTAATTCTGCTCCTAGCGACCAATCCACTGTGCAGAAAGATTTGAAACGTGTTGTTCAGTGAATGCAATAAAAAAACCTGTGTCACAATTTCAACTTCCTTCTCTTTCTCCTCAGCTTTTACAAAGGCAGTTGTTAAAAACACTCCTGTGGCTGTAACACAGTCAAACATCAACCCGTGGGTGTAGGCAAAATCGTGAAAAGGAGAGCAGCTTTCTTGCTCTCTCTCTCTTAGTAATTTTGTTTAAAACCCCCATAATCTGTATATGTTTTATGCATGTTCATACAATCTTAAAAGTCTTGCTTTTCTTCTTTTCAGTGCTTGATACCGAGGCTTTGACTCATAGTTTTTCTAACAATTAAGATGTTCATGCCTCATGAACAGATGCTTCATAGGAACAGGTTCTATAACACCAAAACCCCTGCTGACTTACTGACTCTATTTACCATGCTAAATATATTGTGACTGTATTGCTGTAGGTCTTTTTAAGGTGCATGTATTTGCCCATCATTTGGTTAATTCCTACTGTATAAGGACACATTCGTAAGAAAGGAAAAATGTAATTCCTACTGTATAAGGACACATTCGTAAGAAAGGAAAAATGTATCCAAATAGATCAGGGTTAAGATACAGCAAGTTTTCGCTTAAAAGTAAAAATAATAGGCAGGTATACCCAGAGTTTAAGTTTTAGAGCTTCTTTAATGTGCTACTCCCTTGAATAATTTGCATAATGCTTCTTTCGAGATTTCTGATCTGGTAAGATACTCTTCTACATCTAACCAAGTAACTTCTTATATACTGTGAGGGTTTATTTAAAGTGCAAGTTACAGTTTCCTATACGACTAAGTGCCCTCACTGTCAAAACAGGCTACTGCCTGAGCAATGTTATCTGTAAATTGTTATTCTCCTAGGGATTAAATGGGTGGTCTTTTGACTTAGTTGCAAGACTAAAGGCAGGTCATGTTTTCATGGTACATATCCGTCTCTGAATGTTTTATTTTATGTGTAGTGAAATCAGAAGTTCTGTTGCATTGCTCTCTTCTGAGCATGCAATTTCTCTTTAACAGGAACAGAAAACCACTTAAGGAAATAATGAAAAAGTACTTTGGTGCTTTTTAAAGGAATAAAATTGTTAAACAATGTTACTCTTAAATACTTTGTAAACATCTTGATTTAAAAAAAATATAAGGGTAAAACTGAAAAACAAAATCAGGATAAAAAATGTTCCACACTCACATGCTGGTATAGCTGCTCAGCTTGTGTAGACTGAAGCTCTGTACTTAATATTACAAAATCCAGGTGAGTACTCAAATGCTTGAGTACTGCAGGAGGAGTAAAGACCCGTGTTTAGGAGTAGCTCCTCTGGAGGCGATAAATAGTCGCCAGTTGGAAGCTTTTCAACAGCCTTTCAACTTCTTTTGACAGGAAACAAACTGCTAGCTGAAAGTAACACGTATCAGTGAACAAATCCTGAAGTTACTCCTTGATAAATTTATACATGTTGCTAATTCGAGTGCTGTGATATGAATATTCCAATTTAAAATTAAGGGCTGGATGACTCAGTCTCACCCAGATTTTGTTTAAAAGCTGTGGAAACTGGGAGGTTAGATAGGAAACCCTTGACACTCAGTCCCTCTAACACATGCCTTGCTCCAGTTCTTTAGCACCCTGCTTGTCTTTTACCAGTAACAGCTGTATAGAAGGCAGGTATACATACATAGCCATGTCTTAAAATGGCCAGATTCTGGGGGTATCTGCTGTGATTTGATAAGAAATAAGAACTACAATGTCTTAGACATAAAACAGGAATAGAAGAATGTGGGTTTGGGTATCTCCACAGGACTGCCAAGATACTTTTCTTTATATCAAAGGAAAATTAGGAAGTAAAGAAAAATGAAATCAGAATTAAATGGTTTATTGAATTTTGGTAATATTCTATGTATGCCAAATGCTATAGAAATATGAAGTAGTGTAATTCATATCTTAATTGATTAAAGAGACGCAATTTATGCATTAAAATCTCATGTACCTAATAAATGGCTAGTCATCGATCATGTCTTGATACAATAATTGGTCATACGTGAAATTATGTTAAAGATAAATCTCTAGAACTTTCTAAACTGTACAGATGAGTATTGGGCTGTACACAATCATAATAGAAATACTTTTTATTGGTTTAGCAAGGCATGTTTATCCCTTGGAACAGATTCTCTCCTGAAGTTTCTGTTTTGTTGCTGAGTCGATATTGGATGCCTGTTCGGATTAACAGCCAAGTTACAAAATAAAATTCCAGTTTGATCTTTTATGTTTCATGGACTGTAGAAGATAATAGTTTTTAAGGACACACTATTAAACTATCCTTAGTTCACTTTCAATGATGAAAAGAGGTAGAATCATAGAATGGCATGGGTTAGAAGGGACCCCAAGGATCATAGAGCTCCAACACCCCTGCCACAGGCAGGAACACCAACCTCCAGGCCTGGATCTACACAAGGTTGCCCAGGGCCCCATCCAACCTGGCCCTGAACACTTCCAGGGATGGGGCATCCACTACCTCTCTGGGCAGCCTGTTCCAGCACCTCAACACTCTCTCTGTAAAAAGCTTCCCCCTAATATCTAATCTAAACCTTCCCTTCTTTAGTTTTAACTCGTTCCCCCTTGTCCTGCCATTGTCTACCCTTTTAAAAAGTTGATTCCCTTCCTGTTTGTATGTTCCCTTCAGGTATTGGAAGGCTGCAATGAGGTCCCCCCACAGCCTTCTCTTCTCCAGGCTGAACAAGCCCAGCTTCTCCAGCCTCTCTTTGTAGGGGAGGTGCTCCAGCCCCTCTAATCATCTTCGTGGCCTCCTCTGACCCCTCTCCAACAGTTCCACATCTTTCTTGTACTGGGGCCCCAGATCTGGACACAGGACTCCAGATGGGGCCTCACGAGGGCAAAGTAGAGAGAGACAATCCCCTCCCTGTCCCTGCTGGCCACCCCTCTTATTTCTCTTGAAACTGTATGTGTCTGAATTAGATTTTCCTCCAGCGAGTTATTTTTGTTATATGGGAGATACAGGTCAAGAAAGATTAAGAAACTGATCCCAAACCAATAGTTACGATGCTGATTTGGAACATGGGAGTAGAGTTTCTTGGCTTGCCAAGCCAAAAGCAGAGGTGTGAGAGTGTCTCAGGTGAATGAATGAAGGGGTAGATGGATGTGTTTTTCTTTGATTGATTTATAGTCCATCAAAAAAGAATCCTTCTATTTATTTTTCTTTATATGGGAAGAGTAGGGCCTTAAGAGCATTTTGCTAATGAATTATATCCTTAAGTATATATCTAAGGAGAAGCACAGAACTGGTGGAGGGATAATAAATTATATCTATAAAGACATTGATTATGAGAATGCAAAATCTGAATGTGCCATCAGCATGGATTTTTGAAGTGAAATTAAGTTTTGTTAAAATATATATATATATAATTCCAATACTACAGGAAAATTTGAAGGCAATGTGCAGCTTGAATTCATTTGATATATTGCTTCTTACTAGTCATCTGAATACACTGTGCTTTTCCAACCCTTTGGCTTCTAATGAAACTGTGGAAGTGACTATGAGCGAGATTCCCCACTAGCTAAAGTGATATAAATCTACCCCAAAGGTGACTGAAGTCAGTGTGGGTAAAAACTCAGCAAGTTAACCATCTCATTGATTGCTAGACAGTTTTCCATGAAAGGACAGATAGAAGTGTGGGCATGATTAGCAGATATGAGCTGTAAGTTTATACCATCATGATATGCTGTCCTGACAGGAGAGAGAAAAAACAACAACAACAAAAAAGAAAATAGTATCCTGAGCAAGACAAGGAGCATGGTGTGCTATAATGAGAGAGTTGTGAGTTATTTAGGACAGCGATTCCCAAACTGTGGTCTGTGAGCCACTGGTGGTTGCCAGGACACCTGCTTGTGGTCCACGAAGAGCTGGCTGATCAGATGGAGTTGGCACTCTCACTAGTTTCCACTCGCTAAGCGGAATTAACGGCAGCTAAGAATACTTTTCCAATAACACTCTTCTTGTGTACCCATTTGCTGTGGTGGCCCTAGGGATGCTGTGCCACCATGAATGTGTGGTGATTGTGGGGAGTGGGATTGTGGTCTGTGCTGCTGCAAACAGGACAGGAAGAGAACATCAAAGATAGGTGTTCCAGGAAATGGGCTCCTAAAAATAGGGACTTACCCTTAGCTAAGAGCCTTTGTCCTTGTTTTTGTGTATAACCCCAAAGGAGAGAAGTTACACAAAGGCACAGGGAGTCAGAATGTTTGGTAATTTTAGCTAGCTTGTGACTGTCATTTATTTTAAGTAGTGCGGATGTTTTAATGATTGATGATGTTGGAGGATACCTACACTGCTGAATCAAGTGAATAAAAACTACCAGAGCTCTGTTCAGTCAGTACAAAACCACCTCAGAATTAGTGTGTGACATGCTTACAAGGTTTTCGGCCAGGAAATCCTTGCCTTTGCTTCAGTGCTCTTTGGTTACATACTGAACAGCAGTAGGTATCTGTCCCTGGTCAGGTACACAGTGATAGCCATGTTTAAAAGACGTTTACATCGTGTAGGATACAAGTAAAAGGAGAACAGCAGGAGAAGGGCAGCTGTGCTAGCATCTCGCATGCATATTATCTATACAGGCATTTAATTCGCATTAATTTACATTTCAACAATATTTTCTGCTTCCTAGGCTTACCAATTAATATATCTGAGGGTCATTTAAAGATGGATTGTCTTTAATTTAACTGCTTCACCACTTTAGTCAGCTATGTTTAAACATAATAGACCCAGAAAATTCTGTAGTCATGTTTGTGTCCCAGAACACTTAACACTGCTTGATTTTACTGTAGAATTACATGGCAAGGTGTCTCCCAAGCCCATGGTATCACTATGTAGATACATTGGAAAGAACCCAGTTGTAAGCATACCATCCAGGTAGAATTAAGCTTGTTTCATGTCAGTGTATGATTTTTTAACGTATGGAGAGGAGAAGCTTCTTATTTACAGAGGTGGCCTTGGCAATGATTTCATGATAAAGAGCTCTTCCCAAGGTATTCACCAGCAGCAAGGGATCCTAAATTGGGGTGTGCACAGAGGAGCCGCTTATTTGCACAGGAGGGGCCAGGAGCTGTCAGCTCAGTGCAGCGCAGTCCTTTAGCTTTTCCTGGTAAAGCAATTCCTCCTGCCCAGAAACCTTATTCCTGCCTTGTCTTTGGAAAAGGCAGCTTAAGGAAGGAAGTGTGTCCACGTATGTAAAAGTTATTATGAGGCATTTAAATCCTGAGGTTTTTGTCTTTGCCCGGTCAGATCTGCATTTTACTGTAGGGTTTTAGTGCTACATGTCTATTTTAAGGAAACAAATGATCATTTCATGTTATGAACCCACTGGAATGTTTTAAATCTAAATGTGTGAAAAGTAAGCAGCCCAAGGGATGCTGCAGTACTCCGTTTACTTCTTCCCTTTGAGCCATGTTCAGTTAATTATTCATGCAGGTCCCATAATCGTGCCCATAATTATGCAAATAGATCCTTTGAGTGAAGTCTTGGCATTTGGCATTGACTTTATCAGTTCTGCTTAATTTTAAGCATGTGTTTAAAAATCTTATTTCATTCAAAATCAAAACTAAGAAAATAAAATGTTGCCATATGTGAAGTATTTCGCAGTTGCTCTGTTGTTTTCTTTTCTGGCCAACTAAAATGAAAACAATTTTAACCGCTCATAGCATCATGCCTTAACAGCCATGTATTTATTTATAATGAGCACTTAAATACTGTTAAGCTGATTCGGGTACCACTCAATGCATAACTCTTTATTCCATTGACTTTGATGGAGTAGTGACCAATTTTTGTTGGTGTTACTGAAAAGAGGACTTTGCCTTTACATTTCTTAAAGCAATATGAGAAATAGGTTCTCTGTAGTCTCCATTTCTTTCAAGGTTTTCCACTGAGTCTGTCAACACAATACCTATCTGTGTGAATGTTATTAAAAAATGCCCATGAATAGCTTTCTAATCCATTCTAGTACTTTATTCAACTAATCCCTGGTTAAAAAGCCAGATTCTTTCATCCGTATCTACAAATAAGGGTAATCTAATTCTATTTTTAAAGACAGTTTAAAACAAAACAAAACAGAAAATTACATTGACCCATTGGAGAGTATAATGTCTTTACTGCATTCCAGGAAACTTTGGATGTAGGTTTTGAGATTGTTTATGGATCATTTTCCCCCTTTCACCCTATGACATAGGTATGTTCTCCAGCTGATACCATCACTTCTAATTAGATGCAGATGGCTGTTAGTGGGGGGAAAAAAAGTGTTCAAGAATGTGAACCCTATGAGAAGGTAACATTTCTGTCTTTCGCTGTCTTGACTTAGAAGGCATTTCACAGTTCACTGGATGAGCAGTGCTGTGATATTTCAGAGTACCTCATTTAAATGTTTACCATACTATTGTAGGGAAAGTAAAAAGTAAAATGATTTAATAAACGAAATATTGACATGATTCAGATTATTTTTCCTTGGGGAGAATGCTCAGGAATGTATAAGTCCAAGTCAGTTTAAAAGTTACATTTGCATCAGAATGGAAATGAGCAATCCCTGTAGCAGAGAATAATCCCTTCTGTCTGAAGGTGTAACAGGTCTGGGTCTGGAAGAAAGCTGATCATACTTTTATTTATTCATAACAATTTTTACTTTATGATATAGACCTTTGATTTAATTTTGGTACCCACAAAGCTTGCAACAAATGGTACAGGTCTCGATGGGATCAATCCAGTGTTTGATGGCAATTTTATTTTTAATTCACAGTGATCTACAGTTGTAAGACTGATGAACCATCAGCAATGCATACCAAAATTCCAGATGCTAAAAATAATCATGTTTAGAACATGGAATCTTTCTGTTTGCTTTGGGTTTAGGAGTTTTAAGGAGCAATGTAGGTGTTTCCTGGAAGGTAGACTATGCAGGATGAAGTAACTGCAAATGCCCTCATTCATAGATAACTGCATTAGTGAATCACTCGTACTTCTAGTGTATCTACCTAAATCTTTCAGCGTGTTCTTAGTAGGAGCTGTGTGCTTCAAGAAATAGTAGACAAAATGATACAGTGCTGTGGACTCCGGCTGAATGAGGGGGTCTCACTGCTGCTTGCTGGGTGAAGGAGTTTTTCTTTTATCCTCCTTTTGATATTGTATGGGGACCATTTTCTTTAAACTAGACATACTCTTTATACAGTTAGGATTTTATGTTTTGTGCATTTAATGCATTTATTAAAATAGCCTAACTTGCTACAACTATCAAATTACTGGTGTTGCCAGGTGACTACTTGGTGGCCAATGAATCCTCACTGGGTTAAATACTATAGCACACTACTAAAATTCTCAGGTATTGCCATGATGGTGCCATTTTTTTCAAAACTGTTCTGTGGTTTCTAGCGTACTACCATTGAGTCTTTGCTGTCAGAGACTCCCCTGACTGCTGTACTGGTGCTTACATGATTTGGAGGAAGTTTTACCCTGCAGTTAATCATGAAGAGGTGGATTTGAGTATTTCTGAGTACTCTTATTATTGACATGATCGTATTTGGATCTGTCTTTGTGTAGAGCGCAGGTCGAATTCATTTGCTGTCTTTTTCTATAAAAGTGATACTGTAAAGCTGCAGACAGTTTCAGAGTTTGTAATGAGCTGTGGCTTCCATGTCAGCTAGTGTAAATGAAGGAGAAACTCAGCCTTTGCTGGCTGTGACCCTCGGGTCACAGATTAATTAGTTTGCTTCCTATGTAGCACATCTCACCTGTGCAAAACAAAGACCCAGAAGAACCCTTCTACATCTATAATAACGAAGCAGTTTCATAGCGGTGGCACCACAGTCTCTATTTCAGTTATGAGGTAAAGCTCCAAGAAAAATAAAGCCATCAGAGTATCTTTGGCGCGTTGCCACGCTCGCTGTGCTGGGCGGTTCAGCTAGGTGACTGAGAATGAAACCTACAGAGCCTTCTCCAGGAAGGCTGAAGAGGAAACTGCTATCTTGGTAATAGGGAATAAATCTGCTGATTAATTTTTAAATAGTGTAACAGAACACTGGAGAAGAGAAGATATAAATCATAATTTGAAGTGGTCAATTTGACAAAAATGTGTTTCATCCTCGAACTTTACACCATACAATACTCGCAGGCGGTTATTTAAAGCATCAGTGATTGATGAAGAAACCTGCTATATTTAACAAAAGTGTGAGGGGAAATTCTGTTTCCTCAGTTTTGCCACTGATGTTAATATGTTCAGGTTTTTAACATGCGCTGTTTTGTCCAATTCTCTTTTGCTTTATGCTGTGCAAAGCAATGAAAGACAGTGCATGGCGTGTTCCTTAATCAAAATCGTGGTCTTTCCCAGTAATGGCAGAAAGTGGAACTCAGTGCAGAGTGTCAGACCTGAAAACTGAATTCTTCTGGCTGCTGGATTCTCTCCACGCCATGCCAGCCAGCTGCAGATCACTTGCTCTGACGTCCCATGGGGATTGGTGCTGGGAGTCGCTGAGGCACAGCTGGTTCCCTTAGTTGTCAGCTTGCACTCCTTGTGCAAAGAAGAGCCCAATCAGACACCTAGAAGCCTTGGCAAGACAAGTAGTCATTAGAAGCAGTGATTGAGTGCTGGGAGGTAGCACTGCATCACGAAATATTTTGTGTAAGGTTTGTACTAGAGCCCATAGTGATGCTGTCCCAAGGTCACGTTTTCTCCTGCAATAAACTGACATAGGTCATTGCAGTCAGCAGTGTGGCTCTGGTTTACAGCACAAGGGAATTTCTTCTAATCCATCAATTTTGAAGGATTTGGTAGAAAGATGAAAAAAAAATTGTTTGCCTACATGGGTCATTTGCTCCTTGAAGTATAAAGATGCCAGACAGTATTGTTCAATAGTTTGGATCTGTTTGCTGCAGGTAGTTATTCTAGGTAGGAAATTTAACTTTCTGTGGAAAAATGAAGATAGAAACCTACAATTCCATTTATACTTCTATTAAAATAGTCTATATAAATGCATACTAGATAAATACCTAATACCATTATAATTGCTAGTAAAGTCGAAAATGTACTGGTCATATTTTACTGTTACTCTAAAGATAGAAATACTGTAATTTTAGCATTATTCTGAAGAGTTTTACTTATTTGAACAGTTCCATCTTGGTCTGTATCTGAGTTCTAAAAAAAAAAAAAATTGGGGTGGATTTTCAGAAATCAGGACTGGCCTAGCAAATTAAAAGTTTTAGCTTGGATTCAGTAGAAACATTGAGCACTTCAGAAAGTTTTGGTT
Organism: Gallinula chloropus; assembly: GCF_964237585.1. Classification (NCBI taxonomy): domain Eukaryota; kingdom Metazoa; phylum Chordata; class Aves; order Gruiformes; family Rallidae; genus Gallinula; species Gallinula chloropus. The sequence goes on along the minus strand of NC_140087.1, from coordinate 113,119,741 downwards.
GGAAAAGACCTTTAAGATCATCAAGTCCAACCATTAACTTAGCACTGCCAAGTCCAACCACTAAAACATGTCACTAAGCACCTTGTCTACATGTCTTTTAAATATCTCCAGGGATGGTGACTCAACCACTTCCCTGGGCAGCCTGTTGCAGTGCTTGACAACCCTTTTGGTAAAGGATTTTTTCCTAATACCCAATCTGAACTTCCCTTGCTGCTACTTGAGGCTGTTTATTCTTGTGCCATCATTTGTTACTTGGGAGAAAAGACCGACGGTCACTAAAACCTCCTTTCAGGTAGTTGTAGAGTACAGGAGCTTTGCTTCCTCTCATTTGTTGTCTCTGTTAGTGCAAGGCTACTTCACTATTTTGTTCCTTGTCCTTTTTATCTTAATTTTTCCTGTAATGCCAGAGGGGTGTACTTCAGCTGGGAACGCTAAGCCCAGTTACATTGACAACTGCAGTGGTGACCTGTCTTTGCTGTAGAGTTACTCTGTAATGCCCAGAGACCTCAACACGCCAGGAAGAATAACATGTTCAGGGGTTCCCATTATACTGATGTTACTGGTTTTGTTTGGTACCTGTTTGCTTGTATGTAGTCCAAACTATCTCAGGCTATATTCAGTTATTCTTCCTTAAAAAGCTGTGGTATAGCTGATTCATTTGGGAATTACTGGAAGAGGGGAGAATTGCTGGAAGATTTTGAAGGGCTTCCAGTACTGAAACTATTTTGCAACTATAGATGTGCACACCTAGACATAAAATTACTTAGAGACTGGGGAAAAAAAAGGGTAAAAACTGGATAAAAGCTTACTTTCTGGTAAAGTCAGGGCATACAGTTTTTTCTTGTCCTCTGTAGTTACTTGTCTCATGGAAGATATTCTGGAAAGTAAAATGGTATGCTGCATTGCATACCTGGTGTATTGGAATGACCAGCTCAACTACGTGAGCGTAAGGTTACAGGTCCTTATCTTCAAAGTAATTAGGTCTGCTGAAAAGTGGTCCTTAATATTCCAAGTAGTGTGCTGCCATCAAAAGTGTAGCCTAGTAGTTAAAAAGTATGAGACTGAAGATGACACAATTAGATACATGTTCCTACATTAAGGTACACCTTCCATAGCGCTCAGCCTTAGCAATGAAGTCCTTCCAGTTGTGTTTGTGTGGGCAAATGAAGAAGAGAATTCACAGAGCCTTTCACTTGGCTTCAGCATGTCTCAAAAATAATAAACATAGCATGAACAATTAGCTTCCCATAGGCTCAGACCTCTGGGCTTTTGCTTCTTGAGGTCACTTTACAATGGAAATTTAAATCTGCTCCTATAAAGTGATGGTTCTCTAACCTCTGCTGTGTCAAGTTGTGTTATTTTTATTTTTCTTTACTTTTTTTTGATAATATAATATTGAAAATTATAGTAGTTATTCAGCTTACTGATTGTAAAATGCAGTTATTCAAATACAGGGGAAAAAAATTCATCTATGTCAGCTGAAAGAGGGCAGATTTAGATTAGATATACAGAAGAAATTCTTCCCTGTGAGGGCGGTGAGGCCCTGGCACAGGGTGCTCAGAGAAGCTGTGGCTGCCCCTGGATCTCTGGCAGTGTTCAAGGCCAGGTTGGATGGGGCTTTGGGCAACCTGGGCTAGCGGAGGTGTCCCTGTCCATGGCAAGGGGTTGGGACTAGATGGGCTTTGAGGTCCCTTCCAACCCAAACCTGTCTGTGATTCTATGTGAAACACCCATATTAGATTTGCTCTATGTATGTTAAAGTGATTCCGGACACATAAATTGGTGTAGACACACTTTAATGGTGTTTGTCTTCCCAAAATTTGAGACATCCAGCAAAATGCTACTTAAAAGTTTGTACTGTTATGTCACCATACCTTGGTAATAGTTCATAAGTTAGTGGAAAGTGAGACTGGAGATACAAAATAAGAATTCTCTTACAAATATCTTAATTTAGTAAGTTCAATGTGTTCCTTTATGTTTTTAATAAAAAATTGGGGTTTAGTATTTGTTGTGTTTATTAGTTCATTCTGTCAGACTATGCTTGTACTAATTTAATTCTAATACAGCTTCCTTTGTAAAACAGTTTAGGTGTTAAACAAGTGTCCCAACAATAGGTATGTACCTAGCAAAGGAAATCAGTAGTTCAATTTGTAAATTAAGGTCTCGTTATTTTTTTAATAAAGAAAATAATGTATATGACCACTTCAGTGTCTTGAGTAAATGGTAATTTATTTGTGGAGGATACCTTTACAAAAAAGTAATTACTCCAATAACACTAATGAGTGGTGTGTTTATCTTACAAGTTGCATGGACAGTTCCTGAGGGTACTAGGGCCAGATTAAGGTCTAAGGGTTAATCTAAAACACAGTGCTTTAAGACCTGGTTCCCGGTGTCAGGAGGAGTTCTTCACTATTTATTGAACATTCTTTCACGGTTTCCATCCCATTTCATTGACATTTTATCACTTGCTGATACAAATTGTCCAGGGTTCAGTAATCAAATGAGAGACTGAGGGAAGCAGTCAGGCTCTAAGCAGTACATCTTTAGGGGATGCATTTTCTAACACATCTGCCCATACTAGACCCACAGACAGTTTTTAAGCTTACAGTTCTGTTTAAACATTTTCAGATGACATTATTCGATGGTGAGGAATTACTGTGTTTTGCTATAGGAAAAAATCAAATAACTTCTTTAATTTCCAGAATTAGGCTTCTGACTACACACACCAGTTTAACAGGCAGTTCTTCTAAGTAATTTAGTTGTGGGGTTGTGTCCTGCTTGTCAGTGCATGAAGGCAAAGATAAAGCTTTCCATGGGCTGCTCCATCTAACCAGTAGCTACTCACTCAGGCACCACTGCTGCTGCTCCCACCAGTGTTTGTATGTATTTGTAGTAGGAAAAGGAGGTGGGGCATAAAGTAAAACACTTGGCCCTATATGTTGATTGCCCTTATGGTATTTGGTGGAAGTACAGTGGATTTAACCCTGTGCTAGCTTTCTTGAACGATTTGGTTGGCCATACTTGATGCTTTGTGCCTTCCCTTTTAATATGCTTTGATGTCATCACTGATCATTCAGTATCATCTCCCTCATTGCTTTTCTTCCTCTTGATACTTTATTGTGATGTTACTCCATTTGCATGTTTGAACTTGTTTTTTCTGCTCACTTTTAGAATTAAGCAGTATGATGATGTGTCATGCAGCTGAAATGTACAGCATCTTAAGGTGCATCTTCTTCCAGAGCTCAGTCTCCAGATCCTTACTTGTCCTTATTGTGTAAAAGGCCTGGTTTTGAAAATTCCTGACCATGAGAATTCATATGTCAGATTCATTAGAGTTTGTCCTTAGCTACCTTGGAAACCCTAGAGTAAATGACTGAGGGAAGAAGATTCAGTGCAGGTAGGGCAGTGGGTTTTGCCTCTCTTTCCTTCATGGCATGTAATTACGAGTCACCATTTCATACAGTTCTTAACTTGCTCACGAGTAATTTGGAGGCCATGTGCATGAGCAAGTCTTGGGACAGATGTTGCAGTCTCTCTATGACAAGTAGACAAGTGTCCATATATACTCAGCTCAAAGGTTCAGTCACCTATTGTCACCAAGGGTAGCTGGAAGTTTGGATGCACAAGCATTCCCCTGTGAAATCAGGGAATTGCAAAGGCACACAGGGATTATGTGCTCAGACTTGAGGGCAGTGTTGGAAAATCTGGCCTACAGTATCTTTTTGAATCATTCAGTAAAAAAGAGTCTTATGATTCTTGGAGACTTTTTAATGAAAGGATAAATTTTATTAATCTCCTGCCTAAAGTCTGCTCGTATCACTGATATGCTTTTTTTTTTCTGCCTAAGAATTTCCTGTGTATACACAGCAGAGAAACAAACACACACAATTCTCTGTTATTTCCCTGAAAACCAAAGTTCTCTTTCCTAGCAAGATTAACTTGTCAACTAATCGCAGAGCAAACACCGTATTTTAATCTATCATTGTTTTCTGACTGTGGGTTTAGCAGAGGTCAGAAAAAGAGACTCATTAAAGAGATTGTGCATTTGTTTTTCCGAAAGCACATCAGAAGATTAATGTTTTGCCAATGAAAATAAAGAAATACAGTATTTCTTTTAATACACTTCAGCTAAATAAAGTTTTAAAATCACATGGCTTGGCCCAGATGGGGTGTTTGCAGCGTAAGGTACAAGTCGTATAATTTCTACTATCTGAAAACGGCTCAAATGAGCTCTCCTTCAGCCTTGCCATTTATTCCACACCTGAGGTGAAGTAACTCTGGTCCCTTCTCTGATGTAGAGCCATCGGTGAGTTGACTGCCAGTGTGTTTGTGCAAGTCTATTTGCTTACATAAAGAACCCATTTAAGCTTATCCACCCAAGAAATTCATGTTGATTTTGGATAATCCCTTGGTGATTTTATTTTGTAAAATAAATAAATAGATCATCCAAACCTGTGACGCAGCCCAGCTCTCACATATTTTGGACTATTAGAACTCTGTAGCATTTGTGTTGGAGACACATGAACTGACATGAGGCATGGACAATTATATGTTTGTCCAGAAGTAATATAGGATGTGTATTTCAATATAGAGTTATGTGACGTTGGAGTTGTACTGCCAAGAGCGCAGGCTTAGTTTGCGATGAGGAGAGTTTTGTCTCTGGAATGCCAGACCCCAGACCACGCTCTCATTCTCCAGTCTGACTTCTCTAGCAGTAGTGTCAATGTGATTTGATTTGGCAACAAACCAGTATTTCAGAAGAAGAAAAGATGTACTAAAGCAGCTGAAACAATTCTCTGGGGTCAGCACGGGTTGTCAAGGCTCGCTTTCAGTCTAAGAGAGATTGTGTGTGTGCCAGGAGACGTGGGAATCTGAGCATCCTTGCTCTGAGCGGTGCTGGGCAGGGCTGTGCAGAGGATGCTTTGGCCAAGTACAGTAGAAACAGTCTCTGTGATCATCATCAATCATAACTAGCCCATCTGATTAAAAATCACTTCTGCAAGCTCTGCTCTCCCCAGCTCACTTAGGGAAACACCAGTGGACAGGCTTCCGTTGAGTATGCTAAAGACCTACACTCAGGTCTGGGCAAATGTGAGGAGAAAAACCCCCTTATTTTCTCTACTCTTAATCCCCGCCTTATATGATTCATATCCTTCCTCAGGGTGCTTGTTTTGGAAATAAAACTGGTTCCGAATAGGATCCCCTCTGCAGAAATCAGTACTGGCTATAAATGCTGCCCTAAGTCTACACTAAAATTTATTAGGTAACTAAATATTAATTTAGGGATCTAATGTCTTAAGTAACTGAAATAATTAATTACCTGTGTTTGCCTAACAAAGTTATCTAACTTAACTTGGAAAATGTTGAGACTGGGCTGGGCTACATTTGCTGTATTTAATAATTGCACTGAAGCAATTTTGAGCATCTCTTGGAGCAGGTGTTGAATTCATGTAGTGAAAAGCAGCCGTTAACCTGGGCAAGTCTGATTTTCTATCATCTAGATTGATAATGGAATTGCTTAAATATCATGAGATTGTATGTACAATGGAAATAAAACTTTATGGTTTGTTTTCTTGTGAATCATGAGAGGTTCTCCAGAAGATCTATAGACCTCCTTTCTTCTTACTCTCACCTAAAAATAAATTGAATTTTTTATAAAATCACTTCTTTTCAAGAATTAAAGCTACGAATAGAATGTCAAACACTAAAAGACGTGCTGGTAAATCACTGAACATGTCAGGGCCTGAGAAAAATGCTATGGAAATTATAGCAATTGTTTACAAGGGAAAATTAATCTGCCCAACCCAACACATAGCACTATACATGTATTCAACATAATGTACTCTTTCACTTGTTGCTGTATCCAGTGGGCTGTCATACTTCTACTATTCTGTTTTATATATATATACATATATCTCCTTAATTAGACTTGTGATGTAGACAGCCCGCTCCTGCATGTGGTTAAGCTGCTGTGCAAATAAATAAAAAGTAGAAAAAACAGTTGTTGCTAAAAAGAGAAACCACATTTTAAAAACAATGTTTTGGCCTTAGGCTGTTATTTAGGGTGTCAGAAAACAGAGTAAATTCTTTGTTGTCCATTACTTATAGACAACCTAATAGGAAAAATACTACTTCTCATCTAACTTTGCATTCCTGGAGTGTATTTTAGTAAACCCCTTCTTCATTTAGAGTAATTATTATAAATTATGCTGGGATATGATCATTAGTAGCTATAGCAGAAATACTAGTTTAGGTGAAGAACTTCTTTGTTGCAACCTCTCTGTGGTAATAGTTTAAGCTCAGGAAAAGAGCATCAGAACTCATTCTTTAGCAGTTACTTTGCTTCAGAAGGTTGTTTTTAATACAGGTGATCAAAAACATGATTAGTGCCAGCCCACTTAGGCTACAGATTCGTACTATCACTGTCAAACCCCTGATAACTTCACTGCAGCAGCATTAATACTTTTTGGTGTTTAACATTACTGACCAGTTACTATTGAATTTGTCACATTCATAGTTTCAAAAAAGTCAGCCTTTATAATTTGATGAACTGCATTCACAGACAGAAAGGCTTTTGTAGCACTTTGTCCAAGCAGGCGCAAAACCAGCTACATCTGAAATGGGTCTGTGCCTCTAGCTAACTTTCTTTTGTAGTTTTTGAGTGGCTTTCAGTCTCTTTAACGTAAGTATCTTTACAGTGTCTCTCCCTGATGGATACTTTCTTCCACATCTATTTTTCACATGAGGAACTGATGCAGAGGACATCCCAGGAAACCCAAGTGGGAAGCTAAATGCCTAATACTTGCTGGGCTGGTTAGGGCTCTGTGTGTGCCACCTCCGTTAGCTGCTCTTGAGTTGTTAGATGTGGGTGGCTTTTGACAGGAATCTCTATGCTGTCTGAGGACCATGCATCTGAACCTCGCTACAAGGAGATGTATTTTATTTCAAACTGAAGCTTCATTGCAGGTCAACATGTAAGGACTGTAAAGGAGCAGGGGTTTAAACTGGAATATGAAATTGAGCCCTGAGATAAAGGCATGGATTTAAGAGATGAAGTGATATTAGTACCAGTACATCTCTTTCAGATGTATGTTTTCTATAGGTGTTTATTCCTTCATGCTTTCTGCCTCTTCCATTCCTTTTTTCTTTATTTCTTCTTACAATCTTTTCCATCAAGAAGTCCAGCTTAAATTGGAGTGGTGTATCCTTAGTATAGCTTTTACTTTACTGGGTAGAGAAATTTTCTAGCAGATGAAAGAGCTATGAACCCCCTTCCACTGGAGAACTTGGAGAGCCGTATCACCCACCTTATGAGCAAGAGTTAAAGATGCTTAAATTACTGCAAATTGTTACAGGCACTAGATCATCTATATCTTGTTGACTGGCCAGAAAGTGAGTAATGACATCCTCATCCTACGTGATTGCCCAAGCTCCTCCAAGAGGTCCCTGGCAAAACATGAATTACATTGCATCATAACCTAGATGCATGAAGCTCTAACTTGATCTTCCTCTCTGGATTGACAATGAAAAGAGCCTGCCTATATAGGTATAGTTTATGTAAGTGCTAATCCATTTGAGACATACAAAATTCATATGTTTCCTTATTTCACAGGACATCTCTGTGCATCTTTAAGACAGGAGATTTTGGGTATCTGAAAGTTCCTAGTGCATGATAACATATATCATGCCTTGAGTGAAGGAATTCTTGTTCGCGGGTAGTATTGCTATATAGGTCCTGGTCTCTCAATGTTGGATTGATTCAAGCTGATCCAATGCCTTGAGTTTGGTCTCGTTCTGAATGAAGGGGAACACAGTGATAGATGATGTGCCATGAAGCTCCATGTGTTTCTGTATCCTTCCATGGTTGTCCAGTTACACATAAGGCTTGTACATGATTCATCAGTCTATATTCACCAGTGATGGTAACTTAAAAATTACATTTTAAAGTATGGGGTTGGTTTATTCTTTTATTAATTCATTTTTTTATTTTTCCAAAGAAGCGGGAAAAAAATTGAGATACTTGAAATTCACATCATTAAAACAAAGTATTTCCTTTCTTCTATGTTTCAGACACAGATATTAAGGAGCTAGAGGATGTTTTTGGACTTAACGGACAAGTAGAGCATAAGCTGAACTTCCTCAAGAAGAATGTCTCAAAAGATATAAAGCTGGTACTGATTGCTCATTCTATTGGCTGCTACATCACACTGGAGATGATGAAACGAGCATCAGAACTTCAGGTACATTCATGTTATAGAATGGGAGTTGCATTGCTGGCAAAGCAGTGCATGTGCTTAGCCTGTGGGTAATGTCATGTCTTTCCTGTGGAAACCATATTCTGCTATATACAAACTTTCAATCCTAATTCTCATTAAAAGGAAATAAAAACATTAATGACTAATCCTAATAACATATAATAAAGCGGTTTGATGTGAAATAAAGATCTTACGTTGAATTTAGACCTTTAAATGCCCTTGTAATATAAATTATTGATAAGGGTGATAAATATATATAGGACTTTCTTCTTGTCTTCTCATATTTAAATAATTTATAAACAGATTGCTAGATATTTGGCCATTACTACACCAAAAATTAAGACTGGTTATGATTTGAATAGCAGCTTCTTATCTCAAGGCCAGCAGATTGCTGACTATTCATGGGGAAATGTATGGAAAAGAATGGTAATATAAATTGTGGTGGGTACTACAATGAAAGACATGGTTTTTAAAATTTAATACATATGCATATACCGTTGCTTCTGCAACTCAGTCTTGGTTTGTGAAAGTGACAGGTGTCGCTGCATGTTCTTGTGTATGTGAACATTTTTCTTTGGCACTGTGAGGCAGTAAGAAGGCTGAGGAAGGACTTCATCCTCGCGACTCTGGAAATGGCAAACTGTTAGTGCTTAGTAATAACTCACTCTCCTAGCAGGTGCTGAATGAAGAATACTGAACTTTTATCCTTAAACATTCACTCTTGGTAAATCATTGCCACTTCCTTTACATTATAAAATCTTCAGTGGAAGGAAGTGCAGTGTCAGCATAAAGTCTGTCCTTAATATATGCATGAGTAGGTTCTTCCACTTCTTCACAAACATTTCCACTGCACGTCTTAACTTTTTTTTTTTTCCTTTAAAGGAAATAGCAAGTAAAAGTATGAAACATGAGGTTAACCTGATGCATTTCCACAGGCATATTTCACTTTGTGATTATAAACAAGGGCATTTTTGTCAAGAGAACTTTTGTTACTGTTTTATCTTTTCAAGAGGGAGTGTTCTAGAAAATATCATATGCAGTGATTTGTCCAAAAATATCAACTTCTCTTTGGTCAGCATCTGTACGGTCATTATTACACGAATGATTTTATCTGGTTTCAATTAAACTGTGAATTGTTGAGTAATTCTTTTACACCTTACTCCCTGGATGCTGGCAACATGCTATTCATCAGTGTTTTGAAATGTAGGTATCTATGGGACACTCTTAGACTGCACAATGCACTGTGTGCCTGAAGTTAATATATGACAAGCTACATTTAAGATGCATTCAACAATAGAAAATATTTGTGTAAGTCAGAGTGTTGTGCAACCTTTGTCCCTTTGCCAAAAAAAAAGTTAACTGTTAGCTTTTATAACATATGAAGTGTGATAATAAGAAACTTGTGTTTCCATCTCTCCCTTTATTTTTACTGGAATATTTTATTCCCACAAGATTTTGAGCACATATGTGTATTCTAGTAGCTAGATAATTTGATTTTATTTTTGTGTAGTTCTTATGTGATGTTCTTTTATTAAATGAGTTTTGGATTTTGGTCTTAAATTCTCTGCTTTTAGAGCCTTTGATTGCTTACAGTTTTAGTATTCTGAGCTAGAGGTTAACGTGTTGTATTTATTGTTCAAATAATTCAGTAAATGTTTATATTTGGAGGGTATCTTTAGCAGATTTTTTTTTTACCCAATCTCAAATGCTTTCATGATCTAAACAAACATAGAGACGATTGTCCCTCTTTCGGACATCGATGAGGGAACCTGATGCACTTAAACTGGCACGCACGTAATGGAGAAAGGACTACCTCTTTCTCTCTCCTTGGTTGCTCTTCAGCTGTTGGTTTTGAAGGCCGCTCATTTCTTGGGCCCGTGTGCTCTGCAGGTTAACGGGGTACTGTGGGGGGTTTTCCGTAAACTTCCATGGAATAATGCTTCATTATTTCATTAATGAAGAAGGAATTTCCACTTTACCCCGGGATAAATGCAGTTTTGGACTGCACCTCTATTTTTCTGTGGACTTGGGGAGGCTTCTGTTAATGGTTTCTTCAGAAGACTCCTTCACACAGACTTAGTTTTAGCTTGATGCCTTCAGCTAAGCCTAATTAATAGAGAAGGGCCTCACAGGTTACATCTGTACTCCTGACTAAATGGGGCTACTGCATTGGTTTGAGTACTGGGCTAGCTATGCAGTGATGGTTTTGGACTAGTCCCTAAGAGACCATTTGGCCCAAAGCAGCAAGCAGCTCCCAGGAACACCCTGGCATGGTTCTGGGCTTGGCAGAGGCCCAGGACCATTCCTGATAGCTAGTTGAGATGCAGACATCCTGGGTTTAGGCAGCGGGAAATTCGTGCAGCCATGTGGATCCAGACCACCTCTTCATGGGAAGTGGAGCATATAGAGTTTGTCAGACTGCTCTGAAACTTTGATACTGAGAAGGAGAAATATTAATCAGCTTCACTCTGTGGTGACAGGAAAATGCAATAGTGCATGGCTTACTTAATATTTGGGCTATACTTCATAACCTTCTTCATTCAGCAGAACTAAAAATGAAGCTGAGTGACAAAATCTTTTTCTCAATTGTCATAAATGTGCTACATCCTCCAAGCATTCTCTTCTGAAATACAAATCCTCACTTGCAGGATTTAGTACTTTGTTGGTGACACTGATGAGTCTTTTCTAAAATGCTCAGTCTGATCATTATTTTAACCAGAAGATTGACACATGTCCTTGCTAATGAAATGCAATCTGCTACAGAATTAATCTTTCATTTGCAATGATGCTTTTAAAATGCCAGTACCTTTGGGGTAATAAATTAATACTTATTAATGAATGAAACCATCATAGAATGTAGGCACTACATAGAATGTAAGCATTATTCTTCCTGCCATCTGTAATTGAGGAGGAAGAGTTTAACTCCTCTGAGTATGTGTAATTTTGAGCAAATAACATTTACATAATACTTAATTTAAAACCTTACATTGCTACTGTGTTGTAGTGGTGCAAAAGAATATTGTTTATTGCTAGGACTGAAGAACATGGTTTATTTTATAAGTAATACCTAACAAAACCTAAGTTGGAATTCTTGTGTATAGAACAAGTTCGTACCTTGGAAACCTTGTCACAGCATTTGTGTGCAGACAGTTGTATGCATCTATCTGCCTTATCTTTCCTTCACTCTGTTCTCTTCCAAACAGAAATCTGTTGTTCTGTACTCTTTTTGGGGGGGGGAAATCTAATGAATGTAGCAAAATAACAGTTTGCATTTAATGACTCAAATTTATACAGTAGCCTAAACATATTTTCATGGTTTTTTCATTTGTCTGTACACAAATTAGATTCAGGTCTTTTACTTGAGGAGCTACAACTTGTATAGGATCTAGTAATGTGCATAGTTTAGAAGGTTCCTGCAATGTGTCTTATTCTTTGGAAATCAGTACTGAGTTTCAGCCATAAGGAGGCTGTCCACTAACCAAGATTACTTGAGTTCAGCAGACATTTCTTCGTTGCTGACTGTCCTAAATTACTATATGGTGAATAAAATGTTGGTGCTATTCATTCCCTTTTGTAAATTAAACATGCCTACCAGGAGGTACCATGCATTTTTTGTTAACCTATTGAACTACTGAAATTGGCAATATATCCCTGCTGTTGGTTTTCTGTCTGTTTAGCCAGTTTCTAATTGGGATATAAAAATGTTTCACCCATTATTAGTATTATTAATGGTCATGGGGATTGAATGACCTCTATAGGAAACATTTTGTTGGAGCTTTTTGTATGTGGGCATTTTAGATGATTCCCTTATATGTGGTTGCTTCCTTTATTTCTCTTTTCTTCTTTAAAACTTTCAAAATACCTCGTTAAAAGTCTGAAGGAGCTTTCATCTATGAAACAATATTGCTGTTACTTCTGATGTTAGAAAAAGAGATGTATTTTATCATTCCTTTTGTAAATTTAGTTAATAATAGATTAGTCTTCTGTCATTCCAAAGTTCCTCTCATGTCATTTTTAGTAAAAGGGTCTTTTATTACCCTTGGTGCTTCCCTCTAAATTGTACCTGTAGCATGACATATGTAGTCCTATTTTGTGGTTTCATGCCTGAACCAAAAGGCCACGTTCCATCTACTGTGAACAGCTTGCCTAGAAATGCTGATGGCCTACAGGTACACAGCAGAATGGCAGATGTCATTGTTCTGTTTGCTTTTTTTTCCCTTTAGCCCAGACATCTGCTTCATCCTGATTACCTGCAACCCCTTGCAACACATCTTAGTAGGCAAAGACATCTCTGTACGTGGCCCTCCTCAAAAAGACATTGATTGGGGTACGAAATTTCAGTACACTCTTCTCTTTGCCATCTCGTGACCAGGGATTTCTTTTTTTCAGTGTGTGTTTGGTTTAAAAGAAGCTGAACTGGCAATAAGAAAAGATCATTTGCATTGCAGTGCCTTTGTATGCTACATAAAATCTTTTTGAAATGTGGTTTCCCAAAGACAGAAGCTCCAAGTAACCGGTTGGTTGGGGTTTTTTATGGGGGGTTGTTGTTTTTTTAAGCTCTTGGTTCTCTCAAGAACTGAATTGCACAGGGGTTGCATTTTATTTTGCCAGTAATGACAAATACATGATTGGCCACCGAAGCGAAGAGACCCCACCTGCTAAAAACCTTGTTTTTCACATCTTTTTGGGTGATGAAAATAGTTACTTATGGGGAGGGAGGAAGGGGGCATGTAAATTGTTTTGTAGTGGTTTAAAAAAAATCTCACTTGGACAAATTTTACATTCTCTCAAGCATTTTTGCCTTGAGAAAAATTGTTTCTTTTGTCTCTGGCTAACACTTAGTTCCTTTCTGCTGAACTACTTTGAAATCTCCCCCTAATTTAGTGGAAGTAGGGCAAGCCATAAGAGAGAATTCCTCTGCTAAGTGATTTGTTGTGATACAAAATTGAGTGTGGTGACTGTTTACATTAATAATTTAGTTTCAGTTGTGTTGAAAGCTTGATTGTGAATTTGGGAAGCGCTTTCATAGCAAAGAGAAGAGTCACCATCATTTTAAATACGGGTATTTCTACACAAAACCTATAGAATTCCTGCAAATCCGCCCGGGTGATGAGACAATGAGATTAAAAGAGGGAGGGGCTTTTTTTAATAGTAAAGGAAATGCTCAGCATGTCTGGCCTCTGAGATCCTTTCAGCAGCATGGATGGATGAGGGAAAGATTACGAAGGCAATGACATTTGCACAGTTTCTCTTTTGCTGAGATTAGAACCTGTATGTGCGATCCAAGGCGGGTGTCAGGATTGCAGAAAACATCTTCCGAAAACACTAATTTAGTGGGTTCTGACGTCCTCAAAAGCTCTAGTGCACTTTGGAAGTAGAAAGAAAATGAAAATATAAACACACCTATATAAACAGGAATATAAATTTTTCTTCCATTTTTGAAACTTTATTTAACATAATAACATCTGAATTTAATGTTGAGTTCCTAAACTAGATGTCACAGTACTTTAAACAAAAGTCAGTTTACATAGCTGTTGTCTGGGTAAATTCACTTCTGATGATCTCACTGACAATTATAAAGTTTAAAATAATGCTTAGTGAACACATACGTTTTTTACAAACTTGTATGCTGCCTTACAAAAGCAAGCTTAGCTCACATCTTTTGAAGAGTACAGTAAGACTACATAAACCAGAAAAGTAACCAGAAGATTTCTGTCAGATAATGTTTACTCTCACGTAGAGAAGGGTGCAGGGTAGCAACTCAGTAGAAGCCTGAATAAATATCCTTGGTTTGTGCAGCCTTGTTTTCATTTGTCCATGCTGAAAACTGTTTGCTCCCAGTTCCTTAATGGATTGCAGTGATGGGTGAAATATGGATATGTGCTTGTGTCTTGCAGTAGGGATTGTGACCTGGAGAAATAGAGTGGAGAATTGCTATTTTTATATGAATTTCATGTTACTTTAAGGTTTAAATGATAAAGTGCAAAAAATCCTCATAAAAATTAAAATGGGTTACTTACAGTAACACAAACCCAATGACAACATTTGCAAAATTATTATGCAGGAAAAAATAGATGGCTATACTTAGCAGACCTCACAAGGGGATTGGTCCACATTTCAAATAAATGCATATCTTGTGAAAAGAGCTGTGAATTTCTAGGCCATGATATAAAACTAAACTGAGTCTGATGTATTTTTCTTCTCTTTCAGTCCATCTGCCTGGATAAACAAGCTACATAATAAAAAACCAAGCAGACAGTGTTGGGCTGATAGAACCTACCTTCATCCCCCTTTAAGAGTTGAGGGAGGAGAAAAAGAAAGACTTAACAGTTTTGCACGGGTTGAATCATGAGTTTCAGTTCAGCTGCCTTCAGTGAGACATGTGTGTTAATTTAACTTTATGGATGTTTGAAGTTGGTCACTGAATTGGACTATTTCTATAATAGATGTATTTTTGTTGGCAGTTCTCTATCAGTTCTTGATAGATAGCAAATCTTTGGGAGCATGTACAAGGGAACACAGGTGGTCTGAGCTAGCATTTGCACAAAAATTTCCTTTAGTTGATGGAATGCACATTGCAGAGCCTGTATAGTACACCTTGCAACGGATGACAAAGTTCTGATGCATATGTTCTCTCAGCAGTGCCTCAGGCAGTATCAGTAGATCTCATGGAATAGCCAGGAAAGCGAGCACTGCAAACTTGGTGCATGTGCAAACATTATGCAGCTCTCTTATTTGGAAAAAGCAAGAAGTAATGTGGATGATGTGTTAAACCTGGCCAAATGAAATAAATAAGATGCTGTATCTTTGAAGCATCAAGGAAGTTTCTACAAAGATTTGTAGAGATATTTTTATTTTTTTAAAGGATAAAATGAAAACAACCTTCATATGAAAACCAAAGACGAACATAAAACCTTCTCTCTTTGGGGTGGGAGGCTGCAAAGGAAAGAGCAACAGTGGATGAGTTCATGGCAAACAAAGATTTGTTAGAGAGATACTGACTTTGGACTGGGACACTCATAAAAGGCCATCCCAAATTTTAGAAGCTCTACAAAACTTCAGAACACCATCGGTGAAAGGCTGCTGGCTTTGGAATAGGGCTCACCCAAGAGACCACTAGCAACCATTATTTTCACTGGCTTGATGACAGACTCTAATCCTAACACTCCCAGTTATATTCTTTTCTACCTCTCCCCGCCAAAAAGAAAAAGGTTTTAAAAGTGTAAACTGTAAGAAAATGCAGGAATCAACAGGCAGGCGGGGTTTTGTGTAACCCTCACTGGATGCTGCCTTTCTGAACGAGAATAGGCACTGTCCAGGTTGCTGTCTGCTGCATAGGTCTGCCTGAAATTACTTTTCTTTTCATCAACAACTAACCCACCTTGTAATATAGAGGACAGAAAAGTGGGAAATATCTCAAGGGTATTAAAAAAATATATAAGAAACTTAAAACACAATGAGAAGGAAGCCATTGAAGGTGATATAGATGTAAAATGCCTAAGGACAAATTAAATAAGGAGTCAAATTTTTTGTCTTTTGCTTTCACCGGGGATGTGTCTTTCTCCACATTAAGAATATAATTTTTTAATCATGGAAAATTAGCTTCAAGCCAAAATGGCATGAACTGTCAGTTATTAGCAAATAACTAAATCTGTTCAGGAGCTGAATTGTGATCAACAATTTGAGAACTGGCTTCAGTCATGCTGTGTAGATACCTGACCAGTATTGCTTTGTGTCTCTCAGGTTTTCTGTGTTCTGGTCTTAAGCACATAAATTATCTTCTAATCATACGTCAGGTAGTCTGTTATACATGGTGCCATCGTTTGACTCGTGTTGACCAAATATGTTGTGATCAGCAGTGTGTAACTGCCTGCTAGTTATCAAGCAAATTTCCTCTAAAATTAAATAACAGGTTTTATGCTCTAAAGTTGTTCCCCCTTGGAAGAGGAGAGAGAGAAGGGGGGGCAGGGGAAGATTTATAGAGGAGTCACCTTTATATATCTGCCCTGTCTGCAATCCAGACTTGTTCTTGCTTGTATCTGTAGAAATAATAAGCAAGAAACAATGGTGAGACTCGATTTACCAATGTAAGATGATAAAATTCTGGATAGCATACCTTGTGTGGTTTTGGAGGCAAGCAAAGCAGGTAGATAGCACCTGCTCAGCTCTAGAACTTTCTGGGAAATACTAGATTATGTATAAATCAGTACTCTTCTGAGTCAGCAAAAATGGCAGTCCAGAAATGTCGAAGAGCAGATGAGACTGGTAAATAGTAGAGTGATAATTAACAGCACAAGTGCAAATTTAATTAAAATGGATGTCTGATGCTATTAAAAGACAGGCTTGATGAGATCAGCAGCAGTATATCCATCAGAACATAATTACCAAGCATATGAATGCAATCCTATGAGTTTAACGCTCATTCATTTTTTAAGAGTGAGGATTCAGAGTCAGTAATAATATTGCCCTAACATTATCTTGTTTAGATCATAATTCTGTAATAAGAAGGTCTGAGGAAAAACTGATTCTCAAGATTTTCTGAGGAAAATCATATTTTGTTCATAATGTTCACTGAAACTTGAATTGTTGCATACAGAAACAGTGTGAAAATCAAGGGTTTGGCCTGTGATGATTCAAAGTAGGAAAACAGGAGAACAATAATTTTGATTTCAGGATACTTGCATTTTTTAAATAACGTTGTCTAATTAAAAAACTAATGAAACATCTTCTAATGAAACATCTGATTTCAGATGTATGTAGTCAGAATTCAAATAAACCTGTAAAATTATTTTTTCTAGGAAGTTAGAAGACATTAAAGTAGCCAAATGTACAAACAGAAAAGAAAGAAAAATAAACTGAAAAGCGGAATCCGTCATCATTCATCAAGAATCCGAAGTAAAACATGAGAATGAAGAGGAAATGAAGGGCTAAAAATAAAAAGATGGATAGAATGGTAAATGGCAGAATAACAGGATTTATTAAGTACTGTGGCTTTTTACAGATTTGTTCATAAAATCTTGTTATTGTGAATCTCCAAAAATTTGGATTCATGTTGTAATAACTAAGTGAAATGATTCTATAAAAATGAGGGAATCATAAACATAACATGAAGTTAATTTCAAAAACAATTAGGATTTATAGCATATGTTTTCAGAAGAGCTCAACACCCTTTTGAAAGCCAGATTTCCCAAAGAAGTTCCTACGCTGGGTGGTGCAATCCCTTGAAATTCTGTGTGCAGATGTGTGTGAGTAGCACTTCAAAATTGGTGACTCGTCTCTTTGGAGAGTTCAACCAAATGATCAGGATTCAGTATCAGATATAACACACACAGCTTGAATTTGTTTGGGTTTTCCTGCTACAATTAATGTGCTTTTACAGACAATAAGAGCGCGAGAAATTAGCAGTTTCCATGCTTATTTGAAGTTGAGTAATATAAACATAATAAATAGGATATAAGCATATAAACAGGAGGGGAATCAACTTTTTAAAAGGGTAGACAACGGCAGGACAAGGGGGAATGGATTGAAGCTAAAGGAGGGAAGGTTTAGATTAGATGTTAGGGAGAAGTTCTTTACAGAGAGAGTGGTGAGGTGCTGGAACAGGCTGCCCAGAGAGATGGTAGATGCCTCACCCCTGGAGATGTTTAAGGCCAGGTTGGATGGGGCCCTGGGCAGTCTTGTCTAAATCATGCCTGGAGGTTGGTGGCCCTGCCTGTGGCAGGGGAGTTGGAACTCTGTGATCCTTGGGGTCCCTTTTAACCCCGAACATTCTATTCTATGATTCTAAGGCAGACAGTTGTGTAGAGAATGTTCATGGAAGGAAGAAGCAAGGGATGAAAGGGAGGGTTGCTGTGGAATTTTTGAACATAGACTTTTGAACCTAGCTATAACTTTCATAACCAGTACCTGTTCCTAGAAGCTCTGTAATAAGATGTAGTTTTGCTGACAATCCTGAGTCCTCACCAAAGAAATTGTGCTGTTCAGCTCTCACCTCTCGTTGTATATGATAGAGTTGCTCAAGCAGTGAGGAGGGTCTTGGCTTGGATCTTCTAGTTAGAATGGGTTACTTAGGGTGGCCATTGTAGTTTAAAATACTACTCTGCCATATTGTTAATTTGTTAGTTCCCCATGGATAACACTGGAGTCTAGGGATGCTTACTTTGGAGGCTAGAGTGGAAAAATGTATTCCTCTGCATTAGCTTCTATACTGAGAGTGGTGTGTCCTGTTGGAAGAGCTCACTGCAGGAGCATTACTCTAAACTGGTATAAAACCTCTGAGCTTAGATTGTACATTCACTGCATTTAGGGCATTTCTAATGCAGTGTTGAATAAAGTTCACGTGAATAGTGGATAATTTTTTGTAGTATTTCTTTGATTACTGATTATTTTAGAAGATTTTTGGCCAATGCAACAGTGGATCATATCAGATACCTGAGGATATGTTAAGTGCTTGTAAACCTATGTTTAGAGAACTAAATCAAGCCCTAGATTTCATCTTAAGAACCACCTTCTCTACTCTTATGACTGAGGTTAACTTCAAAATTAAATGTAATAGAAGTCTACTTCCTTTTCAATTTATTTCACTGTATAAATATTTGAAATGCTTAATTCCTATTGTTTGGATATAAGTCTACTTAACTGTGACATCTTGGAAAGAAAATCACTGGAGTTTGCCCTTTCATGTGGAATTCAGTGTTAAGTATACATTTAAGTGGAAGTCCAGGAACCACAAATGTATTTAATAAACTTGTTACCTTTGGAGTCCTGTAAGAAATTTCAATTAATGTTAACGAAAATATGTTTCTAGTAACTTTATTATAACATTTCTAGCCACTGGAAAATTGTGAGAACATTCCACTCCATTTCAAATTCCAAAACGGAAGGATAATTCTGTATAAGGAGTAGAATTCACTGAACCCTAATTGCTCTTGAAAATACTAAATTTCTGCTCCTCTGTTTTAAAACAGCATTGTGCCTACTCTAAGTGCATCTCAGTAAATATAGTTGTAATTGTGACCTTTAATGGCAGCTGACAGAGTTCAGACCTTTTATATCTGCATTGGCAATTGAAAGGTATCCTCCAAATTCTCATTCTCAATTGTACTGAAACCCTTCCTACCCAATGCCCACTTTTATTTGCATGATAAATTAGATATGATAATTTTGCTCTTTTAACAGATTCCTCCCTCTATTCCATATGTCATGGTAATTAAGACTAGAAGCAGTTTGTAGTATCGTGAAGGAAGGATTTTTTGTATTTTTCCCTTATTATTTAAAATGCTTACAGTTTGGGGAAAGTCAACGTAAGGAAGGAAAAATGATCTGACTGAGAGAATTTCTCATTCCTTCCTCTCTCTTTTTCATCCCTTCTTATACCCTGACAGGACTTTGGGATATAAGTTCTATCTTAAACCTCAATATTCCTTGTTTCTTTTTTTCCTTTGACAAAAAGACACGGCTGGGCTTTGTATTCCATTTCTTTTCATTGTATATACTTCCTGACTCACTTATCCTTCTGTTCTTCACTGATATTACAAGTCAGGACTTGTTCTGCTCTTCTTTGTCCAGAGTCCATCATAAAACAAGCCACTTAAAATGTTTAAAATGGTAATGGACTGAACTCCATCCCACATCAGATGTCAGCTGAACTTTCTTTAGTAGACAGAGAATCCCTCTAGTAAAGCAGGACTATGGGCTTGTGTTGGCTGGATGCCTTTCTGAGGGCTGACTTCAGTGGCTGGTGAAATGTAGCCCTTCCAGATGTCTTAAGTGGAGCACGTAAAAGTAGAAATCCAAGGATCTCGAGGTACTGATGGAAAATCACGGCCTTCCCTTTTCATCAGCAAAATGGGATTATAATTGCATGGCTGGTTTCTCATTCACCTTGTTCAACCACTTGTCCTTAAGACGAATGGATTTTCATTAAGATTTATTGGCAGGTATGACTGTACATTGATGACTGTGAAAGCAGTTGGGTCGAGACAACCGAAAATCTGATTCTTAATATTTAATTTTTGCTGAGCCATTGCTCCACTGTAAGGTCATATTACTAATTCATCACAAGTGGTGAGTGTCCCAGATCACATCTACAAGCTTCAATCACATTTACCAGGCTGTGTACCCTCAGGGTACCTGCAGATGCAATGCAGTGATCTCATGGGAGCGCTACACTGGGAAAAAAAAAAAAAGAAATTTTTTTTTAAAAAAAATCCCACCCTGTACTTCCAAAATGAAAACGGAAAGAATTTCTCCTGGAAAGTGGCAGCTGCGTTCTGACATTCATGTAATGGGAGCAACTGAAAGCTTTATGGTGTGTAACTGTGACACTGCATTCCAACATAAGCTTCTCCCTGCCCTTCTTCCAACCAATAAACTATTCTTCCTCTCTTTTCACTCTCACCCCTCCTAATCTTCTTCTGTTTATATGCTTTAATCATAATAGCAACAAATCCATCCCTGCCTGTATTATCACACCGTTGCAAATTTTGGCTGTCTCCTTTGGCACTTCCCTTGTAGATGGAATGATATTGCCCACTTTGATGGGGCTTAATTCTCTATGTAAAATACTGCTCTGTCAATGCATATTTTCTCTATTAAACTATTTTCAGTCCAACAATAAGACACAGATTTTTGGGAGAACAGTTTTCTCATTATTACCTTAACCCATAAAAAGGCTTTTTTTCTTTTTTTTCTTTTTTTTTTCTTTTTTTCTTTTTTTTTTCCAAACACTTTGGGCAAGTCTTCAGTTACCCAAATATTTGTAGTAGAGAGTAATTTGCATTTCAGCCCTGTGAGACTTGTAAATGTAATGAACAGTCTGTGTGTTTAATATTTTTAATATTTTTAATAATTCACAAATAGTTCAGTATGTAGGGCTGACTTGTTGAGAAATATTTTGCAGTGTCTGTAGAGAACACTTCTGAGTTCTAGTCTTTTGTACGTTTAGCAGAATTCTGGGCTTCATCTGGAAAAATTCTAGGAGTGCTTCTTACTGGAAAATATTTTAAGTAAAGTGAAACAACAAATAATGCTTTCCTAATGTTTTCTGTGACCTGCTTCCAAGGTATTGATGGTCCCTTTCCTGTTGCCATTAATCAGTTTCCAGCATTGGAAGTAAGGTATTATGGAAGATACTGGCAGCCTTTTAAAAGGTGAGATTGAAAGCGTATTGAGTTTGAAAGGAATTGTCGAAGGTCTCACTTCTCAATCCAAGAGGTTATTCTGTAACTACTGTGATAAGTGTTTTACAGCAGCCATGGTCTCCAGCTCTCTGTCCAAGAGCAGAATAAGAGAATCTTGGTCTCAGTAGCTGGGAAAAGTGTGTCTTTGGTGGTGTCTAGACTGTCACATTTAAAAACTGAAAAATCAATTATTTAATTGGAATTTATTAATGAGGCAGATTAAGGCCCGTTACACTGATTAAAAATTTGCCAGAAGTTTCACCAGAAGCAAGATCACACCTCCAGCCATATGGTAGGTGGAATCAGAGAGGACCGGAAGCATTCAGTAGGATATCGGACACTCTGCAATCTCATTAGAGCTCTTCCTTCTCACTTACTGTGCTTGTGACCACTGTGACCAAGGGAATTTCTTACTCTTAACAGCTGAACTTGGATACTACCAAGTTTTCCATGCCATTTCCTCACTTTCTTACTGCAGAAAGATATATCCAGAGTTATTTTCACCACATTTTAGTTATTCTGTAATTAAACTCTGCAGAGCAAGTTGTGATATACCCCTAATAACATTATGCAAAGTTAATACTGTAGAAGCCTGATTGTGATTCTTCATATGGCTGGTCCAGTGAGTTTGGATGCAGGATTCCAGTGTAGAAGGCTCAGAATCACATTTATGCTAAGTTGGTGGAAAGTGCTCTTAAAGTAGACATAAATTTAGTCACACGTCACCTTGGTGCATATGACACTCAGACCTACATACCTAAGGATGTAATCATTGTGCCCAGCATTGTATTCATTGTTACACCAAAGACTAAAGTTTGAAATACAAATACATTTAAAAAAAAAACAATGCTAGACCTTGAATTTTGTTTCCATCCAAGTGGAACTGCCAGGAAGCACTGGAGGCTTGGGGCATTAAAGATGTACTTCAAACAAAATTGGATAATGTATGTTAAATAAAGAAAGTGCCAGGACATGGAAAAACCTTGTGATGACTATAGAGTGTTTTAAACAGATGAGAATATTGTCTGCTATTTATATCATCAGGTAGAAGCTGAAAGAAAATAGTAAAAAAAATCAAAGCAAGTTTTCATTCATATGAAAAACGCATGTTCTACGTATATATGAACATAAAGTGTGAAACTCAGATGTTGAGGGAGGTGTAATTTATATGATAATATTGGATATATTGAATGTAAGAAACTGTAAGTATGAGTGATAAATGGACAGACAAGAGAAAGTATCATTCTTTTTGTGGTGTGGAACAGGTACATTAACATTTGTTTTCAAGGCATCCTTCTAACTGCTCTTTCCACTATTCTCTTCTTTTTACCACGGCAAAGCTGAATTCAGGAGAATCTTTGCTGCTGACAAAAATTGGTCAAAGTTATGTTAATTCACCCAGGGGACTCTTGGCATTTCCCATCAGCTGGGAGGTTGAGTTTTTCTGTTTTCCTGTCACTGAACAGCATCAACTAAAAGCTGATACCTATTAGACCTAAAACTACACTTGTCTATAAAAGTAAAGCACAGGTTAGCTGTCTACAAGGTGCTTCAGCACATTAATTTTGCTTCTATATTTCCGTAGTTAATATATGATGGCCAATAGTTGCTAGTGTATGTGCTACAGCTAAATGAATGCCTGCAACTAAGTTGTCTCAGAAATGGTGTCGTACCTCAGGCAACGAATGTACGAGGGACAGAATATGAAAGCAGGACATGGACATGGTCCTTAGGAGTTTTTTAATAATATTTCTCTGATTAAGTTATGAAAAGTAAGGAAAAGATTTGATATTGTGAATGAGTTTATAGAGTGAGAAAAAAGATATATTCTGTTTGTTGTAACCCATTGCATTACATTTGACTACTTCAGAAGGAAGGTACAAGAAATTTGATGGATGGGAAATTCTGAAGTTTCCCCTTAAATTTTATTAACTGTTGCATGGCTCCCATATATTTATGTGCCATTTGCACATAGTGACTTTGTCTGATATCACTGAGGACAGCATTGGCCATACAACTGTTTAATCTTCCCTTCAAAAAAGAGTAAGTCTTGATAATGACCTTGTATTTTGCAACAGGTGGTGACATAGTAAAATACTCAGAAGTTGTGAAGATTATGCACAACTTCATAAGTTGAGCATCAGTGTGCCCTGTAGAGTTTTATTAACCCATAATTTGAAGGAAGTTAATGCTGTTGTAATGTTTGGAAGCAATGCATTTCTGGGGTTTTCAGGAAGATTGGTATGTATGTTGTTACTTAGAGAAACCTTCTGTGGAATGTATAAGGAAGTATTTATGGATGTACACTGTTTCCTATGTAGCTGATACCTTCTGGGTATGTTCAGATAGAAACAGCTAACCACTGTATGGTGGTTTGAATTTGCATTACCCTGAATCCAGCCTGTTTGAGTCTCCAAAGTCCTCTCATTTCTAATTCCAAATGATGAAGATATGTCTAAACTGACCAGCTCCCTTATGGCCACTGAAAGTCACAAAGTTTTATAGAGGTTAGAAGAGTGTGGGGGCTGTACCCGTGGTCACAGGGAAACAGCAGTAGTCTCTCTCTCATACAGTTTGATAATTCTCATTTTGCCTCCTTTCCTCAAATCCAGAGTAGAAATTGAGTTGAATATCCCAACCTATTAGACTATGCTGTAAGTAATTTTAGCTATAAAAACATGAAGTTAAGTATGAACAAAGGCGAATACATCAGATGCCAAGAGGCAGAGACATCCCTGACATCAGACAAAGATAAATGGAAAACAGCACTTGAACAGGAAACAGCACTTGTCACACAGCCAGCCTGAGCTTAGGATGTGATGCAACACAATATTAAGGCAATATTGTTTTGCTAAAAGTATGTTATGAATTTCTAGTTACATTGCTTTGCAGATCTCTAGAGGAGACATTGATTGGAGCTTGGCTACCACTTCTCCCCTGCCTCAGTTCTTGCTGACTGTGCTCTAGTTTGACCTTTGAGTGACAATCTGGCCAAGGAACAAGACTGAGAAGGTTGAGAAGACAACCATGTCAGCAGAGCACTTTAGGGAGGCAGCCTCGTCTGTTGTACACATATTGCAAAAATTAAAAGCCTGGGTATACAGGAGAGGGACTTAAAAATGTTATCTTCATATTCTACTTACTGTTTCTTATACATCTCATGAGTCATATTTGCACAGATAAGGTTAGAGGAAAGCCTGCTTTTCTCACTGCATGTGTGGAGTAAAAGTATACAGTAAAGAGCTATGGGTCTCCACCAGTGAACTTGTGAAGATCGTGACATGTTGCCATGGAGAAAACTCACACGCATTTTAGTTTGGCATAAGATGATTTTTAGGGCAGAAAAGTGCTATTACACAAGGTGAATTCTGCCTGCAGTGGTCAAGAAAGAGGAATTAAGACTGAAATAAGTAGAAGGAAAGCTTAGAAAGATAGTAACTTAAAGTTTTGGAGGAGCTCAGGATATCGTGGCTGATTTATCCTCACTAAGCAGCGAATGTGTATATGAATGCCTTCTGTAAACGTCAGACTGAGTAATTACAGAGAAAAAGTAGGATTGTTATGAAATTATCTATTCTGTTCTATTACAGTGCAATGCTTGTATAGGATTAGATGAGTATAAATAAATTCAGAAATTTGAAAATCATTTCTGAACATGAAAATATGAATCATCAAAAAAGTAGCAGCAAGAAAACAGTTTCAATGTATCTGAGAAGTTAATGGAAATGATTGTAAAAAAAAAGGTAAGAGAGTGTTTGCTATGGTTGCTGTGTTTCTGCACTATGTGTCATTCTGCAAGTTCATAAATTAAAGTTAAATATTTTAAATGTCATTATATATATGGAATTTACTTATTAGTAGAAAGTGTGTCTTAGGTTTCAGTACCTCAACTCATGTTTGTGGACTTTTCCGTAATTGTCCAAGAAATATTTCTTGCCCTGACTTAAGGTGGATCATCTGTGTCCTCAGTTGCCTTCCTTGGAAGCAGTAAAGGTTGGACATAGGTAGGCAGTAGTAATGCTGAAAGCCTTGCAGATGGCAACTGGTGTTTCTTATTTACATGCTTACAATAAAATTCATTGAAGATCCAAAATCAGAAAGGAATTCTCCATCAGCACTGATCTCTGTGTTTTGTTTTGGTAGCATTTTCTCTTGGCTGAAAAAAACATGCTCTTGGGATTTAAAAAAATATATTAATTTAATGAGTTCCCTATCAGAAAAGGGGGCTGATGCCAGTGGTGGTGCTGTGAGCCTGCCACCTTCTCGTCTCATGCTGGATCATCTGGGTTGGGTCTTGTTCCTAAGCAGCGTAAAGTATGTCATTGGGTGCCGGAGGGCTTCTTGCAGTTTGAGGAGAAAGAAATACAGAGTGGTTGTAGACTGGATTTAGTGATCAGTCTTGTGCTGGTGTTAACAAGTCCATTTTGTTAACAGCAGTCTTTGAATTACAGTGAAATATATTTTCAGTACTGTTCTCAGCTTCATGTTGCCTTCTCATTTTTTTGGAGAAGGGATAAAAACTTTGCAAATAGCCTTTGATTACTTTTGCCCTCCTGAAGGGGTATATTTCTTTCCTGGGCATAGCCATGCTGTAAAGATTCTGCCATCCTGCTGTATTACTGAAAAACCCTTTAATTTTTTAATTTTTTTTCAATGTGGTAACCATTTACACAGAGAGGAATAAAGAAAAAAAGCCCTCAAACATTTTAAGTCAATTAATTTAATTGCCATTCTTCCTGGCTGCTTATTTAGTCAGCAATATGCTGTTGTCGCAGGGCAATGTAGTCGTGTGAGAGCAGTGAATATATAAAAAAACATTATCAAGCCTTATGTTAATTTTTTTACAGCTTCCTGCTATAACATTCTGGTTTTGGAAATTGAGCATGTCTGTCACATCCCTGGAAGGTGCCATTTCTCTCTCTTGCACTGTTCCTGTTGGTACCGCACTTGGCACCTGATGCTTGGTGCGACACAGAAGTTGATATCAGCACAGGCTTCTGATACCTGCTTTAACATTTGATTATTTTTTGACATTTCTTTCCATCACACATACTTATGTCACTTGTGCTTCCCAAAATACTATTTTGCAGCCTTTTTAGAGAACACTTGCTCAAATACTGCTTTCAAGTAGCATTTTCCCACCTAAAAAGTACTTACTGAAAAAATCTGCTCTGCTGCTTCTCCTGTGGGACGGTCTCATTTCGTTCCATGTGATGAAGCTCCTAATTGAAAGTCTTAGGTCTTCTGTGTGGTTACTGAGAGGCAGAAGACTCGAGTAGGAAGCGTTTTCAGTTTACATGGTATCTTCTGAGTATCTCCCCATGACTGACTTCAGTTGGGTAATTTAAGTCCCAACATAGGCACCTCAGTTCAAGGCCAGCAGTGAACCTGATGAAACCGAGCCAAAGTGAACTCTGAAAAGGGCAAAGGTTTGTTCTCATTCCTGACCTCCCTGTTTCATGGTGCTGTTTCAGCAGGTTTAATTAATATGCATGTGTGTAAAGACATATGGAGTTAGTGACTCGTTGTTCTTTCCTTGCTGAGCATCTGATGAATGATCTCTTGATAGCGGAAGGGAGGATCTGGGTGCGACTGCCCGGGGTGACATACAGTCTGTGCAGAAAATTGCTTAGTCAAAATGAATCGTTAAATCCCTCTGAACAGTTAGAGGTATTTCTGATTGAGTGAGGTAGATACACCAAAACTAGTATTTATTTTTTATAAAACAGGTCCCATCTTGTGGCTCTTGATAGCAAATGGCAAAATAGAGCTTATGTTCCAATAGTGAAGCCTCATCCTTTCCACCTGTTTCCTAACCTGTGCACAGATGTTGTCTGGGAATGTGATGGTTGGTTTTGGCCAATATCATCAAGAGGACATACTAAAAAGTTTTGGTCCTGGATCTAAGTTCCTAGCTCAGTTTAGTTTACCACTGCGGAGGCTACGATGCAAACTGGAAGCCACAAGCATAAGTGATAAAAACTATCCTGCTTGTTTTACCTCTTTCTGTTTACAGAAAGCATACAAGGGGAAAAGCTGATATAGCATAATCAATAATAAATATGGTTTATTCACTGATAATCAGTCAGTATGATGAAGCTTAAGTTATTTCTGTACCAATGCCATAAAAACCCTATCATACTGCTGCCCATAGCTCAGCTCTGTGCATCTGAGCTTACTTTACTGCTTTTAGTTATGAATTTGCTCTTTTACTGTATGACATCATTAATATTCATATATCCTGTGCACTGGATGGGAATCTCTAGGTTTTGCTGTATTTATTCAGCAGTGAATTAGAAGTGTGTACCTGGGCAGGGGGTGTGTGTGTGCCTGTGTTGGACTTCATATGTGCCCAGGGTGGGCAATACCTAGACATAATGCCTTCCAGGTAACCACACAGACGTTGTCAAGCAAAATTCAATCCAAAGTTTATTTGGTGACTGGATCTTAGGGACTGCTTGCATGCTTTTATACTTTGTCCTTAAAAGTACATTTGATGTTTACATACTAATGTTTTCTATCTTTGGCACTACTGTTTCTATTCATATATGTCTGTATAAAAGTTCAACAAGGCCAAGTGCAAGGTCCTGCACATGGGTCAGTGCAGTCCCAAGCACAGCTACAGGCTGGGCAGGGAGTGGATTGAGAGCAGCCCTGAGGAGAAGGACTTGGGGGTGTTGGTGGATGACAAGCTCAACATAAGTGGTCAGTGCCTGCTTGCAGCTGAGAAACACATGTCCTGGGCTGCCTTTAAAAAAAAAAAGCATGACCAGAAAGTCTAGGGAGGTGATTCTGCCCTTCTACTCTGGTGAGACCCCACCTGGAGTACTGTGTACAGCTCTGGGGTCCCCCCAGAACAGGAAGAAATTGGAGCTGTTGAAGTGAGTCCAGAGGAGGCCACAAAGGTAATCAGAGGTCTGGAGCACCTCTCCTGTGAAAACAGGGTAAGAAAAGAGAAGGTCAAGGGAGACCTTACTGCAGTTTTTCAGTACCTAAAGGAGCCTACAGGAAAGCTAGAGAGGGGCTGTTTATCAGGTAGAATGTAGTGGTAGGACAAGTTTAAAATGAAAGAGAGCAGATTTAGGTTAGACTTTAGGAAGAAATTCTTCCCTGTGAGAGTGATGAGGCCTTGGCACAGGTTGCCCAGAGAAGCTGTGGCTGCCCCTGGATCCCTGGCAGTATTCAAGGCCAGGCTGGATGGGGCTTTGGGCACCCTGGTCTAGTGGAGGGTGTCCCTGCCCATGGCAGGGGGTGGGAACTAGATGGGCTTTGGAGTCCCTTCTAATCCAAACCAGTCTGTGATCCTGTGATAAGGGAAAAAAAAAAATCCTGACATTTTAAATAGCATTCATCTTTAAACACGTTGCTCTGCACTGTTCCCCTGCTGTGTTTACACTCATGTGGTCCCAACTACATAAAAAAGCTGGCTGGGTCACTGTATGCTTAAAGATGGCATTCAGTAGTTCTGCTCAACTGAACCATAATTTCTTCAGGTACCGTGAGAGAAATTCTGCCTGTGAACATCTGTGCATCCTCCATGTGTCTTCAGAGCTCTGCACGTGTTGGTTCCCTTGAAGAACTCGATCCTTAGCTGGATCCTCTGCATGCCTATAAAAACTGTACTGAAATGTCCTATGATCAACAGTCTTGATGCAATCTGTTCTTGAACAGTGAAAACTCAAATACCCCTTAGTAAAGTCGATTTGACAGGCATTGCCATGACGCTGTTTTTTGGGTAGCACTCAAAAAGTTTGCTTTTCCTAGAGGGGATTCCTTCAGCCCATCAGAGAAAATTCAGGTGGGTTATTTAAAGTTCTAAGAGCATGTTCACAGAGTGGCATTCACTAACTGTGCTTCTCTTTGGAAAATTAAGCTCTGCAGGGAGAAAATTATGCTCATATACAAAGGGTTTTCTTAGAATGTTTTTTTTAATCCTTCTTTCTGTCACTTAGATTCTATGAGATATAATGAGGAGTCTGGAATTAAAAGAACAGAAAAAAGTAAATGCAGTGAACATTTGGGCACTGATAAATAGGAAATGTAGAAAATGTAAGTTGAAAGTGTGAAATCAAGTGCACATGCTCCTGCCTCACAGCACCATCTTGGAAGGGGACTACAGAAGATGGTAACAGAAGACTCACTTGAACTAAGCAGCCACTAATGAGCTAAGCCATCATGATGTTCATGGTAATAAAAGTGCAGGCTTTTCTAGAAAACGTTAGTTATTTACATTTTTTTCTTTACCACTTTGCTTTACAGAAACAGTTTGGTGCCCCAGAAAAGTAAGCTTTGGTTAGAGTAGAAGATTATTAATTACCATACAGTTGTTTTAAATCTTTCTACTTTCACAATACACATTGTCAGGTGGAGTCGTGTAACTTCCTGAATTTCCTTTTTTTTGAGCCATAAAATAAGTGTGGTAACACTTCTCTGTGGAACTTAATTCTTATAAAGCACTTCAAAATGTTTGGTGACAAGATCTTCTATAAACTATTTGAGAAATGTGTTCTCTTGCCCAGACATGGGTTTAGGATCACAGGAGATACGTAAGATAAGATAGAAGAAAGTGCACACACTATGTTCTTACTTCACAACAGGAATGAAATCTTGGGTTTTTTCAGTCATTTGTGTTTATTCTTTAGTTCATGAAATCCTGTGTGTTTGGTGATACTGGGTTGGGGTTGCTTGCTGGTGCAACAAACCAAATCGCATCTTGAACAGCTGAAGAAGAAAATATACAGGATTTTAAAACACAAATCTGTATTACACAATATTATATTATAATATGCTATACTGTGCTGCACTATATTATATATAATTAATGCCTGAGCTAATCAAACGGGCAAATCCAGAAATCCCTCTCTGGTGAGAGGAAAGCTGATCTCAGGAAGGTACCCGTCTGAGGTGCCTCAGTTTGTCACTGGCTTTTCCTGTGCAGCATCAAAACTGCCAGATTTCAGAAGTATTGAGCTCCTCTCACTGGCATCACCGGAGGTGACAGCTTTGAAAATCATGTCACTCTACTGATTACTGGTTGAAAGAGGCATCTAGTTTTTAAGCGTGGCGGTACAACCTCAGCACTGTCCCTAACCAGTGCCTGTAGCAAGTAGCCTTAAAAGCTCAAACTTCAAATTGTAGCTGGTAAATACAAACTTGAGCTCTTTCAGTAGAAGGCATTGGTAAAAAAATATTACTGTGAGGGGTTTTGGGCTTGATTTGCATACTTTTAGTGTTTTTATAAAGAAACCATTTAAAGATGTTACAAAAATCCTTTGCTGGAGTGGTTGAGACTATTAAACCGTGCAGTGATAAACAACAGTTTGTTGTATATTTAATTGTTTGGCTCTTTGGACTCTTTTCTCATTTTAATCAAAACAAAAAACCTTCCAACTGATTCTGCAAATCCAAAAACATGTTGACAGCCATTACCCAGTGACGACTTGAAGGAACTCAGTTGTCACCTTGTTTTAGATTAAAAACTGGATAGAAAGCCCAGATGTGCAGGAGCATATGTGCTCTTTATGTAGAAAGTTTGGAGGAAGCCTTTGTTTATTCTTTAATATTTATATGAAGCAGTGATCACATGAAGTGAATCATTCACATTTAGGGATCCTGCCTAAACAAAGCTCCTTGGTCAGTGCTGTGCTCTCAGGGAATGGATAGTTAAGATTATTTCCATTGAGGCTTGCTTGTCCTGTGAAATAAGTAGCTTGTCTTCCCTCTGTCTTATAAAATTACAGTAGGACACACACGCCTGAAGTTGTTCCACTGATAGATCCAGACACCAAAGCATATAGACAATGACAAAATTAAAACTCCACAATTCCCCATACCTCCCTACTGGGGGGTGTGTTGAAGGAGTAAAAGCAGAACATACTGGGGGTTTAGGTTGGTTTATTCTCTGGACACAAGCTCAGGCCATGCCCTGCTCATATTGTCAGTGATAGGAAGGAAGGAAGGAAGGAAGGAAGGAAGGAAGGAAGGAAGGAAGGATGGATGGATGGATGGATGGATGGATGGATGGATGGATGGATGGATGGATGGATGGATGGATGAATACAACTCGACTAGGGACTAGGAGCTGCCTTGGAACCCACATTGAATTATGTGCTAAATGGAATGCATTGAACTATGCATTGAGTTAAGAGCTCACAGGTAATATTAGCTCTTTGTTATTACCAAGATCTAAGACCTCTGACTGTGCATCATATTACAATCCCTTGAACCATTCAGGTCTTGAGCCGTATGTAGTTTAGAGAGTTAAAAATTAATGATGAAAATAGAAGCATCTGCCTGGTTACTAACCCAAAGAGCAGCTATGCCTTACACATTGAACTTCATGCATGCATCATCCTGAGTGCTGAAGTCTTGCAATTTAATAGCAAGTTAAATAAATAGCAAGTGAAAGTTTTGCAAACACTGTTTATTGTCAGTAATAAGATCATCAGTGACAATTCCAGTATAATGTCAGAATACATTACTGTTTGTATCAGGCTGACCAAAGCACAGCAAGGTTGTGTGATCTGACCCACAGCTCTCAGCAACTCAGGGACACAGGGTGTGTTTGCCTTCAGCAGATTCACTGGCCAACTTTCAGAAGTCCACAGATCCTCTCAGATCTCTGTGACTAGTGCCTCTACTTGGCCAGCTCTCTGCATTCCCATAAAAGTCATTGGACTTGAAACTGGGGACATGAATCTGGTTTTCTCTCTCTAGTTATTTATAATATTTTTGTATTTTGACTGATTGTTATCACAGGAAACTTCTATTGTTAAGTATGAGAAGAGTTTTTATAAACAAAGATGTCATTAACCTTTACACATTACTTGATGGCATTCATAGGTGTGACAGTAACTGGTGGTTTATGATGGACAGTGTCCTGCATCTTCAGAATGATTTGGTTTATAATAATTATGGAGGTTGTAACACAAGGATAATTCTCTGCCATCTACTTGATTTCATCTAGTATCAGTTGCATGTAATTGAGATCCAGGCATCTGACAAGAGAAAAATCATTAACTGATGTTGGCCATTTGTATCTCATTAATTTCCTTCATTTTGCCTCTATATGTCTAATCCACTTACTTCCCAGCAGAAATACGACATACTGATTTTACAAACATGTGTATCATTCTAATAAAATATGTTAAATCTGTTGTGTCCACAGTGGGATTGCAAAGAAATCGAAGTATGTCTTCAAGCAATTCTGCAGGCAAAAATGCACATTTCTGAATCCTCCATGGCTATCTAGCAATGAACTAAGAAATAGTCAATAATATTTGAAGAATACAAATTTTACATTCCTCTGTTCTTATCTGCAAAAGATTTACAAAAGAAATTCCATAAAATTATCCTCCATCTCCCCACCAGCTTTTATATTTGCCCACTGTTAAAAAATGCAGGAATGCACGGGTCCTTGTAACAGCTTTCCTGGTTTGTCCTTTCTCCTCCACAGTTTAGCAACTTCCCTAGTGGTTAGTACAGCACTCCAAGCAACTAATCCCGATTCTATAAACTGTAATGTCAAAGGATTAATGTGTGCCTGGGAACGCAGGTCAAATCTGCTTTAGATCACAACAGTTCGAGTTCAGCTCCTAGCTGGAATATCGCACAACTACCATATAATTTAGTACAAGTCTCACATTCCTCTACTTCAGCTGCCGGTTGCCTTTAATAAAAAGAGGCCCAGGATTGATTTCCCTGAGAATGTATTTTTCTTTGTCTAAAACCAAAGTAGTATCAGCTGGAGAGTAGAAGGATTTCTTAAAATAGTTCTGTATTGGTTATAAATAGCCCTTTGGACGCCTGATTTCAAAGTAATGTAGAAGTAGGGCAAGTTGCTGATATTTCCTGAATTTCGGCTGTTAGTTACGTTACAGCGCCCAAATCTTGTGAGCATCTCTCAGTGGTGTGCCCTGCCTTCCCCTGCATCGCTGCTGCGACGAGTGGCGCTGCACAGACGCGGTGGCGTACGCCAGCAGAGCCTCATTTGACAGGAAAGGCAATTACCTGAAAATCTTCTTTTTTTTGCCAAAATAGTAACCTGATTTGTGTGATGCGTCAAATGTGCAGCGAGCAGACATATATAACTACATCTGGTGTGTTTATGTTGAGTCGCCAGCAATAAATAAATCACCAGAGTGATTTATACCTAATTATCTGCAAATGTAATATCCAGAATCTCTCTTATGTGGTTTTCTTGGTACTTTTGTTATGGATTGTTGTTGTGTGGCTTTGAGGGCGTTTCCTACATGAATTCTTGTAACATGGTTGTACTTTTCCAGAAAAAGTATCAGGTGTCCTTTTAGAATATTTGTCTGAGCTTAACCTTGAAATATAATTGGTTAATGTGGGTGGGGTTTTTAATTCAT
Organism: Gallinula chloropus; assembly: GCF_964237585.1. NCBI lineage: Eukaryota > Metazoa > Chordata > Aves > Gruiformes > Rallidae > Gallinula > Gallinula chloropus. The sequence continues at coordinate 113,085,934 of NC_140087.1, read as the reverse complement.
TTCATCCTGTTTTAAGGCTATGGTTTATCCTCTTATGATAACATAAAATAGCTACCAGCATTAGGATATTTCATTATAAAGGAGCACTGTGGATCTCTGTGCACATCTGAGTGAAGGGGCTCACCAAGTTACCTGTATTAAACTGCAAGTCGAAAACCCCATGTCTTGTCACACCATCAAGTTACCATCACAGCAGTTTCTTAATTTGGTTGGTTGGTTTACCTAAAGATACCAGTTTACCAGGTGAAAAGAAACACAGCATACTTCTGCTGATGTGAAAAGCTCGTGTGAAATGATGGTTCCTGCCTGCTGCCCTCTGGTGGGGTCGCCGTCCTGGAGCAAGTGGCCATGCTCCCACTCCTGGGCACTTGTTCCAAACCCAATATTGCTGAGCAGTTCATAACCACCTTCTTGTTTGCTTCATCTTTTAAAATATTCAACCTGGGCACCGTGCAAAGCCTGGCTAGGGTCTGAGGTGCAGCATGGCTGGAAACCCAACTTCATTTCAAGCGGAGACTCGTTTACAAATTCATTGAATTGTAGAATCATAGAATGTGTAAGGTTGCAAGTGACCTTTAGAGGTCATATAGTCCAACCCCCCTGCAGTAAGCAGGGACATCTTCACTAAATCCATCAAGCCCCATCAAGCCTGACCTTGAATATCTCCAAGGATGGGGCCTCCACTACTTCTCTGGGCAACCTGTTCCAGTGATCTACCACCCTCATAGTGAACATTTTTTTCCTAATATCCAACATAAATCTATCCTTTTTGAATTTAAAACTATTACCCCTCGTCTTACTGCTCCATGCCCTCGTGAACAGTTCTTCCCCAGCTTTCCTACAGGCACCTTTCAGGTACTGGAAGGCCGCTCTAAGGTCCACCCAGAGCCTTCTCTTCTCCAAGGTGAACAAGCCCAACTTTTTCAGCCTGTCTTCATAGGAGAGGTGCTCCAGCCCTTTGATCATTTTTGTGGCCTCCCTAGGTGGGGATGTGGTGCTGTAAGACCTCACTAACTGGCATTTTCTCATGGTCTCACAGGTTCTTCGCTCTGTGCTGCTGTTTCCAACGATCGAGCGTATGGCCCAGTCCCCTCAAGGAAAGCTCATGACCCCTTTGCTGTGCAAACTTCGCTATGTTCTGTACATGCCTGTCTACCTGCTGTCCTTCCTACCAGAGGGGGTCAAAGCCTCCCTGGTGCGGTTTGCTCTGCGAGGAATGAAGACGTGTGATGAATCTTCTATAACAACCTCTGTAAATCTCTTCAGCGTGGACTGCATTGGTGAGCATGTTTTGGGGTTTTTTTGTCACACCAACTTTTGTATTGTTTCATTTAGTAGATCTTGATGTAGTTTTGTGGGCAAAAGCTTAATATTTAAGCATGAATAAGTTTTGAAGGATGGGTCTAATGCTTTCTCAGACTAAGACCATAGGTACAGGAAAATCTCAAATGAGTCAATTTTGAAAAAAAGTCTTGAGGGGAAAATAACAAAATATTTCCCCCAAGAAGATGTATTTCTTAAGAAAATGCTGACCTACACTACTAACAGTATCTCACATGATTAAAACACTAGTTTACACTCTAGTTTATTTTACTTACATCTGCTTGCTTTTTGCATTTCATTCATACCAGATAGTGAAAATAAATCAGCAATCTGTTTCACAAAGGGTTCTTTGCATCTTCTTTTTTTTTTAAAGCTTTGATTTAACCAGCTGTATAGATTTTGTCGTCTAAATCTGAATATTGGTAGATTCAGAGATGGACTTTGAGTCTACAAAGACACATAGAAGTTACTTTATGCACAGAAGAATTTCAGCACTTTTGTTGGCATATGGAGAAAGAAGATTAACGTTCCTCCAGTGCATATTGTACGCATATTTTGCACATTCTAGCAAGAGAAAGAGCTCTAAGAAAGGGAATAATTTCAGCTAAATTATGTTTAGAATGAAAACCAGAACGTGGATTGTGCTATACTCCAGGTATTTTGGAAAGTTAGCAGTTGAAAACAATTTGGAATAGAATTGACGTGCTAACACAGTAATAATAGCAAGAAGGAAGTTTTGATTGCATTAATAGTAGTAAAAACACATTCCTACATTTCCAGTTGTGCTCTGTCTTCTATCAGTTAACTTCTACCTCTTAATTGTCCGAACAGATGTGCCAGAGTAAGTGTGGTTGCAGCGAGGCCCTGTGCCTTTCACGTGTGTCTCTGGATGTGTTGGTCTGTGTTGGGGGCTCACTGTGGGACTGTATAGAGACCGAAAGCAGGACAGGCAGTGGGGTTTGTGCTGCCAAACCATGGCAGTCCTGTAGGTGTTGTGCAAACCCAGCAGAGCCAACAGTTGCTCCATCACAGTTACCGCACACCTGACAGCAGCAGGCTCCTGGTTGATAATGTAAATTTCTGATGGTAGTCCTGTGATTTGTTGCTTGAGTTCCTATTCATTTATGGCAGTTTTAAGATGACTGAGGAGAAAGCAAGCACGCAGTCATATGTACAGTAGGCTTTCAGGCTTCTTCCTTTCCTAATTTGGTCTCAGAGAAAGGTATGAAAAGGTCTGCGGGGGTCACATCTCCACAAGCCAGGAAGCCTTCCCTGGTCCCCACAGATAAACTTTTACCTCTCAAAACAGGTTATCCGCATCCAGGCTTTTATTGGAAATAGTCCTTGGCCTGCATTAACCTCCAGAAAAGCGTGCCCAGCCATTGTCTGTGAGGGCTGTTTGGCCCAGACCACAGCAGTGGCAGCAATAAGGTAACAGAGCGGATTGTGCCTGCTGCTGTCAGAGCCTGACTCTCCAAGCTTGCTAGTCCCCAAGTGAATGAGCCTGGTTAATGTGTGCATGTCAGCCTGTTGTAAGGCTTTGTGTGCACCGATGTCTGATTGGTGTCCAAGCTGGAAGGTAAATTTAGGCAAGGAACTAGGCTAAAGGCTCTTTACTCATAGGATGTGATTTGTGTTCAAATTATTGACTCAATTTGTTATACCGGCATGAACACCCTTCTGAGCCAGTGTCTTGTAAAGGTTACATAAGTAGGCCTTACTGATGTAGCTTGTTCCTTCAGGCTTGTGATATCCTCTCGCTGAGGCAGAATTCCCCTTTAGTTTCATCTTTGGCAACTGGTGATGTTTTACAGCCCAGTGACTCAGGATCATATGTGTGGATTAATAATCTCAGGCTTCCCAGATACTGCCTGTTAGCCTGTATTGTTTGCAGACAGTAGAAAATGTTGCCATTCAGCAACATTTTGCTAAGCCTAGCACAGCAACCGGGCTTGTCTCAGCAGGGCTGCTCATCTGTGAGTTACTGAAGCTCCTGAGTTTGTGGTAAATCTTTTTTCTCATTGATTCCTCGTCCCTTAATAAACTGTTAGATATGGTTCAGAGGCGTTCAGCAAATGAAGTTGTGTCTCCTCTCCAGGAAGGTTGCATGTCAACTCATTAAAAATACACATATTGCCTTTGGCATGTACATCTGTCGCATTACTGTAATTGTAATAAAAGCTGTGATTAAGGGCAGAAAAGATGGTAAAAGTTTCCTTAAAACTAATACGTCCGTTAAAACAAACCAACCTGCCAGGGATTTGTTACCACATCCAAAGCTTAGTCACAACAATGTTTTCCCTCCTCTGAAAGGAAATGAGATTTGAAAACTTAATTACAGCGGAACTCTAAGTCCGAGCGCCGCTCCTGTTGACATCGAGAGTGAAAAGCTCCATTCAGTGGCAGCAGAATCAGGCCCTTGGTTGAAGGAGTCAGTGAAGGAAGAGTTATATTACCTCCCTCTCCCACTGTTTCAAATTATGTTTGTTCCTACCTCTTATCCAAACTCATCTTCCCATGCTCCTGACTTTAGAGCTGATGATACATAGCAGTCATGCAGTCACACAGCAGAAGGCATTGCAATAACCCTGTGCAGGAAGGTAACACAATACAATGTCTTGTCCCAAAGTGGAAATAGTACAGAAAGAGGAGAGGCAGCAGGACTGTGAAGAAAATGGATTGTAAAGGAAGGATGGGATGATGTAGTGTATAAATAATAAAGGCCTTATTAGAAATAAGCAAAGGGGTCTGAAAGCAGTTTGCCTACCTGGATTAAACTTCTAGCAAAGACATCTCAGGGTAGAAAAATCCTTACCGTGAACAATATAGCTTCTGGGTACTTGTATTCGTGAATCTAGGAGGTGAACAGACAGAAAAATTGGACATTAGTGACCTTGAGTTATCTGAAGCATTGTCACTCTGTTTATTCAGGCTGGCAAAACAAGGCTGCCCATGTCTAGTACAGTGGTGGTTGTTCTACAAATCATGTACAGCCCGGAGAAGCTGGAATACTTTGGCACTCCAGCACATTGAAATTTGTAAACACTTCTTCGGTGACAGATGCCAGTAGCCGACTTACAGTGACAGTAAACCGTTCTATCTACACGGGACAGGATTTATTGTCCAGCCGTTTGACTGGCAAACTTCCTCCATTTGTTTCTGTGAAATTTCCACAAGAGCACAGACATTACATAATGGGTAAACACCGCGAGGCTGTTGCGAGAGGCGGGCTCGCAGGTCAGAGGTTAACGTCTGGATGACAGCGAAGAGACAGATAAGCACAATAGCGAGAAAAACCTCCAACTGGCCCAAATGAGGTGCGTCCTTTGTGATCTTGAACCTGTGACTTCCCTGGAGGAATCTCCCTGTTTGTTTAACCTATTCAGGGAGCGGGGTGGTCTGGGGCAGGGGAGGGCTGCCTTTGGTAAGTTGGGAAGGAGGGGACCAGAAACCTGAAACGAGGGTTTTGGATGGGTTTGGACTGTCACACAAGTGAAGGCTGGAGACAGTAGTTTTCCCGTTTATTTTAAGCATCCAAGAGATGTTGTAAGAAGGGAAGGAACTAAGATTAAACTTCAGAGTTTAGTTTCAAATTTTATCTTATTCCAAGTGTGGAAACATTCACATTTCATGTGGAGTGTTTAAATTTCCTTCATTTTACAGGGGGAAAAAAAAGGACTAAGGCAGTTTCAGACACTCTCCTCTTAGGCCCACAGGACTGCATAGGAAGTAAACATCCTGACTGGAGTACCGCAGCTTGTGGGTCAGCAGTCGTTCTCTCTGTTGACTGTATAGGATGGCAGAATTACACCCCTGAAGTGCCTGCCTTAGAGTAAAAAGCTTTCTTATAGGGTGAAATTTGCAGAACTATGAGCTAAATGTAAGCTTGCGATAGCGATAGGAAACATAAGCTTTTACATTGACTAAGTTATTTTAAAAATTTATCTCCAGGGAGCCAACTGGAATATTTCATTCTGGGTTTGAATTATCCCAACCTTGGGAGTTATCATGTCTTGAGATCTGATTCTCTTCCAATTCTCCCTTCTTAATCAGAGAGATTTAAATATGACATTATGGGTGGTCTTCATCTGACCACTGTGGACATCACTAACGGAGGTGGATGAATAACACTCTGTAAATCACTGTTTCTCTTTACTGACTGCAAAGGGTCTCTCTCTCTACTAGATACATAATTTAGAGGAGATAAATACCACTCTGTATCTACTGGCTGTTGATTTTGCTGTAAATATCAGGGAGCAGTGGTGTCTCAATCTTCCATACAGCCTTTACCTTCACTGCCAGGGGCACAGTCAGAAATCCTACGCTTTGGCTGCGTTGAATTTATGGCTGGTTTCTAGCGGCAGTCCCATTGTTTGTTTCCTACTCTCCTTGAAAAGCCATTTTACATGTGCATCTCTATTTCTTGACAAGTAAGATGGGAAATTTCCTGAGTTCTTTTTTGGGGACTAAGATGTTGCAGAAATACCTATCCAACTGAAATACTTGGGTAGGGACAGTGTGTAGACGGTTTCATAGTGCTCAGTAGCCCCTCCACCTATTCTGCTTTGATTTTTCAGAGTTCAAAACCAGTTTTTTAAAGTATTAGGTAAACACTTGGTAAACAAGTTCAACTGAAATGGTGAAATAAGAGTTCTTTGCCCCCCTAGAGAGGATTTTGAAAAGCCGTATAACCACATAGCTAACATTTACCTTACTTTTCTTTCTTTGTTTTTAAATTAAAATGGCCCTTTTCTTGCACTGACATTAACATTCAACTCTTAAAAGTAACAGAACATACGATGAGCACCTCTAAATTCAGCATGGAAGGCTGGGCTCTTGATTTTGTTGTATGAAACTAAAACTCTCCATTGAGGCATGTAAGGCCAAGGGGGCATGACTCATGATATTCTCATTTAGGTCTGACTATTTCAACCACTCTAGTAACATACTTGAACTTTTTCAAGGCAAGCAGTGAGCTGTTGCCCAGCATCACATAGCTGGTCAGCAGCAGAACTGTACATGGACCTCCAAGGGCAACAATTGATCTACTGGACCTTAACCTAATGATTAACCATTAGTTTAATCTTGTGAATATATATATATGTTAGTCATGAGCAGTTTCCAGAAGCCACGTTGGCTACACAGGCTGATGTGCATGGAGTGCATTTTAAAATAGAGGGCAGATTTCAGTAGGGCCTGTTGCAATAGGACAAGGGGCAGTGGTTTTAAACTGAAAGAGGGTAGATGCAGACTAGATATTCAGAATAAATTTTTTACAGCAGGGGTGGTGAAACACTGGACCAGGTTTCGCAGAGACATGGTAGATGGTCCATCCCTGGAAAAACTCAGGATCAGATTGGGCAGAGCTCTGAGCAATCTGATGTAGTTGGAAATGTCCCTGCTTATTTTAAAGGGGTTGGAACTAGATGACCTTTAAGGTCCCTTCCAACCTAACCAGTCTGTGATTCTGTGGCAGAAACTGATACCACAGAGGACTTCAGCTAGCACCCTGCAATCTCACACCTACATTTTTCATAGTGGGCAGGAGAATAAAAGCTTTCCCTCCCCTCTCACCACTGGGCAACTGTGGAGATCTTTGAACATGGACCAGTAAATTTTCAAGTTGATTTTCCAGGCTGACTGAAATCAAAGCGCCGGCAGTAGAAAGTGATCACTTTGTTCTGATGAATGTAAGTTTTAGATAACTTCTGGCTATAATGCAGAAGTCATTTCAAGGATATCTTTCTACTTTTAGAATTAAGTATGTATAGAATCTCAGACATGATGTATACAGCTAGACAAAATTTCACTAAAAACGGAAGTTACTGACACGGTGCGTGAATTACCTCTTAAACTAAAGAATCTTAAATCTGGACAGCGTGGTGTAGTATATCACAGGTGGGCAAAGAGGATGAAGCCCAGCAGGTCTCCTCTCTTCTTCCTGTGTGTATTCTTTGATACTCAGTGGGGCAGAAAGAGCTCAGAATGATACAGCAGATTATCTCCCTCCCTCTCGCTAGCATCTAACTAATTAGCATTCAAGAAGAGAAGTCTTTCCTGAAACCGGGTAACTCTACAGCTGTCTCTTACAAGATGTTTTCTGCCTGTACCTGAATTTCTACCGCCAGATATTGCCAAGGGTCAGAAGGCTTTAGGAAGCCCAGCAGTGCTAAATCCTCTGCTTCTGCAGTGTTTCTCAGCAGGCTCCTGCATGCTGTCACAGCTGAGTCCGATCCACTTGTGACATTTTAAGTGATGATCGTAATATGTATTTCTGCAAAGTGTTTAAGAGCGTGTTTCTTTACCTGTGGAAACACAGTAATATTTTATCACCTGCTTCGCAGGAAAAGGGGCCAAAGAATAACAGTCTTTAATATTTTCATGTTTCCTCTGCTACTGTTTATTTTCCTGTGTGATGCCTGACTAAAATGTTTGTTTAATGTAGTCGGACAACTCACCTTACCAAGGCAGCACTTAAGCTGACGGAAAAACCTCACATCTGCTTTATTCTTTCTGTGGGTGAACTAAACTTTTCCTTATTTCAGAGTAGGATGCTCATATTAAATTACTGGAGGAAGGCAACAACTTTTATGTATTTATAGGCCTATTTATTTTTGAAGTCAACCTGCTTCATAATTTACCCCATTTCCAAAAGAAAGAAAGAAAGATGTTTAACAAGGATTTTTATTACTTGCAAAAGCTTTTACTTTCCTGTAAAAGCCTTGTGAAAATAATACTAATAATGTGGAAATTTCTCATTGGTTTTATTTCTGTTAATTATTACTCTTTTTCTTCTTGAGGGGGGAAAACCCAACGTAAAAAACTCCCATCGTAAATATTACTCATAAGGCGTGAATGTTTTGATAGTGGAACTGCTGATCGTTTCCATGAAATGTGAGGCACAGTCGGGATTTGGTTGGGGAAGGGGAGATTGTTTATTCACCCCTGGTGGGGTTTCATCCCCAGGGATACAATCTATTCCCACAAACTTGCAGCGAGTCTAATGATGCGTTGCAAACGGCGTGAAAAAGGAAGGGGGAACGTCAACAAAGCAGAAAGGATGTTGAAAATAAGTATAAGCCAGTGAAGTGCTAGCAGCTACCGTTGCTCTGTGTTAGCCACTGCCATGCAGTCATCTGAAAATCAGCATTTTATTTTCCCTGGGCCCAATCCAAAGCCCCCTGAATTCAGGGGAAGGGTTGTCTTCTGCAGTAGGCTCACGCCTTTTGTCTCAGAGGTGTCTGTCTCAGCTCCCCCAGGGAAGAGCCGAAGCAGAGCTCGTGGCTCTGTCATGTCTTGCGTTTCCTGGATGGGAATTCAGCTGGATGCACTCATCTCTTTCATCATGCAGTAGCAACAAAGCATTTAAACACACGAAGTCCATGCCCATGGGTAAACTGTGGGCATCTGTGTCTTGGAATAAAGTGGGGTTGTTTTGAAAGTTGCATTTACAAGGCTGCTAACACACACAATACCTGTCATTCCATGTGCCTGAAGGGGACACTGCTCTGGACGTAGTTCCTGGTGTCAGCTAAAACAATACTGCAGGCTGCTTTGCTGCTGCTTCTTGTCCACCAGTGCTCACCATCGCCCTTGATTAATTCTTTAACATGACAGTATTAACAAGGAGAAAATGACTAGAGTCTTCATGGCTCTTTAGGGATATGGTTTAGCATAGGACGGGAACAGTTGGACTTGATGATCTTAAAGGTCTTTTCCAACCTTGTGATTCTGTGTGTGAAAAGCTGGTGTATCTTGAGCAAACCCAGCAGTGCAGGAGATTGCTTGCTGGTCAGTGCAATGGTCAGGTGTATTTAAAATGAGATTTTAAAACAGTGGTTTATGCTTAGTGAAGGGTGGTGTAAAGTTCACTTTCCGTGCCACTCAAAGCCACTTCACTGTACAAGAAGTTCATGTCCTTCAAAGGACAGGTGGTCTATTTGCTGAATTTCATTAGGGTTCCTGGAGAAAAGAGTCAGCATCAAGTCCCAGTCCGGAAGAGCATTTAAAGTGACCTCCATGTAGCTGCTCACATGCATAAACCTTTGCTTAGTAGAGTGTATTCATCTCAGCAGAGTTCTGGCTGGACCCACAGTGGGTTGGTGCTAAATTGCTGCAGTGGCCATCCTGGATACTCCGTGTGGGACTGAGCACCACCTGCATCAGACCCTGCTCTTCTCCTCTTGCAGAGTAAGAGAACAGACACCTTCCACAACCAAAAATCTGGACCCTAGCAGAAATCCCATTGTCACAGCCATCTGCCAGGCTTTGTGAGAGCTTAAACTGGAGATGCATTTTTCTAGTTAAAGGATAGTTCTGACATTTGAAGATGATGGGAGTTGTTCCAAAGTACCTTAGGGCAGGATGAAGTCCATAGACGTTTCAGATTCCATCACACACCCCACTTCACCTGCACATGCTTCGTCACAGAAAGTAAATGAGTGTTTTTCACACTCCTCAGCAAAGCACCCACTGATCATAGAGCACCTGGGTACAGGTTGTTGAATAATTTTATTTTTGCCTTCAGCCTCTACTATTCTTTCTTAAGTACAGTAGACTGATTTTCCTGTATGGCTCTGATCTTCCTGCAACTGTAGTGCAAAGCAGAGTGGAGAAGTCCATCATGACAATTGCAGCTATTTCTGCCTATTTATGTCAATCATGGTTATACATTAACTGGTATGTTTTCATTCTAAATTCAAGTGTAAACTTACTCAGAACCCAAAGTCAATGTTTATATCTTGTAAACCTCTAAACATCAACATTTTATCTAATGTGTGTGTGCATGTGTGGAAACACATGTTCCTCTGTTAGTAATCCTTGATACTAACCAGTTCCTTCTGTTTGATGTTTTAAACAATAAGTTATACAGTATTTCCAAGACTGCTGTTGGCAGTAATTACTGGTAGAAAATATTTTTCCCCATAGGAAATTACACTGCTGTTTGGTGTTATTAGTTCTTGCCACTGTTTTCTGACTCTTTCTGAGGCATGACAGAGATTGCTTCCTCGAGAGCAAAGGATAACTGGAAAGGAAACTAATGTTACACTCCTCTGAAGAACCTTACAATAAAATGGGCAATTTACCAGGAAAAAAATGTGACCAGATAGCACATTCTGCAAGGAAAGCTTACGTTCAAAAGTTCAATTGACTTTCTGCAGGGCATTTTGATTTAGCATGGGAATCCAGCCTAGGATTGATTCATCACTTTGCCGTTTAAACAGTTTTGCTCTAGAGTTTAGAGGACTTTTGAAAGTCACATTACAGCATGGCAAAGTACAGGTGAGCTCAGTTGCACATAAATATGTGCAATTGCCAAAGACAATTGCTGTCTTCAGCAGCAGTCATCCCATTGAAGCCAGATTATTTTCTTCTTCTACGCTCTGCTTGTAGTCCCTCAGAATGATGAGCAAAACTCTGCATTCATATCTGCAACTGCATGGTTAATAGCCATGGATTTAGAAATAGACTGCAAAACCTGCAGAGCAGCAGTAATGTTTTTCCTGATAGTCTGAGTAGCCTCTTGACACTCTGGAGCCAACTCTCAACTGGTCCCTTTAGCACTCCCTCACAGTATAACTAATTCCTCGTTACAAAAAATCACCGGTCAGGCAGTCAGTTTGGACTCTTCCCTCTTGCTGCAATTACCAGCAAATTATCAATTAAATTACTGTCAAGTTTACCTTTACAGAGGCCAGGAATGAGAATTTAAAACTTGCCCATGTTTTGCATATTTATAATACTTCTCCAGCATTTCGCAGTACCAGAGTATTGTGAAATTCTCCTGCTGCCAGGCAGATGTACTGAGGGAGGCATCAGTGAAGCCTGCTGGGAGTAGGAGTCTAAGAACTTGTGGAGGTTCTGCTGGAGTCCCTTGTGTGACAGTAAAAAACATCATTTCAGGCTTCTCTATATGCAGTACTGCTGGTACCTGACAAAATGTGTCCCCAGCCTCTACTGCCATCCTTAGCCAACACAAACAGGAGTATAAAATAATAGCAGTACTAGCAATTAAATGGCAATTGGTGAAATAGCAGATGCATTCTGTGAAAAAAAATTGACAGTAAATGATCGTTTTGTAAGGCAGAGCATCAGAACTGTCCTGGGAAGCTGCAGGGTCAACATGGGAAAGAAAGATGTATGGAAACAAACCACAGTGAGTGAGAGACTAATGGCTGTGTAATGAGGTTGATTGTTTTTCACAGGGCATAAGACATGGCTGTAAGACTTCTGTACTTCCTCAAAAGAATATTTGCAAGTATGCATGGGTGTACAGAGGTTGGAGCACTTTCAGACAGACCAATGTCAAGGGACCTTTGGCTTCCTTAACCATGAATAGGTGATTAACATCCAAATGCTGAGTAAAGAAGGCTTAGCAATGAAATTAAGGGGAAAGACTAAAAAAATATCTTCTATATCATTTTGAGCAAAAGTGTGCTCAGGAAGGATCTAAAATTATGGTAGACAGAGAAATTCATAAGAGATCAAAGTAAAACTGGTGGGGAAATGGTAAGTAAGCTAGCTGCTGTTCAGGTAATGTAAAGTCCAAAAGTATGGAAAATAGTGTTTCAAGTATTTGCCTTTAAAAATCTCCAAAATTACTCATTATTTGGCTTAACAAACATAGGTAAGGTAACTGACAGAACTAGAATATCCATGTGAAGGGGCATAACTTGCTTGGTAAAGAGAAGCAGGGAGAAAGGAGGAGGATCAGTGGACTTGTCCTTACATCCAGATATTTAAGACATGGAGACTTGTTGAATATTTTGTCCACCAAACCATGACAGGTGGATTCAAGTGACTTTTTTCTGAGAAACCTCTGCACCATTACAAAGTGCAGTATGTAGTGTGCTTGCTGTCTCTAGAGGAAGGAGTCCAGCAACAGAGACAATTCAGCTAGTTCTCTTAATGTGTTGCCTTTTATATATTTTATATATATATATATATATATATATATATATATATATATATATAAAAAGCAGAGAAAGCATTTATCATGGAATCATGGAATGGTCTGGGTTGGAAGGGACCCCAGGGTTCACAGAGTTCCAGCCCCCCTCTCACAGGCAGGGCCACCAACCTCCAGGCACAATCTAGACAAGGTTGCCCAGGGCCCCATCCAACCCGGCCTTGAACACTTCCAGGGATGGGGCATCAACCACCTTTCTGTAAAGAACACCTCTGTAAAGAACTTCGCCCTAAACATCTAATCTAAACCTTCCCTCCTTTAGCTTCAATCCATTCCCCTTTGTCCTGCCATTGTCTACCCTTTTAAAAAGTTGATTCCCCTCCTGTTTCTCTGCTCCCTTCAGGTATTGGAAGGCTGCAATGAGGTCCCCCCGCAGCCTTCTCTTCTCCAGGCTGACCAAGCTCAGCTCCCTCAGCCTCGCTTCATAGAGGAGGTGCTCCAGCCATCTAATCATCTTCATGGCCCTCCTCTGAACCCTGTCTAATAGTTCCACATCTTTCTTCAGATCTGGACACAGTACTCCAGATGAGGCCTCACAAGGGCAGAGTAGAGAGGGACAATCACCTCCCTGTCCCTGCTGGCCACCCCTCCTCTGATGGAGCCCAGGATACCATTGGCTTTCCCAGCTGCAAGAGCACTGCTGGCTCATGTTAAGTTTCTTGTCCATCAGAATCTTCTCAGCAGGGCTGCTCTCAAGGAGCTTGAGAGAGCTTGAGCTACTCTCAATTGGCAGAGAATATATAGCAGTTTGATACAGAGAATTTGAAGGTGAGAGGCAGATTGGCTTAATATATTCACAAATGGGCAATATCTGTACTAGGACAGAAATACAGTGCCTACAACGCAGCTTTATTCAGCCACTAATTCCCTTAAAATCCTGTCATTGTCAGTGGAGAGATGTAGGGAATGCTTGTCTAATCTATGTAGGTGACTGCTTTAGGATGATTTGACTTGTGTTCTTGATAGGAACAAAAAGTAAGATTTACATATCCACATTTAATCAGGTGAATCCTATGAGAAATACCAAGTTATTATGACCTTCAATGAAAAAAATGTTAGACATGCTTAGACTGAACAAGGGACAACTGAAGGAAATGGTACGAGTTTTCAAGTAAAGAATAATTTAATCCATGTGTCCATGGTAGAAAAGGTAATATGCAGTGGAGCACATTGCAACAAAGATGATTCAGGTCAGATTTTAGTTAATGATAAAAATGGAATTCTAGGCTGAATTTCTTAGAAAGATAATGCAACTTGCATCATCTGTGCATTGCAAGGACAGGATAGATAAGCATCTGCTGAAAATGACACAGTATCATTGATTCTCCGTAAGACAAAAAGACTCTTCCAGGCCTACAGTTTCATCAGTGATAATTAAGCTTGCACGAGTAGCATCCAGAATTTCAAAACTCTAATGAGGGACAATCTACCATGGTAAATACCAAGCAAAACAGATGCAGGATACAGAAATGTTACAGTGGGGCCTGGTAAAGGTAGGTGGGTTACCTCTAGAAATGAATACAGGACTTCTGGTAGCACTGCAATATGATCATCCATACTCTTTATTTTTTAATTAATTTTCTGGTGTGGTTTTAGCCTTCTCCAACCATCATTCTCCTCGTATTCAGGCACGGCCTGGGAGTTAGCACTGCCACCTACCCTTACCAGTAAGCGATTTGTGTGTTGGAAAAACTTCATTCTGTGAAAGCGAGCCATTGTATTCCAGTTGGCCCCAGGGCAGCAGATTAGTTCCTGGGTCCATTTAGTACAGTGGTGCAGATACAGCCCGTTTTTATACCTGGAAAAGCAGCAACAGCATGATTGTTGGAAAGCATCTGTAAGAAAAGAGACTGTGGAAATCCAACCTCCCAATTGTCAAAGCAGAAGCTGGGAAATTGGTAAGCCAAAAGGGCATTTCATTTAATGTTTGAAGGGGGTTAAACAGACTAGGGACAGCATGATGAGAGAAAAGAAGAAAGGCTATCAAAAGCAAGCCAGTGTGGAAAATACCTTCTTCACAGAGAGCTGTTTATGGAACAACAGAACAGATTGTTCTGTAACAAAAGGAGTACCTGATGATGATATAGCTAAAGGCAGCAAACCCCCCTTCTCCAAACCACCAAGCCATGTCTGGAAAAACTATACTATACCTGGGTTTAAGAGTAAACCTGTAAGTCTCTAACATTAGGGTAGGCAAAATAATAAAGTGCTTTGCTCAGACTTCTGTGTAATAAATGTGGATTAACTAAAGGTGCAGCCACTCTTCAGTTTTTAACCGGAATCTGGTAGAAATGTGACCCTGGTACTACAGAACTAACATAGCAGGGTACTTTCAGAGATGTTGACAAATATTGCTCAAAAATTAATTCAAAATTGGATGAATATAAGCATTATTATACCCACTGAAATATACTGTTGAGTTACTCAAGAACTAATGTCTGGAAATGAGATCCAAAGTCCATCCTGTCCTGCCTATCATTTCCAACAATATTCAGAACAAAATGCTTCCAAGAAAGAGCAAAAACTCTGCAGTCAAAAAGTCTGCCAAGGAATAAAGGCATCATTCTTGGAGGTAGAGGCTTAAAGACCTGAGGCTTTTCTAGTAGTATGGAGCTCTAAATTTTGATTGTAGTTCATTAAGAGAGTTCTAAATGTATGTTGACTTCCACCGTGTCCTTTTTGTCCCTTTCTAATTTCTTGGCCCTGAAAGGTTCTTGCTGTAAGGGGCTGTATCCTGCATGCTGTACCCTATGTGCTATGAAAGGGATTCCCTGTTAGAGATTCTGATATTTATACCTGTTAATAATTACAAATGAGTAGCAAAAGATTTTTGAAGAACCAAAGGGATCTCCTCTGGACCTGGTTGCATTTCAGATTTGTGTTCCTTAGTCATAATGATCTGTCTTTTATTAAATTTATTAAATGCCTCAAACTCAAGGGAGGACAGAGACCAGCTGGAAAGTGTCGTTTGAAAAATACATGAATTAACTAAATGACATTCAACCTGGAAAAATGAAGCTAATAGAATACATACAAAGAATAAAAAAGTACTGAGAGCAGGTTCTTTGTAGGTGGGGAACAGAATCAAAGGAGCCAGAAGCAGCAGATGGATGAAGGAGGAGTGATACCTATAGAAGTCCAGACACTACACCACAGTCATGAGAGAATCTCTGGCCTGTTACAAACTCCATAATTGCAGTCTGTGGCAAGTTTATTCATTTCTTGGTGGAAGAAGACAATACCTTACTGTATTGTGCCTTAGTAAGACAGCATACAGAGTATCTTAATGTTTTGTATTCATCTGCTCAGGGGTTGTTTGATCAGAATATAGTAAGAGTAGGCACACCAGCTTTGCATTTGGGAAGGGTTATGAAGGTAGGGCTGCGGTCTCATTTTCCTCTGAATTTGTCCACTCTGGAAAGTCATGCAGTATGTTCATCCAAGATTAATGCTGTTGAAATTGTTCTGTCTGGACCTTGAAGTAAAAATTTGGCTTCATGTTTCTCCCTGTACCCATTCCAGAGCATAGCTCCTACTAACTTACAAAATAGAGCAATATTTTGATGTGTGGGACTTAATAAATTTACACCTACAGCCACAAACTTGTTGATAGAGTCAACATAATTCAAAGCCAACAGCAGTAGGGAAGCAAAGTGAGCTCGGATAACCCTTTGTAGTCTTAAAGTTTATTTTAGTCTGATGAACAAGCTATTAAAGAATGTGTGTGTGTGTGCATCCATTACAGTGTCCGGATTGGGGCTATCTTCACAACCACTCATTTTTGTTGGAAAAGGAGCTATTCTGATTATTTCCTGAAATTCATTAGCCGATGAAGTTGAAAAGGGTTTGGTTTTTTCTCTGTTATTGTCTCTATCATTTCGTTAGTATGGTGCCTCTGTCTATTCTGTCACAGTAAATTCTTCTCCTTAGCCTGGCAAGGAGTACAGTATTGTTTTTACGTAGTTAAGATACTGACTTCAGAGCAAAACCACACGGAACAAGATCTAGCCATGACCCCACAATACAGAGTTGATTGTTAAATTAGTCAAGGGCACATGTATCTCTCAAAGCTTATCAAGGTTAATTCAGAAATACTTAACCCCCTTTTATATTTTACAGATATATGTGCCATGTCCAACCTTGTTGTTTTTTTTAATTTAAGACTTCTTTCCATACCAAGATAGTTTCAGGTCATCTTGAATTTCCTCAGACAATAGAATATGACCCCTCAGTTCCCAGTGTGAGTTTAGGGTTAGTGTAGCCTTAATGCAATCTTTTTCTTGAAAATACTTAAAACAAATGAGCTTTGGTTAATCAATAATCAGGAAGTTTAAAAACTTGAGGAAAACTGTGTATTTCAATCCAAGTACAGGAAATATCAGCATTGCTTCAAGAGTCAAGTGTAAAAATGAAATTTATCTGTCCTGAGTTGGAATCCTGTTTGCTTCCCTGAAATTAGCACAGTTTTCCAAGTTCCAGCATAGATCTGTTGATACCCGGAATCAACTGGCAACGCGCTGGTCTAGGATCTAGCTCTAAAATCTTTAGAAAGTAAGATGCTAGACTTGTTCCTTCAAAACCATAAAATCCTCTAACTTGTATGTTATTTGCTTGACTGCATCATGGATATATCAATGTGTTTAAAGTTCATCTCAGTAGATACAGGTATTCATCTAACAACCGGCTAATTGAATTGGCGGTTAAATAACCTTAAGCACTGAAAAGCTTGATTGATTTCAGTCATTGTTGTTTGTGAAAACTAATAATTTAGCTGAAGGATATAAAGTCCTTACTGACACCAATGATATAAATCTTTCTTTTCTTTTCTGGATCCTTGATTTGAGCCTAATCAGGGTTCCTCTATCACAAAACCACCACAAATAAATCAACCCCATTTTGGCACAGTTTGTCGTCTCTGCTTAGCAAATGTATGAGACTAAACTGACACTGATCCTTAATCACCTTTAAACCATGGAGGGGGAATGATCCTACCAGGGCAGGAGAAAGGTCATTGGCAGGATCATGGGGAGAAACTTAGTTGGCAGTTAATTTCATAAGCCTGACCTGGGAATAAATGAAGGGCTTCTGTTTTCAGGGTAATCTCTGTATATAAAAGGCCTGCATGTAAAAAGTTAGGGTATTTAGGAAGGTATTTGTGTATTAGAAACATTATAAACATGGTATTTGTCTGTTAAAACTTTTGTTTCACTTTTCAGCTCTAAGACCTTAATGTTTATTTTAATTACATCATTAAAAATAGATTTTTTCATTATTAAAATCTGGTGACCTTTATGAATTACAAGGGTACATCAGCAACTTGAGATGAAATAGAATGTAATAAAAATGTTTTGGGGTTCTATAGCTGCCCCCAGGTACGTTGGCCAGTTTCTGTAGGTTTGCAGCCCCCTTCCCTTCCCCTCCCCTCCTCCTTTCCCCTCTCCTTTTCCTGTCCTCCCTTTTCCCTTCCTTTCCCTTTTCTTTTTTAGCAGCCCTTTTTATTTCCTAGATGCTATGTGGAAAACCATGTGAAGGGGTATTTACAGAGGCCATGATCCTGCAAAGATTTGTGCTCTATGCTTCACTTTCTGTGACTTGGATTATCCCACTGACCCAGGCCAACTCATAGTGTATCAGCCCAGCATATGCATAAGTACCGATTTGAAGGAATGGGATTAGAGCATGAAAAGTAAGGGGAAAAGCCACTGAAGTTGGCTTTAGACTGTTAGACCAGATAAACAAATCAAATAAGCAAAAAAAAAAAAAAAAGTTGTTGGGAGAAGCTAAAGAGCTTCTATCCATTCCTTTCCTACAAATCCTAGGCCGATTCGAGAGGAGCCTGCTTCCTAGGTAGGAATTGAGAGCACAGAAGTACTGGGCTTTTGCCATGCAGACAAAGAATGAGAAAAGAATAAACTTTGTTCCTTTCTTCCAAAGTCCTCTCAGGAAAGGACTACATTTTATATATCCTTAGTGAATGGAGATAGCTTCTTGAGTCAGATGTTTGTGTGCCATGATTTAGGAATCAACTCCAGCTTTGATACTACAAAGCATCCATGCCAAGCAAAGTGTTCTCAAGTCATTGTGTGGGTCTCTGAGCAGACTACTGAAGTGCTCACATTCATGTCCATGAGAACTCCTGTCTCATTTCAGGGTCTGCCAGCTTACCAAACAAACCCTTGTATTTGGTGTTCATCTCCTTCACGCATCTCATCATAGCTGTGCTGTTGTGGGGTTCTTCAGACACTGAAGATCATGTTTTTGTGATTTATCACTGGTTAAGTTCCTTATTCAGCAAGCAGGTAGAGCTGCCCTGCTTTCAGTAGAAAACTGTATCAGCTGCACAACTTCTCATAGAGCTCATGCTAACACTGCGTACACCTTGGTTTGTGACAAGATCAGCTCATTTCAGCTGAATTGTCAGGGGATGATGGAAGACATACCTGGTTCAAACTAAAGGACTGTTCTTTTCCTTTAAATATTTAACACTACCACTTCAAGCATTCCTGTTAAAAGCAAAGAGCCAGCAGAACATAAGCAGAAGTCTATGTGTGCACAGTATTGGGTCCTCCAGGCCATTTGTGTAGGCTTCACTAAGCCAGTTTAGTCAAAGATTTGACTTTCAACAGGCACAGTTTTGTCACAGAGACACATCTTGACTTTGAGTACTTGCACTCTAGCCCATAGTTATGTTTTTGGTCTATTCTTCCTCTTCTTTGAAGGTTTTTGTTATTTTCTCACTGTACAATGCAGTGTTCACGGTAGCAGGGGGCAGTTCTAAAGGGACATGATCAATTTGGCTCTGTAAATTTAATCAATGTAAAAGGTATTTTTCAAGAACTAACTAATAGCCATTGTGTTTACACAATTCTTCAAGTATTTTAAGACACTCTAAAAAAATAATTACCATAGCAGCCTGAAGTGTGTTTTTAAAATGAAGAAACTGAAACATAGATTTTTTGTCATTTACACAGGGTCTCAGAGGACTTCAGTGATAGTTCAGAAAAATTCCAGGCCTCCTGACCTTTCATCCCACATTCTCTCTTATCTTTCACATGTAATGATTTTTCAGGATGCTAGGTGCAGTATTTTGTCTTTACTAAACCCCAGGTATTTGTCTCTTCAGTGAGTAGTGAGATACAGTGGTGAATGAAGCTACACGGTCACCGTAACTTCAGCATGGACGCCAAGGTCACAACTCCAATACAACTCCCACACGGTTCATTATGGGAGCTCTCCATGCTTGCGTGCTGAGCCAGGGTCCTGCAGACTCCTGGACGTGCTTCATTTTGTGCAGTGACTCACTCTGCAGATTTCAGTGAGACAGCCTCATCACTCAGGAAGTTCAGCGTGTGGGCTCTAGGTTGCATTTTAAATTGTACTTGAAGTCATGACAGTCATTACCAATAAACATTTTTCCAGGATTCTTGGTAATGATTCTGGGAATCTTTAATGATTTTCAGCTAAAGCAAGCACTAGCACAGGCTGGGAGTCTCTCTGCTGACAGTAACACCAGCAGCAAGCACTGACGAGGTGATCTCAGAAGGCGACCTTACTCTGCACAGCCTTAGGAAAGATTTCAGGGGCAGGTCATTTTGTGTGTCTCAGTTTCTGGCTGTGTCCAGTTCACAGCCTGATTTTCAGAGCTGCTGGAAAGTTCATAGTGCCAGTCGGTGGGAGCTTTTTGAGATGGCTTTCTGATCACACACAGAGAGCGAGTGAATTCTTCTGAGTTATTTCCTTTGAGAAAGCAGCTCAGTGTTCATCAAATAAGGAAACAGGAGGTTTTTTTAAAAAAAGGAAAGAACTAAATATTCAAAAAATGTGAAGGTTAGCAGAGCATAGCATTAGGAAATGGCAGAGAATTTCTCCCTGAACTTGTGACTTGGCTTTTGAAAAAAATACCTTTTCTGAAGAAGGCCAGTTTGACATTCCACATCAGTGAGAGAGGTTACTGTTCCCACTCACTGCTGGTATCTCTTGCAGTATAGCTTTCCATAGACAGTAAACGTCTTACACTGTTATGGGGATTAGAGGAAAGCAGTAGATTTAGGATATTTTTACTTTAATAAAGATTTTTGCAGTGTCTCCTGTTATGTTAAATGTTTGGGAAATGGGACATACTTGAAACAGCTACTAGACAGATATATGACTGAAAACTGAGCTTCAGGAGTATTTTTGAAAGCAGCTAGTAGAGTTTTGCAGCACTTCATCCCTTTACTGTTTAGTGGCTGTGTTAGGGATGTGACTGATGGAATACAGTATGTGTTTGCTGAGTTTGCAGGTAGTGCCACACTAGAACATGCTGCAGATACAGTGGAGGAGGATGGGATCAAAATTCTCACTACAGGAAGGACATCAAGGTCCTCAAGCATGCCCAGAGAAGGGCAACCAGGGTGGTGAAGGGGCTGGAGGGCAAATCATATGATGAGCAGCTGAGATGGTCTCTTCAGCCAGGTGACAGGAGACAGGACCAGGGGAAATACTACAAAGCTGCCACAGGGCAGGTTCAGATCAGATGGTAGGAAAAACTTCTTCAGTGAAAGAGTTGTCAGGGCCTGGAACAGGCTGCCCTGGGAGGGGATGGAGTCACTGACCCTGGATGTGTTTAAAAAAAGGGTAGATGAGGTACTTAGGAATATGGTTTAGCATAGGACAGGAATGGTTTGACTTGATGATCTTAAAGGTCTTTTCCAACCTTGTGATTCTGGGACCACCACAAGCTAAAAGAAGAGGTCAGAAAGGGAGAGGATAATGCTGTCATTCCTTAAAGAGCAGAGTTGTTCTGTATGTAAATTAAGTACAAGGATGATAAATCACTGTTTAAGCTATAGTTCTGAAGGAAAAAGTTCTGGGAATATCGTGAGTCGCAAAGTGATGTGGGTTAATGTGTCACGTTGCAGAGTGACAGATGTGATTTTGTTACGTCTGAAGAGGTGCATGGGCTGAAAGAGCTACAGCTCCACTGGGGAAGGGAGAGACGCTCCCCAGAGTGAGCTGAAATACCGTGTCAGTGTCATTCAAGAGGGATACAAGCCACTGGAAGTATGCAGAGGGAAACCAAGAAAGAACAACAGCAGACCTAGAGAACGGAGGAGAGGTTGTTGGAAGTGTAAGTTGTCTGGCCTTCATAGATACTTGCCCTAAGATTAATTGTATTAACTCTATTTACAATTGGAGGAGCTCAGGGCAAGAAGCTTAGATATGAATGCAGCAAATACGTGTGCTTATCAGTTTCCTGTGGCAGTAAGGTTCACAGTTAATTGCGTATGGCATTTAAAAAGTACTTCCTCTTATTGTTTTGCATTTTAATGCGTTATGCTGTAAGAGAGGGAAAAACAGTGTATCATGAAGTATAAGGAACGTGAGAGCAACAGCACACGTTTAACTGTACTTTGTTTTTAGCACCATTCTCAGTGTTGCTGTGTCCCACAGAGGCTGTGACTGTCAGCATACATGGTTGTTGAGGTGTGTTCATGTTATGGGATTTATGTAACAGCATTGAAGAATTCTGATCATCACCCACCTCTCATTTATGAAACATAATGGGTTATTTTATTGGAATTTTGAGTAAAAGTGCACAGTGAACAACAGTCATCTTAGGGGCCTTTGGGTTTCTGGTTCCATTCCTTGCATTAATCTACAAGTTTGTAAGGGAAAAGAAAGAACATTTGGGGATTTTTTTTCTGCATATATGTTGCTTACTGTTTCTTCCATTTCAATTTCATTTGTTAGCACGGTGAGTTTTTTTCTCTCTGCTCTTTAGGTGGCTCTCACATTTCTCACTGCCTAGTCCTCCCAAACTGACTAGTGTTGTGCAAATGATGTCAATAAACTACTTCTCCATTGACCAGATCATAAAAAAAATAAATTACCCATGATTTTAATATGAAGCTGCACTAGAATCTTAGGCCAGGGTTTATTCCACCTCAGTTCAGGCACTTAATTCAAGTTAAGGTCTAAAAGATTTATCACTGAAAAGAGAGGCATTTTGAGAGGTGATTTAACCCACCCCAGAAATGATCAAATCATGAGGTGTCTTCAGTGTTTATTTACAGATTTTAGTAATAATCACTATTTCTTGTGTTTGTGGTAGAACCTTATTCCTTGCTGTGATGAAAACCATCTAATCTAATCTAATCTAATCTAATCTAATCTAATCTAATCTAATCTAATCTAATGCTAATCTTTTTTATTTTGTTTCCAGACTGTTTCTTAGCACGTTACAGCCTTTCATTTAACAGCTGCCTAGTTTCAGCCCAAGTTTATTGTGTGAAATGTAACAGAGGGCTTTTAGAAGACCACTAATTTTTGCCATCTGGTTGTGTTTATTGAAATGTTTAAGAAATTACAGATCAGTAAAATGCCATTTTCCTTTGTAAAATCAGTAGTGATTACACACTATTTTTAACTCCGCAAAACACTGGGCTGGGTGATTCTTACATAGCAGGATTGTTATTAGCTCAGCAATTCTGTATTAAAAGGTTCTTCAGAAATCTTAAATGTACCTTTTAGCCCTGATATATTCTGTACTCTCCACTGTTTCTTCTTCTAGATACTTCAATACCCAAAGAGAAACCATTGTTACCACCAGATAAAGATTATAGGGAGCGGAAACCTCCTGAATGTTTTGAGCAGGAAAGGTGCAGGCAAAAAAAAAGGAAAACAATTTTGCTTCCAAACAGTGTATTTGTCTTCTTTAGCTGCTCCCTTAGCCTGTGCAAATTCTGTGGTAGGCCTTTTGTTTCTGATATACCTCAGGAATATTTTATTGTTTATTTTTAAATCTTTTAATGTTTGTTCTTGGAAACCTACTTTTGGTCTTTGCAATTTCCTCTTACTTAACGCCTGCTGAAGTTTAAGTTCCTGTTTATTGGCTTCCCGAGGATCATGTTTCCAAAATCTGAAGGATTTCTGTTTGGTTGAAATAGACTCTTGAACCTTGCCATTCATCCGGTTTAGCTTAATCCTGCTTTCCTGGTTCCCTTTCTTGCACCATACACAAGCCTTCAGAGACTCTTCCTCTTAAAGAAGTGTCCTTATGGCCTTTGCTGTCTTATAGTTTCACTTTTATGTCTTTCATGACTAATTAAGTTCACTAAGTGTGTGAATTCCACGTCATTTCTTCTTTTTTTTTTTCTGCAAAAACCCAAGCGACCCAGAAATATGAGCAGAACCCACCAAGAACAAGAGGTAGGACAAAGAAACCAGTAAGATGGGAGAAGGGGAGTATTTACACTCCCACTTTAGTTGGATGACTGAACTGAAGGTGGAGAGCTGCCTGCAGGATGCTGCTAGGTAATGGCAAATGTTCTGACTGTAGGTAGGCTATCTACCATCTCCTGCTAACAAGAACCTTATTGTGGACTGGAAAGTAAGAGGCTTGGCATGCTAAAATCCTCATATAATGGATAAGGCACAAGTGGTGTCACCACAGACACCCTGCCACATCCAGGCTCTTGCACTCAGTTCTCTGTGAACTCTTGTAAATCCATAGTAAGCCACATCTATCACCTGAAGGACCAGCACCTAGGGTAGCAAGGGCTGCTCTCCACCTTCTGACACAGAGCAGTGCTTTTGACAGGCAGAAAACTTCATACAGAGGTAGGAGTTTTGAGCATTGAAGTCATATTTGTCACATCAGAAACCAGAATCAAGCTGAAATTAAGGGAAGACCGGTGTAGTTCCTCACTGACTTTCATACCTTTCATTTAAGGTTTTCCCAGATGATTCTTGAAGGTGCATGCAAAGATGTGTGTGCTTCCAAAAGCTAAGGTGTTAACTGTATCAGTGTTTGGAGCTGAACTGAGAAAAAGAAGACCAGTGTCAGGGCATGAACATAACAGTGCTGTAGATGGACAGACTTCTGCCAGCTGCACCACCAGATTAGATAACTGGGTTGCTAGACAAAACTTGCAAGGAAGCTGCTTTGCCCGATGGAATGGGATGGGACCAGCAAATTTGCTGGATTGTCTATATGACATCACATCTGCAACCCTTTTGTCTTGTCTGGGAAAGGAAGAACTTCCACTACCTGAGTTCAGCGTTTCACTGAAGAAGACAGAGCTCCACAGGCGTATAATTGAGTTGCATCTTCTTTGGCTGGTTCAGAAGTAGATTCTACTTTCTAGGGGCTTGGGGTTTTTTCACTTGAGAGCACCAGCTTTGTCTTTTAACATTTGATCTCTGGAGCCATCACTCATCTCTGGTGGCATTCTGTTTCCTTAGAGCACTGCTGGAATTCAGCCAACTTCATGTTTTGGCCAGCACCAAATCACTATGTGATTGCCATTTCCTCCCCTATCACACATTGTGAGAATCTATTACTCCTGTCACAGAGCCGTTGTCCAATCCAACATTGTCATTAGCTATGTGGGCATAAAACGTGACTGGTTCCAATTCAAAAATGGTCAGTCTCTCCATTTTCTTATGTTCTTCAGGAAAGGATTTAGTATTTTAGATTACTCTCAGGTAATGCAGGACCTGGAAATTGAAGTGCTTTAAGGTAGTTTTGCCATTCAGGTTCATCAATTGTTTTTGCAAACTGGTGAGAAAGGAGGATAATATTGCCCTTCATTCCCACATATAGGTTATGAATGTCTCTGTCATCCAGCAAGCATAGAGGCTTCAAACTGTGAGGACAGGAGAGGCTTTGCCAGCTTATTAACCCAGTAGTGAAAAGATATCAGGTGAAAGAAGTGCTGATTGTTCAGCTAGTGATGCCTGCACATTTCCTCAGTACAGCACTGATGTCAGAAATGGAGAGCCTCTATTAACATTGGGTCTGAACACCCTTTGGAGGACTTCTCACAATCTTTAGGCATAGTGAAAGACTGATGGACATGAAGCAAGTCTTGATTCTTCAGTTGAATACATGAGGCTTATTCTAGCAGCAGAACTTGTGATCTAGCAGGTACATGCTTGTTCAAAGCCTGGTTTTGGTCTCTGCACTGAAATGTCTTGCTGAGGTTCTGTGAGTTCTGCTGTAACAGAAGCCAGGCTAGGTGAACACAGCATGATCCTTCTGTGTCAGAATGTTTAAATTTATGAATATTTAGGCAGCTAGGCAAATTGACCCCTTTTTCAGAAGTGCTTAGTTCCCACATACATGGGACCTGCTAGAACTCAACACCTCAAAAAATTAGACTGGTTTTAACTAAGTGTCTAAACATTAGACTCTACCATTTATGTCTTTGAGACAGTACCTTGCAGACCAACTCACAATAAATTGCACCAAGCCATTTTTAATACTTCACATTCCAGAAAGGTAAGGCTTAGGCATTTGGTGTCCATCCAGTCCTGTCTGGGTAAGTACCTATGCAGGACTGCAGCCTTCAGTGATACTGGTATTTGCCATTATTTTTATTATTTGATCTGTTGAACATCTGAATGATTTGCATATTGAAATGCCAACAATTTAACTGTCTCTTGCCTTTTTATGAATGCTTTGTATTTAAAAGCCCACTCTTGCAAACACTTCATTGGTAATTTATCATGCTTACCTTTACCTTTCTAAAAGTATGTAGTGAAAGGTAGTCATCAAAGTTCCTTCAGTGTTCACTGGATAGAAAGTTATCACCGTGGGCTGATTCAGAAGTCAGTAAGACAGTTGGACAGAGTTCTGTTCCAAAGGTGTCTTACCCTTTCCTTTAATCAGTGGGAAGTGACTTATTTAATCTATGCCTTTTTGATGATTCAGTTGACATAAATTCTGCCATTTCTATCAGTGGGATTCATTTTCAGTGAGATTGTCAAGATGACATCTGCTCTAGATACCTTACCTCTTTGTGGGGTTGGGCCCATATTACTTTTTGTAAAAGATTTGCTGTGTAATTACATTATTGAATTTTTCTTTTTCTGCAGCCAACATCTTGTATATGGCAAGCCAAGAAATGATGAAGGTCGTGGAGAGAGACAGTACAACCATAAAGCAAAATTTGAAAAAGGTAACTTTTTAATCCTCAGAGTTTTCATGGGAAGCCCACATGCATGAGGAAACATAACATACAGATAATATTTGTGCAAAACCACAATTTCAGGAGGCTTGATACTGCTTTTTTCTTAGTGTCATTCCACTGACTTAGGAGAAGCGATTAAAGGGGTCACTGATTGTTAGTGTCATTGATCTACACCTTCACAGATGTAGCCACTATCGTATGTAGTATCCCATTTGAGATGTTTTTCCTTGGTGGAGGACAAGCAGTCTATGTTCTGGATAATATAGATGGACATGTCGTTCCCAGTAAGGCCAGTAGTTACCTGGGGTCAGATCAGACAGGCAGATGTTTATAAATATGTAAAGGGTGAGAGTCAGGGAGATGGACCCAGGCTCTTCTCAGTGATGACCAGCGATAGGACAAGGGGCAGCAGGTGCAAGCTGGAGCATAGGAAGTTCCATGTGAATATAAGGAGGAACTTATTCACTGTGAGGGTGACAGAGCACTGGGACAGGCTGCCCAGAGAGGTTGTGGAGTCTCCTTCTCTGGAGACATTCAAACCCACCTGGACATGTTCCTGTGTGACCTACTTTAGGTTATCCTGCTCTGGCAGGGGGGTTGGACTAGATGATCTTTCGAGGTCCCTTCCAGCCCCTAACGTTCTGTGACTGTGTGATGGCCACATGAGTGAAGACTGTTTGACCAAATCCTCTGACTTTGCTGACAGAACTTGTAACTTGTGTTGTGTGGTGTCAGTTAAGTTCATGGGATTCTGCAGGCTAGATTTTTCCATGCACTTTCCATGGCATCAAAACATAGGATTTGTTGTTGAAAGAGATCCTGGTACAGTTTTGGTCTGGACCGATAGCATTCTCCCAGTGAATTCCCAGTCATGGTTCAGGGGTTGGCACAGGTCAGGAACTGTTGCTCATTGGGGTTTGGATGTGGTCTCCCCATTTTGGAAGCTGGGAGAATGGAGTAGTGTGGCCATGGTCAGACAGTTCCAGATGGCTTATGAGCCAGAAAACTGTCACAGTTAATAAACTACCATTGGTGTAACTTCTGTGTGAGTAGATAATCAGTATATTATTCTAATGTATCGCCTTCCTTCCCTCCATTTTTTATGTCACTCCTGTCTTTCTGCTGGAAAAATGATTGCAGCACTTTGCACTGGCAGAGGCTTCCCTTGGAGAATGGAATTTTCTAGGACAGAGGTCCTAGATCTCTGTAAGATTACTTTGTGCATGTAAATACATACAGTACAAAGTTCACTTCATAAGTCAGGCTTTCTTTTTTTTGTCTGAAAATGGATTTATCTTTTATTGAGCCCATTTGCCTTCTCTGCACTTTCTAAGGTGTGTTCAGATGTTTCAGTTCTATCTTTTTTGAAGGAGATGAAATAGCACACATGAACAAGACACACAGCACAGCACTAGGCATGCTTGGTTTCTTTCACATTTGTATTGCAGAGCATTCAGAGTTCTCCTGCACTTGGGAGAGAATCTCATTGAAGAAACTGAAGGGCTGATCTTGCAGACTGCAAATATTCCCATTGTCTTAAATAAAACTTTCCATGGGTTGACCTAAAGCCCAATGAATCAAAGTAAAACAGTTCATTTTACTGACTGAATTACCTCTCCGACTGTCAGGGAGCTGCACCCAACTAGGTGCAAATGGGGCAATATAACAGGGTCCTCCAACTGTTCCAGACAAGGCAAACCAATGACCCAGGTCCAGCATCTCTCCAAAGAATCCAGTCAGGAGACAGGGGCAGAGACAGGACTAGAGACAAAGTTACAACGTGGATCCAAAGTTCATCCAGGAGACATGACAGGCTATGTAGAGTGCATGTCAATCAATGTCAGTCTAGGACACAGAGACCAGGACAGGACTGGGGACAGATACTCTACAATGAGGCTTGAGAGGCAGAGACTAAAGGCAAAGGACAGAGATGGACACCCTAGGCCATGAGCAGGGACTGCAAGTCAGCATCCCAGGCAAGTCTGGCAAGTCCTGGTCATGTCCTGAAACTGAGGGTAGGGCTCTGCAGGGTACCGTGTGATGGGCACAAAAGTGAAGTCTGCAGGGTCAGGACTTTGGTGCAGTTGGAAATGTTATTCACAAACACAAGTGCTGGAAGTTTAGCATAAAAGCTTGGCTGGATGAGGACAATGGTGGTGACTATCAGCTGCAGCTCCAGTGACTTCAGGTGGTCTACTCAGATGCTTCACATTACAAAAACACTTATTTCTTGTACTGCATGAAGGCCTATAGCCAACAGTAAGAGTTTGCAGGTGTCTTAGTCTGCTTCATCCATGCTTTTGTTGACTCTATCAATCTAAGCATGGCCTTGGCAGGCAGGACCTTTTTTAAACCTGTGTTAACTTTCTTTTATTGATTCTTCTATGTCCTCATACTTTAAAAGTGGCAAAAATACCCAAGAAAACAAAAAGCTAAAGCAAGCTTATGAGCGGTTGGCAAACTGAAGAAAAAGCAGCTCTAAAAATGAAGCTAAATGCTTCTCTTTTTTCATCTCCTAGTAATTTCTGGGAATGTAAGAATTAAGGAAAAATTTGTGAGTTGGCGTTATGTTAAATTTGAAGTGTATTGACAATAAAAATGGGCTTAACTTATAAAGGTTGGAAGTTTATAAAAACAGGAACTATAGTCCAAGTTGCTATAGAACTGGCAAGCTGTCACTTCAAAAAATTTATACAGTTTAGTAGTCGCTGTGATCTTATGCTAAAAGCCAATCTTAACACCTGACTTTGCCAGCTGCTGTGGAATAGAAAAGTTATTTCTGGATCTTATTTGCATTCTGTGATCTGAAGAAGAAAGAAGAAGAGACACTAAATTATTCCAGGCTTTCCATGCCCAGGTTTAACTATAATTATTATTAGTTAGAAACCAGGATAAATTTTGTCTCCAGACCCCATACTCTTAGTCTGATGATACTAATTGTTCAGATTTGTGTTGAAAGAATTAGAGCTGGAATATCTTGGATAATTAAGTGAGGTATTGTACTTAGAGTCTTCTAAAGACAGACATTGTGCATAGGAAGTTCCACACCAATATGCAGAAGAACGTTTTCATGGTGGAGGTGACAGAGCCCTGGGACAGGCTGCCCAAGGGGGTGTGGAGTCTCCTTCTCTGGAGATATTCAAGACCCATCTGGACACCTACCTGTGCGACCTGTCCTAGGGAAACCTGCTTTGGCAGGGGTGTTGGACCTGGATGACCTCTGGAGGTCCCTTCCAACCCCAACAATTCTGTGGAATTCTGTGAAATATTAAATAGCAGTGGAACTGTATAAGAAGGATAGAGACTTGTCTTCCAGCAAAGTGATATATGATAGACCATTTAAAATGTTGGCTGTAAAGCTGCTTGTCTGGATCAAGCAGCACATGACTGTAGCTGCTTCTTGCGATGACACAGGGAGCTGTGATAAATCACAAAATCCAAACACACGAGGTAGGGGATGCAGATACAAGATGTGCTCAGCTCTGATGGTTAATGCTCTTTAGCTGATTGTGTCTGAGATGGCTGAGCTATGCTCTTTCACTGCAATCACACCAGTTCCCTTTCCTAACAAATACTGGAGGCAAATATCCTGCTGTCCTTAAGGAAGTTTATTGTAATTCTTGCACAAAAGGAAGTGGATGTAATTCCATATTCTTAAAAGATGGATCAGCATTGAGAATCATGGAGCTTTTACAAGTAGAATAAAAATAATAAAAGGAAAAGGAAAATGTTTATATTGAGTGTGCCTGTTGCGGACAATGATATTTCCATATAGAAGCTCTCTACTTAACTAATGCCACATTCATGGCTTTATTTTAAGATGTAGCCTTGTAACTTTTTTCCCTGTCAAGTATACTTACAACTTTGTTGTAACCAAGAAGATATTGCATTAATGGGTAAAACTAGGGTGCTTAGAGTGGATATTTTGCTTAAAAAAACTCAGTCCTTGGATTTTATATTTATTGAGAATATTTTTTTCATTACTTCATGTGTAATGCTAATAGTTGTACTTTTAAGTGTAGGATCTGCTCCAAACCCCATCTAAATCAGTAGAAGAGCTCCCATAGACTTCAGGAAGTCTTGAATCAGTTTGGCAGTGAACTTTCTGTAGTGGTTCATAATTTCTTGAAACCGTAAATCATCTCCTCCAGCAACTGAAAATCATGATTCCTTTTGTTAAGATGTTAAACAAAAAAGTTTATGTGCTGCTTCAGTTTTGCCAGTGGTTTGGTGTAGCAGATCAGTGATTGCGTAAGGAAAGAGACAGGAAACATCTGAAGTGGAGATACAGAGATGAAAAAAAGCTGTTGTCTGAGAAGAATTTTTAATCGCATAGGGAAAAGTAAATAGAGGGAGGTGGTGGGCATAGGAACCTGTCTTCACTCAGACTGAAGAAGCTGGTATTGGAGGTGGCTTACCACAGCTGTGGGGAAGAAACTGTCTTGAATGAAATGAATGAAATACATGTCTAACTCTTCCTGCTTATTTCAACGGCGTCTTTTAAAATTTAAAGCAACACAAGTTCATATCTCACAGTAATACCATAGAAAATGTGTTATCCTGGAGTATGAACTCAACAGTGCTATGTAGGCATTTAGACTAAAAATTGTGAAAATGAAGTATTTCCTTTCCTGACAAGAGCGCTGGGTTTTCCTTTTGGAAGGTTGTCTTTGCTAGAGAAAATTTTTAAAACTGAGCAACCAAGACCTGTTTTGACACCTGAAGCAGCTGTTTGGACGTGACCATCGTTTTTTGTTTGAGTCTTTGTAGACTTACACAGGGGTTTAATAATTATTCCCAGTCAGCCCAGCATGATCTGAAGATAAGTGGTTAAAAGATTATTACAAATACTTCGCCTACCCACAGCCTGAGCAAGTTGCTTGCCTATATTTGTGAAAAACCTTCCAAACACTCCTTCTGAATAGGTGCAAAGTGCTCTCTCCAGCCAAGAACACCTCTTTTTTGGCTGGTCTCACATCCTTTTTGGCCTGTGCTCCCTGGAGGTGCAGAGTTGAAGTTAGGGAAGTTGCACATGTGCTTGGGGATTTTGGTGCCTGTGTCATTTAACCACAAAAACAACCTTCTCTTTGAAGCACCCAGAGTGCTTAATCAGGGATCGGCAGTTTCTCTCCTCGCTGGAAGAAGATCCCAGTGAACATTCAAGAAGTTCAGTGGATCACTACCTGAAAGGAGGTTGTGGTGAGCTGGGGGTCAGCCTCTTCTCGCAGATAAATAGCAATAAGACAAGAGGGAACGGCTGCAAGTTGCACCAAGGAAGGTTCAGGTTAGAAATTAGAAGAATTTTCTTCTCAGAAAGAGTAGTTAGACATTGGAACAGGTTGCCCGAGGAGGCAGCAGAGTAACCAGTTCTTGGGGTGTTGGATGAGGTACTTAGGAACCTCGTTTAGTAAGTAATATAGATGGTGAGGGGATGGTTGGACTAGATGATCTTGGAGGTCTTTTCCAACCTTAATGATTCTATGATTGCATGATCACAATATGCTTACTTGTGATATAGCCTGGGGAAGAGTGTCTGGAAAGCTGCCTGGCAGGAAAGGAACAGTTGGTTGACGGCTGGTTGACAGACGGCTGAGCATGAGCCATCAGTGTGCCCAGGTGGCCAGGAAGGCCAACAGCATCCTGGCTTGTATCAGGAATGGTGTGGCCAGCAGGACTAGGGAAGTGATTGTGCCCCCATTCTCAGCACTGGTGAGGCTGCACCTTGAGTGCTGTGTTCAGTTGTAGGCCCTTGACTACAAGAAAGACATTGAGGTGCTGATGTGAGTCAACAAAGAAGGGCAACAAAGCTGGTAAAGGATTTGGAACATGAGTCTTATGAATGTTAAGATGAGGTGGAATGGAGACCTTTCCACTCTCTTTAACTACCTGAAAGGAGGATGTCATGAGATGGAGGTTGGTCTCTTCTACCAAGTAACTAGCAATAGGACAAGATTGAATGGCCTCAAGTTGCGTCAAGGGAGGTTTAAATTAGGAAGAAGTTATTCACTGAAAGGGTGGTCAGGCATTGGGACAGGCTGCCAAGAGTCACCATCCCTGGAGGTGTTCAAAAAAAGTGTAGACTTGGCAGTCCATGACATAGTTTAGTTTGACACGGTGTTATTGGACAGATGGTTGGACTTGATGATCTTAGAAGTCTTTTCCAACCTTAAAAATTATGTGATTCTATGATATTTCACTTTCTCTGGAACTGAGCTCCTGTTACCATTGTTCATGCTGTGTGGTATCCTAATAAAGAAGCGATGAGATGGATTTCCAGGATTTTTGGGCAGGTTTAAGGTGTGTGCTACACACAACGAGCCACACCAGCAGTATTTCCCCAGCCTTCTGAAGAATACTGCAGAAGTTACCATCCAACCCTTAATTACATCTTAATTGCTGAGGGCAATCACTGACTTTCCCTCCCTCTGCCACCAAGCTCAGTGCATGGTGGTGGACAAAATTCCCATTCACAGGCAGATGTCGATCCTGCAAGACAGATCTGACTGATTCATCTCACTGAGTGGGGACAGTGTCAGGCTAAAATTCAGAGGGAAATAACTATTTGCAGTAAATATGGTTAGAAAAGTCTGTTATAGTATTGCTGAAATAGTGGTTTTGTGTCTGTCTGGTTTTATTTTGGTATTTATACAGACTTCACTTCTGAAATAGTCATGTTTCTGACACTTCTAAATATATACCCTCAAAATGCTTTTAAGTCTTTAAAAGCAGCATAGTATAAATAAGTTAATTGCCCTGCTTTGTTGGTGAATCTTTTTTTTAAGGCAGATCTTTGCACTGGGTTGAGTTTGATCCTCTGCTGTCTGTGAGAAAGTGGAAATGGAAGTGGCCTCGCTTAATCTCTTGGGTCTGTGTGTAGAGCTGTGGGTAGCACTGCTAACAAACTGCAGCAAAGTTGGGGAGAAGCCCTTTCCCCTTCCTTGATGAAAACAGGGAGCGTGTACCCTGCTTGTTGGTACAACATGATACCTGACACTGGGGAGAGGAGAAACACATCTCGAATCGAGTGTGAAGTCGCCACTTCTCCTGGCTGCACCACAGGTCTTTATCTTAATTTTTAATTTAATTTCTCTGAAAGTAAAATGTTTCTCCACTCCATTTCCAGATAGGGAAGTTGGTTCTGTTTATTGGTTATGCTGGTTTAACAAAACTGGCCATGTTCCTTATGATTAACAAAATCACTGCAAATCACAGAATCACAGACTATCTCAAGTTGGAAGGGACCCATAAGGATCATCGAGTCCAACTCCTGGCTCTTCACAGGGCCAGCCAAGTCAGAGCATGGGACTGGGGGCATCGTCCAGACACTTCTTGACCTCAGCCAAGCTCAGTGCTGTGACCACTTCCCTGGGGAGCCCGTTACAGTGCCTGACCCCCATCTCAGTACAGAACCTCTTCCTAATATCCAACCTAAACCTCCTCTCTCTCTTTGCTTCATACAGTTCTCTTTGGTTCTGTCACTGGTCACCAAAGAGAGGAGATCAGTGCCTGCCCCTTTGCTTCCCCTCATCAGGAAGCCACAGACCACGATTAGGTCTCCCCTCAGCCTCCTCTTCTCCAGGCTGAACAAACCAAGGGACTTCAGCCTCTACTCGTAAGACTTCCCCTCCAGACCCTTCACCATCCTTGTTGTCCTCCTCTCAATTATTTTCCAATGCTTCCTCTCAGATGTCCAAGGGAAACAGTTTCACTTCACACTACCCTTGGAAAGTTGAGAAATCCCAATTCTGGTAAAGTAAGCTGAGAAGCAAGTTCCAAAGACCTTGCCATCAAACTGGCTGATCTCAACCACAGCGGGATCACGAGGGCAGAGAGATGATGTCTCAGAGAATCAGATCCCAAAGCATTTAGGCCTTCCTAGGGCAACGCCAAACTCTTTGAATTCTTCCCAGAAACTGATTAGTAAAGCCAAAGTACAGCTGAAGCGAGTCCAAAAAAGAAACGCGTGTCCCAAACCAGCCTGTTCCCCTGTCGTTTATACTGTTCTTTTGGCAGGATAAGGTGGAGACACTTTCATAATTCCAGAGAAGCTAAGTCACTTTCTATAAACCCTGATTGCAACTAAAATTAATTCTGGGCTAATGCCTTTTAAACTACTTCTCATCCAAGAGCAAATGAAACTGTTTGCTGGTTACTGTTGAGATATGTCACCCAGGGAGAAGCCACCGTCTCAGCTGGTGAATCCATGTGGGAGTTCTACCGATGAAACATTAATGTATCAGAGACAAGGATTTCAGCAAGGACACTGGGGCAGTCTTGCCTGCCATTGCCAGTGTATATCCACAGAGAACAGCCCTTTGCTCTTTGCCATCAGCTGGAGCGGTGCCTGCCAGTGTAATAAGACCCTGAAGTTGTTAAAGCATGTACCAAATTCCAGAGAGATAGAGAAAACTTGGTCTTTTTTTACTCTTTTTTTTTTTTAAGGGTTTTTTTCAGTGTTGACCTGTGACAGCCACAGAAGAAGCATAAAAGAAATATGTCTGTAATTTATACTTCTGTGAGCTGTCATACATACTAAAACAAGTGCCAATGGAGTCAACTGCAGGAAATCTTTATTATTTTCTTAGAAACTCTTTAAAATGTAAACATCCTGTTGATAGGAATCTCAGATTCTTCTGATGTTTACTTAGCAGCTGCCATCGTTGCGCCGTGTTGGAGTACACATACCATATTATAGGGTACTGTGCTGCCGGAGCCCTATTCTGACTCTGACTTCTAAGGACTTTAATAATAAAGCAGGTTATGAGAACATTGCTGTAATTTTAAAGCCATTTGAAACTGAAAAATTATGTAGCTATTTCCAACACGGTGTCGAAATGGCTTGCGAAGATGACCCACATCCCCTTTACTCTGCTCTCGATGTCAGGTCCTGAAAGAAGATATGTTTAGTCACTCAAAATGAGCAGGGTGTTGAATCAGGAGTGGTAACAAGTCTTTGACATGTCCAGGGGTAGCTGCCATTTCCCTTCTGATCCAAAAAATACCTGGAAGTCTCAGCGTTCAATATTGCAAAAGAATACAAAACAATCCTCTTGCCCTTGTGGCAGGAAAGTTAAAAAATTCAAATACTGAAAAGTTCAAGCCCAGAAGAAAAAGACAAAGAGCCTTCTATTTATTGTTTTGTAAATCTGTTTATTTTTAAGCTAGACTCATTATTTTGGGGGTCTGACTCACCATTTTTGAATGCTGACGTTGGCAGCAGTTTTCCCTTGCTGATAAGGGTGGTTGTGCTGACTCGGGATGTCTCTACAGCCATGCACAGCCCACAGGAAAACAGGTACTATCCAGATCCATGCAAATCATCTAGTCCACACTTGTGTTTCCCACCGTTAATGAAGATCCCATGGGCCTCCCATGGCACGTGGTTCATTAATCACTCCTGCCTGCATGCTGCAGTAGCAAAGCTCGTGATGCTAAAACGAAGATGAGAACATTTGGATTCTGGACACTTTTATTTAAATACATCTAAAATGAATCTGTCTTGATATATTAGGAAAAGAGGTGACATCCTAACAGCTGTATGTTTTGTGGCTGCCTGTGGCATAGGCAGAGAGCACAGACATTGAGACCCTCACCGCCACAGATGGCAGTCCAGGCTCTGTCAGGTTCCATAAGCCCTGTACCACCAGCTGGATCAAGGAAAATTGACACCTTAATTGCAATGCAGCATTTAGATTTCATTAATTAACCCTTAAATTGAGAAGCATCTTGAAAACAATTCTGAATTGTGTTGGCAGGTTCTACTTCAGAAACAAGTATGTTAAAGTTTTGCGCTTGCAGGCGGACGGACACTCCCAGGCACACAGGATGCACGCACTGACATTTGGGGGTTGGACTCAGTGATCTCTTGAGGTCCCTTCCAACCCCTACAATTCTGTGATCCTGTGATCTGCACATGGAACAGGCAGACAGAGTACCTACAGCATCAAAGAAAGTTCCCCAAATCTTCCTGTATCAAAACTGCTCTTAGTTAGTTGGTTATAATGAACCCAAACTTTAATTGGATATATGACACAAGTGCCTATCCTACCTTGACTGTTTATCTTTTATTGCTTTTCAAAGGCTTCTACAACGTCTACGAATAAGGCTCAGTGATTCTGTGAAGTATAAATAGATGGTTTCATGGTAAAAGCACCTAAGCTTCACATCCAACAGTGGGCTGTTGGTGAAGTCATTAAAATTTTTCATAAATGGTCATAGTTTGTCCTCACTTTACTGAGTATCTCATTTAAGATCTTGAAATGTGTTTTACAGATAGTGTTTCAGAGCACCCACAAATGAAGTCCAGGAGTGCTGTCCTTTGTGTGCTGTCAGTACAGTGTAATGCTATGCTCACTGGGAAACCAGCTCTAGGTGTTTCAGCCACCTGTACATACTTTGAAATGACCACATGTAGTTTAACATTAATTTCTGTGCTCCCCATCTGCAAAATGGAGATAAAAATGGCCACTAAGGTGTTGCAAAACTAAATTAATAATCATGATCATGCAAATCCTGTAGTAATACATGCCAGAGGAATGCTCATAAGGAAATAAATTCTGTCTAAGCCATGAAATATGTAGTAAATAAATCCTCAGACCACACACAGAATTTGAAACAAAAAATACTATCAAATAGCAGCTCATCAGCTGGAAGCCATCCTGTCAGTGGATTGAATGAGTCAAGGATCCTTTGGATCAGGCAATGAAAGATTAAACCGTATTGCAAATATAGCAGAGGCAAGCTAAGAATGCACATAAATCTTTTGTTTAGGCATTTCCAAATCTGTGAGTTCTCAAGTTTACAGCCCTACCTGGAGAAGGGCCCATTTCACAGTTCATGCAGACTAAGCAAAGTACCATATCCACCTTTGTAAGTGTGACTTCTCATCTTCTTCCAAATGATCATGTGATGAGACTTTGTGACTGGCTGACCAAAATATCTGATCATTTCCCATTCGATGGGAATTGCACCATTTCTTTTTCTCTTGGTTTCATAATCTTTATTTTTGTATCTGTTGGTAACAGAGCCCAGGGTTAAACCCAATTCGGTCAGATGTTTGGCTTTCAGAAGGCCTGAATGCAGCTGGACATTTTACTTTGGCTTTTTTGAAGAATTTTTGCTGGTGTGATAATCCCATGATGTATGAACCAAAGGCAAGATCAAAACAAATTTCCTGCTAAAGCAAATGACACACCGTGTTTCCAGCAATTACTGAGTGACAAAGGAAACCAAGAAATATTTAACATGGTGTGGTTTATGTTTTATGTTTTACATCCCTATAGAAGTATAACTTGAGTTGGTGTCTGTGTAACCGAGATACTCAAATTTGGATACAGCCAATAGTCAGAAATATCCAAGATTTGGGTACACTTCAACAAGAGAAAAGTGAGTTAGACAAGAACTTGTAACATTTTGTGAAACATAGTCTGGGCTTTTGGCCCACCTTTGCCCCAGTGGGTACATTTATTTATATTCCACATGGCTACAAAAATGATGGGATTGAAGATTTTTGTGATGAAAGGAAAACTTCTTGTCCCCTAATTTATGTTAGCATTGCTCAATTACTCACTGAAGTACAGAAATGAAATATGAAACAAATGAGAGTAATGGAATTGGGCCAGGCTCTGTGTGTGATACGTTGAACAATCAACATCCTTCTGGTACCTGCACTCAAATGTTATAGTAGAAAGAGTCCTCCTCACTAATCTCATTCCTGTGTAGGTTTAAGGCTTTTACCCTCTCCTAGACAGCCAATCTCCTTTCAAGTATCTCATAGAAACTGAAAAACATAGCTACAGCATGCAAAGGTGAGACAAGAATGAGGGGAAATGATGACCTGGGAGTGACATTCAGTGTTTCTAACTTGAGAGAAAAGAGACTTCATTGAATATTTGCCTGGAATTCATGACTTGTGTGTTTAGGTGGGTCCTGTGGCACCTGCTTCGTGTATGTGATTGAACAAGGTTATTAGGGCAAGACCAGAACAAAATGGACTTTGGTAGAATTTTAATTCCACGTTACAACCCAGAAGAAAATTGCTCATTGATCTTTGAGGTGTCTGTGCCCCTTGGGCAGCAGTTTACAGAGATGAGATAGAGAGTTGGGGTTGTTCAGCCTGGAAAAAAGAAGCCTCTGGCAAGCCTTATTCTGACTTGTCTAAAAGGGACTTATAAGAAAGATGTGGGGCAAATGTTTTAGTGGGGCCTGTGGTGACAGGACAAAGGGTTATGGTTTTAAAGTAAAAGAGAGTGTCAGGAAGACATTTTTTACAATGAAGATGGTAAAACACTGGACCAGGTTGCTCAGAGAGATGGCAGAAGCCCCATCCCTGGAAATGTTCAAGGTCAGGTTGGACAGGTCTCTGAGCAACCTGATGGAGTTGACAATGTCTCTGCTCTTTGCAGGGCAGTTGACCTAGATGACCTTTAAACGTCCCTTCCCACCCAATCTGTTCCATGATTCTATGATTCTACAGTTGTCCAAGCAAAAAACGTTTTGCTTCTGAGAATGACCATAATTACTCTTATTCTAGCATGGCTGAAGGAATCAACTATAGTTAACATCTGACACCAAGGTTAAGAAAAATAGGTGCTCCTCCACCTAAGGCCCCAACTGGGCAAGCAGTTTGAGATCACACCTAACACCTGCCAGTAAGACTGACCTACTCACAAATGTGGAGTAACCACCTGCTTTCTCTTAGTTTATGTCCAGAGGAGTAACTTTATTAATGTTTATAAATTAATGTGGCCTTATTAGTGTCTTTAAATATGTAAAGGGTGACAGTCAGGAGGACAGATCCAGGCTCTTCTCAGTGATGGCCAGTGATAGGACAAGGGGCAACAGGTGCAGCTGGAGCAGAGGAAGTTCCATGTGAATGTAAGGAGGAACTTTGTCACTGTGAGGACAACGGAGGCCTGGGACAGGCTGCCCAGAGAGGCTGTGGAGTCTCCTTCTCTGGAGACATTCAAAACCCACCCGGTTGCATTCTTGTGTGATGTAGTCTGGGTGATCCTGCTCTGGCAGGGGGGTTGGACTAGATGATCTTTCGAGGTCCCTTCCAACTCCTAATGCTCTGTGATTCTGTGACTGCATGAACTACTAAATGTCTTTTTCCATAATAACACATATCTTAAGACAGGCAGAATTTCATCTCCATTTTCAGAATTCAGCCTGTATTGTTCCAGTTTTACACAGGAGGAAACTGAGTCACGGAGCATTTAATTGTTGTCATCATAACTTGGAAATAGCCAAGAGCTGCCAAGTTGCTCTTCCTCATGGTATATCTTTGGTCATGAAGCATTGCTTGTTTCCAGAAATTCAGTGCTCTTTGGATATTGGTTGCTTCATCAGTAACTTCAAATTAATGAATTGATACGCTTTGCTTTCCAGCTGATTTTTTACTATGGAACTGGAGACAGCTGGTGTCCACAGCACTACTACGATGAGATCAAAATGGATTTTCCAGACGGGGACATTCGCCTCTGTGAGAAAGGGCTCCGCCATGCCTTTGTGCTAGATGCCAGCAAGGAGATGGCTGCCATGATTACAGACTGGTTACGGGATGATCTGACCAAATTATAAATGCAGCTTCAGTGATTAACAAGAAAACGATGTAATTATTTTGTGAACGTGTAATTTTTTTGTGAGAGAGTCTGTCCTATTTTTTTTCTGTTTAATATAGATTATTATGACTTGTTTTCTACTGAGATGTTTTAAAGAAAGCTAAAGAGAGACTGGCTGGTCCAAAGTATAGTTTTACTGATTCAGGAGTGATGTACCTTCCTCCCGTGTCTTCGGGACTCTGAAGGACTTGGCAAAAGGTGGAATATTTATTGTCCCCTAGTGCTCTAGACAACACTAATGCTAGATTCACTGGCTACAAGTGTACCTAAGTTACTACCACCTTATCTGCTGGAGGTGATGCCAGGGATGGGTTTGGGGCAGCCCAGCTGTCCTGCTTGGGACAGAAACACCAGGCTACTCTGAATGAATTAAAATTCCCCCGTGGATGGATCGTGACAATGATCCTGGTATGGTGTGAAAGGCCTGGCGCTCTCCACAGGTCTCATCCATCCATGTAACCCTGGTGTGTGACCGGCAGAAGAGCCTGAGGCTCCAGGACACCCCTAACGTTGTCTTCTCCAGACCAGATGAGGTTGGTGGGGTGAGTTCAGGATGAGCATAAGGAAGATGTGTAGATAAGGTGTGCAGTTTCATCAAGTTTCAGAAGGAGTTTAGGGCACTACCAGGACTCCACAGGGTATTAAAAATACCATAAGGTAACTCTAGCTGCTCAGCAAGGAAATACATATGGAGCTCTTCTCTGGA
Organism: Gallinula chloropus; assembly: GCF_964237585.1. Lineage (NCBI taxonomy): Eukaryota > Metazoa > Chordata > Aves > Gruiformes > Rallidae > Gallinula > Gallinula chloropus. The sequence goes on along the minus strand of NC_140087.1, from coordinate 113,045,359 downwards.
ACACGTCCAAGTGCTTCGTTTTCCCATTGACTATAGAGAAGATTAAGGATGCTGGTCAAAAGTGGCAGTATTAAAAAGTTAAAATGTGTTGCAGAATTCATATATAACTACTTATAGGTGGCCTAGCTCTTCTAATGAACAGGGAGAACTCGCTTGCTCAGCAGCTTTGTGGAATTAAACCAGTTTTGATACATGCCTAAATTTCAGTTCCTTGCTCTGAGGAATGAAGTATGACAATTTCTGCCAAGCCACAGATTAGGTAAATCCACCACGGGAAGATGGCTATTACTGTGCCCTGGTGATGCCCATGAAAGCTCATGAAATGTTACTGTTGAGAACCAGATCCTTGCTACAGCACATTGCTGACAAGCACACTGGTCCTCACATTTGTCCATCTCTCTCCTTTACAGAGAGGGAAAAAAATAAAACCAGGGAAAAAAGAAACATCTCACCAGTTGTGATAACACAAGAAGTTACATCTAGAAATGCAAATAATGTCAGTAAGGGGAACAGACACAGGTCTAATAAGGAGAAGCTTTCCAGCCATGAGCCTGTAAAGTTCTCCCTGTGGAGTTCAGAAAGGTATTTACCAATAAAGCACTACACAGTATAGTCAGGGAAGTCCTGCCTTCACGAAGAGATGAATTTAGGTGATGTGTTGGGTATCTGACATGATTTCTTAACAATTTTAGTGTGGTGCCAGTGGGAGTGGTACTGGAGGACATACTCTCTGTAAAGATTATTAATTCCTTACTCTTCTTGCACGATTGTTACACACCTGCCACTTCTCTCTAAATCCACCTTTCAATCTTTCGCCTTTACTTAGAGCAGTTTAATAGGATTCAATTTCTGGATGTTTTGGACTAGATTTCAGACCTGCAGCCAGCCAGTGGAGTTAAGTGACCTTCTTTGCATTAGAAACTGAGACTAGCCAGTGGCTTTTCAGATTACACTGCCGTGTCATGAAGCAGATGCTGATGCTTGAGGCACAACTGTTGAGACTACAGTTTCAGTAGCCTGGGGAGGAGCCAGGTATGTTCGAAGTGAAGGGACTGCGACTGTGCAACTACCTGATTCTGTTTCTTGGAGAGCCACGGGACTTGCCTTCTTTCTAGAGGGCCTTACTCAGTCACCATCAAAACAATTCAGAAACCCATAGTGGTGGTGCCTGTGTGTGTTTGAGCAGCCCCCAGGTGCCGGCACGTGTTGCTGTCGGATGGCCTTATGGCAGGTGGTCAATTCATCCAGTGGCCAAGGTGCTCCCTGTGGCAGGGTGTGTGGTGGGGGGGTGTTCACCTACGTGGAGAGATATTTATATATATGTAAACACAGAGGTTTACATATGCACACATTTGTATGTTAGGCACAGAAAAAACACAGCTCACTTGGATGTTTTGGTTTACACGAAGATCTGGTTGGACAGAGCTTCTGTTCTTCACAGTGCCTGGAATCAGGTCACTGAGCAAGGCACCGGTTTGCAAAAGTTCGGCTCTTGCAGTGGATCTCCTGAGGACAGAAAAAGAAAATCCTGCATTAACCAAAGATGATGAGCAACCCTTAAAGCCTGGAAACTGAAGCACTTATGAGAAGCAGTTGTTTACAGTGCATTATTCATATACTTTGTATGAGGAATTAATTTAGCAATACTTGTACTTGACTTGTGTATTCCTTTTCTACAGATGTTAATCCGTTACAATAAATCCTACTGACTGCATTAAGACCTAAACTGAGATTAGATCAGGTCAGTGATGACCAAATCTACTGCAGGAGAATGCCTTACGATTTTCTTAAGTGAATTTTCTCTAAGGTTATTGAATCGTAGTGATTTAATTGTTACCTTCCACCCAGAAGCTGTTACCGTAAGGCTCAGATCTGAAAATTTCCTACTCATTGCAGAGGAGCATGGGTCTGGTTTTCACAGCTGTATTTCCTAAGAGGAGCAGATCTCATGCAATGAGAATCTGTCTCTTCCCAAGTCCCTGGTGTTCACCATAACCCCAGGTAAAGAGTGTTACCAGTGCTTATGGTCCAAATGTGCCAACTTACCATGAAAACACAGTGTGGTCTTGCCTATTTTAGACTATTCTAGATTTTTTTTTTGTGAAACCTATTGCAAATGACTTGACTGTATGCAGTAGCACCTAATCTCTGTCCTTCACATTTGTGCTTGAGTGTCACCATGTGAGTAATCCTGCTGGCTTCAATGACTTTGACTCATGTTCAAGTGTTTTGCTAGATCAATACCTTTTATGAAAAAGTACACGACTCCAATAACAAAAATAAAGACGTTTATGGTAAGATGTAACTCGATTCTTTATTTGGGTAACTCAGTCTTCGTTCTCCTTCCTCATTACTTCAGGCCTACAGAATTCACAAAAGTACTTGCCAAACCCCAAATTTCAGGCGCGATGTGGACATTCACTACGTGGCTAGTAGGCACTGACTCACTTGAACCTTTTTATCCAGAGCCACTCCAAAATAATCAGTGTTTCCTCTTGCTGCCTCCAGCTCTGCGTTTGCTGCTTCGGATGAAGTGGTATAACGCGTGTGGGTCAGTGAGGTTTGTCCCTTCAGGAAGCTTGATGAGTACTTCTCCGGTGTTTATGGTGAAGAATGGGGAGTTGGAGCCCAAAATAAACGCCAGTTTCTTGGCACACAGGAGGCAGATTGCATACGTGAGCCACAACAGATACCTCTTCTCTGCTGATGAGGTCATTTACGGATTCATGTTACAGAAAATGGGTTTATGTGTGCATCCACTGCCCATCCCTTTCTTCAGTCTAGCGAACTGCCAGCAAAGACTTTAAACAAGATGTTCAATGTTCTCATTAATAAAGTCACTCAAACGATTACTGGGTTTGGATAAACTTACTAGACCCAAGAGACTTGTTTCACTCTGTATCACAGGTCACAGACTCCCAACCACAGTCAGTTTCTGAGGCTCTCCACTTGCAGGCGAATGTTCTCTTTTCCTGGCACATTTACAAGACGAGAATCCAGAGAGGGTTTGTGAGCGACCAGGAACTATTAAAACACCATATATTTCTGGAACAGCTGGTGGTGTTTGAGTGTGAGCAGCAGGCAGAGCAGGAGCAGTACAAGCCAGCTGCTAGAAGCAGTCATTCCTCTCAGTACCATCACGCAGAGGTTATGAAACAGGCGCTGAGGCGCATGCTCGGGTGGGACAAGCAGGCAGAGGTTTACAGACCGTTTCCAAGCGCTTAAGCTGAGAGTAAATGGGTGAGGTTTTCCCATTCCACCTATTGCAGGTGCCTGCAGGAAGGGAGTTGTGTTGTGGGAAGTAGTTTGGAACAGCTTATAAACCACGACATGTTTAGAACACCTGACTCGCTTGGTATCTGGCTGCGGGTTTGCAAGTCACTCGGAGGAGATGTTTGGCCATCCTGGTTGAAGTAGTGCACAATGAAGAGGCAGTGGAGGGTGCCCCCGGTTTCCCAGTTTATGGACATCTTCAACAAGCTCACTTTAAAGCCCCCAAGCTCTAAAACACACTGTGTATTCTACATTAAGAGAAATCCTTGTGTATGATGATGGGGTGGCTTGGAATTGGAAAAAACAGGCTCTCCCAGTGTCAAGACTTGGCTAGTCCTTTTCCCTAACGTGTACCCTTGAAATTATCATAAGGATCCACCTGTTCAGTCTAACTTGTTACTAACTGTAATCCCATTTACAGGATGCACATGGTTTGAAGTGTTAACCTCACCCACTTCCATGATGTTCCATCATGCAGGGGGAACCACAACTTACCCGTATTTATTAGGAGAGAACCTGTGCTTTTACTCACACAACCCTTCCTGGTATTTTAAGCATCCAGAGTGAAATGGAGTGTGTCAGGCCAACTACAGCCCCAGTACAGCCTCATAAGGTCAGTAAGATTGTACCCAGGCTTAGGGAGACCCAAGTCATGGATTGAGACTAGGACAGCAGAGGTGATGTGATAGAACAAAGAGCTTCAGTACAAAACTATTACCTGCAAGACAGGAGTTTCCTTTTCTCCTCATATCCCTACCAGTTTGCACCAAAATAGGATGGCCCAGGATAGCAGGATTCCTGTGGAATTTGCACTTTGTGATAATGAGGATTCGCATTTTCATAGCAATGAAGAGATGCCTCCCCAGGATCAGTTACCAAGAAGGAATTCTCATCCCATACTACTTTGGGACTGCAGTTCTGCCTCAAAGCAAACACAGGTCACAGTGATCTCCCCAAGTATCTTCTGAACTGGACAGCATTACAGAGACCTTCCTGAGAGGCTCCAGGTAAGTCTTGAGCAGAAGATAGAGCCTGCTCCAAAGCCTGCTGAGGTTAACCTGTGCGTTAGAACTGACCTCACTGGACTTTGCATCAGGCTCTTGGTGCTCCAAGCCAACTAGACCTGACTCACCTCACTTGCCCCCAGTTCATAAAGCCGCGCTCTCAAAATAGATGTCTACATTCCCTATCTGGCCTAATTTTGGTATCTAAATGTAGGGGTACCAGATCTCCCTCTGGAGGTCCTGGCAAGCATCAGCTGATGATTTTCCTGCATGTGGGACGTACACATCTGTGTTTGTCACCAGGTTTCCAAGTCAGACTGAGCCCTGTTTTAGCAATGCTCTGCATTTTCTTCTGCTGCACCCATGTGTCACCTTGGGCATCTCACCTGTCTTTGCCACACCTCTGACTTCTCTGACATACAAACTAGGCAGGACAATACTTGCTTTGTTGAGTGTATGTGAGAATCCAGTATGTTATGTTGTAAACCACACAAGTAGTCCGAAGTGCGATGTTAGTACTATGGACTAAAAACTTGCCTCCACTGAACACAAACCTGCCACTCCCACTGATTTCAGTGAAGACATGATGGGATTCCTCTGAATAACCATTTGTTGAAAATAACTGCAGATAATACTTTGCTGTAAAGCTGCATGTAGAGGGCATGTAGATGGCGACAAACGCCATCCTGCCTCCCTCCACATGCCCAGCCAGGGATCATGTGCCAGAAGACCCCCTCTCTGACTGTAAATGAGAGTGTAGGGATGCAGGACACTGCCCAAAAGGTGGCTTGTGCTTGGTATGTCACTCCATGTGCCACATGGGATAGAAATCACCGTGCCTCACTCCAGCTAAGCTGTGTGTTTGGGTGTGCTCAAGATAAGGGGACAGCCTAAAAAATACCAACATTATAAGAATTAATTTTTAAGTCCTTTGGGCAAACTTCCTTTGTCAGTTCTCCATGAATTTCTCCTGGGTCTTAAAATCTGAAGTTGCTCTGCTGTGACTGAAACACATACCTGCTGCCTTGAGGAATTCTGTGCTTCCAAATGTGCCCTGCTCCACCCCCACACGTTCCCAGTATTGAATGCAGCAGGAACAGAGGCAGTCGTAACCCTATTGCCTTCACTTGCCGTCTCCTTTGCAGGAACACATGGAAAGCAACTCACTTTCCCTAAAACTTCTGATTCTGCTACTATAATGTCCTAGTGGAAGCAGAGGAAAAGAAGTTAAATAGCTGTTTGACAGCCCCTCCCAGAATGTGCATCACATTAATCTAACGTGATGGATTAAGCTGGTTTTACACATTTCTTGCTTTCTGGATGCCCCATAATGTTTAAAGTTCACCTACAAGGAATGAGAAAGAGTTTAGTGTCCCAGGGTGCTTTATTTAGCTATTAAAAACACAAAAAAAAACCCCTAAAATTTTGAAGGAGGGGGGAATGGAAGAGTAAAACCTAACATTTAATTAAAAGTCATCTTTGGCAAGCAATTTGCTGAAGTAGTAATAGGCTAATCTCTCTACTACTAGACAATATATCACATATACCAGTGGTACCTAACACAGATGGAACTACCAGACCTGATTTAGGGGAAAATAGACCCCAACTACATTTTTACAGGTACTTTTTCATATCCCAAATATTGAAAACCTTCATTTCTTCCTCATTTCCAAGGGGGATGCTTTCACCAGACCTAACCAGATTGGGTTCCTCCTCAACCCTCCAGAAGACTGTTGCTTTAAGGTCCCTCTCCAGGAACCACGTGGAGCTGGGCATCTGCAGGGGCAGAGAGTGCTGTGCTCATGTCAAACCCATCAGGCCAGCTTGTAGTGATAATGAGTGAGCAGGGGGTGTTCACTCATTTCTCATACCCACCCCTAAACACAACATTTCTGACCTTCTAATACTTTCTATTCAAGTGAACAGAGAGAATCCTGTTCTCCTTACCTAGGAGCTGGGTAGCTACTAGCCAAGGATGGCGAACTGTATTCAGAAACACCAGGAAGAAAAGGGATGTATGTATATTTTGGTGGTAAATCCATCACAAACACTCGCTGCTCTGTCTTTTCCTTCTTCTTCTTGGAAAATACCTGAGGTTTCCAAGGCAGGCAGTGTGAAATGAGCGTCTCTTTCATTCTTGGTTTTAGCATCTCAGGTAGCCCAGGAATTAAAGATGACTTATGAAGGTTGCTGTGAAGTGACTCATCTGATTTTTGGGACACAGACATAAGTATTCAAAAGAAAAAAATCTCACAGAGATCTATTTATCAATAAAATATTTAATAAACTTATCTGTACAAAATATTAAAAAGGTTATAGAAGGGTATACAAGAATACTTATTTAACAAATATATACTGCTATATAATATATTCAAGAAAATATAGATAGCTGTTTACAGTTCATTTACAATCCCATATGTACAATCTATTTAAACATTAGAATACATACAAACAATGCATTTACACCATCACTTACAGAGCTATCTTCCTTAGAGATATTTCACACACTCAGACCTGAAAAAGCTGAACAAATACATGGATAGTTTAGAGGCACACACAGGGCTATGAGTATTGCTTCAAAAATTATAACTACTAGAGATACAGTTATTGGAAACACGAGTCCTTTCTCCTTTTTTTTTTTTTTTTTGATATTTTCCTTTCTAATCAAAGAAAGGAACAGATAAATAAACCCACGACTGACCAGCAGAGAGGCTTGTTTTGTCAAAGGAGCTCCAGAGAGTGTTGACTTGGCTTCAGGAAAAGAGCACATGGTGATGGGATACGTAGTGATTTGGTTAGTGATGGGATACGTCGTGATGGGACAGGTAGTGATTTAGTTGGTGATTTAACTGGATTAACAGACAGGCTTCCACCTGCATCTACAGCAGGGATCACCAAGAGCAGAGCAGGTCTTCCCTGCACTGACCTTGTGAGCAGTATCTCCACTGGCTTTTCCAGCAAAGAGCTGCAGCACAAGGCAGGACTGGTGACTCCAGGGGAGTAAGGCTGCAAGAGCTGGATTTGCAAAGGCACTGCACAAATGCGGCTTCAGCTGAACTGTGTGGGAGCACTGGGTGTCCAGCACTCCAGAAACCCTTCTTCCCCTCCTGCTCACCCTCCTCTGCCTTCATCAAGGCAGGACAGAGGAAGGGAACAAAACACTGTGGGGAATGCTGCCCTGTCCCTAAAGACCAGGCCCAAAGCCAGACCACAGCTCCCAGAGACGACAGGCTTGACCCAGCCTCTCAGTCTCATCTTTGCTGGCAGAGACCTGGGTGGCACGAGCACAGGTTGACACCACAGCAAAGTGAAGGGAAAGGCAGATCCAAACACTCCCACCCTCCATCAGAAAAGCACTGGAGTGTGTGACCCACCATGAGCAGGTCCTCTCCTCCCACCAGCTTCAACCCAGCCAGACCTGTCCCCTCACTGTCCCTCGCTCGAGGGCACAGACTGAGCCCCGGCCCCCTTCCTGGCTCTCCTCCCTGGCTCTCCTCCCACCCCCCAAACACCACGGGGAGTCTCCACACTCCACATCCTGAAGACCCAACGTATGAGGACAAGTATCAAAACAGAAAAGCGAGCTCAGAAACCGTACAAATGAACTCATAAACGGTGATGACAGAAAAATGAAGAGTAAAACCTGCTGGAAAACCACTGAAAGATGGCTGGGTTTTGTTCTCAGCCATTGAGGGGAATAGATCAAGCTTTGGTTTAAAATTTGTCAATATGAGAACATGAGAACCCTTTGCTGCCCAACGCTCCTTACCCTGCTGCACCCAGCTACAAGTTAAAGAGGCATCAGCCAGCCTATGTGCTCCTTCCTCCCCCGTCCCCATGTCAATCAGGCTCCTCTCCAACACGGGGCTGCCTGAGTCCTAGTGCCAGTAGAAGGAAAACGCAGTGGCAGGGGCTACACGTGCCTTGAGGTGTCATGTGGCAAAACATCCTTCAAAATGCAGGGTTTGGCTTTGGTCAGCATGTTAAGGGAGCAGGAATTCCAAAATCCAGTCATTTTTCAAAGGCCCAGAATAGTTGGTGATAGGACATTACTCTCTGTACCTCACACCATGCTGCCCAGGGAATAAAGAGCCTGAGTGCAGCTGGATTTGCCATGGAAGACATAAGCCAGTGACAAAATTCAAAGTGTCACAAATACCAGTCTGGTGGAGTATCTTCCTCTCTTACCAGCCATTAATTCCAAGACAGGAAGGGCAGCCTGCCACACAATGTCACAGGGTCCTGACCATCAGGACCACCCCATCCAGGGGACAGTTACTCCCCAGTTCTTCTCCCCAGCATATTTTTGCAGAGGGCACAGCAGTGAGCACACAGCCTGCACTCTGCTCCTACCACCCATCGTTCCCATCCAGACCCTACAGAGCCCTGAAGGGATCCCCAATGCCGGGGAAGCTGTTCTGATGCCAGTGGGACATGGGTCTCTCCTTCTGCTGGGCTGGGTGAGTTAAGAGAAGAACGATGCTGCTCTCAAACAGGGGAGCTCAGATTGGCCCACGTGGGTTTTCCTGCCCACTCACCTCCCTGGATGGTGCCATGAAGCGTGAAATATTCATGCCACAACTCTGCTTTCACCCAGGACAGGGGGGACAGCAAGCAATTTGGTGGGACTGCCCAGCCAACGTCCAGGTGACAGCCCTTTGGCCTGACCATCTTTCAAACCCAGCACACAGCCCTGTGCTGGGTGACAGCCCAGGTGCAATACCAGACTCTCACTGCCCCACACAGGGTTTGTTTCTCCCTGACACCTAACCATGCTGCCCCAGCACAGGCAAGACGAGGCACTTGTGTTTCAGGACTTGCCACATGCTCAGCAGGAAACCATGACATTCTCCCAGCTGCACCATGACTGTGAGCTGGTCAGTGGATTGGTATTTGTGACATATTTGTCACATCAACATACATCCTGGGTTGGTTTCTTAATATGAATCACTAGATGCTGCTATCACAGACACGCACATCAAGCAGAAGCATGGCAAAACTCCTGTTAATCCCAGAGAGCAAAGCCACAGGCACCCCCTCAGTGCCCCATGGTGCTCCATTGTGTTTTCCTGGCTGTAGCCTCATCAGACCCGCATGCCCAGGGTGTTCCAGCCTCTCTCATCCCTTCCCTGTGGGAAGCAAGGTGTATGTGTCTGCTGCTAGGTGGAGCCAGCGCAGATGACTGCCCCTAAACACACGCTTTGGGGTTTGTGGGATAAGGGCTTAAAACTGCCAACAGTAAAAGAGGCTGCTTGTTTTGCAGGGGGAGTGCGATGGGTAGATCATCTCAGACCTCCCCAGTTTTCTCCAGCAGCAAGGGCTGGGTAATCAAGACGTGAGTTGAAATCCACATGGCGCGAATGGACACAGAAGTCACTGGCACTGAGGCTTGAGCAGAAGGCTCAAGGCTTGGGGTTTGCTCTGAATTGGAAGCGGTGCCTTTCCAGGCTTTTCCTTGCGGGTACGCCAAGCATCAGCAAACAGCCAGAGAGGACATAGCTCCATCTGCCAGTGCTGACCAGAAGTAAGGCCACTGGGATCACTGCAGCTATGCTAGGGCAAAGCTATCCCTTTTCCACATGAACATCCTTCTCCCTGCCAGTGGATACTCATATCCCTTCTACCACTGCATTTGAAATATGATGTAAGAGAAAAAAAAAAGAGGGATGCTAGACAGAGGGATGTTAAAGAACCCACTTGTTTTGAAAAAGTTTTTAAATTCCTTTAAAAAATGGAAAAGGATAAAAACTATGTTTCCTGGGAATTATTTCTAGACCAGAAGCATCCCCGGTCATCAGGCAGTGAGACTGGACATAAAGCTGCTTTGCTTCTGACTATCCCTGCCATGGGACTCCACTGGACAAGGGACAGCCCAGGCAGTGGCTTAAGCACGAGTTTTAGAAGCCCCAGGGCAAGGTGCACAGACCAGTCCTGTCCCAGCTGGGTGTGCTTCCCAGAATCACAGCCCCAGTGCTCCCAAGTCGAAGGGGAGATCCCTGCTCCCGCACGATTATGTCCCTGTGTTGTGGGGAGGGAGCCAGTTAGGTGTGGATACGTTGTCCTTTTCAAGTGCTTAATATTAATAGCTTCATTGTCATTATGTCCTGCAGATTAAAATGGTGCTGAAGGTCAAACAAAGCCTCTGGGAGAACATACTCTGTATGGAAACCTTTGGGTTTGGGGTTTGTTAACTGGAAAAGTTGTATAAATACTGCAATTGAGAACCTATAATTATCCATTAAAAATCACTCTGAGTCTACTGAATTCACATTTGTCCATGTTCAACCTCTAGCCACCTATTTATAATGTTTACACACGCCCAAATATCAGCTCAGGCAAAAGGCAACTGATCAGAGATACACTTTTCCTGGACCGTTTCTGTGTGGTAAGACCGTGATGCTCTGTGGAGGACCAGCCCCAGGGCTGGGGCGCTGGGCTGGGCTGTGCTAGTGCCGTCCTGCAGCGGATGCCCTGCTTACCTGCCTCCAAAGGCAGGATTTACTCCCCTGTGCCCTCTGCAGACACATTCCCACGCTGGTCCCCAACATGCCAGGGCCGCAGGAACCTCCCTGCCCAGGAAAGGCTTTCCCACTGCTCTGGGGGCTCCATTTGCAGCACCTCTGAGCCTAATCCCGAGCCTAATCCCACCATTTGGGTACAACCTCTGAATCTGCATAGGGGTGGCACGTGGGGATGCAAGCCCACTCTCACAAGGGAGGACTGGCGGCTTTTGCTCTGGAAACACTGCTCTGGGAGCAGTGAGCAGTGTGACCAGCGAGTGCTGAGGCCGATAACTTGCTCAGCGCGGCAGTGACACCGTTACTCACATGCAATGACACAGGCACCCACGGAGAGCCCCCTCCCCACTGACCTCCAGCCCTGCCCTGTAACATGCACCGCCCCAGAGCAGCCCCAGGCAGGGAGCTGCCCTCCCCTGTCCCCTTTGACAAGGGGAAAGAGGGTACCATGCCATCCTCCAGCCTCCTGTCATCCTCTGGAGGGTTTTTGCCCAGGAAAGGGCATGTGTTCTCTTAGAAGAGCAGCTGGCAAGGCAGTGTCACCATGGGTATGAACGCAAAGGACCATGCCAGGACTGGCCTCACTCCAGGAGGGATGAAGTGTGCTGTCCCACCAAACACACCTGTTCAGGGAGAGGAACCTTCTAGGGCTGATTCCCACATGGGCAAAACCATGGGCAGCATCACTGCCAGCAGCAGGCTCCACACCCTCCCCTAAACCTTCCCATCCTCATTTATGGCAGGGATCCAGGATATGGAACTGCAGCAGTAAGGCACAGCTCTTCTCACTGGGGCCAGTGAAGCCACTGTGGGATCTGGGGCAGGGCACCAGCAGCGCACAGCACCCCAGCAGCACCACTTTACCAGGTTGGGGTAAAGCATCGTGAGACCCAACCTGTCACCCTGCACTCCATCGACCACCTCCAAATCTGAGACGGGTGACATCAGTCTGTCTGTCTGTTTTCTGCAGCTGTGGCTGAACACAAGCCACAAAAACCAGTGGTCGCTGGTATCACCACCCTCTCAGACATGGTCCCACAGGAGCAGATGTCAGGCCACCCATTTGGCTGAGGTTTGTATGAGCCACCAGCCAGCAGGGCTGCCAGGATACATACATATATATATCTTGCCTGGATTTTAACTGCCCACAAACCTCCACTGCAGATATTTGGATGAAGGGGAGGGCACAAAAAGAAAAAAAAAACCCACTAAAAAGCCTTTCTCAGTAGTGAGAAAAACTATCAAGCAACCAAAAGTGATTGACAAATTAGGCCCTTTGAAAGCTTGGTAACTTTATAAATGACAGGGTGTTTCCAGAGCAAGCTGCTCCGGTGCTGCTCATGCCAACCTCCCTCTCCTAACCCCTGCGCAACAGCTAAAGGTCAGAGGAAAGCCATGACCCCTCCTGCTGACCCCTCCTCACTCACTAGTTGCACCTCAGCCCCCCTCCCAGATTCCAACAGTGAGAAAAAGCCACTGGCACAGACATGATTCTTCCTCTCCCCTTCCAGCCTCCATCTCTGCACAGCACCCTGGGCTCAGGTACATCACACTTAATGTGTATGAACACTCACACTGAGGTAGGGAGCAGGGTTTTGCTCTCAGATATGTGGATGTAAAGCCAGAGGGTGTCAAGGAAGTTACACAAGGGGGTAGCACACTCGGTCCTGAGTTGCCACTGGCCACAGCCTGAAGATGGAGAGGAGACTTCAGAGGAGCGAGGATGGAAGGAGCCTGGGGGAGGGGGTTCAGCCCAGCAGATGTTATTGATGTGCAGTCTACTCCCTGCTGATGCACTGTTTTCTTGGTGGGAGATGGCTGTTAGACCCTCACTGAGGCTTTCCTAACCTCTGCAATCATTTGGATCTCAGTAGAGCTCTTTGAGGTGACCCCCTCTCTGTCCTGGCTCGGCTCAGCCCTCCCTAGCAAAACATCCCTGTGATGGAGAACAACTGGCTTTACAGAGAGAAGAATACAGGTTTCCCAGCAGGGATTCATCTCCCCAAAAAGCAAATCTCTATTGCTAATGATCACTGATGCCTACACACCAACACCTTGACCAACAGTGAAACACAAACCATTGAAAGCAGAATCTGTGCAAATACATCTCTGGTCACAGCCACCCCAGACATGAAGCCAAAGTTCAGCAACAAAAGCCACCAAGGTGCAGCAGAAACACTTCCTAGCACCCCAAACGTGCCCTGGCATGGGATGTAAGGTTTCTCTGACCTGAAGGCATCATTTATACTCAGCTCCTGACTTACTGAAGCCCTTTCAGCACAGGCCAGAGCACCCTGCTTTCCGTAGCAGTGTCTGAGGGTGGTGTTCAGCCATTTGCATGGGAAACATCTGTTCCCCATGGATCTGGGCTCCCTGAACGGAGTGGGGAGAGGCAGGAGCTCCAGTGAGCGGTGGAGCTGGCTGGGAATCAGGGCCAAGGGAAAGCAGGGTGGAGCTTAGTGCTTTCATAGACATCGTGTGGAGAAAGAAGCACCTGAGCACTGTGGCTCTTCCCTGGGGGACTTGGGGCCGTTGCCTGTCTCCAGACACAGGGAGGACAGCTGTGTGACTTGTGGGCCTGATGCCAGGTGCACAGTGTGCCTTGGAAGCGGCGTTTTGTGCAGGAAAGGGAGGGGGCTCTCCAGCTGGTACCTCCTGCGGGTCATTTTGCCCCACACAGAGCCAGGGCATCCCCAGGTAACACCTTCCAGGGCTGTTCCCACCTCGGTTGAGAGCAGCACGAGCTCTTCTTCAGACCCGACTCTCGCTTTAGCCTCCAGTTACAGGGACCTGCCTTCCTGTCCCCAACATCAGCCTCCCAAATCTCTCCCCACTGCAAACAGGCCTCAATGAAATTATTTCAACCCCCATAGCCACAGGTTCTCCACCCTCACCTTCCCTCAGGATCCCACGTTTCTCACCACAACCCAAGGCATCGATTTGAAGGAAGCCAGAAAAACTACTTTAACTCAAGGAAAGCGTTCCCACCTCCCCTCTGCCCCACCACTGCAGCCAGAGGGGTGATGCTGGCCCAACCCCTGTGCCACAGCCACCACTCCTTGCCCCCAGGGCATTCCCCCCCACCAAGACAATTTTGGCCAGACATTTTCCAAAGCCTTTGGGAAGAAGTTGGCAGCTCAGCCTGGGCAAGCCAAGCATGTCAGGCAGAGCTTGGAGGGAGCTCTGCCAGGCTGTGTACCCCCTTTCCCAGAGGCAGAACAGGCAAGGCGTGGAGACAGGGCAGACCCCAGCCTCCCACCACAGCACATCACCCCTGGCTGAAGCCCGGGGTGGGGGTTGCTCTATCTTAGAGAGGGTCTGAGAGGGCCCATTTACAGCCCCACTGTTGGGGAAGGGGCATTGCCCATCCCTCCTAGGCTCATGCCCAGCGTGGCCCTGGGAAGGCAGGGGGCACCTGCTCTGAGCTTGGCTTTTGGAAAGGCACACATCAAAATGTGTATGTATATATATATATATTTTATATATATATATTTATATTTATATATATAAAATGGGGCAGGGCTGCTGGGTGGGGCAGAGTGGGACTCAGGAGGAGGGAGAGCTGCAGAAATTGCTACCTGCAGCCACACGTCTCCACGACCATGTCCTCATACTGTTTGTAAACCACGTTGTTCCCGGAGTCTATGTAGAGGATGCTGATGGGGCTGAGCTTGGAAGGCACACAGCAGCTGGGAGGGGTGGACTCCGGGTCCATGGAGTTCATCAGGGTCTGGATGATGGCGTGGTTGGTGGGCTCCAGGTGGGAGCGCAGGGGGAAGTCGCAGACCCCCTCGCAGTGATACGCCTCGTAATCCAGGGGGGCGATTATCCAGTCGTCCCAACCCAGCTCCTTGAAGTTCACGTGTAGGGGCTTCCTGCTGCAGCGGGTCTTCGCCTTCTTCCCATGGCCTCTGCCCCCAGACCGGGCGGCGATGGTGGTCCGTCTCTTCCTCCGCTTGGGGTACACCTCCTGGCCAGGATCGGGGGGCTCCAGGAAGGGGGGGCTGCCCAGGGCCTTGATCTTATCCCGGATCTCCTTGAAAAGGTTCTCTTTCCTCTGGGTGCGGGAGAAGGCCACGAGCAGGGCTTGCTCATGGGGCTGCGGCCGGGGCTTGCTGAACCCCAGCTGCCGGGGGGGCAGGAGCCGCCCTGACTGATCTGAGACGATCCTCAGGAGGAAGCACAGCAGCTTGCCCGGGGGAGATCTCTCCCTCCGATCCCGCAGGGCTTCCCAGACATCAAACACCTCCCATCTGGAGGAGCCCGTGTCCAAAATATCTGCAGCCCTGGAATCCAGCAGCCGGGGCTCCTCCCCGTCCCGGCTTGGGCAGGTGGAGAGGAGGAGGTGGTGGAAGGTGCCTTCGGGGGACAGGGCCAAGCTCTGGTTTTCGGGGAGGGCACGCAGGACCCGCAGCTCGGCACCAGTCACCTCTTCTGTCTCGGGCAGACTGGAGATGTCGAAGAGGTACCGCAGCTCGGGGGCGGACGGGGAGGCATCTGGAAGAGATAAAACAAAAAATAAAAGTTGAAAAGGGAAAAAAAAACCCCAAACCCAAACCAGCAAGCTGAAGCCAAGGTCTCGTTACAGAGGCGCAAGGGACACAGCTCTAACAGGGGGGACTGTCACCCTGCAGCAAGGCACGCTGAGCATCCCAGTGGGGACACAGCTCATGTGCCCTGCAGCCAGGAGGGTCACCCAGGCTGGAGGCACCGAAAAAAAAATGGGGAGGAGAAGGCGGGGAGAGAGCGAGGAATCACTCCAAGCAAGTGGATTCTCATCAGCAAGTCCTGAGGTGGCTTCTCTGCCCTCTCCCGAGGATTTCAGTGGTGTCTCTACCCTCCATCGTTGGCACAGAAATCCCCGTCTGCACCTGCATGGCAATCCCACCCCCGGCCAGCCGGTCAGCACCGATTTCCTTGCTACCTCACCTCCCCCTGAACGGCTGTGAAAAACCTGATTTCGACTCGCAGGCACACACGTCGGGGATACAGATGCTGTGCCGCAGGGTGTCTGATAGAGGCACTTCCAGAAGCTGAAAGCGAGCCCAGATTGAATTTGTCACTATTTTTGGTGGATCCCAAGCCCAAACACAGACTCGTGCAGTTTCTGGCACTCGTTAAATACACTCCATGTGAATTTTAATATCAAAAAAAAAAAAAGGGAGGTGGGGTTGGGGAGAAGAAATGAATGAGTTCTGGGAGGGTTGGGCTTTTATTTTTCTGTTCTCTAACAAGAAACCTGAGCCGGGCATGCTGCAAACGCTGTTGCTGTGCCAGAGTCCCCTGACCCGCTGCTGGCAGACCCCTACCCACCCCCAAAACACCCCACAGCCCTCTCCCACGGGCTGCAGCCTGCACCTCCCGCCGGGCAGGGAAGATTTTTCTCCCCATCATTTACTGCCGCTCTTATTGTTGTTGTTGTTACTGTTATTATTACTATTCTTGCTACTATTATTCTGTCAGAAGCAGAGCTGTGAGGAGCAGATAAGCAGCTCCCTTTGAACAATTCGCCCGGTTTCGTTTTGCTCCGAAACTTCCCAGGATCTGCGCGCAGTTTTCCGCCGGCTCTCCCAAGCCGCGCACTGCCCACCCTCCCGTCGGAGCATCCCCCCCGCGTCCCGGCTCCCTCCCCCGACGTTTCCCGACCAGTTTTCAGGGGGAAAAAATTTTAAAAATAAAAAAAAATTCATATAAGCTCTCTGCAAAAGCTGCCGGCAGGATACGGCTCCTGCTGGGGATTGGGATGATGTTTGGGGGGCTGCGGATGGGGGGGTTCCGCGCCGTTTCCCGCCGCTCTCTCACCCCCAGACAGCCGGCGACAAGCACGGGGGGAGGCGGGGGCTGCTTTTCAGTTTGTCTTTTTATTTTATTCGATCGGGATTTATTTATTATTATTTTTTTCCCCAGCCGAGCGGGGTTCGCCAGCAGGTCGCACTGGATCTATCTAGAGATACACGGAAAACAGATCGGTAAGCGTGTGTGTGTGGTTAATTTATTATTGCCATTAGATGCCTGGGTATGGAGGCGCCAGAAGAGGGGGAAGAGGGAGAAGGGGACCACGATGTCGAGCTCACCCGGCTCCGGGGAGCCGCGGCAGCCCATGGCTGAGCCGCCCCCGACGGGGCACCGCGGCGAGGAGAGTGCGGCCGCGCTCCCTGCCCGTCCCGTCCCGTCGCGGTGCCCCAAGGAGCTTTTCGGGATCAAAGGCTCTGGCGGGGTTTCTCGCATCAGGTGCCGAGAGCTGCCCGCACCTTTGCTCACCCTGCGTCGGCTGGGCTGCACCTCGCACCCCGTTCCCAAGAGCATCGCCAGCCCCACAGCCATCCTCTAGCCCGTCTGCTTGTGCAAACCCCACCGCCACCCCCGACCCCGCTCACTGATCTCCATCGGCAACCCTTTTCCCCAGCTCCAGGCACGACCCCTTTGCAATCCCCATCGTAACCCCAACCCCATGCCCACGCACAGCCCCATTCCCACCGCTGTCCTCAGCCCCATTCCCACGCTCCAGCACAGCCTCACCCCCATTAAACTACCACACAAGCTGCGTCTCGATCCCCAACCGCTGCCCCATCCCCGCTCCAACGCTCCTCTACTCAAACCAATGTACAACCCCACTCCCCAGAGAACACATAAGCTTTATCCCCATGCACAACCCCTTCCTCAAATCCAACCCAGGCACAACCCCGTGCTCATACCAACGAGCAAGCTCCATCTCCGAGTACAACCACGTCCCTACACGCTCAAAGTGATGCACAACCCCGTCTCCATCCCCAAAGCCAGGCAGAAGCCCCATCCCCAAAGCCAGGCAGAAGCCCCATCCCCAAAGAAGCCCCAGCCCCAAAGCCCCAAAACCCCAAAGCCATGCAGAAGCCCCATCCCCAAAGAAGCCCCATCCCCAAAGAAGCCCCAGCCCCAAAGCCCCAAAGCCATGCAGAAGCCCCATCCCCAAACCCATGCCCATCCCCAACCCTCTCGCCCGACGGCGGGGTCCCGGCGGGGCAGCCCGTCCCGGCTCCCCCCCGCCTCGCCGCGAGCGTTGCGCGGTGCGGCGCTGCGCGAAGGGCTGCGCGCCTCGCACTCACCGCTGCGCGCCCGCTCCGCGAAGCCCGTCACCGTGTCGGCGCGGCGGCCGGGGGCGCGGCGGGCGGCCAGGCGCTGGTAAAGGGCCACCATGTAGTGGTGCGGCACCACGGTGCCGTTGCGGAGAGCCCCGTCCCTCCGCGGCGGGGAGGAGAAGGGGGAGGCGGCGGCGGCGGAGGAGGAGGAGGAGGAGGCGGAGGAAGGCGCGGCTGCCGAGGGTCGCTGGGGAGCGGCCGCCGACGGGCCGCGCACGGCGGCGGCCTCCAGCCCGCGGCGGAGGCGGCAGGCGCCCAGCAGGCAGAGGCAGAGGGCGGCGGCGGCGGCGCGGAGGCGCATGGCGGCGGCCCGGTGCTCGGCGCTGTGCTGCTGCCGCCGCCGCTCCCCGCCCGCTTTTGAACATCGTCTTCGCCCGCCGCCGCCGCCGCTGCCGCCGCCGCCGCCGCCGCCCGCCGCCGCCGAAGCGCCCCCTGCCGGCCGGACGGCCCTCCCCGCCGAAGCGCCGCCCGCGCCCCGGCCCGCGGCCCGCCTCCGCCGGCAGGTGAGACACCCCCCCCTCCCCGGGGCCGGGCCCCCCGCCGCGCCCCGCTGGACTCCGGCCCCGCTGCGCAGGGGCGGCCCCGGCGGGGGCACCTCACCCCTGGTTTGGAGGGAGGGGAGAGCCCCGTCCCGTAGAGCCCGTGCCGCCGTTCATTTCTTTGGACGGGGGGGGAGTCTGACCCTTATTTTGGAGCGCGGTCCTCTGCCCCGGATTGGGGGGGGGGGGGCACGGTCACCTCTGTTCGCGGGGGGATCACGTTTCCGGAAGGGGGAACCGTCACCCTGTGCTAGGGGAGCGCCCGCCACCCCTTATTTTGACAGGGGCCCCCCGGTCCCGCACTGGAAACGGGAGGAACGGCCACCCCGCGGTTTGGACGGGACTCACCGCCCCATACCGGAGGGGGACACCTCACCGCTATTTAGGGGGGTGTGACCCCCGCCCCGGTGCAGGAGAACCGCGATGTCCCCGCGGGGGAGGTAGGGAGCGGCGGGACCTGGGGAGTGTGGAGCGACCCGCTGCGGGGCGGCCCCGGGGGGAACGGGGCTCCGCGCGGCTCCGCGCTGCTCCGCACATCCGTCGGCCCCGGTAATTCCGCCTCGGGAGCCGACACCGGAGCAAAACAAAGCCCCGTCCCGGCTGCAGGCGAATGTTTTGCCTTGCCCGGAGGGTTTCCTTGGTAAAATTCAGATGTTTCCTTGGGTCTCGATTAAAATAACAACGCGGGGTATTTACTAGGATGTTATTTCAGGTCTCTTTAAGTCCCTGGTTCTGTCTGTTGCGATTTCTCCGCAAATACAAAAACAAGCGCTGCGATGATTTATTTGAAGGAATGTAGGTGTTTCGCCAAAACAAGCACGGCGGTTTTTTCCTCTCCCTCCCCCCCCGCCCCAAACAATCGCTTCTCACGAGCATTGGTCACTGCAGCCGCTCGGGTCTCTCCCTGCTGTAACGGTACAGGTGCTTTGTCACCGTGTGGCCAGCGGGGTCCTGATGCCAGCCAGCGGGTTTGCTCAGGACGCTCGCACAGCGCCGAGCCACGGAGGCAGCTCCTGTGACAACGGCCCGAGACATCCCCGTCCCGTGCGGCGCGGTGCGGCCGGGCCCCGAGCCATCTGCACCTTGCCGTGCGCGGTGCCACTGGCACCACCCGACCAGCAGTTTGTGGCTACCGGGGGCTCTCACCCGGCTGGGGCAGGAGGCAGAGGAAGGGCAGGCAGAAGAAGGCTTCGTTCACTGGTTTTCTTCCGTCAGCCTGATGCTGTTCAGATGCCAAAGGGCACTAAAAATAAATGCATCCAACAAGACGTTCCGCTCCCCAGGCATCCTTGTTGCTCCCAGGCAGGGTGCTGGGACCCCAGCTGGGTGCCCTCATAGCCCTGGATCAGGCAGCAGAATGGCTGAGTGCTCAGCGAAGCCTTTCCTAAAGATGGGAAGGCTGAGAATCCCAATTCTGTCCTGCACCTCCTAATCCCATCTCTAAATCCACACCCTGGACTGGGACTCCCCGCTCCCCTGTGCCCCCGCAGCGGGGTACAGCAGTGCTCCCTTCCCTGTGCTGCCCGAGGAAGGGAGCAAAGCACTGGAAGGATGGGTTGGGAGGTGGGAAGGACTGCTGAGCTATAGAAAATGGGTAGAGAAGCCCACCCATAAACTTCCAGGGTTCTCCAGGGTTCCTGGAGCCTCCTGTCTGGATTCCTTTTGCACTTTAAGGGGCAACAGCGAAAGGTACAAAAACAGTGAGTGTGGTCCCCGCCCCAGGGTCTGTGCATCCTCCCACGGACTGGGGTGCACATACATGCCACCTGCGAGGAACCCCCAGCTTCTCCAAACTGCTGGGAATTGGAACTGTCACTGCATTTTTTCCCCATGTATCTTTTAAAAATTAAAATTATATTGATGCAACAGACAGATGGGTTGTGGCCTCTGTTTTTTTTCTTTCCCCTCAACTTTTTCACCCTGGGACCAGTCCTCAGCCCCCAGTGTGGTGGACAGCAGGGCCAAATCCCTGCTTGGTGCAAGCTGGCAGAGCTGAGCAATAGGTTGTCCTGCAGCCGTTCATACCACACCAACCTTGTCCCCACAGCAGAGCCACGTGCTACAGGGTGATGGGAGCCAGACCCCTGTCCTCACCATCTGTAGGGACACCCAAACACAGATACGTACAGACCCACACAACCCTGAGTGAGACGTACACACATGTCTGCACACACCAAGCCTGTGTGGGTACACAGCCCAAGAAACCAATCCAGCCTGGGTGTGCTGGAGGGGAGTGAAATTCTGCAGCCCACCCTCTCAGCCACACAGCGTCTATTGAGGTGCACGAGTGCAGAGTTTCCCATCTGTTCTCCATTGCAGCCTCATCTAAACCCTTTTGGGCTTTCTTGAATTTCCATCAGCCCAGCCCAGTCCAGCTGCAGGACCTTCCCAAGCCTCCCCAGCCCAGTGCAGCGGCACTGCAGCTCCTGCCCAAGCCCTTCCCTGCTCTGAGGACAGGCTCCCTTCTCTCCCAGCGCAAACCTTTTGCGCATAATTTCATGCTGGCAAAAAGCCACCTTCTACCAGCCCCCTTCCAAAACCAAATTAGCACGCTGCTGCAGCAGCAGAAATTGGAGAGGAAAGGCTGCAGTTTTATTTTACAACTCAATTAGCAAGTTTATACAGAAAAAACACCCACATAACCAAGGGAGATTTTATGTCCATTTGGCTTCACCGGCAAATGGACTTGTTCTTCCTGAGGGCACTCCCCAGTGCTGTGGGTACAGTGATGCCCTTCTGACCATGGTGGCCCTCGGTCAATGTGGTGATGCTGGCTCTGGCTCTGCTCACTTGCTCCATCTTTCTTTGCTCTTACACTTATAAATCCTTTGGGTATCTCCAGCACAGACTGGAAAACAGTTCTGAGAGTGTCTTGTCACCCTGTCCACTAAGTATTAAATGAACCACAAGTCTGACAGAACCTAAGATGAAGATAAAATACACATTTGCCTCTAATTTGCCCCTAAGATCCTCTCCCAAACAATATGTAGCCAATGGCTGTATCCCAGGGAGGGATCCTGATTCCCATACCTTAGCAGCTCACAATGTGTCCCACCACAGAGCTGCATTCCTTCACCAACAGGCCTTTCTGGGCAGATTGTAAAGAATGGGGAAGATGTGCCTCTCAGCCTGTTGTTTTACTGGTAACATTTTTGGAATGCTGATTCCTTCAGGACGAGGGAGGCATCATCCCTGCCTGGCTGACACTTGAGCTTGTCCCCTCTGTTGCAGTTCCCCTCCCTCCAATCCCTCTCTTAAGTCCCCAGTACTGTCCTGCTTGCCCTCCTGCATTGTCTACGGTGGTTGGAAAGGAAATCCTCAAGCAACAGCCATGTACGTGGTGTCATAGCCCCATTCCCACATCCCTGTACCTCCACAGATGTTCACCTTTCCTGTCATCAGCACTTTTTGGTGCAATAAAAATAAACTGCAGCAACAAACCCCCTTAAAACTGGAGGTGTTTGTGGCTGTTTCCATTAGCTACGCCAGTGGGGCTCAACCAAATTTGCACGTCTTGAGCAAGTTCAGAGTGGTCAGAATATTGATGCTAGTGGTTATTTGGAAGGACGTGTTTTCATGTAGTGACCACACAAGAAGCCTCTTGTGGCTTCACTTAACGAATGTCTTCTAGTGAGATGGCTACAAGTGATGGCAAGGCCAGCCCAGCAAGTAACCAAGCAACAACATCATTTTCTTTCCAAACCTTCCAGCAACTCCTTCCAAAACTTACTTAAAATGAAGCCAAGCTGAATTCTTCCTGAATGTCTGCACTGGGATAGCCAGGGAAGATAAGACAAATCAAGGTCCAAAGTCCATGCACGAAACATCAGCTGGATTCAAAGACCCCATAGGGCTGCTTTCCTTCAGGCCCAGAGACCTTACATCACCACAGGCTGGATGTCTGAAACTATGATTGTCTCACACCACAGTCTATTCGAACACTCCAGCTAAGGGATAGGAGACTTATGGAAATGCTTTGCTGAGAATTCAATCCTTCTGGAAACATAAAAGCTTCTTGGATTAGACTTTCCCTTCCCATGGGGGAAATTGTCCTGTTCAGCATCCGGTCGGCAGGGTCTGGCATAAGCCACCTGAAGAGAGCAAGTCAAAACACAGTTGAGTGCTCAGTTAAAAGTCAGTTCATGTTTTGTGCGTAGTCAGCAGGTCATTTGTCCATGCAGTAAGCCACAGATGCAGAGCTGGGCTGATGACTCACCACAAGTGTCTTTAGTAGTCTAGGATGGTAGTCCAGGCTAGCATCTGGTTGGAAAGGGGTGGGATTCACCTTGCTTCATTTTGGCTTCTTTCTCAGCCTAACTAATCACCTTCCTCCCATTAACAGTTACTAGACAGAGAATTTTACTTCCAGAGGGGGGATTCCTACAGCATTAACCAAGGAGCCCATCTGAGGCAGCTGTTACAGAGGTTTGGTCTTCCTGTGCAGAAAGACATCAGCTGCTTCTCCACCCCTGGCTGTCCGTGGGAGATGTCACCAGAAGTGCTCTCCTACAGTTCTCAAGTTCTGCTCCACAATTCCTTGTTTTTACATATTTCACCCTTTGACCTTCACTCAGTCCCTTTTTGTCTCATCTGTCTCCCGGATAATTGTATTTCTCCCCAATTTCTGGTCCTACAGCTCCCAGCCCCGCTGCAAAGGCACCTCAGATGTAGGAAGAGGAGTATCAGCCAGTTCTGAAGGTGTGACCTGGCTGGGACAATGTCTGACAAGGGGCACCCAAAGGGAGCATCAGAAAGGGAACAACACACAGAGAATACTTCACCCTGATCTTTCCAGTTCCCAGATATTCCCAGAAGACCCCTTCTCTGCCCTGTCTCCATCCCTCCGAGCCAGGACTGCTCACAGCTGCCATGTCATTCTCAGTTCTCTGCTACCTGAGACTGAATTTCTCTGCACCAAACTCGAGGTCTTTGCTTTTTATCCCAATGCCAAGCCTGAGCAACAACTCCAGTTCGGGGTCACGCCTAACTTCCTGGGTGCAGGTATTCACTGCTATGAATGTGGAAAGGTGTGTTGGTTTTTTTCCCCGTTCCCATCCTTTGGTATTGTTTATCCATTGTCAGACATCTACTTTTCCTCCTCATTTACTCCAGTGCTTTTAATTCCATGCTTTTATTTTCTGCTCTAGACCAGCCAAATGGAGGTAAACTCTATAGTCCTTAAGGTCAGTCCAATGGTTCTTCACGGTGACAGGGGTCTAGCAAAGAAAGTCCTTTCCCCAAGAACTGATTTTCCTCCCTTTTGGGGACATCACTGTGAGCAGGAATCAATAGAGGGATGCATCCTACCTAAATGCAGCTCACAACACAAGGTGTCAGCTTTGGTTTCCTTGACACTCCAAGGACACCAACAGGACATGGAGGTCAGCTGAGGCATGCAGAAGGGCAGAGCAGACACACTATGCCCTCAGATCCAGCTCAGTCCACTTCACTCTGCCTGCCACTGGGCTGGGCTGTGAGGAGGAGGAGGAGATATGGAAGAAGGTGTGTGTCTGGGTAGGGAATAGAATGTGGTCCAAAGTTCTGTTTGATTTCATCTTTCATGGTCCAGAACACTTCTCTCAAAAACCGTGTCTTTCTGGTCTTCTTGCCAGGGCAGTGGGTACTTCCACAACAGAGGGGATGTGGGTGATTTGGGCTGGGCATCTGGCAGTTAGGAGAGAAGCTTTGCATGAAAGGCCCCACAGAGACCAGCAAAGACCACAGGGCAAACTGAGCAGCTCATAAACTACTTTTTACCACCATCATGTCTTCTGCCCTCCTGTGCAGCTCTGCATTTTAACCCTACAATTTCTGCTTTCCTTTTCCCAACTTTTCTTTTCGGTAGGCACTTCACAGCCTGGGCCTCTTTCTCCTTCAGTTGTTGAGCAGCACGAGGAGCTCAGAGGAGAAGAAACCATTCCACAGGGCCATCCCGACCGGGGCTGGGCGAGTGCAGTGGGATCGAGCACCGGCAGAGAGCCGAGTACCGAGGAGTGCCCTGGCGTGCAGGGAGGGATCACTCCCAGGGCAGGAGCACCATCTCCCGGCGAAGGGATTTATAGCACCAAGCCCACCTTCCCCATGCACAGGTGAAATGCGGAAGGCTCTAGCGGTCTGGAAGCCACTCACCCTGGTTTCTCTCTCCCATAGGCTGTGAAACGTATCTAAAGCACCCCAGTATAAGTATGTGGCATATAAAAGAGGGAGAGGGAAAACTGGCTGTGGACAGGTTCTGTGGGCACATCCCTTTTTCTTTGTGCCATGCTGGCAGAGGGACTGCTGAGCGTGTGAGAGTGGCAGGGTCAGCTGCTACGGAGCTTTTACTATAGGTGAAGCTCCGTCTCGTTTCATGTTGCTCCAGCTCTGTCTCAACGAGCCCCCAAGTTAGTAAAATAGCTAAAGGAGGGAAGGTTTAGATTAGATATTAGGGGGAAGTTCTTTACAGAGAGAGTGGTGAGGTGCTGGAATGAGCTTCCCAGAGAGGTGGTGGGTGCCCCATCCCTGGGGGTGTTCAAGGCCAGGTTGGACAAGGCCCTGTAGGTCCAGGCCTGGAGGTTGGTGGCCCTGCCTGTGGCAGGGGAGTTGGAGCTCTCTGATATTTGGGGTCCCTTCCAACCCATGCCATTCTATGATTCTATTGAAAATGAGAAAAATCACATCTTTCTTAAGGGTCCTTTGCACAGTTTTGCTACACAGACCAAGACTTTTGCCCACACATTTTTGCCTAGGTAGATGCAATAAGAGGAGATAGATGCAATGTATTAATTCCTGTCCTCCCTGTGCATTTATGTGTGTTAAAGGCAGGCTTCTGGGCAGTGACAGCTGTGTGGATGAAGGGGATTGGACTCGATGATGTCTTGAAGTCCCTTCCAACCCCTACAATTCTGTGATTCTGTGATTTGATACACGTTACTGGGTGGGATGTCAAATGCCCTATTAGCAGTAGCCTTGCTTTCCTAATATAGTATGACTGCCTATCTACAGCTCCTCACAGAGGCTACAAGTTGGTGTGGGCTGTGTGAGCTTCTGTATTTAGTTAACATACATTTCTGCCTTTAATATTTGATGCAGGCAATATCCTGGCTTTGCCTTGCCCACCTACCTGTTTCTACCCACTTGAACACTCATGTGCAGTTTCAGGCACCTGAGACCACCTCAGATGCTTAAACATGAGCATCTGGTGCCACCTGAGACATCTGGACCTCCAGTTGCTGCCTCACAAAAGAGAGGGAGCTGTTCTAACACCTTCTACCTCATTTACCAGCACCACATGGCTGTCTTGGATGCCTTGCAACCTGCACCCAGGTGCCTATTTTAGCACCTGAGCAAAGCACATTCCCTTATGAGAAGACCATCAGAATTCAGTAGAGAAAAAAATAATGTAAGATGGGAATTTCTGACATTAAAGAAATCCTTGAAGAGCACACCACTGTGTGGGGGTCCTTTCAGCAGTGTATGGGAGCTCTGCCTGTTTCTGTGGTTCACACATTGATGCCACCAGGATAGCAAGTCAAAATAAGGCATTCTGTGTTACTCACTGTCCTGGTTTCGGTCAGGATGGAGTTAACTTCTTTTGTAGCAGCGGATGGAATGCTGTGTTTGGGTGTTAAAATGGGAGCGGTGCTGATAACACCCTGATGTTTTTAGTTGTTGTCAGACAGTCAAGGACTTTCTCAGTTCTTCCTATTTCCCTATTAATGAGAAAGGAGGGGACGAAGCCAGGACAGGTGACCCAAACTGGCCAAAGAGGGTATTCCCCCTTAAGTCATGCTCAGTATAAAGGGGGGCTGATGGGAGGAGGAGCAGCGGGGCGGCTCCGGGACATGCGGTTTTGGGGGGACGGTCAGGTTCCAGGACGGCTCTGGGTGGCACAGCCTGAGTTGTGGGTTCGGTGAGAAACTGCATTGTGTATCAACAGCTTCATATATTTCTGCTCTGAAGTCCTGTTGGCATTGTTATATTTTATCTCTCTGCTATTCTAGTAAACTATCCTTATCCCAACCCACGGGCTTTTGGTTCCTTGGTTTTGGGGTTGTTATTTGCCCCTTCCTTTTCCCTTCCCTTCCCTCACACACCCCCACACACACACACTTCTCCCCCTCCTCTTTTCCTTTAAAGAGCAGGCAGCTGCATGGATCTCAGCTCTCAGCTGGGGAAAAACCACGACACTCACTCCGTGTCCAGAAGGCAAATACGGGTTAAAATGATGTGATATGACTGGAAAAAATGATTATCTATGAGGCAGCTGCCCACTTGCTAACAAGCACTTCACATTTTGAACAAGGAGGTGTTAAATAACAACAGCTACTAGTACCACATTATTATTATTATTATTAATTATAGTTCATTATTAATAAATAATAATAGTATTAAACCATATAATAATATAAAAGTGAGTGATGCACAAATGCAATTGCTCACTGTATGTGGAAGGGAAAACAACCCTGAAGCCCTGCAGTCTATTGAAGAGAAGCTAGTTGCCACATTCCCCTATAGTCCCTGGAGAAAGGTTGGTAGTTTTAGAGCACAAATCATCATGTCTTGAGGTGAGCACCTGAAACAGATCCCAGTGCTCCCAGAAATGGGTCCCAGAAACACCCTGTTCTTCACTGATCAGCACAGAGGAAGATGCTGAGCAGGTCAGAGTCTAATTTCAAGCAAGAATAATCTCACTGTGTCTAACTGGATCAGAAAGCTGGTGCTGCTTTATTACAGCTTTAGGATGGCACCCAATGACATCGTCATCAAATCCCACAGATTTCAGAAGCTGATGTGAAGCCTGGTGAAACCCAGAGCCTGACTGCCAGGCACCTTCTAAACAAGAGTCAGAGCATCTGATTTAAAATGCTTGTTGTAAAAAATCTGTGAGCAAACCTCATCTCCTGGATGAAATGTCTTTGATAGGACAACGGGTAATGGCTTTAAACTGAGAGAGGGGAGATTTAGATGAGACATTTGGAAGAAATTCTTCCCTGTGAGGGTGGTGAGGCCCTGGCACAGGTTGCCCAGAGATGCTGTGGCTGCCCCTGGATCCCTTGCAGGGTTCAAGGTCAGGTTGGATGGGGCTTTGGACACCCTGGGCTAGTGGCAGGTTGTACTGGTCACACTACGAGACAGAGTCATACTTACAG
This sequence comes from Gallinula chloropus, assembly GCF_964237585.1. NCBI lineage: Eukaryota > Metazoa > Chordata > Aves > Gruiformes > Rallidae > Gallinula > Gallinula chloropus. Next base: position 113,017,779 of record NC_140087.1, on the reverse strand, counting down.
ATTTCCTTGGACAACTGGGTAACTCCATCCTGGCTTGCTGTCACCAAGAACTGTTTGTATCACTGTAATCTCTCTCTCCTACCATCTGTCAAAATAGTTATCTTGAATTTAAAGCAAAGTAGAACTAATGCCACTCAGTTTACCAAAACACCGGTATTGTACTCCCCATAGACTCCTGTCGCACACTGGAGGCACACAAGGAGTGACTGGCCTACTGGCAAGCCAAACCAAACAGCTACCTGCTGGGTTTATGCTCCAGTCTTTCCCTTAGAGGGACGCAAATGCTGGCCTCTTGCCTACTGAGCTGCCAGGTTTTTACAATAGTTGGAGGAGTTGAAAGTTGTCCAGCCACCTCCTCTTCTGCTGTATGTGGTTAAAATTGGCCATCAGGTTATTATAATGTTATTAGGTGGGGAGCAGACAACCAGACTGGCAGACACATGGAACAACAGAGCGAGCAATTGCCATTTTTTAGGAAGAGATGGTGAAGAATAGCATACTAACACCCTTTTTCCTCCCACCCCCTCCTCTTTTTCCTGTTAATTCAAAAGGTTTAAATTTTTACATTTGGGAGAATTTCAGCCAGGTCCAGAATCACACATAAAATGGAGAAATTGTTCCAACAATGTCTCTGAAACATTTCCTAACTGTAAAAAGAAATCCAGGAACAAAACCTGGACAGTTCTAGAACAAGTGGCTTGAACCGTGCTACGACAGGTAGTTCAGCAGAAGAGCCTGGGTCTCCAGGAACCTCAGCCTTTTCTTACTCCTGCAGACAGGGTCTTCATAAAGAGGAGCCATCTCCACATTTCACACAGGTAATGGACAACCAGGAGTCAGCACCAAAGCCAAGCAGACCTTGGGCTCCTTTATCTCCAACCAAATAAATTAGCATGGATATAAGCACCTCCAGAGCTTATTTGATGGGAGGAGGGAAACCAAAGCCCAAGGCCCTTGGCCATCAGCTTTCGTCAGGTGTGTGGGGAAGATGTACTTGAAAAACTTGGCAACATATCTGGGAGTCAGCCTGGACACTTGTGCATTTATGGACTGTTCCTTCAACCCTCCTTGACCTGTGGAAGGACTTTTTTCATCATGTAAAGAGTCAACTACCCCAAAAACAATCCTTTGTCTTTGGAAACTATACAGACACTGTATCTGTCTACTGTACATGTGGGTTTGAAAAATATAAACAATTTTCTGTATTGCAAGGCTTGGTTTTATTAAACTGGGGCAAACCAGGAAATCTCATCTTTTCTTCCTCACTGGCTACCATGAAATTTATCCATGATTTACCTAGAACCTCCAAACTTAAGAAAGGCAGAATTTTAATTCTGGGGCTGCAACAGGTCAAGAGCCAGGTTTATCTTTCAGCAGGGATTACCTATGGTTTCTACTAGATCATTCCTGACATGCAGCTCATCATATTACAGGTTAACTGTTTAAGGGGAACTGGAAGCAAGAGGCATAATGAAGAACAGCAATATAACACTCCTCCCTTCTCCCCACAATAAATCTATCCTGAGTTTAGGAGGTGTGTAGATTAAAAGACTGCCTTGACAAGCTATCAACAGCCTTACCACATCACATAACAAGAGCTAACTTTAAATCTACCAGTTTGGCTACCTTTGAAACTCACAGAGAAGCCCAGTCCTAATATAAAATCTCCTAGTGGTTCACATCTGGGTTTTGTAATTGTCATCTGAAAACAAAGAGTGGTAGGAGTGATAAAGTGACTGGTCAAGTCACTGGAATCCTATTACCCTAGTGCAGCCTTTTGCAGTAATTAAATAATATTGTATTTCTCCTGATATGAATCAAGGCTGAAAAAAGGTTTCATGTTCAGCTTTAAAACAGTGTTTTCATAGCCAATTTATTTGGGTTTTAAATATGTTCCTCTGCCCTTGCTTTTTTTCACACCGTTTTTTACTATACCCTAAGCAGGGCTCTGATTTCTCCTCATTCTGCCATGATTACAGGCAGAGTCCTCTGCCAGGGATTCAACAGTTGGTGGATGATTCCTCTGTGGCTTATAAACTCACGGCTGTTGGCCTGCTGTCTTGGGGGGGATGAAAAGCAAATCCAAAAGCTGCCAAGAATCACACCCAAGCAGGGATGCAGTGCTGCAGGATGGTCCCTGCTTAGTGGCCAGGAGACAGACATGACCCTCGGACAAGTTCATGAGGTCACTGAACTTGGCCCTGACGGAGCCCCTGTCCCCCTGTGCCCTCATGGGGAACAGAAGAGGATTAAACTGTGGGGCTGCAGTCCGTTGGCATCAAACTGAATGAACTGAACCCAGCCATAATTTAACAGGCTTTGGGAGGTGTCCATCCTTGCTTTAACCCTTTGTGGGAACTCAGGGCCTGCAGAAGATGGCTGGTAGGCAGTCCTTCAGCACACATGGTGAAGGCTACCTGGTGTAAAGCTGCTTTTTCCATGTCCTAGCCACAGCTGAAGGAACGAAGAGGACCATCCCCTTTACCTCTCAGGACTCCTCAGGTCTCTGCCACAGCTGTCCTCCAACACACACCAATGGCAGCTCACCAGTCTGGCACCAAGCTGTTCCCCAAGGAGTCCAGGACCTGTTGACAGTTATGTCACAGGCACAGGACCATAAACTCTGCAGATCTCCTGGCCATCTCACAGGTGTCAGATTATAAGGTCTGCAGCCACTTGCCAGCTTCTGAGCCACCTGAGCTGGCCCAAGTCTTTGCAAAAACATCTTTCATGTGGTTTTTTTTATGTTGCCACAGGGAGAGCCAAGAGCTTTTGTGTCATTCTGGCAAAGGAGAACAAACGTGCCCGTTTCTGAGTGCTGGGGAGTGGGATGGTTACTGCTTCCCCATCATTTCTCCTTGTATTTGTTTGCCTATTCTGCCCTGGGCAAGTGGATAGAGAATGATCTATTCTCTGGCAGAAAAGTGTTCTCTGTCAGGTACAGGGAGAGGTCATCAGGAATAGGAGCTGTAGGCTGCTGATTTCTAAACTTTTGTGTTTCTTCTCCCCCTTCTTCACCCCACTCCCACTTGGTTCCCCACAACTTCATTCATGTTGAGGCAGGTGGCTGAGAAAATGCCTCTGGGCATTTACACATTGTCAGTGTAAGGCTCTTACAGTTTACCTACTGAGAGTAAAACTGTAGATAAAAACATCAGCACTAGTTGCAAACACGGTAATACCACTGTCTGGCTTCAGCGCTGTAGAAAATCCCAGTGTAACTGGTCCCAGAGTCAGGTTTAGAGCTGAGGGTTCGACTGGACTCTGGGATCGCCTGTGCAAGGAGAGCTGGGCAGTTGGCTCCCAGAGGGTGAGAAACAGCTGGAGGTTGCAGTTAGCAGCAGCCTGTCCTCAGTCTATAGGTTGTATTTGAGTGCTCTCTAGTGGACAGAGAAGTGAGTCCAGAGGCAAACACGGCTGATGCTCACCAGCCCAGAGCAGAAGTCATGATCGCCTGGGTGTCTGCAGTACCTACACACTGTGGGGCTGTGCTGAGTGTCTGGGAGCAGGGGTTTGGAAGGTGGTTCAAAGCAGGGTCTTCTTGAGCTGTGGCCCTGAAGGGCAGAGGTTTGATGCAGGAACGGTGTGGGGTGATGGGGGATGCATGCCTTGTCTGACGCCTGCAATAGGAGGTCAGGCACAGAGCGCAGGGTGACTTCCCAACCCCTTCCCCGTGACACCACCTTTCAGTGCTTCTCCTTGCATTGAAGGAAACACCTGCATGTGCAGTCTGCAGGTAGAAGAGCACATTGGCACTGTGGAAGGAGAGTAGAAACCATTTTTGGTCCCTAAGTGGTATTTCAGCTTCAGATTAGATTTAGAAAAAAATTTCACTGAAAGAGTTGTCAGGGCCTGGAACAGGCTGCCCAGGGAGGGGATGGAGTCACGGACCCTGGATGTGTTTAAAAAAAGGATAGAGGAGGTACTTAAGGATATGGTTTAGCATAAGACAGGAATGGTTGGACTTGATGATCTTAAAGATCTTTTCCAACCTTGTGATTCTGTCATTCTGTGATTTAGTGAAAAGGTGTAGAAAAATTATGCTATCAACTCACCAGCCACGCTAGGAGCCTTCTGCTCTGAGGGAGCCCTGCCAGTGCTGGACACACTTGCTCTGAGGCAAGATAGCGCTTGTTTGATAACACAAAGTGATAACCCATTAGACACAGACTACTTCAGTGTGTCATGAAGGGTTTTATCTCTTGGAAGTCAGCTCAGGGCACAGGCTGACAAGCATCAGGTGATTACATAGTGGGTGCTACCAGCTCAGCTGAGGTGTATTACTGAGCCCAAATGTTCAAAAGGTGTCCCAAAATCATGAGATTTATAAAGATACTGTATTGCAGTTGGAATTTACCTATATTAGGCATCTGAGTTTTGAGTTCTGAGAATAACTTATCACATTTTCCTTTTATTTCTGTGAAATAATGACAGGTAAAAGATTTTTGATGATGGTGAAAACTGAAACAGCTATTTAAGTCATGGAACGGCTCCACCAGTTATGGAGGGTTTATACATCTCTCCTAAAATTCTTTTTTTTTTTTTAAACCTGGTTTCTCCATTACCCTGTGTTTGGGAGGCTGCTATTTTAGGTGTTCAGGATGACACCATCTGTCAGCAGGAGCACGTCTTACACAGACACCGCCTAGTGCTCAGATATCTTGAACACAAATGAAGATCCTTCAACCACCTACTGAGCTTAATTACTTATCTGCCATTCATTCTTCACTTTCTAGAGGCCTTTGACTGAAATCAGACTGATTTCCTTTCCTTTGAGCATGTTCCACTTGGAGTAGTCATTTTTGACCTTGCCTTACGTAGTCAGAAACCACTGAGGGTCTAACAAAGTACCACACATGCCTGCAGTAAAAAAACAGGAGACTGTATGTGAGCAGTTATTCTATATAAATTCATTAATAGTTTTGTTACAGAGATGCTGAACCTATGCCTAGTGTAGGATACTGAATACTGACTACATACATGGATATGTTGATCAGCTTTTTCAGGGTACAGAAATAGAAATCAAGGGGGGGGAAAAGAATGGATAAAAATAAACCAAGCAACCTACTAAACTGGTCAGTGCTGTAGAGTTGAGGCAGGACAAAAAGCCATCAGTCTGAAAGATATGTCCTGAAACTTCAGATAGCTTCTTTCTCTTCCCATTGCTCATATACAACCGAACTGAGGCAAGGAAGACCCATGAGGGTGAGAGGAGCCGCTGAGGGTATCCCAAATATCAGTAGGAATTATAACTTTATTAATGATGACTGTTACTGGTATTGGTTCCCAGATTCGCTGCACATCCCATAAGCCTCCCTCTGCGGATCTCCAACATCATGCACAGCGTGGCCTGGGTGCAAGGTCTGGCTCATACTCATCAACACAGTCTTTTCTGTCAGAAAATAAATAAACAAATAGATGGGGAGAGGGGAAGCATGTGTGCAGTGGAAGACATTTCCTATGTAGCATCCAAAGCAACATGGGAATCAAACTCCAAATATTCTGGGAGGTTGCTTCTGAAAAAGGCAAGGTTTTTGCTTGGCTCTAGCAAACAGCTCCAGCAGCATATTACAGTTTTCTTCTGTCAGGTTTGATTTTGTCCACCTTTTATGCCACGTTTCACTGAGAAATGCACTCTGCACAGTCACCATCCGATTAAAGCCCCTACCCCAACCATATGAGTAAGTCAGTTGATTCTTTCCACAACTTCAGAAGTTAGCGACACCGAGGCAGTTGGTTCATATTCCAAACACATGATGCTTTTGATGATATGGGCTGTGGAGTTACAAAAATGCCACATATGGTGAGATTTGCTAAGAAATCAGAAAAATAGGCAGTGCTTGGACCTCTTCACACATATACCAAGATAGTGCACATAACTTCTCCAGGTCAAAAATGGAGCCCAGCAGCAAACCAGGCCCTAGCAGACCTTTCTCTTTGGGTATAAAAGCCCCAGTTTTTGAAGCATCCTCATGTGTCATTCACACCTCTTGGTGACACTGGGATGGACATCGCTCAACGACCGTGACAAGTACTGCCTCAGCGGGCACCCATGGCTCAGGTCCTGCTCTATTTTTCCTGTCTCAGGCAGCAAACTGCCAGCTGCTGACTCCATGTCACTATCTGAATAAATTGGATTATCCAGGAAGCCAACCGAGGATAAAAATGCCACTAAAGAAGTAATTCATTTAGACACATAACTATTTAGGGTATACCTATGCTTTCAGAAACTCCAGACTAGAGCTTGTTAACCCTTCAGAGGCCATATGAGAAAAGCAAACCGTGTTTCAAAAGCATTTTCCAGTGGTTCACAGCAGTTCTGGCAACCATGATTCCTGTGCCAGGAAGGCTTCAGCCATGTGTTGGTATGTACACTCTGCTTAACAAAAGGTTTCCAGTGGCAATAGCCAGGGAGAAAAAACAAGCAGGGTGTAGGAAGGAACTCTCCTTAAGAAGTCTCCACTTTTTGTTTGTTTTCAGTTTCATGCTCCAGGCTTCTCACTTCACCAAAAGCAGCAAAAGACCGTTCTGTATCTGCCACCTTTGGATCTTCTGTTTTTTACAGACTTCTACCACATCCCCAACTCCTCCAGCTGTTTGTTTCTGGGAAGAAAAGCCCTAATTCACAAACCATGTCCTCTTTTAAGGGATGTTCTTCTCTGGAGGCACCCCTGGACCTCACTGCATACCCACTTGCGGTGCAGAGTTTATTTGTTGGGCAGCTGCACTGATGCAGTTGTTTGTGGTGAATGGAGCTAAATCCAGCAGGTGGCAGGTCACAAGTTGTGTTCCCCAGGGCTCAGTGGTGGGGCCAGTCCTGTTTAACGTCTTCATTAATGATCTGGACAAGGGGATTTAGTGCACCCTCAGTATGTTTGCAGATGACACCAAATTTGTGAGAGTGTTGATCTGCTGGAAGGCAGGATGGCTCTGCAGAGGGACCTGGACAAGCTGGATCGATGGGCAGAGGACAGCTTTATGGGGTTCAACAAGGCCAAGTGCCAGGTCCTGCACTTGGGTCACAAAACCCAGGCAGTGCTACAGGTTTGGGGCAGAGTATCTGGAGAGCTCCCTGGATGAGAAGGACCCGGGGGTGTTCGTGGACAGCCAGCTGAACACGAGCCGGTAGTGGACCCAGGTGGCAAAGAAGGCCAACGGCATCCTGGGCTGTATCAGGAACAGTGTGACAAGCAGCAGTAGAGCAGTGACTGTACTGGGCTCTGGCGAGGCCGCACGAGTGCTGTGTTCAGTTTTGGGCCCCTCACTGCAGGAAGGATGTTGAGGTACCGGAGCGTGTCCATAGGAGGGCGCACCTCCACCTCTGGGGAAGGGTCTGGAGCACAAGTCCTATGAGCGGCTGAGGGAGCTGGGGCCTTTTAGTCTTGAGAAAAGGAGGGGGAGACATCGCTCTCCACAACTACCTGCAAGGCGGTTACAGAGGTGTCAGGGTTGGTCTCTTCTCTCGGGTGACAAGCGATAGGATGAGAGGAAATGGCTTAAAATTGCACCAGGGGAGATTTAGGTTCGATATCAGGAAGAATTTCTTTACTGAAAGGGTTGTCAGGTGTTGGAACTGGCTGCCCAAGGAAGTGGTGGAGTCACCATCCCTGGAGGTATTTAAAAGGCATATAGATTAAGTCCTTAAGGACATGATCTCTAGAGGTGGGCTGGGTAGGGTTAGGCTGTGGCTAGACTCGATGATCCAAAGGGTCTCTTCCAACCCAGGCAAGTCTATGATACCATGATTTTCTCATACTGCCCATCAGCTCCCTAGTTACCTACTGTGAAGCTGAAGTGTGAGCAGCAGGCAGCAGAAAGCTGTGCTCGGTGCAGTTTTCCTTTCCTCTCGGCGCTTCCCTGCAAAACCTGTGCACCTGTGCAGGGAAGCACGAAGAGTAAAACCCAACAAACACCACTCAAGCGCACACAGAAGTGTTAAAACAGAGCTGGACCCCCCAGGCCAGCTGTGGGTGTCAGTGAGGGGCACCAGCGCAAGCAGCTGTTTTGCTGTTTTCTCTCCAAAATAAAAGGTAGGAGCAAACAGCATCTCCGAGCAGCCCTGTGGCCCGGGCAGCTGGGGCCTGCAGTGCCGTGCTGCACTCTGCCCCAGAGGAGGGCAAAGGGCTGCTGCAGAGGAGGCACACAGCCGACCGGCTGGTTTTATTACAGCCAGTGCTGTCCAACAGCATCGTGACGGTTGTTTCAAGGCAGATAGAGGTTTGCGAGCTCTTTCGGCTTAGGAGGGGGGCACACGGGTGTCGCCGGGGAATGTTCTGCTCCCCTGAGGGGACGAGCAGACAGTAAGGTAGTGGAGCTGCCGCGCCAAAACACCCGCCCGTCGGTGTAGTCGTGGCCGAGTGGTTAAGGCGATGGACTAGAAATCCATTGGGGTCTCCCCGCGCAGGTTCGAATCCTGCCGACTACGAGTTGGCTTCTTTCTTTTCCTCCCCAGCTAAGGGCGTTTTTCCTCTCCCCCACTTCCCCCCGCACCCTTCCCAGCCATCGGTTTGCACTAAGGCCGCCCGCCGGCAAACATCCGGCAGGGCAGCCGCTGCCAACCCGAGGGAAGGGAGGCGGGACCCCGTGCAGCCGGACGCGGCCTGCCCGCCCGGGCTGGGGCCGATCCGGAAGGACTCAGAGCCTGCGCCATGCAGCACAGCCCGGCGCCCGTCGTGCTGGTCACCACCAGGTACCGTGAAGGGGCAACGAGAAGCGGCTCTGCCGCTCCTCTCAGTTCCGCCAGCCCTTAAGGGCGCTGCCGCCTCGGAGCCGCCCGTCGCGGGCCGCACAACCGTCCGGGGAAGGGAAGGAGCGCGGGCAGCGGCGCCTCACGGGGATCCCGGGGCGGGCGCGGGCGGGAGCCCGATTTCGGCGGCGGAGCTAAGGCGAGGCCGAGTTTGGCGGCGGGCGGCTGATGTGTGGATGTGGCCGCGGGACGCTTCGGGTCTGTGGGGCTCCTGGAGTTAAGCGGCATTTCAGGGCCGGGAGAGATGGCAGTTCCCGTCTCGCCTGTCCCGTGCGGCAGCGGCCATGGAGCCCGTTCCTCCTGTGGGGACTCGGGGTACTTTCCCTTCTCGGCTGACACAGCTGGGCACGCAAAGTGCGCCCGCCCTCCGGAAACGTATTTTCTTGGGTGATATCTCCAGACAGGTGAGGAGGAATTAAAATTCCGCCTGAAGTGTAAATTGACGTCTGTGAGGCGTGATGTCGGCAGTGCCTTCAGCCGACCTGTACCCTGCTCACTTGTCCACCGGGCCGCAGAGCCCACCTGACTAGAAGTCAGGCCAGGGGTGGGCAAGTAAGTGTCCTCGGCTCTCCCGCCTCTTGGAACCCACCCTCGGTGGGTGCAGCAGTGCTGTTTCCAGTCACGTTGCATTTTTAAAACCTGTTTTTTTTCCCCTCGATTACTCCCTTCAAGAGAAATTCCTCAAGATGAAACCGCTTGTGGCCATCTTCCAGAGAAATGATAGACATCTCTTGGGTCTTTTTATCTCTTTGGGATATTTGAGACCACTTGAAGGCAGCTCCCTGTTAGACATGACACGAGAGAAACAGAACTGTTGATTTAGTAAGGTTTTACGTCACACATCGATCTAGGACAAAAGTAGCAACTATTTGAAATACATTAACTTCAAAGCTGCTATTTTAATCCTTAAATATTTGGCTGTATGGGGACTTGACTTACTTTGGAGTGGTGGCCTTGAACCTTCAAAAGCGCCTGAGTTCAGTCACATACATGTTTTGTAAAACTGTTTTTATATTAGGTTCAGCCTTGGAAGTGGAAATCTCAACACCTGCATTTATTTTATAGTCACTACACTTTACCACTTGCAAATTGTCCCACTGATACTGGAATGTTTTCAGTGATAATATTGGATACATATGAAGGTGTGGGATTAATGCTTTTGCAAGTGAATATATTTACTGTTTTGTGAGATGATAGCTGTATAGTTGTGAGCTTTTTCACTCTATGTATATGGGTTTTGGGAACAGGATTCCTAGTTACTACGGTAATGTAAGTAAATAATAATCTGCATACTCCTAGTTAAACTATACAGAGAAATAAAAACATCTGTTGGCTGATTTGTGTCTGATATTTTTGACTTCTTTTAATAAGTAAACTAGTTGTGCAAGTTTTTTCTTCTGTTAGTATGACCTGGGTCATTAGAATTTGGCCCCTTTTGGAGTCACCCATAGAAGGAAGAGAGTTGTTGGAGCCGGGTGCTGCAGTTCAGGCTGACTTTATCACAGCAGAAAGTGCAGAGTCCTCTCTTCTGACCACACAGGCATAAGAATAAAGTTTCTCGGGTCACAGTGCCTGCATCCCTTACTTTGCTTTCTTGCTTAGCAGTGGCTGCTTTCCCACTCTGCCATCTTGGCCTTTCAGCACAGAAAGCAGATTAATTAAAGCACGAAGACTCTACATTATCACAGATCAAAAGACAGGACTGAAACTGTGGAAGCTGCTCTGCTCAGCTGACCTCTGTATAGTCTCCCCTTCCTCCCTCCTGTGCTGCTCCTGCATGATCTGATTGTGCCAGCTCAGTGGTACTGGTATGAATGGTGTCGTTGTGCTTTAGGAGAGTTTACCATGTGCCCAGTTCTTTCCCCATCCCTCTGCACTCTGTACAAAAGTGTAATTTAAAGATGCACAAGCCAGATTTAAATAAGGATTAGAAGCAATAAACCTCCATGTCCAATTTAAACAATCAGCTTTCTCCTTTTGCTTCTTTTTTAAAGCTACTAGTGTAAAAATAATTGTGTTTGAGTTGAAAAATGCAAGGAAACTGTCTTCTGTCCTGGGATTTGTAGGCGCTGCTTCCGTTTGAATAACGACCACAGTATCAAAGGAATTAAAACTCTGGAGGCTGGTTGTTTTGAAACTAAGGCATTACAGGAACTAGCGTGGGCTTCGGATATTACACAGCATCTGTCTCAGCCTCCCTGCTGATGTCTGTTCATTTAGAATCATTTTTATGTCAAAACCCCCCCCACAGAATCCTGTTGCTATGGAAGAGACAACAGTGGAAAGAGTGGTTTGGTTTTGTGTGAGGTGATAATGAAGGTGATCACAAGGTGTAAAGCAAACAAACAAAAAAGTAGTTGCTCCCCCTCCCTCTAATTGCTTTCTATTGCAGTCATTTTAGCAGAAACTTTAAACAACTTTAACCTGTGCTGTGTAAGGTACTTCCTAATCTTATGACATATTTAGAACTCCTTGATGCAGCACCTCTTACAATGAAGTTACTGTACCATCTCAGTACATGTACGTGTAGTTGGTATTTTAAGTTAAATATGACCATTCAGGAAGGATGGTTTACTGGGGTTTCTTTTATTTGCATCAGAGGCGAAAAACACATTAATTTGTCATTTACACTCTGTGGCTGTTAACAGAAATTAGTCACTTCAGAATACCAGCTGACAGACATGTTTGCTGTCATAGCTGCAGTCACGACTTTGCAGTGACATCTGGAGAGCATCTCCTCTGTTGCAGGTATGTTCTAAAAACCCCAGATCCAGCTGATTTTACTGCTGGGTGTTCTTTGAGCCAGCACTGTGGCTGCCACTGCAGGAGGCAGCACTCCAGGGGATGACTGTAACTTAGGGGTTTGACCCGGGTTTGACAGGCTGCAGCGTGAAAGCCAGGCACCTATGTGTTTATACAGAAGCTCTGTTGATTCTGTTTACAGCCCAACAACGTGTAACTGTCTGTTAAATTCAAGTCCTTAGCTGACATAAATTGGTAACAGAGCAAACAGAATGGCATTTAGGTACCTAGGTGATAGTAGAGCTGTTGTTGAAGTCCAAATATGTTAAATATGGCTTGCAAAGAAGACTGGGTGCAAAATTGGGCCCGTGCCCTTGTTTCGTGCTATCAGATTTATAGAGAGCTCTCAAGATACTCTCTCTAAAAAACTTTTTCTTCAGTTTTGCATTGGAGAGTCAGAGATTGCCTTCTTGGGAAAACTCAAGTTTCAAAATAACTGGTCAAGTTTTAGCATGATAAGAAGAGTCTTTTGAAACTTTGTTTGAAAGTTTATTGTTTAAATCTCTTTAAATTTTCAATTTTTGTGCCTGATGTATCCTTAGGTGAAGGGCACCAGTGTTAATGAATTTAGACTTCCTAAAGAAAGAGGCAAGAATTCTGTTAGACACCTCTGTAATCCACAAGAAGACCAGGGAAGATGAGAGTTAACTGTAGCTATATGGGGATTGAAGAAAAAAAAAAAACAAACCAAAAAACAAAGCAGAAAAATGTTTGATTAAAAGAAAATTAGAGGAATTTTTAAACAGTACCTTCTGATTTCATTAAAAACATTCTCACACAGGAAGGATGCAGTCGATGTGTTCAGAGAATATTCATTGCTCTGGATGAGAAACTTCCTGGTTCTGGCTGAATATTAGGTTCCAGTGACAGTAGCAGTGAGGGTGCTGTGGCTTGGTACAGGGGTAAGTTTGGGAAAAGCATCACTGATCAGTTCTGGTCTCCAGTCTACTGAGGCAGCCTGTTTCATTAAACATACTGACCTTTTGTGCCACAACAGCAGCTGCTCAGTCTTACTCATGATGTGTGAGCACTATAATATGATCCTGGCATTCTTTTTGCAAAAATGTCATAAACAATTCCTTGGGTGGGATTCCAGTGGGAAGGGAGCACCACAGTTCAGTGGATCTGAAGTTAGCAAGAGGGAAAAAAAAGCACTGAGTAAGCTGCAGCAGCCTCACCCTGGTTGCATTTTCCTTCAAGAGGAACCATGGGTGGTTCTGACTGTAGGTAGCTCTTCGAGATTAGTGCTGGCTACTCTAACTGGGTGTGAAAGGACAGGTAGTTTTGTTTCTAGAAGGACTTTCTGTGGGAAGGCAGCAGTACTGTAGATAATGTACCCTTTCTGCTATTTGGCAACAAGACTGTCAGTCAGACCAGAAGGCAGCTCAAAGAGATCATGTATTCCTTTGACTTGCTCAGTCCTGATAGGTGTTTCTCTAATTTTCGACCTCCACATATACAAAGTGTGGTTGGCTTGACAGTCTGCTCCAGCATCTTCTCTTTCTGTATCAGGCTTTAATCATTGGCTCTTAACAAACCTCACATTATCCCTGCACTCCAAGCAAGCTCCTTCATCCTTTCATGGCCTCTTTCAGCTATTGTCTCTGCAGTTCCTGAGGATGTACCAAGACAAAGGAGAGGTGAATAGGGATTGGTGTGGATTGTAGTGAACAGACCTTGCCTTCAAAACAGGCGGTGATGAGAATGGCCAGGACCTTCTCATCTGCCCTGCTGGGTAGGACAGCACCTTCAAGTCCTGTGAGTGTAGTCCTGTTTTGAAGGAATCCCCACCTTCTCTTCACAGAAATTATATCTTTCTGGCATTTTTTTCTGCAGTGGCCAGTGGCGGATGCTTTGGGATAGAGTATAGGAAGCAGGCCATCTCCAACTTGGCATTGTTGCCGAGTAGGAACAGTGTTGGGGTAGGATCTGTCTGATGTCTTGCTGGAATGGGAGTCTTTGCACTGACTTTCTTGAGCCTTGAACTGGATCCTTGGAAAGGGCCAGTTAAAAGTCTTCATGGCAGTGCCTGAACTCTGCGTGTGTTTTCTCCCCAGGCAGATTCAGAATACGCACACGGGGCTGGATTTGTCAGTGCCCGAATACCAGGAAGTCCGAGGGAAGATGATGTCTGGCCATGTAGAGTACCACATTGTGGTTGTTACCCGACTGGCTGCCTTCAAATCAGCGAAGCACAAGCCTGAAGACGTAGTTCAGTTCATGGTAAATGTTAAATCAGCGCTGCATTAATGATCAGCCTTTTTTTCTTTCTTAATCAGCTTTGATGATTTTGGTCCTGATGTACCAGATACTTTGATATCACATCCTCCTTGGGTCAAGGTCCTTGGTAGGCCAATGCAGTCTGTCCCTTTTCTGCAGTAGGAATATTTTAATGTATTAATTGAGATTTTTATTCCAGGAGCTCAGAGCAAGCAACATTGCCTGTTTGTTCTTGCCTTTAAGACACTTTGCATTATAGGTCAACAAATAAAAACCCAGACAAGCTTTTTAATAGTCCTGTTACAAAAGTAGTTTATCTGATAGATGTTTCAGTACTGGGACTTGGTACTTAAATATGTAATAGTTTACTTCCATGGAGGGAGAATCTTGTGGGGCAGTAAGAGGAATTTATCTTGCAGCAGGTTTGCCTTGATGGAGTTGGTGGAAAAAGGTGCATTTAGGGTACATGCATTTCATTTGGTCTGGTTTAGCTTTTCTCTGTCCATTTGATATAAGGGGATTACAAGGGGATACACCCTGTTGTATGCTGTGAACATTTCCTTTTTTCACGTGTTTTGGGGATAACTGCCATGTCAGAGCGGTATGGGTGCACGGTTATCTGATAGACCATTGGCCCAAGTGTAACAATCTGTAGGAGATAGCTGATAACTGGGTATTTACACAGCCTGTTTTGCAGATAAAGCCATATCTGTCAATGCTGTGAAGAGGTGCATGGTGAGGAGATCTCATACATTTATTGTGCTCCTTTTGCTGTGTATAACTTTATGATAAAAGCAGCAGTGCTGATACAAGAGTCTCTTCTGTTCTCCCTCCTTGTCCCTGGCTGCTCGTTTTCGCTCCTGCAGTGCTTCCTTCCTGTGTGCCAGTGTCATGTGGCTGTTCTGCAACGTCAGCTGAGGAACTGGTCTGGCTAAAAATGGGTATCTGGGGGGTTGTTATTTAGCACTAATTTATACCACTTTCTTCAGCCTGCAAGTTGCACAGCCCCACTAAAGTTTGTTTTAGGACAGGACAAGGGCAGATAAGAGAAGGGGATGTGGAGTTGCTTTTTTTTCTGCAGCAGTGCCTGCTTGCATTATGTAAAATTCCCATGCAGCTTTGTGCAAGAAACAACCTGAATAAACCCGACGTGTTAAACTGGGCTGTTGTCATCAAACATTTTGCTTCACTGAAGAAAAACTAGATTGTCATCTTGTCTACAAAGAGAAGAAACAGACTTTCTACTGTGGCCCCCCTGCTTGCTGAGATTGCTTATTCACATCTCTGCTCTCACTGGGAGGGTTTTCAGCACTTAGTTGTTCTTCTCAAGTGAAGTGAACCTTTCTGATTTCTTCTCTGGTCAGAACTCCTGACATTTCATTCTTCATGAAGAAGACTGGTGTAGCTTCACAGGATTTATCTCATCAGATATATGATATTTTTGTGTCTGAGAGTAATTTAAAATGATGAGCTGGGAGTTTAGAGGTTGGATGTTTTGCATTGATTCATTCCAATGAGCCTTTTCTATTATGAGAAGAAACAGACAGATTCACCTGTCCTAACTCTGTAAATTGGTTATTTTAATCTGAGTCTGTCCTTGCTCTTACAGTCGGCATGGAAAAGGGCAATGAGGAGATTAATCCTCTGGAAGTGCCTCTCTTCTTTGACCATAGAGAGAAAGTATTCTACATTTTAGACAGCTGGGGTGGAGGGCTTCAACTCCAACCTAAAATGCTTAGGGCTTGAGTTGCACACAACTCAGTGCCTGTACTACCAGAGGTACGCTTGGGTTTTCCACTTCAAAAAAGGTTGTAGATCTTCCACAAGTCCTGTGTGATATTTTCCTGCCCCACACAAGCCCCTTGCATACCCCAAAGCATCTCAGATGTCCTGAGATGCCTGCCTGTAGGCAGAGCAGTCGCCTCATTGCGATTAGATGTCCACATGTGCTGTGAATTCCTAAGCTCCCATCCCAGTCAGTGAATTACTGTTGAGAAGAATGGAGCTGAGCATCTGCATTGTGAGGGAATCCACTTTGCTTAACACATGTAGCTGGTACCGTTTGAGAAACCCTAAGTTATCCTACATGTCTGCATAGAGCTGGCAGACATGACACAGGACATGAAGGCATTGACACTGTTCTGGAACAGAGTGAAGTGGGACACTGTACACCATCCAAGATACTACTAGTTGCCTGTGTTCATGTGAGTTTTCAGTCACATCTTGCCAAAATGATAAATTTGAGAGGCTGGATAAAGAGGTCAATGTCACATGAGATGACAGGTAGGTTAGAGAAGACGAGTAGGTGTGGTAGGATTTTCATTGCTCTGAATATATTAATCCAATTTTGTCTACCTGAGGAACCAGGTTTGTGTTTTAAGACCCTTTGACTTTCTTTTTCTTCTCCTCCTTCCCTTCTTTCTCTCCACGAATATTAGCAAAATGGATTTTCCTTGTCTAGCTGTTCTTCCTCCTGCTTGCAGTTGAAGTGACTGCTTTCCACACTCTCGTGCCCTAGGTGGCAGCAGCGAAACTGTCTTTGAGCAACCTCATGCAGCGATGTGATTGAGCAGCATTTATTGCTCATTTCAGTATCTCCTGGAAAAAGATGGTGAGCAGGACAGAGTGTTCTCTAAGCTAGCTATGATCTCTGGGCTGCGATTTAGACCATGCTGGATCGAGATGTTATGGGACTGTGACCAAAACTAGATGAACATCAAAAAGCAATTTCAGGTCTGACCTGTGGAGTTACTAGCCTTTACTGTGGGTCTGAAATCCAGAGCTTCCTGTTTCCCAGCCTTAAGGAGACTGTGCAAAATCAGTATCACAGTGGTTCTAGTAACCGAAAAAGGAATTTATTTCTGTGATAAATTTCATATCTAAATTCTTTAAAATGGGAAGGATTTTTTTATTTTAAAAAATGCTGTTGATAAAATAGCAGAAATTAGTTGTAGAACTGCTTAACCTTGAGGTTTTATTTGATAACTGAAGGAAAATTCAGCTGCAGTTCTTTCAAAAGTCAGAATCCTCTTGCTCTATTGAAACAATAAAATTGTTTTTGCCTTTGGTACTGCATGAGAAGTACTCCTGCAAAGGGAGGATATAATTATTGCCTGTAGATCTGCCATTTTCTGTGATAAGGAGAAAAGGTTTTACTTATCTCAAATGCATTTCTTCTAGACACATCTTGCCTTTTTTAGCAATTAACTGCTCTCTTCCTAGCCTTATTAAGAATCCACGCAAATCTGTAGTGCCTTCTCTTTCTACTTGTGCCCAATTTGCTTCTTTATTACAAGTTACATTTGTTAGTCAGGTTCTTTCTTTTTCAAAGCTGAGCAAATAACTACCAGTGTTTGATAGGCACAGCACATTCTTGGGAAGAATTTACTACAGAACTGTCATCTTCTCATAAAAAAGAGGGAGCGTAGGTACGTGGGTGTGTAGTCATCTGTGTTTTCATCACTGCCTGTTTGCATATGTTGTCCTTCTTTCTGTGGGCCTCAAAATCTCTGCGTTGGACACACTATTTCACAGCCATACGTGTGTGTTGTGGAGATAAATTCCTTCACATTAGAAGCTCTGTGTTGCAAGGAGTGGGGAACCCTCCTCAGTGTAGCAATAGGTTCAGGAGCCGTTAGGAGTTCATGTTGGTTGAAAAGAAATAGCAAAGTGCCTGCTCTTCTGCTGGGCAGAACAGGTTGGGAGAACAGCATATGTCATGTAATTAAAATCCACCATAATGCACACCCACGAGGTCACCAAGCAACATTCATTCTGGTATAGCTTGAACTGGGAGTCTGCAAGTGAAAGTGTGGCTGCTGCTCTGTGAGAAGGGATGCTTTTGATTCCCGAGTCCAAAGCTGGTGGTTGTACAAAGGACAATGCTGCTGTACCTCTATTTTGTGACGGTGTTAAGAAATGGGCTCTGTAACCAGAAGGTCGCAGTAGCCATCAGAATTTCATGAAATACTATCAAATCAAGAGTGCTCTTCGCTCATTTGCATTGGCTGGCCAAAGGGCTTGAGTTAGCTCTGAGATCGTCATTTCATTGAAATCCTTCCAGTAAATATAAAGCATATGAAGACACGTTTGAGGTCAGAAATGGGGCATTAAAAGGAGCCTAGGGAAAGGAGGCATGAAATCCCATTTAATACTGAGTGGGATCAAATTCTCCTCCGCACATCTGAGAGTCCCAGGGTTGTATCCTACAGGCATTCTGGTGTGAGTACTTTCATGCATGAGGTTCTCCTGTAGAAGGGGGCAAGGCACATGTATGAGATTTGAAGGATTAACAGCAAACTTCAGGCTTTCCCTTTGAACTTCCCAGTGGTTTTCTTAACCTTCTAGCTATATTTGATCATATTCAACTTACTTATTTGTTCCTGGTGCAAAAAATATTCAAACCCATCCCAGTCTCTCTCTGTTCTATGTTGGTTGTTAATTGTTACAGGCAAATAAGATCTTGACCTGGCAAATATGCACATGCTTTATCGTATTTGCATGATTAACTCCTTTGAAGTGAAGTAGATTGAGACTTTGATATTGGGACTTGACAGAACTCCTTGAAGTGCGTGCACTCAGGCTGACTTACAGGTGGTGGGGGTTTAGCTCCACGGTATTCACAGAGTTCAGTTGGAGGCGTAGAGGGGGAGAGGATAATTGGAGGATCAAGACCTGGAGGAAGCAGGCAGCAGAAGAAAAATATGTCGAGTATTAATCAAATTGAACTTTGTTTTCTTAATAGGAATTATAAAATGGCTTTTGGAGGAGTTGGTTTTTTTTTCCTGACATTTTAGGCCACATGATGCATTGAGTCTTTTCAAAGGGTTGTGAGTGGTAACCAAGAAAATAAATAATTTTGTTACATGCTGATCTGCCTCTCTCCTGGAAAACTGTCAGAGGATGGCAAATTGAAAGGGCCCACAATGACCATGGTAGAGCAGTGATCCCTGACTAGAAAGGTGTGAGAGAATGCCCTGGGTAACATGTGGCACACAGCCTGAGAAAATACCTTGTGAGACTTGTCCAGCACTGTGTGAGGCCCTTGCACCACTGCTTTGACCCAGGGAGACCCAAGCCGTATTCTGGGCTACATCCCCAGAAGCGTGGCCAGCAGGTCAAGGGAGGTTATTCTGCCCCTCTGCTCTGCTCTGGTGAGACTCCACCTGGAGTACTGAGGGTCCCCAGCACAAGAAAGG
The DNA here is from genome assembly GCF_964237585.1 of Gallinula chloropus. NCBI lineage: Eukaryota > Metazoa > Chordata > Aves > Gruiformes > Rallidae > Gallinula > Gallinula chloropus. Next base: position 112,998,813 of record NC_140087.1, on the reverse strand, counting down.
TATTGAGTTGCTAGAGCAAGTCTAGAGGAGGCCACAAAGATGATCAGAGGGCTGGAGCACCTCTCCTGTGAAGACAGGCTGAGAGAGCTGGGCATGTTCAGCCTGGGGAAGAGAAGGCTCTGAGAAGACCTTATTGCAGCCTTTCAGTACTTGAAGGGGCTACAGGAAAGCTGAAGAGGGGCTGGTTATCAGGGATAGGACAAGGGGTAATCATCATGCCTTGAAGTGAGCACCTGAAACAGATCCCAGTGCTCCCAGAAATGGGTCCCAGAAACACTCTTGACTGATTCCAAAGAAAGCCTACCAGATCAGCATAGAGGAAGACGCTGAGCACATCAGAGTCTAATTTCAGGCAAGAATAATCTCACTGTGTCTAACTGGATCAGAAAGCTGGTGCTGCTTTATTACAGCTTTAGGATGGCAACGAATGACATCGCCATCAAATCCCACAGATTTCAGAAGCTGATGTGAAACCTGGTGAAACCCAGAGCCTGACTGCCAGGACCTTTCTAAACAAGAGTCAGAGCATCTGATTTAAAATGCTTGTTGTAAAAAATCTGTGACCAAACCTCATCTCCTGGATGAAATGTCTTTGATAGGACAACAGGTAATGGCCTTAAACTGAGAGAGGGGAGATTTAGATGAGACATTTGGAAGAAATTCTTCCCTGTGAGGGTGGTGAGGCCCTGGCACAGGTTGCCCAGAGATGCTGTGGCTGCCCCTGGATCCCTGGCAGGGTTCAAGGTGAGGCTGGATGGGGCTTTGGGCACCCTGGGCTAGTGGAGGGTGTCTCTGCCCATGGCAGGGGGTGGGAACTAGATGTTGTTTAAAGGTTCCATCCAACCACAATCCATTCTGTGATTCTACATGCATCAGTTTGAGGTTGTTTGACTCAGCCAGTCTGAACCCCAAGGTTGAGATGGCAGTAGCGGTGAGCGAAGATGGAGAGGAACCAGTAGCAGCCAGGGTTTGAGGCAGAGGGAGAGCAGGCAGAGCCTCAGCTCTCAGCTTGCAAGGGCCAGCGCTGGGTTTAGGTAAGGAAGGAATGGTGTGGGCTGGAGGTTTAACATCTTGCCTGTGTGGTAGGTTATCCCAGCAGAGGGCATCCCCACACTGCTGGATATTGGCTTGCGTGGTGTGCTGCAGGCTTGTGGGAGCCGATTAGCATGCTCCGGATACAGCACTATCACACTTCGTATGCTGTGTCGCCTGTTACGGGTGGTGTTGTTGTTCAGAGCCCACGCAGAGTCACAAAGGCTCAATTAGCGATAGGATGTGGGGGTGTGCATTTACTTTAGGTTCAATGGTGTAATTAGACATAAATTGAGATTTATGAATAATTTACAGAGTTTGATAGAGGAGGAATGAAAATTAAGTGAGGAAAGAAATAAGTTTGTATGTGTCAGTTCAGTGTTACTTTTTTAGTATTTTAAAGCTGTTTTTGGCATAGTCTTGTTGATTGGCTGCTGTCTTGTAATGCTTCAAGACATTAATTTGTTAATATTGAAATTAGATGTTGTTAGACTTTTATCACAAATCAGACTTCATTTTTTTTTCTTCTGAGTGAAAGGAAACACTTTATTATTTTGAAAAAGTACCAGTGAATTCCTGGCTGCCTTTATATTTGTGCTTACACACTAGTTTTGGGAGGGGGTCTGGTTTTTTACCCTGTTCGCAGTGCTACTGGGACCTAGCAAACTAGAAACGTACAGCAAATCAGAAATTCCAGAATTGCTTTCCTCTCTTTTTTGGGGGGTATCTTTCAAAGGGGAGATGGTCTTATTCTGGGAACATCTCTGTATTGCTAACATTTGAGTGCTTGACTGCTGAATTGCATATCAGGGGCGTACTGTTGCTCTCACTGACTTCTGTTGCTAGGAGGAGACAAGTCTAGAATTCCTGTTTTTCTGTTGACTTAGGTTTGGGTTTTGTGCTTCAGATCTTTCCTGTGGAGCTGCTTGGTGTTTGTGACTGGATGCTGAACCCCTAGTGAATACAGCTGAAATGCAAATATTTTTCATATTAACTAGCATTGATAATTCCTGCAGAAGGCAGGGAAGCATGAAAGCTAAGGAGGTTATTGCTTTTTACGCCTACACTAATTTAATAAACTAGTCAAGGTGTATCTATTAATGTCAGGACCTGTTCTCTGGCCTGGAGGGCAGTTAGCACAGTCTGACTGCATCCATGGTATGAAACTTCCTTACTATCTGCAATGGGCAATGTTACCCAAACTGGCTACTGAGTGGTCTCTACACCAGGCTAAGTCTTGAACTGAAAAGTTACCTGGAAGAGTGTTGGCTGCCCAGGGTCAAAAACGTGCTGGACAATGTCAGGTTGCAGTAGACACCATAAGGTTCCTAATAGACAGTCTCAGGTTCCAGGGCCTGGGAATATGTCCTGATGCTGTTTAATTTGCCAGTATAGATGCAATTCATAGACTCTGGGTTAATCTATAATTAATTCCCCTTCTACTCTGTGCTTTTTGCTGGGTTGACTTTCTTTTATTACTGTATTGGTGGATGAACTTGGCTTTCTTGCATACCAAGATGTAGTGCTTGAGGCTGTCAAGTGGAATTCACTCCACTACAGTTCACCAACGTATGTGTCCTGGTTTGAGCTGGGATAGAGTTAATTCTCATCCTAGTAGCTGGTACAGTGCTGTGTTTTGGATTTAGGAGGAAAATATTGTTGAGAACACACTGATGTTTAGTTGTTGCTAAGCAGTGTTTACAGTGACAGACTTTTCCACTTCCCAGGCCCTGCCAGCGAGGAGGCATGAGCCTTCTGCAGGAGGTGCACAAGAAGCTGGGAGGGGACAGAAGGGGCACAGCCAAGGCAGCTGACCCAAACTGGCCAAAGAGATATTCCATACCACGCAGTGTCATGCTCTGTATGATACTGGGGTGAGCTGGCCAGGAAGGGCCACAGCTTAGGAACTATCTAGGACTCTGGTAGTGAGCAATTGTGCTGTGCGTCACTTGTTCTGTATAGTCTTTTATCATAATCATCATCATCGTCATCTTCCTTTTCTGTCACTTTAAACTGCTTTTCATCTCAACCCACAAGTTTTACTCTTTTTTTCAGTACTCCCCCCATCTCACTGGCTGGGGGCAGTGAGGGAGCTGCTGGCTGGTTATTTTAGACAATGTGTCACAGGAGTGTAACAGCTGAGCCCTGGTAGAGGGAGGATCTGTCCCATATGTACTCCTCTGATTGTAGTTTTTGGGGTGGTTGTTTTTAATCTAACGCTGTATTCACTGAAGCACACTAATAGATTAGGGGGTTGTGAAGGGCTACAATGAATATATTGTCTATATAATACCACAGTCACAGAGTATGACAGTCACCCTCAATTACACCAGCAATGTCATGTTTTGTTTCTGTGGGGGTTTTGCATGTTGTTTTCTTTTTAAGGTACCGAATTCAAAACTTAATGTGGCATAGTAGCCACCCCAGTTCTCACCAGTGTTCCCATGGTTATTGCTTCTCCTGTAATATCTTGGGCCTTTTTTCTTCTCAGGCTTCCTGCCTTTGTCTGCAGAAGGAATGACTCCATTCACTGTTGGCATCTTCTCCTGGTATAAGAACTTCTAGACCATGGCCAAGTTGTTGGGTTTTGTTTTCTCATGGATAAACTGAATAGCCAGAGGTCAGCTGAGGGCTTTGCCCTTTGGTTCCTGCATTAGGTAGTCTGCAGGGCAGCAAACATGCCCGTTTTTTAAGCCGCAACAGGCAGAAGGGCACTGAAACCCACCAGGGCTGAGAGATGGGTGTTCGGGCTTAATGGTGGAAAGATTCAGGCTGCTTTCTCCATCAGATACCTACCTGGCTGGGCTTCTTGTTCTTCCTGTCTCAGGGCTGGGCATCATATAGCTCATTTCTAGTAGACAAGGATTTTTGCTGTCAGAGAAAAGTATCTGATGCAGTCACCTTCCCAGTATTTCATTAGTTGATGAGTCAGACAAATGGATGCTGGGTATCTGGCAATGAACTCCAGTTCCATTAGGGAGCAGATTTTAATAGCAGAATTAGAAGACCAGCAACAATGCTTGGGGATTCACTGTGCAGATAACAGGCTTTTACTAGGCTGTATGCAAAGCTCCTTGCTAATACATGTTTTTCCACTTCAGTTTCCAGAGTTAATGTTTCACAGCACTTAAACTGCTGCTTGCTGTACATGTCTTCCCTATAAAGAAACTTAATTCAGGCACCATGTTTCATTGCAGGTTTCCAAGAAGTACAGTGAGATAGAGGGGCTCTACCAGAGACTGGCAGCACGGTATCCAAAGGCTTCTCTTCCACTCTTGCCTAGAAAAGTTCTCTTCGTGGGGGAATCTGACATCTGTGAACGCAGAGCTATGTTCAATGACATCATGAAGTTCATCTCAAAGGATGAGGAGCTAGCAACGAGTCCTGAGTTACTGGAATTTTTAGGTAACTAAAAGATGTGAGTGTCCCCTTTCCCATGAATGTGCTTGATAAAAGTTTTACAAAGTTCTTGATTCAAGGAGTCAAACCTAGAGAAGGCCAGAATAAAGGCTGTCACAGAAAATAGCTGCTTGTGCATCTATAGTGCTGCACAGTCATGTGCTTCTGTTTTCCCCTCTTCTCAGTGGACACATGCCTCATTCAGAAGGGTTGATACCACTCTGAAGGTGCTATCCCTCTGTCTCTGATTTCCCTTAGGCATATACCATAGCTGGAATTCAGAACATTTAAGTTAGAATGCTAAATAGTCATTTATTGTCAGTGAGGAGATGGGCCTTAAAGGCACAGGGCAGGGTCTCCCTTAGTGAACAACTGTTGTATGTTTTGTCTGTTTTTCATTCCTAATAAAACTGCTGGACCTTGCTGAAGAGGGTCCTACAGAAAATGACTGACCCTGAGAAAGATCTGAATAAAAGACAGGTACCATGTTAGTTAAACCCATTCTCTGGCCATGTTTGTTGGGATTTGTTTTTAAATTAACCTTATGTCCAGCTCCTGCTGTCACTCTCAGTAATTCATATAGTCCCTTTCTTACATTCCTTGGGCATAGCAGGGAGTCAAGAAGTGTATGAAACAGATGGGCTCTCTGCTCTTAATTCATCTGGGAGCTACTGAGCAGGGAATACTCCAGCCTGGTGCTGTGCAAGATTCTCAGTGTAACATTAGCTTTAAGGAAGTGAAGCTGCACCGTGTTAGAACAGCTGATCTTGCAGATGTGTCACATGTGGCCAGATTAGAAGTTCTGTGAGACTGGCAGCTTTCTAAAGTAAAGGGGGCAAAATTGCACAATATTTGCCAAAACTCTTTTGCTAATTTTTTTTTTTTTTTTATTGGGTTTTGGTTTAGTTTATTCACTGGCAGTGTAGGTCCCTTGCATAGAGAATTCAGAATCCCTGTTGATTAACCTTTGTTGATTAACCTACCCACAGTGCACGTGTCTACAGCTGAATTAGTCTGGACTGTCCTTGTACTGTGGACAGATGTGGTGCATGTGACCTGTTCATCAAAATCTTCCTTAGAATAATATAAGTATCACCCTACCAAGCCAGGTGGAATTCAATACATACACTGCTGATCCTCAAGCTAGTTGTGTACCCTTTCCTTACAGTTTTTGGAGGCATAGTCAATATATTCAGGGGTGTCTAGGGAAAATCAACATGGTAGAACACAGATGACTCTGGGTAAAGATAATAGCATCCTAACATCCACTGCCTACCCTGACCAGCACTCTCTTTCCTCCAAGGACAGCATAAGACCACTCACTCGGTGTAGACACCCACATTTAGTCAACAAACTCTGTCCTGGGTAGCTTGGCTGATGCAAGCATGAAAAACTGTGAGATGAGTCTCCCATGCAATGTCACTTCAACAGTCAAAAGGATAAAACCATGTATTTTATCTATTGTGGTCTTCATTAGCCTATTTTTAGCTAGTCTCATTATTTTAAATTGTTTTCCTGAACCCCACAGCAAGGAGTAGTTCTCTCCTCATTCTTCTGGGCTTTGTGTATAACAAGTATGGTGAGAAGACTTGGTCAAAGCACATGATTCAGATTGATGCCTTTGCATACTGAAGGAAGTTAGAACCTCAAGCTTTGGTTTTGAGTGTAAATTGAAGAGCTGCTGTGGAAACTGCTTCATGTTTCCAATGCTCTAATTTTACCTTAAATGAATTCAGTCAGTAACAAAAAGTGGACTTGAGCTTGACTAGTTATATGAAAGTTAGCTACCTGTATGTAAGCAGAGTATTTACAGCCTCTCTATAGCCAGTGGAGAGAAACAGGCAGTTCAGAAGGAACTTTGGGATGAATCACAGTGTAGAAATTCCATTGTTTCCATTGACTACAGAAGGAACATAAATAAGCAGACTAGACATGCACTGCTATGGCTCAGATAAAGTTCCTCTGTCCTTCTCTACTTAACCGCTTGAAATCAGTGAACAGATCAGATACATGACAACACATCAGTTGATAAAAGGGATAGTCAGGAATGTTGCAAGAGTTTCACAAAAGCTATGATATCCTTCATTCCCCAAACAAAACCATCAGGAACAGGTAGAGGTATTAAATAAAATGGTTGTTAGCCTGTGTACTCAGTTTTGCACCTTTATTGCATTTTGCAGGAACAAAATCTTCTAGTACCATTGACTTAAAGGGTAAAAACATTCCTGATGACAAGGAGAGAGAAGATGAAGAAGGTGAGGCACTGGATTTTTTCAAGGAGGAAAAGACACCTGACCTAATCTCACAGCTTTCTTCAGTGAAAGATGCCAAAAAGGGGATGAAAAACGAAGAGGAAGAGGAGGAGGAAGATTTAGACCCTCTTGGTCTAATCAGGTATGGCTGGTAGTACCTTTGCTATTTAGTTTATAGCCTCGTTTTTAAACAAATAAGGCTGTTCAATTTAGTCACTGTCCCCTCACCCCAACATTTTGTACCATCAACTACTTTCAGTTGAGTTTCACAGAGGAGGAGAGGCCTCTGATACTGTGTTCCGATCTAGTTGGATGGAGGTACCTCAGTAGAGGGAAGAATTTATAGTGCCTCTTCAGAGTGTTCAGGTGACAGAGGGACATTGTAACAATGTCAGCTACAACAGGTACTTTACTGGACACTGCAGTGTCCCACCATAAAACATAAAGCCACCAGGCTCCATTGTATGTGCAGGTCTGGAGTGCACTGGTGTTTACAGTGCCTGGTACTGCTTTCTGAGCTGACTTGTGTCTACAGGAGGTAAAGTTACAGCAGCAGGAAGAGCAAAAGAGTCAGTATTTCAATCATGATATTCACAAATAGGCCTTTCGTTTCTTCTTCCCTTATCTAAAGGTGTCTCATGTAAAGGCTGTTAAGGTATAAGTAATAACAGCTTGAGAAGCAGAATAATCAAATCAAAGCTTGCTGGAGTTAGGATCTGGGTTTAGTTACCTGCTCAGTAACTTTCACAGTTATTTTCTTCACTTCAAGATGGAATTTCTAACTTATTTTCCCAAACATTCCTAAATACTGAAGCCTGGAAGCAAATTTAGTTTCTCAATGGCTGGGATCATGAGTACTGACTACATTTTTAGGGTGTCTCAAGCTTTAGATGCCCAAGTAGAAAAGGATTAGCTGTTCTTGATGTGCCTGACTCAACTGAATTGTTTCAGCCACCCACAGTGGCTGAATGTTCTCTGTCTTGGACCCAGACAGTGCTTTCCAAGTGCTTCTTCACAGCAGTAGGCAGTAACTGGTAGTAACAAACCAGAGTCCTCTCTTCATGTTTCCCAATTACCTTGAATTATTTCTGAGGGGATTATTCACTTCAGGCTCTAAGCCTGAGTCTCCCACACTAAGTTGGTGCAACTACAATGACTAATGCTGGAAGCACCATTTGGGCTTTGCGCCTGCCATTGTAATCATATGTAGTTGTTGATGTCCAGATATCTTCCTTTTTACTTGAAGCATTTAATCCTTTACATATCACCAGAAAACTTTATAAATATTATTGTTTTGACAAAGCATGTGCTTAATTACTCAGCATCGGAATTACTCTTTTGTTGAAGAACAGTTTTAAAAAGTTACATAAGTATTTACAGTGCAAAGTTTGATAAAACAGTACTTCCCACAAAATGGTCCTTAGTTGGTAAGTTTACAGAAGAAGCTGTCCTTTTTTGGATAGGAAAATGATCTATTGGGTTAGCAAATGCAATGTTGTATTTTCCGACTTAAAACAAGTAGGAGCTGTAAAGAACTTGCTGTGCCAAGAACAAGCAAGGAGTTTGCTTTTCTGTTCGGCACAGTTTGACACAGCGTTTGAAACTCGTGATTATTTTGGTCTTTTAATGCAGTGAAGGATGACAAGATCTGGTATTTAATCCTCTTTTAGTTTATTGCTTTCATTCCTTTTGAAAACAGAATCAGAATAATGTCATGTATATAAACAGTGTGGTCTCCACCGGTACAGGTCGGCAGCACGACGTGTTACACACTCAGATGTTTTTCAGTATAAACTGGTCGTTGGCTATCTATAAAGAAAACATACCTCTTTAAGGATGCATTATTAATTTTCTAAGTCTCACATGTGCAGAAACATGAAAGTGGAAATGAGAACCCTGAATCTATCTGTACATTGTCTCTGTTCTCCTGTAACTCACCCTGCTTCCATGGGAGATATTTTCACCTCGTGTCAGTGGCGATGAGATGAGATCCCATCAGACACAGGCGTTGTATCCCAGCTTTATGCCATCTAGTAAACAGATGCCTAGGTAAGAGGCTAAAAACAGGAGCTTAGCCATCAGTGGGTGGGCATTTCTTGGGTGACCACTTCAAGGATGTTTCTGTACCCATTAAAATGTTAGGCAGTTTACAGGCTTTAAAGAGGGAGCTCGCAGGCCTGCCTCACAGCTTCAGAGCTTCACAGCTGCTTGAAGTTACTCTGGGATGGGGATGAATAAAAAAGGAGTTGATGCAGACTGGATAAATATGTTAAGTGGAAAATTGCTCCCTAATGCCTAGTAAATTCAGGTTTTAAAAGAAAATAAAAATCCACCATCCTTTCCCCTGTGAAAAAACATTGAAAAGATGTAAAGTCAGCACTGAAACAAACTCGTCCGTTCCAGGCAGTATCAGTGGCCAGGGTGCTTGAGCAGCAGAGATCTGACCTAAGTTGAATCATGTGTTTGGCATAACGGTACAGGTTTTTTTTCTTTCTGGATGAGGATGAAACTGCTCCAGTAGCACAGGCCTCCATATGTTGTCAGCACGCTTCATTTGGTAACAACTTTTCCTCCTGGGCCAGAAGGCTGTGACTTGGATTTACCCCAACACTGCTGCTGTGTTACTGAACCATCAGATATCCAGTTAAATGTACTGGCCTTAGGGGTAAAATGATAAACTAGGGTCTTTTTTCTGGTTTGGTATTGCTAGTGATCATCCAGGTGGAAGCTCATAACGGTCTGGTTCCTTTTGCCCAGAGGAGACATCTCAGTTGGGCTGATTCTTTTCCTTGCATTCAAGGCTGTGTGGGAGTTGCCCTTTCATGTTTGGTGGGCAACTCACTTGCCAGTTCTGCTCTTCAGCTTTTGTGGCTGTAATGGTGGTCTGCAAACTTTGTGTTTCTCTGTTACATGATACTCATGCCAAAAAGTTTTTTTTCTGTGTTAGCAGAGTGATCTTGGGCTGTGTCTGGGATCTTTAATACAGAAAGACTGTTGGGGTTGTTATTATTATCCAAAACAGGGACATTTCAAAAACTGTAATACATATTTCTGCTGAAGTTTTCAGCACCACTCCTCTTTCCTCCCTGCCCCTCCTAGTTCTTTCTAGAAAAAGAGGTGGTCAAAAATCATGTTACATTTGTGGGGTGCATGTTGAAATTAATTTCAAATAGGTTTTTGAGGGGTGTATCTTCTCTTTTCTCACTGCTGCTCTTGATAGTTTGCCTATTGTTATTCCAGTGTATTGTCACCAGTTACTCTGCAAGTTTTACTGGACATTTGTAGAAATCTTTTCAGCTTTGGACAGAATGTACAGGTCCTGTAAGAACAAGCGCTCCTGATACTGAGTACGATGGTCCTTTGACACCCGCTGTGCAGCAGGGAATGAGTGAACTCACTTTTGTAGCAGTGGCACATTTCTAGCTCCCTTTATTTCTTTTGGCAGTGTGTGTGTACAGTGACTTGTAAGACACAAGGTTTTTCATAGCCAAACTATTTTTTTTTAAGTTAGTATCTCTTTTTTTTTCAGGTAAGCCACAATCATTACAATAGCCCTTTGTTAAAATGTTTTAATTCCTTTACAAGGAGAAAATCAGATATGCATTTTACTCCACACTGTAGAAACAGTATTAGGTACCTTGACTTATCTTTCTCCCTACTGTTCTCCTTAAAGTGAATGCAATACCACTCTTTATCACTCTTCCTTAAAACTATCTATCTCAGTGTTTGCAGAAACATATATTTAAGTACCCAGTAGGCTACCATGACATTTTGACAATATACCTGGATTTTTAGAAGTACAGTATCTTTTAACACTGTTGTCTTTTAAAGGATTTTCCGGGTAAATTGCAAAACATTACTGTGCAGATAGTCACAATTGCAGGGTGTTTCCAACTGGAATGCCTTCAGGACTGAGAGAAGCAAGAATACTGGTTCTGAAAGAGGCTAATCCTGTGAAGGGAAAGGCAAGGAAGGCAACCACAAGATGGAGGAGTTCTTCACCTGCAGCTAGGATATTCATAGAATAACAGGATGGTTTGGGTTGGAAGGGACCTCAAAGCCCATCTAGTTCCAACCCCCTGCCATGGGCAGGGACACCCTCCACTAGACCAGGGTGCCCAAAGCCTGGCCTTGAACACTGCCAGGGATCCAGGGGCAGCCTCAGCTTCTCTGGGCAACCTGTGCCAGGGCCTCACCACCCTCACAGGGAAGAATTTCTTCCTTCTGTCTAATCTAAATCTACCCTCTTCCAGTTTTATATTCTTGATGATACTCCTGAAAATTCTGCACTGGAAAAGGATGCAATTTATCAGTGTTTTGAGATAGGATTTGCATGGAGTGATGAGAGCTCTGTGAAGCAGGAATCCCGAGCAGCCTCGGTGGTAGTCATCTGAGCCATGCCAGGGTATGTCAGCTGAGGCTGACTGGGTAGGATCTGGCCATGTCTATACCATTACATTCTCCTGCCCATGAAGTAGGTTTGCTACATTTGGAATGCCCAGTGGGTATAGCTGCTGGTCTCTGCTGCCTCCTGGACAGTGACTAGGATGGTTTAGGAGAAGGCAGGTTGTCAGGAGCACTAGGGACTGTCCTAACAGTTGAACTGTGCTCAAACCCAGGGTGTGAAGGAATTACTAAAAGGAAAAGTATGGATCTGAGCTCCTCTGTCCATGGGGGTTAGTGCTCTGCCTGCTGCTGGGTTTGCTCTCAGTCTGCCCTGAAGGGTTCCTATGGTTTTGCTTTCTGTAGGGAATACAAGCACCAGGTTTAGATTTTTTTCACTTGATCCAAGGATCAAGTTAGGCATTTCTAGCTCTGAATCTTAAAACAACTTAAAACACATCACAGTAACTGCATTGGGTTTTGTCTTCTCCCTCTGTGGCTGAACTGTGCAGTTTTATTGTTTGTAGGTTGAAGCCAAGAGCTTTAGCATCTCTCTCCTCTCCTTTGTAGTTAGAACAACTGATTTTAATGCTTGTATTCAGTTTACTCCAATAAACCCGAGACAGCAGTTGATTGAAATGCCTCAGAACCAGCTCCTCTGAACAAAGCAGCAGCAAGTTTGCCAAAGAAGCATGAGTGCTTCATGGGTTAAAGCCTGCAGCAGCCCTTTCAGTGCATGCATTTCTTCAGCTGCAGTTAATTTCTGAGGTAGTATTTGTTTACTGTGTTGTGAGAACCCACCTTTTCCTGTGCTTTCCCTTCCTGTCTTCATCAGCTCTCAGCAGCCCCTCACAGGATCCTCTCCTCCACATGCGGCTCCCTCCCTTCCGCCCTTTTTCTTTTGCCTCCCTAAATCTCTCACTGACAGTGTATCTTCCCTCAGCCCTAGGTTTTTCCTGGCAAGCTTCACAGAGCTCAGAGGTGGGTAGTCCCCAGGCAAGAGCTCTTCTGTCTCCTTGTGTGTCCTGCAGAGTTTCTGTCTCTACTCTCTACCTTTGCTATTGTTTCAGAGGATTTCCCCTTGTGCCTTCACCTCATCCTAAATTGTGCCTTTCCAACAATAGGTAGGAAGGGATGGGGCTGGAGAGGGCTGACCTTCTGGGGGCCTGCTGCCAAAAGTGTTTTAAAAGCCTTGTAGCTAGTTGTTGCCAGGGTCAAGCTCCACCACTCCTGGTGCCAGAGGTTTGCGGATACTGGGTTTAGTTGGTAAAGGAGATTATTGAAGGACTCAGGGGCTTTTCTGGCTGCAGATTAAATGGGCGATGGCTTTGAGCAACAGATTGGCAGAGAACGAGCAGCCAGGCAGCCAGCCCTGACCTTGCCAGAGCCCTGTGGAGTCAGGCTGGCTGCAGGAGGAGGTAGGTTGGCATGCAAGCCAGCAGTTCTTTTTGGGTTGTGTCCTCCATCTTCATGTCTCCTAGCCCCCTAATAGCAACCAGGTTAGAGTTTGACCCCTGAGCTGTTCATCCCAATGCTCTCTTTCCTTTTCTTCCCTGTTGTGGCAGGGGGGGCTAGAGTGGCCTAGGCCTTTTGTCTTTGGGGTAGAAATGTGTGGCACATTTGATTTTGCTTCCTCTCCAAGAAACCTTGGACTGCTGAGAAGGGCTGATGAAGAGGCAGAAATCAACTTAAGTGGAGTCCTGCATTTAGCGTCTTCCAAGTGGTTTTATTCATGGGGTGTCCAGAGCTGTGATAGGTGAGGGCATAGTGCTTGCTAGTGGATTTTTCACCTCCAAGGAAGAGAATTTCTGCAGGCTGGAGTGGTGGTGTGGCACAGCTGCTGTCTGCTGGACAGATGGTCTGGAGCAAACTTCTCAAAAAGTGTGTTCAGCTGCTGCGCCTTCTGGTCCTCGGTTGGCAGGGCTGTATTCCTGCCACTCCTCAGGATGCCACTTCTCAGGCATCCTCCTGCCCCTCAGCCACTCATAAATTCTGCCTTTTCGTCTAGCCAGGTACGTGCATGTCTTCTCCTCTGAATCCAGTAGGATTTATACACAGCAATAGAAACATCAGTCTGTCCTGATCAGCTGAGAGAGACTGAAGGTGTCAGGAAATCGAAGGAGAGACAAGATACAGGTTATCTTTTCTTTAATGAAATTCCAACAGTTAAAACAATGAACAACAAAAGGAAGACTGAGCCTTGTTTTCCTTGCAGTGTGTGTATCTGTGCTCACAGCTGTGAAGCCTTCAGAGATTTAAACAGGCAGATCTTTATTTTCCATCGGCTGTTGAGTCACAAGCTTAGGTTGCAAGGCATTCTCCACTGTTGCCTTGCCAAGTGACACAAGTATTTGTCGCCATTCCAATCCAGCTGCTGTCGGATTGGTGATTTACAAAATCTCAGTAAACAAATCTGTTAGTCTTTTTCTGCAACATTTCCGATAGTTGAAATTCTTCTGAAAAGCAAGGACATAGTCTGCTGCAGTGTTGTTTCCCAGCAAAGAGAGGAAAAAGATGAGAACGCATCAATAAGTCTTTAATACCTTCTTGTATTACCTTACTTACAGACTGTATTGAGGTGAAGTTAATTAAATCTTTCCAAAAGAGCTGCTCAGACAACTGCAATAATTATTTCAGGCTAGGATGTGTGATTATTTATGTAATTCTGCAACATTCACAGGATCAATTCTAGCCTTGGTTTTCCACAAAAACCTGATCCATCACACCAGGCAGGCAAAATTTAGATTAATGAGCCAGAAGAGGTCGACCGCAGTCTTGGTGCATGAAAACTTTATTTGTACATCTGTGACCACTGGGTGTATGGAAAATAAAGATGGCATGAGAATCCTCAATGGCAGAGATTGCAGGGTACTGATTTCTGCAGAAGGTGACAGCTGGCTCTAACTTAAATGGAAACCACAGGAGATCGTGCCCCAGGGGCTTGGCAGTGTGGTGTTTGCCGCCCATGTCCCTATAAGGGCAGGCCTGCCCCGTGACTCTCTGGGATTCTTAGACCCAAGTCCCATCACACACAGTGTTGCTGGGCTTGGTGCCCTCTGGGTGGGAGCAGCAGACTCCAAAATCCACATGCACAGGGCCTCCCCAGCTCCGCCTCAGCCTTCATCTGTTGCCAGGCAGGTGGGCAAAGGCCTTGTGTCATCACAGAGCCTTGCATGGTATCAGCTTGGGGCTTGTCACGTTGCCAGCCCTTGGAAGCACAGGCACAAGTGGTACTGCTTGTGGAGGAGGTCGCTGTCTGAGCTCTGCTCAGGAGGCCAGCCCAAAGGAGCTTGTTTTTTCAGAGCGCTTTACTCAGAGAGACAGTGATGAGGTTCATCCCAATTCTGACCCTCACTGTGGCTCTCAACACAGTACCTTTATCCCCCCCTGTCCGTGACAATTACATCCGTCCTGACTGGGAAGAAGTCAAGGTGCAAGATGATCCTGAAGGCCAGAACCAACCACCCGCTGTGGCCGAAACCAACACCACCAAATGGAAAGGCACTATCCACCTTGTCAACCCCCAGAGATGGCTGATGGGCAGGACTGCCGTGGATCCAGAGAGCCAGGAGCATCAGCCCCTTGACGCACAGAGCATGGCCACTGACCCATTCGACCCTCTGGAGCAGAATGGTGGCTACAACAACATGGAGGACATGTTCTGGCTGCTTCTCGGTGCCTGCCAAATCCTCGAGATGGTCCACTTCATGTGTCTCACATTTCGTTTCTTGAGATCCGTGAAGAGACGCCTGGGACAGATGAGCAATGGAGATGAGTCCACAGCACGGGACCAGGTAGTGAGGAATGGGGAACCACAACAGCCTTGGCCAAGAAGGCCTCAGGTTCCACCAGGGGAGGTTTAGATGGGACATTAGGAAAAATCACTTCACCAAGGGGGTTATCAGTCATTAGAACTGGTTGCCCTGGGAAACAATCGGTTGAGTCACCACCATCCCAGGAGGCGTTTAACAGACACATAGCTGTGCTGCGTAGAGACATGGTAAAGTGTTTGGACTTGGCAGTGCTAAGTTAGCAGTTGGACTTGATGATCTTGAAAGTCTTTTCCAAACAAAATGATTCCAATACGATTCTCTGGCACATCTCAGACCCCCAAGTCCCTACCTGCTTCATTGTGCCCTCATCATTTCCAGGAAAGGGAACGACAGCCTCATCTTCCATGGGGACACTGCTAGCAAAAGGACATCTTTGTGGAACTGGAGGAGGAGATGGTGTCAGTGTGATGCCCCTGCCAAGACCTTGGGGAAGCTGCGGAGCTGGAGGAGCAGTTATCAACCTTCTGCCCCTGCAAGTCCAGGAAGAGTTGTTGAAATCCCTGAGGGGACTGAGGCGGGGTGGGGGGAATCTTGTTTGTATATATATATATCTGCAGAATGTAATAAATTTGTCTTGGTATCCATCCTGCTCTGAGTCCGTGCCTCAATATGCCACAGCCCTTAAATTCATCTCTTTGGAAGTCTCTTTATTCTGTCTGAATGATTCTAAACGATTCTACCCCAGCAGAAGATATACTCAGTATCACTGCATTTTAAAAGCTCAGTTATACACATACTGTAGATCAAACAATCTGTGTAGATGCAAATATACAGCAGATTTACTCCCTTTCATCGTCCTGCACATGGGATGTAACAACCCCATGCAGTGCTACAGGCCTGGGGGGAGACTGTCTGGAGAGCTCTCAGGCAGAGGAGGACCTGGGGATGTTGTTTGACTGCAGGCTGAATATGAGCCAGCAGTGTGCCCAGGCGGCCAGGAAAGCCAATGGCATCCTGACTTGAGGGGAAACCTTATCACCACCTGAATGGAGGTTGTAGAGAGGTGGGTGATGCTCTCTTCAGCCAGGTGACAGGAAATAGGACAAGGGGAAATGGCACAAAGCTGCCTCAGGGCAGGTTTGGATTAGCAAAAATTTTTCCTGAAAGAGTTGTCAGGGCCTGGAACAGGCTGCCCTGGGAGGGGATTGAGTCACCTTCTCTGGATGTGTTTAAAAAAAGGGTAGCTGAGGTACTCTAGGGATATGGTTTAGCATAGGACAGGAATGGTTGGACTTGATGATCTTAAAGGTCTTTTCCAACCTTGTGATTCTGTGATGCATAACTTTGAGATCTAAAGCTGGCTGCTCTGAATTTTCTTTTACTCTGGAAATAGTCACTTCCCTCACCTAAGGAAAACTTGTGAGAGTCCTCTCCCATGGCAGCATTGTCCTTATCTGCATTCATGTTTCCTGCCTCTAGTGTTGGTTTTTGGTCCTATAAGATTATGCAGTCATTAATTCCCCAGGTTTTATGCTGCATGTTGAAGCGATTGCCTTGCTTAAACTTCACTGGTGAGTTTGTCATGGCTGGCTTGAGTGATTCCAGTACATGCACAGCTGGAACATGAAGATCCTTTGGGAAGGAATTTAAGTAATTATTTTAATATGCTTCATTTTCTTTCTGATTAGAACACTGAATATACTTTAATGGGCTTTATAAATAGTAAATTCATGTTTGTATCATCATCCTAAACCCAAAGGACTGCAAATAACAGTCTGTGCAGTATTACAGCTGTGTATGCCATCCAACAGTGCTTTCAAGCAGAACACAGATGTAACTACACCTGGGGTAAAATGCAGCAAGGACTAGATAGCTTAGTGCAACACTTCCTTGCAGCATCAGGCAGTAAGTGGAGAAGACATAATTCAACTGAGAATGAAGGGGAATTGCACCAGTATAAATGTAAATACCCAGCTTGGGATTTGACCAGCTTGCTGAAGTAGATATGCCTGCTTTTAAGAAAGATGTCACAGGATTTTTAATGGACCTGTTTAATTGTTTGCAGTGTGTTAAATCAGTCAAATTTCTCTGTATAGAAGAATTGTAGAGCCAAGTAATGTCAGGGAACTGGAATGAAATACCATTGCCACTAGCTGGCACCGACTTTGAAATCATTCCCATGGTCCTCTGTGTGAACTCTCAGCTCCTGATTTTTCCCTCCTGTTTAACAGCAATGTGTGGTCATTTGCAGCAGTGCAGAACTAACCAGCGGTGAAGGCGTGCAGAAGCCGCTGGGAGCCACGCTGCAGGCGTAGTAAGCAAGCCCTTACTGAAGTCAGACAGGTTGGTAGGAGGCAGGGCATCCTTTAGATGGGGTACAGGATAAATGTACAACTACACAATATCAACAGTGTCTTTATTTTTTGGAAGAGGATTGAACATGATGTAATTGGGCAGATTTAAGCATGTTTTGTTCATGGACTTTACAATAATAGGATGACTCAAGTCCTTAATTAGAATAAAAAAGCATTACCTCATCGATTTGCCTGCTCCTTTCATGAAGGCAAGGGAAATCTTTAATCAACAGATGCAGGGAACTGCTTGTAGATGAGACAGACTGCTAATGAGGGATGGATTCAGAGCTGCCCTGTTGCTTTCCTGTTCACCAAGTATAACAGAATTGTTTGCTCTGGAAGAAGCTGGTTGTGGGGTGAATGTTTGCTCAGTTCAAATCAAGATGGGAGACTTGCTTTTCCTTTCAACTGATGCTGTCAAGTTCCTAATTCAGCAGACTTAATAAAGCCATTGTTCCCTTTTCCCCATGGATCTGCTGTATAAGTTTCTGTCTTGGTTTCAAAGGATCAAAGAACTGGCTTTTGGAACCCCGTTTTTGGAAGCCATCTGTAAACTTTGCTAAAAATGCATTAATTAGCTGCTGTAACTATGGGCTGGTACCAATTAACACACCTAGAGATCACATCTACTTGCTGCTACCTCTTGTAGCAGTTGGACGGATATGGAATCATCTGAAGTGCCAGTGAAAGCAGAGGGTCCTTAAGTCCCAACACACATCTGGGACCCAGCAGCTCTTCATTCTGTGCTTGCCTTTCTCAGGTCTCATCTTGGGTACAGCACTTAAAAGTTAGATCTTGCCATTATTCCTTTGGTAAAAGGAATAAAAGTGATTTCATGGGACTGCCTGGGGAAAAGTTCCCCTTTGCACAGAAATGTGGCATTGGGATTGTTAATAGCAATTGCCCTTAAAGTGAGAGAAATGCTTTCTATTACCTTCCATAAATTTTGGATAAGACTCAAACCCTTTATTTCCATATGATGCCCCGAGCTGCCCAGTTCTGATCATGAGGAATAATGAGATTTATCATCACAGTGAAATACTCAGCTGTGGTAGGTGATTTGACCGGGTTTAAACTCGTAAATAAAAGCAGACAGGAACTGTAGTCTTGCTCTCTGCCAACCAGGATGAAGTAGATCCTGTCCAACAACTGAATCCTTTCATTCCCCAGAGCAAGCCGGACACAGGAAGGGCTCTGAGCTTGTACTGATCCCTAAACTATATCCAGGCATCATTTGGGAAAGAAATAATTAGCCTAGGCCAAATTCATGCCAGGGAGCATGCTGAGAACTCTCAAGACAGACATTGTGTGCCATTATCTCAGACCAAGCCCTGACCAAATTTACTTGCTAGTGTAGGTGTTGAGTTTTAACTCTGTGATTTTCATTGTGAGCAGGACAGCCTGAAGAAGGCACGCATTTGGGAGTCAGGGCTGGACCCGTGTGACAGAGCTCTGCTTGATGCAGGTAGTGCTGAGTGCTTGTCTGGCACTTAAGGATGCTCTGTGAACATGAAACACCAAGGGCATTCTGCAGCTACCTTGTAGCTGGTTGCTGTGGCTCCTATCAGCTGACACTCTTTTGGGGGAAGGTGGGCACAACTCAGGAACTAACTTGAGACTGGATGGCTGCAGCCAGCCTGTTTTGGAGTACAGTGGAGTTCATCTGTGTGGGTGTGAGTCATGGTGTGTCATTTGGCTAGGAGAAGCTAGGTTTTTGCTAGTATAGGCTGTTTCCTGAGGCCTGCTCTCTGAACCATGATTTTCTGTAATAACTGCTACTTATTTGGCATGATGGTCAAACTGGTCAGAGTGGCTTGGATAGAAGGTTTCCAAGCTTCTCTTTGCCTTGCTTTATTGCTTTTTGTCTGTAGTAGCATCTGAGGCATTCTTGAAGACATCATTAAACACAAAACATGGAGTCATGCCCTCAAAACCACCTTACCACATTATCTAGACCCATTTGCTAAAGATGTCTCATTTTTCATCTGTGACATGGGCTATCTGCCAGCTTAGGCTGCTGCTGTTTATAGCAGTCTTGTCCTGGAAACTTGTTCCTGAGTCATCTGTCTTTCTCATCTTGGCTATGAGTGACAGCGTGACAGAGCCATGGCCCCAACCGTTCCTGTAATATAAAAAATCCCAAATGTGCTCTTAAGAGGTTCCTGAGGGCTAACCCTCACTTCCTCCCCCAGGGGCTGTGGCACCAAATGCTGACCTCCCTGGAGCTGTTTTTATTTGTTCGGTGGTGCTGCCAAGAGACAAGGGCAGTGCCACACAATGCAGGATGCTCAAAACGGGAAGAAGTGTGTGGTCTGGAGCCCCTGGCCAAAGTTTCAAGGGAATCTTATTTCAATTCATTTCTAACACATCCTGTTTAGGCTGCAGAGAGCTCACTTCTGGCTTGCAGGACCATGTTTTGTTCCTGCTCTGTAACAGAAGAGTGCTGACATGCCCTGCCGTATAGAGCTGCAGAGACAGTGAATTCTGAAGGGTTGTGAGGTGTTTGGGGCTATCGAGACATTTCAGTCTGTTGTCAGTCAGCAGTGGGAGGTGGTGGGAGATGTCACCCAGCCTGACACATCCCTTACTCTTGTTCTGCTAGTGGGTTGCCAGCTGCTGGCAGCACAGCACCATTGCCCATGGGAGGGGAGCCATTGTGGTGTTACTGGGTGCTACAAGATGGATGCTGCTGATGGGAATTATGCAGGATGCCAAGGTATCCCTAACCCTACAGACAGATGGACAGCACGTCAAAGGACAGTCTCTTTTCTGCTCCCTGCTTATTTCTTCCTGAGAGGGCCTGGTACCTAGGACCCCACTCTACAGGGACCATTTCCAAAAGGTGACATGGAGAAGACTGCATCAAGTTTGTATCCATACACAGTCCTCTGGAAGTATCTCATCAAACTTTGCTCCTTTGAACATCAACACGTGCCTTTGTTCTGTGCTCAAGACATGTCGTAAACAGGCTAAGTGGTTTCAGGCTATGACTTTGCAGACCTCTAGACCATACTCATATTACTTCAAGTGCTTTCAACTGAAAATCAGATGCAGAATAAATAATAATTCCAGGACACCACATAGAGCAAGGCAGGACCAAGGCCAAGTGTGGTATAAATGGATACAGCCCTGCCCCAGCCTCCTGGTTCATCAGGGGAGGGTGTGAGGCCTCCTGCACTCATGGCACTTCTGCTGTGGAATTCTGCCAGCTGTGGGAAGGTGGGCAACCTCAAAACCCTTCCTTTCCTTGGACAAACTGCAAGAAGGGGTCCTCCCCTGTCCTCTCCTGGGATGTGAAAGAAGATGAACAGAAACAGGAGTAAGGCCAGGAGCTGCAGATAGTAGCTGGGCATGCAGCATAGAAGGGCTCAGTGAGGGGCACAAGGCAGCTCTGTGAATCAGCACCTGGCATTTTGGCTGTGCTTGATGTGCTGTATGTTTACAGCCACACTGATGCTGTGGTGTTGGTTCTCTGTTGTAGCCATGTGGCTGAGGAAAGGTCTGCTGTAGCATTTCTCCTTACAGACCCAGATCCTGAAATGTCCTGCATCTGTGTTTTCTGTCTGAAACCATCATTCTTTCCTCCAACATCACCACAAACACTGTAACACCAGGGAGTTGAAGCTTAAAATGTTGTGCAGTTATTCATAGTTGCTACTCTCTTGCTGTCATCAGCACAATTTCATCATTTTTCCAGTGGTCCTTCCCACTGACTCAGATCAGTGATACAATTTTGACTCCCCAATATATTGAACAAAAAATCCCCCTTACCAAACCTCAGTTAATTTCTCACATCTCTCCAACTTACTTGGCTGAATTTCACCAGATGCTCCACTGATGTAAAATGGTGTAACTTTAATATACATTAAGTCCATTTAGGATTTGTGAGTCAGCAGGCTGGCCCAAAGGATTGAGTTACTTGCCCGAGCTCACACCATGGCTCTACAGCAGCTAACCCTGAAAAGAGCTCTCCCTGGGCTCAGAGCACTTCCCACTTGCCACTTTTTGTTTCTACAGAGGCCTGAGATCTCACGTTGTTTGGGATTTGAGAGCCCGTGATGTTTACTGGTATTTTTCCCCACAGCCTGTGTTCTCTGATCCATTTTCCCTGCTGAATCCCTCGCAGCACATGAATCTTCAGTGTTTCTAATCCAATCAGCCCCAAGGGGGGCGGCTGGCAGTAGCAGATCATCAGGTAGCTGAGTAGGAGCCAAGGAGCAGGGTCTGCAATGAATCACTTGGGTGGATCTGCAGCCTCGCGTCGCTTGTGTCGAGTCGTAATTCTCTGGGGATGCGAGATGCTGGTTGGAGGCCTCGCTGAGATCATCCATCTGCCATCTCTGAAGAGCGCTGTGGGAATAGCGCTGCTCTGGGTGAGCTGAGCTCTGAGACACTGTTTGCCAATAGGAGGGGAATGATTTTGGTTAAAATATTACCACAGCTGTTAAATAACACCAGCACTGAGCTGGATCTCATGCATGAGCCAGGAAACTTGCAAAGGGTATTTATTTCTTCTTCTTTTAGTCACATGTTTGCCAATTACTTGCATTTACCAGGTTTCTGTGATTCAGTTCCCAGCTTGTCGTGCTCTGCAAAGAGCTCAGGGTGCTTCCTTCCTGTGCTGAACCCATTCAGCATGACAGCCAGCCTGTTGTGTGTGCCCAGCCCAGTGCCCAGGCCCAGAAATTACTTATGCTGCAAAAGCTTGTGTGCTGAGAAGTCAGGCCAGTTAGTGATAAAAAAACATAAATAGGAATCCAATTTTAAAAATGCAGAACTGTGTCAGCTGTTTTTCTGCTTGCAGCAGAAAGGAGCCCCTTGCAGCTGCTACTGCAGAGCCTCAGTGCCTCGCTGAGGAGGGAGAGTTTTGTGTTTCCAGTGCTCCTTGTGTGATTGTTGCTACAGTCTGACCTCCAGCAATATCTGCCATATTACAAGTGGAATTGCTTCATGCAATAGGCATATCCGTGGCCTGGGGAATATTTGACCCAGAGCAATTTTATCTTACCTCTGTTACAAAAAATAGCCCAAGCAAACCAAAAACCAACTCAAGAAACCTCTAGGCAGGAAAGCCACATTTTCTTCTTCTGGAAGAGGTTTTGATCTCATGATCAGCAGGAGAGGCAGCAGCCAGAGCGTGGGGCTGTGGCTGTGACAGCGGTATCATCTAGCTCTGACAATGTCCTTCTCTATTTTGTTTCCTGTGGAGCCACCTCTGTGTTGCAGTGAGAGGTTTGTTTTACCCACAGGACAGTCAAGAGAAAAAAATGACCTCTGTGTACAGCAGGATGTGGAGAGAGAAGTCAGTGGGGAGCCAAGTCAGTGGGGAGCCAGGCTCAGCCCCTGGGCCGTGTCATGGAGTAGAGAGACCCTGCGCCTTTGAAACAGTCTTGCTCTGAGTGAGTGCAAATCCTGCTTGGCTACTGCTGGAATCTGCTCACTGCCTTGGTAACCATCCATTCTCTGGCTTTTCATAAGCTCTCTAGATATGGTGTGACAGGCATGTCAGGCAAAATCGTAGACTGGGGCATCATTTGTCATTTGCTGGAGGTTTTCTGTAGGTTGGAGGTGGGTTTGTGCAGGTACCAGGTGAAAAAAAGGGCGCCCTTCAGAAAGAGTTTTACACAGAGCCTCTGGGATGAGAGAGGCTGGAGGGGCCTTGGTGCAAACATCCTTTCTCATTACATTAGTTATTTCAAGCTTCTCTGTTCACAGGCAGATGAAAATTAGAGTTGTGCTCGCAGTCTGGGTTCTTGTACCCGTTCTGGATGCAGTGAGGAGGGAATTCACATGAGGCAGCAGCACAGGGGAAAGGGTCCCCTCCAGAGGAGCAAAATGTGAGGCTGTGAGGCTGTCAAACAGGTGGCAGGGGATGCTGTTAGATATGATATGTGTTACCTAATATTTACCTCCTGTTTGCAAGAAGGTAAAGATTAGGTAACAAAATGAAACCTTTATAAAGTAGATGTGGAAGAGCCAGGCTGCCTGTCAGTGGGAGGAGGCACACCAAGCAGTTGCATGTCCTGCTGATTTGACTTCACCAAGGCCTGTAGTGACAGGATAACTTTTTAAAAAGTTTTTTCATAAAAATTGTCATTTTTATAATGAAAGATGGTAGGCTTAGATTGGGCATAAAAGGGAAAAATATTGTAAGGTTGGTGAGGCCCTGGCACATGTTGCCCAGAGAAGCTGTGACTGCCCTGTCCCTGACAGTGTCCATGGCCAGGCTGGATGGGGCTTTGGCACCCTGGGCTAGTGGGAGGGTGTCTCTGCCCATGTCAGGAGGGCTGGACTAGATGATCCTCAAAGGTCCCTTCCAACCCAAACCAGTCTGTAACTCTGTGGTTCTATGATTCAGAGGTGCGAGTGCCCAACACTTCTGGAAATCATAGAATCATAGAATTGTAGGGGTTGGAAGGGACCTCAAGAGATCATCGGGTCCAACCCCCCTTCCAAGGCAGCTCCCTAGGACATATCACTCAGATAGGCGTCCAGACGGGTCTTGAATATCTCCAGTGAAGGAGACTCCACCACCTCCCTGGGCAGCCTGTCCCAGGGCTCTGTCACCCTCACTGTGAAAAAGTTCTTCCGCATGTTGGTGCGGAACTTCCTGTGCTCCAACTTGCAGCCATTGCCCCTTGTCCTATCCCCACAGACCACTGAAAAGGGGCTGGCTGATTCCCCCTGCATCCCCTGCTTAAGATAATTATAGACTTTAATTAGGTCCCCCCTTAGTCTTCTCTTCTCAAGGCTGAAGAGTCCCAACTTACTCAGCCTTTCCTCATAGGGGAGATGTTCCAGGCCCCTAATCATCTTCGTGGCCCTTCTTTGGACTCTCTCCAGGAGATCCCTGTCCTTTTTAAATCAAGGAGCCCAGAACTGGACACAATAAATGAGGCATCAACTATTAATGGGCTTTTTCAGAATACATCTAATTCAATAGAAATACATCTTCTTCAAGTACATCTAACAAGAAGCTACAGGGGTACACTCTTGTGTGTCACTTTTTTCACCATTTCAGTGTTCAGAAAAACAATCACTTCTCCAAAGAGGTTACTGTTTGCATCTGCACTTTTATTTACTAGTTCTAAGAGTCCTTACCACAACATTGGATACTTCCAGTACCATGAATTCTCTGTGAGGTCTTCTTTTTCTTGGTGTTTACTCCTGAATCTGTTGAGCATGTGGCAGATAACGTGCTCACTAGCTTTTTTTTTCACACCCTGTTTGCTTCAGCTTGGTTGACTTTGACTGTGAAGCTGCTCAGGATATTTTGTGAAGAATGGCTCATAAAGGGATGATGTTGGCAGGTTGATTTCATTAAGGTTGTTATGGCTATATTCTTGTCACGTCACACATTTTATTGCTGAGTTATAGTGCATGTAGATATCACTTTACAGGCATGCAACACAGTACTTGCCCAAGAATTTATTATCTTTGGAGCTACAGACCTGTAATGACTGTTAAATAATGTAAGAGGATGGATTTTTTTCTTAGACTGCAATTTTTATAGGGTCAAAACATAGAGCTAGGGCCTGTTCTTGATAGTAACTCCACTATAAGGTCTGGCAGAGTTTGTTAAGTCCAAACACTCTGTCCTGTTTTTTCCTGATTAAGCTTCCTTTCTCTGAAAAGATTTTATGTTTATTTAAGATTTAACATGAATTTTAGCTTTTATTGAAAACTGACTGGTAAACATCCTTGTTTATTTTTAGTGGTCAACAGTTGTAGCTGGTTATTTACAATCAGCTTCAACCTCCTCCTTTTCTCTCACTTTGCTAACTTGCCTGCCCTTATATCTGCTGAAATTCATCCTTTCACCCTCCCTTCTGCCTTTTCTCGCTTTCCCATTGCAGCTTTCTGTTTCTCTTTCAGTTAAGAAACAACAAGCATAATCTGACCAACAATAGTCATTTTAGAGTCAAAGCAGAAAAAAGAAGAGTCCAGAATAGAGGTCTGGAGGGTAAGAGGTACATGATGTGGATGGGGGAGAAGAGAGCTGAAGATGACAAGGAGGCCTAATTGTCAGTCTAGAAGGTAAGGCAATATGGCAGATTCTGGAGTTGAAGCAAGGAAGTATGTAACACTGGCCATAAAGCTGGGGAAATGGATTGAGAAGGGATGAAGAAGGAGATAGGGTGACAGTGAGCTGAAATTGCAAGGACTGGGCACAGGGTGGTCCAGAAGAGGCAAATAGAGCAAAACCCAGTGTTTCTCTCATTTTATCAATTTGACATCAAGTCCTACCAGACATGCACATAGAGAAAAAGAGTTAGGGGCATAATAGAAACTGGCATATACCAAGCCCCAGTGCTGCCATCATCATGCTTGCCTTGTAGCAGTTTTACTAATTGACAGACTATTCAGCAAGACATAATATTTTCTCCTCCTCATGCCACCAAAGCCATGGAGAAGAACCAAAATGAGAGTGTTCTAGTTCCCCCTTGCTCAAGACATGAGTGCATAAGTTAATTGCAGGATAGCTCAGGCTTACTCTGCAGCAAAGCAGATACCTGCAGTGCTGCAGTGAGGTTTATGGTTGGTCTTGATGATCTCAAAGGTCTTTTCCAAACTAGTGATTCTGAGATCCCTGTCCACAGGAGCTGGAGGATAGGAGCTTCCACTGTCCTGGTCCTGCTTTGGAAGAAAACAGTGGGAAATCTCAGCACTGCTGTATCGATCCTTGGATAAGATGCATTTTTAATCAAGACTGTAGGTTCCTAAGAAGAAAACAGCAGCATGATTCTGGCAAGACTTGAGTCACGAATGCTTTTTAAGTTACTCATGGGTTGTATCTGGTTATCTGCCTTTCTGTAACTTTCCCAAGCATCGAGGAAATGCTCACCAGCCTATGCTTCTTTGTGTTGCACTTTTCTAATTTCTAAAATAGCTTTATTTTTATCCCTGTGTAACCTCCCTGAAGTTCTAAAATGTGTTGGGTAATTACATCAGGGTGCAGAAAGACATCTGGCCAATTTTTATCAAAGCACATCAGTGTGTGTTATCTGGTATTGCATATTTTAAATGTCCATCATTAACATGAGCACTAGGATAAGAAGTATTTCACTCTTGTCAGAAACCCTGAAGTTCTGCATTCTGCATACTCACTTGTATTTTTGGCTTTTCCACATCATTATTGGCAAACTTTATTACTCCTGTCTTGTTCTGGAGCAGTTTCCTTGCTGTAGTTTAATTTAGTCATGGTTATATTTTGAAGCTTGTATTTTGTTGTCCTTAACTTGTTTCAGTAAGTCTCACATTCTGGTTTAGTCTAGAATATGAAAGGCAAATGATAAAGACTTTTCCCTTATGTTAATTTTGCTTTTTTTGCAATCTACTGTGTAATCTTTGTTCCCTTCAAGGCATATGAGTGTCTGTGTACTTTATTAATTCATTAGTTGAAAACTTTTTTGGAAATGTTTCTGTACTATGATTATTGCTAATGAGCTGTATACTAAACAAAAGTTGTCTGTCTGTGCTCTTGTCATCTGTTTTCAAATCATATTGAAAAAGGGTATCCTCAGAAAGTTTAAGGACAGATTATAAAAGCAGCTTGGCTTCTTTTAGGATAAACAAGTACTCCTGAGTGCTGAGCCCTTCCGAAAAGTCTCTCCACAAAAGCAGGTCCCTAGATGGGAGCAGAACTCTTGAAAAAATCTATTCCTTCAGGTTTTATTTCCATCTGTTGCTCTGCTGGAAAAATAGTCCAAGACTGACCTAATCTGGGGGCTGCAGCAGGAAAAACCCTGCCTGCCTTTGAATGCTTTTCTTCCAAACCATTTCTGATAGGAGATATTATGCATTATCTTATTTTGGGACATGCCAGGGCCATTGAAAACACTGTAAGTTACTCTGGTGCCCACAAGAAGAAAAAATGACTGTGTGAGGTAAAACACCCCTGCGGCCAGCGCTTGTCACGGTGGCTTAATGCTCAGCAGTCAGGCTGCGTCGAGCTGACGGGCTTAGAATTTCGATTCAGCATCCCTTGCCCAAAGCAGATGAGAATGACCCCTTTTGTCCTGTCTGTTATTATCAAGCAGCTTTGGAAAATGAGCACTGTTGAATGGAAAAAAAAAAGCAGCAGATGACATTTTGTTTTCTGCATGAACAAGTGTATCTGTTCTTTGTTTCTCAGACGTGGTTTTCAAGAAGATGTGCTAATATTGCTGCTCTTTTAGCAGTAGCTCTTTTGCTCGAGCCTGAACGTAGATTTGGGGGAGTTGGGGTGTCCGTGTGTATTAGTGAGCTCTTTCCTTGTGAAATCCCATGGATACCTAAAACATGTATATGGATACCTAAAATATGTATATTCTGAGTAAGGCTTTTTTTAATATTACTGTAACACTCCTTTCCTGGGCCATAATCTTCTTTCTGTCAAAAAGAAGGAGTCATATTTTCAAAAGAATAAGTTCTCAACATTTTTGTTTCTCTGCTGAGACTACACTTACTCTGGATAATGACACACACTTGCTCTGAATAGTAACGCTCACTATTTTAAGCCAGTAAGGAGCATGGGTTAGGGACTCCTGTCTGTCTTAAGCACAATAGACATGCCCCTTGATTTGAGCTATGTCGCACCAAGTGTTAAATCTGGAGATCCAATGTTTCAAAATACAGCTGTCACACGTACAGGTCTTAGTCATCCTTGTTGGTGTTTTCCACAGCTGAACAGAAAGCTCTTCTGTGGTGTTGATGCGCCAGTGAGACGTGGAGACTGCCAAACCAGTGACCTACTCGTAGCAGTAAACAATAGCATGAGAACTGCGTTTACAAGATGGGTTAGGATTGAAAGTGAGTGTCTTCTGCATGCAGGGTTGTGTTGACATTTTTGTGGGTGAATTGAGAATGATTTGAGGCAGGAGTCTCAGCTGGATTTTCAAGTGTGCCAGTAGCCTGACTAGATGGATTCATATGCCCTAATTTTTGAGTCATCCAGTTTTGGTCTATGCCAGTTAGACATTTACATTCAGTTTGGCTCCCTTTAGATTCAGATCAGAAGTAATGTTGAGACATTCTCACAGTGCTTTATGTATGGAGATCAGATCTATCTGGACTTCTGTAAAGCCTTTGACACAGCCCCCCACAACATCCTTCTCTAAACTGGAGAGATACGGATTTGATGAGTGGACTGTTTGGTGGATAAGGAATTGCCCCTGGATGGTCACACCCAGAGAGTAGTCATCAATGGCTTGAAGTCCAGATGGAGAGATGAGACAAGTGATGTCCCTCAGGGGTCTGCACTGGGTCCGGTATCATTTAATATCTTCATGAATGACATCAGTGATGAGGTTGAATGCACCCTCAGTCTGCAGATGACATCAAGCTGAGTGGCGCAGTTGACACAGGTGAAAGATGGGGTGCCATCCAGAGGGACCTGGACAAGCTGGAGAAGTGGGTCCATGTGAACCTCATGAGGTTCAACAAAGACTAGTGCAAGGTCCTAAACCTGGGTCGGGGCAATCCCCTTCATCAGTACAGGCTGGGAGATGATGTGACAGAGAGCAGCCCTGCAGTGAAGGACTTGGGGCTGATGGTGAATGAGAAGCTCATCATGAGCCAACAAATGCACGCTTACAGCCCAGAATGTCAATCGTGTCCTGGGCTGCATCAAAACCAGAGTGACCAGCAGGTCAAGGGAGGAGATTCTGCCCCTCTACTCTTCTTTCATGAGACCTCACCTGGAGTGCTGTGTCCAGTTCTGGAGTCCCCAACATAAGAAGAACATGGAACTGTTGGAAAAGGTCCAGAGGAGGGCCAAAAAGATAATCAGAGGTCTGGAAGACCTCTCCTAATGCAGACAGGCTGAGAGAGTTGGGCTTCTTCAACCTGGAGAAGAGAAGGCTCAGGGGAGACCTTATAGTGGCTTGCCAGTACCTGAAAGGGCCTATAAGGAAGCTGGGAAGGGGCTTTTTAGCAGGGCATGTAGTGATAGGACGAGGGGAAATGGTTTTAAATTGGAAGGAGGTAGATTTAGATTGGATATTAGGAAGAAATTCTTCACTATGAGTGTGGTGAGACACTGGCACAGGTTGCCCAGAGACGTGGTGGCTGCCACCTCTCAGGAAGTGTTCAGGGCCAGTTTGGGAGGGACCTTGAACAGCCTGGTCTAGTGAGAGGTGTCCATGTCCATGGCAGGAGGACTGGAACTTGCTGAACTTTAAGGTCCCTTCCAACCCAACCCATTCCATGATCCTATGATCAGTGAGCTCAACTGGGTAAAAAAGTTCAGCTGAACAAAGGATACTTCATCCTTAGGGCTTGTTTAGTTTTTGTTGAGATTTTTTTTAATTCACTAAACCGGTGTTCCAAGGGTCACTTGTTTCAGCAACAAAGAAAGAGCAATCATAAAATGGTTTGGGTTGGAAGTGACCTTAAGGACCACTGAGTTTCACTCCCACCTAGACCAGGATGCTCAATGACACTAGATGGATGCAGGTGGTTTCAAAATGTCTGAGTGAGTGTGATGTATGGCAGTGCTAATGAAGCTGTCCTCAGGGAAGACCTTACGGCTCTCTACAACTACCTGAAAGGAGGTTTTAGTGAGGTGGGTGTTGGTCTCTTCTCCCAAATAGTAAGTGACAGGACAAGAGGAGATGAACTCAAGTTATGCCAGGGGACGTTTAGATTGGATATTGGGAAATATTTCTCCACTTAAAAGGTTGTCAATCACTGGAAGAGGCTGCCCAGGGAAGCTGTTGAGTCACCATCCCTGGAGGTATTTAAAAGATGCCTAGAGGTGGTGCTTAGGGACGTGGCTTAGTGGCTGGACTTGGAAGTGCTGGGTTAATGGTTGGACTTCATGATCTTTAAGGTCTAATCAAAACAAAATGATTCTATGATTCTAAGTGCAGGCCTAGAGTACAGTAATACTTTGGGAGACTAAATATTCCTTCATTTTTCTCTTCCCAAAAGCCTCTGCATCCCTGTACAAGTTTACTGCACATCATGATCATCACATTAACTATCCTTGCAGCTTCTCCTCTGAATACCTTCACAGTAGGAGGTAGCAGGTGTATAAGGAGAGGGGATGAGTGGGCAGGCAGACATGCAATCAGGCCATGGGAAGCACATTGTGAAACCAGAACCTCAGACAGGCTCTGAAACTTCTTACACACCCTTTCTCATCCATTAACCTCCGCTCAGTGCACAGCCTGGACTGGCACAGCTAAATACAGAACCGTGGGAATTCTGTTTCCCAGTTAGAGATTGACCTCAACAGAGTCCCTGTACGGATATGCTGGAATTACTTGGCAGTCCAGCTGTGGCTTCCTTAGAAGGGTAGCAAGGGGAAACAACTTGAAGGCAGAAAAACAACTTCTTCATGTCCCTACTGGTAGCAGTCAAGCCCTGTGGGTTTGGCCCCGTGCCCTGTAACTGCCAGTGGAGTCCCCTGGCAAAACAGAGTGCGAGCCAGTGTAAGTGGGCTGGTTTGATGGCTAGACTAAACAGAGGGTTGTTACCAGGACCTTGTAGTTCAATTAATTTTATGTACTGTGCTTTATGATACTCTTTATGGTTCTCTTCCCTTTCTTTGATATTTCCCACAATTCTAGTGCTCTTTGCTGCAAACACTTGAGCGAACTTTCAGTAAACTCCTTGTTAACTTCACTGGGGTGGAGACCTTTTGCCTGGAAATGTATTGGCTCATGTATATAAGTACCTGTGGCCTAACAGGTTCTTAGGGATCAGGAGAGCTGTTGTAACTCTCTGAATTGACAAGGGATCTTGTCAGAGACTTTAGGGCATTCTGTAGGATGGCAAATCCTCATTTATATTGTCATTCGCTTCTCAGAGAATACTTTGCAAGGCATGAATTATGCAAATAAAGGTTGTTCCTTCCCCAGTAGATTGGATTTGTGTCTACTAATTCCATTTGTAATCAATGTGTCAGCTCTGAAAGACAGTCTTACTGTTCTTCTGATTCTCTTGTTAAATATAATGGCTGTAATTTTTTACCTTTGCTTTTAATACTTAGGTTCATTTGAGCAATAAATTTCCTACTCCAGTTAATAAAGCAGTGAACTTGAGTTTTTGTAGACGTTGTGGATGCAAGCAATCTGGTTTAGGAGTGTAGAATCACAGGATGGTCTAGGTTGGAAGGGACCTCAAAGCCCATCTAGTCCCCACCCCCTGCCATGGGCAGGGACACCCTCACTAGCCCAGGGTGCCCAAAGCCCCATCCAACCTGTCCTTGAACACTGCCAGGGATCCAGGGGCAGCCACAGCTTCTCTGGGCAGCCTGTGCCAGGGCCTCACCACCCTCACAGGGAAGAATTTCTTCTTTCTATCTAATCTAAATCTACCCTCTTTTTGTTTAAACCCATTACCCCTTGTCTCATCACTGCACTCCCAGATAAACAGTCCCACTCCAGCTTTCCTTTATCCCCTTTAGGTACTGGGAGGCTGCAATAAGGTCTCTTTGGAGCCTTCTCTTCTCCAGGCCAAACAAGCCCAACTCTCTCAGCCTGTTTTCATAGGAGAGGGGCTCCATACTCCTTGTCCTCTTCGTAGCCTCCTCTGGACTCACTCCAGCAGGACCATGTCCTTCTTATATTGGGGCCCCAGAGCTGGATGCAGTATTCCAGGTGGGGTCTCATGAAAGCAGAGTAGAGAGGCAGAATCTCCTCCCTTGACCTACTGGTCACTCTGGTTTTGATGCAGCCCAGGACACAGTTGCTTTCTGGGCTGCAAGTGCACATTGCCAGTTCATGTTGAGCTCCACATCAATCAACATCCCCAGGTCCTTCTCCTCAGAGCTGCTCTCAATCCATTCTCCGCCCAGCCTGTAACTGTGCTTGGGATTGCCCTGACCCATGTGCAGGACCTTGCATGGGCCCATCAGTTTGCATGGGCCCATTTGTCCAGCCTGTCAAGGTCCCTCTGGCTGGCATCCCATCCCATCAGTGTGTCAACCTCACCACACAGTTCGGTGTCATCCGCACACTTGCTGAGGGTGTATATTCACTTCCACGTGAGACACTTTTTCACTGTGAGGGTGACAGAGCACGGGGACAGGCTGCCCAGAGAGGCTGTGGAGTCTCCTTCTCTGGAGACATTAAAAACCCACCTGGATGCATTAGTGTGTGATTTAGTCTGGGTGATCCTGCTCTGGCAGGTCTCTGGACTAGATGATCTTTCAAGGTCCCTTCCAACTCCTAACGTACTGTTATTCTGTGAGGGTGCACTTGATAACCTGTATTTCTTATATCTTGTACATATAACTTCAGATGTCATATTTTAGAAGAGGGCTCTTTTACAAACATTTCAATTTGAGGCAGTTCCTTTGAGCCGAGCTTTCCAAAGTAGTTCAAATCCCAAAGTCACTCAAGCCATATACATAGTGAATATAAAAAATACGTAAGGCTGCATTTAAGTTCTTGCTCTTAGGCCTCCTAAGTGCAGCATTTCCCATTCTAAGAAACAAAGTGGTGGTAGCAAGGTTATGTCATCCAGGAGTTGTATTTTGGTGACAATACACTTGTGAAACAACTGGAAGCAACTGGACTCCAGTCTTTTGTGTGCAGCTGTAATGAGAAGAGGATTTTACAAGATACTTTAATGTCTTTGGAATGTATGTGTAATCTTTTGACCTTGTTCTTAGGTTTTGATCACTATGGCATGTTAAGTGCTGATAATTGGGTTTGCTTTAGGCTGAAACCTGACCTGCTAACTGCAAAGGAGATCAGATCAGATCATCTATTGTAAAAGACACCTAAAGGGGCTACCTTAGAAATTGCTAAGCCATGACTTTAAGAGTAAGGTTCCCTGAAATACTGCAATTTCTTAGGAGGGACATGCTGTCCTTGGGAATGCTTCTCTTTCAGCTTAGTTTGAATCAGACTTTTCACCCAAAGCTTTTTGTTCTGTTATCTTATCTACGTTTTCTTTTTTTATTCTGTCTGGTTTACCTCATAACTCGAGCTGTCCTACTGGGAAAGCTGCCTTGTAGCTGGAACTGGACTCCTGGGTATGACAGCAAGAGGCACACGCTTCTCACGCAGTTCTAGGAACGGGATTCAGCTCACCTTGTTTAAGCCATGTGCAAATACGGCCGCTAATCCAAACTAGTTTTTAGCTTCCTTCTCTGGTAGGGAGAAGAAGAGGTCTTCAGAGATTTATGGCATCCAAATATCAGTCTTAAAAATAGATGGGATTAGTTGTCCTATGGAAATATATGTCTCTTTCCACTGAGTAGAAAAGCAGCCTAAAAATGAACTTTGCTTCACTGTCAAATTTTTAGGAGACTAAATTTAGAGGAAGTTAAACTTGTCCTTGGTTGAAGAAAGTACTAAGTGACATTTGTAAGTTCTGTGAATAGCACTCTGTCCAGCTGAGGCTTGCTTCGACCTAAAGGTGATGTAGTCTTCATACCATGTCTCCTCTGGGGAGGATGAGGGGAGCGTCTAACACCTTAATGAAAGGTCTGTGCAGCAGCTAAAACCAGCAGCAGGCACTGGGAAGGAGATGCAGCCAAAGAAGTTTTTTAAAACCTGTCCAAAGGGATCAACGCAATGGTCCAACCTGCACTTTGTTTTTTCAAGCCGTCCTTTCTCTGTCTGTCTTTGACAGTGCTGTTGGAGCTGCTCTTCTTTCTTATTTGACGCTTTCTGCATGGGAGGAGGGATCTGCTTACAACAAATGTGATTGACTGGTAGTTTGCACAGGGCGGCGTTGTCAGCCCTGCTTCCCTGTTCCCCAGGGTTCCTTGATAGTTCTCAAGAGTACCTGTGTCCCCTTCGCTAATCCTTTCCCAGCCTCCATCTATTTTCAGTGTATGTGACTTTCTAGTCATAAATCTTTCCTGTTAAATGAAGAATAGCAGCTGACTTTCTTGTCTCTTATGTTTTAGAACTAAAAAAACAAAGAAGGCATCTGCTCCTCTGGCCAAGGAAGAGAAGCCCAAACTAACCATTTTTGAAGAGGTGGTAGATCCAGATGAAGGACTTTTTGGCCCAGAAAAAGACTTCTCATCAGTTGGTCCCAGGAAGACGATGAAAGAGAGTAAATCTATTCTATATTTGCATCTACACAGATTCTTTTATCTACAGTATGTGTATAACTGAGCTTTTAAAATGCAGTGATACTGAGTAGATCTTCTGCTGGGGTAGAATCGTCTAGAATCATTCAGACAGAATAAACAAGACCTGTAGTTCCCATAGCTGTTCGCTGTTGACATTTTGGACTGGGATATTATAGGTATGTGAGAGCTGGCTGTCCCACAGTCGTTTGTGCCACACTACCAAGAGTAGCATAACCTATGAGGAACGGCTGAAAGAACTGGGGCTGTTCAGCCTTGAGAAAAGAAGACTGAGAGGGGATCTTATTAATGTTTATAAATATCTCAAGTGTGGGACATGGGGGAATTAGCCAGCCCCTTTTCAGTGGTCTGTGGAGACAGGACAAGGGGCAATGGCTTCAAGTTGGAGCACAGGAAGTTCTGCACCAATATGTGGAAGAACTTTTTCACAGTGAGGGTGACAGAGCCCTGGGACAGGCTGCCCAGGGGGTTGTGGAGTCTCCTTCTCTGGAGATATTCAAGACCCGTCTGGACGCCTCCCTGTGCGACCTGTTCCAGGGAACCTGCTTTGGCAGGGGTGTTGGATCCAATGATCTCTTGAGGTCCTTTCCAGCCCCTACAATTCTGTGATTCTGTGTGATACTTTTGAGGGCAAGAAGAAAGCAGATTTACCAACTCCAAAGAGTACAAGGTATCACTGCACTTGTGGACTGCAAGTCCTTTTAAAAAAACGATTGTCTATGTGATCTTTTTATTCCAGCCCAGTAGGCAGACTTGCTCACTAGTGTTAAAGCAGGTATTGTGTTATGTTGCCTGATTAAACTACAGAGTTTTCTGGTCCTCTTTTCTAGATCTGAAATTATTTGAAGATCCAGACCTCGGTGGGGTGGTAAGACTGGGTGACTCCCTACTGCTGCCAGCTGCCTGTACGAGCAAGGAGTATGTGCTTAACACCAGTCCTGACGAGGACACTGAGGAACTCCTGAGGTACACAGCTCAGATCTGTCATGTAGGATGAAGGTGATCAGAGGAGTCATTTAGACTTCAAAAGAGATGAATTTAAGGGCTGTGGCATATTGAGGACTCAGAGCAGGATGGATGCCAAGACAAATTTATTACATTCTGCAGGTATATATATACAAACTAGATTCCCCCCCCGCAAGGGGAAGGGGTAGGGGGGGGCAGAACTTGTGTGTACACATATATATACACACTGGCAGAATGTAATAAAATTGCCTCAGCATCCATCCTGCTCTGAGTCCGTGCCTCAACACACCACAAAGAGCCAAGCTGAAATGCTTTGAGTACTAACTGTCACTACCAGTACTTACAGGTAAAAGGTAAGATGTGTCATGAAGCTTGGAAATCAAACACGTTAGAAAGAAAATTAGGAAGACCCTTTGAGGAAGGCAGGATACAAGATGTTATTCAGTGGCTCTGAAGAAAGGGCCTTGAAAGCCCAAGGCATCTAGTGTAACATTCTGCTTTCTGCAAGTGATCCACTTGAAAACCAACCTCCATTATGAAAAATGCAAAACAGCCCAGAAACAAATTGGAATTCAGCTTCAGTGACCTGAAATCAGGGGGTCTTGCCACAAGAGGAATGAAATCTCTCTGGCTTAGGGGCTTAAGCGTATCTGGAGACTTATGAATATATCTTGCCTTTGCCCTCTAGATGTTGACAATCCCTCTCCTTTCCCAGAGGGGACTAAAGAAACCTATCCCCAGCCAAAGGGATAGGTCTTTTCCTATCAAAGTAGGAGCTGTGACAACCCATTGCTTCAGTGGGCTAGAGCTGGCAAAGCGACTAGAGGAAAGCTGGCAAATGTCTTGATCTGTTGGACCTGCTCTGTTATACCATACAGAAAATTTTCCTGGACATATTTTGTCAAGACTGGCCTGAGCTGTGATACACCAGCAGGTCTGTGGTAGGTGCCATAAGCCTAGACATGTTCACTGTGCTCAGATGGGTTAGTTCACTGCTGCAGATGTGGTAGCTCTTGACTTAGGGAGTGTACAGGTGCGTGTACCATGCGGTCTGCTCACATGCATGTGGTAGATCTGAGAAGGGTCTAACTTTGGAAAATGTACTTTCCAGTGAAACCTGGACAGAGATAGGAGAACACTGCCTATGGCAGAGGAAGGCAGAACCTTCTTCTTCCAAAGGGGAGATAGGAAAATGATGATGAGCAGAACACTGGAGTAACCAAGCCCTTCGTGATCTTTATGATGCCTGAGTGGTTGTAGAAGCAGTAGCACCACAACACTGTCAGCACAGCAGTGAATCCCCAACAGTGACTTGTAACTCTTGGGGAAGAGACTGTTACAGAGACAAATGAGTCTGCAAAATGTGCGTGGGCTGTGCTTGTCACAACATGAGAGAGAAGAGACTATGATAAACGTTCTCATTGCAAACTAAAGACTGTGCTCTCTCTGGATACCTGCTCAAAGGAAATGAGAATTACTATTTAAATAGGATCACCTACTTTACATTAACAAGTGTTGAGCTTTAAGAAGAACCAATTGCTTTGTAAGTGTAAAGAATCTTCCTTCTTCCTGTCCATTAACCAGCCTTTTACTGGTTACTAATTTCTTAGTCTACCATCAAATATTGAGTGATGGTGATAGGAGCAGCTAGGTGAGTTACCTCACTCTAACCACTGGCATTGTAGATGCAAACACTCTACTACCACTAGATCTGCCATAATACATCAGTGAGGTGCCTGTAGAGCACTATAACTTGCATGTCCTTCAGAACTTGTGGAAAATAAATCAATTGCTGTGGTAGGAACCAGCAAGGTCATGTCCATTCTTTCAAGAAAGGAGTTTGGCATACTCTTCTTCGATGGGATGTGCTTTGAGAAAGGAAGGGATAGATAACCAAATCCTTTTGGCTTCTCTCTTCACCAGGCTATGGAAGAACCCAGACTTTTCTGAGAAGTCTTGGGTCCCATTGCTTTTGACTCTTCCAAGTGCAAGGTGATCAGCTGCGATGAGATGAAAGTGGAGCTGAACAAACCTTTCCCAGGTGTTGAAAGAATTACTCCTGGGAATGGCTTTAGGACCAGGCTTCTCCTTTCTTCTGTCATTTTCCAGGGTCACATCATACCATGTAAATGTTACTCTGGCTGCATTCAGCCATTTACCCTCACTTCCAAAGCTTCTCTTCAGGTCTGATTTCCATTTAAGCTTGAGCCAGCTGTCACCTTCTGCAGAAATCAGTACCCTGCAATCTCTGCCATTGGGGATTCTCATGCCATCTTTATTTTCCATACATCCAGTGGTCACAGATGTACAAATGAAGTTTTCATGCACCAAGACTGTGGTCGACCTCTTCTGCCTCATTAATCTAAATTTTGCCTGCCTGGTGTGATGGATCAGGTTTTTCTGGAAAACCAAGGCTAGAATTGATCCTGTGAATGTTGCAGCAGCGTTGTGGCCCAACAGAATTACATAAAAAATCACACATCCTAGCCTGAAATAATTATTTCAGTTGTCTGAGCAGCTTTTTAGGGAAGATTTAATTTTCTTCACCTTTGGTAATGAATAGGGAGTTGAATAGGAAAGAAGCAGTGGTCAGTATAAGATTTGTCTTTTTCCAGGGCTGAGAACAGGTTGCAGCTCTGCTGCCCTGTGATGGTAGTATAGGCCTGTTATATTTTTTCCTAGAATTACAGTGATCTAAGACTGCTGATGTGTAAAGAGACAGTCCAAC
Organism: Gallinula chloropus; assembly: GCF_964237585.1. Lineage (NCBI taxonomy): Eukaryota > Metazoa > Chordata > Aves > Gruiformes > Rallidae > Gallinula > Gallinula chloropus. The sequence continues at coordinate 112,960,888 of NC_140087.1, read as the reverse complement.
TCTTACTTTTGGTCTGCAGCTACATCATGCTGCCATGCCCTTAAAAGATGATTTTTTTCTGTATTTACAGGTGGATCTGTATTTATAGCTGTGAGCTGTGCCATCAGGGATGTGAGTGATGACCCTTCCAGGAGCATCATATATTGTTAGAGGCTGAAGCTGTTTGTGAAACCACATCCTGAGAGTGGCCATTTCTGAGCACTGCTCAGTCCATACAGCTTCTGGAGTGGGTTGGTTAGCTTGAGGTTTGCCAAGGAACTGTTGCCATTAAAAAGTTTCTAGATTCTTCATTCAGCAGGCCGTTAGCAGATGCTGAATTCAGAGAGCAACAGTTCATACTAGCTAGGAGGGACATCGCTCCAGCACCACAGGTTGAGAAATGCTTTTTTGCTGTCCTGAGGATATGAGAGCAGCACCATAGTTGGGAGAAGTGCTTTGAGAAACTCCAGAGGGTTTAAAACTAGATCCTTTGGGCAGAGAGTTGTTTGGGTGAAGGGCAGGTTGCAATAACTGAGTCAGAAATTTCCTGACCACTTCAGGGCAGTTTCTCTTGCTTGCTGTGACCTGCCTGTGGGGAAAGAACCTTGATTTGGCTGCAGTAGCCAAATGCTTTTCCTACCGGTGTTGGGTGGGTTTTCTTTGCTGCCCAAGAGCAAGCATTTATTTTGTTCATTTCATTTTTCCTGTGATGTATAGGGATGCTGTTTACAAACAGTGGAAGGCCTGCAAAATAAACTTGTCCAGCAGAATAGAAGGCTTTTGCTAGAAAGGAAACATTAATTCTTGCCCTACCCCTAGAAACATGTATAAGTTGTATAGAATAATATACAACATATAGATTAATGCAGAGGGGTAACCTAGAGACAGTGTCTCCTAAGGTAGTAAGACATGCTTTTGCTGGGCTGGAGAATCACTATGTTTCAACTGTTTTGCCCTAGGTTACTTGCACTTTTGTCAACCATCTTCAGCTGGGGGGTAGAAGCTGCCTGCTCTCCCCTGCCCAAATTATGCCTTTGCCTGGTGATTGGGAAACTGTTTAGAGAAAGAGGAGACAGAGGTTTGAACTTCTTCAGGCTGGGGAAAAAAATGTACCAGTTCTCTAGTTCACATTGTAAAACCTGAATTCTCTCATTTCCCAGGTGAGTGATCTAACTAGTAGACCGCTCCCCTCAGAGGGCTTCTTGTGGGCTTCTGCGTGCAGTACTTGTACTAACGAGCTTATTCTCTGGACCTCAGCCAGACAGCACCAGGCTGCATCCATCCTATCAGACTCTCTCCAGCTCCAGATCAAGGTGACTGTACATAGCTGCCTGCTGGGAATGGTCCCTGTCCCTGCTCCAAGTTGTGCCTGGCAGGTTTTTGAAGGAAGGCTCGTTTGTCCCAGACCAATACTGCACCAGTGGTTCTTCTGGCATTTTAATAGTACAGACACTTATGTTCCAGTGTCCAGACACGTTTCCTGGCACTCATTAAAGTAGCAGTATGAATTTACCTGTAATGGATAGCAGTGGAAAGCAGGAGCAGGAGGAGAGATACCTCTACTACAGAATCCTGTGCTTTGCTTTTTCACAGCCTGTACAATTTCCATGGGACTTGTTAGACGTCACACTGTCTCTGCTGACCATAACAGAAGTGATGGTCAACAGATACTTCAAAGCTTCTTGCCTATTTTCTGACACAAGTCTTTTCCTGAGACACATATATGATACTACACCTCTCCCCAAGGCTTCACAAAAGTCTCTCTCCTAGTTGGAATTAACACCAGACAAAATAAAGACACCTATAATAAGATAGGGAAAGATAAAAGTCTCTTCTGCAAGAGCTGCTGTGAGTTGCATAACCTAGCTTCAGCGTGATCCACTTGGATACTTCAGTGAATTATGTGAGCCTTTGTCTCTTGCTTTCATTGCTGATTGTCCTCGTTAGAGCAGTCCCAGCCAGCAGAAGTCACTGTCCCCATCATGCTAGATGTTGTATGCTCACACACTCATCCTGAGTCAGAGACCCTGTCCAAACAGACAGAACAGAGTACAGAGAAGTGGTGCCTAAAATGTGTTCTGATGGCAGCTGTGTCTGTCTCCAAGTCAGAACGGGTTTACTCTCTTGAAGTCCACATGCTAGCAGTTGTGTCACAGGGCTTTGTGACAGCCTTTCTTCAGTAAGGGTTTTGATTGCTTTCTGTTTCTGGAAACAAAGAGATTTTCCACCAATAGAGCCTGTGAATCAGCACAACAGTATGGCAGGAATTTTAAACAATGTGGCACTGCTTTTCCATTACAGAAAAAGAAAGAGACTAATTAGAGAATGATTAATTACATGGATTCTGTGTCTGCTTTTCTATAAAAAGATGGGTGATGGGGACAGGAAAGTTCTTCCTTTAATCTCCTTGTTATTCCAGAATAGTTGCTTGGCTTTTTTCTTCCTCCTCCTGGCCTGAAGTTAAATATGGTGGTAGTTATGCACTGTAACAATTCATTTGCTTCTCAAGAAATAGAAGTCCTTGTTTCTATCTCTGCCTGAGGCGGTTTGCATTTTCCCTCTTTAGTTTTTTTAAACAGTGGTGTCTCACATGATCAAACAGCAGTGGATCAAACAGTCTGCCTAGCACTGCAGCACTGAAAAGCTGGTTTTGAGACAAAGTCCACATATTATCTGCTGTGTTCTATGTAAAAGACTTCTGTCTAACCAAGGTCTTGAAAATATCCAGGATAAAAAAGGAGATTTACATTATCAGCTTCCAGACTTTGAAAAATCATCTCCTGCAGAGTTTTGGCCTAAAAGCACACTACAACCCCACATACATCCCTCCAAAATAACCCCACAGCCTACAGGACTGCATCTTTCATGGGTATTTTATGATTGTGCTGAATGTTTTTGTTGCTGTGGTTAAGCACAGAAATTAATATAGAGCCGCAGAGGAGCAGAGAATTCAGGAGGCTGTATCATCTGATCAGGTTAATGAGCTGTATTTACTGCTGCCCCTTCTGGGCAGTGCACCTAGTTCCCAGGTAGTGCACCTACTTCACTATATGGTTCATCTGGTTATTATGGTTTCTGTTATTAATGAATAAAACTTTACAACATGGACACTGATTCATTCAGTATTTGTTTCTGCCAAGAATGGAGCCATCAGATCAGCTAAAGAAAGCTAGGCTTCAGAAGTGCCAGCCCTGACATGTTTTGTTTATTACACAGCAAAAGGAACAAGAACATGTCTTGGCAATGTGATCACAGGTGTGATATCTCATGGATATCAGAGTATGCAGCAAACAAAAATACCTGGCCTTAAATTAAATTAATTTCTTTTATGTAGATGAGGAATTCAGAAGGAAGGAATACACCGACAAGGTGCTTTGTAAGTTAGGTGGGATATGTTACCCACAGGGAATCATGGAAACTCAGACATCAGAAATCTTATTATCTAATTAAAAGAGAATATAATCTCCAGAATGACTTGGGGCATGAAATTTGAGGTAACAGCAGGAGCTGCCTGCTGGAATACAAAGTTCACAAAGTAGAGTTCAAGATGCAGAGCTCTGTCCATCAGTTGGTCTGTTTAGGTATTTACTAGTTTTAGCTGTCAGTGTTCAGGCAGTTGTTTTACAAGATTAACCTTTTTTAAATTCCCTTTGGGAGTCACAAAAAGGTCTGACTTCCAAGAATGTTTTTTTTTAAAGGGTTCTGACTGTCTGTATGGCAAAACATTCAGGCTAATCCAGGGTCACTTGGTGGCCTGTTCATGGTCAGTGTAGTTTGTTTCAGCCTGGACAGTGCAGTCACAAGTTCCTCACAGCTTGTAGTAAGGGTGAACATAGAAAAGAAACCCTAGAAATCATGCAATTTTCCTTACTAATAGCCTGCTGGAGCTCTTTAATTCCCTGTGTTTTTCACATTCAAACTGTGTGCACTAGGGATGAAGTAATAAAGTATGTCAGATGCATTCTTCTGGTGATTGTGTTCCTGGCCAGTTACCTTAATCAGTTGCTTCCCAAATTCTGGAAGAGCTCAGATTTGCTCTAACTGCCCACTTTGTCTGCAGAATGCCCCGCCAATTGTTCTACCTGTGGTAGAGGCATTTACAGTATCTTTCCCAAGGCTCCTGGTGAACAGAGAGAGAAAGGGAGAAACCACAGCCCCTTCTGGTCAACAGAAGCTATCCCAATGGCTGTGCAGTGGCTTGGAATCCCCAATTTCACCCCCCTTCCCCCCCGCCCCCCTCCACCCCTCGCAAGGTGACCTCATCAACTGGCAGTAAATGTATGAATTACAAAAGACAAATGAGTGGAAGGACCAAAAAACACCTCACATGGAATGATGTGAGACTCATTTTAGCTGCAGGGGCCGCATACTTAAGAGGCTTGTAGAAGAAACTAGGAAGGCACCTTCCTTAGACTCTGTCCCAGTGAGTGGAACTGCTGGAGACTTGCTCCAGCAAACCCCTTCCAGTCTCCAGGGACTCAAACGAGGAGCTTCAGAGAATCATCACAGAGAGAAGCAGCCATTGTCTGTTCCCTTAGTTTCCATTTCCCTCTTGCCATTTGCCATGAGATGGTTACAGGTACTGTGACCAACGGAGAGCATCCGTCCCATCCTCCTGGCTGGAGGGACCGTGCCACCTCTTGACATAGGGCTGTAGCAGAGACAGAGGGAGAGGGTGGGCTGCACAGGTGCCACCAGCTCCTTTCTTGTTTAAGAATCACTTGGCCAAACTTTCTTATCTTCACAAGTCTTCCAAGAGTGAACTAAGTAAAACTATTTGAAGGGAGCTTTAGCACCAAAGAAAATTCCAGTCCCTGTGGAGTAACCTTAACTTCACCCTGTAGTTCATTTGTAGCTTCCCTGTCTGCCCTTTGGCTGAGGCAGGGGGAGTTTTACCCCTGGCACTGAAACAACCTAATGAGCTGATCCAATTGATACTGAAGTTTGGTAAAAACAATTCTTATAAGAATGTTTGTAAACAACTAAACAGCTTAATCATTTCATTGCCTGAAACGCTACGGTTGTAAAGCAAGTGTATCACACTAGAGCTGGGGTCTGACAAGGAGACACCCACATACTACAAACCTATTGTTCCTCTTGATCTTCAGCTCCTGGTTCTCCATGGGAAAGGTTTTGCTTGCACTTCTTAGGCTTCAGCTTTCTTGATTTTGCACAAAAAAAGTGTTTGTGCACTTTAGCTTTCATGATGTTGTAGGCTGCAGTTGGGGGTGGAGCCTTCTGCAAATCTTCTGTTTGGTAAGCACATGTGAGGTGTGCATTTTATCAGGGGCTTCTGTAGCTGGTCATTACACAGCTGATGGTCTGCATGGATTGCTGGTTGGGTTTTGACTGCTTTAACAATTATTTATCTATCGATCCTTCAACAACTGTGTTTACTCCTTGTGGTATTTTGTTTGTCTGCTGTCCTCAGAGGACCAAAACAAGAGGCTGTTTTGATTCAGAACAGAAATTACTGTGGCCTGTAAAGACATCTCTAGCTATGCTCATTTTTACTTTGCTATCTCTGCTATATCTTTTAGATATGAGATGTGTCACAACCTTCTTTCCCTTTCCTCCACATACTCGCTTTCCAAAGGCAGACACCTCTTGGAGTCACAAGACCTCTTATAAGGGTGCTCTCAAAATCTTTTAACAGCTGCTATGGGAACCAAGTTGTGCATACACAGCATGCTGTGCCTCTTGGTAAGGTCAAACAATGCAGGTAGAAAACATCCTTAACTATTTCAGATGGTTTGGATTCTTTCCCTAGGGAACAGGGGAAATGGTCACCAAAGAGAATTGTCTTACACAGTCATAGATTACACACTCCTTCCATTTTTTGGAAGCAAATGTGAACTCAATCTTTGTAAAGCTGCTGGTTTTTCCAGTGTCTCGTGACTGATCTTGGGGGATGCTCAGTCTCAGTCTTGGGGGGTGGAGATGAAGAGGAAGAAGAGCTGAATGTGAAAAATTTTAGTATCTCATGAAAGTTTCTAGGAAGCAAATCATCCTGTCACAAATAAGAAGCATTATTTTTCCCAAACAAAAAATCAAGTATTTTTCTTTTGATAATTACAAATTGCTATTAATTTAGACATTTGAAAACATGCTGTAAATTTCATTAACTTGTACACTGAACTGAAAAAACACATTATAAAATGACAGTTCTTATTAGGGTAACATTGAAACTTACAGAAAGTTCTTCCTAAAAGAGAAATTCATCAAAGTTGATCCTTTCTTTCAGAAAGTTTTATTGTGCAGGGTTGCCTTCTCACAAAACAGCAAGCACTTTAGAAATTCCCAAGGTATTACTGATGTTTTCTTGTCATTCCAGAGTTGAAGATGATTTAGAGAATCTCTTGAAAGTGACCTCCAAACCAAAACCTAAGGTAACACCAAAACCTAAGGTACCACCAAAACCACCACTGCTCCAGAAGCCAGCAGTTGCCCCCAGAAGCACTAAATCATCTCCACTGGCAAAGCCAGAGGAAAACAGGATTCAGACGATGAATGAAGTTGACATTCTCCAGTATATCCAGGAAAATGAATCTATCAGCAATCAAGATATAAGTCTTTTTTGAACATATGTCTTTTTAAAATGCAATGATGCCTTCTTACCCCAAACACCCAGTGATTTCAAATAATGGTAGCAAGAGTTGAGCAGATGTCTTTGCTGTCACAGTGTTCATTAGAGCAGCACTTTTGACTAGCAAAATGGTTCCTAATGGTATAACGTTGCCTCACATTTCAGGGGGTTACAGAGAATGTGGTCAAGGACATAGCTCTACAGATTGTCCTCTGATATTTTAGTATCAACATGGCAGAAGTTTCAGCCAGTTTAGTCCTGATTGAATATGGTAAGTGTGTTGCATACATGGAACCTGTGAATAGTGTCCAACAAAGGGTCTGAGGACAGGATGCTGTTCCTTAAACAGTGCATTCCAGCTTACTGGAAAGATGGTTTTCCTTTTATTCTATGCATTTTCTGTAGAACCCCTTTCCTCCCTGAATGGTATTTCAGTAATGTATAACCAGGAACTGTTAAGTATAGGTAACTGTTCCTCTGTAGTTCAGAGAAACACTGACATCTCAGCTAAGCCTGACAATCTGCTGTTGTGCAAATGACAACTTGTAGGACAGCTGGTAGGAGTGCAGTCACTAGACACTATGCATCTCTAGCCCCTGGGGAGACAGCATATGACTGAAGATGGCTGAGTGCAGCACCAGACATATGTGGAGGCTACAGTGTGTAGGAGGTTTGGATGCTGTAGGACTCTTGTAAAGCAACTCAAAATTCACAAGGGCTCATTTTTTTTTTTCCAGCCAGTAGGAAGAAAATACTCTGGGGAAATTTTACTATGCAGGTAAAGAAAAATACAGTAGACCAGGCATCCCAGATTACCCCTCCTCTTCCCTGGCTCAGGCACTCTGGTTGAACATGCTGAATTTACACCTAATGTGGGATGATACCTGCTGTCATGTAGAAAAAGATTCCTGAATTTGTTTCACGTGTGGTCTATCTGGATGTGAAGACAGGCTCACCAGAGGGGAAATTTTAATATATTTAAGCCATATATCACTATTACCAAATTTTTTTTAATATAAAGGAAAACAAATAGAAAACATTATATACATATATATTTAATAACAGATTTATCTCTGATAGTATTTCCTTTTTAAGCCACTGGAAAATATGATAAAGATATTTTGGTTTGATGAGACAGATAAAACATAACCATTGGTTCTCATCCATGTTCAGTGTATTTCAGTATAATAAAACATTTTGCTAACCTTCAGGCGTTACTTTTATTGTTGTTCTCTAGGTTGTGCAGTAGCAGCACATTGGAGCTAAAGGGCAGGTTCCATTTAAGACATGAGGAGCAGTACATGGTGTTTAAGTGCATGTTCTGCTAAAACCCTGTGTAAATCAGTGTGAAACCGAGACCGTAGGTGTGCTCACCTTTCCTTTGAGAGCAGCTCAAGGTAAAACTATGTATGGGCAAAGATAATACCAGATCCTCTCTGTTCTTACAGTGTCCTGGTACAATTAGGAAGCTTGGTCATCCCATCCTGCAAAAGGGGAACTGAGGAGAAAACAAATGGCTTTCCAGAGAGGAGACAGAGAATAGCAGGCAGGAGAAATTAATCAGGGCAGGATTCCTGTTGCACTACCTGCTGTCATGAACAGCCACTGTATATTTAACTGAGGGTCAAGGAATCTTGATCTCCACTTTATCCAGCACTATTTGGGGACACTGCTTGCACTTCTCTATTTTTGGCCTTCAGCCCATCATGTGGCCTGAACACTGCTCAAGCTACCTACTGAGGGCCATGGATCAGTAGACTGAGTGCGTATCTTCACCCTTAGTGGGGGATCAGCAGAGCAAAAGGATTAAGATTTCTTGAAGTAAGTTCAAGATACCGTAGAAAAGCAGAGCTGGCAGCGGCCTGGGAAGAACAGTTAGTCCACCCTCCTGCCCTAAGCAGGAACAACCCACCTGTGTCCTGCTGCTGGCAGTTCTTACTGGCCCAGACAAGCTGTTAATGATGCGAGGCTGCAATGGGAAGAGTAAGCAGATATCAGAGGAGGATGTGGTGGCTGAGCACAGGTAGGCTGGAGAGATACCTGAGCATGGGCACTGAATTTTTCTTGCAGTGCCTGTGTTATCTCTCCTAGACATCTTTCTATCCTGTCCTTAAAAGAGCAGCCCTGGAGATGTCACAGCCTCCCTGGGTGTGCCATTACAACTCTTGCTGTCCTATTAGAAACGTTGTCCGACTGTTTGACATAACTGCTCCTTCCTGCAGCTTAAGCTCATTACATCTAATTCCCATCAGCACAGAAAGAGAACAAAGTACAATCCTCAGTCTCTGTTCTAAACTGAACAACTCTGCCAGAGAGGGTGGCAGCAAGACAGGTCAGGGCATCGCTACAGTACCAACTCCTCACCATTTGGTGTGCCCTAGAGGAATGTTGTCATCTCACATTGTATTTCTCCCCCTTTTTTAGAAGAATTGCTGCATATCCACATACCGATTTACCAGGGGCAACAAGGGCTGCCAGCATCCCACACCCTTTAATTAACAGTGCAGTGACACAAGGTGCAGCCTTTGTTCCAGCTGCGACTACGTTTCTCTTTCACCATTCCTCACAGCAATGTCATCTGCCTGCCTTCCACCACCTCTAACAGCTCCACTCAGAAATGGCTCATGCTTTTGCAAAGCAGTGGGAGGGTAGATGTTACATATTGCTATCATAACCATGAGAGCATTCCCAGTAATGCTGATGGAACAACCAGTATAGCTGTATACATTTTGAATGGCCAAGGAATACTTTGCCCCCCAGCCCTGCCTAAAATTGTCAAATTACCTGACCAGCACAGGGAAGGAAGAGCTGTTAATTATTTCCTGTGTTAGATTTTAAGGTCAATGTTTTACTTCAGAAAAAAATCTATCTTTCCAGTCAAGGAACTAACATAAAATGATCCTTGATAAATCCCAGTGTTGCACATTTGTTTTACAATGCAAATGTCTAGCTGCAGTAATATTTATAGGCACTTAGAGGTGAGTTACAGTCCTTGAATAAATTATATATAATGAATCATTATTATACAAGAGAAGAATGTCAGACAGATGTAGCCCAGAAAAATCGAGCATATTACTTGAAATGACACAGGGAAACCACACAACACACTTTGCATCCTGCCAGACCAGAACTTTTTTTTTTCTTTTCATACATCACTTCTAGTAGCAGCTATTTTATTAGTCTGCTCCTGACAACGATTGAAATTCAATTATGGACTCTAATGTAGTCCTTGGCTGACAGGCATCACCTTTCGACATTAGTAATTGCTAGCTCATCAGATGATTTGAAATGCAAGGGTTATATTTAAACCCTTACAAAAGATGTTTTCTTTAGTGATTAGAACTCCTAACAGGTATCTCTCTTGCTTTAGAAGCTGCTGCTTGATTTGCATAGCCTTCTGCTTGTTAGGTGGGACAGCACTAATTACCAGAGAACACTATATGCTTCATTATTTGGGTTAGTTAAAGTACTGACTTCTCCAAGCTGACCTGGAGGTCATCTGCTCAGGTCTGTTCTGTTGCTAAATTTTTCGTAAAGCAAATTCCCACGTAGCAGTTAAGCCCTAGTTCTGTCAGTGCCAATTCTGGATTGCTCTAAAAATATACATATTAGTTGAAACTGGTATTTCTGCTAATCTTTGCCCAGGTGTTAGCTTCTGCAAAGAAGCTGAGCTTGCTACAGCAGAATACACACATCAGCCTGTGATTTAAGGTCATGAAACTCCAGCATGCTCATGGGGCACTGAGCCATTAGCTAATGAAAGGAGACTCTAAATGACCAATCCCTGTGCTAGTTAGATTTAACACAGAGTATAAGAAAGCACTGGCATTTTGCTTAAGATGTGACTGTCACTCATGTCACCAAGGATTCTTGAATCTGTGTGAGCATCAACCTCATTTCTTAGTGATCCACGTGGTCACACATATGTGACTGTTCAGACCTCTGCAAGTGAAGAAGAGAGAGAGGTTTTACTGTGACATTTTATCTATATTCTTACTTTTCATCTCAACAGCAACAGCAAAACTGAGTAAAGTCACTCAGTTGCTTTCTCTACTGCACCCATTCCTTCCTTTAAACCCTTCTGATCCAATTTTTTCAGCCCTCACTGAATCACCGATCTTCCTTTCTAGCCTTCTGCATATTACCGGCATTTAATGTTGCACATTGAACCTAATGAAGAATTCAAGTGAAGGGAAATCACGTGCCTGTGTTTCTAGAGAACCATCTGTAGGGTACATTGCTTTGAGTAAAAATGGAAGGTGATGATAGTAAACTAAATTAATAGTCAAGTGCTGCTGTGGGAGTTCAGAAATCAATGAAGCTGCTTAAAAGATTGATTAGCCCTAGATTTAGGCACTGAGTTTTATCCATATCATTATGTTATGTGTGCTAAAAATTGTTATTTATAAGGAGATACTGGTTAGACTCATGGAAAAGAAAACTATCAAGGGTTATTAAAGATGCCACTCAAAGTCCTTGAGCTAAAGTTGCTGGAAATGAAGAGAATATTCAACAAGCAAATATTTTTGTATTTCCCTACAGTCGTCTGCTTTTGGCTGTTGTGAAGAGTACTATACTGAGCTAACCCCAAACTCACACTGAATGAGTCATTAGTAGGGATTTAGTGACTGAAAGAACAGAACATCCTCTGTGCTTCATGGTCCCTTCCCGGCACCCTCAATAAGGTCTGTCCACTGGCCTTGTAACAACCAAGCCATTTCTTCATGACTAAAATCAGTGGAATTTTTGATTTTCAATACACACTTTTTTCAAAAGCCACTTTTGACATGCATGTGTTGCATCTGCAGCGAGCAAGAAAAGTCTTACTGATACCACAGGAAGATGGTGTGCTCCTCCACATCCCACCTTTAGTACTAAGATAAGGAAACACTGTGATGTGGCTAGGAAGTCAAATGTAAAAGATTTGCCAAGGGTAACTAGGCAACAAATGGCATCATCAAAACCCCCAGCAAATTTCAGTGGAATAACCCCTAAATAGATCGTCTGATGTTATTATGCTCCACTCTTTTTCAGCGTGGTGCTCAGGAACCTCAGAGTTTGATGTCAACATCACACACAAAAAGACCATCTGCCTGGTCCCTGGTGCATTAACAGCCACCATGGTTTGCTACCCTCAGGCATGCTGGTCTTACTGTAGTTTTACTGTCAAGTACCCAGGAATCATAGTATCTGATTTGGAGGTTTGGAGCTGTTAAAGCCACAGGGAAGCATTGTGGCCTGTGTGCCATCTCAGTGTGTGAGTTTCAGTCATCCATCCAAACATTGAGGATGTATGAAAACCATTATTTTGTCGTGTTTTGGTTAAAAAACACGAGCCAGTCTCTCCTTGAACATATTAAATACTCTCTGAGTGTGATTTAGCCATTTTCTCCCCAAGACAGTGTTTCCATGCCACTTATGTCACCAAAGGGTTGCTTCCTGCGACTGCTGGGACAGTCGTACAGTCAATCTAACCTGTCAAAGTCCTGTGCGGATCATTAGAAGCCTGGTGATGCTGATGCTTAGGAGAGGAGGTAAAGGAATAGGATGTGACAAGGCTGTTCAAGCCTGATCGACTTGGAGAGCACTACTGAGAAAGGGACAAACAGGACAGTGAAAGGCATCTGCCTGATTTATGCCCAGAGCTCCAGAGCCTCTCGCTTCCTTTGCAAGGCTGGGGCTCTAAGGCTGAAACAAACAGTTGGGTTAGTGGTTCTTTGCTGAGATGAGCACCATGGATTTTCAAACGAACATAAAAGCAAACAAAATAAAATTACAAAATTCCTGGGGTGTTTGCTGAGCACTTTTCTTACTTCTCCCCTAATTTCTCTGCTTTTTAAGTTTGTCCAGGGAATTTGTGCTAATGATAACAAACTTCTCAGATCGTTCTGTTGGTAATAATAACTTAAGGCCAGTGATTTCACCTCAGAGGAGCTTACAGAAATGGTTTGGTTTGATAATGTCCACTTATGTTAGCAAGTTCTTATTGTGAACAAAAATAACCATTACACTGAATGCTGAGAATCAAAGCCACCCGGTGCCTTCCCCCTTTATGCAATCAAACCTGCAGGCTACTGTGATTTGTTTTCCTGCTTATGCCTTCCTGTGTCTTGACCTTTAATAACTTTGGTATTTAATCTTATGTACAGGCCCCAAAAGGAGTTTTTTTATGTCCAGAATTGCTGGCTAATTATAGCTGCAATGCCTTTCTTAAAATGAGAACCTAATTCTGGATGGAAGGATGTGGAAAATTCATCTTTTTTCATGAGGAATGAAAAAGAAATCAGGGACTGTCTCCATCAGTGGTTTAGTTTAGTTCAAATCTCTTCATTGGCTCCACTTACTGGTTTCCATCACAGAGCTGCTGTGGAACAAATGGGATGCTTGGGTCCAGAGAACCCAACTAGATGTAGAAATAACTTCTCCCAGATACCTTTCGTGGGCAGTGGGTACCCACCACAAGCTGTTTGTCTTCATAAATCCTCTTCTGTTGTGCTGCTGCACTTGCTGATGTCATCAGTGCATGTTTGGTGGTAAATTGAGCCCAAACTCCAGCTTGTTTCCTTCCACCTTTGCAGTAATGGGTTGTGCTGAGGGAGCAAAGGGAGGAACGGGCAAAATCGCATCAGGGTTCAGGTGTCCCCTGGTCTGCAGATGCTGCAGTGGATTTCAGGATACTTGGTCAGGTACCCTTAATGTAACAGCTTAGTCTCTGCTTGTCTGTCAATGATGGTCTGGCTGTTAACATGTTTTGCAGTAAGCAAACACAGGCTAAACTAAAGGAACGATGTTGTGTTGTGTGGGAGTGGCGAAGGGAGACAAGAAGGCCCCATATCTCCTGCTCCAGGGAGATGTCTTTTTTACTGGTTATAAAATCTCTGTTACTTCTTCCAGGAATTTCTGCCTGGTATCAGCAGGGAAGGGAAAGCATGATTCAGGCACTGCCTTGCTTCCTGTTCGCTGGAGAAATCACAGACTGGGGTCCAAAGGTCCCTGAGGCTGAGACAGGCAAAAGGCCCGCATTTCTCCTCTCATGAGCGAGCACGTTAGGCAGTGTAGCAGCATAAAGCTGGAAGAAATAAACACTTCCTTAAGCAACAGGACAGGAATCTGTGTCCCAAGCCTGGCTCACAGAATACTGACGGTGGGTCTGGCCGTGCCCCGTGCTCCCAGGCTGTGCCCGGAGGAGCAGTGTTGGCTGAGGCTGACAAGCAGCGAGGCTGTTCCAAACGGTGTTGCTCTGTTCACCAGCTCCAGCTTTCCCCTATTTGCAAGTCTGTGCATGACGACTCTGTTTTGCAGAGCAGTCAGGAGCTGACCCATTTCCTTCTGATGAAGTAATTACCAGATCGACTGCCTTCCCCTTCAAGGGACTGACCTGCAGTGGCTCGTGCAGTAATTACTGGGGATGAAATCTGTAATGTCTGCATTTATCACGGCTTTTTTGATCCACTTCTGTTGCTGGTTGGTTGGGGGTTTATTTTTTTTTTCCTTTTTCTATTTTTCTTTTTCCCACTTGACCTACAGATTTACCAGCTTTGTGAAAGAAAATCATGGGGGGGGGAAAGGGGTGGCTTAGCCATATGCTAAGAGAAAGAAAAATGGGGAGTTTAGTGAAAATAATAAAAACTGTTTCCCTAGAGCCATGCTTAATGAATCCCGTTTAATTGTACCAGGGATCCACACAGGGAATTAGACCAGCAAGCATTAGAAACCAGTAAGAGATCCCGGGAGAGCAGCTATCATTGTCGCCTTGCTATGAAGGCTGTGCTGTTCACTGGGGACACTTCAAACTCTGCTGGACAAGGTGACAAAATGAACGCAGGGGTGGGGTATTCACCTGCATGTGACTGTTGGAGACGGGCTACAGCCCTTTCCTTCTCCTGTAACCCTTACAGGCACAGCTGCTTCCTGAAACCAGCATTCAGTTATTTTAGACACTTCAGCAGAGATGGGGATTTAAGACTTTGGAGTCATTTATAAGCTCAGTGTTTCTCTCTGTCTGTTAATATGTAAGTATATCGTACTTGTGAGAACATGGAAAAAACAGATAGGCTCATTAATCTTCTCAGTTAAACAGGGAGTCTGTAGCAGAGCCAGCAAAAGATTTGTCTAGTTTGGCCATGAACCTCAAGGCTAAACTAAAAATACAAAACCAACCATCTTTTGGGTTAAGGGATTTTCTGATTTGTTTTTGATTTTTTGTGATGTGCATAAGGACGCCCTGAAAGATTTTCCCTTTGAAGATTCTCTGCCTGCATTTTCTGTTCCATTAGAAATGCAGGAAGATGTTTAGACTCCTGAACAGCCTCTGAACTTACACAATTGTAGAATCATTAAGGTTGGAAAAGATTTCTAAGATCATCACGTCCAACCATCATCCACCATGCCCATTAAACCACATCCCTAAGTACTACATCCACATGGCTTCTGAACACCCCCAGGGATGGTGACTCCACCACTGATCTGGGCAGCCTGTCCTGATGCCTGATCACTATTTCACTGAATATCCAATCTGAACCTTCCCTGATGCAACTTGAGGCCACTTCCTCTCATCCTATTGCTAGTTACCTAGGAGAAGAAACCAAGCCCCACCTCATTACACCCTCCTTTCAGGTAGCTGTAGAGAGCAGTAAGGTCTCCCCTCAGCCTCCTCCAGACTAAACAACCCCAGTTCCTTCAGCTGCTCCTCGTAAGACTTGTTCTCCAGACCCTTCACCAGCTTCATTGCCCTCCTCTGGACACGCTCCAGCACCTCAACATCCCTCCTGTAGTGAGGGGCCCAAAACTGAACACAGCACTTGAGGTGCAGCCACACCAGAGCTGAGTACATGGGGACAATAACTTCTCTGGACCCGCTGGTCACACTATCCCTGGTACAGGCCAGAATGATGTTGGCCTTCCTGACCACCTGGACACACTTCTTGCCCATGTTCAGCTGCCTATAAACAAGCACCCTGGGGTCCTTTTCAGTCAGGCAGTTTTGCACCCACTCTTCCCCAAGCCTGTAGCACTGCCTGGGGTTGCTGTGACCCAAGTGCAGGACCCAGCACTGAGCCCTGTGGAACCTCATACTGTTGGGCCTCAACCCATCAATCCAGCCTGTCCAGGTCCCTCTGCAGAGGCTTCCTGCCCTTCAGCAGATCAACACTCCTGCCCAATTTGGTGAACTTGTGACATTGCAAAAGATGGAAGGGCAGGAAAACTATCAATAGGACAGGATATTTTGGTATTACGAGTTTTATTTTCTTTTCCAGTTGAATTCCTATTCCATTTTTAAATGTCTAACAATATGTATGAGAAAACCAGCATTTGTGAGGATTGCTAATGTGTTTTCTCAATAATAAGGGTGTGAGAATATGGGTTTCCTCCTATTTTTTCCAATAAAATATAAGAAGGAAATGAATGACCTTTAAAAATAAAAAAGAAAAGCTTGGCTGCAAATTCCTTTAAAAGCCACCTTTCTGTTCCCCATCCAGCTTCCCATCCCTGAACTGGTCCCAGTGCAGTGACTATGGACTGATAAGAATTGGTGCAAATAAAGCATTTACTGCATTTGTGTCAGAGAACTGTAAGACAGAACTTTTTTAAGAGAAACCTTTTTAAAAATCAGTATCAGCATGTCCCCAAAACACACAGGTACCTTCAGTGGCGTATGAACCACAAAGCTGGCTGCCTGGCTTTCCACGCAATTAAGCACTAGGGCTGCAGCCTTTGTGGATTCCTAATGCAGACAGCTCCAAGCTGGGGGGAAGTGTCGATCTGCCAGAGGGTAGGAAGGCTCTCCAGAGGAACCTGGACAGGCTGGATCAATAGGCAGAGGCCAATGGGATGAAGTTCAACATGGCAAAGTGCTGAGTCCTGCACTTTGGGCGTAACAACCCCAGGCAGCGCTACAGGCTCAGGACAGGGTGGCTGGAGAGCTGTACAGAGAAGGACCAGGGGGTGTTGGTTGACACTTCCCTGAACATGAGCCAGCCATGTGCCCAGGTGGCCAAGAAGGCCAATGGCATCCTGGGCTGCACAGGAATAGCAGAGCCAGCAAGGCCAGGGAGGTGACCATCCCCCTGTACTCAGCTCTGGTGAGGCTGCACCTCGAGTACTGGGTTCAGTTTTGGGGCCCTCACTACAAGAAAGACATTGAGGCCCTGGAGTGTGTGTCCAGAGATGGGCAATGAAGCTGATGAAGGGGCTGGAACACAAGTCTTATGAGGAGCAGCTGAGGGCACTGGGACTGTTCAGTTTGAAGAGGAGGCTCAGGGGAGACCTTCTTGCTTTCTACAACTACCTGAAAGGAGGTTGTGGTGAGCTGGGGGTCAGCATCTGCTCACAGATAACTAGAGATAGGACAAGAGGGAATGGCTGCAAGTTGTGTCAGGGGAGGTTCAGGTTAGAAATGAGGAGAAATTTCTTCTCAGAAAGAGCAGTTGGGCATTGGAACAGGTTGCCCAGGGAGGTGGTGGAGTCACTGTGCCTCAGGGTGTTCAAGAAAATGTTTGACGAGGTACTCAGGGACATGGTTTAGTTAGTAATATAGGTGTGGGGGGACGGGACGGTTGGACTAGGTGACTCTGGAGGTCTTTTCCCACCTTAATGATTCTACAATTCTTAAAAACAGGTACTGGCTACAAAATTGGGATAGGCCCCTTTGATTTGAGGTTTTGCACACCAGACCCAGGGCTGCCCTCTGAGCAGAACAGAGACACTATTCCCCCTTCAGCTCAGGCACGGGTGTAACCATGCCTGAAATGGAAACGGCATCAGCTGCCACAGGGGCAAGCTGACTGTCCTCCTGCTGCAGCCTGAAAGCCACGTCCTGACAGCAGTCCTGGCTGTTAGAAACACAGCTATGAAAATACTCAGAGAGTGATGAAATGCTGACTAACGAGCAGTTACGCAGGAGCGTGACTGTGCACTTCACAGGCAGAGAAATCAGCGTTGGTGATTTAGCACAGGCTTTTGGGTCACTGAAGCACAGCGGGCTGGGGCGATGGGGCTTCCTGCCGTTGCTGCACCTCATGATGTGGGCATATAGGCAGGGAACTTGGTGAGAAGTGGAGTGTGAGCAAAAGCACAGTTTGGTGAGGTCTGAGCTGTTTCTAATCATTGGAGGCTTCCTGTTACTCTCTCCTTATTGACTACACATCCTACATGAGACAATAATCCCATCTGGCACCTGGTTAAAGCAATAGGAGCGTGATCGTTGTTAATACTTAAGTGGCAAATTAGTCCTGCTGCAGATAAATATATTTAGCCATTTCCTTCACAGGCCACCCTTTTCAGTTCCTTAAACTTTGCCAGGTTTTAATTGTTCAGGATAACATGCTGGGTTATTTGGCTCCAGCTGAGATGCTAACAAAGCTTCAGCGCCAACAGTTCAACAGGCTGCAGAAGCTGAAGTCATAGGAAGTTCTCCTTTTAGGCCATCTAATTCTTTCTGTGAAACTGGGTGGATGAAAAGGCTTTACAGTCCCACATCTTGAAATAAGGGTTTGGGAATTGATACAGATAACACATGGGCTTCACCGTTGTGCCTTTTTCTTTAGAATTAGAAGCAGACAAATAAAGCCTAAACCTTCCCCAGCATGTCTGTGTGGTAAAAGAAAAAAAAAAACCCTAAAATGATAATAATTTACATTGTTGGTACAATACTTCAGCTGATACTAAAATATTGTGGTTGATGCTGTGGATTTTCCTGTGAATGTGGTTTCCCCTGACTGTGCCCATCTGCAGCCAGCTCATGGACAAAGCATCTCCTCCATAAGGATGAGATTGAGCAAGTATATCTCTTGGTCACCATTGTCCAACTCCAAAGGGGCTGTGGCGCCTAGCAAGTGATCACCTTGGAGCTGGGGGGGACCTACAAGAAAGACTCTTGGGGACCAGAAGGACCAAGCTAAGCAGGTGTTAGACATCTGTGTTTAGGCAAAGGAACCAAACCTCAAGAGTGGTGTTTCCTCTGAGCTGGCAGCTGGTAACGTTTTTTTAGTTGATGGAGACAACTGACGTTTACAGGATGCTTCATCTAAGTGGGGTGAGATGAAATGCCCTCTGGAAGTGCCTGTTTTTTTGTAACAGGGATCCTGGCCAACTCACTCAGCTGCAAACTGGAGGCAACTAAATTTAGGTGAAGTGGATCCCGTAGAGGAGGCTTTTCCCCAAAACCCATGCTGTGATTCCCCTGGTATGTACACAGAGGAGGGGGCCACTCCCCCCCCCTCAACCCCAGCTCCTGGGTGGCTATTCCAGGCTGGGACCCATCATCTGGAGCTATTCCATGGGCCTGTTTGGGTCTGTTTCTGCACATCCACTTTGGGTCATTAGTAGCCAAGGAAGCAAAGAAATGGACTGGCAGTGGGTACACAAGGAGGTTCATGGCAGAGAACACAGGGAAAATGGAGTGATGGTAGCTTGTCCCAGGTGGGACTTGTCTCCTCTCAAGCCTTGACAGGGTCTGTCCCTCTCTGCCATCTGCTCGCCTCGCAGCAGAAGTGCATTTTCACAGGGAACCTTAAAAAAAATCCATTCATACATGTTAAACCTGGGAAAGCCATAGCTTCAAGTGCTGGGATGGTGATTCCAAAGGTTTCAAAAGCATCTCAGTTTCAAATCACCACAGAAAGGCAAAATCTGAAACAGACAAATGAAAGCTTCTAACCAAAGCCATGTAAGAAAGCGCCAGCCAGAAACAACAGAAGTAGGCTTTAATTTGGAGTATCACTTTCCCCCTAAAACTGTAAAATCATAATTAAATTTTAAATCTGAGCCAAAAGCCAGGCATGAGATATGTGAACAACTGTGACAGCTCTTCTGCAAAAAAATATAAGTCATTCTGAAGGCTGGTTCATTCAGACAGACACTGTGCTGCTTCTGGTCGGTGTCAGTGCCGTTTGGGCTTGGGCGCTAACACTGAATGAAGTAGGGTCCTGTCCTGCTGCAGACCTGGGCTGTGCCACTGCATCCCCGGAGGGATGTGACTGGTAACCCCACTTAGGCAAAAGGTAGGGAGCCTGAGGTCCCTGGGACAGGCCGATGCTGCCTCCCTGAGCAGAAGGCCTGAGGGCCTGACGTGGGCAGATGCTTCTTTATAAAACAAACCTCTTAGGCCTCTTAAGAGAAATGCAGGGACAACAGAGAGAGCTCTGGGGTGCTCTGACCTGCTTTGGGCACTTCACAGATGGTCTCCAAAATTACCTGGATGTGTTTTTAAAAAGGGTAGATGAGGTACTTAGGGATATGGTTTAGCTTAGGATGAGAATGGTTGGACTTGATGATCTTAAAAGGTCTTTTCCAACCTTGTGATACCTGGAGATAATCTCTCAGTATCACCGCTGGGCTGAAGGGCTGGAACCACACAAACCCAGGCTGTGCTGCTCCTGCTCCCAAGCTGGGACAGCAGAAGTTATGCCCGGCAGTGGACACAGAGGGAGCCCTTGGCCCGTTATTCATTTTTCATGTACGTGCAAAGAAACCCAACCCAACCCCGTGCCAAGACACTCCCTTGAGCAACCCAGGCAAATAAATACAACACGCTCTTGGCACCCGACGCAGGGGGCTTGCCTTCGCAAACAGTCACGGAAGGCTGGAAATCAATTACTGGGGTTTGTTCTGACAGCAGCTAAGGAGGAGCCCTGCCTCTCTCACCAGCTCCCTCCCGCACCTCCTCCGGTGTCTCTGCGAGCAGGGCACCCAGCCCCGTGCCCGCATTGTCTGCTGCTCCGCTGACCGGCTGGGAGCGGTGCTTGGCAATGCAGTTCTGCAGATCTGCATCGTCTGATGGGGAAGGGGAAATGGGGGGTCAGTGGGAGAAGGTGGAGGCAGTGTGGAGTGAGGGGAGCAGGGTGGGCAGATAGGATCCAGCGCTGATGCTCCATCATTCATTCTGCATGGTTAGGGGACTGCCTTGGGCTACCTCTGGTTGGGGGGTTGCCTTGGGGTCTCTCTCTCAGCTCCCACACAGAAGGGATCTTCAGGAGTGCCCTCCAGGGCTGCACCACCCAGTCATTACATCCAAAAGACTTACTTGCTCCGGAACCTTTTCTTGATGTGACCTGAAGTAGTAGGTTGGGACCAGAGTGAGAGTCTCTTCAAAAGTTCACCCCTGATCCCAGGCAAAACACTCAGGTGGATGCACCAGGTTCCTTTGCTGTTCTGGGTGGGCAGGCACCTGTGGGGACAGACAGCAGGGCTGGATGCTGTCTTTGTACACTGGGATGAGATATGTTGCATTTGGATGACTGGCAGTACCTGTTGCTGTGAGGACAGTGTCACCAGAGCAGAGACAAGGATGGAAACCAGAGTGCTCAGTTCTGCTGTAAAAGGGCTGAAACACCATTAGCAAAACCCAAGAACTCCCCTCACCGTCGGGTTGCCCCTGCTTCTCCCTACGGCTTTGAGGACAAGGAAGCTGTGGGTGCTGCTTGGGCACATTGCTCATCCGCTGCTGCAGTCGGTAGTTCCTTAATTATTTGTTTGTTTTTAATGACTGCCACTGTTGCTACGCACTTGGGGACAGCCTGCTCATGAATGTGGTGACAAGGGAGGGTTTATCCTGAGCAAATTTGCAGAGCGGGGACTCTGCATACAGCTTTTAAAAGCAGAGATGAGCCCTTGGGAAAGCCACAGAGCAGCTAAAAAGTGAAGCTAACCCAGGCAAAGCACTGGAGGGGACAAAGCAGGGCGTGCCGGCGTGGGGCAGAGGGCTGGAGCCACTGCAAGAATCACAGCCTGGCACTGAGACCCCTCCCTTGTAGGTGGCTGTCCCAGCTCTGGTGTATGCACGGACAGGCAGGGGATGTGCAGATGTTGCAGTGTAGTAGTCCAGGGATGCGTGCAAGGTGTGATTTGCAGAGAAGGGCTCTATTTTCCAGTAATGTCATTGACAAACCAGGGGAAAAAAACTTAAAAAAAGCTGCTTTTGAGCTTGTGATTTGAGCTCCTTCCCTCTCCTCCTCCCCTCCCCTTCTCTTCCCTTCCACACCCACAGCAGGGCTGGAAGAGGCACTGCTTGGCCAGTGAGATGTCTCCAGACATGGGAGACTGCAGTTCATTTCTCCCCTCTCTCTGAATTTCACCTAATTCACTAAGTTAAAAGGTGTTTGGAGTTTGAGCTTTCCCTAAACGTTATTTCATGGTTTGTATGCACGTTCTTTAGGCCATAAGGTGCAAGTAAAGAAGCATGTCTCCATAATATAGACACGATGGTATGTATGTGTCTGATTTTTGTCCCCTCCAGATGAGTGGAAGGATGTGTAATCAAGCACCTTTCCCAGTAAAAACTCACTGTATCCCTGTCCCGAGTCTCTGCTGGCAGGACACTTAAAGCATCTACCCATGAGGAAGGCAGCACGGGTTCAGCCTCCCCGAGGGACACGTGGCTGTGCATGTTTCCCCTGGCAGATGCCTGTCCATCCACTGATGTAGGAAATATAACACAAAGCATGGGTCTTGCCACATCCTCCCCAGATGTGTTTTAAACACAGTTTGATCCTACTCAGCAAGGGAAAAGGCTGAGGCATTTCTGGGTGTGCCCAGAAACATGCTTCAATCTGTGACATTCAGTTTTTCCAGTTTGCAGACCTCAGGATGGGTGTCCACCTCAGCTGACAGCAGACCTAGTTGTCAGCAGCCACTCTGAAATCTGGAGAGGTAGACATCAACTCAGAGAGGCTGTGAACCATGGGTGGAAAATCACTGACCTGGGGGACTTAAATGTCAGTGTCTAAGGGGTTTGCAGGCACTAGATGAACTAGGACTGGGCAGCTGATGAGTTTTCAAAGGTCAGACTCTCTAGCTACATCCTTCAAATGGCATTTGGGAAGCCCAGGGGGCACCTGAGTATTTTTGTACTTCATGGTCAACTCAAAAGAGTCTCAAATATTTTTTTCATGCTTTGGGGTAGGGATTTCTAAGGCAATCTGACACATTTTTGACATCTAGCTGGCTGGCTGGGCTCAGAGAAACAAGGAAACCCAGCTCCCACTGGCTTCTGTCTTTAATGAGGAAAGTGTGACAGTGCCCCCGGGACTGAGAACAGATGATGCCAGGGAAAAGGGAAGGTGGTTTATGCCTTACTGACACTTTCTCATCTCATTCCCATTACATCTTTAAGAAGGTGGTGCTGTGATGCAACCTGCAGACTGGGGTTGAGGCTGATAAAAAATACACGTGTTCATAAACATCCAAAAAGCTGCACGGTCTCCATTTCCCTTGAAGCAACACCTGTCTGTGTAGGGATGTGCCTTTGGGGTTGTGCAGCAGACTTTCATGCCCAGGGACAGTGGACACATTAAATTGGGTTGTTTATTATCTGATTCGGGGCAGGGGGAGGGGGTGTCACTCTTTTCAGTATGTAAAGTGCTCCATCCTTTTAAAGGCTGTTCTGCCTGTGGTCTGAGCTGCTCAGGACGTCTCCCCAGCCAATAGCTCCATAAATTGAGTACTAAGGGTGGTCCCTGTTCCCTTTAACATTGCTGCCTTTGATGTGGTCTCTAATAAGAGTCAGTCACCTAATTCCTCCTGTAAGAGTGTGAACATAATGACAGCCCACAGGAAGCGCTTACAGGAGCTGAAAGCAAACCCTGCTTCCAGCTCTGCTCTCAAAACGCTGGGATTGCCAGCAGGGAGCCTTGACCAGCACAGGATGCTGGAGCCTGGCAGCTGGGGACTGGTGACAAGCAGCTGCTGACATGATCTGTGGGGCAGACACAGTGCAGGTGATGCAGCAGGACCTGCCTTCTCGTCTTCTCCAGTCCAACACGCATGAACACAAGCTGCTGCACCGAGACCTGGCTGCTGCCTTTCTGACACCAGCCTGACACCTCAACACAAAAAAGAAGACAGTGAACAGGACCCAAAGCATCAGGAGAACCTAAAACCTGCAGCTGCTTTTTGAGAAAATAGCCACAGATATTTTGATCTTAAAGGACTGTGGTGGTTTGGCCCTGGCTGAAGGCCAGATGCCCACCAAAGCCACTCTGTTGGATTACCATGCAATTATTTGGCATCACTTTTGTTAAGTCATAAAGGAATGGACTGGCATTGAATTGAAGTGTTTCATAGTGAAGTTAAAAACAAAGGGACAGATCTGTATCTTGGTTCCCATGTTCTCCCCTCTGCTGAGGTATTTCTCCTTTACAGGGGCTGGGGAAAGCCAGAGCCCAGCTCCCAGCCTCCAAGCAGACAGGCACAACAACGCTTATGGGATTTGTAGCATTATGCAATTAAACTGGCAAGGACTGACTTGCTGGAGATTGCTGTTGTTCATTTGCTCCTGTGGCCAACTCCCATTTCCCCACAGAAACAGCTAACAGCAGAGGATCTAATAGGTTTCCAAATGTTTCCCTGCCCTTCGGGATAAACCCCCTGGGCTTAGCACTGAGATTAAAAGAGGCAGGAAATTGCTTCAATAAGCTGAAATTTCTGTTGATACCAAAACCTTTCAGAAACCTTTGCTGCATTCTGACGGTTTTGTTCCTAATCTGAGTAACTCCTCCGCCACCAGAGCTTAAAAGAAAAAGGTCAGGCTGAGATGAACACGGTCTCTCCCAGAGCTAACAAAACCCTCAGCTCCATGTCTGGTCTGGGTCTGTGCAGTGAACTGGAGCTGGGGAGCAAATGCCACTGTCACCATGTCCTGGGGACCATAAAGTTGGGTGTCCCGGCAGAGGCGCTGACGCTGAGGGTGGCATCTCCTCATCACAGGATGTGGTGGGGAAGCCAGTGCTGAAGAGTGTTCTTCAGCATCCCTCCTGTGCCTGCTGCTTTCTGACCCACACTCCCCACTGGCCCAGTGGGATGTGTGCAGTTTTGCGTAGAGCTGTGCTTCAGACCAACCCTCAAGGGTGTTTTACCTCTGCCCCATTGCCCATTATCCAGTAGGAACTGTTTGTTCATGTCACATGTCATGTTCACATGTCCCCAGCATCCACTCTCCCCTGGTCTGTAACCACCTTTGGTAAAGGCAGACCCCTCCCTGCTGCCCGGCTGAGAACATTTTTTTGGTCTATTAGCACACCAGAAGGATAAAGACATCATTGCTTTGCTTCAGCACACCAATGTGGGACTTAGTCTTTGTTGGAATGGCTCAGGTGGTTGTTCTGGCTTGAGGTTGCAGGTGAGCGGCTGTGGCAGCACGGTCCAGCTCCCCATCCCTGCAGCATGGGAGCGGAGGCACCCTCATGGCCCAGCTTCAGGGCCTGGACTGCTATGGATGGCACTGGCACATGGAAAGACTTCAAACCTCAGTTGTCCTTTCCTATGAAACTCTTTTCTGTTGCTAGTACCTTTGCCCCTCTGTTGCCTTCTGTTCCTCCTAGCCACAGGAGGACACCTGGAGTCAGGGTACACTTTATTGAGGGTGAAGAGCCCCTCCATAGCCCCAGGATGTCTGACCCTTCAGGAAGTGCCTCTCTCAGGCTTGATCCTTGGGTTTAGTTGTACATAACCTCAGCAAACACTTGACAGTAGAACACCACGTCTGAAAGAATAGAGGATGCCACTGAGTCTCCTGTTTGAACAGGCCTCTCTGCTCGGCAGCATCACCCCCGCAGGTCTGAGCTCACCTGTGTCCCCACCTGAGCTGGGACAGATTTTTGATTCATCACAGGCTAATCAAGGTCCTGCCTGGATGGGCCCAAGGGCTACTGTGTCCCTTTCCAAAGCCTTTGACAAGTTTCTGCTGTAAACACAGGTACTTTAGCTCTGGGGTGCCTTGTCCTGCACTGGGGTACCCCAGCCACACACACACAGCAGCTTTGTGTGCAGCCAATGCAGGGCTCACACAGCAGAGGTGGGACCTGTGCTCTTCTGCCCAGTGTCTGGTCAGGCACAGCACAAATCAGAGCTGCTGCTAGTCCTCTTCCCCCTCTGGTGTTTGAAGAAATCACGCAGGACTATTCACACTGTAGCACTTGAGCAATTTCAGTCATCCTGCAGCTGCCATACAAATCAGGCTGTGCTCTCCTCTTGAGGACAGACTTTCTTTAGTTTGAGTGTTTCAAGGACAGACTGCACCATCGCTGCCGAGAAAGTGTTTGGCTGAGAGACAAGGGCTTTCCCTTTGCAACAGGGCAAGCACATCTGCTGTGCCAGGGCCTTTCTCTCCGATGCCTGCACCTGGACACTGAAGCACCTGGGTTTTGGGTAAGAAAACTTCCAGCATTGAAACTCGGGACATGGAGAAGATCGGTTTTCCAGACTACAAGTTCTTGAGGAGTAAAAAAAACCCCTAAGAGTAGATGGGCTGGCAGATGACCTGATCGTTCTGTTCATATTTATAGGAGGTTTCCATACCTGCTAACGAGCAGCTTCTGAGTCTACCTCTTTGGGGAGAAGGTATCATTCCTGACCAAGAGCTAGGCACGAGAGTATTCAGGTGTTTATTAAAAAGCACTGTACAACCCCTCTGGTAGATGAACTTCTGCAGGACCTCCAGATCGTAGACCCGTTCGCACAGGGGCACCATGCCATTGTAGGAGTGGTCTATGGTGTGATCTGGCTCCCAGACCTGGGGAGCCCATCAGGGCCAGATGTGCACCAGGGACCACCAACCACCTCAGTATCATAGGCCAAGTCCTTCAGTTGCCTGGCCCCAGGGCTGGTGCCTTTGCTTTGCAAGGCTGGGACCGCAGCAGAGCTGCTGCTAGTCCTCTTCCCCCTCCAGTGTTTGAAGAAATCATGCAGGACTATTCACACTGTGGCCTTCGGGTGCCTGGCCCCAGGGCTGGTGCCTTTGCCTTTCCAAGGCTGGGACTGCAGCTTTGCTGGGACATTTGCTGGAAGTCACAATGCGAGGCAAGACTGCAGCCGTCCTCATATCTGCCTTTTTTCTCATCACACGAGCTCTTTCATTGACTCAGTCCCAAGGAAGATGTTTACTAAATAAAAATAATTCCCAAGCTAACCATGACTTCCCAAAGGATGTTAATTTTTAAAAAATGCCCTTACCGTGACGAAAGATGACTGGCAAGGACACGTGGAAGATAGCAAAGCTATTTAATGGCATGTAAGCTCGGAAGGAAGGATCTGTTTTCCATTACACAGCCCATTTCTCATAAATCTTAGCTTAAAGCAGTTACCTCAATGAGTGTCAGCCAGGCTTTTAGTTTTTTCTGCAGAATTTGTGTAACACATGAGTAACGGACCTAGCCTCACTGCTAAGTGCACAGAGGCCTCAATGCTGATGCTTTGCACTGGTGTAATTGACTTTTATGGAGTTGTCCCTGATTTGCACTCATTAAGAGGCTCTGAAACATGACTGCAGATTGGCAAGTTATCACACAGCACCTCCTCAGCAGCAAGTGCCCAAGTGTGATCCAAACCTCTGGCAGCAGAGGCTAGGTTTGACATCATTTAGCTTGCAGGGAGAGAGGAAACAGCTCCCCAGATTGCCTCATATCTCCTGCGGGCTGAAATGTCACCCCAGTCATCACAATTCCCACTAGGCATGGGAGCAAACATGTCTGACCTTCTGCAGGGCAGAATTTGCCTCCCGTTCCCTTGGGATGTTCTCCATGTTCATGCCATTGCCTTAGGCTATTTTAGGATGTTGTCTCCACTTGCATCCAGCCTTGCTACTTGTCCTGCCACAGACACACCACGCGCTGGAACCTTATACTGGCTGGTGCTCACCAGGCTCTCATGATTGTTTGGCTTTATCAGTGAATCCATGCCTGCCAAGGATTGCTGGTCTCCAACCACTGCAGCTGCAATGAGGTAGCTGGCATGTGGGGTAGAACATGGGGTGTCACATGGGACTGCTGTGCACCTTTTGGAGGTGCACCGTTTGGTGGCACTGCCTCCTCAGAGATCTCTAACACCAGAAGCTTCATCCAACCTCAGTTTCAAATGAGCTGCCCCTGCTGAAACCTAGGACACCATGCAGCAGCAAATGAGAATTTGAGATGAGACCAAGGCCATGGGTGGGCAGGAGGAGGAAAGCAGGAGGAGGAAAGCACTTGTGCCTGCCTGTTCAAAGTCAGTGAGGTATCAGCCTGGGACTCTGTAAAACCTGCTTCCCACTAACTGATCCAGTCCCTAATGACCTCCACCCAGCACCTCACCATGCATGTTGGGGTTGCAGACCATAAAACTGCACTGCCTGTGTGCTGTCTTGCCAGGGACCTTCCACATTAGGCAAGCACCACATCCTGCTTCAAGAAACAGCCCTTCTTTGTTGAGCTGTAACCTACAGCAAAGGTATCCTTAGTGCATTTTTACATCCAGGCCAGGCAGTGGGTGCTGCAAGCTTGGATGCAAAGAGGAAGCAGGAGAAGCAGCAAGGATGGTGTAGAGGGAGTGGTTAAACTCCTTGCAAGCAAGGGAATGGTTGGTAGAGAAAGAGAAACACTGAACTTTTGAATGTTACTGGAAAACTAATAGTTCAAAACCTCTCACAAACTAAAACATTTGAACATATCGTATGTTTTATGAAGATTTGATATGTGACCTTTTTTCCCCAACAGTCCCAAGTGTTTAATAAATTGTATTTATCTCTCCTTTAATCTGCCCTTTTGTTCATGAACTAGTTAAGTGAGGTCAGAAGGAATGAAAGAGCATTTTTGGCAAAGGGAAGCTTTCAATATGTCACATTTAATAGAAGCAATAATTACACAAAATCCCAGGATCTATAAAGGGTTTTGTCCAGGGAGGTTAATTTGCATCTCTATTGGATATCTTTCCCTAATTATCTTTGTTGTTGTTGTTACTTAGTTTACTGTGTGGATGAGTATCAAGGCATTTCCTCTCCAAAGTGGGGAATAGCTGAACTGTGGAACCCTTGAGCATTCATGGAGAGTGCTCCAAGCTTTGTGTTATGCCAGAAGTGAACCCTTGGGGAGAGATGCCCACAGAGACTTCCACTTCTTTTTTCCTCTCTTTGCACACACATTTTATAGCCTGTGAGATCTCCTGAGCAGAGGTGTGCCAGATGTTACTTGTGAATCCGTGGATGGAGTCAAAACTCAGAAGGCTGGAGTCAAAATAATCCTTCTGGTTTCTGAGGTACCCTTTATCTCTGAAGTGTTTACAAATATTAAAGCCTGTTCTGTGCCAGCAAGGCCAAGCCAGAAGAACCCTCTGTCACATGGAGTCTCTTCAGCAATGATACTGTTTTACCACATCTTTTGAAGACTGGCATATTTTCTCAGAAAATTGGAAGATTTAGTGCCTGAAGCCTGCAGAAAAGCAAATGTCACTCTTTCAAGAAGGAGGATGAGGGAAGTACAGGCTGGTCAGCCCCAGCTGCATCTCTGGAATATATTTCCAGGTGAAGGAATGAGAAGTCATCAGGAGTAGCCAGCGTGGCTCGACTAAGGCATGCTTGCCCAACTCAATAAACTTGTATGAAAAAATGACTGGTCTGGTAGATGAGGGGAGAGCTGTGGCGGTAGTGTCTAGCTGGACTTTTGTAAGGCTTTCGACACTGCCTCATATTGGATCCTCGTTGTTTTGGGTTTGAGTGGCAAGGTTTTGGTAGTGGTGGGGGGTGGCTTCTGCAAGAAGCTGCTAGAAGCTCCCCCACTGGTCTGAAAGAACCAGTATCAGCTGGGCTCAAGGACAGAGCCAGTGCTGACCAAGGCCGAGCCCGTCAGTGGCAGTGGTAGTGCCTCTGTGATAGCACATGTAAGCAGCAGAAAAGCCCTCAGTGGCCTACCAGGGCCCTGTGGCCAAACCTCCCTGGCCTTGTCTGCCCAGCTCACCTTCACCCACTCCTGTGTGTCTCACCTACTGTCCCCTCACCGTTGCTATGACAGCACTCTGCCAGCTCCCACAAAGCATTTCCCTGGAAGTCAGAGGACTGAGGGCAGGATGGGAGCTGCAACTTCCACATCATTTTGACCACTCTGGATCCCTGTGGCTTGAGTTACTTGCACCCTCGTTCCACGTGGAGAGGCTGCCTGTTATCATGGGCCTCTTCACTGAGGCTGCTGTGTTTTGCCTGCCGACTTGCACTCAGATGCCATGCTGTTTATCAGTGTACTTATTTTCTCTGGAGGGAGGTGAGCAATTTAATTAACACTGAATTTCAGCTTGTAGGAAAGCAGGCTCTCTCGCTAACAGATGAAGATTAATGCAGAACCTTTCCCTTTCTCAAGACTTTATACTTGGCTGGCTTGACTCCTTGCATGGATGCAGTCTGCATGTTTGAACAGGGAGCAACTGTTTTTTCTTTGGCTCCTGCTGTGCTGAGATCTTCTTTGTTTTCTGCAGCACAGTGGTGATTGATATATCTTGCACCCATGCCAGTGCCTGAAGCTCAAAAGCTGAGGATGCTGGGCAGGCTGGAGCTGGTGAGCTGCAGGGGCACCAATCTTTAGCACCCTTCAGCCATCTAAATAAGGAAGAAGCACGAAATTTGAGCTTTCCAGAAATACATTTAAACGCTGTTTGGCAACAGCAGAGTCCACACTATAGCTTGAACAAACCCACAAGACCTCTCCAGCTCCTCCCATAATGCCCACATTTCATGGACACCAGCCCAGACTCAGCCATGAGCTACAGGGGACATTTGGTGCTGTCTGAATGGGGAAAGCATGAGCTCAGGCCACCTGGGAGCACTGGTCTGTGTTCGTCCACACCTGCTACTGGAATGTGCTGCTTTGACCCAGGCTGCCATTCACTTTCCTACCTGTTCTTGCACCAACATGAAGCAGTCAGTGTTGGGAGGTATAGTGGCCATGAGGTCCTTCCTGGAGGACACACATGGGCAGCTGGGGCTTACAGGCCACATTTTGTTATATTACCTTTATAACACTATAGTCTGGTATTATTTCCACTTTGGCCATCCAAAACTGTGAGAACAAACCCCACTACCTGCTGTGACTCCTTCAGATGTTGTCAATCTATAGACAAGAAGAGGAAGGGAAGGACCATCTAGGGGAAGAGCTGTTATCAGTGTAACCATTGTGTCTTCTGAATTAGAAATCTCCATTACCCTGTTCGGTTGCTTCTCCCTTCAGACCTCTTGAGAAGAGGCTCTGGTAGAGGCAGGTATTGCTCTTCAGGTACATGAGCTGTCCTGACCCTCTTGCAGATGCCAGTGGAGTCAAACTTTAATGGTAGTGCATGTTTCCTCCCTCCATGTAAGTTGTCTGTGTCCTTGAGAGCAGCCCCCACTTACCCAGGCTGGTTGCAAAGGCATTCCTCCTCCATCACAACTGCATTTCCCTCAGACCATGATGTCCTCTAATGGGAAAGATCAAAACTGGATCAACAGAGGTAAGGAAACTTGTACTTCTCATGTGTCTGGTCTATGAAAAGAAGGCAGTCCTTGTTCCACTTGTTCTGACAGAGAAGAACTAGAGGTGGGTTAGGGAGAGAGGCAGATACTGAAAGGAGAATAAGAGGAAGCTTACCAAGAGATCCACCAAGGCTGCCTTCACACAGAGCATCAGTAAAAACTGCTGTTGACCATCAGGCTAGAGGAACAGCTATTAGGACACAGTCCCTGTAAGATGCCTGGCATTATTGCTCATGTTGGTCCTTTGCCTGCTATTTTCCTCCTGAAAGGACAGCACCAGTGTAAAAATATTTACAATTTATTTAGCTTCTATCCATGCAAAATCTGTGTCTCCAGAACAGTTTTTCATCTCTGCAGGGTCCCAGAGTGGTGCCAGCAGCAGTTTGCTGCAACTTTTGCTCTTGTACAGTTCTTTCTGGTTTTCTCCTCATACTTTTTTGCTTTTGCTCCTCCTTCCTTTTCAGGGAGGAGCAGAAACTCCTTGAGTTTCTTGAAGCTTGAAGCCAGGCATCCTAGAGTGAAGGGGGAAGGTTTGATTCAACTGGTTACTGGAGAGACCCCAGACCAAAAAAATGGCTGACAGCCAAGAGGTCTGATACTGTGTGACTCTAATGATATTGAACCCCTCCTTGTTTCCTCCCTCCCCACAATAAAGTAAAATAGGTATATAGGTAATATATAGATCCCAATAACACCAGCTTTGGAGGGGTGTCAAAGATATCTCAATGATCTCCCTGTCATTACAGACAGCAGCTCTGACTGGGGCAGTCTTCCTGCTCCTGTACAGCATCCCATCCCATTTGGGGAAGAGCCAAGGCTGCGGAAGGAGCTGGTCTTCCCTAGCAATGGCAGAGCTGTGCAGAGCCAGGCCGAGGAGCTGAAGGTCCAGCATGATCACCCAGTACTTTTGATAGCTCTTTACGCTGCGGTATCTGAAGATAAGGTTCAGAGGACCTGTAGCAGGAGTGCATCCGCTGCTTCATGGACTGAGAGGCTCAGCAATCCCCCCTTTCTTCTTCTCCATCTCCCCTGCTTCTCTGCAGGAGTCAAGCCAAGACTCATTCTTACCTGAAGGCATGTAAGAGCTTGCTTTACATCCAGCTAATCCTTCTTCCCTGAGAGGGTCTCCTCTCTGCAGCAGGAATACTGCAGTTTGACAGCTTCTGCCTTGCCTAACCCTCTACTTCAACACCCTTCACACTCTATTTTGATTCTTTTTCCTCTTCACCTCCTAGACATTACTGCTGTTGCCATGACTTTTCAGATACACCTACCTGCCTTCAAACAGGCCTTGCTTCCATGTCTTGAACTGCTCAAACTTTAAATAATGACCTGTTAAGCCAAGTGTTCATTAACATTACAGCAACAGAGCTAAGACAGAACTAAGAGACAGTCCTGTGCTCAGCACATCACCGTCAGACCCTTTGGGTTCAAGAGGGTGATAAGAAGTTGACACTTAGGTGCTTAGAGAGAAGAAGTCCTGACACACTGGGTGCTAAAAGTAAGTATGCAGTTGTAACTGCTTACCAGAGCACTGCCAGGATCTCTGCATGATCCATGGGGAGAGACTGGAGCCTCCAAAGGATAACCAACATCCTTAAGATAAATATTGCTTTCTGTTTGTCTCCATTTTCTCAGTCTCATCTTATCTACTGTCCCAAACGTTTCTGCAGAATTTAAGTTTTGTTCAAGGTGGCATTTAAGGTAAAATATCCATGCAAATTAGATTAGTTCTGGATCATTAGAGCTCTTCCCAATTAATGAGCAAACACTGCCAACCATTTTCAGAAGTGCCAACACCCAATGAACAAACCACTATTATCCTTGCAGACTTGTCTTCTCCTGAGATGTAAGCAAACAGCCCTGTTATTCCAGGCAGTTAAATAACACCATTTCACAGATAATTTACACTAAGGGAAAGCACTTCAACAGGTGTGTTAATACCTGGGAACATACTTTCCAATTTGGGAAAGTGAGAACTCTGGGAAGTGGCACAAACAAGGTGCCATTAATGAAGCTAAAGTGCAGTTTATACCGAGTTCTAGGCTCACATTCATAGAATAATCAAATTTGGGCACCAGATCACTTTTCCAGGTGCCAGGTTATACCCTGGCTGGGTGTGTGACAACACACTATGTCTTCCTGCATCTGAGGCCTCAGCAGCTACCTGGGCATGCCTGGCACACACCAGGTGCCTTGTTGTCAGCACTAGTTTTGCACAGAGCAGTGCCTGTGTTCAGGAACATGCTAGCAAAGCTGCTATTCACCTTCAGTGGTCAGAGCTTTCACCTGGAGGATAAATATCTTTTCTTGACATCCTTTGCCCCCTCCTCCCCAAAACCTACATGCACAGCTCCTGTACACAGGTATGCTTTAAGCTGCTACAGTATAAGCATATAGCAGGTAAAACAGCATCCCCATGATTCCCATGGGGGTGAGAGGTTGGGAGACAAGGCTCAAGGCTCAGGATTGTCAATGATGGAGGCCTTTGACCATCTGAGTTTGGAGAGAGATGGATGAGAAGACACCTGCCTTAGCAGGGCTGTGGGGGTAAGAGCCATTCCCCTACTCCTTAATGGGTTGTGCTGTCCCTCTGTGGTTCATGGGGATAAAGACAAGGTGGCCAACAGTAGGGAAGTCTCTCCTAGTAAGGCAATTTGCAGTACATCCTTAGTTATCTTGAGTGAAAATGAAACATGTTCCAAGAAGGCACAGCTTCCCTTACCTAATTAATTACTGTGTGGGGATATGGTACAGGCAGCTTCATATAGCATACAGCAGGCAGTTTCATAAAGCATCAAAGCTAAATCAGTGGCCAAAATCCCACTGTCAAGAGTCTGCAAAGAGCCAGCTGCCACATCCATACACGCAGAGCCACTGAGGTATTGCCTTCCACAGTCCCAGGGGACACACAAACATTGGCCATGGATAGAAGATCTCAGGACACAAGGTCACATAAATCTGGGCGGCACAAAGAAAGCCCGTCAGCTGAGCCAGCCTGCTGCAATGAACCTACAGTTCCTGACATTTACTATTCTGGGACAAAGCAGCCTTAAATGCTCCATTTAAACTCTGGCTTTGAAAGGCTCCTATTTAAATCCAGACGGACGCTGCCGAAGCCAACCCAAGTGACACAAAGGCACATGGATGCCTGGCATTTTCCCACGTGGTGCTCCAGTTATGCCCTCAGAATATGCAAAACCCAGCATCCCATTTACCAGAAATGGTCTGGAAGGGCTGAATTGCCCATGACTATTTGTGGAGGTCTCTCAACTGAAAGCATCCTCCCAAAACCCCCGCATAGAAATTCGCTCACCCCCAAAACGGGGTGCGCCAGCCATAGTGCTAATGAATGCGTCTGGCAGCGTTGCCTCTCCCCCTGCCACACTGCCAGTGAAAGCAGACGTTTTACTTTCTGCACTCAGTGAGGCACAGGAGGAAGGTGTGACACCCCTTGTGTGTCCCCCTTGCTTGGAGAGCACGTGGTGCTGGGAAGCTGCTGCTGCATTAGTCCTTGTCGTGGGGGCTGGACTGGAACACCGTTCCTGCCTCCAGGTTTGCAGAACAATAGTCCTTTCAATTAGTGATTAAACCAGTATCTTTGGAAACTCCAGTGTTTTCTGGCTTGAAATTGGCATGAATAACAGGTTGTTGCTCTTTTTCTCATAAGCTGGTTTTAGCCTAAGTTTTTTCATCTTACTGAGCTCTTCTTAATGAAATACTTGTTCTTATTGAACTGATGCCCTGGCTTGCCTGAAAGCAGTTTGATTTCTATTCTGTTATTAATGTGCTTAACTAGGTATTGCAAACAAAGGGAAGATGGGTAAAGGCACTTCCAAATTGGTGAATTGATTGTGGTCTCCTTCTACCTTCAATCGTCAGCTGTTGCAGCACAACAACTAATCTTCCCTGTGAAATTGAAACACAAGAACCTAATACTGTTTATGAGATTGCTGTCCTCAAAAATGAGGAGGTGATGACGGGAGCTGAAAGAAGCACAGGCTCTCCCTCTTATCCTAGCTGGACACCACTCAGACATGAGGAGGAGGAAAGGATCACTGCTGAACTTTAAAGCCTAAATACAACTAAGGCAGAGAAAGGCCTGGAAAGCTTTCAGTCTGTAAAGACCTCAAGCCTGTAGCCAAAGAGAGAAAAATTAAAGGGCAGTAGGTACTGGACAAGCCCTGCCTACTTGTGGGACCTCCTACTGGTGGGAGTAGAGTGGCAGGAGTATTTGGGGTGCTGAGACTGGCTGTTCTTGCAGGTACAGGGACATGAGGGATGGTTGGGACTGGGAGTGCTCCAGGCTCTCTCCTGTGTGTGTTCTGCCCTCTCTCTTTACACTGCAGCACTGGTGTTAGGGATCACGTACCAGCAGTGGTAGCTGATGCCTTGGCAGCCACCTGACTTTTAAAAAGCAGTGTGGAGGAGAACAGAGAGGCAGGTGCTCTCTGGCTTTCACACTGGTCGTTCAGCTGCAGGCTCAGGAGAAGCTCATTCACCCTGAACTTGGTCTTCTGTCTGGTGAAAGAAGAGCAGGCTATCGAGACTATATCCAGGGCTTTCTCCTGTAAAAGTAAATCAGATGAAGTTAAAGTAATTGCTGAGATTCAAAAGCAATTCAAAAGCCCAGGCCCAAGTAGGTTCCTTTTTAAAAATGAAAATGGGAAGAAAAGGAAAACGGGCTTTTGAGATGCTTGGTAGCACTTGTTTTCTGTCCCTGTCAGGCAAGACAGCAATGTCCTCGTAGAAGAAGAAGCCATTAAACTTTGCCCAAACTCAGCCAATACCAAATTTTGATGCAGCTGGTGATAGCAATTAACCTCTAAATGGCTTTGATAGCAATTAACCCATAAATGTTTTTCCTACTCCTTGAGAAGTGCAAAATACTGTATAAACACAAGGTCTTATGAAAGCCAGTCTGGTCTGTGTTTCTCCTACATAGCAAATTTATTTTCCCTTGAAAATATTTAAACCTCATCTTGCTGTTACCACGAAACAGAAGAGTTTAACAGTGGTCAGAATAAACTTGCCTGGTTCATTTACAGCCATCCTGGCTGTATCCTCCTTGTAATAGACAACATGATTTAAATTAGTGAGAAAAGACATAAACATGAGTTTGATTTTCTTCTGAATGGCTGTGTGCATTCCAAGCAACTTTTAAGAGCACTTCCAATGCCTGCTTTTAAAAGAAACTTTATCACCCTGCGATTGAAAGATTAGAATTTAAAAAGAGTTCCTAGACAGGCCTGAAAACTTACAAAAAAGGAAGAAATATGTGAGAGGGAGAAGAAAAGATCCATTGTGAACATGGCAATTTCTGTTTCTAAAAATTGTAGAAGAGAGTGATACTCTCCACTACCTGATAAGATGCTTCTTCCTTTACCCATTATGATTTGAGAAACGGAAACCTTCTGAAATGAATTTCATCTGGCTGGATTAAACGGGCTCCGCAGGAAGTTCTGTTTTCAGTCACTTAATGGCAGGGATTACACAGCATACATGTTCCCAGCAGATCCTTTTGCATAAGCCTTGATTACCTTACAGTGGGAAAGCCTGCTCCCCCCTGAGCAGTCCCTCTGCCCAGGGGGCACGATGCACTTACAAAAATGCTTAATAAGAAGCAATTATAGTGTCACGATACAGAATTCTTGATAGCTGAATCTGTAGTTTATTGATGGGATCAGGTTAGAGGCTCAGAGCGTGCCTAGGTGAAAGAAGGCTTTTTGCTAATGAAACTCCAGGTAAATCCTTCAAGTGCCTCAGGAAGCCTTCAGGCAAATTTGACTCTGCTTCTGGCACTGCTCTTCTCCCTCTGGGCTCTGCTCAGCAAAGTATGTAAGCACATAAATATGTACCCAGAGCTGAGCACGTACGTAATGATGGCTCTGAAAATGAACAGGGGTGCGTGTGTTTTCCTGAGATCTAGGTCTTGCTTGTGCCCAGGATAGATGATATCCTGTGAGTGGAGGAGCTGAGCTTTGAAGATGTGTGAGAGGCACAGATGCTCTTGGATGGTGCAGCCAGGAAGTTTGCATGAAGAGGACTTCAGCAGAGCAAGCCTGTGAACCTGGGGGGTTAAAACATACTCCTGGTACCAATCCTGCTTCCAGATCTCTTCAGCTGACATACAAGTGATGGAGAAGAAAGCCTCCACTGAGTACAAAGAAAACTTTCAAACAAGAAAGGAGAATGTCATCCATCTGCATCTTCCCACAGTCTGCACGTTGGTGACCTTCCATGCAGGCACCATCCAACACAGGCGACAGTAACAGCCCTTACCTCCTCTCAGCCCCAATTCTAGGCAGGAACAAGCATATTTAAACCATCCCCCATGAAGACTTGTCTAACCTGCTCTTAAAGATCACTTGTGGAAGAGATCCAGGAACTCCCTGGGCTGCTTCTTCCACTGCTTCACTGCTCTACAGTTAGAAATATTTTCCTACTATCTCGTCCAAATATTGTTTGTGGCAACTTCAAATTCAACTGCTACCAGACAGAAAAAACTGCTTGCTGCCCTCCCTATGGCATTCAGAGGGGCTGCTGCCCACTCCTCTCCCCTCAGTCCTCTCTTTTCCAGAGTAACTTGTCTGCCATTCCTCCTGACTCAAATTTCATAAACCTCTGTCACAGCTGCCCATCCTGGACAGCAGCCAGCCTTTCTTAAACTGGATTCAGCACACAAGCCCAGGACTCATCAGAGCAAAATCACAGCCTGTGACATTCCTACTGATACAACCCAGAACATATTTTCCCTTTTATTTAACTTTTAATCTTCTGTGTAATATAAACTCATGCTTGGGGATGTGTGGGGTTGGTTTTTGGGGGGAGGTGTGGAGGTGGGGAGGGAGGTGCTGTTTGGCTGTTTTGTATTCACATGTTTGTTCCCCCCCCCCTTCCCAAATTCAACATTTTAATGCACTTGACTGCATTGATTGTGCTTTTCCCCTGACTTGCAGATTGCTCTGAGTCCTGCTGCATCCCTCAAGTAGGTCTGAAAACTTCCCTCCAGGGGCTCCATCCCTGCACAAATTAAAGTGCATCCTCTACTCCACTGCCTGAACTGGAAGTGAAAAACAAATTGACTAAATTCCCTGCAAACTTTGTAAAGAAAAATTTGTTGAGAGCAAACTATTGGCAGCTTGCCTTGGGGTGCCATTTCTCAAACAGTTCAGCACCTACCTCACCATGATTTAATCTCTCTCACATTCGCTTAGGATGTGTATGAGAACATTCTCTGGCTGTGACAAAAGCACTTCTGATGTCATGATGCATAACATCACCTCCTTTTCCCCGTTCACGGGACCAGTTATCCTGTCAAAGAAAGGAGTCAGACTGGACTCATGTGACTTGCTTTTGAAAAATCTGCTTTTGATATGTTTGCATTTTATCCTGATGGAGCTTATAACTGTTGTGAATAATTCACTCAGAGCCTTTCCAGGAACCAACACAAGCCTGACCAGTTTGTCTTCTCACCATCCTCACCCCTCTCCCTGTCCTTCTGTTGTTTGCTCTTCCCCAGCCTGCTGGGATCTCCTCTTCCATCCTCACTGGGCACTCAAGGATAATTGCTAATGTCTCAAGGAGTGCTTCAGTTGGACCTTCACTTACCCTAGGGTGAATGTCATCTCTCCCTCCTGGCTTATCTAATTTATCTATTTTATGCCTTACATTTAAAATACTTAACTTAGCTAAACATTTCAACGCTGAGGAAATTACAGGGAAAGACCAAGTAATAGTTATTATGCACTGATTTATCAGTCTGCTGACTCAGGAGATGTAATGGATCTTTTATGTCCCATTACTTTCAAAGATACTTTCAAATAGAGATAAACATTGGATTTATTAGGACTTATGGTGATAGCATGTTTATAACCTTAGTTTGAAAATAACATTTTTACTAGAAAGAAATAACGGAAGATCAAGTTTGAATTTCCTCTTTATATAGCTGTGAGTCCTTCAAAGGATATTCTTTATCTTTTATAAAGCCAAGACCTGCTCTATGTTTGCTTTAAAATCAAACTATTTTTTTAACCCAACGGTAATGGAAGTTCATAATTTTGTTTCTTTCTCAAATCACTCAAACTGTTGCCATGGAAATAATTCTATATGGATATGGGTCAAGAAAAAATAATCTCTCAGAGAAGATTGCTACTTGAAAAGCACATAAATTATAATAATTTAATCAAAAGCATAAAGTAGTCAATCTAAAAACCTATGCAAGTATAATAATTCAATTCCTCTGCCTGATCTTTCTCTCCTGTGCATATCTTCTACACTATTGTTAAAAATCCATTACTAATTAATCTGCTAATACAGTTTTCCAGGACAGAGCCCAGTTGGCCACTGAAAGTATTCTGCAGAGGAGATGAGAAAGGATTCCTGTTCGATAAAGTAAGGAGCATTGTTCCCACACTTGCTTGTCACTTTGAGATAAATGTGATTTCTCCTGGATATAGAATCCTTTATCCTCTCCCCTTCTGCCCGGCCGTACTGCTGTGGGAAGGCCTGCAACACTTAATCCCTGTCTCAGATGTGGCTCCACATCCATTGTGAGCATTTTATCTCCAGGAACCTGGTCCCAAGCTCAGTGAAAAAAAACCCCAAGTATCTTGGGAAAGAAACCATTGCTTTTTTGAAGCTAGAAGTGGTTGTAGATACTAGCTGAACTGTAAACAGTTTTGCTATGGGAAACGTTTTTGTGTTAAAGTAAGAAAATCCCTTACTAATGTCATCAAGGAAATACCTGATCAGTTTAGGGTGAAACTAACACATCCCAGAAAGTTCCGATTCCCTTTACTTTTGCTCTTGAATTCTCCTGTGAACACTTGTGATGTATCTGCCACATCTGAGCCTGTGAGCTGTTACCAGTAGAGATTATCCCTGAGCCTTCTCCTGAGAGGTCACATTGCCCTTCCCGTCGTCCATCTCACTATCTGTTCCCTGCGTAATGTTTTACCTGCACCCAGCTACGTTTTTATCTGAGAGCTACCCAGTGCCCTTCACCCGAGGCCGTTCAAGGTGTTATGTTTGAAATCAGCTGCAATAAGAGACTGGCAAACATTCTTCCCATTTCACAGTCAGTTAAAACAAGA
This sequence comes from Gallinula chloropus, assembly GCF_964237585.1. Classification (NCBI taxonomy): domain Eukaryota; kingdom Metazoa; phylum Chordata; class Aves; order Gruiformes; family Rallidae; genus Gallinula; species Gallinula chloropus. The sequence continues at coordinate 112,920,987 of NC_140087.1, read as the reverse complement.
TGGATTTGAGTGATTTGCTCCTGGCTGTTGATCCCAATCTACTAGAAATGGAGAAAAATCCAAAGGACCCAACTCCAATTTTATCCTCCAATCCAGCCCCAGTTTATGGGGTGACCCACAAACATATGAGACCTATTTTTTCCTGAAAACTTTGGAGAAAGGTGAAAGGAGAATAAAACTTGAACAAAGTTACAAAAAATACAGGAGAAGAAAAATGACAAGAATAAGACCAAGTCTCTCAGGACACTAGAATTAAGAAAAAAGATCTGAAGGCTTATGATTAATGTCACTAACAGAGGAGAAGTGATTTTTCCTTGCAGGAATGATATTGGAGTAACTGTATAAAAATAATAGGATAACAGAGTTGTTAGGCCATTGTTTATCTGGTTTTAAAGCTGAGAAGGACAGGCTTTTACCTAAACTGGTGATAAGATTTCAAGAGAGGGAAGGAGGAAAATAAGGAAGTCTGTAAGATAAATCCTAAAATAGCTTGAGAAGGCTTTTGGGCTTGTGGTATTGATAAGGCATTAAGTGCAGACAGCATCCATCCCAGGGTGCAAACAGAAGCTGGGGGAAGGACAGGGAGAGGTCCAGCAGATTTTTTTCTTGGGGACGGACCAAGTAAATACAGATGACTCAATGGTGCCAGCAGCTGCCAAATAGTTCAATGGCAGCAGTGGAGAAAATCCCAAAGTTTGCAGGAATACACTGGGAAGGGCTGGAGAAAGGAGGTTGTTCAGTACCAAAAGGTGAATCTTGGCTTTCTGCAACCCAGCTCAGCAGCCCCCAGCTCTCTCCATTAAAGGTGTGGGGAATCACCAGGAAATCAGCTTCTAGCAGAGATACCTAAACTTGGGCAGCATGAATATGCTTTTCCTCTTTGCTCTTCCTTCTTGCACAGGGAAAAAGATGGCCAAAGTGAATGACAGCTCACAAACATCACTCCAGCTATGTAAAGTATCAAAATTTAGGAAAAGCCCTAAGCATTTCTTCAGTCTCACTGAAGATAAAGGAAGTAGACACGTGTTGTAAGGGTTTTATATGAATAAGACTCCCATTTTGAGGTCAAATTAATTTAAGATGGTGAGTTTTTAATAAATCAAAGCATTCCTGAACTAATAAAAAATTTGATAGATTACTTAGATTCATTTTCCATAGAGTTTATCTTTTTTTTTTTAGATGCTTACTTATTCTGACATGACAATTCTGAATATTGATAGTCAGGTTAAGTAACAGGTTACCTAAAGGATGCCTTACTGTTCCTATTCACCACTTGGTTTTGGCTCGCCAGTAGAATAATAAAATCATTACTATAAGAAGCGCTATAGGAAATTCAGACCAATAATTCTCTTGCACTCAAATTCTAAAACACTAAACCAGCAATCAATTTAATAGCCTTTAAGAACAAATATTATAACTCAAATGACACGGTGGTGATACATCCTCCAAATTATTCATACATTCACATATTTTACTGAGCTTTGTCACATAAAATTCAGCACTTCAGGTAAGAAGTTAGCCTTTTCCCTGGAGACTTTAGGTTTTTCTTCTTTATTGACCTACCATTGTAAAGGAGTATTGCTGTAAAAGAGCACTATTGATTTTCAGAAGCTCTTTGGAAAAGCAGTATCTTGGCTTCATTAAAAATTGAGCAGTGCAGTGTAGCAATATGTCTGGAAGACAGCTAAGATGGTTTGCATTTAGCCTCCAACTGACTAAAGAAACATGGCAAAACCCCAGTAAAAGGTGTAGGAATCCGACTGGGACTTGGGCATTCAGTCAAATTTAGTAATGCAGCTCTGAAGATATCTCCACAGCTGCTGCCTTTCTACGGAGGTACCTGACCTGTATGGGAAACTTGGGCTTTTAACTCAGATTTTCTCAACAACCAAAACTTCTCCACTGAGTGACTAGATGCAATAAGGAGGTCGGAGTTGGGAGGGGACACACCCAGGACAGCTGACACCAACTGACCAGGGATATTCCATAACCTATGATGTCATGCTCAGCAAATGGAGCTGGAGGAAGAAGAAAAAAAAGCAGGGAAGCATTTGGAATGATGGAGTTTTCTCACTTTTGCCCTTCCAGTTCTCTCCCCCATCCCACTGGGGCTGGGGAGGGGAGGAAAGACATAGAAGGGGAGGGGAGTGAGTCAGTGCCTGCGTGGTGCTTAGCTGCTGGCTGGGGTAAAATCATGACAAAGTGTCTCTTGGGAACACAGCCTCCTTCAAACCCCTCCTTAGGACTCAGCTCTCCCATTTATATGTAAGGTCTCTGTATTTCATCCAGCATCCAGATGTTGCAGCATGTGGCAGCAGTGATGAGTTGTCCATCAACAAGTCCTGTTGTCGGATGCTCACTCTGGTCATTTCTAATGGGTTTTGGCACCTTCAGGAGTTAGGCAGCGCCTGAGAGATAAGTTCTGCATGTCTTCCCAGAACTCTCTGGTGTTTGAACTGCTTGAAATCAGTTTAGCGCTAGGTTGGCAACTCGGTTTCTCTGTGACCTGAAGGTTCTTGATGTTTATTGTCCCGTCTGATGGATAAGACCGTACAAATGCTACATAAGCCTCAGAGGTAAAGAACAAAGCAAAAGTCTCAGACAGGATTTCTGAAAGTTTTAAAACTTTTTCCATCAGGCTGTTCCCAGCAGGCAGAAAAATCCTGGCCGAAGAGTAAAGGTTCCTGAAATGAATAGCATAAAAAGATGTCTTTTATTATCTTGCTTCAAAGTACAGATCATGACCATTAAGTTATTCAGGACTACAAGTTCCAGACCTCCTTTACCCCCCTTTTCATATAACCAGCTAAAAGGCCATAACAACCTCAGCCAACACATCTTTCTCTAGAACAAAACATAACCCCTCCAACCACCCACCCCCCCAGCCGCGCCCCAGCTCTCAGTCAGCCTTATTTCACTGCCTGTGCAACGTGTGCAGTGACAGACCAGAGACAGTGATATTTGTCATCTGTCTCCTCACTGACCTTTAGATAAGAGCAGCCTTCCCCGCTTCTGGCCACCAGAAAGGAAAGGTCTGCACTCCAGACGTGCCCAAGCCGGGGACCGAGACGCAGCTCACGGCTTCATTCCCCCAGTATACTGGGTTTTTTCTGCAGCTGCGGTTTGGAGGCTGGGAGCGAGCCCCCTTCCTGCCTGCACAAAGCCATAATGATGTCATCACTTAGGCATCTGATGCGTAAAGCTAAAAATGTGAGTGTCTGCTGTCCTTGGGCTCCCCTGGGGAGGCTCTGCCGTGGGTTGCCAGGCTGATGGAAACTGTTCTGCCTGCCGGGAAGGGCATTTAAGATGAAACTCCTGTCATCTTTTTCTCCCAGGAGTTGTTCTCCCCCTATTCTGCTGCTTTGCTCTCATGGAGTTTGTTGGAAAGTAGCACCTTTGGTGCCTCTGCATCACATTTGGCTGAAGCTGCTGGGCAAAGATCTTGGAAAGGTGGGTCTGGTCCCACAGGAGCAAGAAAAAAAACATAACAGGCATGTCACTGGTGCCCAGAATAAATGCCATTGTCTGTATGGCAGGCTGAATGCTCCTGAGGCAAAGCAGCAAGTTGAGGAGCTGAGAGAGATCTCAGCTGAGAGAGGATTATTCTCTATGCCTCTCATACAGCTGCAAATGGGCTCATGGCAGCCCAAGCAGGTCTAGTGGATGTCCTGCTTCCTCCCCTGCCACCTCTTCCTGCCTTCACCCTCAGCACCCACTTCCAACAAAGGAAGCAAGTAGCTTGCAGTGGCATTAACACTCTGAAATGGCTCAGGCAGGCGGCAGTGAAAGCTGGAGTATAGGTCTCTGGGGGAAGATGGTGGTGAGTTACTGGGGTAAGGCAGAGGGCAGGCCCTCGGGAAGGGATGATGAAAGGGGTGGATGACACTGCAACCACCGTGGTAAGCAGGAGGGGAGCCTGGGCACCAGCAGCTCTCACAGGGATGTGTGCAATGAGCATCCTCAGTGGTCTCAAAACCGGTGTTCTAGCCAAGCGCTGTGAAACAACGTGTTTATAGATAGTTTCATGCTTTTTGCAGCAGCTGATTTTTCACTTTCAGTGAGGGTTAATTTGGGGTTTTGCTTCAGATCAGACTAGAGTCTGTTGGGCTCAATAGCGGAGGTTACATATGGAAATGTGAGGCACATAGATGAGATATAAACTATCCAGTCTAATTCATTAGCATATTTTTGAGTGATGAATGGCCATTGCCTTGTGAACGGCTTGCTGCTACATCAGCCTTCTGCAGCAGCAAATATATAACATGAGCTATTCTCTAGCATCATATTCAGGCTTTTTTAATATGCGTGGTTCCCCAGCAAGCTGAAGGAAGCCATATATCACCATCATGTACTCACAAGACCAAACTGAGCTAGTGGCCTAGTGAGGTGATGGGCATCTTCTGAATGCCTCCAGCTCTCCTTCAGGTGGGCAGAGAGGGCTTTGCACAGCCTCAACATGCTGGGTCAGTACATGGATGTCATGGGCAAAGGCTGTTTGCCAGCTGGTGCTGCCCACCTCAGCGGTGCCGTATGGCAGCTCCCTGCCTCCTTGCCTTGTGCTCTAAGCCTCTGCTGCGCTGGGGTGTGTGGAGGTGAGGTTCACCCAGCAGCACGGCCAGCTCCCACCCCTCAGGGTTTAGGATTAACACGTGTGACTGGGGAGAGCAGGTGGATGCACAGAGCATGAAGAGTGCCCAAGGACGTCCCTGCTGTCAGCGTGGTGACCGCCGCGCACCAGCTGGCTTGACACTCTTGGGGTAGTTGTCATGGGAGGTGATGTGGCCGGCAATGCCAGACAGATGGCCCTGCACTGGTGCTGCTGGCTCTGCAGCCTCCACGGCACTTTTAAGGAAACTAATTGGTGAGGAAGGTGCCTGTGTGTATTGGCAGCGATACTGAACCACTAACGCTGTCGACCAGCACCAGTGGCTGCCTGCAGTCAGTTTAATGAGACCGTGCGGCTGGTCAAAGAGGCAGCAGGTCCCAGCTCTCCCTCTGCCATGAAACACTTCAAGGTGGGATGGAGCAGGAGGATGTTCCTTGAGAGATGGTCAGGATTGCTTGGTTTACATGCTGGATGAGGCCAGGGCTGCAAGGTGCCACAGGACACAGCCATGCCCCCACCCTGAATGGCCAAGCCTGCATCAACAAGTCCCAGCAGCTTTGTAGTCAAAGGTGCAGTGGGATTTTGAAGGGACGAATTCTGTCAGTGGCATGGTGGAGAAAGAAAGAGATGCTTGCTTGTTTAGGCCTCTGCATCAGACACCATATAGCTGAGAAGGCAGGAATCCCTACCACCCTATGCCTTTGATCTTTATGATTGAGCTATGGCAGAATACCACTGACTACCACTGCCCAGAGGTCAAAGCAGTGGCTAATTTTGTAGGAATCACCCCCCCCCCCCCCAAAAAAAAAAAAAAAAACAACCAAAAGGTGTAGGAAATCAGAAATACGAGAGGAGAGAAAACATCATGGGGGGTTAAAGCAGGAGTGGAGCTCTAAATTGGGATGCAGAAGTGCAGTGCTGGTGCTCCCCAGCAGACCTCCCTGGTGCAGCAATACGTGTGAGGCATTTACAAGCCATTTTTCTAAACTGCTTTCCCAGTCGTGCCTCTGGTAAGCTCCCAGGCCAGCGATGGCCACATGTGCAGGCTGGCACCGGTCAGAGAGTTCTGCTGCGGCTGCACCTTTGCCTTTACAGCACAAAGCAGGGAAACAGCCCTTGCAGAGAAAAAAAGGCAGCATATCCATTTAAAGGCAGACTGAAAGGATGCAAGACAATTCGTGTGTGGCCACAAGGCAGCTCATTCGAGACAAAAAGGAGAGCTCTATCAGTGCAACTTTCCCAGACAGACAAGCCATAACTCAGAGCGCCCTTTTGCCGTCTCCCGCAATGAGCTTCCCTTTAGCTGCTGCAATCTCCGCTCATTCATTTCCTCCCCTCCCTCTCAGCCGCTTCTTTCATTACCCATTACAAGACCTATTCATGGACATCCCCTGAAATGTCCCATTTGTCGAGGGGGTTACAGAGCTTGCCTTCGCTCCCAGCTACTGGACATTTTGAGCCAGGGGCCCAGTCCTAGGTAATAAACATCGCCTTTGTCAAAATGAAGCAGAGTTTAAGTACCAGGGAACAGTGTCTGTCTGCTGGATAGGGGGCTGATCTGGCCTTAGCCAGCTATTGAGATGTCTTTGTGCCATGTTGCCATAGCTACCCTCCAGCTAAATAGGGAAAGAGCTCCTTTGTCCCAGATTAAGACCAGCAGACTTTTGGAGCGGAGCCTGCCCGTGACTGTGGGGACGGAGCTTGTCTGCAGCTGCTGGGACTTTTGCATTGCTGTTGTGCGTGCATTGGGCAGAGTGGGAGAGGAGACAGGGAATTGCTTGAAATACATTGATTTTATATATGTGTATATGTATCTGTACCTATATTTTTATACATACATACGGAGAAGGCTGTGGAATTGTGGTAGATGAGGGAAATGTTTGCCAGCAAAGACGGTAAAACCTGAAGTAAAGAGGACTTGAAATAAAACAAGCAGGAGCCTTTGCAGGACTTGTCATGGCCCTCAAGGGCGTCAACCAAATCCCTCGAAAGGGTACCACAGGTCCTGACCAATCAGTAATCTCCAGATAAGGGTCCCAGAAAACTCATGTCAAACTAGCAGGCAATGTCCTTTCTCCTCACTCTGGTCGTTGCAAACCCACCCAGTGCCCCCGAAGCGGGGATAGGTGTGTCTCTGCAGCCACTGCTGTCTGGCCAGACCAGGTTAGCTCTGCCCAGCTGAGAACTCAGGGTGGACTCTAAACCCCATGGAGAATCAAGGAGGCATTTCCCTAAATGCCTAAATATGGAGGGGATTAGCCCACAACTGATTTTTTTTCTGCCTTGACTGGACCTTCAGGTATTAAAACTGAGAGTGTTCCCACACTGTACAGGAGTGCAGTAGACCAGCGCTGGCAGGGTAAAATCACGATGAGCAGTGAACACTTGCATGTTGTGCTTGGCATTCTGCACATGAACAGCAATGCCATGTGCAGCCATTGCTTTCTTCCTGAACACACTGAACCAGGGGATGTTGCACAGCTCATGTGCTCCCATGAAAAGGTGGGGGTTTTCAGAGAGGTAATGCACAGCCCCAGGATCAACAAGCCTGATCTAGCTCAATCTCTTTGAGATTTGTTTCTGCCCACCATGGACTTTCTAAAACAACCCCATTTCTTGAGTGTGCTCAGTCAGCAGGGAGAATTTCAGACCTGGGATATGCAAACAACATGGACTGCTTGGGGTCTGAATTCACATGAATTGAGAGAAAAAGGGCTGGATATGTTCAGCACAAATTTTGGACATGGTAAACTAATTTTGAAGGAAGGGCTGAAGACATGGAAGTAAAGGAAAAAATATGACAAAAACATAACAGGGCTTTACCAAGGTCACCTGAGTTGGGCTAACTTGATAGCTTTTGGTGATAAGAAAAGGAAAGGAAAAAAAAGAGCAAACAAAGTACTCCATGGGCTTTTTTAGACATGGGAAATGCTTTAGATCTAATCTGTCTGGACTTCAGCAACACTTCTGATAAAAGACCCACATGGGAAATTATTGTTTGTGTTGGAAGAAGTAGGGACTGGTATTCGAGCTGAAGGTCTGTCAGGAAATAGCCAAGAACAAACACAACAGGTTCTCCTGAAAGGAAAATGATAGGAACAGGGAGACATAATGGGTGAAATTCCTTGGAGCTGGTTTTAGTTAGTTTTCTTCAGGAACAAAGAGCCAGGGCTAGCGATATTTACAGGCAGTACACAATTGGGAGGCATCAGTGAACTGGGAATATCACAAAGCAAAACCACTCTGCGTTTGAGACCTGGAAGCGTGGACCTGGAGAGAAGAGTTCAAAGTGCCTGTCATGCTCTAAGGCTCCCTTTACACTAATTAATTAAACAGAGCCAGGGAGGGTTTATGAACTGTCCTGTGAGCACTGACGAGGATAAATGTTTATGTGCCTCCTGGCACTGTTTGACCAGGGCCGACCAGCTCCCTGCCAGACAATGCCCAGGCACGGTTTGGGGATTAGCGCCGGCCGGGGACTGCATCCAACAGGCTGTTAGGATGAGGTCACTCTGGTTTACAGATTAGGAGAGCCGAGCTGCGTGGATGCGAGCCATGCCGCGCCGTCCGGCCCTGGCTTGCTTTACTGGCCTGCCATCGACGTGGCCTAAGAAAGGACGTGGTTTTGCTGTGAAGGGGAAACACACTGATCAACCGCAAAATCGCCGCGAGCACCCATGCAACACGCTTGCACAGGGTAACAAGACCAGTCAAAATTTGCATCAGGAGAGAGCAAAGGCACGTTTTTGCTCCTCTGCAACCTTTTCTGGGAAAATAGAAGTGTGTAATGACAGCCCTCCCTAGCTCAGAAAAACTCATTCCTACTGGAGCAGGTTGGGATGCAAAGAGGAGCTGTTGGGGGGAGCAGGAAACATGTTCAGTGGGCGGCAATTTTATGAATTTGGCCAGTTTAATGTGGCTAAACAAAAGCTGAGAAGTGATTCACATGCACTATTAATACATCAAAGAGGTAAACACCAGAGAAAGGAAAAAACCATGTAAGCTAAAGACAACTATCAGCACAAGTACAAATGCCTATCATTCGGCCACAAATAACTTCAGGTGGGAAATTAAAAGGAGGTTTTTAATCGTGGAGGAGAGTGCTGCAGTTGGAGCCTTGCAGTAGCACTGGACGCAGAAATGAAACTTGGGTTAGGGGGGGATAGCTGCACATCTGGGAATACATGTGACATGGTGGCTTGTGACAGCAGAGTCTGGCCTCACTGATCCATGAGGGCCCCCAGTCCACCTTCTTCTCTTCCTAAATAATTCATAGGAAAGCCTGCCAATAACGACCACAAGAAGTGACGCGGAGCCTAATTGTTCCCACCATCCATCGAGCTCTTCCATTGACCACAACCCTTGTGTACATTAGATGAGGCAGAGCTGCTAATGGAAACCAGCGTTACGCTGTGCACAAATGCAAAATCATCAACTCAAAGGACAGCTTGTGTTGGAAGGGACCTTTAAAGGTCACCTACTCCACGTGCTTGCTCTGAATAGCTGCTTGAGCATATTGCTTCCTGAAAGACTTGGCATCATACATGTTGCTAGAAATGAAAACGTGAAAAAATGGATATTTTTTTTAAAATGGGGTTTCACAGAGTGTGTAAGAAACTGCAACTGGTTTAGAAGATAAGAAATGGTGATAATCACTCTGGCTAATAACTCCTGCTCATTCTACTTACTTCTTCATGCTTTTCCCATGCTGACAGTAGTGCTCTCTTTAAGAAACCAGTGCTTCTCAACCTGTGGTCTACAGACCCTGGAAACCGTTTAGGCTACTTGTAAGCAGTTGTGCAAAAAGTAATTAAGAAAGGAAATCTGTTGTGGGAGCCCTATATTTGCTCTAGAGAAGTCTATTGTGGAGCAGAGTTCATCTGTCCCCAGACTGTGCGTGAGCAAGACTGCATTTACACAGTGTCCAGCACAGCTCTAACTCTCCCAGCCCCTACAGACACATCCCTGGGCCCAAGCAGGACATTCCCTCCATTTGCATCATATGAAACTTTTATATAGCATACAAAGCCTGCAGCTGGATAGGAAATCCATATCCATGTGACAGGAGGCAGAGAAGGGTCCTTGCACATCAAAAGGCAGCAAAACCAAATTATTTTGCCTTGCAGTACATCCTGTGCTCTCACAGTGGGAAATGTCTCTTAGGGATTTGGGGGGCAGTTGAGAAGCCCCAACTGCTGCTGCGGAGGAGGAGGAGGGAAGGCGGGAATAAAGCAGCTGCACTGTTTCAGTGCTTCTTTGGACATTTGCCTTTAAGCCAAGTCATGCAGCCCCCATATGCAACAGTCATAACATTGCATAGTTTAGTTTTTATCTATTATTTAGTCATGACCTCATGACCCAAAAGGCAAAGTCAGCAGCACCATTCAGATCCTCCTGTAGGAGTGTCAGTAATTATGAGATGTTTCCTGACACAAAATTTACAAATCCCTCCTGCTTTTTAGGAATCAGCTGCATGCTTGTATTCAGACCCAGGGTTATTTGGATCCAAGAGCTTGTACCCATTTCTAATTTTTCTGATCTACTTCTAATATTTGCGATTTGAAGGCAGGTACAGGTGACATCTTCCCTTTTTTAAAGCTGCCCTTTCTTTACAGGTGATACTGGAGTAGAGAGGGAAAGTGAACCAACGTTCAGGTGAAGTAAATTGATGTCCCAGTTGTGTCTCAGAGAGGGAAAAATCTTTTAAACTCTTTTTGTCCTATATCCTAGGTCACTGTGAGGAAAAAAGGTGCAGGCTACAGTAATGGAGCCTTACAAACAGGCTCCATATCTGCAAAGGGTTTTTTGGCGTGATTGATTCCAAAAGCATAAAGGCTCCTAAATGCTTCAGTAGCTCTGGGGATGACAGCATGCATATTGTGGAGTATATTTCTTCAGCAGAGTAGACCACAAAAGTCCCCTTCACTGGAGGACAGCAGAGAGGCAGAGGCATTGCCCTGGCCATCCATGTGGGAGCAGAGCATTGCAGAGGTCGTGTAGCTTGGATTGAAGCAAATGCTGTTCTGCCATCTCAGCTGGGTGTCCAAAGAAGTCGTGGAACTGTAATCTTCGGAGATTTTCAAAACCTGACCTGAGATGGCCCTGAGAGACCTGACCACACTGACCACGATCTGAGCAAGGGTTTGGACTAGACAAGAGATCCCATCCAACTTCATCCCTTCTGTGAGTCTGTGATATATGCATACACACACACACACACACATAAAATACACACCTCCCCCCTCAGGGCTCAGGTGCACAGCTGAGTTTCAGAAGCTCAATGAATTACCGTCCATCAGCTGATGCACCCATCTGCGGACACCTGCATGTGTGACATAGAGCAAACCCCTTTGACTGAGGTTTAAAATCGGTCACCTTGCTTCTCTCCAGGGACAGGCTGGAAGGGCATGCCTGTGCTGCAGCAGTGTAGTCACCATGGTTTAGCTGGGACGCAGCAACTTGTGGAGCTGTCATAAGCTGAGCAGGTTTCTGAGCCGTGTGGGTAAGTAGATTCAACCACAGCGATCTGTGCTCTCAATGAGGAGAGGTGGGAAGGGGTGATACAGATTCAAATCCTTCAAGAAAAACAAGACATAGGATGTTCTGCCACTTGCTGCAGCATATTTCACTAGTAATTCTTGTGACACTTCTCCTTACGCCTTCATGGGAAAAGCAATCTATAAAATTCTAATGAATAAACAAACTTTTCCAGATACAAAAAATACATGCCAGTGTAACCATGCAGTAATGCATGAAGCCCTGTTGCCAGCAGTAAAAGCTCCTAATCTGGGTCAATTAGTGATTTAAAGCAAAAATAAAAAGGCTCTTCAAGAAGATTGCTCTTTAGCAGTTGAGTACTGGGAGACAGACTCACCACTGCGCTCCATCTGCTCTGTATCACGCTGTGATGCAAGCCCAGTTCTGAGCATCGCTGAGACCCGAGGCCGGGCAGCGCAGCTGGAGTAGAGGAGGGAGGCTGGGCCAGCGAGCCTTCATCAGTTCTGGAGAGTTTAAGAATGGGTGGGATGTTCTTTGGTCCGTTTCATGTGGCTGCTCCTCAGGTTCCAAAGCAACAGCCTTCCAAACACCAACTCTGCTGAGCTCTGGGGTGGTACCATGGCTGGCCTGACCTCTCAGAGAAGGAATTTTTCTGCTTACAGAATGGTGAAGGGAGACCCTATTATGGGGTGTGCATCCTCAACCAGGAGCCATGTCTCCCCCTCTTACCACCTGCAGCAAAAATCACATCTTTGTCTGTCTTGGAGACCAGACAGTCTCTGGGGACAGAATACCTCTTGCCAGGCTCGTACAGTGCCCAGACCCCACAGGGCTTGTACTGCTAACTGTAAAGGAAGATGCTTGCTAGGAATTTGAGCAGCATTGCCTGCCTCTAACAAGAAACATTGCTGGTGCTGTCTGCAGGAAGCTGGTATACATAACCTTCTGGGAGGAGACATTTAGTCAATACACTTGGCATGGAAAGTAAAATGTAGGTAGAAGCAAGGAATGAGAGCTCTCTTAATCATTGCCATTGATTTTCCAAAATGGCTCTGTGTCTGTTCCTAAGAAGGATGCAGTGACATCCTATGTTTATTCAGTGTCAGCTCTGGGTGGGATGAGATGGCCATGCCAATTAAGAAGTTTAATTAAAGCAGCAACCTTTCTGTTACAGAGGTGGGGTCCTGTCATCTGCTAATTTATTTTCATTAATATGTCATTGAAGCAGGAGCTGCTGAGGACTTATTCATACATCTCAGGTTTGTAATGCATCTTTGCTGGTTGCTAAAAATCACTACAGATACAATATCAAGGCCTTGAGGTGAAACTCCAGAACACCAGTCTAAACAGATCAGAATTGTGTCTGTGATGTTTTACTGCAGTATTGCAATCTCCCATGCTGTTGCAGTCTACAGCAAGATTAATATAACTGAGTTTCATAGATGTGTCACACCCAATAAATCTTCAGAAGCGCCCAATTCCCACTTTGTGTCTTGTTGCTCACTGTGGTACTTATCTCTGTTGATCATGTTGCTTATCATCAGAGATGCTTATCATCACAGTTGGTGGATGGCCCATCTGTGTGTGATGTGGTGAGTTCCTCAGTGAACATACAGACCAAACTCAGATGGTGCTATGTGAGAAGAATCAGAAATGACTATTTATGACCTTGCTTATGACTACCCAATAGATTAATTCTGCATTCAGATGAACAAGCTCAACTCTGGGTTGAAGCTGCTTTGAACCACTTCTGGAGATTACGTCACTCCACCTGATCCACTGCCTGGAAGCCAGTAGCTCCTGGCATAGTTGGCAGAGGAACACTGGCACACAATTTAAAGTGTTACTGTTTCCATGCAGGGAAGTGAACTCATCAGTCATAAAACTCCCTGTTTGTTAGAGATTTGTTAGCACTCTGTGCCTATTCTGCTGCTTTCTGAAGTAAATGAATCATCTCCACTGAAGGCCAAAGTTCATCCCCTGGATCAGGTGAGACCTGAGTCAGCATTTGTGTCCTGCTCATCATCTCTGTGAGGTCCTCCAACCAATCAGCTTATTTTGCTATTAGGATAGACAAAGTTCGTCCAAACCAGCCTACAGATGAGACTAGACTGGCATGAAACTACACAAGAAGCAAATCTTGCTTCCAGGAGCAATAGCCAGCCTGGTTTTGTGGGGATTTCTCAGACGCAAAACAGGCAGAAAGGCCAGTGCTGTTTCAGTGTCGTTGGCTTACACATCCTCATGCTTCATCATAGTCTGCTGAAAGTTTACAACACTCTGCAGGGGAAAAAAACCCAAACCAGTCATTTTGTGGAACTGAAGGGATGGCCCTGGACTGTGGGATTGAGTGCACTTTCAGCAAATTTGCTGATGACACCAAGCTGAGCAGTGAAGCTAATGTGCCAGATGGATGGGATGCCATCCAGAGGGACCTGGACAGGCTGGAGAAGTGGGCCCAGGTGAACCTCATGAGGTTCAACAAAGCCAAGTGCAGGGTCCTGCACCTGGGTCGGGAAAATCCCTGTTATCCATACAAGTAAGGAGATGCTATGCTTGAAAGCAGGCCTGAGGAAAAGGACTTGGAGGAACTGATGGATGAAAAGCTGGACGTGAGCCACTGATGTGCATCTGAAGGTCACAAGGCCAACGACATCCTGAGCTGCATCAGAAGAAGTGTGGCCAGCAGATTGAGAGAGGTGATTCTGACCCTCTTCTCTGCTCTGGTGACATCTCACCTGGAGTACTGTGTCCAGCTTTGGAGCCCTCAACACAAGGAGTACATAGACCTGTTGGAGTGTGTCCAGACGAGGGCCCCAAAAATGATCAAAGGGCTGGAGCACCTCTCCTATGAAGACAGGCGCAGAGAGTTGGGTTTGTTCAACTTGGAGAAGAGAAGGCTCTGGGGGGACCCTATAGCTGCCTTCCAGTACCTGAAAGGTGCCTATAGGAAAGCTGGGAAAGAACTGTTCACGAGGGCATGTAGCACTAGGACAAGGGGTAATGGTTTTAAACTAGAAAAGGGGAGATTTAGGTTGGATGTTAGGAAAAAATTCTTCACTATGAAGGTGGTAAATGACTGGCACAGGTTGCCCAGAGATGTAGTGAAGGCCTCATCCCTGGAGATATTCAAGGTCAGGCTTGATGGGGCTCTGAGCGACCTGATCTAGTGAAGATGTCCCTGCTTACTGCAGGAGGTTGGACTAGATGGCCTTTAAAGGTCCCTTCCAACCTAACACATTCTATGATTCTATAAAATGTCAGTCCAAAGAAATTTAACATGCTTATAGACACAGATAAGACAAACCACATGGGTTCATGCTGGTACCTGCATGGATTTGTGCAGGTGCACATACAAGCACTCGTGCACACTACACCATATGTCAAGTCAAAATGAAGCCTTTTTGGAGGCTGGCCTAGTCACTGCAGTGACAGGGGTGTTAAGGAAATATTTAAACATCGGAGGGGAAAATCGAATTGGTGGCGGCGAGGGATGTCCACTCTCTGGAATGACAGGAAGAATCAAACAGCTGAGGTTTCCAAAGCTAATTTGGGGTGGCAACTGCTCGACTCCCACAGAAACAAATGAGAGTAATATGGCTGAAGCTTCTGTTCCTTTCCCATTTTTCTCCATTACAGCTGTGGCTGAATCCTCAAGCCTGCTTTGAAAAACTGATCCAAGCATCCAGGCTAGTCAGACAACAGCAGAAAGGCTCTGGGTTGGAGATTGTGTAACGCCGGGGTTGGAGAGCCAAAATTCAAGCTGATTCAAGCAGGTATAGCTGGAAGCAGTGAAGTGAAACTGGGGGAAAAATAAAAAAGAAACTGCAGATTAAATGTCAGAACTGCTTTTTCCAAAGCCAAGGTCTATTAGCCTGAGGGACATCGTCCAAGGAGAGTTATGGAATCCCCATTAGCCGTCCCTTTTGAAAGCTTAGCTATACCAGTAACACTCAATAACACATTTTTTGGAAGAAACTTATGTTGGCAGAGAATCAGGAGGTAAATTAATAGATCCTTTCTGGCTCTGATTTTTATAACTCTTCACGCTGAATCCTAATGCAAGAGGTTATCTTTATTGCAGGCAATGGAAGATTTTTCCCTGTAGATTACCACTTGAAAAGTACATGCTGCACGTCTTGAAAGGGCAGAGTATTTTATATTTTCATTTGATTTCAAGTGACTGGAGTACTCTATAGCCAGCTTCAAGTTAATATTTTAGCAAAGAATCAATGGCATAATTAAACTTTATGAATATCCCTCACCAAGACTTCCACGTGACCAAGTTTATGACGCGGTGGTACCTGGATAAATCATTTTGTATTTATGGATGGCTCATAAAAAGGCAGAAAGAGGACTTAGCCACAAGGGATGATGGAGTAATTATACTGAATGGTATGGTTTTAAACATATATGCAATTTGTTGTTAGTGCTATGAACTGAAATGTGTCTGACTTAAAGTGACAGTGCTATGTTATTAAAAAAGCCTCATGGTAGTGCTAGTCAGCCTTACACTTCACCTTCAAAGGATGGTCCCTCCTAGCTTTATGTCTCTGTTAGCCTGAAACATCAAGATGTGAAAAATGATCTAATTTTAGAACCACCCTGGGATGGTTTCTTTGTCCCAGTGAAACATGGATATCAGATTTAAGTGCCCAAGTCAGGCATCGTAACAGATGGCTATTTTCCCCTCTGAAGGACTGATTGCCTCAGAGCTATTCCAACTGCTCACATGCAAGGCCAGGTCTGTCTGGTCTGGGAAAGCTTGTTCTTCCTTTGCCAGTCACCCCTCCTCAAATCCCACAGCTACCTTCAGGACCTCTTCTGAGCCCGTCAGAGGAAAAGGATGTATTTTGTCACACCTTTCCCAGCAAACTGGGCACTCCTTTCCCCAGCTCATTTCCTGTCATTGAGTAGCACGTGCAGAGCCCAGCCTTAGCATGGCATAGCCCAGTGGGAGCTCCCCACGATGGAAAGAATCCTCACTACAACCACCCGTGCCAAGGCGTGTCTTCAGAAGAGAGACAGCCTTCCTTGCAACATGTCCTGACAGTGGCTGGAGAAGCAGGTGGGCTTGAGAAACCACAGTTGCTTTGCCCGTGCTGAGGTTTGGATGAGAGCAGGACACGATCCCCAAGGGGAAGCAATGCCCCAGGAGCGGTGTGGGCTGACTTCCCTCACCTCAGGTCTCCCTCTCTGCATGGGGACACTTGTGTCCCAACCGAAGTGCAGGCTCAGTGCCGCTGTGTATTGCACCAACACATCTTCCCTGGTATTTTTACCAGGGACCTGCCTGCAGTGCAAGCAGAGGCAGCCTTTGATTCTCTGGGGAAGTAGTCACCTTGCCATGGAACTGTAGAACAACAGCTGATTATTCCTGATTAATGGCAGAATAAATTAATTCTGATAAATAGATGAGGAGAAATTAGAAGTGAGCAAGCAGAACATCACTGGCACAACTCGCTGCCTTCCACTGCGACAAAGGGTGTGCAATCCCTGCACAGTTTGTCTCCAGTTTACTCTTACTGCTTCATCATTCCTCTGCTTAAAAATAAGGTAACAGTTCTAATGTGCACCTATTTTCTGGTGAGTGTCTTTCCTGAGACACAAGTAAATGAAGGCTTTCTCTCTGCCTAATGCACAGCCCTGCTATCAGTGGCTCCTTTTGCTCACAGTGCAAGGATTTTCATGGGGTCACGCTGGCAAAGCTGTAATTGCAAAGGATTACAGGGGGCTGATCATGTTGCTGATCTTGAAGCAAGGGAGGAGATAGAAGATGAAGGAAGAAAGAGGTTGAAAAGGAAGAGCAGGGAGGAGAGGGGGGAAAGGATGAATAAATTATCTTGCAATTTGCTACACTGGAGTTAGTCATTTCAGTGAATAAAACCTATACTGCAGAACTGTGATTTAACAAGTTCCTTGTAAACCTGATGTGCTCCTGGCATGTGGGCATGTTTGGGGGAGAGGGTGGTTGCTGGACAAAGCATAAACACCTCTAAACTGAACACTTGCCTATTGGGTGCTGCTGAAAGAGACCACTGTCAGGCCTGATCCACTGAGTCCTTCCATTTTTTGAATGAAAAGCATGAAAACTGCTGAGCTGTGAAGCCGGAGCTTTGTGTGTGCATGGTCTTTGAAGCAATGGAGCCCCTCTGTGCTCAGCAGGAGCAGGTACAGAGTGGTGGGGCTGAACGGGTCTGACCATGGGTCTGCAAGGGCTGAGCAGAGCACCATCTCCTCCACAGGCACCACCAGCCGCTGATCTTTGGGCTCCTTTGGACATAACCTGAAAGCACTTGCAGGCCCTGTCTTAAAGGTGTAAATAATATCTATATTCTAGTATTCTTCCTTGTAATGGGCCTTCCTGCCTTTGGGAAAGATATTAATTTCAGATACCTGTACTCTGAGGAGATAGCTGTGCCCTGGGCCATGCTGGCCACTGTTTACACCAGCTGGCTGCTGGCAGCCTGCAGCCGTGCTACAGCACATGTTAGTCTTTCGAAAGCTACAGATGAACTCCTTGTAAAATGTATCCAAACTTATTTAAGCACAGTATAACCTGTCAGAAGGAGTTTGAGTTTTCTCTGACCTTCACCTGACACACAGCTACAAGCCTGGCAGCATGTTAGGGTATTTAAACGTGGAGTGTAAACACAGACAGTCTCCCGATGCTTCCCTTTGAAAGGACTGTTTAGGTTTCAGAAACCAGCCATGGACTGAAAGAAATTTGTTCAACCAGCTAATTGTGTTTCCTTCCTAACTAGCTGCAGCTAATCCGCTCAGAGGAGAGGTGCCCCTTCTTCTGTTAGCTGGAGGTTGCTGTATCAAGGCTCAATGCTGCCGGTAGGGAAAATAATCACTTACAAGCGGAGATGCACTTAAAGCGGCACTTTGCCAAACAAAATGCATCGCTACTGCCATGCCAGGGGCCCTCTCACTTTGCACATCTTTAAGCATGCAGAAAGGACTTAATTACAGTGGCTCATAATCTGTTGGGGAGGTTGAAAACGTTCTTGGCCAGGTTTTTTTTGTTTCATCTAAAAAAAAAAGCTTTTCCCTTAACCTCTCCATGAGGCTGAACCTGTGCTGGCAGCTTTACAGCACAGGGTTAGCAGCTTTCCTTTCTGTCACACAAATTCATCACTTCTATCTCCAAATATTTCATGCTCATTTGGCAACATCTTGAGATTTCAGTCTGTTTCCAAGGACAACCAGGTCCCCAGTGGCAATTTTACAGGCGCCTCAAAACAATGATACAATGCAACAATGTCACACAACACTGAGTATGAGAAAGAAAATAGAAATCTGTGAGGAACCTAAAATCCCAAGTATCAATTGCTCTGGCTGGTTTCAGTAAAGCTAGGATTGAGAAGATACATAGCTGGAGCTTTCTTCTTGCTCCTGAGCCTGTGCTCTCTGGCCAGGTGCTTGAGTACTTCCTTGGGTTATATAGGACAGGGAGCTTTGTCCCACCATGGCTCCCTCTTGATACCTCAGGTTGTGTTCAGGACCACCCCGATCCAAGGACACACCATTTGCTATAGCTGTATTGGGATGGTGTATCCCACCACATCGTTCACAAAGCCTCACAGGACGGTGGTTGCTGCACCCCCCTTGTGCAGTGGTACCTCACCCACGTTCTGACCACAAGGAAACGTTAACTATCACATGGCTGATAATGTGGTGGCCTGGAATGTGGGGCTGACTGTGGTACTCACTGATGAACCAAGCAAATTATTTCCCTATACAAAGTGGCCTCTCTCTATACTGCTCCTTTGCTGATTCAGTAATTAGACATTCCTCTTCAGTCATCCTCTTTAGCACTACCTGTATAGCATGGAGGGGAACACAGCCCTGTGAGAGCAGACTGCTGAGCCATTTGCCTGGTCAGTGGGAAATTGGTTTTTGGCAACATCCTGGATGGAAAGGGGAATCCTTTGGCTGGTCTGGTGTCTAAACAGAGGCAGAAGTAGGGAGAAGGGGATCATTTCCAGTTTGGTGATTTTTAATTTTTTTTTGAGATTTCAAAAAGAGAAAAGCAATTCAAAATATCCAGAGTGAGTAGCTAGTGAAGCAGTTCCCTGAATCATGGCATTTCCAAAATAACCTTTGCTCTGAGTAAAAGAAACAGAGCCCTGAAACCAGTCTGAGTGAACAGCGTATTTGTTCAGGAGTGACCAACTACTAAGCCTCCTGTGGAGCTGCAAATCTTTATTTGACTAAAGCTTCCATTAAAATCTTCTATTTCAAAAAGCTGATACGCATCAGATAAAAAGTGGGGGTTGAAAAATTCTCAAGCAGCTCCATTATGGATCTTTTGTCTTCCAAACATCAGGATACTGTTCTAAACTGGAAGCCTTTTCATATAATTTGTAATGTCGTAGACGCCTCTGGTTTAGAACAAAAAGCATTCCCTGAGATTAAATAGCAGCACTTTGTCAACATTTTGGAGTTTCCACTCAGTGAATATAAGGATTAGTTCAATGATCCAGCCAGCTCAGCACATTGCCAATAAGAACATTATAAATACAATACGGAGAAGACTTTTTTTTTCAACTTTTGACCTCAAGGTAGCAACTGCAGTAAAGCAGGAATACAGCTGGACATGGCTTGCAGAGGAGGCCCCGATTATTTTCCTGCTTAATACCAACTGATATGCCTTGTGTTTGTAATATCTCTTGTGGGGATGCATTAAGCAGAAGAGTTAACTAGTGTCAACTGATGATAATGCTTAGTGCTTCCTCTTGGGAGAGCCCTAGAAATAGGTTGGGTAAACACCGCACAGACTGCAGACAATATGGCATGTTTGCTGAGGGGCCCTTAAACTGGTCACGCACAAGCAGCCTGGATAAACTGGTCTCTTTGGAAACAACAGGCTCACTCCAGCCAAATGTGAATTTGGTTCTTCCAGATGAGTTAAAGGCACCGGCAAAAATGATGAGTTATTAGGTTAGTCTTCAGCAACAACTTTGCAAACGCTGCCGAATTCCAGCTGGCTCCTGGTGAGATTGCAAACAGCAGGTAAGTGATGGGATGCAAATCCTTGATGAGTCAGGGAAGAATTTTTCATACGGTTTTGAAGAAGTTGAATGTGCAGTTTTCCCGAGTGGGTGACTCCATTGTACTTTGCCTTGTGCCAAGCACTTTCATCAGTTTATTTTTACCTTTTCTTTTATTTCTCTCTCTTTTTTTTTTTTTTTGGTGTTGAAAGGTGTTAGTCTCAGCATATCTGGAACATAAGGGTTATGCTAACCCTTTTCTACCAGGAGAATATGGGAACAAGCCACAGAAACCTCTTGTGGGTGGACAGGATGGATGTTTTCACACATCTCCATGGGATCAGGGCTTGAGGCTTCTTACTTGACCTTGCCTATGCCACAGAATTTCTTTGTATTGGTTCGTAAACCATAAAATTGAGTCATAACTCCTGTGTCAAGCTATGCATCATCTACTTAGGCTGCAGGGAAGGACCTTAAAGTTGTCAGGTATGGAGAACAGAGCTGCCAAATAATGTGAAGGGCCTGGGCTAAAGCTCTTTTCAGACTGGGTGGTTTCTTACTACACATAGGTGAGTAAAACTTCATGAACCTTGGTCTTAGCTGAGGCTTCCTTCAAGCACTAATGGTTATGCAAACCAAGAGTCCTGAGCCTGTACACCTCAGAGTATCTCTGATGTAGCCCAGTGCATGGCAGACTTTAATAAAGCCAAGCACATCAAAGTGGAGGGAGCCAAAGGAGAGCCTCATCCCCAGCAAATCGCCCCCAGCCCCATCAGTCACTTAGCTGTAGCCTCTCAGCGAAGGACAATACCTCTCAGTGTGTTTTAAACCCCACTCCTTTATGGTTAGGAGTTTATTTAAACTTTATGTATGTACATAAATGCATTTATAAATTCTTTATTACTAATATTACATTTTATTACTTTTCATTTATCCATTATTTATACATCTATGCATTTGCATAAATTCTTTTTTAAGGTAGAGGCAATTTTTCAAGGATAAGCAATTTACCACTCCCTTTATACTGAGCACCAAATGAGCCATCGAACACATGATGTCAATCCACCCCAAAGGGCAGGTGGGTGGAGCTGTGCCTTTCCCGTGCAGACCTGTGGTGTGTGTGTAATCCACTGGGACTGACCCCACTTCGGCTGGGCTGGCAGGAAGGGCATTTAGCAGCGTGTCCTTGACACGGGTACCTCTCCTCCGTGGCTATCACGGAGCCCAGACTCTCCGGGTTTCAGGGTGTGCTGTGTGGTTCAGACATGGAATTTGATTCGTTTGGGCTCTCCCTACGGGAATATGTGTGTGCGGAAGGAGGAAGCTGGATCTCAGCCTGCTCAGTACATATATTATTGATCTTGAGCAGGGAGGGTTTATGTGCTGGCTGGGGGGATGTGAAGCTAAGGAAAAGAGATTTCTTTTACTGCGGTTGCTGCTTTCACACGGGGGTTGATCCAGCAAAAATATTGCTGTGGATTTATAAATTATGCGTGTCCAAAAGGAAGGGCTGGTAAAACCTCCCTTTGTCCTCAAGACAGTGTTTGTTACACAAAGATGGATTGGTTGCTCCCTTTGACATGAGTGATGAGGCCACGGTTTTCTCTCCTTGTAATTGATTGTGTAAGCGAACAATAGGAGAAGACATTTCTCCAGCAGACCCGTGTGCCTCATCTGCAGCACTGCAATTTGTTACTACCTGTAAGAGGGTTTAAGGAGAAGCTCTGAGCTGCGCTCCTGAAACCAACCCTGCAGCCTGTGCACCCCTCTCAGCCCACTCCCTGGGCTACCCAGACCTCTGGCATGCAAAGGTTAACCTCACCATTGTGTCATGGGGGTCATTTTTGTGCAGCCTGTTTATCTTCAGTCCCCAGGTCATTAATAAACATCCTCTTTGAAATGCTTTGGACATCTGGAATATGGCTTGCTTGTCTTCTGAGACAATTATATCCTTTTAGGCTGGTAAGGGAAGGATGAAGACTAAAGCTAACCTTCTTTGCAAAAACAGTCTAAATTGTCTTCTTACTCCAATTAATTTACCTCTCAATTGGGATTGCAGCCTTCATGAGTGTTTAAGCAGGTATCTAACTTTCAGGCACATGTACAGCCCCACTAGCATCAACCCCTGTCACCATCACTGCAAAATGTTCTATTTGCACTCTGAGCACAGGCAGAGTCATTGGAAAAAAGCAACATCTGCTCCAGTTATACAAGACTAATTGCTGATACACTTGCAGCAGGACAATGGATCTGGCAATTTTCAGTTCTCTTTTTTTAATACTTGCTTACACAAGAACAAAAAAAAGTCTTTTTCCTTTTTTAAGGAAAAAAGCCAGCATAAGAAGTTCTTCAGACAAGAGCTAGGAGAAATACAGAATGGTTTTAGGGGCCTGTCCCACTTGCAGGGGTCAGCACCCAGAAATGGGTCTTGGCCTTTTCTTGAGCACCTTGTTGAGAAGGCTGGAAACTCCTGTGCAAATGTACACCCTCTCTCTGCAAAATAAGGCTGACAGTATCAGACATATGGATTGAGCAGCCATGGAGCTACCTTCAATATTGCACTTCATTTTCTACAACTCTCTAACAACTTTTGCTAGAAACATTTTAATGAGGTTTTCTTAGATGGAACACACGGGCTGGATGGACACGAGGGCATGTGCAGCATGCACCCCACTGGGGACTGTGCTGGCTGTTTGCATATGTCATCTGCTTAGGATATGATTCCCAGATGATGTCCTAAATTGTCAGCTGCATAGGCTCATAGCTGCCTCCAAAATACCGAACTGCCTCTGAACCAGCAGCTAGCAAGTTACCCAGCTAATCATGTAACGGTCATGGATTATCCCCTGATAACATGAATCATAGAATCATAGAATTGTAGGGGTTGGAAGGGACCTCGAGAGATCATCGGGTCCAACCCCCCTGCCAAAGCAGCTCCCTAGGCCATATCACTCAGACAGGCGTCCAGACGGGTCTTGAATATCTCCAGTGAAGGAGACTCCACCACCTCCCTGGGCAGCCTGTCCCAGAGCTCTGTCACCCTCACTGTGTAAAAGTTCTGTCGCATGTTGGTGCGGAACTTCCTGTGCTCCAACTTGCAGCCATTGCCCCTTGTCCTGTCCCCACAGACCACTGAAAAGGGGCTGGCTGATCCCCCCTGCATCCCCTGCTTCAGATAATTATAAACTTTAATTAGGTCCCCCCTTAGTCTTCTCTTCTCAAGGCTGAACAGTCCCAACTTACTCAGCCTTTCCTCATAGGGGAGATGCTCCAGGCCCTTAATCATCTTCGTAGCCCTTCTCTGGACTCTCTCCAGGAGATCCCTGTCCTTTTTATACCAAGGAGCCCAGAACTGGACACAATATTCCGGTGGGGCCTGACCAGGGCAGAGTAGAGGGGGAGGATCACCTCCTTTGACCTGCTGGCTACACTCCTCCAGATGCACCCCAGGATCCCATTGGCTCTCTTAGCCACCAGGGCACACTGCTGGCTCATGGCCAACCTGTCATCAACCAGGACCCCCAGGTCCTTCTCCACAGAACTCTTCTCCAGCAGGTCATCCCCCAGCCTGTACTGATACAAATGGTTGTTCCTTCCCAGGTGCAAGGCTCTACACTTGCTTTTGTTGAACTTCATCTGGTTTCTTACTGCCCAGCTCTCCAGCCTGTCCAGGTCTCCCTGAATGTCAGCACAGTGTTCCTGCATGTCAGCCACCCCTCTCAGCTTTGTATCATTGGAGTACTTGCTGAGGGTGGATGCTATTCCCTCATCAAGGTCATCAATGAAGATATTAAACAGGACTGGACCCAACACCGAGCCCTGGGGAACACCGCTAGTGACAGGCCTCCAGTCAGATTCTGCTCCGTGAATCACAACCCTCTGGGCTCGGTCCGACAGCCAGTTCTCCTCCCACCTCACTGACCACTCATCTATCCCATGCTCTCTCAGCTTTGCTATCAGGATGTCATGGGAGACAGTATCAAAGGCCTTGCTGAAGTCAAGGTAGATGACATCCACTGCTCTCCCACCATCTACCCAGCCTGTCATGAAGATTGAAACCTCTCACTGCATGCTCTGCAGACATCTGCCACCACTGCCTTGCAAAAATATCATGCTATTTGGGCCACCCTCCATGACCCACGGGCTGAGGAGGAAAGGCAAATAGCCCCTTTGTGAACCATCTCCTACCAAGCTCCATCTCCCATGAAGCCCTCCCTGCACAGCAGCACCTTAAAGGAGTACTGTTTTGTAGACCTCAGTGGTTGCTTTTCATCACTTCTCTTTGAGAAGACCCTCTCTCACTAAAGTAAGGCAGGAAAATCATGCCCAGGGCTGAAGCAGGGTTAGGGGTCAGTAGGCTGCCCGGGTGACTCAGGGCTGAGGAATGTGCAACCAGACCCAACTCCCACCCATTCCCTGCTGACATTCCACAGTCTTTCAGGATGAGCTCTGGTGTCACCTTTGCTACCTGGGGCAGCTCCTGTGGCATGCTGAAGACCAGAATTTATTCCTAAGGCTTTCCCAGTGTTATTTCCCAATGAGTGGTGCAAATGGAAGAGACAGTGGGCTTGGGAAGCCTTTCGGTCATGCACATAAACCCACCCCTGAGCGAGTGATGGGGAATGAAAGCTGCAGACATCTTTGTTTGAAAAGATACAATCAGGGCAGCTATTTCAGCCAGGGGCAGTCAGCAGTGGTTTGTAGCTCCAGACAGTCATCCTGCCCTCTCATCCCTTCCAGTCTCACTGCCAGAGGTTCCTGACTCCTCGGTTTTGCCACTTTCATTTTCCCAGCTGTGTAAAATGACCCAAGTTTAAATAACCCTGTTAACCTTCCAGAGAGGGGCTGCTCTGTGCTCCTCACATAAGAGAAATTCCTGGAGATGATGATGTAAGTCTTGGCTGGATCAGAAATTCAGTCTTTCTTCTCAAAGCTTTTTGCCAGATCACATCTTTGTTTACTGCCTCAAAACCAGAGAAAAATGAGTGAAAATTATTTGCTGATAATGCCACTGGGGCTTGACTACTTCTCCTACCCTGTAGGAACTGTTTGTGGCAAATGCACACAGCAAACGCTAACATTAACTCAAGTGGTGTGACAGATAATGTAAAAGGAAGTTGTAGTGTCCTCAGTTCTCAGAGGCCCCCCAAAATACCCAGGTTCCCCCAGGGCCTCTTTAAAGCAGCACTGTGAAGCAGGGACTCATTGAAACGTGGAGCCTGCAGCGGAGCTGTTTCTGCAGGACCAGCTGCAGGTCTCAAGGTGAGAATGAAGGAAGACTAGTGATGAATAGCTGAGCATGAAGGGAAAGGATCTGGTGTGATTTCTGAGAGGTCCGGGGTGTGCTATATCCCCCTTTTGACTGATGTATCAGTGCTGCTAAAGCCATAGGTTTGTCCTTGAAAAACATGCATAGAAATCCAGATCATGTTTGCTCTGGGGAGTCATCTATTCCCAAACTAAAATGGTCTATATATGGTCAGGAAGGTTCTTGTGTTGAAATGCCTGCACAAGTGAAATAAGCCTGGCTGGTGCCCCTCACGGCCTCAAAAATACTGTGAGATGCTGAAGCAAATGACCCAAAGGCAGTGTCTCCCCTATGAAGCATGCCTGGTTCTGCCTCTCCTTGGTATTCATGTAAGAGGAGAGAGCGTGGGTGTAGCACAGCCTCCTCCTCTCCCACCTTCTCTTTTGGGTCTGCACCTCTCCTCCTTCAGAAGCATTCTCCCACTGTGGGGTCTGCTTCTGGTTTCAGCTCTCCCTGCAAGAGGAGCAATTTCAGCCCAGCCCCAACACACGGTGCCAGGCTGGCTGTAAATGTTTTACAATGGACAAAGATTTACCAGGAGAAACTGGTTTTCTCCGTGTGCCTGTACAGATGTATGTATCCACACACACATGTGAATAGGAGAGTCAGCTCCACCACCTCTGTAGGACTAGGAAACTTTCTATCTGCTGTTCCGCTTGCTGTGAGCTTGGCTTGTCCAGGATTTATCTCAGCTCCTAATGTGTTTACAATGAGATAACTCTTGGCATGCTCTTCTCCAATTACCTAGACAGGATCTATCACTCTAGAGATGGCAGATGAAATGCAGGACTCCAATAAAGAATATGCATTTCCATGGCATGTGTATAAGAAAAGCCATTTGGCAGATGATGCATTTGTTTTTAGAGTTCCAAACTATTGCAGACATCATGGATCGAGGTTTACTGAGAAAAATTACATTTGCTGCTAACTGGTAGGGTACATTTGATATAGACAAGTTTGCACTGGCTTGCTAGGGAGCGAGTCTTCTTTGCACAGAAAGGTATCATCAAGGCATACAATTTATGGTCTTTTGGGAGTCTTGCAAAAACAACTCACACATAATCTGATCCCTGGCAGAAGTCACTAAGCGTGATTCTTTCAGATCAGACACTTAAACTGAGGCCTTGACCATATGCTGTCCTTAAGGATTGTGGGACACCCTCCTCAAGAGCTACACTGTTAATTAAAGGTTCTTGGTCATTCCTGTGCTGTGCTATGTCCGTGCACTCTGCACTTCTGCTTCAAGCAGCCATGCACTGCAAAGGTGCTACAGCACCCCCAGAAATGCTACTTGGCTGCACCACACTTGTTGGGGAAATCGATTTTCTCCAAGAAATTTCCATGGAATAATAGCAACAGAGAAAATCAGCTGGAAAGGGCATTTGAGGGGTCACAGCGCAGCTCCCTCACCCCAAGACAGGATCAGCAGTATTGATGAAGGGGTTTTGGTCAGTACCTCAGAAGTTATTTTCCTTCTTACCTGGGGGAACATTCCTCATGCTCTTCCCCTGCTGCACCGTGGGGTCCCACCCATGGCAGACAGTCCTCCACGAACTTCTCCATAGTGAGTCCTTTCCCACGGGGCAGCAGCTCTTCCCCAGGTGTCCCAGCATGGGTCACTTCTATAGGGTGCAGTCATAAATCATAGAATGTCTCTAAGGCCCAGACTGCTTCACCCTGGTCCTCCACAGAGTCACACACCCACCCAGCTCCCGCCCCCGCTCCTCCCCCATCCCCCTGTCCCCCATCCTCCAAAACCAGCTCCCGTGTGGTTTTTCTCTCCCGCTCATCTCTGTGTCTCTGTCTCTCTCCACAGGCTGCAAGTGCTGGCAGAGGCTTGCTCCAACATGGGTCACAGCATCTCCTGCATGTCTCCACCCGCTCCATCCAGTGTGGGGCCTCTCCATGGGCTGCAGGTGGGGTCTCAGCCTTTTCCATGGGCTGCAGGGGGACACCTGCTCCACCATGGGTTTCTCCACAGGCTGCAGGAGCATCTTTCTCTCTGGCACCTGGGGCGCCTCCTTCCCCTTCACCAGCGTTGGTGTCTGCACAGCTCATTACATCTTCTCACTCCCTTCTCTGGTGGCAAAAAGCAGCTGCTTGTGGTTTTTTTCCCCCTAAATGTGATTCCCAGAGGCACTGTGACCATCACTGATGGGCTCAGCCTTGGTCAGCAGTGACTCCGGCCTTGAGCCAGCTGGTGTTTGCTCTGTGGGGCCTGCAGAGAGCTTCTGGCTGCTTCTTGCAGAAGCCACCCCTGCAGCCCCCTCCTCCACCAGAAACCAGCTGCGCAAAACTATGGCAGTCATCATTTGGATCTATTGGCTTTTGTGGCTGGTACATCTCTCACCTTGCTCATTAGCTGTTCAGATTTAACCAATTAAAATGAGCACTGAGACCTCTGAGATGATGACTAAGCCATAGGAAGCCAGGTGTCAGGAGTTTTTTACCATTTTTGCAGATATTACATTGGAGTGAGCCTGTGTTGGCAAGAAAGGTTCTTAACACCTCACTTCTGCAAAGCCTTTGCATGTCCCTTAGGAATGCGCTGTGCCCTCATATCCAGCACTAGGCTGAGAAACACAGACTGGTTCTTAGGGACCCTGGAATGTCCCTCTGCCTCCTGCTTCAAAACAAAAGGAAGAATTATTTGCTGGACATAGGAGCATTGACTAACGAAGACAAATCCATGTAGCATTTACTGATGAAGAGAAATCCGTGATTCACCAGAAGATGATTCATGCAAGGGGAACATAAGAGCAAGAAAATGTGCACAAAGTCCATTCAGGGAACTGATCCATCAGAAGACAACTTTTTTTTTTTTCTTCTGAGATAGTTTTCAATCAGATCTGTGCCCTGAGGGTACAGCTACATAAGCCCTAAAATGTCACAGGTAGCCTGTTGAGAATGAGTGGCTGGGGCCAGGGAAGGGAAGATGAGGACTGCCTTCCTCTTTTAATAATGACTACAACTCAATGGTGCCTGATGAACTCAGAGTAGTGTGTGATTCCCACCCAAAACGCCTACTATGTTCTCTCAACCCTTTGACGTTGCACCCTGCATTGGAAAGAAGGGACCGTATTTCTACAAGAGATACAAGAGTCTCCTTTGGTTCTCTAAGGTGTGGTGAACACCTGCAAAAGCTCTGCTCTTCCAGCACAAAAAGGCACAGCAATGCAGCAGATTTTCTTTTTGATTTCAGAGTATTAGAAGATCTAAAGATCCAAATAATTTTTTTTAACTGTCTGATTTTGTGAGGCACATGCAAAGCAAGAAAATAACAATATCACATCTGAAAAAAGCACATTTTTGTAGGCACCTGTTTTTGATTATACAGCAGCCAAGGCCTCAGATTAGGCAAAAATTCTCTTTAAGAATCTGCATGCTAATATGTTTAAACACAAAAGAACCCTCATCATTGTGCTTGTTACACTTCAATCTTGACTATGCTACTGTAATGAATTTATTAAGCCATGACAGAATTAACTGCATTAAAAGTACAGGCTCCATGCTGTCTGACTATACAATAATTGCCATTTCATTCTTCTGGGTTAGGTTGTTCATGGACTTTTTCTTCCTAAATTGTTACCTTCTTACATAGCCTACAAAAAAGCACACATTTTTGGTAGAGCACATCAGGTAGCGATCAGCAGGGACAATTAATTATCCTACTGTAAAAAGTGACTGCCAGCGATTTAAGATCTGAAGGCCTTTAAATGCTGACTCTGTGCTGAGGTTCCACATGACTCCCTTGGCCCTTCTGCTTTGAAAGGCTGGATGACAGCCGTGAGAGATGCTTCTCCTTTCCAGTGCCTGGGCATGTGCCGCAGACAGGATCTCCATCCATAACTGGGTGGGATCCAGCCAGCAATCTTCTCATCATCACAAGGCAAAGGATGAAAACTCAACCATGGGGCTCACATGAGGACTTTGACATGATACAATGCTGTATCATTAGCTAAAGGACACTGAAGTGCACTGACACTAAGAAGAGCAGATGCAATACAAAGTTCCCCAAAGTGGTGATTTTTCAGATCTAGAACTGCAGCCTGCAACTCCAGCCTCACCATGGGACATCTAAACTCCACTAGTGTCTTATGGTTTAGCTTCTGAGTTTCTTCAGCACCTACAATGGAGCTTGCCCAAAAGGTGCTCTGGTCTTGACAGAGTCAAGCAGATGGATGTGTAATTTCTGCTTTAGCCCCCTTGGGCTTAGCACCCCCCTTGGGGCTAAGGCAGAAATTACACATCCATCTGCTTGACTCTGTCAAGATCTGAATCCTGTGAGATTTCTCAAAGCACCCTGACCACTTAGTAACGAAACGCAAATGTGGTTGTACTCTCTCCATGACAAGCTGGAATAGCTCAGCTTGAAGCCAGCTCAGATGACAGCACTTGCAGAAGTAGACCCAGGTCTGTGCTCCAAGGACTCAACTCCTCACTGCAGCTCCCCAGCATAGTGCCCTGAGCACTGGGGAATGGGCACAAAATGAGAGCTGGTGGTTAAGGATCAGGACCAAGGCATGCTCTGCACCTTGACTGAAACCAGTGAGGTATCAGAGGCAGGGGAGGGTGACCAAAATGTGGTGAGCTCTTGCCACCCTCTCCTGTCACCTCTCACTGCCACCTGTCCTTCCATCCCCAGTGGGACCAGGGCAACTTTTTTTGCTGACTGGGGACTATTTCAATTTCCAGAGACACTCCAAGCGTTATGATGAAGTATTAAAATCATAGTGCAGATAGTATTGTTTTAAATGGTTGATCATCTTAGGGGAAGCCTGTGAGGGAGAAGGGAGTTGCAGGCAACACCTGCAACATAGTGACAGGCCTTGCTGACACCTTAAAAATACACATATTTCCTCACGGCTTTGACAAACTTTTGTGAGTCTCATTTGTGTTCAGACATCACAGTTTCATCTAAAGAGCAAACAAAATACTGCCATGGCCTGTTTTCTGTTCCTGAGGGCAGTCAGCATGGTCTGGTTGGGTCCAGACCACCAAGCCCTGCTAGTCTCCAACCACGAGAGGGTTCTGAGCTCATGCTCACCTTGAGGTTCCAGGAGTTGTTTAAAAAGAACAAGTTAACCTCAGATAAACCCGAACTCCATTTTTTTTAGCAATTTAATACTACAGCTGCTGCAGTTGATATTGACATTTCCAGGCAGATACTAGAGCACATTTTCCTCACAACTCTAGCATGAAATTTAGGATTTTACCCAAAACCATCCTCACCACTACTTGAAGAGGACAGGTCATGGCCCAGACCATGACCTGCTTTCCTTTGGGGACAATAGGGACATCTTGGCTTCTTGCTCCAGCAATTTAATTTGGTTAATTTGATGTGATAACCTGCTTGTGCAAAAAGACCCACTCATGACTGATTCAGATATTGCTTTTTCTTTCAGTATGTCCACCCTCTGAAGCCTGACCAGCACGTACAGCAGGTAAACACACCTTTAAAGGTATAGTGAGTTCCATAGCAGAAAACGCCCACAAACGGTATTTTCTCAGTGACTCAGGAAAGAAGGATGTTAATTTTAGGTCTCTTAAAATAATCTTGACCTCTGTGTTTCTTTTCTCAGTTGCAGCTCTAACTCTTCCAGAGGCTGCGTTTGCAGGGTGTGGTTCACCGTGTTTTTCTTACAGGGCCTGGTGAGCACAGGGGCAACGTGCCAGTGCCCTGCCCAACACTGCCTTGGTCATGACACTTGTCTTCGGTGCCAGTTCCCTGCACTTTCCTTCATGATTCAGCCCTAGGCTATGAAATTAATCTTTTGCAGGAGTGGTAGAAAGTACAGTCATTAAAAGGGGACGATCGTCTATTATGACTGGAAAGGCCAAACAGGGTTAGGGGAGGTTCATGTTGCCTTAGCTACAGCAGCAACACGATGTCAAAGGTCACTGGAGCACATGATCTTCTGATCTTTTCCTTAGTTTGGGTTGGTTTATTTCTTCCTTTCCTTTTCTTTCCTGGTTGCTTCACTATGTATTGTTTAGCAACTTTCAGAGCCTCAAGCCTGGATATTGCTCAACTGCACTTGTGTTGGCATGGGCTTGTCTAACTGCTGGGAATCTATATTCAAGTAAAGAGATTTCTGGAGAGTAGCAAGAAGTCTGCTCACACATCAGTGGCCATGTGTTCATCAAACTTCACAAGCTGGTATGGGATATTTCTGAGAGAGAAATTAATGTTTCAGATTTCAGTGGGTGTATGGGGTTTTTCCCACTAAGAGTGCTGGAATAGCTTTCATAGCCTAGCTTATTTGTTTAGTTTGGCCTAAGGAAAAACATGGAATTTCTGGCCTTTTGTTGTTTATTGCTGTCCAAAATTCAGATTGAAAAATTAAAATCTTGCAACTTAGACTCCAGGAAAATATCTAAAAATATTTTTATGGTAGCAGAGCATTTTGTTTATTCATTGAGTGTTGGATTCGCCTTGCTTAGCATTAGATACCTATGGCAAGATATCAAGAACTGAGCCAATTTCCCTGCTCTCCTTCTGCAATGTAAGGATACAAACAGGTGTTTTCATGTTATGGTTGATCAGGTTTATTTTAGACCCCCATTTTTGGACAGCCTACTTACAGTGCTCCAATGGCTGTAAGAGGATTCTAGACAACTGGAACTAGAATCAACCACCTCTTTGTTATAGTCTATGATGAGGAACCCTTGCGGATTCCCTCATGTATCATTCCTAATTTCTACTTTCTACTCCAAAAGGATCTCCCATAGGTCTTGTGTCAGGTCTGGACAGTCCTGGGTGGATATCTTAGACTTCCCAGAACTCCTCAAATGGCACTGGGGAACTATTATTATTAGGCAACTGAATCCCTTGTTTGGACTGTGGTTGCTTAGCCTATGCATCAGCCAGTTGAGCATGCTTCGAGTCTGACCACAACATTCAGATTCTCCCAGTGCTTAAATGCTTGTTGCAGTTGGTGACACAGCTGTCACCTCCCAACAATGATCTGCTTTGAGTCAGGATCAAGATTAAACTTCGTTTTCCCTTGGTGGCACAGGGGTTTATGGGACTTACAGTTTATAAGACTGCACTTGAATTTGTCAGGCTTCAGTTTCCAACCACTGCTGCTTGTCATGTCTTTCTTCATTAGATTAAAAAAGCTCTTTAACTTTTTAACCTTTTTATTGACTATAACTGAATTTTGACTAAATCTTCTTTTCCAATATAAAGCAAACTGATCACTTTAACTCTCTTAACACAGTTTTCCAGGTCTCCAAAATTTGGGCATTTCTTTGTTGTTGGTTTTGGGGTTTTTTGCTTCTTCTGAATATTGGCTCCATTTTGTCGATGCTGTCTAGAAATGCACATGCAGGTCTCCTTCTGTTAGGCATCTCAAAGGTACACATCTAAGTCTGACCACATCATTCAATGTACCTTCCAGTCAGTGGAGGAAAACAGGCCTCTCAGAAAGGCAATGCATCTGGCTTGAACTTTATTTTTGAATGAAATAAGCCAGTGTCTGGAGAAGGCTGTATCAGTCATGAAGGCAGCTCAGGGCACAGCGAGGCAGATTGGAAAAACATGGGAAAGAAAGTCTGCCAGCATCTCTGGATGCAGATTCCCCCATCAGTCAGCCTCCACCACAGAAATAACAGGAAATCCCAGAGGAGGTTGGACCCCGGTTGTTTTAGTACTGGACCAAAAAAATGTGATTGAGACATGTTCTTTGCAAATTTTTTTTTTTAAAAAACCGGCAAAATATTTGCAAAAATGCGTAGTGACAGCAAGGCCCAAATGCATTCTCACAGCTTTCCCTCATCCGAAGCTTGTGGATATCTTACCACAGAGGCCCATCTATAGCTGCCTTGTGCCCTTGGGTTAAAGTGGCCACCTGCTCACAGATACACGGGAGCCAGATGCTCACATACCGATGTTACCAGTCAAGAAACAGCACCAGAGTTTCAGGAGGGCAGGGGTGAATGCAGGGCAGTCAGACAGCGAGCAGGAGGAAGCTGACCAAGAGGTCATTTTTACTGCTTTCTGCCCATGTTTCATACACAGAAACGAGCAGAAACTGTGCCATCACAGACAGCAAGCACAGTACGAAGTAATGACAGACCCTAGGGAGTGGTTAGATAGGTTCACTTCCCTTCCTCTCCCCAGCTCTTCCTTCCATGTGAGCATTACCGATGAGGCGAGCGATGCCAGGCCTGGGGTACTAGGCCGTCCTGCTGACACCGCCCATGTTTGGTGTCCACACACCATGGTGCACAAACCGTTAGCATCTGGGGGGCTGAAAATGCTCATGTGGCTGATGCTGGTGGTACAGGATGATAATTTTGCTTTATGCCTGTTTTAGCTACAGTTTCTCTGTTTGCTGTCATGGAGGGAAATACCAATTACCCCCTGCAGGGAGGATAGATTACTTGATGCTGCGTCAGTCACTACCACTGGTAGCAGGATAACACACACTCATTTCCCAGGGGTCTCCAGACAGCTGTCAGAGAATAATGACTTTCAGTTGCTGCTAGCCCATACCAACTCTGAAGTGGTGACCTAGAGGCAAAAAAGACTGAGTCACATTACAAATCCCTTCAGCCTTCAGATGTGCCTCCATTTGTTCTCTTGCACAAAAAGATTTAATTAATAGGGATTATCATTTTTCATGGCACCTCTCATTTGTGGAAAAATTGGTCTGCAGACACATTTCCAAGAACACTTTCTCTTTAGGAATTTTTCTAGTGATATATATTAGCGCTCTCCCTAACAGTATTTTTTCTCCCGTTTTAAAGCTTCAGGAATGAAATCTAACCACTCGCTACAAAAGTAATTGAAACCTGGAACTTTTACATGGAAGAGAAGTCATATAAAAATATTAAAAGATGTATATAAAAATACTCAGTAATGCAAAATTAAAGACTTCAGAGACAAAAAGAGCCAGTTGTAATGCTATGTCAGGATTTCTAGATTCCCCTCAGATTCCCACATCACTTTTTTGCTACTTTTTATGTTGCAGTTTAACTGAAACATCCATTCCATGCTTTTAAGTTTTATTTTCATTTCTGTCCATTTTCAATGTCTGGGGTCAGACTTCTCTCTCACTTATGCCATTCTATGGAGAAGTCTCACTGAAACGACTGAGCTAAAGCCAAAAAGTGCAAAGAATCAGGTGCCCCAAATATATTAAATTATTTCAGGTGTTATTTCCCTAGCAGATAGACTTTGGCTGTGGTCATGCTACAGTCACACCACTAAAACGGTGATCAGAATGCACCTTTGGTAATTTTAGCATACATGGAACATACCCACAGCAATAGCTTGTGGTGACAGTGACACTTATGGCTTGCAGGCACAGGAGAGGGCCACTGAAAGGCAGAAAATGAGAAAACTTGCATCCAAATAACAAAGTAGTTTACAAATAAGCAAGTTTTACCGTGTAAAATGTGGGTGTAAAACAGTGTGTTTCCACTATGCAAATCTAGATAAAGGATGGGATTTTGCCATCACACGGACAGCTGATGTTCCAGCCAGACGGAGGTTTTGCAAAAGGATGCTGCTGCTTTGGGGGGTGCAGTTTGCAATTGGCTCTGGTAGGGATGAGAAGAGCCATGTGTTGACATCAAAGGAGCAGCAAAAGTTCACTCAGGAAGCCATTTGGGTTTAGCAAAGGCATTACTTGATCTTGCAATCCTATCCCCAGTGATTTTAATAATCACCGAGTAGCAAGTGAATAGCTTAATCCTTCCATCAGCACAGATCCACTGGAGGGAAATCAATTTAGGGAAATCTCTATAGAGGAAAATGAGCCATCCTTTTCCTGCATGACTTGTGAAAAGGGCTGGAGGCACTGACAAAAAATACCTTCAAGCTTCAGAAAGGACTAGAAAGAAGGTCAGAGCAGCCAAATATTAACCAGCAACCATAGTACCTGCAGAAGAAACAGCATTCAAGCAGCGATAAACCATGCACATTTACAGGAGTCAAAACAGGAGAAGAGGACCTGAGCACCTCCAAGATACTTGCAAGGGTTAATTTCTCTTACTCTGCATGTCTATTACATGTGTGTTCCTGGGCCAGCTACCATGGTCTCCTTCTGTAGCTTGGAATCCACACTGCTAGACCATGCCAGCTGCTAGAACGGTTCCCAGCATTATTTCGACCAAGTCACCTTGTGCTGTCCCCAAGGCCCGGTGGGCTCAGTTCAGTTTTGAGGCAACCTCACTACTTTTGAAAGCAGGACCATTTAGTGCTATTCCTTACCCCTCATCTTCAGTGCCAGAAAACGAGCCCTGGTGCAGACATAGCCTGGACATCTGCATCAGCGCTAGTGACTTCAGGTTCCCTTTACAGCAGTGGAAAGAAGCAGGCACTTTCAGGGTGCAGTATCAGAGCCGTGAGGATCAGGGTAAGGAAAAATGCATCCTGAAGTGCCTGTATTTCTCTGTTGACTATAAAACCAGTCTAGACGCTTAGCTCATATGCAGAAATTTACAGTGTGAACATCTGGAGTTGGTCGGACAAATCCCACCTCTCCTGTCAAACATCTACAAACTTCTTCCATAAAGACACCATTAGTGAGGACTGTGTCTGTGGCACACTTGCAGGCAAAGATATTTTGCCCCATTTGTTTACCAGATACTTCAAGTGGAAATTTACTTCTCTAGTCTAATGAACAACCAAAAAAAGACTACAGCAAGGGCTGTAACGAAAGTGTATAGATAAATATAATGCTTGATTTAGAGATCATGCAAAGCTTAGTCAAATAGATGGAAATAGGTTTTGAGGTTAGCATAACCTGCTACAGAAAATGATTGAAAGTGTTACTAGGAAAAATTTCTCAGAAACTGTATTGGTAGGAGGATATTGTCTGCCTGACAGACTAGGTGACCTACAACAGCTTCTCCATCTGACATGAAGCTGGATTGACACAAATTAAAACTGTCCTATCTAATATAAAACCTGCCCATAAAAAGTTAATTGATCAAAATGATGTGTACACAATTGAATCAGTGCACTGAAGTTTTACCACATCAGCATTTAGCACGTCTGACTGCAGTGTTCCTGGTAAGACATGTACTTACTGCTTTTCTGGGCTGCCTGGGGTGCTTATTCACTACAAGAAAGGCATCGAGGTCCTGGAGCATGCCCAGAGAAGGGCAACTAAGCTGGTGAAGGGGCTGGAGAATATATCTTACAAGGAGCAGCTAAGGAAGCTGGGGATGTTTAGCCTGGAGAAGAGGAGATAGAGGGAGGACCTTATTGCTGCCTACAACTGTCTGAAAGGAGGTTGTAGAGAGGTGGGTGATGGTGTCTTTGCCCAAGTGACAGGTGATAGGACAAGGGGCAATGGGCTCAAGCTGCACCAGGGCAGATTCAGATTAGACTTTAGGAAAAAATTCTTCCCTGAAGGGGTTATCAGGCATTGGAACAGGCTGCCCAGGAAGGTGTTGAGTCACCATGCCTGGATGTATTTAGTAGATGAGCAGATGAGATGCTTAGGGGTATGATTTAGTAGAGGGCAGGTATGGTTGGACTTGATGATCTCAAAGGTCTTTTCTAACCTGGTGATTCTGTGATACTGTGATTCCACTGAAATGCTCAATGGCTAGTTAAAGGCTTTCCTGCTTACTGCAGGGCGGTTGGACTAGGTGACCTTTACAGGTGCCTTCCAAGCTAATGCATTCCATGATTCTATGACACTTCAGCATAACACCCATCAGCGTGAGAGCCTGTGGCTTGTTTTTCTGGGTGTGAGGCATTAATGGCAGATAAGCATTACATTTGGGTTCCTGGATGACCTCATCAAGGTCCCTGTTAGATGCTGTTGGGTTCCCCTCTGGCACCAGCAGCGATTGTGTGTCTTGTTTACTTTACGAATGCAGGAAATCTCCCACCTCGGGATTCTCTCCGACAGGATGGATGATTCAGTCGGTGCTCCACTGCCCCTTCCTCAGGCTACAGCTGGACACTTTAAATAGAAAATTGTCTCAGACAGATTGTGCACTGGGGAAACCCTTTTATGGCCCAGAATATACTCTCCACACAGCATTTGTTTCATTGTCAGGGGCACAGACTTCCTGAGCTCCATCCCCTCTCCCCAGCCTCTGTCTGCCTGATGTCAGCAGTATTTCCTTGCATGCTTGGAATGCTTGAAATTATTGGGGCCTAGCTGGAAAGCAGGGGGGTTGAGGAAACAAGGGTAAAATCCAGTTTTCTTTCCTATAGGAGGAATTTGCTACCGGATGCTGCTTTGTTATGTGCCGGCTGTGTTTGCTCCCCATTTTGCCACAGCTCACTTGACTGCTCAGGCTGCTGCAGTCCCTGAAGCAGATGTTTCCTGCCCAGATCCTGTTCTGTAAGAACTGGTGATGTAGAAGATGCCCTGGTAAAAATGTGACTGCTTAGTTTTGAGCCGATGTGTCTCAGAAAACTCTGGGAGCAAGAGACCACAGAGGTGGCAGTACGAGCACTGCCTGGTGGGTGCAAGCACCCTTGGATTGGGCACAGGGGATTCAGCCTGTTGTCTTCCCTCCACCATCAAGAGCCCTTGGGCTTTGTATGGAGCCTAAGGTAGAGTCTGCAGCACTCACAGGGTGAGGGTCCATCTTCTAGGGAGAATTAGACTGATATTTTCCCTACATAGCTTACTGAAGTTAGGTAATTTGGGTCACATCTGGTTTAGGAACTTAAATACGACCAGGGTGCAGATCTGGAGCCTTCCATATCAATAGGATATTAACTCCATTGCTGGCATTGGTGTTGTCCTCAGACCATCTCACACTCACAAGCAACTACTAGACTATTCCCACCAGGCATTTTGTCTGCCTACCCTGTTTATAGGACAGTAGTGTAGCCATGAGACATTCCAGGGCTCCACCTGGGTCTCATGATGTCCCATTACATAACAGAGCTGAATGCACATTTGGCTGGAGAGAGGAGCAGGGCTTGTGAACTGCTGAACACGCAGAGCAGTAGTGATAGCATGTACTCAAGAGCTGGGGAGGTGCTAGTGACAGCTGAGTTATGTCAGAGATGGAAAAGCCCAAATTCAGACCACAGGTCTGAGGTCAAAACCAGTGCTCTGGAAATGAGAGAAGTCGATTTGAGTTGCCACCATGTCCTGAGAGCAGTATGTCCAGCCAGCAGCAGGTAGGCCAGACACAGCCCGAGAAAAGGTCTCTGTCGCTCTCACACTAAGAACATCTACCAGCCTAAACACCAGGATCTGCTTTTAGCAGTCTGAGTGACTTTTCTTCCTGTGCTTACAGTTCCTGCCTTGCTTGTAGCGTC
This sequence comes from Gallinula chloropus, assembly GCF_964237585.1. NCBI lineage: Eukaryota > Metazoa > Chordata > Aves > Gruiformes > Rallidae > Gallinula > Gallinula chloropus. The sequence continues at coordinate 112,882,324 of NC_140087.1, read as the reverse complement.
AGACCCTGGCAGTCACACAGCTTCAGCTGTTCAGTCTGATCTGCCTCCTCCTAGATGTATACCATTTTGTTGGCCTTACCTTACCTGCCCAGACCTCTGCCTCCATCTTGCCAGTCTCCCCAAGAAGGGAATAACAAGCAGCAGGTACAGGCTGATAGTGAGAGGAGCAATGTGCTGCAACATCCTTGTTCCCTTGTGCTGTCATCAGTAACTAAAAGAGGTGTAAGGAGCCTGTGACATTTCTGTTTAGTAAGCAGGACAAAGCAGAGCACATTTCTCTATGGGAGCTACTCTTCTCTGCTTTGGAAATGTTTTTTTCTGGGTCCAGGCTGTTTTCTCTGATCCATGCCCTGCTTTTTCTCCTGTTGCCTCTTTCCTTCCTGTATCTCCAATTTTCCATGTTCCTCCTCCACCTCAGGTGAAAGTATTGTGGAATAGGCTGATACATGTGGTGCTCTCACGGTTTGTGTTGCCTCGAGTGTCATCCTCCTTTTATCAGCCCATCACAGACATTTTGGCTCTGATTCATCAGCAGACCCATCCAAACACTCAGCAACAACACCATGGGGACTCACACTCCAGCAGTGCCAAGGAAGTATGAGTATTAGCTTGGTTAATTGGAGTTAGGAAATAAACCATTGGGCAAGAAATGAGATGACCAAGACAATATTTTCCAGGCAAGCAATGTTTTCCACCACTGGTTTCTCAGATAAAAGACAGGAATTGCTTTCAAACACATTGTAGGGTACAGGTCAGCAAAAATGATCTGTTTATAATTTCTGCTGTCAAAACAGTATACGTACGCGGATCCCAAACAGCCTTGCAATCCGTGGTTATCTTTTCTGTGTTTGTTTTCTAGCTGAGACCTTACATGGCTTCTCAGATCGTGCCACTGTGTAGTGGACATGTTCCAGCTCCTGACCATTCTGTTTGGTGATTAAACTCGTGTCGTCACTCCTAACCAGCTCTGTGACCCCAGACAGGCTGTGGAGAAGAACCCCTCTGCTTCCCCCACCTCTTTATCCAGGGGAAACGTACAGCTCAGAGTCTCTGTCTTTCACATGTGTGACAGGATAATTTGAGGAACTCAGGTGGAATTTTGGGAATCAGGGGAAGGGAACCCTTCTCTGACAAGTTAAATTGGTGGCACCATGGGATTAAAAAGCTTAATGACATGCTAAACTAAAAGTCATGGTGCATGAGTGTTGTTCAGGAGCAGCAGCAAGTTGAATTTCAAAGGTGAGCTGCTGTAGGAACCCTGACCTCCTGGCTGGCACCAGGAAAGTACACAACACTCCTGTTTCTAGGAGCATCCATCACCAACCCCTATCTGCCCAAGTCATGTTGCCACACAGCCTCTGACGCCACCCGGTACAGCAGCATAACACAAGGTGACATCAATGGGATCCAGCAGGGAAGCAAGAAGGCAGGGGACACCATGCTGTTTGCTTGTTATAGATAAAGTCTGATGATGCAAGGACACCAGTCTGGCCACCAAATTGCCCAGCAAGGTCTTTACAGGTCCAGGGAAGATAGTCCAGCACCTAGTCTTGGCTGTGGCAATACACCCCAGCAGCTGCCTTCAGGATATTCTCAGTGAAACTGCTACTTAATATTACTAGACGTAGATGTTGGTAGTTATTACTAGAGTTCAGGACTGTACAAAATAGAGGGAAAGTCTTCTGAATATGTGTGTCCATGAACTGAAGTTGAGATCATGCGTGGAACATGTCAGCAGGCTGTGCTTTTCACAGACCTTTAAAGGGTGCTCAGTGCTTTGTCAAGCCTTTGTTCTTCCACTGCAGACTGCTCTGCACACAGAAAGCACGGGATGGGGCAGGTTGAGATGGTGCTAAATGCTGCCCAACAGCTAAATATGTGTTCTTAGTTGGGACATGTGGCAAAGGAAGTTTATCCCCTTTTCACCACCCTATTGTGGAAGCAGGGCAAGTCCCAGATGGCAAGATGGTTTGTGCTCAGGAGAGAGAACACAAACCAACGATGTGGAGATGGTTTGTGTTCACTTCCCTTGCTTGGTGATACAGGAAGAGCATTTTACCATCTTTCAACTCCTCAGGCAGCACTGGGGATAGAGCTTGGTCCAGCTCCACCAGCTCCTGCATGACCAGCTAACCAAGGGCAACACTGATGCCTGTGGTAGATCTATTGGGTCCCTTTTACTAATTTTCACAGAAAAAAAATAAATCTATTTGCAAAATATGTCCCTATTTTTGAACAGACCTGTTCCCTCAAATTTCATTTCTCCCAGTGAGATAAGGTTGTTCTCAGGAGAGAGGTGATTGTACAGAGGACACTAATGGGGTCTTAAAACATCAGTCTTTAACTGCTCCCTCTGCCACAGACTGCCACAGGCATGTGCCTTAATCTCCTTCCCTTAATCTTCCCAGTCCATAAATAGATATAACAATACTGTTATCTCCTACTTTCTACTTACCTCTCTGTGTGGATTGTAGGTTGTCTAATTCCATGTATTTCCTCATGGCAAGCACAAAAGGAGTGATGCATTAGTGCTCCTACCAGAGACTATAATGTAAGCAAATACAAATAATCTTGTGATTTGAGAAACCTGAGACACGTAGGTTCAGGTAGTCAGGCAAGGGAAGAGCAGTAACCCAACCTGCACCATCACTCCCCTCCCTAAAATGCATCTAGCCTCCACCCCTCCAGGTGCCCATGCTGATTCCTTGATCTCATGCAGTTAATTTTCCATTCATCATTTCTTTTCTGTCTTGATTGCACTCTCATTTTGGAAACAAAATTTGGTACAACTATGAAAAATACAGGGACAACTTATCTGCTGGAATAAACTGACTGCTCAATTGAAGCAGAATATACCTACATATATCAGTCAAATCTCTGGCCCCTAACATCAATATTTATTAATTCTGTACCTGGAATGCTAACAGCGAGTTTCAATGTGGTGAAAAGCAAATATTGATCTGTTTGCTTAAAAGTCAGATTAGGCTGTGTCCATAGGTAAATATTCCTGCTAGCAAGTAGAGGAGAGGTTGTTTCTCCTCCCCCCACCCTGATGGCAGCCAAACCAAATAATAATAATTAAAAAAAAAAGTCTATTTTTTAATTAAAGAGGTACCAAACCTGAAGGAAACAGAAGCCCTGGGGACCCATCAAGTCACCATTTTGGCAGTTTTGTGGCAGGAATCAGGGCTCATAAAGACAACGACCCATTAGCACCTCAGCTCCTCTGAGCAGGAAGAAATTACTCCTGGGGGAAATAAGATCAAACCTCTTCATAAGCAGGGCCAAAGGCACTAGAAGGTATTATGGCTGAGCACAAGCACTTCACATTTTAAAATTCAGTTTGCCCCTCAGCTCTGCTGCTTCAAGGGGATCACCCCAGCACACCCACAACAACTCGCTTTCTTCCTGTGATGTCTCACATGGAGATAGACATGAGGCCAAATTGAGCCTAGAAAGAGCCCTTCACTTGGCATCATTGGTATTTCTTGCTGTGTGGCAGTCTCCTGCCAGCCCCCAGAAACCCCAAAGCTGTCATGTTTGGTTGCCAGGATTGCTGCAGGGTGGTGGGAGAGCTGTGGGCTGACGGCACAGACAGGCCCCCCCAGACTGCACGTGTCTCTGGGATTAATCCCTTGTGTCTGTCTGCACAGGATGAGCTCAACTCAGTAAGAGCCAACTCACCTGACAAGCTCTTGGAGTGCTCCCTGGGTTACTGGAAGGAAATGCTGCTCAGGAATTTGCCAAACATTAAATCTGGCCAGGGGATAGCTACCTAATTTTTGTATTTTGTGCTGATTTTGCACGTTTCCAGCACAGCATAAGGTGTCTTCAGACATGATGCCACACACATCTATTTCTATCTTTATAGGACTGGGGAGATAACAGCCTCTTGGCTTCCTGAATGGGTAGTTCCCAGTGGCTGGAGGAAACCTCTCCACCATGCCCCTCAGTCACAGAGAAGACTCTCTCTCCATCTCTGTCCCTCATTGCAGCAGCCCAGTGCAGTGGTGGATGGGCAGGCAGAATGTACCCACACTTCCAAAAGCTCCTCCTTCAGGGGTTGGTTACCCCTCAGGGGTGCTTTGGCAGGCATGAAAGGCCAAATTAGGATCTGAAAATGTAGTTCCAGGGAGTGCAATTAGTTCACAGAGGCTGCTAAATACCTCAGCAGCCTTCAGCTAACAACAGCAGGTAGCAATATGCACTGCTGTGCATATATTCCCTGCAAATAAACAATCTTCTTGCTTTTATTCTGCTTATTTACCTTTCCAGTGTGGAGGAAATCTGCCAAAACTGGGGGAAAATTCACAGGCTCAGTGTAGTTAGGCTGAAGTGACTAAAATTGGCTTTAAGTCATCTTCTCACTCCAGAATCCAAGGCAGGACCATAGCCAGAGGTTTGCTATTCAGAGCCACCCCAAGACTGCTCTACAGCCATCTAGGCTGATTCCAGAGGGACTGGTTCCCTGTCAGGAGAGGGGATGGAGGTGTCTTTCCCAAAGGGCAGGGGCACCTGCAGAACTGGGTAGCCCAAATTATGAGCACTGAACACTCACCACATCTGGAAGTTGCTTTATACTGGTACATCTTGTGTGCATCACTGATGGGAACCGAGTTATGCAGCACTTGGACATTTCAGCCACATGCATGGCAAACACAAAAGCAGAGATATCCCATTCACAGGGTGCCACAGCCACATTGACTCCCTCTGCCCCTGCTCCTCCCATGGGGAAGGCTGTGCAGCACCAACTGTCTGACTTGCTTCTGCCTCTGTTCCCAAGACTAAAGGATAGCTAAAATGCAAGAAATGCTTTTGTAATTCTCAAGGAAAGAGACTTAAGAATGTTCTTGTTTCCAAGCAAGGCCTGTGGTTATATGCTACATATCCTATACATGCTCTGGTCTGGATTGAGTTTTGCTTCATCCAGCACGTAGCACACTGGGGATCTCATCAGGAAAAAAATAGGGCATAACCCAAATAAGAAACATCTTTAATCACATATTTCCCCTGGTTGCTCCATCTCTGCCTGTACAGAGTGGCACTTAACCTAGGAATAGACTGGAGAAGCAAAGGGTTACTTCTTTCATCAGGATGCTATTTCTCCTGTGGAGGCTATCTCAATGAGTTGTTCCTCATCTCCCAGACCACATATTATTTTTCAAGTTCACATTAAAAAAAGGTTAATGGGGGAAGCAAGCACTGACAGTCATTTTCACTCCCCCAGAATGATTCACTGCATTGCCATAATTCCGCTTGGTGTAAAGCTCCATAGTACAGTAATACCTACACAAACTGTTCTCTGTTCTCAAAATCTTTCTTCTTTTTTTTTTTTCCTTTCAGCAAAACCTTTTTTTTTTTCCCTTGACCCTTCTTTGGATGAACTTTGCCTTGAATAAACAGCAACATCTGGAATTCAGCAAAACACACCATAAAGCAGTTTTGCTGAAAAGGACAAACCCATTTATTTCTCAAATGAAAAGTTACAATTGCTAAATGTCAGATGAAATTATAAAAAAAAATAAATTAAATCCTCTGTGTGTGTCCTTTGTGTCCTTGCCAGCTCAGTGTGTGCAGAAAGCGTCCCTCCGTTATCGCTGTTCTGTCTTTCTTCTTTCTGGCTTTGTTGAAAGTCTGCAAGGACTTGCTAATTGCAGACACACAGGATCAATCAGGTTACCTTTATGCTGGGGCAGAGCTGCAGGTGGTGTTTTTTCTGCTCAGATAAGGCAAATAGATCAGACAGGGTGTTCGTGATCAGGCCATGCTGTGACTCCAAGCAAGCTGTGTTCTCACAGCCCCTTCTCTTGTGTGAGCTGAACTTGGAGGTGCAGCATCCTTCAGGCTGGGCTGGCTGGTGAGCTGGTGCTTGGAGGCAATGAGCCACCCTAGGAACCCCCTGGGGCTGCGGGGGACAGCTGAGGACATACAGCTGGGGTTACAGGATTCTGGGGGGGTCCAGGATTGAAAGCACTTCAGAAGAGGAATGGCAAACGCCATCTTTCCCTTCTTGCCCCCTCCCAGCTGAGCAGCACAGGGATGCTCTGGAAGGAGCAGCACCTCCTGCAACCATGACAGCACAGGGCACCTGAGCCCCAGGCATGGTGCACAGAAAGGGACTGAATCCATCTCCCTTTGCCTTGTTTTTCACTGGGTAACTCCTGGTTTCTGGCCCAAACTCACTTTCTTCAGAGCACATGTTGAGGTCATGAAGTCACAGGTCCCATAAATCAAGAGGAGCTGAACACATTAATCCGGAAACAGAAGGAGGTCTTCAGCTAGTTGGGCAATTTTTGGTTTAGAAGATTGGTCCAAGGGGTGAAATGCTACCTGTCTAGGGAATAAACATCACTTCAAAGAGCTGCCCTCTGTGCATTTTCGTTTTGCACAAGGAAGCTGCTTTGAGTCTTTGCAGCTCAAGAACAAAATTAGGAAGGTGAGAGAAAGATTGGATTTATTTGCACAAGCCTGAGGTGGGCCCTGCTTTGAGCCCTACTTCTTCCAAACATTTCATGTCTGATCACAAATGTATTTCGTAAGGCCAAACCCACCAACAGGTGAGACCTCCCCACCCCTCCTGATACGGCTGTACCTGGGATAAGACATGTAACTTTAAAGTATGTGTGACTGTCTTAATTACACCAGTAAGTTCAAAATTGGATATCATCTTGGCAAAAAAGTTAGGCAGGGCCATTAACCTGGTGGGACACTGTCTTGGCCCAGACCAAACTTCAGGCAGTGCCGCTCTCCTCAAAAGCACTGGTTCTGCACCTACAGCCCATGTAGATCTGGGCCACCAGAGTGATGCCCATGGGCTTCTGCTGCCTTTTGCACGTCCTGTCACTGCAGTGGTGATGTCACTGGTGAAATCAAAACCTAAGCAGGTTTCAGTCAGGTTAACGGATTAGCAGGCAGCATTTTGGGTGAGCAGCATAGCTGTTTGTGTATGTGACAAGTTCTTCCTGTTTCCTCTTTGTCCCAGTGAAGACAGAAAAGTTTACATCCATGCTAATAAACTCATCCTGAAGGTCCAGGTTTGCAGGTTTAGGACACTAAACTCAATCACACATGGTGTTAAATTGGCAGCGCAGCGGTAGCATGGTTCAGGTCAGGGCTCCCCTGCAGTCCCTGGGGACAGCTGAGGATTTAACAGGGACCAGAGGCTGCTCCCACCTGGCTGTTTGGATGTGGCCAGTCTGGATGGAGATGTGGAGATGACACTAACGGGCAGACTGCCTGCCTGAGGCCCAGGAACTGATCCCGGCTATGTTTAAATTCACCGGTGACAATATACCCTAGAAGTCTGCATTTCTGTCCTTGAGTTAACTGAGACCTGAGAGCAGCCCTGCAAGGAAGAAGAGACAAGCTCATGTAGTCCTGGGTTATAGTAGAAGAAAGCATCACCTTAAACATAGCTAACAAAAATGACATAAAAAATATGATGTATCCTTCACTGTGCGCAGGAACTGCTTAATAGCATGGTTTACACATCAGTTAACCACAACAATCCTATCTCCATGGAGTATGTAATATTATTTTGTTACCACAACGACCTAAGGGTGTGCTGATATATCATTTCCTGCTACTGGCTGGTCTGAAGTCTTAGCAGAGGGTGCAAGGGACCCTCCCTTCCCTGGCTGCAGGGGCTGCCGTCCCAAGGGCATCCCCACCTGCCACTGGCTGCTGGGAACAAGTGCCTGGGAAAACAGCTCATTTTCCTGCAGCAAACTCTGGCTTACCTCCTCCCAGCTGCAAAGGACAGGTAGCCAAAACCGCAGCGCATGCTTCCAGCTGCCTGCGTGCTCAGAGCAGGGCGTTGAGCTGGGCAGTGCCTCTGTCCTGGATGGCTCTCACTGAGCCACCAATGTGCGTCAGGCCCCACAGCACACTTGGACCTTCTCTTGCCTGTTGCATTTCCCATGCGTATCCTTCCCACCAGCGCAGTGCAGACCATGTGCCAGGTGACTGTTCTGCCCCAGCAGCACACCCCTGCATCAGATGAGGCACTGGGGTGCTATGCTTCAGCCTGCCCTGGGCTCCCATGCTGCTTGAGAAACGTGTCTGCCCCAGTCCCCCTCTCCCACTTCTTCTGTTTTGACAGCTTTTCAGGGCTATTCCTGCTGCAAACCAGGGATACTTCTGGATTTTTGGCAGCTTTTCAGACGAGGGAGTTTTTTTACACCCAGTTTGAGTGATGGGATGTGTGTACAGTACCAGGAAAACATAAATTTTTGTAAAAGCCTTATGTATGAAGACAAGGTTTTGCAATAACAGTCACGGAAATGAGGTAGCCAGCTGCTGCCTGCTCCCCTTCTCTAGTTTCAGGAATCTGATTCCATGCTAAGAAAAAAGAATGCATATTTTGGATTTTACTTTAAACCAAAATAGACCCAGGAAATAAGTGGGAGTGTGACTTACTCCCGGTGTCCTTCAGGAAAAAAACCCTACAAGATTCCAGTAAGAAGCAATGAGGGAGAACTTCAAGTTCCAATAATAAACCTGCAGTCCATATAAACATATGGTGCCATCGGGACAGGGATGCTGGGAGATATAAATCTTCAGTGGCTAGTCGACTCCACGTTTGGTATGTGCCTTGCGTCTACTAACACATCACATCCATCCAAGGACCACCATAAATTTTACGAGTTTCACATTCTCTTGATCCTTTTTCTTACAAGTACCCAGAGGAATGCAGAGTTTACCCCGGTACATGCACTGCTGCTATTTATAACTCTGGACCTATTAGGATGATAATTTTTTCCCCCCCTTAAATCTTGGAATAGTTCAACCATATTTAAAACAAATAATCCTTCATTTCTTTTATTTAATATGCTTAACTACTGGGGCTGAGAATATGGAAACAATCCCGATAATGTCGTCTCAAATGATGCCGAATTCCTGCAGACAATTAATCCACAGCCAGAAGGACAGCGATGCAGTGTCCACAGTACAGTCTACAGGGTGACTTAAAGACCCTTGCCTCACAGAGATTAATGCTTGCACTCGGTCAGTCTGTGTAAATAACAGACCAGACCTGGCACTGCCCTGGACTCAGCAGAAAGTCACACTTCATCCAGGGTCCAGCAGTATCTCTGTGCCCACAGTGAAGCTGGTCAAAGGCAAATGTCTATAATAATCCCGTCCTTCCACACTCCCACATTTTGATTTCAATCAGCTGTTACATCTGTCACTAAACAGGAGAGCAGGCTCTTTGCAGAAGGAACCTTTGCTTTATTCCTGGCTTGTCCAGCGCTTGGCACTGCAGGAGCCCATCTCACCCCAGGCAGGGCTTGTTATGGTAGCGCTGCAGGGTGAATAATAGCTATATTTTGAGCTGTTGCCTTCCTTCATCTTGCTTATGTATGTATGCACGCACACATGTATACATAGGCTCTCTGGGGCCCCATAACAGCCCCTCAGGAGACCTGATTCTGACCTAACTTATACCAATTTTTTAACGAGTAACAAGATTTACCTTGGTAGAAATTGCTGCTGATTTATACATGTACCAGAAATAGGCACTGGCCGGACATTGCAGGAACTGGGTGAATGTGATTATCCTTTCCAGGAGATGAAGAACAGAAACAGAAAACTCAAACATGGGCACGAGAGGCAGCGGGGGGTGGATGCTTGCAAAAGTGGGTTTGAAGTGAGCCCTGCACCAGTCCGACCTCTCCCTGCATACCCTGGGCACGGATGGGCTTGCACAGGTGATGCAGACGCGTCACACTGCTTCTTCTCCTGCACCTGCAAGGAGGCCTGGGAGTGCAAAGAGCTGCCATCCTCAATTGCCATTTATTTAACTTCTGAGGGGGAAGGTATTTTCATACCAAGTTTATTTTTGCAGCTGTGGTGATATTTTATTTTCCCCAGTGACAGGTTGTGATTTGCTTCTGCCCAGAAGAGGCAAGGAGCAGGTTTGCCACAGGCTTCCCCAGAGGCATCGGGATGCAAACCAGTTGGGAATTGTTGGTGGCTTGAGGACAATAAGGGGAAAGACTACATCTTGGTAAGGTGAAATTCAAACTGGAATAGCTGAATCCAGGTAGGAGGCAGACCCTCTGGCCATAACAACAGACAACCTACAGCCTGATCCTTTACCCCAGGCACTTCCCACCAGGGAGATTACACACCTTCCTCCCCTCGGCAAACTGAATGGGCCTCAGTCACTCAAGAATGTACTAGAAGGTGCAAAGGGTGGTTTCATATGCTTTGAATATCTCAACCCCCCTGAGTGATTCCCATCTTCCCAGCTGCCAGACATGGACCCACACTGCAGGTGTCCCAATAAGAAAGCGAGATGCAGACCACCAGTGAGCACAGGCTCTCCCAGCACCTCTCCAGCTCCTCACCTCACTCAGTGGAGAGATCAGATAGAAAGGTCCTAGCTGAATGTGTGGAAGCCAGGCAGCCACAGTGCCCTGAGAGGGTCTCGTCTAGCTGTCCTGGTACAGGAGCAGCTCCCTATTCACCCCAATGGGGCATGAGAAATTTTACTGTTACTGACAAGTTGGGGCCAGATGGGGTTTACCTCAGTCAGAACCGAGGGATACAAGAAGCCAAGTTCCTAGTGCTGTAAGAGTAGATGGACTATAGAGGGAATAGGTAACATTTCTGGTCAGGAAGGGAAAGTTAAGCAGAAATGAGATCACTGGTTTGTTGCTGTGTTAGAGCATAAGCTCAGATTTTTCTTACTCCTTTCTCTCACATGAGAACAGTTTTAGATGATACTTTTATCTGTAAGACTAAAACTGTGCTCCAGCCCCTTCTGCTTTCTCTGTTTTCCGATCTAGGGAGAACGAATTAATTTTAAAAGTCCAAGAAGAACCTCCTTTATCAGCTAAAACACCCCCAGTGTTCTGAGATAAGGATTTATTTCAGCAGTTTCAAAGCTCCCTTGCTGCCCCTCCCCAGCGTGGGAGTTGCTGGACTCTTAAGATTTGGTCATAAATTGTGCAGATGCTCTCAGCATTTTTAATTAATGTAAAATTTGCATTTTAATTAAGGGGGTGATGGAGCCCTCCAGCAACCGAAACAATTCCACACTGACCTGACAAAAGAGCAGCAGGATTATTGGAGTGAGCGTGTTTGGCTTGGTCTGTGATGGAATCCAGAGTGTTCCCCTGGGCACAGGCTGCAGTGTCCCAGCCCACAGTCAGTGGGTAGAGAGAGGCACAATGTGAATGCCAGGAGAAAGCGAGGCTCCTGGGAGTCCTGCTGATCTGGGCAGTTTCCATCAGGTGTTAGCAGCTTCCCCCACGTCTTGGTTGGGTTTGGTCAAGGAACAAAGAGTGGAAGGAGGCTGGAACTGAGCCCTTCTTTCTTTCTTGTCCCCAGCACTGGAACCTGGAGGGTCTCTGGGTGATCCAGTGGTGACCTTCCCTTAGCACTGCGAGTACAAGAGAACACCATTCCTTGCTTCCTGGATTTGCTGCCCTAAACAGAGGTAAATGGCAATTTAGGGCAGTTTCTCAGCTCAAATCAGCATGAAACATAGAAAATTATTTTCACACTTTTGCAGCCCCTCCCTCCAATAATGCATTTTTCACTTTTTCTGGGTGATGATAATCTGCATCACTGCACTTCAATATGCAGGACCTGCTCTGGAAGCTTTGAAAATCTACAGGACTTGGCAATGACCCAAAAAGGACAGCCATGCGAGTGTTTTATGTATGGGGGAGCTTGCCTCAGCCTGCATTCCTGAGAACAGAGCCAAGGCACTAGAAAATGTTTTGCATCCAGAAATTATTTATAAAGCAGAGAGGAAGTTTAACATGACAGGAAACATTAAGACTTTCCAGCCTGTTGAACAGAAAGGAACATAATATGGTTTCCTAGCAGGTCTTGCTGGTTCACAAGATATTTTATACATTTCCTCTCTCCGGATGCTTTGCAGTAAGTAACAAATGAATGGCCTTGTGTTGTTGGTTGGGTTGGGGGTTTTTTTTCATCTAGACAGGGAAAAGTAAAATCTCAGTTGATTTTAGAACTGGTTTCAGATCATCTCAATCCAAATTGAGACTTACTTGTGTGACCACTCTTCCCTCCAGCACATCTACCCCAATGAGAGCATGAGCTCTACTCATGCCCACGGCCTTAGAAACAGCAGAGCAGACGTGGTGTCAGTGCAAAGGTCTCTGGCTCAATTGACCTCGCTGTACCTGTTGTCTTAGGAAGTTAAACACTGGGAATCAGATCTCCCCACACATTCATTTCCAGACCACTGACTACCAGAATAAAAGAAGACAGAACTGGTGAGGGCAATGGAAGCAGGACATTTTATCTGTACATCACAACAGGAAAACTATATAATAAAGCTCCCGAAATGATAATAGAGTGAGGTTTATACTGTAACATCTGGAAGTGAGTGATTCAGACAGATTTAGCCAACCAGAGTAATGGGGTTTTCCTAACTCAAGGTCTTTGAGAAGACCTTTAAATCCTGACTGCACTTCATTTGCTAAAAACTCCGCTCCTTTGAGTCTAAATAGCGGCTCTCCTCTCCCCACCCTCCTCCTTTCTCCGGTCTTGACCTCATGTGCAGGCTGTGTAGCTACACTAGTACCATCTGATCAATTCCTCTGCACTGTCACTGCCTCCCCTGCTCGCTCCCCCATGTTTTTCCACTGCAGGGATAGAGGTACCTTACTTTTTGTTGTTATTATGCTGTCAAGTGACATCTTGAGCAAACCTGCCTGCCACATATAATCTGTACTTCAGTAACCCTTCCTAAATGGTGATTTGCACGGCCACTTGCAAGTAAGAGCAGCAAAGAAGGTAACATGGGAGCTAGCAAACAAAAGAGTGCTCCTGAAGTCTAACCAGGTCATTACAGAAAAGGAGGCAGCTGCTTTGGGAGGGTTAAATTCTAAGTCCTGCGTTAGGTGCTTGAGTGAGGATTTTTAGTTTGGGAATCCTTGGTCTATACTTAGTCCTCATGTCTTTCATGCTTCTTGTTCTATTCATATGGGCAGAGGAGGTTTTGCTGTTTCATATCTGTCAGGTCTAACTTATATCCCCACTCAGCAGTTCTCATTTTACATTTCCCTTTCCCTAGCTCTGACACAGCTGTGACTATTCGTCAGTCTTTTTAAAATTTCCTAAACCTCATTAATGCTGCTTCAGCATTTCCCTTTCCTGTGTATTTTCTTCCATGGCATACCACTTCTGGATAGTTTTAGTAGCTATGCCTTAAAGAAATCCATCTTTTCCACTCTCCAGGCTCTGAGCTCCTCAGTCCGGGTGACACTGTTCGTTTCCTTAATATATCAGAACTCATCCTTTTGCATGCTGACAACCCTGGCAAATGACATACTTCTGTTTATTCTTCATGCAGCTTAACTCGAATCCGCTTAGAGTCACGCAAGCAGAGGCAATTTCCTATAGCCAGTTCTCTCCTGGCCACAGCATGGCCAACAGCTTATAATGAAAATCAGAAGACTGAGTATCTCCAGTCTGGTCGTTAGTCAATTAAATCTAAGACAGACACCAAAAAACCCCCAAAAGCGCAGCTCCTTAAGTCCTAACTTAGTCCCCGTAATGGTAATGAAAAGAAAGGGACAAACTCTTGCCTGTCGCTCCTGAGCAGCAGAGGATGATCTGCAGCATGACAGCCAATTCTCCACAGCATGACCTGCAGGTCTATACATTTTTCTGAGCGTAATATTATGCCAGTCACTAGTTGACCCAGTTTCCTGCCATCATCCTTAAATGCCAGGTGCCCCTAAAGTGAAGGAATACTTCTGTTCTCAAAGAAAGTTACACAGAGTGGTCCTTGAAGCTCTTCTGTCTTTGCAGGCTGTAGAAGAAAAGCAAGACAATTTATTACCACCCTTTTCTTGGTGTAAGGAGATCCTTTGAAATCTGCATCTCAAAACACAGGGGAAGTTATTCCTTACAGCGGATAATAAATGGATGTGAAAATACCTGTTTTTCTGCAGTTTCTGGTCATTGTTTCCCAGTTTTGTGCTTGGGGATTTGAAGAAACATCGAGGCTGAATGGGCACTCACGAAATAGTAATTGAAGGTGCACCAGGAAAACCACGCTTCCTTGGTTGGATGAGGGAGGACAGCTTTGGTAAAATGTTATCAAAATGTGTGCCCCTCATATATAAAGTCCAAGCTTGAAATACAGAGCCTATAATTGCCACTAGTTTTAGAAGGGCTGTTGTGCAAAAGATAAAATGGTGCGGTTATTCTATATGTAACACACTACTTTGGCTTACAAAAAGAGCCAAATGCTACTTTTAGTGGAGGAACCCCACTCAGGAGCTAGAAGTTAGCTTCTGGTTTGTGAACCCCCACCATCAATAAAGTTCCTTTGAGATAAACTGTCCCCCAACTTAATGTTGTGACCACAGATTTAGAATTTACCAATTACCTCTTATGAGAAAAACAGTTATTTTCAATTGAAGTAAAAAATAAGTCACCATCTGATATTGTCACCTGATGAAGAGAGGAAGAGATATGAGACATTTGGGGAAACAGTAGATTTGTCCCCCCAAAATGAAGTTTTAGTCATTTAAGTACATTCATCCTAATATACATGAGATAATGGTGACCTGCTTGAATTTTATCCATTTTTTTTCAGTTGTAGAGATATTTGCCTTTGTTGGCAGATGTACAACTCCTTTTTTCTGCTGGTGGGAGATAAAGCTACAGGGAAATGCCCAACTGAAAGCTACTGGCGTTTGTGGGGGACGCTTCACTACCTCCTTTTAGAATCATAGAATGCTTTGGGTTGGAAGGGACCTCACAGATCATCTAGTTCCAAACCCCCTGCCATGGGTAGGGACACCTTTCACTAGACCAGGGTGCCCAAAGCCCCATCTAATCTGGCCTTGAACACTGCCAGGGATGGGGTTTCCACAACCTCTCTGGGCAACCTGTGCCAGGGCCTCACCACCCTCAGAGTAAAGAATTTCTCCCTAACATCTAACCTAACCCTGCCCTCTTTCAGCTTGAAGCCACTGCCCCTTGTCCTATCACTGCACTCCCTGGTGACCAGTCCCTCTCCCACCTTCCTATAGGACCCATTTAAGTGTTGGTATGCCAACAAAGGTCTTCCCCAGAGCCTTCTCCAGGCTGCTTGATGCTTCTTTTCTAAAAACTCATTCACGCAGAACACACAACTCAGCTTCTTCTCAGTAAATAACCCTTTAGTTGGAACTTGCTGTCTCTAACTTGCACGCGGGCCAGTCCAGCAGACTGCACAGCCTCTCTGGGCAAAGCGCTCCAGTGCTTGGCTGGCCTTTACTCCATATACATTTGGACCTCCCAGGAACATTTTATGACCACTGACTCTCTTCCAAAAAGAGCCTAGCTCTGTCTCTTTTTGCAGATGCTGGCAGATTGTCATTACATTCCCCAAAGCATCTCTTTTCCAGACCAAAAAAAATCCCAAACCCGCATCCTTTAGTCCCTCCTCACAGGGCAAGGGCTCTGGCTATGGTCCCCTTCTGATGGCACTGAGGACACTTACCTGCACCTTTCTCTATGGTCATACTCTTAAAGTACCTGCCAGAAAGCTCCACATCCACAGTGTGCCTAAAATTAACTGTTTACATGCAGCAGATTTATTTCTTAAGACAAAATCATACACTATTGATATTATCTGGCAACACACAAGGGCTACTTTTGTGGGTAGGTGGCAATAATGTTTAAGAAGAGAAGTTGACATATCTCACTGAAAAATACTTTCAAGCAGAAAAAATGGGATTTCAAGAGCTTAAATGTATTTTTTTTTAAATCTGCTTGCTCTAAAATTAAAATCTGGAAATGGAAAACAAAATCAAAAAAGCCATTGGAATTCCAATTTTCAACCAAAAAAAAAAGGGTGAGTTTTTAGTTATTCTTATTGTAGGAGCTTTTTCCCTTCCAGTGGGCAACCAACTTTCTTGAGGTTGCCCTCAAGAAACCCTCCTTTTGCACTTTTGTGAATATTATTCACGAAAAAAATGAGGGTGGGTTTTTTTTTCTAACCAGCTCGTACAGAAGACATGAACACTCCCACTGCATGTCATAAATTTGCACAGCAGAGCACTCATGACAGTCTTCTGACGGGACCATTTTTTAAACTATAATAGGTAGATCTCCTCAGCCTTTCCTCCAGTCTTGTCATAAATCTATCACACCAGCCCCTGGCTGTGCATTTCAGCCTACACACACCTGCCTTATCCCCTTATGCTTTCTCTTAAATAGTTTATTTGCACATTTTTGTGCAAAATAAAGCTTTTCCCAAGAGGTTCTTGCAGCTTAGGTGCCTGGCATCATTCCTGCCTGCTTCTGAGTATTACCTTTCAGCTCACTTTCCTCTAACCTTCCAAACTTTTAACCATTCCATCTGTCTTCATGTTTTAGTCTGGACAACGTCATGTTCATAGGTACAACAGACCCTGTAGCTCTTGCCCTAAGAGCTATGGGTGCCCAAACTGAACTAACGACCCTCACAGCAGAATCATGGTCTTACACCTATTTTAATCGTCATGCCTTCTTTGGGACATGGCCAAAATTCCTGCCATCAGAAGTCATGTCCAGAAATTTCTCATTTTCTGAGGCTCCCCATCATGCCTCCAGCACAGCTGACACTATGGTCCCATGTTGTTCTTGCCTCCCCAGCCCCTCTTTGTCACATCCCAACTTGCCTGGCTCCTGCATCCACCATCTGCAAGCTGCTCCATTGCACAGCCCAGCTATGCCACACCTGCAGCCCCAGCTTCCCCAAATGTTATGCAGTAGATTCAAGACGTGAAGAACCACAGCACCTACTGCTTCACCTTTCCATGCTCCAGCTTAGACCATTCTCTGCAGTCCCAGATCTTCTGGTCCCCCAGAAGTTGCAGCACTGCAAAGTCTCCACACCGTGCCCTAGGCATGGCCAAGCCCCAGGCATGGCCAAGCCTCATGGCCAGAGCTATCATGACAGCTCTGTGAGACTGGTCTCTACCTGTGCTGACACCCCATGTGCCAAGTGCAACTCTTTGGCATGACCTAGCATCCACCATTCAAATATCCCTAGAAACCAAAACACTTGTCAGGAAACTCATCCATCCTCTCGCTGTGAACCATGCAGTGGAGGCTTCCCAGCAAGAGCTTCAAGGTCAGAATTGAAGGTGTGCATCAGGCACCTGCCTCTTTCCACTGCTTTTGCCCAGACACATCACTCAGCACCCTCAGAACTCTTTAGAAATGACCTTACAGAAGGCACCCCAGCTGGTCAGGAGCCCAGTGAACTGACCCTGTAGCAGAAAATGAACAAGAAATCCAAACCTTGTTAAGTCTGTGAATTCTCCCTGACCCCCTTGGTGTAGGGGTCCTTGATCTAGACTGCAACAGAAGCAGCTTCTCTGCCCTGACTCAGACTCCCACAGCATCACAGATGAATCACATCCTCCAACAGTCTGTTTCTCTCTGTTGACTTTACTAGGAGCCCCAGACAGCTGGCTCAGGTGCAGGCAAGAACTCTACAGATGTCCATGTTCAGACATTCAGATCCCCTGCTCTGGGGAGAAATAAAATTCCATCCCTTCCCACTCCTCCAGTGTGCCTGGAGCTTCCCAAAGGAGGTCACTGAAGCTTTTCTCCAGAAAGGAGGCATCTAGCATCAGGCTTCAGCTCTGTGCTATGTCCTCCACAGCTGCTTTTCCCTTATCTCTTCTGCTTCCTGCACCACACTGGGATGAGCAAAGATCACAGTGCCCTGGTTCATTCCTCACTGGGAGGCAGGCTTCAGACGTGGAGTCAGTACCCAGTTTAGAGAAGTCAAAAGGCCTTCTAAATTTTTCTAAGGGCTTTTTTAGAACTCTGTAGCCTTAGGATTGGTGGAGACGATGAAGAAAAGAGCTTTGAGGCACTCTCCTCACATTTCCCAGCTTCCCAGGTTGTTCAGGAGACCCAAATGAATGCTGGGTCAGCTTTTCACCTCAGCTTTTCACCCAGAAAGATCACCATATTCTCAATGCAAGCATTTTACATGCAACTTGTTTAACATTTGAGTTGTAAAATCAAGTTCAGGTCATCTGCTGCATCCTGCTTTATGGGCATAACTCAGTACTCAGTGCCATGTCAGCAGCCGTGGGGCTGGTCTCTCCTAATCCCTTTACACGCCACCCTCTTTGAATCCAAGCCCTCTAAGAATGTGTTTCTCATATTGCATTGCCTTGGCCTCCAAACATTTATTTGAACAGACAGCTACAGCTGGGGATTTTTGTCTCTGCACAGACTTCGAACAGCTGCTTGTGGTTGCACCCAGCCCAGCTCTCAGAAGGGCTGTGCTCTTGCCTCTGGTGGGAAGCACGGCTGGGAGGAACGAAATAGCAGTGATCCTCCTGGTGTCATTGAGCAGCCACAGGAGCCAGGCACAGCCCCAGCCAGGCAGGGCAAGGTCAGCAGGGAACCGGCTGATGAGTTACACAGGCCAAATGTGGAGCTCTCTGAAAGTCATCGGTGAAAAATGGGGGCTTTTTATAACGCCATATGGAAGATGACCCTGGCTCGAGGGACGGCTGACTGCATGGGGAGCCGTTTTACACACCCAGGCTAGACTTCTTCTGTACGTATGTCAGACCCAGGGGAGCATGGCTGGGATGTGCTTGTAATACCTAGGTATGTCCATGGCATTTATAGCTGTGCGCTGAGCACAGATGATGGCACCACTTGAAAGTGGAGGGTCCTGCAGTCTTGGCCAATACAAACTCTGCCCTTCCAAAGATGCAGCTTATGACCGGCCTAACCCCAGTGGTTGAGTTGCCAATAAAAGGAGTGGTCCTGCTCTTTCACCAGCCCATCCCTGCAGTCCTCTCCTTCTGCCTCACCATCTTCACTGAGTGAAATTTTGTGGACTGGCTTTGCTGACCTGGATGGAAATTAGGTCTAGTTCAGGTTTTAGGCTTTTTGATAGGACGATTTTCAAGCCCAGCCACTGACCTGATCCGATACACCGAGCTGACCCAAGGAATGGAGTTTAAAGCACATGAAAGCAGAATTGCCTTGTCTGCACAAACTAGGCCAAGAAGCAGACAGGTTCTCACTTACACAGACACTACAACCTAACACAGGAACATTTTCCACCCAGTGCCTTGCGCTGTGTGTCAGTATGCTGATGGTGTTGCAGCAGAGGCTCACCACCAAGCAGGAGAAGACTTTTCCTCAGAGAATCATCTTCCAGGCAAGCCTTAGCCAGGACTTGGCTTGTCTCTATGCAAAAATGTAAAATCTGATTTTCTTTGCAGAGGGTGAGAAAACAACCTAGATTTCTTCCAAAAGTTATCCCAGGCACACCAAGACTTTTTTTCCCCCACTGTCCAAAAACCAGGAGAAGAAATTCAAAATGCCTCTGGGGTTTTAAGCAGAAGGCTGCATGAACACATCTCTGGAGTGAGCTGCTGTTCAGATGCTGTCCTTGCTGTGAAAAAAAAAATCAACTGTGGTTTTCTCTCCCCTCCCACCTCCACAACAGGTCTTCAAGGAGAAACACACCCAGGATCAAAAAATTTCATGTTGCATGGTGATTTTCACTTGTTTTCTCACCAGTTGCAGATCATCCTAAAGTTTCATCTCTCTTCACCAAAGTAATGTAATCCAAAAGGGTTGTTTTGCTTACTTTTTTTTTTTCATTTTAAACTCTGAAATTGAACAGTGCTATTCAAAAAAAATCCCATTTCAAAATAATAATAATAAAAACTATGTTTTATTCTGATATTATGCAGAATCCAGACACATCAACATGATGGGAACCTTCTCTTCTGAAGCAAAGTTTCAGACTAAATCAACATGGCTTTGCATTTTCATTGAATGGGACTCTTTCTTCTAAGGCAAATTAATTTCTCAGTGAGTTACACCCCAAAACTTGGGAATGTGGGAAATCCAGATCAGGAGCAAGCTGCCAAAGTGCCTGCTCAGGCCCTTTGCTAATTGAGACAAATGAAGCCTTTGCTGTGGACTGGAGATCTCTCAAAGGAGGAGCAGCGAGGTGTTGTCTGGTGAGATTAGGAAATCTCTTTTCTCCTTTTCATTGCTGATACCCCAGACCATATAAATGTGCAGAATGTGATCTTGTAAAAGCTTTCAGTCTCAGCTGAGGCTTTGCATTCCAGCTGTCAGGTTTTTACTTGTTTACCTTGGAGCCTGGCTTCAAGGGATACGATGGAAGAGATAATTGGAGCAGAGTTGCTGCCAGCAAGCAAAAAAATATGTTTCAATAAAAAGTATTTTATTCTGCTAAGGATACTTATATGAACAAATGGCACCCTTGGGTACAAAACAGAAATAATCCTAAGCATTTCTCTCCCTGCCTCTGTCCACGTGCCTCCCCTGCAGCAGGTTTCATACCACACACAGCACTGCAGCATGCAGATTTCTACTGATGTTTCAACACCTCACCGCCATGAGCCTCAGGAGTTTTTGGGGCCAGGCTTGCTGTGCTGTTAAAGAGGCACTGTGGATCAGGGGAAGATCAATTCACCTCCCCTCCTTGCCCTCCCTGGGCATTACCACCATGGCAGACCTGCTGAGCCCTAGGGCTGCCCCATCTTGCTGTTGTGCCTCGCACCAGCCCCCAGCCCTTGCCCACCCCTGCCCACCCCACAGTTTGCTGCTGTGATTTGTCCAGTGCAGAGGTAGGAATAAACCTGAAACCCAAATAGACTGCACACTTTGCTTGCCTCCCACCAACAACTCAAATCTGAGTTTTAGAAGAGACAAAAGGTTTCGGGTTGTCAGACCTTTTGCTAATGATAAATAAGGAAGTTACTTGTCATGAATGTGCTTTCAAAGGATCCCTGCTAACCAGCTCTCTAGCAAGTCACTTAAGTAACATAGTACATGAGAAACAACAGGCACTGCACATTTTGGTTGTTACCACCAAAATGGAGCTTGAACTCTGATAAAGACACAGCCAGCTAAATCAGCTCTTCCATCCAATGCTGAAACCCCGTGTGAGCAGCTTGTGCCTCACAGGTGTGATGAGAACTGGAGTGCTGAGAGTGGTGGCTGGCAGCTTGTTCAGCTCAGCCAGGAGCTGCAGCTTCTGTGCCACATGAGCTACCAAAGTGTGACTCCATGCCCAATCCTGGATGGCAGAGGAAGGATGTCTTGGGTGCTAAAGCTGCACACAGGGTAGGATCTGGGAAGTGATACTGTGGGACCAGTCCTTCCCACACCCCTGTGGCATCTTGGAACTGGTAATGGATGCCCCGTGACTGCACAGAGTGGTGGGTGAACCAGCTGCTGTGCTTGCAACCACAGCCAGGCCAAAGCAGTGATTCATTTTAGGCTGCTCAGCTCCCTGACCCAACTGCCTGCAGGAGCACCAAGGCCACCACAGGCAGCCCTGATTTAGAGAGATTTAAGATGCTTTTTGCCATCATGTGTAAATTTGAAAGTCCACTCTCTCTTGCCAGTCCCAGTCCTGCGCATGGTGTTTGGCAGATGCACTGTTGGGCTAGGGAGTCTGCCCATGACGGCTTAGGGAACCAGGAACTTCTGCCTGACCCCTCATCTCGGTGTGTCTCTGCTTTCTTGCCCTAAAGCACTGTGTTAGCTTCAGGTTTATTATTTTAATACAACTCTCTGCAGGTCAGTGTCTTCACTCGTGAATGCATGCACGAATTTTCACTGCTTTCACACCTGTCCTTCTTACCTGGTCCTAGTTCGAAAAGCAATTCAAGGTACCAATGTTACCATGCCACTCTTAAGTGATAAATGTCTTTTACATCAACTATGCAAAAATCAGAGGCATGTGCAGACCAGCATGTTTCACTGCACGTTGCAAAGTATGACAAAATGGACAGAGTTTCCTCTTTTCCACCAAGCATCCAAGAAAACAACATTTCCTTAATTATTGTGTTTTGTTTGATATTTGTTTCTCAGCAGGAGGAAGTTAAAAAAAGTTAAGCCCCTGAACACCTATGGTGAGAATGAATTAGCTTTTACTCAGTGTTACTATTATTTTCCAGTCACATTTTTAACTAGTGAATGCTTCCTGTACAGGATTCCCACCAGACTTCTCATGTGTACTTGTCCCAACATGCAGTTATGTCCATCCTTCACTCAGTACAGACACTCACATAGAGAAATAAATCTGATTTTTAAATGCATGTGGTGCTGTAGCAAGAGCACATCTGAATAATCTTGAGACAGCTGTTCATCCAAGGCTTAAATATTTCAGAAAAAATGTAAATTCCTTTTTATTTTAGTTCCTAGCATTTAACAGCCTGGTTCTGCTGCCAATGACGTGCATGAATCCTGAACTGACCTCTCTCATCGTGCTGCTCTGATTTCACTGATTCACTTGAACGGGGTGGTTGTGTATGTAATGGGAAAGGGTGTCAAAGCACTGTGGTTTATGCCAGATTTATGGAGCTCTCACTAATGCCATGCTGTGGCTTACCCTCTGGGATGGCTGGGAGCTGGTAGTGCTGGGAGTCCTTTGGAAGGACCTTAATGTCCCGCTATGGGTTCTCCCAGGGCTGGGAAGGAACAATTGGCCTTCTTGGATCCCAGCCTGAGACTGTAAGGACTGCCACAGAGCCTCCTCTTTGCTATTTTGGGGCTGTAATTTGGGGTATGAGGCATAACAAAGAGTAAAAGCTTGGAAGAATGCAGTTTCTCAAATAAAAATTCTTTCAAAGTCAAGCCCAGTGTGAGGCATTCGCAGAAAGCATTTCAAACCAGTAAACTGTAAGCAGCTATGTGTTAAAATAGCCCTTCTCCAGGTAACCACAACAATGAAAGAACTACCACAGCTGGCATGTCTCAAGCAGAGCCAGCAGGAAAAGCACAAAAATGCAGAGAGCTGAGTTTATACCCCTGGTGACAACCCCAGTTAGGGCTGAGGGTGCTGGAAAAGGGGCAAGGGGTGTGAAGGGAGTTGCCAGGGTGCTGTCTGCATCAGACTGGTTTCTGATGTAAAAAGAGGGCCCGCCAGCTCTCTGTTATTCAGAAATCCTAGCAAGCAAACCCACAAACAGGGGCACACAACCACAGCACAGCAAGGAAGAAAGCTCATTCCGGCTTTATCCAAACAGAGCTGGTTGTTTCTTGAGCCCAAAGGGGTGGCAGAAAGGTCCCCAGAGTCGGGATCTCAACTTGTCAGCTCAGATTGTCTGTGTAAATCCCACAAAGCAGAGGGCATTCCTGCACGGTGCCAGGGGAGCTGCTTTGCTTGAGCAGGGTGGGTTATGCCTTTTTAAGTGCTGTATGATCAGATTACAGGTGCTTACCAGCCCCCAGGAAAAGTCTCTCTAACGCGAATGGGTGCAACAGCAGGCTTTGAGGGGACTCTCCAGGCTTAGACCATGATTCTTACGGCTTTCAGCCCTGCCTTAGGCTGGACCACAGGCTCTCCTGAGGTCTCTTCCAGTCTGAATTACTCCTGAGTCTATTAATAATGTGCTAAATGTGCTGAAAAACTTCCTGAAGTTTCTAAATTTTCTTTGGAAACTCTTGGGGTAAGAAACAGGCCATCATCACAATACATGCTCACCACGTCTTCTAGTGCGTGCCGCCTTCTGCGACTGAAAATATCTCCATTCAGTGGCTGGCACTGCCCCAGACTTTCTGAGTGATGCTGAAAAGAAACTTAAAATATCAGAGCACTTAGACTAAATGTCCCATTAACACGGCATCATTTCTTTGGCAGGAGCTAAACCAAGTGCTGGGTAAATTGTTTAAGCAGTAATCCCTGTGCCGTGCTGTTGGTGCTCACATGTTCAAAGCAGAGCGATCCTGCCTTCCTTCCACTGTCTGCCTGTCTCTAGAGCAGAGCCCTGGCTTTGCTCTGCATCAGCACAGCACCCAGCACAGGAAGCCCCAAGTCTCACTGAGTCTGTGTTACATTCAGCTGCAAACTCCTCTCCTCCAAGTGGCCATGGGCACGGCACTTTCTCTAACTTTATCATGATTTGGCAGTGAAGAACAAACCCTGGAGGATAAATTCAAATAATACTTCTTTTCTTTTTTTTTTTTTCTTTTGTTTCTGAGGAAACCCAGAAATACATTTCCACTCCTCTTTGGTTTTCAAGATGGTTTTATGAAACATGAGCTAGCACACAAGCCAGACAGCAGTTCCCTCTTCTCAAGTTCCTAATGTGAGTCACACCCTTCTCTCTGAGCCCCATACCTCTGCTGAGTTTCTCCCCAGCCTACCCATAGTATAAGATGCAGCGAAGATGGGCCACTGGTACCCTCTGGGACAAGAGATGATAAAGCCTATTGCACATCTCAACTGGCCTCACTTGGCATGTGAGGAGACAGCCTGTGCCAGGCAAAGGTGCAGAGCACCTCTCTCACCTGCAGCGCCGCAGAGTTTGTTGTAATTTAGGTTTTGCTCAGGTTTTGTGCTAAACCCTAAACCCAACACTTGTGTTGTCACTGATACTATTGCAGGAGGCAGCCAAAGGCATCAGGCAATAAATTCAAGGGAATTAAGGCCATCTGCTGCCCAGGACTGCCAGCCCACGTCTCCCTGCAGAGTCAGTGAGACAAGCAGTAGCTAAGCTAAATTCCCTTGAAAGCCACCTAAACCCAGTCAGTAATGCTCTGTCGCTCTGGCACGCGGCAGCAGCCAAAAACAAATCACAGCAACAATTTTGCTAGAAATTCTGAAAGTTCTTCACAGAGAGTAGTCAGATACATGTACATAATAAGTGAATGCATGCACAGACATACATGCACAACTTCTGGTTGGATCTGAGTTCTCCCATCAGGCAAGTACCTGTCCTAAGGGGTCTTCCACGTAAATGGACATCCATGTGAGTCTAGTTTTCCTGTAAATAATGCTCTGGAGCCAGTCTCTGGGATTCCAGATATGGACAAAATGTGACCAGACAGTGATAACACTGTTCTTTACAAAGGGATGGGAAAGAGGATGGATTTTTGGCCACTCCACATCGTTATTTATAATGCAGAGGCAAACACCAGCAAGGGGGTGATAAGATCATTTACCATTGCAGTTGGCAAGGCTGAAAGACAAGTGTCCTCTGCATCTCTCTGTCTCCGAGCTGAAAGCACTCCCTTCTCAGCAGAGTTTTTCTTCAGAAGCTAGCTAATGCTATCAGTGCCTTTTGCCAATTGCAGCTATAATTACATTAAATGGTTGATTTGGAGAAGCAGAAGGAGAACAACATGTGCAGAGCAATGTTACACAACATCGCAAAGAGTTTGCACACTTCTGTCACTGAGCCACTCACAATGGCACTCACATACTCCTGTTTTCTCCCTGTGTTTTGGAGATAAGCCTGTTTTGAATTCTTCCGTGAAATTATCTGATGGCTACGCACAGTTTGATTCATTGCAGCCATTAGAGGGGAGCTGGATGACCCCCGAAACAACTCCCTGCTATGAATAGCCATTCTGATCCCACACGAACACCGGCACAAGATGTCACGCATCCTTTCCTGAGCTTCAGAGAGGGATGCTCAGATACAAGAACTTAAAAATAAAACAGCATCATTTCTGTGAGGGGAAAGTGACTGCAGCATGCCGCTGCCTCTTCTCTTGGAAGCATACTGGTGCTCGTGTAAATGCTTTCTACCTCCAAATGTTGTCTTTTCTCCCCAGGCCTGTGTTGTAATTCTACCTTTAAATCTGAGTGCACTCTGTAGGCCTAATATTAGGCAACCAGAAGCAATAATGGCAGTAATTGCAAATATGATCAGTGTTCAGAACTGAAGAAAAATACAGTGAAGGTGAAAAATGCCATCACTCAAGAATTTTTTAGGGTTTTTTTAACACCACAGGCAGAAATGGGCAAGTTTGCATGGCTATAAATACCACAAGCACAGAGCTTACATTATTTATGGCATGTGTGTGATGAGCGTTCTTCTGAAAGACTCTGAGCAGCATTAAAGCATGAGAGATCTGGGAAATATCAAAATATTATAATCTGCTACGGAGACACACAGCTTTTCTTTATAGCTTGCAAAAATATACTCGGGATTCCAGATGCACTCTGCTGCAGGAGCGCCTGTTTATGGCAAATAGTGCATGGGGAAGTGTTGCTAAACAAGTTGGCAATGGACCAGCATAAGCAACTTGGTAATGAGTTATCTTAACGGTATTGTGTATCCTGCCCAGAGTGTCACGGTGAAACATCTCAGGGAACAGTTCCACCTTACAGTCATCCCAGATGTATCATCACGATCCAAAACACATCTAGAGCAGATACATGACAAGCTGGTAGGGATCTTGGTTGTCATGAGAAGTTCCTTGGGAGAAATTCTGCTGGAATTTGGCAATGCCCTGACCACAAACTGCTCCCAGTAAGCCATCATAACACCTGAAGTACTTTGTTTCTCCATCTGTGCTCCAAAGGGCAGAAGGACAAACTGAGTATGTCTAAACAACAACTCACTGTTACTCACATTCTTTTTATTTTACTGGTTTTCATTTGCCAGTATCCATGAAGCATTTCACCCAGTAGCTCCTCTCAGACACTACTAAACGTGGCCCATAACAATACCAGGAGTTTTCCCATTTTTGCAGCCTGGGAAATGAAGAGTGATGAGTGAAGAGTGATTTCTCTGAAGATTCCTTTCTCCAGCCATCATGCAATGGGGTCCAAGCCATGCACCCAAAAGGCCTCTTATTCAAAGCTCTTGGTGTCAGCACATACCATGAGAAACAGGCCAAGCTTTGAGACCTCTGCAGTTCTTTGCTCCATGGGCTCCTTCTGTGCTTTCCCCACATGTTCTTCAGCCTTCAGCCTCTCAAGAGGGAGAGGTGGTGCATCGCCTCTAGTACCAGCTGTGTCACTACCCCCAAGCTTTCACATCTCAGCCAGCTGAGAAAATAAGGTCCTAAGCTGAAAACATGACAGATGCTGTTGACAGCTGTTGCCTTTAAGACAAGACCTTGTTCTCCAGAACCAGGCAGATGTCTACACAGGGCTCTCCAGCTTGGATACTTCAACATCAAATGTTTTCAACTTCAAATCGCAAGCTGGTGTGCTTCCCTGATGCTGTTACCATCTTAGGTGTTGATGTCAGTGGTAAGAGGAGGAGTCCTCATAGCACACAGTATTTTCACACAGTTGGGAGTGGGAACACCAAGTGCTACTGAAAAAAACAGCTATTTTATGTCCCTGCTCTGAGCATAGGAGGTGGAAATGCTTTGTTCAAGCTAGCAGGGCAGCCACTGCACAACCGAGGCTCTGGGTATGGGCTAGATTCACCCTACATTCCTTTCTCAGGAAAAGACTTAGGACTCACAGAGATTGCCCACTGTGGTCCTCTAAAGGCTGCTGCAAGGCCATATATCTGCTGTCAGTGCAGGCAGCAGTCTTGGAGGGAAGTCTCCTGCTTGAACAGACCAGGTGGGCTTTGAACAGCCCACGGGAGAGTCTCAGTCCATCACTGGGACCTCTGAGAAGCTCAGATGCCGGTTGGTTGTGAAGTCCCTGCATGCAGGAGAAGTGGGTTTCCCTAGAACCTGCTGGCCTCCCAGCCACTCTCTTCAAAAGTAGCATTAGGCTCGATTTAGTTGCCTAACCGGTGACTAAACTGCTGACCAGTGCTGTTTAAGATGTCCTTTGGCTTTTGCTCCCTTACTGCTGCAAACTCTGTGCCTATCTCCTAACCACGGCAGAAATTTCAGCTCCCCTAAGGCATCCCACGTGGCACAGGGTGTCTCTACATTTCATTTGGAAACCAGGCCCACAGTCCTCACATCCCCATTTCTGTAAAATTATCAGCATCAACAAAAAGAGCCCAGACTTACAAAACACAGCGCCTGTCAGTTCGTGTGCATGTGTGCAAGATCCAGTGCATGTGGATGGAGATATAAATAAGCACCCAAGCTTATGCAAACTATCTACCAGGAGAGCAACAGCTCAGATGCACTCACCCACTCACCGGTGGCTTCTGAATCTCATTTTCTAAATATAAGTTGCTCGATTTACTGGGGGGAAACACAGAATTGGGCACCTCCCGGGAGGAAACACAGATGTTTGGCTCCCGGCCCCTGGAATTTCTTGAACTTCTGTGGACAAAAGGGGAAAGGCCAGAGGTCAAGCAGCACTATTTAGTCTGCCCCTTTCCTAACAATTGTTCAAAACCGCCCAGCAGATAAAGTCTGGGCATTTCTTGTCCTCAAGACCTGCGGGGGCTGCCAGCGCGGCATGACAAATTCCTGTCATTCCTCCATGCTGCTGGGGGCTTCCCAAGTGCCACCAAGGAAAACCAGCCCCACCAGCCCCCAGCCTGCCCGGAAGGACCTGCCGCCAGCCAGACTGCCCCGTCCCCAGGCACCAGCTCTGGTTGTTTGCTGCGGCTCAGCAGGGAAGAAATCCTGGGCCTCAAAAGGTGTCACATCCTGGGAAGGCAGGAACCCTGCAGAAGCAGCCCTAGTGATGATGCCTGAAGGGCTTCTTGCTTTTCAGTCAGGGTTATAAGGGAGAGAGGGAGAGAGAAGAGACACTTGTCTGGACTTTAAATATATAGTTTTCATGTCCTTAAGCTTCAATTTAATTTAACAGGGTGGTGATGCACTGGAAGTGATTGCCCAGAGAAGTTGTGGATTATTGGAAATGTTCAGGTTCAGGTTGGACAGGACTTTGAACAACATGATCTAGTGAAAGATCACCCCCACAGTAGCAGGGCTGGACTAGATGTTCCTCAGAGGTCACTTACAACCCAAAGCATTCTGTGATTATATGAATTTAAGAGGGATCCAGGAGCACATCTGCAGTGAAAGGTGCTTGCTCAGAACAAAGTCTTCAGAATCCAAGTAGAACAAATCCTGCAGCTTTAAGAAAAGAGCTGGGATCTACACAGTCCCTCCTCATAGCACTCTTCTAAAACCAGGTGGCTGCTCCCACATGGACACAGGTACCCATTATTTTTGCCAGCCCCAGCAGTCACACACATGACTATCAGCAGCCCAGACCTGGGCACCCACTGGGACGGGTGCCCAAAAGCTGCTGTGCTCTGACTTACCTCAGCCAGCATAGAGCGGCTGCCTCTGGCTGCACCGGCGCTTTCTGTGCTGCCAGTGGGCCTGCTCTCATGGCAGGTGGTGAGCGTGGGGTGTTTTCACCTCAAAAGAAATAATCTACAATGCGCCCCAGCTCTTTCTCTGTAAATATGCTCTGTGCTAAAAACACAGCACTGCCGTAGCAACTGCAATGGTTCCCTGAACAGCAGGTCAGGCTGCCGTAAAGCTCCCTGGCTGGTGTCCCTGGTGCTGTTGCTACCCAAATAATGAGGGAAACACCACAAGTGTCGGTCTGGTTCTCCATCCTGCCCTCACATCACCTGCAAGGGCCATGATCGAGTGGTGGCCTTCGTATGAAAACGCTCCCAGTTTGCAGGATGCCCCCCTCACAGAGGTAGCACTCATTCTGCTCATTTCTACAATGAAATGAGTGGTCTGAGTTATCTGCGTCCTCCAGGCACCTGATCCACCAAAGAGCCTTCTTGGGTTGGAGGGGTTTGTGCATCACCTACAGTCTCCTCTTGGGCTGGCACCAAATCACCACCTGGCACTGACCTAGGACCAGGGAAACAGGAATGTAGAGCAATGCTGTCTTCCCTCCTTTCCTTCCCTCTGTCCATGCTCCGGGTGTGCTCTGTGCTTACTTACTGTGTGGATATCTGAAGCTTCAAGGGCTGCTTCAAGTTGTAAGAAAATGCAGGCTTCAGCCTGCATTCTCATTGACTGAGATCAATTTTTTTTAGAAACAGCCCTACTTAATAAATTTATATATTCTTTACTGATCTAGTCTCTCACATAAGTTTTATTTTGAGGGGGAGGGGGCTTTTAGGTACATAAAGTGGTGACTTTCCCTCCTGCTCCTCCTCTTCTAGTCAGCCCCAGGAGGGTCTCAGATGCACCCTCATTCCTGCTCCTCTTCCAACAGGTAGAAAAGCTGTTTAGAATGAAGAGCAAGAGTGTGACCACTTCTCAAGTAACTTATTGCTATGCCTGCTGCATGCCAGCACATCCAGGGCAGGCTAATCTACCTAGCCTGAGCTCCTCCTGTCAGCAGCTTCAGGGCATGCTACAATCCAAACTGGTGTCTGTGCAAGAGTTAAAGCAAACTGGGCTTTGCCTGCATCGCTGAGTCTAACCAGCCTGACATTTTGCAAGTCAGATGTACCCAGGTCTCTATTTTGTTCTGTATTCCTACAGTACCTAGCACAGCAGTACTCTGATTCATACACGATGTTCCCAGGCATTGTCCCAAAACAAACAAGAAGTTGCAACTCAGCAATCGTGGGCTTAACTGATGGGGCTTAAATCACCTGGTGCAAGCCCACTGAGATTAAGAGGGTTGTGGCTTGGTTTCCTTCAGAGCAGAAGTACTTTCTGTATCATTTTCAGATCAAGAACATCCCAGGAGGTCCAAATTCTTTGGCCCAGCCACCAGACTTCAGTTGGTTTGCTGTAGAGGCACAATGCAGCCCAATTAATACTTTACCATTCCTGAAAAGGAGTTTGGCCACACAATCCTGTTAGTGACCACCTCCCCAGCTAACAATAGATGTATGATGGCATCACTGGTGTACTATCAGTTGGCAGAACCCTGCACCACAGCAGTACTGGTGAAACTGTCTGCAGACAGTGGGAAAAGG
This sequence comes from Gallinula chloropus, assembly GCF_964237585.1. NCBI lineage: Eukaryota > Metazoa > Chordata > Aves > Gruiformes > Rallidae > Gallinula > Gallinula chloropus. The sequence continues at coordinate 112,851,755 of NC_140087.1, read as the reverse complement.
CTGCGTACAGTCCTTCAGGGTCAGCAGCATGGTCAGTACATGAGCTACATTGCTACATATTTCTGTGCCTGGAAATAAATAACCAACCATCCGCTCCTCCAGCTTGTCTTCCCTTAAACTCTAAATCCCACTCTACCATTGTTCAAACGAATTTGGGCCCTGGCCCAAACAAGCATTCGAAGATGTGCTTTGTTTTAACCACAGCTTTTGTGGAGGAGAGAGTTGGGGTGGCAGCATGTGTGGAGTTTGTCCTTTATACTGGAAAGGAGAGACGCAGAGTTCATCCCTGTGTATTTGCTGATGGACAGTAGCAACCGCATTCAGAGGGCTGGTGTCCCCAGGGGAAGAGCTGTGTGGTCACAGTGCCTCTGCTCTCCTCTGGCCTCAGTGCACTCCTCACTGTCCCTGTGTCTGGAAGACTTGTGGAGTAGGCTAGATCTACCCCAAAGTGCTGCTGGGGTCTCTGCCCAGCGCTGATTGCTGCTGCTCCATCATGCTCACAGGGCTGTGCAAAGGGAATGGATGAGGCAGGCTGCAGCCCAAATCTGGATAGGATACATGGCTCTGTCAGGGTCTATATATCCTTCATAAGTCTGGTTAGATGGAACATCCCACCTCCAGCAGGTGCCCAAATGCCACCAGCAAAAGAGCTAAAGTCAGGGTTAGAGGTTGTCCTGCTGGGGAGCAGATCTGTGGAGAAGGACCTGGGAGTCCTGGTGGACAACAGATTTTCCATGAGCCAGCAATGTGCCCTCATGGCCAAAGGTACCCCAGGTTGCACTAAGAAGACCATGGCCAGCAGGTCAAGGGAGCTTCTCCTCCCCATCTGCCCTGTCATGGTGAGGCCACATCTGGAGTGTCCAGTTCTGGGCTCTCCAGTTCAAGAAAGACAAAAAACTACTGAAAAGAGTTCAGTTCAAGTCTGTGAGGATCATCAGTGGACTGGAAGATCTCTTGTATGAGGAAAGGCTAAGAGAACTGGATCTGTTTAGTCCGGAGAAGAGAAAATTGAGAGGGGATCTCATCAACCCTTATAAATAGAGTGGATGTCAAGAGGATGGGTCCTCTTTTCAATTGTTCCCAGCAAAGGACAAGGGGCAGCGAGCACAGAGTGGAACACAGGAAGTTCCATCTCAACATGAGTGAAAACTTCTTTACTCTGAGTGTGACAGAGCACAGGGACAGGCTGCCCAGAGAGGTTGTGGAGTCTCCTTCTCTGGAGAGATTCAAAACCCACCTGGGCCTAACCCTGTGCAACCTGTGCTGGGTGATTCTGCTGTGGCAGGGGGATGGACTAGACAATCTCCAGAGGTCCCTTCCAACCCCCACCATTCTGTGACTCTGTCATTCTGTTCTCTGGCCCACTCCCAGATAAAGAAGGAAGGGGCATGACGCCAAAGGCAGAAAGGCCTCAGTAGAAATTGCGGTTGCTCCGTGCCTCAGAAAGACTTTCAGTCTCTTGTTAGATGAAGTCCAAGTGCAAATATGGTCCTGCTCAGAGACAGATTATAAGGATTGATGCCATAAGTAAAGCAACAAGCTCTTAAAACACTTGCTACAAGTGTGGGAAGCCACTCAGAGGAGCTAGAAATCATGCAAAATGATGGAGGCTATGAACTCAGGAGCTTAGCTCTGGCCTGCTGGGACTGCTCTCGTAACTTAAATCTTAACACATGATCTGTTTAAGGGAGATAGGAAGGGGAGAAGGAGTGCAGGGTGCTGTTATGCATCAAGTGTACATACCACTGCCAGCAACCTGTCACTTGACAATGAAGAGTGTGGTGATGGAGCTCACTGAGAAAATGCATACGGCATGTGAAATGAAAGGGGAAAGCAGTGAGGCCTCTGCTCCAGACCACCAGGACTGGTGAGCAGGAGAGAAAGATGTCTGGACCGATTCTCAAGCTGCCAGAAAAGATGCAAGGAAGAAGCTGTTATCCTTGACTGGGGATGAGGGTGGCTGCTGGTAGTCAGACATCCCCGTGTTTATATTCCAGCTGCTTCCTACAGAAAGTGCACAGAACCCAGCATTTCATAGCAAATATAAAACACCAGGGACTTTGATTCACTACCGGGATTTATCTAGGTCTGCCCGTGGTCTTTGTGGTAAAGCTCAGATTTTACAATTCGCTGCCCCAGGTTGTGATTCATGGTGAGAGAGACCATTAAAAAGAGATTTACAGAAGATACAGGAGAACCACCCAAATTATCCACTAGTGCTAAGCAGAGAAGCAAAGAGAAAGTTGCTTCACCGACATTAGACACCTAATTTGGGTCAGTCCTTTCTTTCTTGCAAAAGAAAGATGCACAGAGGAGCAGTGTGCAGCCAGACCGTGCCTGTATCAGTAAGGAGAGCCTGTATCAGTAAGGTGAGCGGGGAGAGGGCTGGGCCCCAGCCCTGGTACTTCACAGACATGTCCATCCCGCACTACTCTTAGTGCAGTCTCCAGCATAGTTTTGGCCCAGCACAGAGCAGTTTCCTTATTTGGAAGGGAAGAGACATCACCCTCATGGAAGTAAGCTGGGCTGTGATGTTGGTGTCAGAATGAGAAAACAGAGTTTTGTCTGGTTTACTTACTCATTACTACAGACCCTGTAGATCTGGTTTACGTTACCCCTAGATCCAAATCTTCCATTGCTATAGAGAGTACAAACTATGTGATGTGGAAGGGATGGGGCTTGCTTTGTGCGTGCTGCTGAGGCAGTTCTAGTATTATGAGCACATGTTTATTGAAGCAGACACTGGACACCTCATCCACCAAGCCCAAGACTCATTATGGCTAGTGAATAATGGCTGTTGCTGGCCCAAAGAAGAATTAATTGTTTTCTGTAAAGTGAAAGAGCCACAAAAAACAGGATTTAGAAATCCCCCTCCAACATCAGACAGTCTCATATCTAGGATACTCTCCAGAGCTGCCTGAGACACCTTTATCTCCCTACTTGTCCCCCCAGATAATGACCCTACCCCTATCCCTGTGAGCACATATTGTCATTAGGCATTTCCTTACCCTGGCAGTATTGGATTCAAACTTCACCCATGCCCAGGAGAGCTTCTTCCCCTTAGACAAGACTCGGTGTGGCACCGGTTGAAGCAGACAGCTTCATGCCATGTACATCTCAAAAGAAGAAACAAAAATGTAGCTGCATTAGTGCCCTATTACACCAGTGAACAGGGACACGGGATCATTTTCATGTGATATACTGCTAGTTAAAATAGTAATATGAACTCCTTGTTTCATGTACTGAGGAATTCCATCCAGACAGGATGAAGCTGGCCACATGCTAGACCGAGCTGCATGTCATCTTGGACTGACCCATGACAGAAGGACTCAAGTATGCGTCCCTGAAGCAGATACACGACTGTTCTGGTTGAGTGGTTGAGGTACTGGGTTTTTTTTTTGCTATAGCATAATTTTCAACCCAGACAAAGATGCACAGACATGTGTGTGTGGATCACATGAAAATGATGAGGCTTGAGGAGTCAGAAAGGGCAGCTGACGCTTAGATAATCCAAACTGCCATAAACGTGTCAGGAAAACCAGAGGGAGGGACAGGCTGTGCCTGGGAGAAGGGCACAGCTGAAAATGCTCCCAGGGCCCATGGCTTGACCCTGAGATGAGCTGAATCTTTGATCTCAACAGAGAAGTCTCACAAACTTTGCGAGCACAGCCAAGCATCAGCTCATTAGTGCACAAAGCTACGCCTCCTCCCTCCCTCATTCCCACAAGGGAATAGCCTTGCAAGGTACATCTTCACAGCTCCTCACTTCAGGGTCATCTCCCAATGTTTATTTGTCGATTTGAGTGCTTTCTAAATGACACATACAAAAGATTTATTGCTGGTAGTCATTTCCATTCATAACACAATAAATGTCATTACTTATCTGCTTATGTGTATAATTTATGTATAAACACGGGTTCAGCAGGACTGAAGGTAACTCCTGCCTCCCAAAAGCCAGGGAGGGATGCCAGCCTCCCCATACCAGGATACAAAGCTCCCTTCCGTTGTTATTCAGGCAAAGCTCACTCCGCCCCCAGGCCCCGTCATTGGACTGGACAAGAACTCCACTTTTTTTATATCCCTTCTTTGTCCGAAAGAGGATTTTGTTTCAGATCCACCTCCAGATATGTCTTGTTTTTCAGAGGATAAAACTAGGACACCTAGAAATTAAGACCTGATTAGAAAGTGGTATCAGTCTCTGGAGTCTAAACACTTCATCATCTGCTCTTGGCAAGTCTTTGTGTCCCAGCTTCTTTTTTTCACTTTTTTATTTGTTTCCCCAAGAATTACATTTTACTTAGGATTAATAGCTTCTGTCACTGTACTTAAACCAATCCTACTTAACCTGCAAACTCTCTCTTGCAACACCTTTAATACTAACCCATCGGCCTTCCCTCCTGTCTATCCTACAAACATTTCTATATTAAAATAAATAACCTCAGTGTCTTGAACATGTTCCAGGGAAGGGCAAGATAGTGCACAGGGAAACAGCAAATGTCACAGTCTGCACAGGGAAAAAATACAAGCTTTGTCTAATCTCTGCCTCATTACAAGCTCTGTGTCCTGGCTCTGAGAAACACAAGCTCAAGCTGAGTCAATTTCCTTTCGAGCCAGTAACGGACAATCCAGACCGCATGCCAGGAAGCACAGCCCCAGGGCAGTGCAGTGCACAGCTTCCAAGAAGAAAGGGCTGTATTTGTAAACAGAAAGCAACAGCACATGTCCTTACGAGAAGCAATTCCCCATTTGACAGGTGCTGAAACAAAGCCACCGTGCTCTCCTTATAGGGAACGAGTCTACCAAACAGGAAGGTCAAGATGTGACAGTGTCTGAATAGAAGAATAAAAAATACTTATATGTCCTCCTGCCATTATGCTGGATACAAAACTAGTAAATATTTCATGACTGTGGAAAGTCTGGCATTGTGCAAGTGCTTTTGCTCTCAGGATGGCGAAGCCGGGCCAGCACGGGCCTGTTTGGGCCCAGTTATCCCAGTCCTCAGAGAGGGTTTGCCCCTGCCCTGCGCTTGCTGGCATGGCAGTGAAGGTGTCCACACAGCATGAAGGGCCTCGAGGCAAACAAGAACCAGTGTGTCTTGTGGGTATGGGCACTCACTGGTGATTTTGTCTAACGAGAAGGAGCACAGTCTACACGCTCCTCAGAAGGTCACAGGAGAGCTAGGGAGAGTAGCAGCTGTCAAAGGATGAAATGCTTGCTGCTACCAAATCCAGAGCAAAACTCCCTTTGGTTTCAATTGGCTCAACTATTTATCTCTAGATTTCATGGACAAGGCAGACTACTGCACAAGTCCACTGAGCAACAGCAGTTCAGCCTTTCACATCTCAAACTTCCCAGTTGACTGGATTCCCCAATTTCCCCTGGCCCTGGGCTACACAACAGCAAGTCAGACTCTGGGGCGGGAGAGGGGGAACAATAAGCAATGTCGTGCCTTGTGTGACAAAAATACCTGCCCATCATAGATGGAAGGCTGCTAAGAGACATGTCTTAGAAAGTTCTCTAGTCTTACCTTGATTGCTTCGGGTAGCAAAGAGCCCATATGGGCTCCTGAAGCTCTTTGGTGCTTAACTGTCCTCCTCCACATGAAATTACAGATCTGTAGAGTCTTCCTTCCCCCCATCTGCTATTGGAGGCACGTGGTTTGTGTACTAATGCAGTATGCTGGACCACGGGGAAAATATGCAGCCCTCCATAAGCAGATTAGGAAACAAACACTGAGAAGTGGAGAACAGAGCAGGAAAAGGACCCGTCTCCAAATAACACCCAGGGCAACAACTGAGGCCCCCACTCAGTGAGAAAACTAGGAAAAATGTGGGATTTAAACCCAAAACTGATGAGAGCTTCTGTTACCTCGTAGCACTAAAGAGATACAGGAGTGGTCCCTCTCCTGCAGACAGGCCCATCATGGCCCCAGTCAAGCTCAGTTCTGTACGAACATCAAAAGATGTCCCTTTTTCAAGTCAGCTGCACAGTGTGCACAAAGCCATTTGGGAAAGCAAAGGCATCTGGATTGTTCAGTGTCTTCATGGTTTTGTGGGTCTTGTGCTACATGAGCAAGGTGCCTGGACCCCACCAATCTAATGGGCACCGCAACTAAAAGAAACTATTTCAGCTTGAGGTAAGGTGACATTACATAAGAAATCTTCAAGACACAGCTTGGCACACTCTAGCATTTGCCCATGTCTGCAGATGCTACAATCATTGTTAAGTAAGCTTGTACAGGGATGTTGCTAACTTACCACAAACCCCTGGGTGGACTCTGTCCAAGTGATCCTCTTGACTCTATATCTGGATCTTTTTCTGGGCTCATACACATGGGTGAATCCTACACATTGCTTCTACCTACTCCAAATCTCTGCTTTTCTTTCTTCCTCTCTGTTTTTGTCTCCCCTTTTCCCTTGGACCTTATCCCATCCGCATTACTCAACCCTCTGTATGTATCACTTGCAAAAAACAGACATTACAGAAAATAAGGCAAAAAGAAGTCCAAAATACATAATATTTAAAATATTAATACTTAATAAACTGGCTTGTAGAAAGCCTAATGACTTTACTTTAGGAGAATAAAGTACATGATAAACATACATATTCTAATGCAAGTCTCCCACTCAGTTGTAAAATATGCTGCAGTATTTACACTAAAATAATCATCAGACAAACAATTATGGTTTTTTTCCCAGAAAACTGTATCCTGAATTTGTTCTCAGAGAGGAAGTTGCTCATAGCCTTTCTCACTCCCCTCTTTGATGCCTGCTATTTTAGGATCATTCTACTCCTTCTTTGCCTCTCTGGCTATAAAACTGAAATCACTTTAGCCCACAAGGTTATTTCATAAAGCCTCTTTCTCAGCATATGAATCCGATTCAAGATTTTTAGGCTTAAAAATAAATATCTGGGGAAAAAAAAAGTAAAAGAAGGTGATTTACAGAGGGAGGAAAGGAAAGGAAAGAAAGAAATGCTCCAGCATCTATTGTTCCAGCCTTAGCAATCTCCAACATATTCATCAGAGTCCTGTTCATTTTACTGTAAGGGATGTGTAATCTGGATGGATCTGCTTAGTACAGATTCGGTATTGAATGGGTGATGCCTGAAAGAATAGGAGGGCAGTTGTAGCGTGTTGCCCAGGGATGGCTGCTCAGTAAACTGCCCAGAACAGACACTGTATGCATGCAAATTAGAAAACTCATTGGAAAAAAAGCCACTTACATAGTAATGGCCCAGGTCTCAGAAAAGCTCTTCTGTAAAATAAGTTATTTGTGGAAGACTGCACTTTACTTTTATACTTTCTATTAAGTGCATAAAAATATATTATTGACCTTTTGCAAATCATGGCTGTGCAACATTTGCAGTAGATGTGGTCACTCAGCAGCTCTATTGAGATGTACAGACATCATTTTAGCACAAGCCTGAAACTGCAGGCTGTTAGCTGGAGCAAGGAGCCAAAACAAGCCTTCTGGAGAAAGCAATCTGAAATACACTTGAGGCCATCTTCCACATGAGAAACTGTTTCAGCCATTCCCTAATGGTCATCATCCCTCCCCAAACCAAGACTCTTCAAAGAGAAGGGGTTTTGTGTCTTAAGTATCCAAATCTCAAAAAAAGCAGCGAAGATGTGCCTCAAAGACAGAGAAAATGTCCTCTCCAAAGCTTTGGTTCCTGTGTAGAGTCCCTCTGACACCAAGTGGGACTTGGGACATTTGTATCTGCTTTTCTTGAGGCTGGACTGCCAGCTCTGCCTTTCCCACCCCAGCTCCTTACCTCCGCATGAGATCCCCAAATCTTCATTTATGGAATTGCATTTCTTCAAAATATTACTGGAACTGTGCCAGAAAGGATGTTGACAATGCTCGGACTCCAGTGGTGTTTTGGTTTGGTTTAAATAAAGAAGCATCTAGTCTAAACACCACACAAAGAAAACTTCTGGGGGTTTAACACTGGGACAGAAATAAGCCTATATTTTTTAATCCTTCCTACCTGCACTTAACTCAACCAGTCCCCTTCTAATTACTCACAACTTGGCAGTTCTTGCAGCACCCAACAGAGAGCAGCAATACATACATACTAACTACACAGGGTTCCTTACCAGGCTTGATCCCCGAAGAAGATAAACATTGGCTGGTAGAATTATCATTTTCATGTTTATCTGACTGTATTTTAATGCTATTTAACTACATTTTAATCAGTGAGAATTCTGCTAATAGTGGAATAGTAGCGAATAAAGGACTTGAATAAGTACACTTTGATTCTGGACCAACATGACTACTACTATTTTCCTCTTTTGCATGGGGATATCACTTTTATTTTTAGTTTATTTCCTGCCCATCAGCATTTTTAAGCAGAAACATGGCAGGCAAATGGAATTTTTGGAGTTCAGGCATACATTAGCATACATTAGCAGTAACTCTGTGCTCTCATGACATGAAGGGAATGGATTTGTACAGTACACCTCTACCAGGTGCTGCGTTCCCACTTCAGGGCATGCAGGTTGTTTGATGGGAAGAGGCAGTAGCTCTGGGCATGGTGTCAGGGGAGCTGCACAGAGCTGGGAACTGGGGCTTCTGGGACGCCTGGCTCTGCTCCTCCCAAGGGATTTACCTGGGCAACTTCAGCAGCAAGAACTGTTGTACTCCCCCAGATAAATTCCCAAGGCATAGTCTTTTCCTGAACATAAGCTCACACACTATCAAGGAGAAGAAAGGCCCTTTCAACTTGGATTGCCTCTACCTTGGGAGAGCCCTGAAAAACCCAAACCACACTGTAAAAAGCGGGCAAACACAGCCCCATGTTTTACACCTATGCCTCTACTCTCCTCTTTCTTTTTCCCACAGATACCAAACATGTGACATTTCATACCAGGCCTAAGTGGGCTGGTTTGGCTGAAATCAAACACTGCCTTTCAAAACACCTTTCAATCCAGAAAGAAATGCCCACAAAGCTGCCAAACATGTTGGGGTCAATTGCTAATTAATTTTTCTCCCTACTATTCTGTCCAGCACAATCAAGAAATCAACCGTTCCACACAAATTTCCAATACAGAACCTCTTTACCATCCTTCTGGATGTGGTGTCACTAGGATATATTCTCAGGGTTTCCAAAAAAGCCTGAGATTCATGCCTGGTGGCATGGTACCAGTGGTGGAACTTTTAAGACTTGCAATAAATACTGGGAGAGCAGGGACAAGCTTACTGTGACTGGCAACAAAATCAGAAATCGCATCCCCTGGCTTTCTCCTCTTTTACATCCATCATACGGTGTTTAATATTCTTGGCAAATTATTTATGGCAAGGTTTTTGGAAATGAGTGCTTAGCATTAGTCTTCTAGGTCAAAATGTTAGCACTACAATAAATGGTCTTCAAATGTATTCAACAGCCTATGGCTCTTTCAGAAATCAGAGCTGTTGAGTTCTCAGTGCTTCAAAAATTAGTCTTATTTTCTCTTGTGCCCAACTTTGGATAAAAAGACTAATTTCAGTGTTCAGAAATTGAGGATTTGCTTATGCTGCAGAAGTATTTTGTAATCCTTAGAGTTTCTAAATATGAAGTGTTGCTGTTCATTCACTTATTCTGGTGCCGCTTTGGAGGTGTTCAGTGGAATAATTTGGAAATCTGACTTGGAATATGTTTTAACTGCTTTGAGGAAACAAGATCCAGATGACAATTGATGTGACATACTTATCACCTGCAGCGGAAAACCACCACCGAGAGCTGAACCATCAGGCTTCTCCCCATGCCCACAGCGCCCTACGCAATTTGTGGTACAACAAAAAAGTCTTTGCAGCCCTGTATTTATTTGTCTTGCTCGGTGCCCTTTGCATTACTCCCACACATCGGACTTTAAAGCTTCCTTTGACAGTTTTATTATCGTTCCCATTTTGCAGCCCTTAAAGGCACTGATGTTGCAGTTTGTTCCGGGAACTGGTGCCAAAGCTCTCTTTGTTTCTCCTAAGGGAAGACCCCGAAGGCCACTAAAGCCGCTCAGCAATGTTTCCTTTCCTTATAAGGGTGAGCTGAGGGAGGCAGCCTGCTTTCATCCTTAAATCTTACCAGATGAGACAGAAGCTAGTTCTTATGACCCGGCAATGACGACCAGTGCTGGATTCCCCACAGCTAGTGGAGGTGCAGCATCAGCCGTCAGACAGGCACTTGCCAGGGCTTTGAAAGCCAGGGTCTTGCTCTGCCCCATTGCTGTCTGTGATTCTTCATCAGCATCTCCTCTGTAGAGCAGAACCAACCATTTACTGAGAGTTGTCAGAGCCTGGAACAGGCTGCCCTGGGAGGGGGTTGAGTCACCATCCCTGCATGTGTTCAAAAAAAGGGTTGATGAAGTACTTAGGGATATGGTTTAGCATAGGATGGGAATGGTTGGACTTGATGATCTTCAAAGGTCTCTTCCAACCTTGTGATTTTGTGTGATTCTGTGATTCTGTGATCTTCCTGCATCTGCTGGCAGACTTGCCTAGCAAGCCCAGGCATCGCTGGGGGCCAAATGCTGGTGACAGCAGTAAAGATCCACAGGCACGAGAAAGCAAAGCTTTTCCTCTTGCCATAGCCCTTTGCCTGGTGGGATCACTGCCATGCCTTGCTTGTTTACAGGGATTCCCCCCTTTCCAAGCAGGGAAGATTTGAAGCTGTAAGTTGAAAGAGGGCATATTTAGACACCTATCTCCTCCTTGATGGAAATTTTTTTTTAATGACTTTGTATTGTAGGAAAGCTCTTTCCACAAGCATAAATGCTGAGCAAGGAAATACTAGCTAATACTAAAAGATGGGCAAACTATCTCAAAAATATGAGCACCTGCCTTGAGTGCAGGGCTATTCAATGCTGAAAATTAATTGTGCTAACATGAACCTCCACTGTAAAAGCAAACTGTGTCACGCTATTATTTTCAGCCCCAAATTTCCTGCTGGGGGTGAAAAAACCCAAACAAACAAAACCAAAAAACCAACACAAAAGCAGAAACAGAGATCTGTATGGGAGCAGAAAGTAGTAAGGAGTAAGGCTCTCCATGCATTTTTACCAGGGCCTGTAGTAACAGGACAAGAGGCAAGGGTTTTAAAGCTTGAGATAGATTTAGACTGGATCTAAGGAAGAAAATTTTTATTGTGAGGGTGGTAAGGCACTGGAACAAGTTGCACAGAGAGTTCTGGGAGGTGTTCAAGGTCAGGTTGAATGGGCTGTGAGCAACCTGGTTTAGTGGAAGGTGTCCCTGCCCATGGCAGGGGAGTTGGATTAGACGATCTTTAAAGGTCCCTTCCAACCCAAACCATTCTGTGAGTCCGTGAGGTTATTCTGGCAAAGTTACCAGTCTAAAATCCTGTTCTATTGGGCCATCACCCTTTGGTTCACACAGACTCTTGGTCTCCAGGGTGTCCTACAACAGCATAACATGTTTGCATGAATTTAAAGATGGTCATCAGATGCAGCAGCCTGATGATGTGGTGTCTGGCAGTCCTTCTTCCCCAGAGGGTCATCTGGAGACTCCCCCTGCGCTAGGTGCTCAAGCAGCTCTGCAAGCAGAGCTCAGGCCTCTCCCATGGGCTTCACTCCTTTCCCATCTATTGAGCTCACATCTGACTTGTCTGTTTGTTGCTTGCCTGGACCCAAGCACTCCTACCAGCACAAATCCAAGGTCCATCGGGAGACTGCAGCTCTAGGAGCATCAGGGTGAGAATAAAGGTACTTCAGCTCCGTCTCCATGATTGGGTATCTCATGCCCAACTACATCCCATGGCTACTGCTGCTTCTCCACCTCTCTCCATGTAAAGCTGGCTGCTCTCCTGATGCCTTCTCCTTCTCCTGTCTTGTCTTTCCCTTCACTAGCTCAGTCTGTTCATGTTCATGCCTGGTTCAGTTGTTTCACCTGCCCCCATGATCACAGGCGAGGTCACTTTTCTTCCTGTGGATTAATCATCTAATTCATCATACACCACCTAATATTCACCTGTCTAACATCCCCTGCTTAGCCTCCTCAAAGCCCCGTCTGAACTTCAGGATGTTCTTCAGCTTTGTCTCCCAGCTGCATCTTGTCTCCTACCAGTTCCTCAGATGCCATTTCTCACCTAAGGAGTTTCCATTAAAAATATTAGCCAGGATTATCTGCCTCCTGCAGCCAGGAATCTGTGCTCTCTCTGTCTTTAAATGACATTATCTGCCAGAAAAAAAAAAAAAAAATGCCTTTACCTCCCTCCTCAGGTCTGCAAAAAGCACCATAACAAGCTGTTCCTGCAAACTCCAGGCAAAATCACAACCTTCTTCCTGAGTGAAGGTCTCCAGCAGTCATCCTCTGCTTGGATCTTAAAGCTTTTTTGCCTGAATCAGTCTTGTTTTGAAATTGTAAAGATAACAGCTTGCAAAGTACATCCATTTACATATCTCACTCCATTCAAATTAACCGGGAAAGATAAGAATCTCCAGCAAATTAATTCTACTAATGTTCTAAACTGTGAATTTCAATCAAAGCTGAAAATCAAACCAATTCCCGTTACACTTTGAGTGATCTGAAAGCATGCATCAATAAGCAAAGCAACCTCTCTTTGTGCAGCTGAGCTCCAGACCCATTTGCTGCTTTCCAGGATTGTCTGATAAAAAAAAGCCATAGTCAGCTCCAGCTAATAAGAGAAAATCAATCCAGAGCCAAAGAGCAATAAAAATGTGGTAGCAAGTTCAGAACATTTTGTCACAGCTAAAATTGGTTTCCTATGAACCATCTGAAAGAATATGCACTGCAAAGCTCTGCGGGTCGGAGCCGTTGGAATAGTAAATGCCTGGTTGAATAACAGTTCCAGAAGTAAGGGAGAAAATCCACTTTTTTTGCCCCAGAATGAGGGAGGGTGCAGAGGTGAAGAGTTAGAGATGTTATGCAAAGGGTTTGGAAATGAATTAACAGCTCGGTGCCCTGGGACACTTGAAACCCAGGACTTTAGCGGGAGAAACTTTGCAATGTTCAGACCATCTGCGTGTTTCTTTGGATAGCTTGAAACACTGCAGCTTTTGGGACAAACAGAGCCTCAGAAATCAGAGATCAAAGCGGTGTGTAAAACATAAGTGCAAATCCAAGTGAAAGGTCTGGAAACAACTGGGACGTTTTATTTCCACCATTCCCACACTGACACAGCAGCTGGGTGCCCCACGGGCTCTCTTATTTGAATTTCTAAATATAAATTGCACTGGTGCAGCTAAATCCCAGAAGTGCATGGGGAGAGAGAGGAGCAGTGTTTATGGGTTAGAGGATGCAAGGCTCCTGTGGGGATTGCGGATTCAGTGTGGACATCCCTGCCTTGCTCACAGCCTGGGCAATTCCCTGCAGCTGGCTGAGGGTGGAGGGGGGAACACAAAGGGCTGCAAGCAAGAAAAGCAGCTACACAAGAGTTGTGTGTGACAACATTGGGGGTTTTTGCGTCCTGGGAGGCTGAAGCTGGTGATGGCAAGTGCAGGTACCACAACACTTCGGATGAAGAGATGCCCACATGGCAGGGCCATCTAGCACACCACAGCCTGGCTACTGCTGTCTGGAGACCCAGGCTACCCCCTCAACCACCAGCCCATCCACCTCCAAATCTCCAAAGACCACTTCTGTAATCAAGAGGCAGAAATATTTCCTGCAAACCAAAGCAGCCCCTGACTTTTTTTCTTTTTTTTTTTTTCTATAAGAAAAACTTGTGTTTCCACCACTGGAGGAAGCCGGAGCCCTCTGGCCACAAACAGTCTTCCCATGAGCAGATGTGCTCAGAGCATCCACCCACACAGCCCCAAAAGGATGAGCCCTGGGAGGGAGCGGCAGCTTGGTCTCCACCAACTCTTTTCTCACAGATCAATGAACACTCGCTGCACAGAAATGCCTTTTCATCCTCAGCAGTCAGAGGCGATCTCTGGCCCGTGACCCGTCCCCTCCTTACAGGACTCGAAGAGAAACTGTGATTTATAATAAAAGACTTCTTTCCCTTTTGTGCTTCTCCCCGTGGCACAACTTGGCTGGAGCAGTGTAGCGCTTTCAAACCGTTTTAAAGCAGGTCCCTGCTTCTATTTTCACAGCAGCGTTGCAGCCCTGCAAAGTTTGGTGGCTGCAGCTGAACTGTCCTCCGCAGGCAGCATGAGGAGTTAAGCACACAATCCCCAGCTCCAGAGGGAATATGATAAGTGACTTCATACGCTTCACATGGAAATGGTTTTCAGTGGATAAAGCAGCCCCAGCTCTGCCACCGTTGTGGTGATGAGCACATCTTCCACGCACGGTGTGGTGGGGCTCCCTGTGTGCTCTCTGACAGGGCGTTAATCTGCTGTGGGCCACCTTGTTCCCACGGGCAGATTGTACATTTCATTGCACTGTGCACATCTCATTCCTTGCTGATCATACAAGCTGATAACTACCTTATAGGACTACTAATTTAAAGTGTTTGAATATTTTCCTTGGCAACTGCTATGAAGAAATCGAGTGCTGTCCTCCTCAAGCACTCCTGTAACACTTCCTTCCCCCAGGCTTCAGAAATTACTTCTCAGCACTGTCAGACCTGTATGTCACCTATTTTCTCTGTAAGATATTTCTTTTCTTAATGCGAAACAATCACGCTTCCCTTGCCTCCTTGCCCATGCAGACTGCTAACCCTTGATGGAAGGATGCTTCAGCAAAACGGTTGTGCTGTTCTGCTTGTGCTTGAGACCCCTCTGTGCTACTGTGATAACACTGTAGAAGATACGCAGTGGGAGAAGAAGCCGCAGGAATCAGTCTGACGACTTTCGCACACACAGAGTCCCCGCTTTTGTATGAATTATAATGCAATTAACAGTTGGAAGATCACAGAGAATTCTTTTCAGCGCTGTTAGAGGGAGGCAGTGATTTTATACCAAGGCGTAGGCAAGACATGAAGACACAGGTAGAGCTAAAAAAAGTCGCGTATCACCAGAAACCATGGTTATGCCTAGTGCTATTCAATGTCTGCCTACATAAGCGTCCAGTCAAGCTATGCAGGCAGACATCACTTTATCTTTATGGGAAGTTTCTGAGTAGACAGCCTAGCAGTGACAGAAAGTACCGAGGACACCATCAGCAAGTGGGTTTGTTCTAAGAATAAAAGCAGGCACGTGTGTGGGCAAAGCAAGCTGCGAACCACCAGAGACAGATCCAGGGTGACACGGGGGCCCTCGCAGGAGCCTGGGTTTGGAAAAGAAAAATCTGTCAGTGCAGTAAAAGAGCACACGAAATCTTGTGAAAAATGTAATGCTGATTGTGTGCGTCACAATGGCTGAACTCAAAACCATCCCCGCTGTGAAATGATGGGAGTCATAGTGCTGACAGAGAGGAAACAACAGGAAGGCAATGGGGAAGAGACAAGCCAGTTTCCCAAAACCCACAGCTGCCTCGCTGGCTCGGTGTGTGACTCAGAGTCCTTTGTGCAGACCTTAATGCATCATTTCAGGGGGGAACGGAGGGGAATGGATGTGAATTGCCCCAGCACTACATCACTCAGTCTCCACACATCACCTGCCTGGCATGGCGTGCCTCGTCATCAGGAGAGCGTGGGTTGGTTGTGCAGTCAGCCGCTGCCCATCGATGCAGGCTGCTGCCATGCCCTTTGTGCCCACACCTGCTATTACAGCATCCAGCTCTTCTGCCAGCCTGGACCCCACGGCGCACGCACGACACAGGACAATTATGCTTACTGGCTGCACGGTTTCTGCCCCAAAAATGAGATTCCCATTGATCATGATAAGTAAAGCGACCATACAAGGAAACTCTTTGAGAATTTCAGCTGTCCTAGCACTATTATTTGTCAGAAAATTAATTATATTCCTTGATTTGCTCTCCAGATGGACAATATAAGCGTCTTCAGGCTCCCCTGAAGCTACCTTCTGCTGGTAGCTCTTTGCAGCTGTGCTCAGCAGAGCCCTTGCAGGCTGGGGAGCTCAGCAGCCAACTGGAACAGGGAGAGAAAAGTTTCTGAGTTTTGACATGTGTTAAAATGTTTATCTGCCTCATACACAGCTGACGCCATTTTATAATACATAAACATGTCCTTGCTAAAAACTAAATGGGCATAATTAACTGCTCTTTGAAAAATTTAATTATATGGATTATTAGGAAATAACTTAAGAACTTGGATAAGATCAGGGGATTTGGATGGACTGTCAGTGATGCAACCTCTGCGCCTCTAACTCCCTGAAAATTAATCATTTTCCGTGGTTTATGTATACATTCCTCTTCTCCACTGCAGGCAATGTGTTTCACAGGGCATATTTCACATCCTGCCTTGCTCAGTCATCCCAGCTTTGGCATCGTGCCTTCCCAGCAACGCCGCTGCTTCCCTGCAAAGAGCCGCCCGTCATACCTCCTTAAGGAGCAGACTGTACCTGCAGCCCCATCCAGACCCCCTGCCCTCAAATATTTCTTCATTCTGCTGTTTTCAAAGTTTTCTGCTGATTCCTGTCCTGCATGAGACAAGGTGTAATTTTGCTTTTCAAATATCCATCTTAGGGACTTTCCTGAGAGGTGATTTACAGATTTCATGTTTTCATATTTTTATGTTTCACACACGGCTCCGTGTGACAACAAGAGTCAGAGTTGTGGAGGAGCAAAGCTACAAATCTGGCCTAAATACAGCTTTGTTCATTCCCATTTGCCTTCATGGGTTCTTACTCTTCCTCTTGGACATTATGGGATGGAACCAGGAATTGAATTACTGAGTATCGTGAGAAACCAGCTTGCCAATTTATAGACGTTGTCATACTTGGTCTAAAATGTTGATTTCCTACTAATCAAATCCTGACTCCTTCTATCAGGACATGTAAGCTGCTGTTCTCAGCTTGGGGCAGCATAGACCAAATTTCACGTATTCGGTGTCCTTTCTTACACCCTTAATTTGTCCTGTAAATAGATCCAGCCCTACGACTGGGATATTTTCTTTCAAATTGGCCAAATCCTGTTAGGAATGAAGACAATGCTGCTTGCAGGCACGGTTATCGGCTCATGCTTGGAAACTGCAAGCTGCCATTTCCTTTTCTTAATGTAAACATCTGGTTAATGTTTAGGTATTTTGTACAAACTCTGTGTGGAGCTTATTGAGGAAGGAGACCTCTGGGTGCCACGTGGCACTGCCACCACTCCCCAGACCCCACCACATATTCACCTGGGGACCGCCCGTATCAAATTGTCTCTACAAACTCTCCACATCTCTGGGATGAGGTCATGGGGGAAGTGAGAAGAATGCTGTATCTACTCATGCCTGGGGAGAGGGAAAATGTTTTGACAGGTCCTTGTACATGATGCTGGATGCTCATGGACATGGACCCACCAGCCAACACAGCCCCAGCCAACTGCACTCCTTATGCATACACTGGTTGCAGTATTATCTGAAGCATTAGAAAGGGTCTTTCTGATTTTTTGGGAGGCAGTTCTAAGCCACCTATCAAAAATTATTAAGTTAAATTTCTGTGAAGACACAGAAAATTTCAGCCCATGAAATATTCTCAACATAAAACTCGATATTATGCATGGAAGATTAATTCTATTGGTATTTTTCTAAGATGTCAGAAAACCCCAGTGTGGGAAAGAAACCTGTTCAGGACATTCCTGGAAAGGAAGCAAGGAGGAAAGCTGTCAGCAAGGCTCAAGTGATTTCCCAAGCACCACACAAGAGGTTTCGGATACTGCAAAGTGAAAACTGATGTCTGGGCTGATCGCTGGCACCGTCACTGCCTTGCATGTTCTTCGCAAAGGAAAGAGCTCAGGAAAGGTCAGCGGTGCCAAAGGGAGGTTGAGTGAAGCTGGAAGAAAGCCATGCACAGAACAGAGCATCCGCAAACGCAGGATCAATAATCCGGTCTATTACAATATGAAATCAGATCAACAGGGCTGGTTTTCGTCCCACACAAATAGCAGTTCCTGTCCCTGCAGCCCTTTCACGGTGAGCTTTTAACCAACTGCAAGCAATTCAAAGATTTTCATTTTCAGAAATGCTACAAAAATGATTCTGGGATTTGAAATGCTCTTAAAGGGGAGAAACTGAATAATCCTCTGCTTTCAGGGATTATCCTTCCTTCGTCCTTACACAAAACACTGGAGTGAAGAACATTCGGGACAAAGCTGGTGGGGTTACTAAACAGTGACTATTTTTTATTTGAAACTTCATTACAACTAGCAGTGATCAAACACATCACAACGGAATTTAAGGTGAATGTTTGAGTTCAGCCTTCAAACAGCCAGAGCACAATGATTCTTTCTATTCAAGAAGATAAAGTTGGTTCTATGGTTTTTAATTAGCTGGTCACCATTATGTTTAAGTGCTAGTGACAGAACTGGACAAGTTATTCATAGGGAATAATTTAACACAATTAATTCAGCCATTTTTCTGCTTGCTTACCATTCATAAGGGGGCTATAATATTCTCACATTTATGACCCCCTTGAATGCACTCATCAAATAAGCTCGTCACATTATTTTATGCTTGCAGCCCTTGCCCTGATCCCTCTGGAGGGAGGCACGGGATGTGTTCAGGAGCACACAGCAATTGACAGAGAAGAGAGGACATAAAGATGGGGACTCTTCATCTCAGGGAAAGGATTATTGGAAGAGGTGAGTTTGAAGTAAACAAAATAGTACAAGGGTAAAGAGATTAAAAGGAAGGGTGGTTATTTTTCCACTCATAATACACCAAAAAGAGGATATTCAATGAAATCACAAGCCAGAAATTGCATAGTGTCCAAAAAAAAAAGACCCCAAAAATATTACAATGTTGGAAACCACTTCACAAGACGGTACCAGTGCCAAGAGCTTAGCACAATTCAGAAGAGGATTAGACATTTATATGGATAATGGGAATAGCGGATCTTAGAATATGATTTTAAAAGCAGTATAAACCCTTTTGTTCCAGGGCATCGGAAAGTCTCGCAAGGTCAATTCCTTACAAGTGCTTGCATTTGAAATTCAGAGTATGAGCATTTAAGTCTCCCACGGTCTAAGGACAGAGCTTGTGTGGTGTGTTTCTGTTGCTATCTGGGATAGGCGGAGGTTCAAACTGGGTGCACAGTTTACACACGGGGGGTTTTTCACAGCACTATCTTCAGCAGCATCACTTACCTCAGTGTTCCAGAGGGTGAGGAGGACAGCCAGATCACAATCTGGAGCGCAGGCTTTTAACGTGTGAGCTCAGTCTGTGAGCTCATTTTCAAGAGGACATTTCTGGAGGCATGTTGCAGAGGCTAACTTTGATCTCAAGGTCTGCTCTGTGGCATCAGCTGTGGCTGCAGGACATCATGAAGCTAGTTCCCATTTGCAGCGGACCAGAGGAGGAGGAGGGCAAGCAGAGATGCTCTATTCAAGAGCCGTCTGGACGCCTATCTGTGCAATATGAGCTAGGGAGCCTGCTTGGGAAGGGGGTTGGACCCAATGATCTCTCAAGGTCCCTTCCAACCCCTACGATTCTGTGATTCTATGGCATGGCTAGGAGCAAGGGACAGCACTTGGAAAGACATGGAGATACCAGGGAGCACCATCACCTCTTTGCTCTAGTTTGAGAGACAACTCAAAAAGGTACTCAGAGATCCCCTTTTCATTTCAGTACTTGAATGCTGTGGGATGTCAATGCATTGAGAAAGATCTTTATTCATCTCTAGTCACCAGGGTTTGGCAGTGCCAAGAAATACTGCAGCTTGTTTACAGCTGGGGAAGCTGAAGATCTTTTCCAGATCCTGTTATGCACAGAATTTTAAAATCTTTAGAAGTCAACATTCAGATTTTGTGTTTCAGATTCAGCATCCTCCTGATTTTTTCCCTCTCTTCTCTATAGTGCTAGCAGGCCATTTTATGATAGGTGATTTGTAAGAAGGCAGGCGTTTAATCAGCTTAGACATTAAATAGACTCCGCAACAAGAGCCTGGACAATGCTTACGCAGTTTCAGTTCCCTCCAGACTTGCTATGAAAAATCATCTCATGTTCTATAATGAGAACAGTAAATTACAGAGAGCACATCGCATAAAATGGCCATGAATCTCCTGCACTCCCTGCTGAGACCCCCACTAATTAGAAAGGTGAGAAAGGCTTTTCCTGGAGCAGAGCCAGACTTGTGCCTGTGTCACCATTTCACAAGGTTACTTGGTGGTTCATGGCACTGGGTTTCCATTTCTCCAGAGGATTTCGGTCCACACCCCTGTGGCTGAACCCACCCATGTTCTGCTGATGCACACAAAGTGATGCCAGATAAGGCCACTGCTCAGGATTCCTCAGGGGAACTTTTCCTGTTCTGGCCTCACTATAAACAAGTGAATAACATTGCAGGTGCAAGGGTCCTAACCATCTGGACTCCAAGCACAGCTTTGACTAATCTGCTTCTGTTTCATCCAACATCTCCAGTGCCGCTGTGTGCCCACACATGCCCCTGAGTCCCAGGTGCACCTGTGCTCTAAAACTAAATGGCATAGCCTGGCCTCATCAATATTACTAAGCTCTCCTGGCATCCAAAACTGAGGTAACCCCAGGGGAATGGCCCCTTGCTGGCTCCTGCCCCAAGCCCAACATCCCTGAGGTTCTGTCAAGGAGCATTTGCCCAGCATTGGTTACCATGAGGCAGAATTCTGGGGGGAAAAAAATAAAATTACTATGAAGGCTACTGCCTGGCTCCATTGGACAACCGGATGCCATATGGGAGGGAGAAGCCTCACTTTAAAAGTTCCCATTTTCTCTGGGGCAAGGAGCACAGTTTGTTCTGGTTTGTTACTAAAAAAAGCAGAACTGACAAAGTGATTTAGGAGACCATGGTTTTCCAGCCTGTTTGTCACACCATGTCCTGGGTGGTCCATCCGTGTCTGAGGCTGTCTAACACTTTGTGTTGTTGCATCTCGAATGCCATCCACCTGTGGGAACTGAAAAGCAACCCCATAAGATTAACCCAGCCTTTCACTGTTACATAGAGCATCAAATCACTGGCAGGGAGCAAATATCCTTCCTGTTGGCAGGAGATAACATTCATTTTCTCCATCAGCCTCTTGGTGCACAAACAGTCTGTCACCAGGAACTGATCTCAGACATCTCTCACAAAGGGTATGCTAGACAGTAGTGATGTTTCAGGAACATCTAAATAAATATGGCTCCTGTAATTGTCAGTCAGCTCATGCTATCATGATACTTAAATAGTATCATCCGCACACAGAATAGAAACAGAGATTTGCCAACTACCCCTTTCTTCTTCCCCTCCCCCCCTTTTCCTTTTTCTTTTTCCCTGTTAAAGAGGAGCTGGTACATCAGTTTTTCTTCTCTTAGCCTTTTAAAATAATACCACTGCATTTTGTGGAGCACATCTCCTGCTAGGTCTCCTAGCATGGTCAGAGAGGCAAACTACCCAGAGACAGAGATGATATTAGGAAGATGACTAAAGGCTCTCAATAAAATAGTTCAAATGGGGTGATGCTGAAAGCAAAGGCTCCAGAACAGGGACAGACACCAACATGGGGCTGTGACATACAAACACCACGTGACCCAATGGCCCAGCCACGCAGCGAGCGCAGAGGGAGCCATCACAGTTCCTTGCATCAGTGACCAAACTGCAGCAATTCATGTACAGTGGGAAGAGAGGGGTAAAGCTCCTTGTAAGATATCTCTGCTGCCCATGTAGCATCACAGCCATGTTGTGGGGCTGCAGCTCTCACTGCCACAATGGCCCGGGAAGCTCTGAGCGTCGCTGCCTCCTCTCAGTGTCAGCCTGCAGCGATGGAGGCCGTGAGGATTGCTGCAGGATACTGGTGAGAGATCTGTCGTGTTTTCAAGGTGCCCTCAGCAGTGACAAATCTGAGCAGTTCAGGCTGAGACAAATCAATCTGGTTTGGTTCTCCTGACGCCCATCTACTGGAAATTAAGGGCCAAGGTAAAAGAAAAGACTTTTGTCTCACAGCAGACACGCTGTTCACAGCCTGCACTCTCCATACACTGAGTGTAGTGACTGTGGGTATTTTGGCTGGCACATTCTCTAGAGCTCTTGAAAAAATGTGCATTAAGAACCAAACATGCATCCTCAGTTCTAACCCCCAAGGTGTGCTTTGGAAAGGGCGCTAGTCCCACTTAGCACATTACCTTGATGTACATTCAAAACCAACCCTATTCTTTTTAAAGGAAGTGATAGACCCAGTGTGAATGCTGAAGATGATATGAGGTGCAGCATTCCAGTGAATTAGAAGTACCAGGGCATCAGGCTGGCCATGGGAACTCAATTTTCAGATTTGGTTGTCCTTGACAGGCTTTCGGCCTGGATGTGTTCCTGCTTTCCCCCCGTGTTTCAGGACTGAGTGTAAGGCAGGGACCATTCCAAAGACAGACTGGACAGAGCTGCACAGCTCTGGAGGTGAGGACTGTTCCATAGCATGGACCAGGGCAGACAAGCCAGCCTGCCTTGGGGCAGAGAGAAGGCTCTGGCAGTGTCTTCTTCATTGGCACAGTTGTAGCCAAAGTCCCCTGGGCACAGGGAGTTGGTTTCTCTTGGGTTTTCTGTTATGGATAATTAAGGACATGAGGTGGAGAAGGAAACATTCTTCTCTATCACTTCACCTTCTGTCCTCTCTACTCAATGCCAATACCAACTCCCACAGCCCAATGATCTGTTCTGCCACTACATTAGTATTTTTTGCAGACAAAGCATGCTGTCCTTGAACGGGTCTCATATTCAAAACCACCTTGCAGACACCTCTGGTGGGTTAAGGCACTGCTGGTACACCAACCATAATGCAACGGTAGTCATCTGCAGGGATGAAAGGGAGGGCATCAACAAGGGACTATGATCCTTAGATATATCTACAGTCACAATGCCTCTTCTTCCCTCTGCCATGAGCAGACAAGTGCCAATATCCTCAAAGGTTTGAAGAAAGATGCTTAAATGCCTTGGAGGAACTGGGCTTCAATTACTTTCTTCATCTGTATTCCTTCCATTTGCCTGGTTAGCAGCTATAATCAGAGGGGAAAGAGATGCAGTCAGATATCTTCCCATCTCCTGCACTTCCCCAGGCGCTGACTTACAGTAGACAATAGGAGTGTATCTGCTCATCACAGCTGGCATTGCGACCTAGAAAAAAGGATGATGAGGGAAATAAAAGAGATGCTTGCACAGAAGTATGCGTGCATGCAGACACAACAGAACAGCAGAGCGCAATAAGCAACCTTCAGGGAGGTGCAGAGAGAAGCTTTGTTGTTCTTATATCTGGTGTCAGAACTCAACGTGTAAAGCAAGAGGGTATTTTTACTTTCTTTCTCATTCATGAGCGTCTGCTTTAGAGAGCCTAATTAAAGCCACTCTCTTTCCAGATCAGTGAGAAGGTGCAACCTGTATATAAATCCTTTCTCTACAAACTCAAAAGCCAAAATTATGTTATTAATTTCTACTGAAGAAACAAACAAATTTTAAACCTGAGCAGTCTCAGAAGTAACATCCAGCTATAACCCAAAATGATGTAAAAAACACAGCTTTGAGAAAACACAGCCCTGTCTTTCATTTAAACAGGCATATTTACTGATGGTAAGACAGAACACACTTCAATTCCAGCTGAATAACTCACCTCAAAGGTTTTGAAAGAGATGCACCTCTATTTTGAAAATATATTTCCTTCTGTAGATGTAAAATATGTTCTATTTATATTTTTCAAGTATGTCATCTCTCCTGAGCAAAAAAGCACATTAAAAGGTGAAGGCAGAACTCTGCAAACTGGCAACATTCTTTCTCAAGACTATATGCTTTATCTGTGTCATAATAAACATAAATGAAGCAAAGTAGCATCTAAGAAAATGAAGAACTAGACAGAAACTTTGAGGAAGGTCTGACAGGAACAGAGCAGAACACAAAGCCCTGCCTATGTAAAAATGTGGGCTTTGGGAAGTTTTAGGGCTTTGCAATGTAATGCACTTAAGTAATTGAGTCCAAAGGGCAGAGAGCTCAGCTACTGGGTTCTCTTGTCAGGACGAGGAATCTCCTTTTTTTTGACCTCAGAAAAATATGTAACTGGCATCAGAACACCACACTGAAGGAGGACCCAGCCTACACCCTGCTCTGGGCAGCATTGCTTTCTTCTTCCCTGAGACCCCAGTTTTTAGAGCCTTACCCTGGAGTAGGGAAAAACACAGATCCCCTTCCCCATCTGAGGACAATTAGCTTTACATCTGAGTTGAGATCCACTTTCACTTCCCTGTGACATTAAGTCATCTTCCCCTGGCTCATTTCCATGTGTTTTGTATAGAATCAGCTCCAGCAAGCACTGAATTTAAAAGGTGGCAGTGGCTTCGCATGAGGTGCTACCTGGGACTAAGGGTTCCCCTGTGCCACAGTGCTGGGCAGCCCCCCAGTCCATGCCAGCAGCTCACAAGGGTAAAGCTGAAGCAGGCCGCTGCCTGCCTGCCTGCAGGATTCACCTGCACACGGATCGCTTTAGGCTGGGATTTTGCATATGACTTTACATCTCAAGCAGCTCTCCTTGTAGTTGATATCTGATAATCATCTGCTGGGAACAGCGTCAGCACCTCCCCAGTCATTTCCCCAGGGAGAATGTTACAAGCCTGGCACTGGGGTAGCTTCCACACCAGCGTGGGCACGGCTCTGACAGGGATATGCTGTTACATGGCTGATCCACATCTCTTCCGATGAGGACAGGAGGCGGGGGAGCTATGACAATCTCAATGTCCTCTGCTAATCCCATCCCTGAGTTTATTTATTACCAGTGCCCAGCAGTCCACTGTAATATTAGAGGTGGCATTTGGGGAAGGAACATGTGAAAGGGTAGGACACTGGCACAGCAGCTGGGAAGCATTTGCTTCTGTGTTGCACAGGTGAGACTCCGGGGAAGGCTGGGAAGGCTCCTCTGATCAGGACGTGTGATTTCTGTGGCCCCCCACTTGCAAAGAGGTTGTGTTTGCAGTGGTCTTATCATCTGTGCCACGATGTACCATGAACAAACTGCACAACCACAGAGGAATATTAGCTAAAGTAAGTCAGTTGTTTTAAGAACAGGAGTCTTGTGCCTCATCCAGAAGGTGGAATCTCATGGTGGGCCCTGCACCAGGTTATACAGCTGGGAAAGATCCCCTGCCTTTCTCCTGCACCCAGGCACTGTACCTGACACTCCTGCTCCTGCATCTCCTGATTCAGCTGTGCCAGGTGGGACAGGACTGAGCTGTGGCTGGCCCACCTCCCTCCCCCACCCACCCACTGACACCTACAGACCGTTGGGTCCCCAAACTATTTTTGGCATTTGGTGAGACTTGTTGAGGAGCAGATCAAACACAAAACTACTGGGCCACAAGCAGATTCTCAGAGCAAATATTCTCAAGTATTTTGCACCTTGACTGTAAAGACTAATAACTTACCGAGAGCAAAGAGGCTGGAGAAGAGCCCTGAAATGCAGCAACAAGCTGCATTCACTGAGGTCTCCTCAGAGGGACGTGTCCCCATCTCTCCCTCCCTTTTCTCACTGTTTCCCTGAGGATGAATCACACCTCCCATGCAACATGAGCTCATTTTTTCTGCAGATCCCATCCTTTAACACTTCTTCCATGCAGCCATTCAGCAGCCTTGAATTTGCTGGCACTGTACAGTGAGCAAAGCACCTGAGAGCAAAGCACTGGAAGTTTTGCACCCTTTTCATAAATTTAGCTCCTAATCACGCTGTGGCTTGGTTCCCTGTTTGCAAAATGAGCATATTAATCCTCCCTTCATCCCACTCTTTATCAGCCTCAAGTCACAAGTCTGTTAACTCTCCGAGGCAGGGCTGTCTATTAGGATGTGTGCTCAGTTCAGCAGAGCCTCCAAACCCTCAGGAGTTTCTAAACGCTGCTGTTTTGATATTATCATATTATTCATCCGGATAAATTTCTGGGTTGCATCTTTAAATGAAGATTGCTATTTCCTGAACCTTAACTCCAGAGTCCACAATCCAAATTTATCCCTGCTGTCATGCCATTAAGTCACATTACTGTTAGCAATTCCTCACTCTGAATGCACTGACTTGTACTTTCCCATTTTGTACTTCTTTTACAAGTGATAAAAGATTGCTTCAAGGAATTTTCCTTGCAAAGGAAATCAATTCTCTGCTAGCAGGGGAAGATAGCAAGGTCCATATAAGGTGATCTCATAGCACCACTGCTCTCTTGAACAAGAGTATATATTTTTGTGAGCTGTACATCTGGATGCCAGCTTCCCAAGCTCCGGGGCTGATCTATCAAACACTGCAAAACAATCTATCTTTAAAATGAATGTTGATGCAAATTGTTCTCAGAAAAGAAATCTATCAAAAAAAAAAGAGAGAATATAAATTACAGACTGGACGTGTTGGTGGAGAAGGAATGCGAAGTGGTTTATATCAAGTTAATCCGCTGCCAAAACTTTCACTGATTTATGTACTGAAATGGCAACCCTGGGCTAAAGGTAAAAGGGGCACATTGCCAACAGAGACCCTGGTGCTGCAGAGGTTCTGTACATGCATAACTCTGTGTGCCCCTTCTCTGCTCAGAGGAAGAGCTTCTTAAGCCACTGCCACCTCTGAGACACTGAGGTGCTCCTGGCTGTACCGCGGAGCAGTGGGTGCCTGTAAGGAGCCAGCAAAGCAAAAGCTGCTCAGCTGGATGCCCACTCCAGCCACACTCCTGGGACAGGCACGAGGAGGAGTTTAGTGAGTGATGGCAGCTCCTCCACACCCGTTGGGGCCGGATCCACGCTCAGTCTTGCTCTCAATCCCCAGGGGCTTATGCAGGCAGGGACAGATTGTCCCAGAGGCCTTTCACCACGGCACTGGCAAGTCCCAGCCCCGCGACTCAGCCACAGCCCCAGCACGCTGGCTGAGGTGCTGCTCACATCCCCCTTGCCAGCAGGACCCCAGACTGGGGCAGTGTGCATATTATTAGCAATAAAATCATTAATAACCATTAACCTGTCCCTGCTGTGATTCTTTCACAGAGCTTCCTGACTGTTCCACTTGTGGTAGCAGCTCTCCCCTTTGCAAACAGGCTCAGAGCAGAGCAAGTGGCTCCAAGGCTGGCTGACCCCAGAAGCACACCACATCCCTGGGCTGGCTGAACACCCAGCAGCACCCCACATCCCCATCTATGTCACTGGCTCCTGCAGCAAGAAGCTCCTCACCAGAGAGGACAAGTAACCCCGTGAGTGGCTACGCAGGGCAGGACCCAGCTACCCTCGGGCCCTGTGTGACAGGAAAATAACAAAGACTCATTACTTACTGTCATTACTTACCACATAGAGAGCACAGCAGAGCCCCTTTGATATGTCAGTGACAGGTGGTGCTCCTCTGGGCCATTTAACACTGCCTATGTTGCACACAAAAATTAGATTGCATGGACATTGAAACAGCAGCGTCGGGCCCTTGGAAGTTGAGAAGTTCCAGAAATAAGAGTGATAATGTGTCCTTCATTGAGTCTACTTTTGTATCCATACTTGATAAGGCCTTTAATTACATCACCTTGTGTTTACAGTTGTATTATTGAACAAGCACAGGGAAGCCACAAATCCAGCTGTACAGCAGCTTCTAACGTGTTTTTTGCTAACTTCCCAGTTCTGAGTGCGAGCAAGGCAACCTATTTATAGAGCTGCATTTTTGTTCATAAAATGCACATTTGCCAAATCTATTTTGCTTCTCGCTCAGTTCTGCTTTGCAGTGCCACTGATACAAACACTAACCAACCATGGCTGGTAGCAGAGCTGGGAAGAGCAAGCAGAAGCCACATGTGAATTAGGTGGTCTCTATTACAGGCTGAGTGAGGCTTCAGCTAATTGATGAGACAAGGTAATCGCTGTGATCGAAAGCCTTTACTGCAAGAAAAAGCACCGCGTTATTATCAGGTAGAGCTTTGATTTTTCGTTAATTACTATACTAATTTTGGAAGAGGGGGAAGTATTTATCCCGCATAAGGCAAAGAAAACCAAAATGTATACTTGGCAGAGTCACGCTGTATTTGTCTGGGCTGAAAAACAGGACGTATCTGCTGTTAGACAGCTATCCAGTGAGGTATTTTTCCTCTGCTGCACTGTTTCTCTTGGCAGCACAATGTGCTAACTTTAGAAGTGTCTGAATGCCTTTGCTAAACTATTAGCACAAAATAAGCTCCTTTGTGTTTTACTCATTCATGTGCCTTAATTTATGTTCTGGCATCACTTTTCCTTGTATTGTGCAAGTCAAGAGCCAGCGCATGGGGCCAAAATCTGTCTGCGCAGGGGCGATGACCAGGATAAGTGCTCTTGAGGTAGATACAACTGCACCCAAAAAAGCCAGGACTCACTGTGTCTCTTGTTTATACTCCAATTCACGCATGCCTACCTTGAAGTCTTGATCAGGAGTCAGCAGTGCACCTTCCTGTGCCTCGAGAGTCGATGACAGGTTAACCAAAAGCAGGAACGAGCCACGGTGCCTGGGGCCAGAGCCATGCTCCCTGTGGGATGTGGGGCTGCACTTCCAGTTTGACCCATGCTGAGAGAGCCAGGGGCTCACCACAAAGAGCCAAAACATCCCTAAAGTGAAATGATCCTTTTTCTTTTGATTTGTCTCTGTTACAGCAATGTGTTTTATTGCCTGGGAATGAGGCAATAAAAAAAATCTGCAGCAATAAATACTATGAAACAGGATCGTCAAGAGCAATAATCCAAAGCACTGCATGAAGTGAGGGCCTTTCCCCTAAACCACTGCGCACTGCAAGTTCCCTGGGGCAGCAAAGCCCATTCTTTCATGTTCTTTATGGAACCAAGGGAATTGCTGGTGCTCGACCTATCATGAAAAGATGTATTTTATAAAGGGTGATGCCGAGCCAAGCAGACTAACGCTATGAAGCTTGGCTTAGTGAGGCCACTTACAGCAGCGGCTGCAGCACACAAAGTTTAAAGTTTCACTTTTCCAAACCCAGAGTAATTCACTGCCTTCCCAGTGACAGGAAGAGAGAAGCAGAAGTGCTTTGTGTGCTTTTCCTTCTGGGGCACTGTCTATTCTGGGGTACTATTTAACTCCACTGGAGGCAGGTCCAAGAATTGTCCTTAGGGCAGGCTGCCCAGCGCTGGGATGGGAGGGCATCTAGAAAGCACAGGACCTGGAAAAGGCCTGGCCAAACCCAGGAAAACAGGCTGCTGATGCTTGTCCAAGCCCCTTATTTGCAGATGGGTGGCAAAAAGGGAAGATCCCATTTATAAGGAGCCTTCAACCTCCTTGGACCAACCTGTCCTTCCCCTGACCAAGCAGCAGCTCTACCAGTTGGAAGGTGCGAGTGGGGCACAGGGGCTGAGTGCTGTGTCTGCCGGGCCTCACTGCCAGACCTCCAGGCACAGCAAGGAGAGACTCATCTATCTGAGCCTTCCAAAGCCCCTGAGGTTTGGTGTCCCAGCAGAGCTGAGATCTGACTCTCTGTGGCTTTTCTCATGCATGTGTCCCTCAGGCTGCACAGATGCCAACAATGCTGTGTGTTGAAAACACACTCCTTCATCCTGACTCCTTGAGGGCTTTTCCTGCCTTTTTTCCTCAAATTTCAAGCCCTAGAAACAGGCACTTTTAACTGTGCCTTGTTCCACCCCCTTCAAAAGAGAATGTTCCTCCAACACTCATGAAAAGCTGCAGCTCCAAAGCAAAGGTCAGCTCACAGAGGCAGCTCAGACCTATGTGGTCTGAGAAGGATGGAAAGCAAGAGGAAAAGATCTCTTCTGCGAGCATCAGCACACCCAGAGTCTTGTTACAGCCTACCAACACACTGGCCAACACAAAGACATGATGACTGCAAAGTTGGCAGGTAGAAGTTAAATAATGGTACCTGCCAACGACAGGGTGAACGTGATGCTAAGAAAACATGGCTAAGTGCAACACATGAAACGGTCCAAAGGAAAACAAAATAAGCATCTACATTATCTCGTTTGAACTGTTTATAGCTGGGGTCTGATCACATTCCTATTAAGGTTAATGGAAAGATTCCAGGTAGCCAGGGATGAAGTTGGGTTTGGCTCCACATCTTTGGCTCCATAGCTTCATGCTGGGGTACTAACAAATACATTGAATGGTGTAAGAGGGGTGGAAGCACCACTGCTGCCTCTCAGCTGCACTGTTCAGAACAAGGAACTGGCTCAACAGCCTTGGGGAAGAAAGGCAGCTCTGTCTGCTGCAGAAACACATCGCTTGATGCAGATGCAAACCCTCTAATTTATGCAGACAGGCATACTTGTACACATATAAACACGTCTTTTTTTCCATCACAGCGTGTGGATGAGTGGGCTAATAAAAAAAAGATGACATATCTTTCTCTTACACTCATGCAGTCACCTACACAAAACCATGCTAAAAATATTCTTTAAAGGCAGCAGTCAAGTACACTGAACAGGGAATGGTGGAATTAAGTCTGCCTGTTCATTTTGAAACAGCTTCAAGGATTAAAGTTAAAGCAATAACAGTATTGTCTTCAGCACTGCGCTAACAATTCCTGGTCTGTTCGCCCTGCGAGGACACAGCTTGCATGAAAAGCGCCCTCTTTTTTCAACCTGAGGTCTTGGGGAGAAAAAACAGGAAACAAAACCCAAGACTCTATTTGTGAAAGTTTCTGTGGCATTTTCTCAGGAAAAAGCAGAAACACTAAGATTAGGAAATGTCAGAGTTAAGGCAGCCCAAACAAGGAGATGCCTTTGATTTACTCATGTGCCCATCTCCAAGGAAAGTGAACCAAAACTGCACACGCCAGCCCTGACTTTTGAGTGACTAACTCTGCAATCTCAGCTACAGCCTTTTTAACAGAAGATATCAGTGTGTTTAAATTCTGGGGGAGTTATTAACTTGTTTGCTTTTAGAAAAGCCAGGCAATCGCCGTGCCACAGTGGTGTCCCCCACACTGGCAGTGTCTGGCAGTCACTGGCAGAGGTCCAGGCTGCCATCCTCCATGTGAAGAACTGCCTGAAAGAGATGAGGCTTCAGCCAGATGGTGACTAAGCTTGCACATACTCTCCTTAACATCTGTTCCCCACCTGCGCTCATCTGTCCTTTCCCCAACAAACTGCCCTGTTCCAGGCCTGTAACACTATTTCTCTGCTCACCAAAGTCCCAGTATCCTCATCCTGCCAAACATGTCCCTATTCCTCTCTTCTCCCAGCCCTTACCTCATTGCTCAGCTGATCCCAGTTCCTCATACCCACTCTCTTTACTATGCATACCCAGTTCTCCCTTCTTTCTCCACTCTATCTCTCAGGTCTCACCTTCATCCTATCCAGCTCCCTCTCCTAATTTCCTTTCCCTTCACTTTCAATTCAGTTCAGGCAGCAGCATCCCTACTGCCTGGGATTGACCGGATTCAGGGACACGATGGGGACCAACTCTGTGCAGGGGATTCACCTGGGGTACAAAGTGAAAAGTTGAAGCAAGTCTCTGCTGAGCACGTGAAAATTGGAATTTTTCCTAGACCTTGCCACTGAGGAGGATTTTAGTGATTACTGGGATATACACAGGACACAGGAACATTGTGTAGCAAGTGTACTTGTACAGTAAAAAGCAGTGACCCTCCCATCTTCAGTATGAGCAAATGAACCATTTAAAATCTTGGTCATTTCAGGGATGATTTGACAGCAACAGTTTTTTTCCATCTCTAGCATCTCCTAAATGACACTTTTGGAGGCAGCCTGTAAGCCTGAGACAACTCTGTTCCCCCAGAGGGCAGGAGAATGACAGATAAACAGATGGAGAAGGATGAACAAGCCATCAGCGCACCCACGACCAGCCCACCTGCTCAGGCTCTCCAGGTGGCCTTACAGGCACCCTCCTGGCAGCTCCCCAAAGGTGTGATCTTTCTGGATTACACTTTAACTCTACACTCACCACATCTAAGAAATGGGGGTAGAGGGGGGAAGTAGAAGCTTTGTTCCACGTTTATTGCCACACAATTAATTATTCTACTTATGGACCACACAAAATCACATGCAACTTATTAAGATGTTAAGACACCCATCTCCTCCTTCAGAACATAGCACCCATTTACTGTCACTCAGGAAGTGAACCAAATGTTTGCCTTCCCTGACTTTATTCCTTCCTTAGCTAAGCCAGGACCTCTCATAGACAGAGGACCAGGACCTCACCCCTGAAAAACCTGAGCCTCCCTTTCTGCATTCAGAGGGGCTCAGAGAGGCTCTACCACAGCTCTCTCTGATGGTTTCTAGATGGTATTTGTACTGCCCCATGCCTCCTTTTCCTCCTGAAAAATTGGATTTATTTTTTTTTTAATCATCACCTGAACATATTTGTCATCACTAAAATTTCAACTTGAACTTGTAGCTGGGAACCATAATGGCACAACCTTAGCCTTCGTCTGGAAGGGACAGAGGGGGGTAATGTACCAGTAAACAGGTTAGAACAAATAATGCTTTTTGCATTTCAGGTGTTTAGAAGAGATCTCTCTCAAATTGCATCCAAAAGGTAAAAGGCATAAAGACTTGAAAGACAGCACTGAGGCTTCCCAGACTACCTTCCTACACCAACTGTACAACTTGGACCTGAAGAGCCTGAACAACGTGTTTTGGTTATTACAGAGAAGTTCACCAAAACAGGCAGGCTCTGGCACGATTTTAGAGCTGCAGATGAAGTTCTCAAAGGAAAAGTTGTGCTCCATTTGCCAGTCTGTCTCCCCAGTCTATTTCTGCAGCCATAACTAAGGAAGTTGTTTGCATAAAGACTGTGAAATGCAGCTGATGAAATGCAGTAACATACACTGGTTGATACTGAATGCAAAGAAAGGAGGTGGGTGGAAAGGGATTTCTGTTGCTACGTGATGAAGTTTGAGGGCTGGTAAACCACAAAATTAGAATCTCAAGTAAAGCTTTTCTGAAATTTTATAATTTTAAAACTGAATACCTCTAGTCCTCCAGCTCAATTTATACCATTTCTTCTCAGCTCCTCTTCGGACTACAGAGGAACATTTTTTATTATTATTCACACAGCACTTGGCTTATGTTATGTGCTTGCAGCAACAAGCAAACTCATGATTCTTCATGTTATCCCTTAGCTCTGGGTTGACATATTTGTGTCTGAGATTTCTCAAGATCAAATATATGTCCACGTGTCCAGAAAGAGTGCAGCTACCATGGTGGGAATGCCCAACCTGCTCCCACCAGCTGGTCTTAACACATTTCATGATGGCTGTAGACATCAAAGAGCTACAGTCACATCATTCAAATCCAGAACTGCAGGTGTACTGTACCTGCAGTGTACAGCCAATACACATGTGTGCTGTAAAACAGCCCAACACAGTCAGAGTGACATCCACAGATTCACAGAATCACAGAACCGTAGGGTTTGGAAGGGACCTCCAGAGATCATTGGGTCCAATCCCCCTGCCAAAGCAGCTCCCTAGGACACATTGGTGCAGAACCTCCTGTGCTCCAACTTGCAGCTATTGCCCCTTGTCCTGTCTCCACAGACCACTGAAAAGGAGCTGGCCATTTCCCCCTGTGTGCCACACTTCAGATATTTATAAACATTAATCAGATTCCCTCTCAGTCTTCTTTTCTCAAGGCTGAACAGCCCCAGTTCTTTCAGCCCGTTCTCATAGGGGAGATGCTCCAGGCTTTTAATCATCTTCGTGGCCCTTCTCTGGACTCTCTCCAGGAGATCCCTGTCTTTTTTATACCAGGGAGCCCAGAACTGGACACAGTACTCCAGGTGGGGCCTGACCAGGGCAGAGTAGAGGGGAAGGATCACCTCCTTTGACCTGCTGGCCACACTCCTCTTGATACACCCCAGGATCCCATTGGCCCTCTTGGTCACCAGGGCACACTGCTGGCTCACAGCCAACCTGTCATCCACCAGGACCCCCAGGTCCTTCATATTTTGCCTAGGCCCATGGCAGCTCTGCTGTGCTGGCTCAGTAAGTGCAATGTTTTCCAACAGCATCAAAGCATCAAACTTCACCTGTACGCACACCATAGGCATGACCAAGGTTTCTTGATGCATGGCATCCCCAGATATATTTATTGCACATGAACTCCACTGAACATCAAGAAACCCTGGACAAATACAGAAAATGTGCAAGATAGATTGTCTTGGCATGGTTTCCAGTAAAATAAAAAAGGAAAAGAAGAAATTATCATGCCAGTGGAAATACTGAAACATCATGATCAAAATTACAGCTTGGTATTAGGATCCACTGCTATGGCCTGCCTGCATCCAGACACCAGCTGATGGATTTAAGTGGCTGTATATTTTGTAAATAATATTTTCTATTATTTGTGAAATAAAATGCTGTTTGAATGCTTACTGTCAGCAAAGCAGAATTACTTGCACTCAGTCTTTTGATTATCACCTATGGCAGGTCTACAGGAAAGCATCCTTTTAACTAAACATGTGACCGTTGGACATACTTGATGACAATGTATTTCAGAATGATCAAAGTCAACTGTCAGAGAAATTAGGTTAGTCATTATTAGCCTTCAGTAGTTCCCATGAGAACCTTAAACAGTTGGTGGTTCTTCTTAAAAGATTAGAGTAAGCAGACTGCTGTCTGTTTCTGAAAGTAGAAGGCTTCTAATTCGGGCTTTTAATTGTACTGAATTTTATCAGCCTCTAATATTGAAAGCATTCGAAAAGGCCCTGTATCTTTCCATGAACTGCTGGAAATGATATTTTAAACACATTCCTCTGAAATAATCTGATTGCTATTGGTCAGTGCCAGTGCCAGCAGATATTCTTATTTTCATACCGTTTCTCCTTGCTTTCTTCAATTCTTACTAATGCCAAGATGAGAAATGATACTGATAAGCACTCACAGGACTAATTATTGCACACTGAATCCTGTAGCTTTATCAGTGAAGTTGAAATAAAATTGGCAGTATATCAGCCATGAACTAAAAGATAAGTTTTTTCCAAAGCAAAATGAGATGAGGCTTTAGCCATTACGACTGTGGACCTGCAGTATAATAAAAAACCCCCACAAATTCTGCATTGACTTTTCTATTCCTTCCAAAACTAGCAATGACCATGATGTGAAAAAAATATGTGTGTAAAAATGGAAATCCTATAAATTCAAATAATACAGGGTATCACTTGAGTAATATTTAATCCAAAGAGGCATTCAGATAATCTAGAATATCTGTGAACAATGATTTCTTCAAAGCAGTAGCCAAGATTTCTCTTTGAAACAGCTTGTTTGAAGTTTCTTTGCATGGCCATAAAACAAAAGACTCTCTGTTTAAAGGATTACATTAAAGCAGTCTTTTTTTTCTGCATTTATTTGTTGGAAAATGCTGATGAGGGAGAGACCCCCAAACTGCTATGAAGGTTATTACGACTGTCATTTCAAAGAAGACTGATAAGTTCTTTAGATCTTTGTCCAACAGTGAGGTAATCATGCACCCTTGTCCTTTCATTATGATCTCTTAGACCAAAATTTATCAAAGAGCATAATTTTACTGCATTTTGATGTTCTTTACTATCAATGCTTTCTTTTTGTTTTTTTTTTTCTTTTTATTCATCCCTGAAACACATACCTCAGAAAACACAAAAGGACTTAAACTCTTAAAAATATATCATAGCATGGGTCTTATAAAAAAGGTGGTATCTGTTGACTGAGTTTTCATACTCTGTACTTGTGCAATTGGTCTACATGGTGTTAGTTAAGGTAATCTTTTCATTACATGTGAAAAGTCATACTGCAAACAATGCATGGTCACAGGATCACAGCATCACAGAATCGTAGGGGCTGGAAGGGACCTCCAGAGACCATCAAGTCCAGCCCCCATGCCAAAGCAGCTCCCTAGCACATATTGCTCAGATAGGCGTCCAGATGGGTCTTGAATATCCCCAGAGAAGGAGACTCCACACCCCCCTGGGCAGCCTGTCCCAGGGCTCTGTCACCCTCACTGTGTAAAAGTTCTTTTGCATGTTGGTGCGGAACTTCCTGTGCTCCAACTTGCAGCCATTGCCCCTTGTCCTGTCTCCACAGACCACTGAAAAGAGACTGGCCATTTCCCCCTGTGTCCCACACTTCAGCTATTTATAAATATTAATCAGATCCCCTCTCAGTCTTCTCAAGTCATCACTCTGCTGTTTAGCTTTGGGTTACATGAGGTCCTTATGGCAGCACCTCCAAAACCATCACAGCCACAATGGCAGTAACACGCTATGTCCCCATAGCCAGAGATTTTGAAGGACAGAAGGGACACCTGCAAGCATTCGCCTGGCCAACAGTGGCACAAAGGCCATGGAGATTTACCCTGGGTTCCTGCAGCCAGCCCAACAGCCCAGGCTCAGCCAAAGCAGCGGTGTCAATCTCACTGAGCCTGCACGCAGCTGCTGGTTCTCCAGAACTGCAGACTTTCTGTAATGCATTTAAGCTTCCTGACCAGCTACTTGCTTCTTTTTAAGATATCTTCCACAAATCCCACCAGAAGCAGCCTGTGAGCTCCTCAATTCTACCAGTTACCAGTGAAGCAGTGAGAACAGTGGTGCTGGCACTGATGCTATCCCAGATCAGTTTTAGTACTCTCCCTTGCTCAGGTTTTGCTCTGGCCAGCTCTTCCAGATAATGATGAGGCAATGTTTGGGAGACACCTGAGACAGGGGCCATTCCCAGCTGGTGATTACAGAAGCAGCTTCTCTGTTTTGGGAAGGGAAAGGGCTGGATTATAGCCAGATGGATGTAAATCCGGCCATGTATTTCTTGCTCCTATGGTTCAGGGGCTTCCTGAGTCAGAGTTGGAGTCTTTTGGGGAGTTCAATGGTTCTCAATTCATTTTTCTTCCATTAATTTGTCCAAATGCCTGTTGGACCCATGGAAGGCTTTAGCATCCTCAACATCCTTTGGCAAGCAGTTCCACAGCTCATTTCAGTGTTATTAATACCATACTTAAATGTAATTGATATTAAATCTACCATGCCTTGACAAACCTTTCAAGGGGGTTAATGGTTTTAATAATGCCTAAAAAGGTTTGCTTTGCTTTCTGACTATGTCTAGCTTGAACTTCCCGCAATTTGGCTCCTGTTAATGCCTTGTCCATTAGCTGGGAAAAAATTAATAAATCACTGAATGCCTTCTGTGGGTAAACCGTGATCAAGCCACCCCTTAACCTTCATTATATGCTAAATCGACCACGCTCCTGGAAAAAACCCTAACATGACATGCTTTCAAAACTCAGATAATTATCCTAAATATGTTTAGACATGATTTACCTTCCAAAAAGGAGCCCTTTTTGGCTGTGTAAAACAATCCTTGACAGAAATAAATAATATTCACTCTCTATTTAAGTTTTTGACATCCTGAAGATATTGTAGAGAAACCTCTGGTCTGTCTCCATGGAGAAATCCTCTAATTGTCAAATAAACAATTTCACAATAAGCATCCTGGAATATCCCCTTATGTGCAAACTATGCTCCAAAATAAAACTCGATTATAGTCCAAAAATGTTACTCTGGGTAGGAAGCGTGCTAAGTGCTATGGACTATATACAGCTTATTCAGCACTACACGCTTTGGGAATTTTTTCCATGGAGACAAGCTCTTTCTGAACATGAGAATAGAACTAATTTGTCCCTATGCACATAATTAACTTCATTCCACTGCTTTTCTTGGAGATTATTATGTAGATGATGAGGAGGGATCTTCATAACTTCACATCAAATGCAAAACAGCAAATCTTCTTAGAAGATACATATTGTCAAAGGAAAAAAGTAATGTCAATATAGTTCTATTGATTCTGCAGTAGAAATATACAGTGCTTCATATTAGATCTGGGTTTCGGCTGTATTTCTTCTCACATCCATATATTGTTCTGTTGTATATGGTTAATGTTGAAACATGATCTCCTGGTGGAATGAAATTGTGAAAGCTGAAATGCAAGCATGCATTGAATTTGTTTCACACAGATTATGAAGTGATGGAAGCTACTGAAAAAAATTAACCACTCTTTTAATCTAGATTTTGAAGTCCCTATTTCTCCTTAGACTTCCAGACATACATTGTAGATTTCTGACTTCTGTGGAAGGAATTGATCTCCCCAAACATTAATCTTCCATTTTACGCATCCACCTTGCCAAAATCTTATGACTCAATTTGCTCTGAAAAGAATTCATTTTCTCCAGCGCTGATGCCAGTATCGCTCACTGCATGGAGCTGTAAATCACAGTTAGGTCCCCTGCATTTCCAGTATCCTTGCTGAGGCTGAAACAAGTACCTCTTTGAGCAAAAACTGGTGAAAGGAGGCAATACTCCTCTATTACCACAGAGAACTTGTACTCCATAAGTGAAAATACCTTCCCAAACTCTCCAAAGTAACTCCACACTATCAGACAAGGTACAAGTATAATTAGTGGCACTTGAAGCTCAGCAGGAACTTTTCACAGTTGCTGCACAGAAGATCCAAGGACATGAGAAATCTGTGTGGGATTCTCTGTTGAGGACTGAGCACTTTTGCAGACATACAACCCTCACACTTGTACATTGCACCAGGTTTCACCAAAGCCCTTTGGAAACCAGTGCTTTTATCTTGTGAAATAAAACCTCTTTTTAGTTGTCTGTGGGGACAGGACAAGGGGCAATGGCCTCAAGTTGGAGCACAGGAAGTTCCACACCAATATATGGAAGAACTTTTTCACAGTGAGGGTGACAGAGCCCTGGGACAGGCTGCCCAGGGAGGTGGTGGAGTCTCCTTGTCTAGAGATATTCAAGACCCGTCCGGATGCCTCCCTGTGTGACCTGTCCTAGGGAGCTGCTTTGGCAGGGGGGTTGGACCCGATGGTCTCTGGAGGTCCCTTCCAACCCCTACAATTCTGTGAATCTGTGATTCTGTGAAATAATTGAGTTTAAATCATTATGGCTGGAATCTGAAACCTGAAGATGGTGATTTGCTTTCACCTTCACAGGGACTCCAGATGCCATGTACTGCACACTGAGAAGATGGTCACTTGATTCAGCGGGATGACAAATGAAATTCCTGCTACCGCTGGGATGTGCAAATCAGACCATTTGGCTAATCCTCTCTTCCTTTGTTAAAATTAAACTGTAACGTATCATTAGGCTCCCTTTTGCTATTTACTTCAAGAGAAACAAGACCACGCCGGCTGCCCCGGCACAATAGCTACAAAGAAATAGGTAGCTCAGGACTGTCTGAACAGCCTTAATCTGGGAATTTTCTAGGTTTCCAATACTTTAATAGCACTAACCTTGCTTTGCAATTAACATCAAAACAGACATCCAGGGATTTCAAACCTTCTTTTGAAATTTAATTCATTATCATAAGGTTAACCTCGCCTCGCAGGCCATCCCCCCCAGTACTGGCATGCTTTAATCTCAGAGGAGAGGGCTTGAAGCGTTCAAACAAGGCAGGCTGGAGTGTGATTCCACTTACCTCTTCTGTATTTTTTTCTCACCAACTTTTATTATAATCAGTTTCAGCTTCTCTTTAAAATATGTTTTCAATGTAATTTTGTTTTATGTCTCTAGAACTGCAATTTGATGCCACCCTCATAAAACCCCCCAAAACATTTCTTTACAGATTAAAAAAAAAAAAAACAAAACAAAAAGCCAGCCTTTTAATCTTTCCTACATTTTTCTCTGGAGGGAAAATGTCTTTTAATCACTTTCCTGAGCACAATTTAGCACATGTAATTATACTTCAAAACAAAAGGAAGTGAATCACTTAATACGTTGCTTTGATTTTAGGAAATACTAAATATAGTTAATCTAAGGATTTCTTACTACTTTTTTGCTGTAGTTGTTGTTACCAAAGACAGAAGTGCTTCTTAGGGGAGAATAAATAAGATGGTGTGGCACTTGTTACAGAAGGGTCTTTCTGATATACAGAATTGCTGTCTGGGGGGATCATGGCTCAGGTCTGACATGTAAATGTGCTGCCAAATAACACGTTTTGCTTTTGGCACACTGTATTCCCACTCTCAGAAAAACCTTTCTTTTGTTTGCTTTTTATTACAGCCTTCACCTCAGTTCATGCTCATGTCCTAAAAGCCAGACTTCTTGTTGTGTACAACAAAAAAAGGGAAGGGAAGGGAAGGGAAGGGAAGGGAAGGGAAGGGAAGGGAAGGGAAGGGAAGGGAAGGGAAGGGAAGGGAAGGGAAGGGAAGGGAAGGGAAGGGAAGGGAAGGGAAGGGAAGGGAAGGGAAGGGAAGGGAAGGGAAGGGAAGGGAAGGGAAGGGAAGGGAAGGGAAGGGAAGGGAAGGGAAGGGAAGGGAAGGGAAGGGAAGGGAAGGGAAAGGAAAGGAAGGGAAGGGAAAGGGCAAGGCACTGAGAGGCACAACAGTCTGTTCCCAGGCACTCACTGCCTCATACAAGACAGCTGAGTGAGGTGTTTGGGCTCCCCAAACAGAGCTTCCTGCAAACAGAAGCCACAGGCCAGCCCAATGGGCAAGAAGCCATGTAAGCTAGTCGCTGGGAAATCTCGAGGTGACATCAAGCCTCACCCCACTCAAGGGTGCTGCACTGGGACACTGTGCACAGCCCCATGGGATGGAGAGCCCCATTCCCACCCTCTGCTAGAGAATCTTTTTCCCATAGTACACAACCTTAGGACACAGGAAACAGGACTTCACATCAACCCTTGGCCTAAAGGAAATGTTGCCTACACATCAGAGAGCTGGTTTCAAGGGTTTTTGGTTATTTTAGTTCTGGAGGAAAAAGGAAGATGAGGAGCATCTAAATTGCAAAATTTAGCACTTTGAAAAGCTTTTCAGTTCTGGGGTTTTTTCAACAAAAATGTCAACAAAAGGGAAAAAAAGAATACATTTTTGTCCAAAGTAAAAAGCTCTTCTGAGTGAAAAGGAAATTTTCCCTTCTTGTCTCCCCTGAAAAATACTGAGTGACTCTTATTGTTCAAGGAATAACTTAATACACCACTAAAACCTGCTGCCTTTTAGTAAAATGCTAGGTGTGTGTGAGAAACAGCTAGTAATACACAGAATCACACAATCACAGAATATTAGGGGTTGGAAGGGACCTCAGAAGATCACCTAGTCCAACCCCCCTGCCAGAGCAGGATCACCCAGACTAAATCACACAGGAACACATCCAGGTGGGTTTGAATGTCTCCAGAGAAGGAGACTCCACAGCCTCTCTGGGCAGCCTGTCCCAGGGCTCTGTCACCC
The DNA here is from genome assembly GCF_964237585.1 of Gallinula chloropus. NCBI lineage: Eukaryota > Metazoa > Chordata > Aves > Gruiformes > Rallidae > Gallinula > Gallinula chloropus. Next base: position 112,810,678 of record NC_140087.1, on the reverse strand, counting down.
TCACAGTGAAAAAGTTTCTCCTTGTATTCACGTGGAACTTTCTCTGCTCCAGCTCACACCCATTGCCCCTTGTCCTATCACTGGGTATCACTGAGAAGAGCCTGGCTCCATTCTCCTGACTCTTGCTTTTTACATATTTATAGACATTAATGAGTTCATTATAATATCTTACCAACACTCTGCTAGAAGTAGTGGAGATGTAACAACCATCGTGACTTGGTCGGTGGTGAAAACAGGAGTTGTTGAAGGATTGATCCAGCACTGACATGTGCAGCACTGACTCAAGGACCATGGCAGAGAAGCAAAGCAAGAAGCTTTCCCCAGAGGAAGGATGCTTTGGCACATGAAGTCTGGTCCTCTCATGAGGTCACCTTCTTACAGCAACAAAAGGGACAATTAGGCCAATTCCAAATGAGACAGCCCTTCATGAACGTGTATCTTCACTGCTGTGGACGATGCCACTACCTACACATGGCCCCTGGACACAACCCAAGTCCTTGGGTGCCTGGAGCAGGGAGGAAAAAACCTTTTCTGAGGTGGGGTCTTCCCGTTTTGTCTGCCTTCCTTGTAGTGGAAGTTTTCCTGATCTGTAGTGAATCTGCTCACCAAGTCACACAGAATGTGAAACCACCAATGTGACAGGCATTTTTTTTGTTGTTGTCTGCTTTTTGACAGCTTTTGGGAAAGCAACTCAACTTCTGGCTTTTCACCAGAAGGATTGCTCTGTTTCACTTAAGAAGAATGCATTTTTCATAAGCAACTGTTTTACATTGCAAACTCTGGGCTCTTACTCTAGACAGATAGGCTCTTTTTAATAAAAGTTTCCTCCAAGATCTCAGCTGGCTTTTATGTCTATGACTGTTAACCTAGAAATACTGCACTTACAGAACGGCACACAAAGGTACATTCATCAGGTCTGGGGCTGTTCTCACACTGAAATAACCCTTTAGAAGTTAAAAAAAAAATAATCACGATACATTCACAAATATGAACCAATTTTGGTATAACACACAAATAGAGAGAGCTGGTACGGAGTGTCAGAAGGCTGTGATTGTGACCTGTGGCTGCAGGCTGGCCAGGAAATGCTTTCCCTGCCTTGCAAATATTCCTGGGATTTTAGAAATTACTCCCATTTCCATATGAAGAAAAAGAGAGTTGGTTTACAGATTTCCTTTAAATGAGAGAGTGGAGAGACAGGCAGACAGCCCACAGGGCTGTGGTTAGGGCTCTCACCTAGGATGAAAGAGACTGGAGATCAGATTAGCAGTGCTTGCTTTGATTTGCAAAGGGGACTGGGGCTGCTGGGCTCTCAGTGGCACAAGCATTCTCAGGCTGCTGGCTTTTTCAGCCTGTTCAGTTGAAAATTTTCAGTTTTGTACAGACAATTAACTGTTCAGGGACTTGAACTTAATTAATCTCCATGGGAGGTTGATGCCAAAACCATCTGCTTTAGGCACCCAAACTCGTTAGGCATGACGAGTACAAGTTAGATGGGTAAGGCATCACAAGTGTGATTCAACTCATCCAAATTTGGCCATCTAGACTCCTGGCAGCATTCCTGGGCATATCTGCTGTTTCTGAGGCTGTCTAGAGTACCCACACTCAGCGCTACCTCTGTCTGCCCATCACAGGCAACTCTGAAGGGTGATGCACCAGGAACCTACAGACAGGAATGGGTGATGCCTGCAGCGTGTCGTCTAAGTGCAGCAGTGGGTCTCTCCTCCATCAGAAGTTCAGAAAACTGAGCTTGCTTTGGTGGGTGGCTTGCTGTTTCTGCATGGTGGCCTAGGAGCCTTAACCCTCACCCACATCAGCCCTTAGAGGGGCTTAGATCTGGCCTTCAGGCTAGAAATGGGGATAAAATAGAGCTTTTTTCTGTCTTTCACAAAGAAACCGTGCCACTGCTGTGGAAGAACTCATGGGAGTAAAAGACATTATCCAATTTGGGTTCCTGAGAAAGAAAACCATGTGGCTCTCCTTCCTGTGCCCAGCACTGCCTGTGCCCCTTGTCAATGGTGCCAAGTTATATATGATGTTAACTGGACCAAGGGAAAACCTCCAGGTTTCTCCAGCTCAAAAATCTGCCCTTATTTAAAAGATTTATACATTCCCAGTGTCATGGGAAGTTAGGCCAGGACACAATCCCACTCAATCTCCTGCATATTGTAGGAAATTAATTACCAGACAAATTACCTAGCGTGAGCCCAGTTCATAGGGAATAAAACACTACATTTCACCATTTTCTTTTTATCCCTCTTTGTTCTGCTCTGCTTATTCTCTTCTCCACTAAACAAGCAAAATGAGGGGGCAGGAGAGGAAAAATATGAATGGAAAACTCCTACTTGGAAGTACTGTATCTTCAATTGTTTCCAAAGGAGGAGAGAAAGGCAACAGAAAAATTCTGGAAGAAAAAATTTTCTGCATTTATTTTTTCACTTTGTCAAAGTCAAAATAATTTCTAAGCCAGGAAGTTGGCTTCTACTCAATCCACTTACTGGGACCAACCCTGCTCTACAAGAGCTCAGCCCCCATATCATACCACATTTTGTGGTCCAGACACCTCAAAGGGTGTGCACACAAGCAGGGGGTAAAGTATTTCTCATCTTTTCCTGTAGCTGATCTAAACTCTCTCTGTAAGTAGGTCTGATGACAGGCTGGCCAGCGATACACTTGCAAATTAGTGCTCTTGAGGTGATAGCCTAATGAATAAAATTTAGCTGTGCCTGATTTTAGATGTCTCTCACTAAAGAAGCCAGCATTTCTTCCTGAGTTTTCCAGGAATACTTTAGGATGAGTTACAACATACAGCAAGTAAGGGTGTACTTGTGTGCACAGATTCTTTAGATCCTCCCTTGACTCCATGGTGGCCCTGGCTGCTTATTTCTAGCCCATTTCCAGTGTCTAACATATTTTCCTTTAAAACTCTTATTAACCAGTTAAATTTGATAGCCTGTTTAAAGCAAAGGCTATTTGTATCCTAGAGAGCTCAGAGAAGACAGACAGACAGGAAGATACCCTGGATGTACAGGACTTCTTCCTCCTGGGGCCAGCAGGTCCTCTTTGTGACCACATGTTCTGGGTAGGTCTGAGCTGGCCAGATGCATCTTTGACCTTCATGTTCTGCATCTCAGATCTGCTTAGTCTGTGAACACATTTATTTGAGGGCCTGACTTTGGGTACTGAGCTTTCAGAGGTAGCTTACATCAGTGACTAGCATGCTGAGGTAGTAGACCCAAACTGCAGTGGAAGAACCACAGTTTAGCCCAGTGATGACAACCACAAAAAACCCCTCCATATTAAGGAGAAGTGCTGAGAACAATGCCTTGCTTGGGTTTATTTCTGAAATCCTCAAACAGACATTAGCCTTGGACTTTCATACTTTTCAGAAACTGTTGGCCAGGACATTTTACAGAGATGTATAAAATGATATGGGTAGACAACCACCAAAATACATATTCCTGTTATGCCTCCCCAGCATTTTGACTCAGCTGCCCTAAGGCAGCAGGGTTCCTGAAAGGGGAATCACACATAGTCAATGCAGAGAAAAATGCAAGTGGGGAAAAAAAACATTTCCCTAGGGATGAAGTGAGGAGCCTCACTCTTTCATTCCATTAACTGCCCTGTTTCTCCCAGCCATGCTTCAGGCAGCAAAAAACCAAAAAGGATCATTTTCAAATGGTGAAAGAAAGGAACATCCCTGAAAAGAATCTCCTGAAGAAGTTTGAGTTAAGATAGAACAGCTGCAGCAGCTATAAAACAATTCTTGCTATTTAGTTTTGAATATTAATATTTCATTGTGTATCCTGACACAAGAGTTTTCCTTAGTGCCTTCAGAGAAGAACTTCTAGGAGTATAGTCAGCACAAAGAAGAATGACTTTTTATGTCTGTTTTATGCTTTTTTAAGAAAAAAATCTTGCTCTTAGTCCCATCATAGTCATATGCATAGTCACTAGACTGTGCACATGCACCCAAATATACACACACACCAGAAAACAAGCAGCTGTTTTCATAATACCCATCACACATTCAAATGCACTCTACCTCTTGTTCAAATAGACAACACAATTACCTTTACCCTTCAATTACCAAGTGCACCATGAGTTACCAGGCCAGTCTTGCAACACTCCCTCAACTTCAGTGCTGCATGGAGCTCAAATAAACAAACAACAAAACCAAACAAAAGGATTATTTACTTCCCTGGATTTCCATGCATGATGATTCTATAGAGCAGAGGAGACTGTCAAGGAGGAAGCACGACCCTTAGGTTTCAGTATGAGGTTCAGTTCTCCTGACAGTCATTTTGAGTGTTTGTATGATTTTGAGCATCGTTTTGTAACATAGAAGTGATGAATCCTGATGATGTGGTTCCCTCAAAATGCTGTTCAGCAAGGCTTACATCACACTTCTCACTTCTCCTAGAGTGTTACTAAGGTGGGTATCAGTGATTGTCCTGACAGGAAAGGAAACAAGAAGATTATTTAAATATTCTTCCAACAGTCACACAGATGTTCACAGACAGCTAGGAACAGATGATTCAACACTGAACAGCTATACCACTTCTCCACTTACAGCCACCATGCAATGCATTGCATTAGTCAGCACCACTCTGCACAGGAGCTTCTGCAAACTTCTCTTGTGAATAGAAATAGTGAGATAACACAGTCACCACCACTTTATTCATCTCCATGGGCTAAAGGTTCCTGTTATGATGGTGTCAAAATCTGTAGTCCCTGCCTAGGAATATTTACTAGATGTCAGGTTTCCCTTGGGCTTGGAAGTGCTTTGGAAAGGAATAAGCTCTTGTAAAGTAAAAGCCACTTGTACAAGAACTTGTGCATCTCAAGATTATTTCTTATCCTTGATCAACGTCTTTGCTGGACATTCTTGCTGTTCTTATAAAAATGTATTGAGAAGAGCTTGCACACAGAGGATAGATTGACCACTCTATCTTCAGAATATAATTTTTTTGACTAGGAAACTCTGATAGAGTCTTGGGGATCACCTGAGGCCAGTACAGCTACTGTACTTCCCATTGATCTGCAAGAACGTGGACACATTTTTTCTCCCATAGCACCTCCCACAGCTCCTTCCCAAAGGAGAAAGGGAATTTTCCATCCACTGAGGTACCAGCAGGGAGCCAACACGCTTCTCACAGTTTCAGTCTCTGCACGTGTGAGTGCATTGCCTTCCTAGCTGCTTTGCCCTGCAGGAAAATAACAGAGGAAGTGTTAACCATCCTAGAAATGTGACGTATTAGAGACGTACTACCGAAGTCACCTACATGGATAATGGTCAGGTGGGGTTTCATGACAGTTCCTAGTTACTCTTATGAGCCCTAATGCCTGTGGAAGCAGCATTGAGCACCCACACAGACCAGCAACACGTGCGGGAGGGCTGGCGTGAGGGACCTGAGCATGCTGCCCTTCCTCACCAGGAGCAGCCCCTTAACTGCCCAGGAACTGCTGCACAGATACACAACGTGGGCCTGTGCTTGCCCCCTTAGCTCATGCTCAGACTTCCATCTGATGTCCCTTCAGTGACTTTGGAACTCCAGTGACTTACATGACTGAGTACTTGGCTTCCAGCTGAGCGTGTCCTCCAAGGTTTCCCTGCAAGTTTAAGACAGGCACTTCCATACCAGTACTTCCCAGTATGAAATACGTTCCCTTTCAGGGGGTGATTACAAAACATCATCTGGCAGTGGCAAGAGACCTCTCCGCTGAATCTCACAGTGTTGCTTTCGTATTTGAAGTCTCTTTGATTCTCTGAGCTCCTTCCAGATACAGAGTAAGCAGAATCCATGCAGTGGCATATGCTCATCTCTGCTTTGAACCCGGAGCACTTGTATGAAAGACACAAACACCCTGAGTTGTATCACTGCACTCACCTGAAGATTAGTCAAGTATCTCAAATGCCACCCCAATAACCTACTTTTCTGTTCAAAGGAGACAAAGTCTTGCTGCAGAGTTAAACAAAAAGGCACCAACACGTAGCAGTAAAAAAAGATGTAGGAGATGTGTAATAATAAAATAATGATACAAAAAAAAAATTAATTACAAGAATATGTAATAATTGGGCCAGGGAAGGAAAAGAGGGAAGTTATGGACTGAGATCTGAAAATTTTTGGCTGATTTCTCTGGGATATGTGCTCCAGTACTTTTTTTAATCTCCCCAAAGAAAAAGGCTTCCTCAGACTGAAGATGTTTCATCACTAAGAACATGTTCCCACATTCAACAGCAGCTTTTGCTCAACTTCAACTGATTTCTCTTGCATCAGAAATGTCCCTGGGCTCCTACATCAGTCTGGCTGTGGTCACAGCTGTAAAATCACACCCTTCTCTAGTCAATGTAAGGCAAAATATTTATTTTAATAGTGCCAGCTAGGCCAATTTCATTCATAATTGAACCAGCAGTTTATTTCTAGCTCTTTTCACTGACCAACCATTCATCGCTTCTAGTCACAGAGTTCAAAGAGCTGCTGGAAGGCACACTTTGAAAAAAATGAAGAAAAATATTCAAAAATCAACACAAAGAGAAGGGCAAACCCAAAGGGCCAGACTGTCAGCCATCCAAGGCAGGCATGCTCTGCCATCACAGCCTGTTATCCTCAACTAGGATCCTGCAGCAGACTCACTCGGACAATCCTAGCAAGTACTTCAACAGTGACTGGCACCTTTGGGTGTGCATTCAATGGCAATGGAAAATGCACTGGTTGAGTCAAAGAAGGCCCAACCCACACTCAAACCGCTGACCTGGTATCTCCTTAGAGCTGCTGATGATCCCAAGGGACACAGCTCTTTGGGCCCGGTGACCTTCACCATGGTGTAGCTGCACACAATCTGCCCTGGCTGTACGCTGAACCCATGTTCTCTCTTTGCCTTTTTTTAAATGTATCTGGTGTAGGGGACCAAGGAAGCTGTACCTGCTTTCTTGTAGGTATTATTTCACGCTCCCATCCTCCGGATACAAATTGCCATGGTGCACCAAAGCCCCCCCTTGCACCTCAGTGCAGAGCCACAGAAACAGTGGTGCTGCACAGTGAGATTTTCCAGTTCTGCCCTACCATATTTCACTCTATGCACACTCTAAGACCAGAGGTCTGAGAAAGATTTAAAACTAAGAGGTTTAGAGCAATGTTTCAGACCAGTGATGTATCTCAAGGGTATCTTGCAGCAACGAGTTCCCATGAACAGTAATACTAAGAGAAGACAGCTTCCTTTTTCAAGTAACTCCTTTGCATGGGTAGTGGAAGTAAAAGTGCTAACAAAAAGAGGCTATGATTTGGAGCAAAGAACACAGACACCAGACATCAGTCTCTGTAAGGCCCAGCCCCCAGCAGGCAGTCTGACATATATCCAGGACAGCTAGGTAAATTTTTCACATGGATTCCTACCCTTAATCCCTGCATATTCTGTAATATTTTTTACTTTCCCTTCCAAGAAGGGTTTAGTCTGCTGCATCTCCTGCCCCACTCCTTCCCAATCTCACCCAGCGCTGCACTTCTGTCAAGAAAACCACTTTTTTCAGCCAGTTTTGTACCTCTCCCTCCTGTAACCACAGGTGTCTGTCTCTAAAGTGGATATGCCATTTCCAAAATGGTTATGATGATGAATATTCAAAATTAACAGCCTGCACCTCAATAAAGGACACTGTTTATTTCCAATTTTACTGCATATTAACACCCCTGTTAAGCGGCCAAACAGCTGATTCAGAATTTGGATTACCACAACAGTTCAAATAGTAAGAAGAGAAATAGAGTTTTTCACAGCAGCAAAAATTTCACAGTGGTCAGACCCCAGTATCCCTTTTCTGCTCCATATCTTGCAAATAGTTTGACCAACTTTCCAGTCTCTCCTCCAAAAGCCACTCCTCCACTTCTCCAGTTTAGCTAAACGTTTCACAGAGCCAAGCTCTTCTAATCCAATAGAAATTTGTCCAGCATCTATCACTAAAGCCAGTTGGAACACAATTTGCAAAAAGAGAGCATAAATCAATCAGTAAAATTGTTATTTTCATGAAAACCACACAAGAGCCAGTGACTGCTACTAGTTTGGCCAAATCATGTTCCCTTGACCAGAAAATTCTGAGGCCTTTTTCTCTGGAGAACTGTATTTGAAAAACTTCTGATGTTCTTGCTTTCTGAAGATGATCCTGAGGTAGGCAATAGTTGAGAAAGTAATTATCTTATAGGAGTTTCTCAGATGGGAAAAAAAAAACAAACCTCTTTAAGCTGAGCAGAAGGATGGGTATGATTTCCACTTTGGTATCATATTGATCAAGATACGAAATAATTAGTTATAAAATTCCTCTGAAATATTATACAAATGGAGAAATTGTGTCTATCTGAAAACCCAGAAGTATGTGTCTTGGAACAAATCCAGATGCACCAAATGTCTATTTTTAAACTCAGTGACTCATGAAAAGAGAGCTGCAGTGATTAGTTACAGCAGCTTAAAGTGTTAAATAAACATAAACTAAGAACAGCTCTGACTGGGTCTGTGCAAACTGACCTCCCGAGCTGAGAAGTGACCCTCAGACTTCAGAAGGCCTTAGCACATTGAAAGGGGAGATCTGCTTGGAAGAGCAGGGCCTGAGGAGTGCTTCATGATGTAATTCCCAGAGAACTTGTAGGAGACTTTGCCCCGTTCTCAAAAAGTGCAAACACCTTTGGCATCTTCATGTGAAACTTGCCAGTGTGAGAATTTGGGGCCAAAGATCTATGGAGGGGAACAGCCCCACCCACACAAGCTCATGACCTCTGGCTGTGTGGGAACAGGCAGTAGTGATGATTAGGAACAGGCATCCAAGCTCTGGACACAGTGCTCTGAGTCCCATGCTGTGTGGGTGTGTTTGTTTGCAAGAGCCAGGACGTGCCCACTGTCCAATAGGCCATTTCGAAATGGTTGTGCGGTCTGTGGCCAGGTCACACCTCATTTATGGAGTCCCACAGCCATTGCAGCACTCAGCTGCCCAGATGTCTGAAATGCCCATTGCCCCATCCCCACTCTGCCCTCAGACTTGATCCCTTTGATTCTCTGTTCCCTTCTAAACACCTGGGCACATCTACTCCTGTGGGCACTACTGCCGAGTATGCACCCAAGCTGTGGGACTGACCAAACTAAACCCCAGAAGTGGGGTAAAGGTAAGTGTCAACCCAAGCCCAGAACTAAATGGCAACAAATCTTCAGGAACTTGAAATGCAGACCAGACGTAAGACTCGAGGCTTGGGCCATGTCTGTTGCTAAATGTTTTGCACAAGACATGTATTTTACCAGAGCAGAATCGCACACATGCTAATGAATTCAGTGAAACAAATGGCAGTGCAATTACTGCCCGTGCATTACACAGTAATTGGCAGACAAAGGATGGCAACAAAGCAGAGACTCACATAAAATTAGATTAAAAACTTTAACTCTTAGTGCATCGTACGCACTGTTTCCATGGATCTGTAATGACCCAGGGAAGGAATTTGGAGTGAAAAGCAAAGAGGCTCTCTCTGAATTTGCAGCAAGGAGTTCGCTGCTATTAAGGCTCCAAACACTAGCTACAGACAGCTGACATCTTCTGAGTGCACATCATCCCTGAACTCTGATTTATGTTTAAAGGCTTAAGAAGGATTTATCTTCAGAGCCAGCTCAAGGAGCATTATGTGAAAAGGGAATGAATAAAGCAAGAAAGCCATAAATTTCTCTTTCAGTACAAAAAGCTAGACACTGAGTATCCCATGCAGCAGCTGAGAACTGCGTAGGGCACATCAGGATGAGTGCTGTGATCTATGTGAAAAAGCTTCTCTGAACTCCTCATTAGCATTCCTTGATAATGCCAGCAGAAGAGGGAGGGGGACAGATTTTTATGTATCATGAAAGAATATTAATTTTTACGTCACTGACAGTTTTAAATCACTCCCTCAGCCATCTAACAAGCAGAGAAAGAGGTGAGCATCTGGGGAGAGAGAGGCCCTGCTCCCCCTTTAACCAGACTCACTGCACAGACTACTTGGAGCTAATTCTGCTGTCTGCTGACATGAAAGGGATCAGACTGGGCACATTGTTTCAAATGTCCACTGTGACTACAGGTACTGAGAGGGGTATTTTATTTTTCTAATTCTGAGGAGCACAAACTGGAAGAAACAACTGGATAAAAATCAAGGCTGCATAATGCTGCCTTAATTGTATTTCCTACTTAATGATAAGCTCTTAGTAACTCACTCTTACCCCAGATTGCTTCCCCTATGTGGTGTATTAAAAAGGCATTCTGAAAACAAACCTTTGCATATTTTAGTGTGAAAAAAAAAAGTCGTGTGGCCTCATACAGGCAGAAAACTCAACCCCTGCCTTTGAGGAGTGTTGCCCATTAGCAGAAAAGCAGCACTCAGAAAAGCATCAAGGATGTTACTGACAGAAACTCTACATCAGTAAACTTTAAAATTTCATTCCTCCTCTGCAGGACGGAGAAGGAATGAATAGGGGAAAGCCAACTCAGAGGTCCAGGCGTGGGTGATGCGGCAGCTCCTTCAACAGACTGCACGAATGCTAAAACCCCAGCACGTTTCCTGGACAGGGCCTGTTGTTAATCTCTCATTGCTCAGGTTAAACAGAAGCACAGAGATTTGTTTAGGCAGAGTAACGGTTCTCCTAGAACACAGCAAACAATGACAAAGAAAAGTAAATTCACCTGGGAGAGAAGTAGAAAAACAATGAAAGTGCTTATGCTGGAGCTCGGCCTAAGCCCTAAACCTGTTCTGCCTCCAACACAGATTCAAGCACACCTAACCCCAGCTGACCTCAGAAAACTCCTGGCCAGGCACTCTTCAAACCACTGTGCTATTGAAGATAACAGTTTGCAAGCCTCATGAAAGCAACACTGCAAAAGCCAGCTGCAAACACACTCTCAGGACAAGCTGGATGCAAGCACTCAGTCTCTTCAGCTCTTCTTTACATTTCTTTAAAAATACATCTTTCTTTTATTTCTGATACAGATAAACTAGATCTCATTGCATATTCCCATTGTGCTGGACCAAGGCGACTGGAAACAACACATTAACAACTTCAAGTTACTAAAACTATAAAATCACAAGTAGATGGCCTTCTCTATTGCCTGTGGCCTCATTCTGCAGCAACATTAGTGTGTCTTCAGAGAATAAATAGGGCCATATAATGGCAATTATTGTCATGGGCTCATTGCAGACATGACCTCAGCATCAGGACTTGGAATCTGCCCCTGGCTGGGCTGGAGTTCCCGAGGAATTTTAATGATGGGTGTGAGGGTCAGGCCGAGCTTGCTACCTCTTTGAAAAACAGAAACCCGTTCTGTTGGGGCTGACTGAGGCTGGTTGGCATCTGAGGTCCTCTTATTGTCTCCAAGGCATGGTTTGAATGCAACAGGTAGCCAAACACACACAGTGCTTCATTACTTTAAGTGCCCTGACAAATATTTAAAAAAAATTTCTCTGATGTCAGCCACTACATCTGAACACTTGTTAGTATTGTTAGGGAGAAATCTCTGGTTAGGGCTAACACTTTCCTCATGGATCTGGAATATCATTTGCCTGTTGTACCCAAACAACAGGTCAAGGCTGTCTTGTGCTCTCAGCTTTTACCCATCTGTAGTTATGCAACTGCATTGTCTGCGAGGGATCCCCAACTTACCCAGCAGCACCCAGGGAATAGGAGAAAAGGCATATATACCTGGCAGTGACCTGTTAACCTATGGACTGCTCACACTTGCACGTCTGAGGAGCTACTAAATGTTGTGGGAAGTCTGCTCTGCTGTAATGCACAACCATTCTCAACTAATGTAAGAGACGTATTTCAACTACTCTCCAGAAAGATAACTCCAGCTTCCACTTAGCACCAAATATAAGTATCATATAAGTATCCTGGGACCCAGCTTAACCGGTGAACTCTTCATTTTGTCAGCCTCTGGCATAACAGTCCATTAACCTCAGTGAATTACCTTGTAGTCCCCATCCATCAAGGTGTCTGGCTACTTGATGAAATGAAGAGTTATTTCTTGGGTCTGTCACTATGTGTCAGCTCAGCAGCTAAATCATTTATTCAGTATGATTAATCCATTATATCCCAACAGTAGTGTCTGCCCTGTAAACTTGAAGAGGTGGTCAGGAAAGTTCCCAGGAACAACAGTGACAACAGCAATGGGAGAGACAAATTGCACCCATGCATGACATGCCGGGGCATCTAGGACAGCAAAAATTCCCTCCAATCCCACAGTGATGTTGGTGCACAGTTTAATTTGAGGACAGTGAACTTCAACAGGAGGCAGAAAGGGCTGGAACCACTCAAAGGCAGCAAGAAGCAACTTCATGAATAATCCCTTCTTCCTCAGTGAACTCAGAAGATGTGCAGTGAGAAAGAGATTTCAGGATGAAGATAAAAGTGTTCAGATCCCACAATGTGCACTGACACCCCTCACCCTCCCCTGATGAAATGTCTTGGATCTCCCAGACCTGTACCATCACTTTGGCTTTAGACTTGCTACCTCAGAATTACACCTCACAACCCACAGGGCTACATGATTCCCAGCACTGATGGAAAGAAGCAAGTCCAACATAGCTGACCTGCTGCCTGCTACCAGCCATTGCTCCTGATCTCCATCCAGCACTGCAGAACACGGTTTGGTGGTGCCTTTCTTCTTTCACTTGAACCTGGTCCACCTGCCATGAAAAAATCCAAAATGCTGCAACATCCACCTGCCCAGCATGTGCTGGCAAGTAGGAGACTGTGAACCAAGCCAGGCAGCACTGGTGGCAGAAGAAAGCATTCAGCACAGTACGTGTAAACAGGGTGATTTACACAGAAGGACAGGCAGGTTCTTGCTACCCAATCTTGAATATTTACTGGGCTTGCTTCAATTACAAGGCTTAGCTGCATGAACTTCAGATGTACAATGCTGAGTATTTTTCTAAGGTCAGGGGCGGTAATTGAAAGTCGACTTTGATACATTAAAAAATACTGCTAATAGGGAACTGCTCTGAAATCAGCCCAGCGTGATGCCTTTCAGACTTGGGAATAATGAATATACGAGTGACTCCTAACAGGGTACTCAGTGGAAACAAAACATAATTTGGCTGGTCATTTGCTTTAGCTTGGCTTTTGTTGGGGGAATGGGAGGGGAGACAAGTCCTGTGGCAATAGCCTCGCACAGACAGACCATCTCCATTTTTAATCTGCCGAGATGAAATATCTCCTTTCAACAACAAAGGCTCATCTCTGATCAAAGTCCAACCAGCAGCACGCCCTGCAGTAGTATACACCAGATCCCAGTTCCTGCAAGTGCCCGAGGGGATTTAAGACTCCCATCAGTCAAGTAATACAAGGACAGGAGAAAGCGTTGTCATTTTCAGTTCAGCCCAACAAACCCTGCAGCCTCTTGGCTTGCAGTAACCTGAAATCATCCTGCAAACAATTAGCAAGATGGCTTTCCAAGGCGATCAACACCACACAGCTCTGCTTTGATAAAGTTTTATTCCTCCTCCCCCCTTTTCCCAAGAGCTTTTTCAGGAACTCCACACACACGCTGCTGGGAGTACAATTATAGGACAGCGTGTACAGTAGAAATTCATTCAGCATGTTTCTGGGGTGCCTTGTTTTTATGCAAGGGCCTCTGTGCTGTTCTGCCTGCCCCCAGTGTGCGTGCAGTTATATGAGATGTTTGGAAAAGGAATTACCCACCATGTGTGAATAAAGGCTTGTTTTGGCAGGCAAGCACATATGTGCCAAAACGTACAGCCCTGTGTTGTGACACGACAGTGAGTTACAGCATGCCAGAGCACAGGGATAGCCTGTCTCTAAGCAGTTGCTTGTCTTCTGCATAGGCACTCCCAGAAGATCCTCTCCATCTGTACTGCAGCCGTTTCTAGAGGACAAACACTGCTGTTAACAGACGGAGTGGAAAAGTATTTTTTGTTCTTAAAAGTCAGCACAACTTACACTACTTTGGAAAGCACTGGCTCAATTACACCTTTTTTCAGGGTGAAAAGAGGGTCTGCAGCAGCCACTTGCAGGCAGGAAAGGTTTAGCAGAAGGCAACTGTGTCATCTCCACTCACACCTCTCTTGCTTTCATTTGGTCCCTCCTGCACCCAGCAGGAGCAAGTCTCTTGCTACCCGGACTTCTGCTTTACCCACAGGACCACAATGTGGTCAACAGCCTGCCAAGCATTGCTGCTGAGAAGCTGCCTCCCAAACAGGCAAGCCCCTCACAGCTGATGTGTCTGAAAATGGCAGGTTTGTCTGTTCTGCTCTCTGTCCATCAGGATAGGGGACTGACAAGCTATTCTGGTTATGTTCACTGCATGGAAAAGGCAGGAATCAACTAGGGGCAGCCCCCAGTTTCATAAAACATCTCAGCAGCTCCTATTTTCCTGCTGCTGGGAGTGATGTTGCAAATGGGGTTGGCCAGATGACCTTTAAAGGTCCCTTCCAGCCTTACACATTCTGTGATTCTATGGCTTCAAATCTAGGCTGAGCTATGGATGCTGTATGTGATGTTGATCAAACTATCTGCTCCTCTCTGTTTCTGTTCCAAAGTGGAATCAAGGTTCTAGGAGTCTGTGCAAGTCACCGTAAGTGTGTGAGTTTGGGAAACTGGTATCTTTGGTCTAGAAATACATTTAGAATTTCCTTTGCTATTTTAGGAGTTCAATTACTTTAAGAAAGTAACTTCAATTTGTTGGTGAGGTGCATTTTTATACAACTCTTATGATCACTTCTGAAAGAAAAAACACTTCTGAAAAAGACTATCTCTTAGTGGTCCATCAGCACTGAAAGATGACCTACCAAGCTATTAGTAGTATAGACTCAATCATTTAAATGCTCCTTATTCAACAACTGGATTTAACTTCTCTGTTAAATCCTGCTGAAATCCATAATATATAAACAAGGGGGTGTTTTATCAAGCAGGGAATGAGCTGTCTGCAGAGCTATGCTGCAGTGCAGAGAAGAGTGTGCACTGGCATGGATATGTGCTTTTGCTTCCTGTGATCCTGTGTTTATCTGTAGGACCGTGATTTCCCTTTGTGCGTACTGACAGCTGCCTGATAAATGCACAGCCTCTGCAAAAAGAGATAAACCCTGCTGCAAAGGTTTACTGATAGCATCAGTGTTCAGTCTAAGGCAAACGCTAAATCACACAAATCAACAGTCCATGCAGAGATCTGAGATGATTTGGTTTTGGGAGCTGAGCACCGCTGTGACTTTGCATTGGAATACAGAAAATCATGGTTCAACCTACAAGTGTAAGAGTGAGAATGATGCAGGTTTGGCAAAGGACTTCTGGGAATTTGGGGGAGAAAGGAAAACTGCTTGTGGCATAATAATCCTCCTCATCATTACTATCATTATCATCATTTAGTATATTTTCTCCACAAATACCTCTTTCCTGTTGCTCTGTTAGAGGTGTGTTTTAGCATTCAATAAACACAGCCTTAGATCTGGAAGACACATCAAACCATATTTGTGATCTCTGGATAATAGTCATTCTCAAGTTCCTACTTCCTGTGCCAGATTCATGATTATGAGCTAAAAAAAAAAAAAAAACCAAAAAAACAAACAACCCTTTATGTGCATGATTTGTAATAATTGCTTAAAAATCAGTAAAAATCCCTGTGATTAACTCATTCTGCCAAATATCCTTGTAGAAGAAATATAAGTGGCTGTAATTCAGTCAAGGCCAATCCAAGGCTTATTTAGAGAATCTTTGCTGTATTTCTTCTAAACTAACAGCCAAATCTGGCTATATTTTCTTGGTTTTCAATACAAAAAGTGCCAATAATAGCATGAAATTATGAGATCAGATACCTTGTTATCCAGGAAAAATCTAGATAACAGCCTAATGTAAAAGTTTTCCTACAGTTTCTTTGGCAGTTTGTTATTCACAGCATAAACTGTAGACCCAGGCAGAAATTGTAGCTGCATCTGATCTCAAAGAAATTTTGTCTTCGATTCAATAAAAGACAGAGTTTCAATTCCATTGATTCACCTGCATTCATACTGCCTTAATTGTCTTCAAAAATGAACGTTTCATGTCATTACTCCTGGTGCAAATCAATAAGGGAAATGTTTTTGGTGACTGTTAGTCCTATAGAATTATCTGTCATCCAAAATGCCTTTTTCTCTTTCATTTCAGCAGAAAGTTTCTGTATTTTGCTCATATTCCCTGGATTTCCAGAGATCTTGGGAGTTTCCCAAGATTTCTAGGCATTCATGTTTCCCCTTCTAAAAGATACCAGCTGCTCTAAGTTCTTTTGACCCAGCTCGACACCATCATTGCAGCTAGATCCTTGGCATAACAGACTAGCTGTAGCTGATAGCCATCTAAATTCAAATAGTGTAATTCTGAAGAGTTCATGCTCGCATAAAAGCAATTTCTTTTAACAGAGAAAGCTTAATATCAAGATATTCCAATAACTTGGTTTATTATGGCGTCACAATCAGGATTGACCATCAAACAGAGCAAAGAA
Source organism: Gallinula chloropus (assembly GCF_964237585.1). NCBI lineage: Eukaryota > Metazoa > Chordata > Aves > Gruiformes > Rallidae > Gallinula > Gallinula chloropus. Next base: position 112,794,198 of record NC_140087.1, on the reverse strand, counting down.
CTCATTCCACTTCAGCTAGGGGCCATGTTCAATGATTCCAAACTCCAAAGCACCTGAGCCTGCTGTTTCCTATGGCCTAGATATCTTTGGTGGCTGGGAACTAGGCAATAAGAGGTTCTAGGCACTAACTGGAAGGTCATCTCAGCCTTGCAGTGATAGGACAAGGGGGAATGGTTTGAAACTGAAAGAGAGTAGAGAAAGAGACCCTGTAAGGGTGGTGAGGCCCTGGCACAGGTTGCCCAGAGAAGCTGTGGCTGCCCCTGGCTCCCTGGTTGTTCAAGGCCAGGTTGGATGTGGCCTTGGGTAACCTGGGATAGTGGAGGGTGTCCCCCTGCCCAGGGTGGGGGGCTGGAACCAGATGATCTTTGAGGCCCTTCCAACCCAAACCATTCTGTGATTCTTGCCCAAACTACCCAATCAGTAGCTGCAGTAGAAATAGGCCTTAATCATCCTGAAATCTGCCTGATCATTGCCCAGCAATTAATTTTACTCTAGCCCTGAATCATTTCTGTACCCCAATGTGTGTTTACCAAGAAGAGAAGCAGCTGGGGAGGCTCTGTTCTTCAAATATCCATTCTGTACCCTTCCCCTGTGCCCTCACGGGGGTTGAAAGGGGTATAGCTTTAGGATGAGCTCTTCTCTCAGGCTGGCTATTGGAGGGACAAAGAGAAAAGCAAAGCAACCATTTACCCAGATGAAGGAGTGGAGCCACCAACTGCTGTTGAACTTTTCCCTCTCATTCAGATTCTATGGGAACAGGATCCTGATCAAGCAGAAAAGCTATGGCTCTTACCTAGGAATTTAGCCAGTAGGACAGGCAGTCTGCTTTTGTGTGGCAGTAAAATTTGCAATGCTCAGGGACATGGGACTTTTCCCTAGGAGCTATCCTTCTTCAGTTAGTGATGCATTACCACCTGGTGCTCTCAAACACTGGTTAGCACTATATGTACCTACATGAGTAAGCTTCAAATACATAAAGACTGTTCCAGAATATATAATTAACTGCCTTTTCAACAGAGGTCACGATATTGCGCAAAGCTCAGTTTGCTAAGTGAAACCAGAGGGCTGTTCTTTTCCTCCAGCAAGCATTCCCCTTGCAAAACCCAGAGCTATTCCATTGAAGTGTTCACAGTTTGCACAGGGAGAGAACACTTTTTTTTTTTGTTCCTTAGTTGTGGCAACCAAAAGCTAATAAAGTTTTTCCTGAAAGCTGGGGAATGTACAACATCTCTCCAAAGCAATAAATAGCAGCTTGGTTTCTGACTAAAAGCAGCTTAGAAAAATGCATCCAATTTTCTAAAGCAATCACACACAAATATCCATGAACCTAGCCCTGGAGGCTACAGACAGACCTTAGCTTAGGCAGTGACTTAGTTCTTCAGAATGAAATGCTGCTTGAGACGTGGGGCTGAAAGAAGGAAAGAGGGACAAATACTGAAGGATGGCTGGATGGGGAGCCCTCTTTCTTTCCTTTCAGCAGAATCCATGTAAAGCCAGATTCCATGTCAAGTTATACCTCCACAGTCTGCTCCAGGTCTGCTGCTGTTGCTGTGGTACTTACTTTTTTAGCTTCTCACCAAAAAATGAGAAACTAGACTGTCACCATCAAGGACTCTGGAATCCAATATCAGGATTCAGACCTGCACTGAATAACTCATATAAATTTCCAGTCTTTGGTCGCATAAGACACAAAATCAGCTTTTTGTGTGAGCAGTGACCTGGGCAGCCTGACAAACCACTGCCGTCCCATCCCCCCGAAGTACTTGCATGATTTCCTTATCTCCATCTGTACACCAGACTCAAGCATAACAGGACAGCTGCAGCAGGTTTCTTTCTGTGGGTTCAGATACGTTTCTCCCTCAGTGCAAAGAACCATCATGGCAATTCAGTATCTTTAGTAGAGATATTTTTTTAATTTATGGGACAGCTTACTAATAAAGTTAGCATCCTTTATGCTATCTGGGGGGCATGGCGACAGTAAGACCTTTCTTCATTTAATCACAAGGTAGACTCTTTCAGAATCACTGGCAACAGCAGCCAATAATGCCACATACACTATGCCATGTGTAATTTCTTTCCTTCACAAAGAAAATAACCGTGTGGTTAGATGCCAGCTCTATGCCTGGGCATGCATAGTGGAGAGCTTAGCCTCTGCTTAAAGCTTGTGATAGCAGGGGATAAGGTCCTTCTGATTATATCCTTGACGTCTGCCCTGGCTCTGAAGATAAGATTTGATGTGAACTTGTTGAGTAATCCAGGTGAGCTTCAGAATTAGCGATGTGCTGGTAAATGCCCTCTGGCTTGCAGACTTTTTTGTCCAGTCACAAAGCAAGTGAGTGGTGTAAGCTATTACAAAAGACCAAACTCTTTGGTCCAGAGAACTATCTTCTACTTTTCTTTTGTGGCTTCATATCAAATGCTCCAGCTTTTAACTCGCACTGCACCCTTCCCACAGTGACTAAGCTAACACTTCATTAAACATGGGAGCCTTTAAAACAGGAAGATTCTTGAGTCCTATCCCAGTTAGACACAGCATCACATCAGATTAAATGTGACCCACTATTCTGACTATTCCAGAAAGTCTGTTGTTTATTTCTCTTCCTTCCTAGAAGCAGAGGCTGAATAACAAGTGATAAAACTTCTGTTATTTCCATAACCAGGACCTATACGCAAAATTTTATCCAACTCAGTGCCAGACAGAAACTTTTATGAGAACTCCCAACCTCAGTAGGTATCCAGGCTGGAACTTGAACATGGAGGATTGTGGCACAAAGTGGGTGAATTGCATGAACTCTGTGTTTAATCTCTCTTCTTACAGCCATCTCTTTAAAAACCTTTTTCTACTACGCACTGATTTTCCAAGAGGGTATTAAGGGCTTTGTTCTTTCACTGTTACTGCCATGAAGGTGCCACCCATCACAACTGTGGCTGCTCCAGCCTTTCTCAGAAATGCTCAGCTTGCAGCAAGTGGCAAAGCCCTTGCTCAAGCAACCCCTTAACGCCCTCCTCGCAGAAGGGGGACGGTCAGTGCAGTTCTTCCACTGAGCTGAGGAGAATCCATGAGAAGAGGAAGCTCAGAGTTACAAACTGCAGTAACACAGCTAAAGGTAGCTGGCTCAGGGTCAAAGCACAGCGTGCCCAGACACAGCAGGTCTCTCACATGGCGCCAGGTGCTATCACCATCAGGCCAAAGGTGCTATCACCATCAGGCCACAGGACCCAGCAGCAAGAGAGGGCTACGCTGGTGACTAACATAGGCTAAGTACCAGCAGGAAATGTTCTAGTGACAGCAGATAATGACTTTCCTCCTGCCCAGACTGCCAGGGTTGTTTTGGATGGCAGCACACGCAAGCTCAAATTCTCATGCCCTGACCTGGCAGTCCCTCTGATGTCCATTCAATACAGAGGTTAGCTGCAGGTTTTGCTTCTCTACTCTGCCACGGTCCCCATGCTCACATACCTGTCGTGCATGCTTGCCACTCGTTTTTCACTGCACCCCTGTGCTGTCTTCTGAAGTGCAGAAACTCTGCCAGACAGACAGACAGACTCACGGCTCCAGGGAGTGCCTGTAGGATAAAAGAAGGGTGGCTGCAGGTCTCGTCATGTTCCTCTCATCACGTTGGTCATAAACAAAGCGAGATACCCTACGTACAGCTTGATGTCCTTATTGCTTCACTTTATGCCATGTTCTGTTCTCAGTGTTCCTGAGAAGGCAGTGAAACGGCACTTTAGCAGAGGGTCATTTCTTTCAGATGCTTCAGGACTTGTTTTGTTTTTCCTGTCCTCCTTATGAAATAAAGATTGTAAAAGCCCGGTAATGTGAAATTCACTAATGAAAGTGCCACTAACATGCAATTTACTCAGAGCTCTGCTGCTTCAGAATATGAGAATTAACTCTAAAACAACCAGCACACACAAGTCAGACCTTCTCAAATATAACATATCCTCATTAATATGAAAATCATAATCTAAATAAAGCATTGAAAATTCTAATTTTTTTTAATACCTTCTGGTTATTTGGGTTTTGCCATTTGGTTTTTTTTGAGGCTTCTGAGTTTGCTCATGCCATTTCTCAAGGTGATACATAAAGGTTTCAAAAATTAGGACAAAAATATTGAACTGAGAAAGAAAATTTAGTGGGAATTAAGCTCTTTGATCACCTTTTAAGTTACCCTTTTGAAAAACCTGGAAAAGCACAGCTTTTTGTTTGTTTATCCTCTAGAACAACTAAACTAAAGCTCCCATCTCATTGCTTGCCTGCAGAAATTTTGACTTTAAGCAAAACAACTGAAGACATGGGACTGATAATCAAAACAAGTGATAAAACTGGAACTTGACCTGCTGCCTTACCCCACAGTGTAGAACTATGTTTGACTGCCCTCATCCTCAAAATCAACCTGTCAATAAGCCTCTGGACCTCACAGGCAGATTCAACTGGGACAAGCAATGAGGGTCATGACTTTATTACTACATTCTGCCTTTCCTAAATGTGTGACAGCACATAAATGAAAGAAGGGGATACTTCCTTAAAAGCTTTAAAATACTTTTTACTTTGAATAACTTAGAATGTCATGGCAAGCAAGCATGTTTAGATACCAAAAATGAAACAGGGACTGGCTTGGCCAGTTGTATGGAGTGGGAAGACCATAGACATGCAGCAGGATGGTGGTTTTGCTACTTCAGACCTCAGACATGGTCAAACTGGCTGGGACTTTGTGTACAACTGCTTCCTTTTAGTAGTTTCATTTTAGACAGAAGGAGCATGGGTAAATGAATGATTGTTTCCAAACCAAAGGACAAGAACAAAGGCTTGAATACCATGAGACATTGGCATTGGTGATAGAATAGCATGTCTTACTTCCCTGCTTCCCATACACCCTGGACATGTATCACCCTTGGTTATGCCAATGTAACTGAGTCTGCATCAGAACCAAAACAACAGAATGATATGGGTTAAACATTTTTTTGGAAGGCTTTTGAATATGGGAGGGATGACCAACTTTGGCATCTAAAAATCTGAAAATCAGTTGCATGATCTGCACCCATGGTGCCTTTCCTTGAATATACGGGGAGCTGAGGGCAGCTTCACTGCATGTGCAAACTTGAAGGATGTGTGTTTAGGCATGTAAGCAGCTTTGAGAATGCATCCTTCAAAAACAAGACAAAAAAAGAGAGAATCATGGCATGATACTAGATTGCAGGAAATAGAAGTGTATAAGCTCAAGAGAGAGAAAAGAATAAAAGTTGGGAAGAGAAAGCCATAACCTAGAGTCTACCAAGGACCAGCCTTATCCCCAAAATATATCTGTATAGTATGGTCCATAGAATAACACAGATTGGAAGGGATATCTGCAGGTCATGTCATCTAGCTGCCTGCTTCAAGCAAAGAAAACCTAGAAAACATCACTTGGTCATCTGTCCAGTTACAGTTTGAGTGTCCCCAACCTTTCTGGGCAATCTGTGCCAATGTTTGTCCACCTTCAGAGTAAAAAAAAAATACATCTAATTGGAACTTCTCATGTTCCAGCTTTTGTCTATTATGTCTCACTGTTTCACTGGACACTTCTAAGAACAGTCTGGCTATATCTTCTCTGTTTCCTCCCACAGGCAGCTAAAGAAAGTCACAGGATCCCCCATTATCTCTCTGTAAAGGCACACTGCTGACTCACTTATCTCACCCATCCTTAGATGTCTGTCTGCAGTGGAGATCTGAGTTAAGCACCAAAGGCAGCCTTCGAAAATACTGACAAATAGGTGTGTGACCCATTTCAGACACCTACTTCAGCAGGAGGTGAATCACACACTCCAGCAACCCCTGCTTCCCTCCACTGACTATGAAGTGAGACCAGGGTGATTAGTTCTAATATAAACACCCATACCAGTGGTATTTACTTTCAGGCAGATTAATCCTGCCTTGTAAATTTTACCACTTCCCCGGATTTTGCTGGAAGATGTTACACATTTGCATATGTGTGTGTGAGCATGTGCTTCCAGGTTTCCTCTGAATGTGGAGAGAATACAATTAAGAAGGCTATAACGACACAAAAATGCACTGAAATGGAATTGCTTGAAAGAGCTGATTCATAATTCAATGGCAGATATTCTAGCAACCCCAGTGGTTTCTTAAAGTTGGTTTGATTTAAATATATGCCTGTGGCTTTATTTTTTAATATTCTAGGTAGCATGAAGACCCTTTCTTTTTCTTTTTCTTCTTCCATTTTGGTAATACAAATTTGATTTTATAAGAGGAAATATAAAGTTCTGCTTTGAAGGAGTTGAGTACCAAGTTCTGCATGTGACCCACATTGAGATCATCCTTTATTCTGTTTTTTCTCGATGAGACCTGCAAAAAGGAGCTTATAGTCAGCAAATCTGACTGATTTTAGCTCCTGGTGGAAAGGTCAGATAAAGTTCAACTCCTTTACAGCACAGCAACAATTTGGGAGGTCTTTAATCATTTGTCCTGTAGACCAGCACAATCATGGTCTTTCAGTGAACACAGTAGTTAAAAAATACGTTAAACCTCCCCTTTTTGAACAACAACTCTCCCTTTGACCTCTCTGTAACCCAGAGTATTATGGTCTATTATCCAATTTGAGTCACAAATCATAGAATTATCACAGAATCACAGACAGGTTTGTGTTGGAAGGGACCTCAAAGCTCATGTAGTTCCAAGCCCCTGCCATGGGCTGGGACACCCTCCACTAGCCCAGGGTGCCCAAAGCCCCATCCAACCTGGCCTTAAACACTGCCAGGGATCCAGGGGCAGCCACAGCACCTCTGGGCAATAAGTGTTGTACTTTCTAGCTGCATGGTAAAGAACCTGGCACTTTCTTCTGACTGAAGACAGACACACTCTCTATGCAGGAAAATCTAGGCTGATAAGGGAAAAAGCAGTGGATCACATTCCCAAAAACTAGCCTAGACAAGCTGTGTGCATATTCTTTTAATAAGTATGTTTTGAAATGTTGAGAAACCATTGATCTTAATCTTAAAACTTTAGCAGAGCTTCCTCACAAGCCCACCACAAGTCTTCCTAGTCATGATGTCAGAGCTGAACAGCAGCCTGCAGGCAGAAGGGACCAAGATGAGTATCTCCAAGCAACTGACTGAAAATACAAATTGAGAAGGGGGTTGTTTGTGTTGGTCACAGCAGATAGGAAAAAACAGCCTGGGAGAGTAAAAACAGAACTCTTCCAGAGTAATTTTGAATTATGAGATTTCTTAGCCTCTGCAATTATTAGTCTATGAAAACTGCATATCCAGCTGCTGGGCTCATAGGGCATAGCATACAGTACTGTGTTTCGACTAACATTAGTAGAGGATGGTCTAAAGATCTAATTCAGTGCAAGGTTTTCAAATCACCTGGTTAGGCTTTAGAATAGCATTGCCAGGCCTTCCTTCAGTGACGGTTTTCTGCAGAAATATCTCTTAGGGAGATAGATATATATATAGAGAGAGAGAAATTCTAGGGGATCCTTGGAGCAGCTGCCTTCAAAATGGAGAAGGAAGCATGGGCAAAGAAGAGTCTGGCCCATCACCCCAGGAAGTTTCAGAAGTGGAAACAGCATTCTCCAGTTGGTTCCATCACTTTATGCCTGTCTCTGTTCTTAGGCTCCTCAAGTTCAGAAGCTGTCAGTTAGTTCCCCTCGTGTAACTATAACCACACTGGGATTTAATATATTAACTAGGTCTGTGGGAATAAAGCTCCATGTTCCTGGGGAGAGAAATTTGGGACTCAGAAACACAGTGAGATTTGTCCCAACGCCAGTGCAGTCACTGCACCCTCGGAGAAAGGGAACGAGCATGACACAGGTGAACAGCAAGCAAAGCACTGCTGTGCTCCAACTGAAAAAGTTCACATCTCCAGACCTCTGGAAGGTCTTTCAAAGGATACAAAGACATCAAACAGACATTATGCTCAAGTTCTACAGGGACCATATACTACAGAAACATAGCCAGCACTTTGGACCATGCTTATTTGCTATCTGACTGCTAGGGAGTCACTAATATTATAGCAGAAAGAAAACTATTCTGAAGCAAAAATGCTGTCATTAAGGATAGCAACACATCCCAGCCTTTGCTATTTTAAATAAGTGTTTCATATTTTGAGCAAAATCAGGAGGGTACAGCAGACGTACAGCACAAGAGGACCATTTTCTACTTGAGATGTGAGTGATTTAATAATAAATGTGGCCTGAGGATTCACATTCATAGCCTGGTCTTGTGGGAACTTCTGAGCACTCATTACCTATGAAACAAGCCAGCAGTGTCTGCAACAGGTATCAAATGGGTACCTTTGTGCTGAACAGATGCTTAGGCTGTGAGTGAAATGCTTTCAGCCCAGGCAGTGCTTGGACAGACACCCCTCCCCAAGAGCAAGCAAGCTTATCCTGAGGAGTCCTCCTCAAGCAACCCAGCCTCCATCCACCACTGAACTCGCTCACACCATGCCTCTTCTGGGGCTTCTTGTCACTACCCACAGTCTTCCCCTCACAGTTCAGTTGGACAGGCACTAAACCTGGCCTAAATCCATTTTCAAGGCCACCACACCCACTCCATACACTGCAGCGCTGACTTCCAAAAAAAGATGTCCCTGTACATTATTTATTTCTTTTTTTGTCATCTCCTTTTACCCCCTTACATGGAAGTTCTAGGAAATGCCATATGTGCACACAGCAGGCAGAGGGAAGAAGGAAGTTTAACACTATGCAAAGATCACAACAAAACCACTGGCAGTTTCTTGTTTCTCTCTCACCAGACATCCCTGGCAGGAGCAAAAGAAATGCTAAACATCAGAGACTTCATTGTGGAAACTCATCTCTTAAAAAAATGTTGCAAACACACCATTTCTTCCCCAGATCATCCTATTTCACCAGCCATTTGTGAGCTGGGTATGCATTTCCTGCTATAGATGTATATGACTGCAAGTCAGATACTCCTTTTTGGCCTTTTCAGCAGGAAAGGCAGCAGTGTACAACCACCTGATGCACCACTATCTGAACTGACCTTATAGTCATCCAGAAATGCCTGCTGTCAGCATGTGCTATCTTCTCTAATGTGTGATAAGGTGTTGATTTTAAAACCTGCATGTGACCTCACCTACACCCAACTCCAACTACCAGCTGAACGAACTACAGAGTTACTTAAGCTGTTTATTGCAGCAATAAAAATCACGGGCCTTTCATAAGCAGTTTTATTAAAACTTTATGCAGATATTTCTAACAAAGGTGCTTCAGGACATGGTTTAGATGTCACAATAGTGTAGCACTGATGGTTGGACTTGATGATCTTGAAGGCCTTTTCCAACCCTAATGATTCTATGATTCTTTAATGTAATTTGTTGAAGTGGATAAAGTCTCCTGCAAGGTCTCTCAAGACCCTGATTTATGTTTATTTGCAAATCTCATACATCATTGCCAAAAGCTATATCAAAAGAAAAAAAAAAGACAAACAAAACCTCAACATAGGGAATACAACCAAGGACACACAGAAGGCACACTCTTGGCCCAGGGACACAGCACCCTCCAGGACAGATCAAAACCAAGGTCACATCCTTACATGTGCAGCCCAAGAGCACCTCCATGGCTAGACAGGCTTGTGAGAAGACAATCTGCACAACCCGGCCTAGTGAGGAATGAAACTGGGGCTGCTGGGGGCTGGAGATGGATGTCTGGGGGAAGGTCTCCATGACAACACGAGTAAGTGTACCCCAAGGGGCCATGGCCATGGGCATGCATGCCAGTGTGGGGACACCCCTGAGGCACTGCAGCTGTGGTGGACACATGCCAATGTAGGAACATCACTGAGGGACTGCAGCTATGGGAGAAACATTCCAACACAGGGACCTCTGAGTGACTGCAGCTGTAGGTGACCCACACAGTAGTGGGGACACTAAGAAATAGCTCCATGAAAATTAGTTAGAGGCAGAGAGCAATAGAGGAAAATCTGAAGCAGCAAATGGTGGCAGAGAAAATGAGTAAGCAAAAACCAGCAGCAATAAACAGTTCCACACATGACCCCAAGTTCTTATACCACAAGAGAAACTGGGACAACCCGACTGTAACTTGGGGTGAAAGTCCGGGAAGTTGAGGCTGGGAAGGGGAGATGATAGATGGGTCAGGGGGTTGTTTGTGTGTTGTTTTTCTGTCAGTATCAGTCATCAGAAAGTTGTATTCCTTGAAAATAAGTGGAATTTACCTGAGTTGAGCTCATTTTGCCCACAGCTTCCCTCTTCACAAGCATTAGTCTGCTTGAGGTTTTTACCAAGGAGCTTCCCTAGCAAATTGGCTGTCTGTCCTCAAAGAAGCAGCCGCGCTGCCAGGCGTGCCTGATGGCAGAGGCCACACAAAGAAGCAATTTATGCCCACAGACTTGTTTGGGAGGAGGGGGGTTTTGCTAAGGTTTGTCTGGAGTTTGTTGGGATTCTTGCTGCATTTTGCTTTACACTGGTGCTTGTGCCATGCGTGCTGGGAGGAGACCAGGCACTGAGACAGAATTAGCCAATTTCCAGCGTTTCCTCCATGTGGTGCCCACGATTCCTGTACATGTGTCCCTCAAACTACCCCAGGCCAGGAATGAAGAAGTCACACTGCTGAGTAAGCCAAGAAGAAACTTCCCTGTGCCCAGGGTGGTAAGAGCTGAGTAACAGGCTTCTCCCCCACAGCTCTTCTTCAGCGAAGCCTGTCTGGTGGTTGCCCGATCTCCGGGCTTTTTTTAAGATGTACAGACTTGAAATTAAATTTAAGTTCATAAGCACATGGGAATTACTCAGCAAGATGTGCACACACCTATCTGCATTCCAATTTGGATGGCAATAATTAGCAGCTCTCCTCCTACTTTCCTGCTTAGAATGAACAGGTTATAATCTCTATGAATTAGTTTCTTATCTGAGTTGTTGCCTGTGACAGACCAGACACTCTCCACTTGCAGCCCAGCACCTTGCTCTCTTCCCAAGCACGCTACATGATGTGCCTTAGTTCCTCTCCTAATGATCAAAATGTGCAGGGTTTCCTAATTCAGACCTACCAGCTGCTATCAATGCCACTGACTTAATGAACAGCATCAGGTTTTCTAATATGCTTGACTGTACACGCAGCTTCCTGGACTGTTGTGCAGCACAGAGCTAGTGATTGCTCTTTCAGCAAACACTCCTGCTAGGAAATTGTTTGCCAAGACGTTTGTGGGCGACAAGCACAAAGATGAGTCTAAGTCAGGGCAAACGTGTTTAAAATTTCAAACATGTTTATTTTTATCTTCTCCCAATATTTGTCCAGCTGTCTAATCTTCCTAAGGACTACATAAATTAGGTTAACTCTTAACCACTGAAAAGTTCCACACCAAATTCTCCAATTCTCCTAAGCAGAGCTGGAGGTGGGGTTTTTTTGGGTCATGTCACCCCCACCCTTTCACACAGACCAGTAAAACGGTCCAACAAAATAATAACCTTTAACTTTCACCTTAAACAACATGTTGTGGTAAAATAAATAAATGTATTCAAACATCTAAAATAACTTTTGTCAGAGAAAATGTTCTTCCTGCAATTCTACCCCTGAGTGACGGTGTCACTCAGGCTGTGAGATTTAGCCATGATTTCAGTTATTACAGTCTCTAGCACAAGTCATTTCGCCTTATGTGTATGCTGCTCCTGTGTCTGCCTCTTCAATACCAGAATTTTCAGTGTATGCCAGCGTAGATGCCCTGGACAAAAATCCCCAACCCCCTTCATGTAAAAATCAAAATGAATCTAACCACCTAGCACTGGTAGCTCAGAAATGCACCCCTGCATTTCCCCTTGCTGTTTGTTCTCCCACACTGTGCTACCGGACAAGACTCAGTAACTTGGTTCCCCATCACAGACTGCAGGAATATAAATGGTAATAGAACTACCAAGAACGCACACTCCAGACCTCACAGATGCCAATACACACTGATTGTCCTAACATGAGCTGCACACTTGGTTAAGAGCTCTGCTGTGTCATCCTAGTCAGGTGTTAAGGAGCCTCATACTAGGCCAGTATGACACAGTCATTGGACATGGAGCCAAGAACAGGTCACGAAGGTCTTTAAAGGTCTCAGCCAATGCAGCAAAATCACAACATGTTTGACAAAGGGAAGGCTGGAGTTGTTTCTTGTCTCCTCCTGCTGCTCTTCCTTCTCAACAGCCACACAATAGATCAACTTTCGCTATGGCCACAGGAGGCAATGCTCCAAGGCAGGACTCCCAAACTCTCCATGGTCTGAACTGCAGAGCATGGGACCTAAGTATATGCACAGAGAAGTCTCATCTGCACCTCATACTACATGTTACACAAACTGTGGCTTTCTCATCCACTAATAGCATCTGTCACATCCAAGAACACACCACCTCAGGGTTTAGTGGATGACGCCAACTACAAGTCCAGTCATGCTTTCATTCCCTGTTGTGTTTGTGGGTTCTCCTGAGTGAGTGTGCTGGGATGCTGTGGAAACCCAATTCCTGTAATCCACATGCACATGAGCAGATACAGTGTCCTATGGCATGGGCAGAGCAGCTAGAATTTCAAGTCCAGCATAATTTAATGTTGGAAGGTTGTAACATCTCCAGTAACGCTGCAAAGAAAAACGTGCATGCTGATCTCAGCTAGTGAAGAAACTAAGAATAAGTTAACTGGGAAGTCTATGACTAAGTCAGAAGAAGAACCTATAGTATACTGAGGTTCAAGATGGCAAGGACCAGAAATTGCACCTCATGTAGATCAGACTGGGCCTTAGCAAACTTCTTAAGCAGAAGAAAAATACAGTCCTGAAACAAACATCTCTCCCATACAGGGCGAGTCTTAGAGATGAACCAGACTAGCCATGGCTTTGTCTGATGCTGGCAATAGTCCTGCCTTCACCATGAGGACAGACTAGAGACCTTCAGAGGTCCCTTACCAACAGCATTCCAAAAATTCTGTGAAAACACAAACAGGGATTGAGAGTTTGTGCTGATTTTGGCTGGGAAACAGTTAATTTTATTTAAAGTAGCTAGAATAGGGCCGTGTTTTGCATGTGTGCTGATAATACAGGGATATTTTTGTCACTGCTGAGCAGTGCTTACACAGAGCCAAGGTCTTTTCTCCTTCTCACTGCACCCCACCAGTGAGTAGGCTGGGGGTGCACAAGGAGTTGAGAGGGGACACAGCCAAGACAGCTGACCCTAACTGACCAGAGGGATATTCCATACCATATGACATCATGCTCAGCATATAAACCTAGGAGGGAGAAGAAGGAAGGGAAGGACATTTGGAGTGATGGCGTTTGTCTTTCCAAGTCACCTTTAGACGTGATGGAGCCCTGCTTTCCTGGAGATGGGTGAACACCAACCTGCCCATGGGAAGTGGGGAATGAATCCCTTGTATTTCTTAGCTTGCATGTGCAGCTTTTGCTTTACCTATTAAACTGTCTTTACCTCAACCCACAAGTTTTCTCACTTTTACTCATTTGATTCTCTCCCCCATCCCACCGTGGGGGGAGCAAACAAGCGGCTGTGTGGAGCTTAGCTGCCAGCTGGAGTTAAACCACGACAGAGCTGTATACAACTGCTTGATTATTTGCACAATCCCATCCACTCTTATTTGCCTGGAGGTTTATCCCTTGCCTACACATTGCAGCATCACATCTAAATATTCCTCAGCCTTTCTTTCTAAAAATACTATGGTACCCACAAGCAGTCTGTTCTTTGAAGGCTCCCTTCAGTTAGGCTGAAGCATCTTCTACCTGGTATAGGAATAAGTACAACAGGGAGTAAGGAAAAAGGGATAACCCCCTCAGATAAGGTGAAAGCCTAAAGCTGAAACACTTAAGTTTGTCATCAGGCACTGCAAATGGATCTGACCTTTGCAAGTACAAGCTCTGCATTGCTACACACTACTGCACATCTGTCATTAACTTAGAACTCATAAATAACATTAGCTAGATTGATCTCTGACTATACACTAAATTTAATGCCAGAAAGGACTATCTGAACATTTGTTTTGGCCTCTGGAATATCCTAGACTTTACACTTAACTCAGCCACTCTCACAGAAAGTTTACCAGCTTGTGCTTGACGAAGTGCATCTTCCACAAAGACTTTATTCTTACAGAAATCAAGAAGAGTCATCTACCATGCTCAGCGATAGTCAGCACCAGTGTTTTATTGATATCTCCTAGAAAAAGTTGCTCTGTGACTACAATTCCTTTGACATCAACAATGCAGTTCTTGGTTCTTGTTCTTTTTCTACTAGATCATTTGGCTTATGTGCAGTTATTTTTCACTTCATTGGTTTTACAGTACTGACCTCAATCTTTTTCTTTGTAAAATAAAGATTTAACTCTTTAAAATCTTCTATTCTGCTTTTTGCATACAGTTCTTAAATGATCTCCACGCCTTAAATGATTTCTCTACACTTTTTTCGGGTTTTCAACGTCATTTTCAAATTGCAGACAGCAGATCTGTTCCCAATTTCACTGTACCAGTCTCACCTTGTAACCTCTAGGTAAAGCAAGAGGATTGTGAGGTGCTTGAATTTCTCAGTGGAGATTCTATTATGTTGTCAAACATACATAACTTCTTCCCTGAGATACACAAGGCAGTAGCTCCTCATGTGTGGGGCCAGCCTTTACTGTGCATTAGCATTGATCTCACTAGCAAAACAATTCAAGAAACTTGTGCAGCAGCTCTGTCCACATCAATATTCGCTATCTCACCAACCCACCTAAATGCTCCAATGTTTCTTACTTGAATACTTCACCAACAGTGATTCTACAGTTGATTCATATTAGATGTAGAAGTGAGACAACATCATGCCTTATGCCAGTTATTAGGGGATGAACCGTCGCTTACTGTTGCAAACAGAGGAAGACATAATTGTGTTGCACAAGTAATAGAAGGACATGGGTAATGCTGCACAAGTGAGTATGTTTCTGTTTTACTCCGACCCTGCTGGTTCTTCCCTGAAAAGGTCTGTGAAATGTTGCTTCCCAGCTCTACTGTCTTTAGTCTGGTTCATCCCCCCTTGAGCCCTGATGGCTCAGGATCTGCATAAGGAGACTGAAACACTGCGACACCACCACATTAGATTTTTTTCCTGTTCCTCAGCAGTTTTTGGCATGCCCTGTTATGATTCTTCACTCCTTATGCAAAGGGGATGAAAAGGCCAGTCATTTCTGAGCGGTGTTGACAAGCCTGAGTTATAGCAAGGATTGCTCACTAGATATGCACAGCTATTCTAAAGATTAAATGAGGTTTAGACAGCTGGCAGGCCCTTCAAGCTGATGCTGTTTCAGAGGAACACCACTAGCACAATCCAGTCACCTTCTCCATGGTGTAAGAGGGAAGATGTACTTCCTACATCTAGAAGAATCATGCAGCATTTATCCTGGAAGGCTAGTTTAAGGTCAATTCTCTACTTTCCATTGGTTCTGAAATACGTTTGTGAAGTTTCTCCTTTGTTTCTACAACACTGAGCAAAAGCATAGCATGTTAAGTCATTTATCTGCTGGAAGAACTGTTGCCTTCATGCACATTTGTTCCAACTTAATGGTCTTTTGCCAAGAAGAAAGAAAAATTTATATCTTTCTTAATTTTCTCCTTCCTGATTTTATTTTTTCCCTAAAATTCATATATCCTGCCTGAGTTTTCTCTCATAGCCTGTACATCACTTAGACATTTAATTAATAACTCTTTTGATTAACTGCGTGCATTAATGCCACAGTTTACATGCTTAGTATTTAGTGGTCTCTTGAGGATCTCTATACTTTCTCTCACTGTCTCATAAAATACTTGTTCATGGAGTGAAGTTGGTCATCTTAAGAAATCGCTAATGCAACACAAAGATTCCAGACAAAGTTACTGCTTCAAGAGAGACTAAATTAGGAGCCTGGTCATTTGGGTTACCTGAAAATATTGACATTTGGCAGGGATTAGGAATTTTTTTTAATCTATATGGCTTCTTGTCCAAAGCCTTCTCTTTTCTCAGCCTGAGTTCTTTAACTCTTCATTGCCTAAAACTGTTACCTGTCCCCACTGATACCTCCATTCTTTGGAAACACCAGGAAATGGTCACTTTTGCTCTACCCTTACAGATACATGTTGGAAGCATGTGGGGGACCATGGGCTGGAACTTGCCCACAGAACTGTTTTCCTTCCCTGATGGGAGGCTTACTGGAGATGCTCATGTTGCCCAGTGAAGCATACTGCAGAGATACCTCAGGCTACCAGAGATTTAATCTCTTATACCCTCATAACGTGGCACAGCATGGAACCTTCACCATGGGCACCCATAGTACTTTGGCATCATTCTTCTTCAGCCAGTCTGAGTCTCCCGGCTCTTCTCTGTGCTTACATATTACACAAAAATCTCTCTATACCTTCATTCAGCTGAAGATCCAGAGGTTTCTTAAGAAAGTCAGAAATATCTACTGTTTTGTGGAAGTGAACATGAAATCCGTGTGCCTGACTTTTAACCACTGCTTAACAACCACTTGCAACCACCGGTAACATATGTGATATTAATATGTAATGAGGACAAGGAGCAACACTTTGGCAAACAAATATGATGTGTTTTCTATAAACCATTCTCTGGAGTATGAGCAGTTTCAATGGCACTATTGGGAATGCCTTCAAGGATGACCTGTGAAAGAGTTGTATCACCAAAACCACTCCTAAGAGGGAATATTTGACAAACTGCCTATAAAACCCACAAAAGTAGCACACCCAAGAAAGCTTGGGGAGCTCAGGTCAAAACTGTCTAAAGATAGTGGCGGTGTAAGGGCTTCTCCAACTAACACTATGGCAGCAGCACTACTTCAGCACAGAGAAAGAGCTCTTAATCTAGCTACCATTCACTTTCAACACTGGGGAAGAAAGCACAGATAAAGGATAAAGGTCTAAGTTATTGACCTGAAATAGGAATTTTCTGGTTTTTAGCTGGCTGAGGCTTTTCTACAAAGAAATTTTGATAACTGAAATCAGGTCACAGAGGAGTTACTAAAGCAATTTGTACTAAAGACCCCAAGGTGCAGGAGTCTGTGAGCTTTTGTAATGTAAATGTAAAATTCACCAGAGAAGCTGGGTAGAAAGTCAGAAATGCGTGGGTTTTTTCTGAACTGACTGCAAGACATAAGCATTCATGGTCAGGAAAGAAGAAATATTGAATGGCAAGTTTAAAAAAAATAAAAAAAGTCTTGAAATCCAAGCATTCTTGATAAATTTTACACCATCTCCTGCCCAGCATAGGAGTTGTATGTGGAAGAATTGAGAATATATGTGATGTTTGTACCCAAAAGATCAAACTTAGCACCAGGATAAGAACCATTCCATGAATGCATTGGCACATACAATCACACAAAAGTGGTGGGGATAAAAGTATCAGCAGAATTGCTGAGTTAGGGAAGATCAGAACTTACCTTCTGATTTCTGGAACTATGAAGTTGAGGTTGGAAACTTTCAAAAGCCCTTTTTGTTTGATGGTACCAGTACTCCAAATGCAAGTTGGTGTACTGTAACATTATAACCTGCTTGAAGAGCAAAATTTGATGTGTGCATTTCAGAGTTTTCACCCAAAATTGGAGTCCTTGGCAGCAAGTGGTTTTTACAGTTTAAGAGTCCAAATATGCATATAGACATGACTTCCACATAATCAAGGGACATCTTAGCAATATATAACAATATCTGATGGGATAGTATAAAGAAGATAAACCCATAAATTTCTCAGTGGTCTCTGCATGGCTCCTGCAACCCCAAATTACACTGTGATTAGTCTCTTCACTCACTTCAGTGGTCTGACAGCTTATTTTCTGTCAGAGGATGAAGATATTTCAACTGTTACAGAAAGAGAAGACATGACAGTTGGTCCATGCAATAGCTGTCACATATTCCTCAGTGCACTCATCACTGACTAATATTTACAATGATGAAACAGCTTTGGTTATGGCATAGGCGAGGATCTAGGAAATCGCCCAGGCCACTGGATTTGACTGGCTTGCACATCTTGGGATTGGAGTAGGTTGGTGGTAGACTGGCTTCACTGAGGTAACATGAGTGGGACTTCAACTGGGAGGAAGAAAAGGAAAAACAAAGCAAAAACCAGATGGACTATGAGAGACTTGATTCTGGTGCTAAAAGTCCCCTGCGTATTCATTTGACATCTTAAAACAAAGAAAGAAATAGAGGGGGTGGGGCTGATGGAAGTCATTCCACACACACAGAGGATCCTGCAAACAAAAGTTCCAGTAGACATAGCTTTAATGGGTTTGCTGTAGAGTACCTTACACCTATCTTAGAGCACTCACACCAAGCATTTTATTATTTTTTCTGGGTTTTTCATTTTGTATAACTTTTCAGAAATTGCTTCTCACCACACAACAATATAAAAAAGCTTATTTAACTTATCAAAACGTATTTATTGCCAAAACCCACGCTTTTTTGTTAATTTTGTTCATATTTATCAGGATGATGAATCCACAGAATATATTCTTTTACATTTAAATCATGATCTTCCATATTAATCTTGAGAAGTGTCATTTTCCTTTTTTCCCCAGTTTAATATATTACAATGACATTTTTTGTAACTTTATGCTTTTTTGTTATTTTAAAAAATGAAAAAGTAATTTTAAAAAATGCAAAAACTGTGTTTGGATTATTTATTTTAGAATTTCCTCTTCCCCTTTTTTTTTCCGTTGGACCTCAGATGGCAGTTGCTTGATCAGAGACACAGAATTCCAGCTCAGAGAGAACTGGACTCAGGATATTAGTCTCCTTTTAACTCAAAAAAATCACAGCTGCTTGTGGAGGATTTGAGGAGTCTGTGAAAGCAGTAACAACCAAAAAAACTTCCATAGCTCCACCAATGAAGAGGTAATACTTTGTCTGTTTGAAGCTCTGGCATGTTACAGGGATATCCAATACCCAGAGCATGAGATTCTTGCCCACCTTCATGGACTGTGTCTCCTACTTACATCTTCTGGGGTTTCTGATACTAGTGCTCAGCACTTCCTCTTTGGAATCCCAGCCATGACAGAAGTACTCCCTGCTCAAAAGTACCTCTTGTTCTATACGAGTGGTGATAACATCAACACGTGGTGTGGCTCAGGTGAGACCTATCACTCTCTTGACTCTCTACAACTACCTGAAAGGAGGTTGTAGCCAGGTGGTAGTCAGTCTCTTCTTCCAAGTAACAAGTGACAGGACAAGAGGATATGGCCTCAAGTTGTGCTAGGGAAGGTTTAGATTGGATATTAGGAAAAATTTGTTCACCAAAAGGGTTGTCAATCATTGGAACAGGCTGCCCAGGGAAGTGGTGGAATCACTATCCCTAGGGGTATTTAAAAGATGTGTACATCTGCCTCTGTCACCTCAGGAAAAAGAAAAACATAAGATGATGGTGGTTCACACTGTCCAGGACCTGCCCTTCCTAGATGAAGCCGTGAAAATGGAATTAGAGCAGCACATCACAAAACTGAAGATACAGAGGCACTACGGGCTGCAAATGAGGATCCTGGACTGTGAGCAGAGCTTTGAAAGTCTCATTTTTAGAGAACCGGCCTACGCTCCCCCTTCCAGCCCTGGGACAGGCAGGCTGGGACCAGGAGGCCAGCGGGACAGGCCCCAGGCCGTCAGGAGAGTGTGCAGAGCTTGTGAACCCATACCTGCCATACACCCAGGCTCCGGTTCACTCTGGGCCTGCATAAAAATGAAAACTGGGGCAACATGTGGCAGCAGCACAAGCATCAAGGATATCCTGTGGGCACTGATGACAAGAATAGAAGGGAGGAAGGGAGGAAGGGTGGAAGGGTGGAAGGAAAGAAGGGAGGAAGGGAGGAAGGAAGGAAGGCCATGGCACACAGGGGCATGTGCGTGGTTTTTCCCCTTCTGGACAGGCAGAGCCAGCAACGCCACAAAGTGGCAACTGTCTGGTGTTTGGGTGACTGTCACCTCCCTTGGTTCCACTCAGCTCAGGGACGGACACTTGGTGCCAGCCTGCATCATAAGCGTTGCCATAGCAGAGTGCTGATGATGCAAGTCCTGTGATAGGGTGAGAAGCCCCTGTCATGTTTGCATCACAATGATGGGTGAGACATACATGGGAAGGTGGGGCACTCTGCCTGCCAGTTGCCAGGTCAAAGAGAGAGCCTCTGGAGCTGAGAAGGAGCAGGTGGACTGTACACAGCCATGCCTCCGTTCCCTGGTGAAACAAGCTGGTTCCCCACCTTACCAGCCACCATTTACTTCTGCTCATGGATGTGGATACTGTTTCTTATGTCCATCTACTGCCTTACACAGACTATGAGGCAGCTCCAGGTAAGAGTCAGTGCTGGTGCAGAGCCAACCCCTGCCTGGCAGGGTGGGGCACAGCGGAGGCCCGGGAGCACAGAATCACAGAATCGTAGGTGTTGGAAGGGACCTCGAGAGATCATCGGGTCCAACCCCCCTGCCAGAGCAGCTCCCTAGCTCATATTACATAGATAGGCATCCAGATGAGACTTGATTATCTCCAGTGAAGGAGACTCCACCACCTCCCTGGGCAGCCTATTCCAGGGCTCTGTCACCCTCACTGTGAAAAAGTTCTTCCGCATGTTGCTGCGGAATTTCCTATTCTCCAGTTTACCGCCATTGCCCCTAGTCCTGTCCCCACAGACCACTGAAAAGGGGCTGGCCAATTCCCCCTGCATCCCATGTCTAAGATATTTATAAACACTAATTAGGTCCCCCCTAAGTCTTCTTTTCTCGAGACTAAACAGTCCCAGTTCACTCAGCCTGTCCTCATACGGGAGGGACTGGGGTAGGTAGGCGGGGGGAGCGTCTACGGCTGTGAGTAGGGACTGCCTTCCAGACCTCCTCAGGGTTTGGGTCACTCCCATTTACCTGGCTAGGACAGGGCAGGGGGACCACTTTCAGTAATGTGGTGTCTTCCTGGCACTCTTCCTTCTTGCATGCCAGGGAGCTACTCCACCAGTCAATCTCTCGCTCACATTCCCGGATAGTTCTCAGCCTTTCGAGCTCTTCTCGCTCACTTTCCCGGATGGCTCTCAGCCTTGCGAGCTCATCTTCTAGTTTAGGAACCCAGCAAAGCAGGTCATCCACCTGCTCACACCTCACACAGGTGTAGCCTTTGCCTCTTTCCCCTGGCAGTAGCAGACTCTGACATTCCCTGCAGCCAGTGACTTGCACTGAAGCCTCCCTAGGCAGGTCCCTCATTGGGGTTCCCCCTATTTTGCAGGGGGAAGGTCTCCGCCTGGTCGACACCATGGTCTAAGTGTCTGGGCACACGGGAGGAGACAGGGTACCCTTGGCTCAACCTGTGTACTCTGAGCTGGAGTGCTCAATTTCCCCTCTGAGCTAGGAGGGGAGACTCGCCCTGCCTGCGCGAACTGACGTACCACGCCCTGTTCGCAGCGCTCCCAGAGGCCCCTCTTGTATGGAGTCGGATTATCGCTGCCGCGCTAAGCTCCGCCCCCGATCAGTGCCGCCGGCGTGCAGTGGCGGCGAGAGGCAGTGGCTGCCGCCGGGTTCGTCGCGGGGTCTCTCCTTTTTTTATTTCGTTATTTTATTTGCCCTCGAGGATCAGTGCTCGGGGGTTGCCGCTTTCCGAAGGCTCCAACGCCGGGTCTCCCTCACCAGAGCTCTCTTACTCAGCGACTGGGATGCTCAGGGAGGGGCAGGGGAAGCTGTTTCCCAGCTGGGCCCTAGGCAGCCTGGGCCAGCAGGCTTGGAGCAGGCACAGCTCTGGCCCTGACTGGGCTCTGGTATTTGGCTGGTGCTGCTAAAATGGCAGGGAATGTTCTCCTCTCACCCACTGCTCTCCTTGCCTGTGTAGGAAGAGGAGCCAGAGAGGAAGAGGCGCAAAGACAGGAGGAGAAATGGCAGAGGTGAGCATCCCATGGGTGAGGGCAGGTGCCCTCAAACACACCCCCAGCCCCTAGTGCCCACTTGCCCCGTCCGGGGACGCCCCATCCACTCACTGTCTCCTTTGCCAGCAGGCTTTGTCAGACCACAGTCCTCACCGTCTTCCAGCACGTGGTAAGCAGAGCCACACCCCTGGAGTACGACAGCCCTCCCTGGCATCCCCCCACAAACAGAGATCCTGCTAACACTCTACTCTGTCCCTCTGCAGCTGCCCCGAACACCTGGACATGGCTGGCATATCTGAAACAATCAGTCAGTTCAACAGGACCATCGAGGACCTAAGACATGACCTGGAAATGTGAGGCCACTGAGGAGGGAATGGGGATATGGCCACGGGGCATGTCTTGGGGCTACCACTTGGGGAAGTCATGGGGAAATCCCCGGGCATAAACTGAGAGGGGAGATGCCCGGTTGGAGGTATTGCTCTTTCTGGCACAGAGGGGATGGAGTCTCACCGACTTCCTGGGGCTGAGTGAATTGCTGTGCCCAGCAGACAGGGAGGGGGCCTTGGGCACATGCTGGGTGGTCTCCCACAGCAGTGACGCTCGAGAAGAGCTTGAAAGTCTGAGAACTATCCAGGAATGTCAGCGAGAGACTGACTGGTGGAGTAGCTCCCTGGCATGCAAGAAGGAAGAGTGCCAGGAAGACACCACACTGCTCGTGTGCAGGGACGTGCTCGTTAGGGAAGTGAAGGTCGGGGGCAGCTTAGGACAAAGCGACCATGAAATGGTCGAGTTCAAGATCCTGAGTGGAAGAGGGAAGCCAAAAAGTAGGATAGCAACCCTGAATTTTGGAAGAGCTAACTTTGATCACCTCCGAAATCTAATAGGGGCTATCCCTTGGGCTGCTCTGTTTGAAGGAATGGGAGCCTGTGAGAGCTGGCTAGCATTCAAACAGCACTTCTTCCAAGCACAGAATAGGTGCATCCCTATGAGTAAGAAATCGGGAAAGAGAGGCAGAAGACCTGCGTGGATAAGCAGGGAGCTTATGAGTAAACTCAAAGGGAAGCAGAAGACTTATAAACTGTGGAAACAGGGTCTGAGTTCCTGGGATGAATATAAGGATGTTCCCAGGGCCTGTAGGGATGCAACCAGGAGGGCTAAAGCCCACTTAGAAATGAAGTTGGCAAGGGACATAAAGGATAATAAGAAGAGTTTTTTCAGATATGTGAATAGTAAAAGGATGACCAGGGATAATGTAGGTCCCTTGCTGAATGAGGCGGGTGTCCTGGTAACAGGAGATGATGAGAAGGTGGAGATACTGAATGCCTTCTTTGCCTCAGTCTTTACTCCGAAGGCTACTCGGGACCCACAGATCCCGGATGAAAGTAGGAGTGGTTGGGGAACAAAGGGCTTCCCTCTAGTTGAGGTAGGGGTGGTCAAGGAGCGACTCAAAGGCATTGATCCACACTAATCCATGGGCCCAAATGGGATACACCCACGTGTGCTGAGGGAGCTGGCAGAGGTGATTGCGGAGCCGCTCTCTATCATCTTTGATAGGTCCTGGACTACAGGAGAAGTGCCTGAAGATTGGAGGATAGCCAATGTAACTCAACAAGAGCAAGTGTAAAGTCTTGCACCTGGGGAGGAATAATGCACCGTATCAGTACAGGCTGGGGGATGACCTGCTGGAGAAGAGCTCTGTGGAGAAGGACCTGGGGGTCCTGGTAGATGACAGGTTGGCCAGCAGTGTGCACTGGTGGCTAAGAGAGCCAATGGGATCCTGGGGTGTATCAAGAGGAGTGTGTCCAGCAGGTCGAAGGAGGTGATCCTCCCCCTCTACTCTGCCTTGGTCAGGCCCCACCTGGAGTACTGTGTCCAGTTCTGGGCTCCCTGGTATAAAAAAGACAGGGATCTCCTGGAGAGAGTCCAGAGAAGGGCTACAAAGATGATTAGGGGCCTGGAACATCTCCTGTATGAGGACAGGCTGAGTGAACTGGGACTGTTTAGTCTCGAGAAAAGGAGACTTAGGGGGGACCTAATTAGTGTTTATAAATATCTTAGACATAGGATGCAGGGGGAATTGGCCAGCCCCTTTTCAGTGGTCTGTGGGAACAGGACTAGGGACAATGGCTGTAAACTGGAGAATAGGAAATTCCGCACCAACATGCGGAAGAACTTTTTCACAGTGAGGGGTGACAGAGCCCTGGAATAGACTGCCCAGGGAGGTGGTGGAGTCTCCTTCACTGGAGATATTCAAGTCTCATCTGGATGCCTATCTGTGCAATATGAGCTAGGGAGCTGCTCTGGCAGGGGGGTTGGACCCGATGATCTCTCGAGGTCCCTTCCAACCCCTACAATTCTGTGATTCTGTGACGCAGTCTGCAATCTTTGCAGTGGGAAGAAGCCCAGGGAAGCCCCAGGGTGCTCAGGATTGTTGGGCTCAGCCTTTCCCTCCTCTTCCTCCTCACACAGGTTTGACTGTGAGGTGCCTGACAGCAGCAACAGCTTCTGGACAACCATCGCGGACAGTGCAGACGAATGGTCTTCAAGTGTCTTTCTGTCCCTTTCGAGAGAAAACTCCCACACTTTCCTCGTTGGAAATGAAGCCAGCTCCTCTGCAGAGGTGTCTCTGTCCCCTTTGAGTAATGACTCTGCACCATGCGCCACACCAAGAGATGTTGGCTCTTCTACATGTGGATCCATCCATGCTCCTCTGGATGAGGAAGACATGCGTCCTGTCTCCACTCTCCATCAAGGCCTGGAGTGTCCCAGGACTGACCTGGAGGAGCAGCCTGGCCCTGCCACTCACCCATGCTGTGAGGAAGAAGTGGTCAGAAACCTAACACCAGAAACACTAGAAACCAAACTACAGCAGGGCCAACCAGCCAATGTGGATGACGCTCCAGAGAACATTAAACCCTCAGCTCCTCTGCCACCTCAGGAAAAAGAAAAACGGAAGGTGATGGTGGTTCACACTGTCCAGGACCTGCCCTTCCTAGATGAAGCTGTGAAAATGGAATTAGAGCAGCACATCACAAAACTGAAAATACAGAGGCGCTACGGGCTGCAAATGAGGATCCTGGACTGTGAGCAGAGCTTTGAAAGTCTCATCTTTAGAGAACCAGCCTACGCTCCCCCTTCCAGCCCTGGGACAGGCAGGCTGGGACCAGGAGGCCAACGAGACAGGCCCCAGTACATCAGGAGAGTTTGCCGAGCCTGTGGACGCATGCCTCCTTTAGAGAGAAACCCCCCACACTGCCATTGTGGGAAATGAAGCCAGCTCCTCTGCAGAGGTGTCTCTCCAACACACATCACAGCCAGAGATGTTGGCAGTTCTACATGAGTGTCCATCCTCGCTCTTCCGGACGAGGCAGAAATGCCGCCTGTCTCCACTGTCCATCCTGGCCTGGAGCATCCCAGGCCTGACGCGGAGGAGCAGGCTTGCTGCGGTGCTGGCCATGATGGGGGGGAAAAAGGGACCGAATTTATGATTAAAAGTCTGCAAAGAAGGGAGGAGTGGGGAGAAAGTGATTGAAGACCTGGCTGCAATTCTCATTACCCAACTGTAGCTTGCCAGGTGTGTACTTGTAGTAGCAAAAAATTAGGTTTTTCTTTTTATTCTGTGTTGAGTCTGCTTTGCCCACTGCACCAATTGGAGAGTGATCCCTCTGTCCTTATCTCAACTCCTAAGCCTCCCCATATATATTTTCTCCACTTTTCAGGTGAAAAGAGTAGTGAGTGAGCGGCTTTGGTGGGCATTTGGCCTCTAGCCAGGGCCAAACCACCACAACATCACAAGCTGACTACAGATAAACTGCTCTGACACGTGGAGCGGCATACAGGCTGTGCTATCCGGCGTGGTACGTAAGGCCTTTCAGGAGCTAGGCTACTTGTCCTGTGTCGCAGCATGGAGACACTGTTAGTCGGCTCTTAGTTCTGGAAAGAGCTTGTCTGTACCACGTTGTGTTGAGCAGGCAATATCCATAGAGTAGATTTCTCACAGGGATAAACATGTCTTTGGGCTCCTGCTTAGACACACAAACACAGAATCCCCAAATCAGAGAACGGTGGGGATTGGAAGGGACCCCTGGAGATCATCCAGTCCAACCCCCCAGCTAAAGCAGGATCACCCAGAGCAGGTTGCATGGGATCCCATCCAGGCATGTTTTGAATCTCTCCAGAGAAGGAGACTCCACAACCTCTCCATGTCTATCCGGGTGGGTTGTGAAGGGGCTACTTAGGGAAGGTTGAGTGCTACCTACAGCTCTCAGTCCTGGCCTCTTCTCTACTGGAGCCCTAGCTGGTGGGCGTCCATTTTGGATCTGTGTTCTGGCCGGGGTGAGGGGGTAGGTGAGGGTGAGCTGGTGGCGCAAGTAGAATAATAGAATATCCTGAGTTGAAAGGTACCCATAAGGATCATCACGGGACTGAGTGCATCGTCCAGGCACTGAAGTACAGAGCCCCAGAGTGGGTGGGGCTGTGAAAGGGGTTTCCAGGATCTGAAATAGAGACTTCCCAGTTCCAAATCCACGGGATCTCTTTCTTCCCTGCTTTTAAAGATGGATGCAACAGCTGTCCTTTCCCACGATGCAAAGGCCGTTTGCCTGCTCTATCAAATAAGCAATAGTTTAGAATTCCACCTGGCTGGCCCTTACATATCCTAGATTGCATTTCATCAGATCCTCCCTCATTTCAATCCATCTAACCTGCCCAGATTTAAAGCCTTAAGCGTGATGCCTTAGAGCTCTTGCAGAAGCAGAAAAAGGTTGTTTCTTATTCTGCCAGAGCAACATTCTGAATTCAGGCTAATTACCCAGAAATCTGTATTTCTTATTACCATCAACTTAGAGACAGAAGGAGCATGTCTTGGGGCTACCACTTGGGGAAGGCATGGGGAAATCCCCCGGGCATAAACTGAGAGGGGAGATGCCCGGCTGGAGGCATTGCTCTTTCTGGCACAGAGGGGACGGTGTCTCACCGACTTCCTGGGGCTGAGTGAACCGCTGTGCCCAGCAGACAGGGAGTGGGCCTTGGGCACATGCTGGGTGGTCTCCCACAGCAGTGACGCAGCCTGCAATCTCTGTGGCAGGAAGAAGCCCAAGGAAGCCCCAGGGTGCTGAGGAGTGTTGGGCTCAGCATTTCCCTCCTCTTCCTCCTCCTCCTAACACAGGCTTAACCGGGAGGTGCCAGACAGCAGCAACAGCTTCTGGACAACTGTCTGGGACAGTGAAGACGAATTCTCTTCAAGTGTCTCTCTGTCCCTTTAAAGAGAAAACTCCCACACTTCCCTTGTTGGAAATGAAGCCAGCTTCTCTGCAGAGGTGTCTCTGTGCCCTTTGAGGGATGACTCTCCAACACACATCACAGCCAGAGATGTTGGCTCTTCTACATGGGGGTCTATCCCCGCTATTCTGAGTGAGGCAGACATGCCTCCTGTCTCCACTCTCCATCAAGGCCTGGAGTGTCCCAGGCCTGACCTGGAGGAGCAGCCTGGCCCTGCTACTCCCCCACGCTGTGAGGAGGAAGCAGTTGGGTGCCTCAAGGCCAACAGTATGGAGCAGAATCAGCAAGATCTTGAGATGCAGCTGGGTGCTCCCAGTCTGCTTCCAGAGGTGCCTGAGATGCCTACCAAAGAGCTGTTGACGCCTCTGCACCACAACAAAGACCAGAAGGACTTGGCGGTTCTTATCCTAGAATCCAAACCACAGCAGCTGCTGGGCCGGGCAGCGAATGCGGATGGAACTCCGCAGAATATTCCAGCCTCAGCTTCTCTGTCACCTCAGCGACAAGAAAAGTGTAAGCTGATGGTGGTTCCCATTGTCCAGGACCTGCCCATCCTGGATGAAGCCATGAAATGGGAACCAGAGCAGCACATCACAACACTGAAGATACAGAGGCGCTACGGGCTGCAAATGAGGATCCTGCACTGGGAGCAGAGCTTTGAAATCTTCACTTGGAGAGAACCGGCCTACCGCTCCCCCTTCCAGCTCTGGGACAGGCAGCCTCGGACCAGGAGGGCAGCGGGACAGTTGGAACAGAGTGGCTCTTTGCCTGCCAGTTGCCAGCTGAAGAGAGAGCCTCTGGAGCTGAGAAGGAGGATGAAGTGGACTCTACACATCGATCCGGATACTCTGCCTCAGTCTCTTTTTCTCTCCCCCTCGCACGTTACAGGCATGCCTGTGTTGCCTGGTGAAACAAGCTGGTTCCCCAGCTTACCAGCCACCATTTACTTCTGCGCATGGATGTGGATACTGTTTCTCATGTCTATCTACTGCCTTGCACGGACTATGAGGCAGCTCCAGGTAAGCGTAAGTGCTGGTGCAGAGCCAGCCCCTGCCTGGCAGGGTAGGGGCACAGTGGAGGCCCGGGAGCAGCCCCAGGGATGCTCAGGAAGGGCCCTTCCTGGCGGGGGGGGGGCACTTCCCAGCTGGGCCCTAGGCAGCCTGGGCCAGCAGGCTTGGAGCAGGCACAGCTCTGGCCCTGACTGGGCTCTGGTATTTGGCTGGTGCTGCTAAAATGGCAGGGAATGTTCTCCTCTCACCCACTGCTCTCCTTGCCTGTGTAGGAAGAGGAGCCAGAGAGGAAGAGGCGCAAAGACAGGAGGAGAAATGGCAGAGGTGAGCATCTCCTGGGTGAGGGCAGGTGCCCTCAAACACACCCCCAGCCCCTAGTGCCCACAGCCCCACCTGAGGACGCCCCATCCACTCACTGTCTCCTTTGCCAGCAGGCTTTGTCAGCCCACAGTCCTCACGGTGTTCAAGCATGTGGTAAGCAGAGCCATACCCCTGGAGTACGACAGCCCTCCCTGGCATCCCCCCACAAAGAGAGATCCTGCTAACACTCTACTCTGTCCCTCTGCAGCTGCCCCGAACACCTGGACATGGCTGGCATATCTGAAACAGTCAGTCAGTTCAACAGGGCCATCTAGGACCTAGGACATGACCTGGAAATGTGAGGCCACTGAGGAGGGAATGGGGACATGGCCACAGGACATGTCTTGGGGCTACCACTTGGGGAAGTCATGGGGAAATCCCCCAGGCATAAACTGAGAGGGGAGATGCCCGGCTAGAGGCATTGCTCTTTCTGGCACAGAGGGGACGGTGTCTCACGGACTTCCTGGGGCTGAGTGAACCGCTGTGCCCAGCAGACAGGGAGGGGGCCTTGGGCACATGCTGGGTGGTCTCCCACAGCAGTGACGCAGCCTGCAGTCTTTGCAGTGGGAAGAAGCCCAGGGAAGCCCCAGGGTGCTGAGGGGTGTTGGGCTCAGCCTTTCCCTCCTCTTCCTCCTCACACGGGTTTGACTGTGAGGTGCCTGACAGCAGCAACAGCTTCTGGACAACCATCGCGGACAGTGCAGACGAATGGTCTTCAAGTGTCTTTCTGTCCCTTTCGAGAGAAAACTCCCACACTTTCCTCGTTGGAAATGAAGCCAGCTCCTCTGCAGAGGTGTCTCTGTCCCCTTTGAGTAATGACTGCAACATGCGCCACACCAAGACATGTTGGCTCTTCTACATGGGGGCCCGTCCATGCTCCTCTGGATAAGGCAGACATGCGTCCTGTCTCCACTCTCCATCAAGGCCTGGAGTGTCCCAGGACTGACTTGGAGGAGCAGCCTGGCCCTGCCGCTCCCCCACGCTGTGAGGAGGAAGTGGTCAGAAACCAAACAACAGAAACACTAGAAACCAAACTACAGCAGGGCCAACCAGCCAATGTGGATGACGCTCCAGAGAACATTAAACCCTCAGCTCCTCTGCCACCTCAGGAAAAAGAAAAACGGAAGGTGACGGTGGTTCACACTGTCCAGGACCTGCCCTTCCTAGATGAAACCGTGAAAATGGAATTAGAGCAGCACATCACAAAACTGAAGATACAGAGGCACTACGGGCTGCAAATGAGGATCCTGGACTGTGAGCAGAGCTTTGAAAGTCTCCTTTTTAGAGAACCGGCCTACGCTCCCCCTTCCAGCCCTGGGACAGGCAGGCTGGGACCAGGAGGCCAACGGGACAGGCCCCAGGCCATCAGGAGAGTGTGCAGAGCCTGTGGACACATGCCTCCTTTAGAGAAAAAACTCCCACACTGCCCTTGTTGGAAATGAAGCCAGCTCCTCTGCAGAGCTGTCTCTGTGCCCTTTGAGGGCTGACTCTCCAACACACATCACAGCCAGAGATGTTGGCTCTTCTACATGGGGGTCTATCCCCGCTATTCTGAGTGAGGCAGACATGCCTCCTGTCTCCACTCTCCATCAAGGCCTGGAGTGTCCCAGGCCTGACCTGGAGGAGCAGCCTGGCCCTGCTACTCCCCCACGCTGTGAGGAGGAAGCAGTTGGGTGCCTCAAGGCCAACAGTATGGAGCAGAATCAGCAAGATCTTGAGATGCAGCTGGGTGCTCCCAGTCTGCTTCCAGAGGTGCCTGAGATGCCTACCAAAGAGCTGTTGACGCCTCTGCACCACAACAAAGGCCAGAAGGACTTGGAGGTTCTTATCCTAGAATCCAAACCACAGCAGCTCCTGGGCCGGGCAGCGAATGTGGATGGAACTCCGCAGAATATTCCAGCCTCAGCTTCTCTGTCACCTCAGCGACAAGAAAAGTGTAAGCTGATGGTGGTTCCCATTGTCCAGGACCTGCCCATCCTGGATGAAGCCATGAAATGGGAACCAGAACAGCACATCCCAACACTGAAGATACAGAGGCGCTACGGGCTGCAAATGAGGATCCTGCACTGGGAGCAGAGCTTTGAAATCTTCACTTGGAGAGAACCGGCCTACTGCTCCCCCTTCCAGCTCTGGGACAGGGAGGCTGGGACCAGGAGGGCAGTGGGACAGTTGGAACAGAGTGGCTCTTTGCCTGCCAGTTGCCAGCTGAAGAGAGAGCCTCTGGAGCTGAGAAGGAGGATGAAGTGGACTCTACACATCGATCCGGATGCTCCGCCTCAGTCTCTTTTTATCTCCCCCTCGCACGTTACAGGCATGCCTGTGTTGCCTGGTGAAACAAGCTGGTTCCCCAGCTTACCAGCCACCATTTACTTCTGCGCATGGATGTGGATACTGTTTCTCATGTCTATCTACTGCCTTGCACGGACTATGAGGCAGCTCCAGGTAAGAGTCAGTGCTGGTGCAGAGCCAAGCCCTGCCTGGCAGGGTAGGGGCACAGCGGAGGCCCGGGAGCAGCCCCAGGGATGCTCAGGAGAGGCCCTTCCTGGCAGGGGGGGCCACTTCCCAGCTGGGCCCTAGGCAGCCTGGGCCAGCAGGCTTGGAGCAGGCACAGCTCTGGCCCTGACTGGGCTCTGGTATTTGGCTGGTGCTGCTAAAATGGCAGGGAATGTTCTCCTCTCACCCACTGCTCTCCTTGCCTGTGTAGGAAGAGGAGCCAGAGAGGAAGAGGCGCAAAGACAGGAGGAGAAATGGCAGAGGTGAGCAACCCATGGGTGAGGGCAGGTGCCCTCAAACACACCCCCAGCCCCTAGTGCCCACAGCTCCACCTAAGGACGCCCCATCCACTCACTGTCTCCTTTGCCAGCAGGCTTTGTCAGCCCACAGTCCTCACGGTGTTCGAGCATGTGGTAAGCTGAGCCATACCCCTGGAGTACGACAGCCCTCCCTGGCATCCCCCCACAAAGAGAGATCCTGCTAACACTCTACTTTGTCCCTCTGCAGCTGCCCCGAACACCTGGACATGGCTGGCATATCTGAAACAGTCAGTTCAACAGGGCCATCAAGGACCTAGGACATGACCTGGAAATGTGAGGCCACTGAGGAGGGAATGGGGACATGGCCACGGGGCATGTCTTGGGGCTACCACTTGGGGAAGGCATGGGGAAATCCCCGGGCATAAACTGAGAGGGGAGATGCCCGGCTGGAGGCATTGCTCTTTCTGGCACAGAGGGGACGGTGTCTCACGGACTTCCTGGGGCTGAGTGAACCGCTGTGCCCAGCAGACAGGGAGGGGGCCTTGGGCACATGCTGGGTGGTCTCCCACAGCAGTGACGCAGCCTGCAATCTTTGCAGTGGGAAGAAGCCCAGGGAAGCCCCAGGGTGCTGAGGAGTGTTGGGCTCAGCCTTTCCCTCCTCTTCCTCCTCACACAGGTTTGACTGTGAGGTGCCTGACAGCAGCAACAGCTTCTGGACAACCGTCGCGGACAGTGCAGACGAATGGTCTTCAAGTGTCTTTCTGTCCCTTTCGAGAGAAAACTCCCACACTTTCCTCGTTGGAAATGAAGCCAGCTCCTCTGCAGAGGTGTCTCTGTCCTCTTTGAGTAATGACTCTGCAACATGCGCCACACCAAGAGATGTTGGCTCTTCTACATGGGGGCCCGTCCATGCTCCTCTGGATAAGGCAGACATGCGTCCTGTCTCCACTCTCCATCAAGGCCTGGAGTGTCCCAGGACTGACCTGGAGGAGCAGCCTGGCCCTGCCTCTCCCCCATGCTGTGAGGAGGAACTGGTCAGAAACCAAACACTAGAAACACTAGAAACCAAACTACATCTGGGCCAACCAGCCAATGTGGATAACGCTCCAGAGAACATTAAACCCTCAGCTCCTCTGCCACCTCAGGAAAAAGAAAAACGGAAGGTGACGGTGGTTCACACTGTCCAGGACCTGCCCTTCCTAAATGAAGCCATGAAAATGGAATTAGATCAGCACATCACAAAACTGAAGATACAGAGGCACTACGGGCTGCAAATGAGGATCCTGGACTGTGAGCAGAGCTTTGAAAGTCTCCTTTTTAGAGAACCGGCCTACGCTCCCCCTTCCAGCCCTGGGACAGGCAGGCTGGGACCAGGAGGCCAAAGGGACAGGCCCCAGGCCGTCAGGAGAGTGTGCAGAGCCTATGGACACATGCCTCCTTTAGAGAGAACACTCCCACACTGCCATTGTGGGAAATGAAGCCAGCTCCTCTGCAGAGGTGTCTCTGTGCCCTTTGAGGGATGACTCTCCAACACACATCACAGCCAGAGATGTTGGAAGTTCTACATGGGTGTCCATCCTCGCTCTTCTGGACGAGGCAGACATGCCTCCTGTCTCCACTCTCCATCAAGGCCTGGAGCATCCCAGGCCTGACCTGGAGGAGCAGCCTGGCCCTGCTACTCCCCCACGCTGTGAGAAGGAAGCAGTTGGATGCCTCAAGGCCAACAGTATGGAGCAGAATCAGCAAGATCTTGAGATGCAGCTGGGTGCTCCCAGTCTGCTTCCAGAGGTGCCTGAGATGCCTACCAAAGAGCTGTTGACGCCTCTGCACCACAACAAAGGCCAGAAGGACTTGGAGGTTCTTATCCTAGAATCCAAACCACAGCAGCTCCTGGGCCGGGCAGCGCATGTGGATGGAACTCCGCAGAATATTCCAGCCTCAGCTTCTCTGTCACCTCAGCGACAAGAAAAGTGTAAGCTGATGGTGGTTCCCATTGTCCAGGACCTGCCCATCCTGGATGAAGCCATGAAATGGGAACCAGAGCAGCACATCACAACACTGAAGATACAGAGGCGCTACGGGCTGCAAATGAGGATCCTGCACTGGGAGCAGAGCTTTGAAATCTTCACTTGGAGAGAACCAGCCTACTGCTCCCCCTTCCAGCTCTGGGACAGGCAGCCTCGGACCAGGAGGGCAGCGGGACAGTTGGAATAGAGTGGCTCTTTGCCTGCCAGTTGCCAGCTGAAGAGAGAGCCTCTGGAGCTGAGAAGGAGGATGAAGTGGACTCTACACATCGATCCGGATGCTCCGCCTCAGTCTCTTTTTCTCTCCCCCTCGCACGTTACAGGCATGCCTGTGTTGCCTGGTGAAACAAGCTGGTTCCCCAGCTTACCAGCCACCATTTACTTCTGCGCATGGATGTGGATACTGTTTCTCATGTCTATCTACTGCCTTGCACGGACTATGAGGCAGCTCCAGGTAAGAGTCAGTGCTGGTGCAGAGCCAAGCCCTGCCTGGCAGGGTAGGGGCACAGCGGAGGCCCGGGAGCAGCCCCAGGGATGCTCAGGAGAGGCCCTTCCTGGCAGGGGGGGCCACTTCCCAGCTGGGCCCTAGGCAGCCTGGGCCAGCAGGCTTGGAGCAGGCACAGCTCTGGCCCTGACTGGGCTCTGGTATTTGGCTGGTGCTGCTAAAATGGCAGGGAATGTTCTCCTCTCACCCACTGCTCTCCTTGCCTGTGTAGGAAGAGGAGCCAGAGAGGAAGAGGCGCAAAGACAGGAGGAGAAATGGCAGAGGTGAGCAACCCATGGGTGAGGGCAGGTGCCCTCAAACACACCCCCAGCCCCTAGTGCCCACAGCTCCACCTAAGGACGCCCCATCCACTCACTGTCTCCTTTGCCAGCAGGCTTTGTCAGCCCACAGTCCTCACGGTGTTCGAGCATGTGGTAAGCTGAGCCATACCCCTGGAGTACGACAGCCCTCCCTGGCATCCCCCCACAAAGAGAGATCCTGCTAACACTCTACTTTGTCCCTCTGCAGCTGCCCCGAACACCTGGACATGGCTGGCATATCTGAAACAGTCAGTTCAACAGGGCCATCAAGGACCTAGGACATGACCTGGAAATGTGAGGCCACTGAGGAGGGAATGGGGACATGGCCACGGGGCATGTCTTGGGGCTACCACTTGGGGAAGGCATGGGGAAATCCCCGGGCATAAACTGAGAGGGGAGATGCCCGGCTGGAGGCATTGCTCTTTCTGGCACAGAGGGGACGGTGTCTCACGGACTTCCTGGGGCTGAGTGAACCGCTGTGCCCAGCAGACAGGGAGGGGGCCTTGGGCACATGCTGGGTGGTCTCCCACAGCAGTGACGCAGCCTGCAATCTTTGCAGTGGGAAGAAGCCCAGGGAAGCCCCAGGGTGCTGAGGAGTGTTGGGCTCAGCCTTTCCCTCCTCTTCCTCCTCACACAGGTTTGACTGTGAGGTGCCTGACAGCAGCAACAGCTTCTGGACAACCGTCGCGGACAGTGCAGACGAATGGTCTTCAAGTGTCTTTCTGTCCCTTTCGAGAGAAAACTCCCACACTTTCCTCGTTGGAAATGAAGCCAGCTCCTCTGCAGAGGTGTCTCTGTCCTCTTTGAGTAATGACTCTGCAACATGCGCCACACCAAGAGATGTTGGCTCTTCTACATGGGGGCCCGTCCATGCTCCTCTGGATAAGGCAGACATGCGTCCTGTCTCCACTCTCCATCAAGGCCTGGAGTGTCCCAGGACTGACCTGGAGGAGCAGCCTGGCCCTGCCTCTCCCCCATGCTGTGAGGAGGAACTGGTCAGAAACCAAACACTAGAAACACTAGAAACCAAACTACATCTGGGCCAACCAGCCAATGTGGATAACGCTCCAGAGAACATTAAACCCTCAGCTCCTCTGCCACCTCAGGAAAAAGAAAAACGGAAGGTGACGGTGGTTCACACTGTCCAGGACCTGCCCTTCCTAAATGAAGCCATGAAAATGGAATTAGATCAGCACATCACAAAACTGAAGATACAGAGGCACTACGGGCTGCAAATGAGGATCCTGGACTGTGAGCAGAGCTTTGAAAGTCTCCTTTTTAGAGAACCGGCCTACGCTCCCCCTTCCAGCCCTGGGACAGGCAGGCTGGGACCAGGAGGCCAAAGGGACAGGCCCCAGGCCGTCAGGAGAGTGTGCAGAGCCTATGGACACATGCCTCCTTTAGAGAGAACACTCCCACACTGCCATTGTGGGAAATGAAGCCAGCTCCTCTGCAGAGGTGTCTCTGTGCCCTTTGAGGGATGACTCTCCAACACACATCACAGCCAGAGATGTTGGAAGTTCTACATGGGTGTCCATCCTCGCTCTTCTGGACGAGGCAGACATGCCTCCTGTCTCCACTCTCCATCAAGGCCTGGAGCATCCCAGGCCTGACCTGGAGGAGCAGCCTGGCCCTGCTACTCCCCCACGCTGTGAGAAGGAAGCAGTTGGATGCCTCAAGGCCAACAGTATGGAGCAGAATCAGCAAGATCTTGAGATGCAGCTGGGTGCTCCCAGTCTGCTTCCAGAGGTGCCTGAGATGCCTACCAAAGAGCTGTTGACGCCTCTGCACCACAACAAAGGCCAGAAGGACTTGGAGGTTCTTATCCTAGAATCCAAACCACAGCAGCTCCTGGGCCGGGCAGCGCATGTGGATGGAACTCCGCAGAATATTCCAGCCTCAGCTTCTCTGTCACCTCAGCGACAAGAAAAGTGTAAGCTGATGGTGGTTCCCATTGTCCAGGACCTGCCCATCCTGGATGAAGCCATGAAATGGGAACCAGAGCAGCACATCACAACACTGAAGATACAGAGGCGCTACGGGCTGCAAATGAGGATCCTGCACTGGGAGCAGAGCTTTGAAATCTTCACTTGGAGAGAACCAGCCTACTGCTCCCCCTTCCAGCTCTGGGACAGGCAGCCTCGGACCAGGAGGGCAGCGGGACAGTTGGAATAGAGTGGCTCTTTGCCTGCCAGTTGCCAGCTGAAGAGAGAGCCTCTGGAGCTGAGAAGGAGGATGAAGTGGACTCTACACATCGATCCGGATGCTCCGCCTCAGTCTCTTTTTCTCTCCCCCTCGCACGTTACAGGCATGCCTGTGTTGCCTGGTGAAACAAGCTGGTTCCCCAGCTTACCAGCCACCATTTACTTCTGCGCATGGATGTGGATACTGTTTCTCATGTCTATCTACTGCCTTGCACGGACTATGAGGCAGCTCCAGGTAAGAGTCAGTGCTGGTGCAGAGCCAAGCCCTGCCTGGCAGGGTAGGGGCACAGCGGAGGCCCGGGAGCAGCCCCAGGGATGCTCAGGAGAGGCCCTTCCTGGCAGGGGGGGCCACTTCCCAGCTGGGCCCTAGGCAGCCTGGGCCAGCAGGCTTGGAGCAGGCACAGCTCTGGCCCTGACTGGGCTCTGGTATTTGGCTGGTGCTGCTAAAATGGCAGGGAATGTTCTCCTCTCACCCACTGCTCTCCTTGCCTGTGTAGGAAGAGGAGCCAGAGAGGAAGAGGCGCAAAGACAGGAGGAGAAATGGCAGAGGTGAGCAACCCATGGGTGAGGGCAGGTGCCCTCAAACACACCCCCAGCCCCTAGTGCCCACAGCTCCACCTAAGGACGCCCCATCCACTCACTGTCTCCTTTGCCACCAGGCTTTGTCAGCCCACAGTCCTCACGGTGTTCGAGCATGTGGTAAGCTGAGCCATACCCCTGGAGTACGACAGCCCTCCCTGGCATCCCCCCACAAAGAGAGATCCTGCTAACACTCTACTTTGTCCCTCTGCAGCTGCCCCGAACACCTGGACATGGCTGGCATATCTGAAACAGTCAGTTCAACAGGGCCATCAAGGACCTAGGACATGACCTGGAAATGTGAGGCCACTGAGGAGGGAATGGGGACATGGCCACGGGGCATGTCTTGGGGCTACCACTTGGGGAAGGCATGGGGAAATCCCCGGGCATAAACTGAGAGGGGAGATGCCCGGCTGGAGGCATTGCTCTTTCTGGCACAGAGGGGACGGTGTCTCACGGACTTCCTGGGGCTGAGTGAACCGCTGTGCCCAGCAGACAGGGAGGGGGCCTTGGGCACATGCTGGGTGGTCTCCCACAGCAGTGACGCAGCCTGCAATCTTTGCAGTGGGAAGAAGCCCAGGGAAGCCCCAGGGTGCTGAGGAGTGTTGGGCTCAGCCTTTCCCTCCTCTTCCTCCTCACACAGGTTTGACTGTGAGGTGCCTGACAGCAGCAACAGCTTCTGGACAACCGTCGCGGACAGTGCAGACGAATGGTCTTCAAGTGTCTTTCTGTCCCTTTCGAGAGAAAACTCCCACACTTTCCTCGTTGGAAATGAAGCCAGCTCCTCTGCAGAGGTGTCTCTGTCCTCTTTGAGTAATGACTCTGCAACATGCGCCACACCAAGAGATGTTGGCTCTTCTACATGGGGGCCCGTCCATGCTCCTCTGGATAAGGCAGACATGCGTCCTGTCTCCACTCTCCATCAAGGCCTGGAGTGTCCCAGGACTGACCTGGAGGAGCAGCCTGGCCCTGCCTCTCCCCCATGCTGTGAGGAGGAACTGGTCAGAAACCAAACACTAGAAACACTAGAAACCAAACTACATCTGGGCCAACCAGCCAATGTGGATAACGCTCCAGAGAACATTAAACCCTCAGCTCCTCTGCCACCTCAGGAAAAAGAAAAACGGAAGGTGACGGTGGTTCACACTGTCCAGGACCTGCCCTTCCTAAATGAAGCCATGAAAATGGAATTAGATCAGCACATCACAAAACTGAAGATACAGAGGCACTACGGGCTGCAAATGAGGATCCTGGACTGTGAGCAGAGCTTTGAAAGTCTCCTTTTTAGAGAACCGGCCTACGCTCCCCCTTCCAGCCCTGGGACAGGCAGGCTGGGACCAGGAGGCCAAAGGGACAGGCCCCAGGCCGTCAGGAGAGTGTGCAGAGCCTATGGACACATGCCTCCTTTAGAGAGAACACTCCCACACTGCCATTGTGGGAAATGAAGCCAGCTCCTCTGCAGAGGTGTCTCTGTGCCCTTTGAGGGATGACTCTCCAACACACATCACAGCCAGAGATGTTGGAAGTTCTACATGGGTGTCCATCCTCGCTCTTCTGGACGAGGCAGACATGCCTCCTGTCTCCACTCTCCATCAAGGCCTGGAGTGTCCCAGGCCTGACCTGGAGGAGCAGCCTGGCCCTGCTACTCCCCCACGCTGTGAGAAGGAAGCAGTTGGATGCCTCAAGGCCAACAGTATGGAGCAGAATCAGCAAGATCTTGAGATGCAGCTGGGTGCTCCCAGTCTGCTTCCAGAGGTGCCTGAGATGCCTACCAAAGAGCTGTTGACGCCTCTGCACCACAACAAAGGCCAGAAGGACTTGGAGGTTCTTATCCTAGAATCCAAACCACAGCAGCTCCTGGGCCGGGCAGCGCATGTGGATGGAACTCCGCAGAATATTCCAGCCTCAGCTTCTCTGTCACCTCAGTGACAAGAAAAGTGTAAGCTGATGGTGGTTCCCATTGTCCAGGACCTGCCCATCCTGGATGAAGCCATGAAATGGGAACCAGAGCAGCACATCCCAACACTGAAGATACAGAGGCGCTACGGGCTGCAAATGAGGATCCTGCACTGGGAGCAGAGCTTTGAAATCTTCACTTGGAGAGAACCAGCCTACTGCTCCCCCTTCCAGCTCTGGGACAGGCAGCCTCGGACCAGGAGGGCAGCGGGACAGTTGGAATAGAGTGGCTCTTTGCCTGCCAGTTGCCAGCTGAAGAGAGAGCCTCTGGAGCTGAGAAGGAGGATGAAGTGGACTCTACACATCGATTCGGATGCTCCGCCTCAGTCTCTTTTTATCTCCCCCTCGCACGTTACAGGCATGCCTGTGTTGCCTGGTGAAACAAGCTGGTTCCCCAGCTTACCAGCCACCATTTACTTCTGCGCATGGATGTGGATACTGTTTCTCATGTCTATCTACTGCCTTGCACGGACTATGAGGCAGCTCCAGGTAAGAGTCAGTGCTGGTGCAGAGCCAAGCCCTGCCTGGCAGGGTAGGGGCACAGCGGAGGCCCGGGAGCAGCCCCAGGGATGCTCAGGAGAGGCCCTTCCTGGCAGGGGGGGCCACTTCCCAGCTGGGCCCTAGGCAGCCTGGGCCAGCAGGCTTGGAGCAGGCACAGCTCTGGCCCTGACTGGGCTCTGGTATTTGGCTGGTGCTGCTAAAATGGCAGGGAATGTTCTCCTCTCACCCACTGCTCTCCTTGCCTGTGTAGGAAGAGGAGCCAGAGAGGAAGAGGCGCAAAGACAGGAGGAGAAATGGCAGAGGTGAGCAACCCATGGGTGAGGGCAGGTGCCCTCAAACACACCCCCAGCCCCTAGTGCCCACAGCTCCACCTAAGGACGCCACATCCACTCACTGTCTCCTTTGCCAGCAGGCTTTGTCAGCCCACAGTCCTCACGGTGTTCGAGCATGTGGTAAGCTGAGCCATACCCCTGGAGTACAACAGCCCTCCCTGGCATCCCCCCACAAAGAGAGATCCTGCTAACACTCTACTTTGTCCCTCTGCAGCTGCCCCGAACACCTGGACATGGCTGGCATATCTGAAACAGTCAGTCAGTTCAACAGGGCCATCAAGGACCTAGGACATGACCTGGAAATGTGAGGCCACTGAGGAGGGAATGGGGACATGGCCACGGGGCATGTCTTGGGGCTACCACTTGGGGAAGGCATGGGGAAATCCCCCAGGCATAAACTGAGAGGGGAGATGCCCGGCTGGAGGCATTGCTCTTTCTGGCACAGAGGGGACGGTGTCTCACGGACTTCCTGGGGCTGAGTGAACCGCTGTGCCCAGCAGACAGGGAGGGGGCCTTGGGCACATGCTGGGTGGTCTCCCACAGCAGTGACGCAGCCTGCAGTCTTTGCAGTGGGAAGAAGCCCAGGGAAGCCCCAGGGTGCTGAGGGGTGTTGGGCTCAGCCTTTCCCTCCTCTTCCTCCTCACACAGGTTTGACTGTGAGGTGCCTGACAGCAGCAACAGCTTCTGGACAACCATCGCGGACAGTGCAGACGAATGGTCTTCAAGTGTCTTTCTGTCCCTTTCGAGAGAAAACTCCCACACTTTCCTCGTTGGAAATGAAGCCAGCTCCTCTGCAGAGGTGTCTCTGTCCCCTTTGAGTAATGACTCTGCAACATGCGCCACACCAAGAGATGTTGGCTCTTCTACATGGGGGCCCGTCCATGCTCCTCTGGATAAGGCAGACATGCGTCCTGTCTCCACTCTCCATCAAGGCCTGGAGTGTCCCAGGACTGACCTGGAGGAGCAGCCTGGCCCTGCCGCTCCCCCACGCTGTGAGGAGGAAGTGGTCAGAAACCAAACAACAGAAACACAAGAAATCAAACTACAGCAGGGCCAACCAGCCAATGTGGATGACGCTCCAGAGAACATTAAACCCTCAGCTCCTCTGCCACCTCAGGAAAAAGAAAAATGGAAGGTGACGGTGGTTCACACTGTCCAGGACCTGCCCTTCCTAGATGAAGCCGTGAAAATGGAATTAGAGCAGCACATCACAAAACTGAAGATACAGAGGCACTACGGGCTGCAAATGAGGATCCTGGACTGTGAGCAGAGCTTTGAAAGTCTCCTTTTTAGAGAACCGGCCTACGCTCCCCCTTCCAGCCCTGGGACAGGCAGGCTGGGACCAGGAGGCCAACGGGACAGGCCCCAGGCCGTCAGGAGAGTTTGCCGAGCCTGTGGACACATGCCTCCTTTAGAGAGAAAACTCCCACACTGTCCTTGTGGGAAATGAAGCCAGCTCCTCTGCAGAGGTGTCTCTGTGCCCTTTGAGGGATGACTCTCCAACACACATCACAGCCAGAGATGTTGGCAGTTCTACATGGGTGTCCATCCTCACTCTTCTGGACGAGGCAGACATGCCTCCTGTCTCCACTGGCCATCCTGGCCTGGAGCATCCCAGGCCCGACCCGGAGGAGCAGGCTTGCTGCGGTGCTGTGGCACGTGGTGAGGAGATGACTCCCCAGTAGAGAGGACTTACACTGGAGAAGTTTGTGGATGACTGTCTCCTGTGGGTGAGACCCCACAGTGCTGCAGGGGTAGGGTGTGCATGTGGAATGCACCCCCCCCAGCTAAGACAGAAGACAACTTGGGAGGAACAGACTGAAAAACCCCATTCCCTAGTCCCCATTCCCTGCCCCTCCCCGCGCCATGATGGGGGGGGAAGAAGGGAGCGAATTTATGATTAAAGTCTGCAAAGAAGGGAGGAGTGGGGGGAAGGTGCTTGAAGACCTGGCTGCACTTCTCATTACCCAACTCTAGTTCACCAGGTGTGTACTTGTAGTAGCAATAAATTAGGTTTTTTTCTTTTATTCTGTGTTGAGTCTGTTTTGCCCACTGCACCAATTGGAGAGTGATCCCTCTGTCCTTATCTCAACTCCTAAGCCTCCCCATATATATTTTCTCTCCTTTTCAGGTGAAAGGAGGAGTGAGTGAGCGGCTTTGGTGGGCATTTGGCCTCTAGCCAGGGCCAAACCACCACAACATCACAAGCTGACTACAGATAAACTGCTCTGACACATGGAGCGGCATACAGGCTGTGCTATCCGGCGTGGTACATAAGGCCTTTCAGGAGCTAGGCTACTTGTCCTGTGTCGCAGCATGGAGACACTGTTAGTCTGCTCTCATTTTTAGAATCCCTGCTCGTCCTCTGTCCCCGCTCTTCTGGATGAGGCAGACATGCCTGCTGTCTCCACTGTCTATCCTGGCCTGGAGTGTGCCAGGACTGACCTGGAGGAGCAGCCTGGTGTAAGAGACTGGGCTCAGATGGTGTTGCTGGTTATAGATGGTTGGTTGTATTTCTTCATACCATAAACATTTTTTATTCTGTAGTTTCTATTCTGTATTTTTTATTACTAAAGAATGCCAGCCAGGCCTTTCCAGAGAGGGCCATATACAGTGTGGGAAGTACTTCAGACTCACCCGAGGAATTCTCTGCATGACAAACCCCGTCCAATCAGGTAGTGCTGTTATTTCTGTGATTGCCACTAATTGTGGCAGGTGGAGAGAAAAACCTGGGAGCCCTCATCTTTACCATAAACAAAATATACAGCTACAAAAATGCTTTCTTTTCATTTCTACAACAGAGTATTTCATGTAACTGTCCTCAAAGGTCTTTTATGATCAACTGGTGTACCAAATTTAGAAGACATTTAAAATGTGTACTATGGCACTCTGCTTTAGATTCAGCACTACTCCGTATTCCTATTAACAGTTTGGGCAACAAACAAAATGGTCTGCTTTAAAAACTTACTGGCAACAAGCACATTCCCGTTCTGAGATTAAAAAGCTTGAAAATAATCAGAAATAGTCCAAACTCTGCACAATTTAATTCAGTAGACACACATGCAAAATAGTAAACTTGAGAATGTTGAACCAGAGGCGCAGCTGCAAATGAGGAACACGCAGGTTGGCAACAGTGCAGAAAAAGTGGGCCTGGAGTTACAGTGGATCAGAAAATAAAGATGCATCAACAATATGAGGCTCTTTGTGAGACAGGAGATAATTATTCTGTTCTGGCCCATGCTGGAAAAGCCTCAACTAGAGCACTGTAGCTCAATTAAAAAGAACATAGATAAACCAGCAAGTGTAAAGCACGGCAGCCAGAACGATGAAAGGATTCTGAACTATGACCTACAGGCAAAGGCTGAAGAACCACAGTTTGTTTTGTCTAGTAAAAGGGAAGCTTATGGGTTAAAAACTGTAGCTTTCCATTATGCAAAAACGGCACTACTGAATTATTCACCAGGTAAACTGGGAGAAAAATAAACCAAAATTATCTTCACAGCAAGATAAATGCATGTAGGTTATTGTGTACCTGTACAGGGTAGACCCCTTGTGATAAAAAGGAGATTTCACACAGACTAGATATGCTTAATCCCATGTCAATATTAATTATGTTCAATCTCGTTGTGGTGGTTTAGCCATGTCTGGAGGCCAGACACCCACCAAAGTCCATCTATCACTCCCCTTTGTAGTTGGACAGGGGAAAATATATATATTGAGAGGCTTAGGAGTTGAGATAAGGACAGGGAGAGATCTTCCTGTCATCAACAACATGGGCGAAACAGACTCAACACAGAGTGAAGGAAAGAAAACTATCTAATTTATTACACTACACTACACACAGAGTGAAACCAGAGTCGGATAATGAGAAGCACGACCAGATCTTAAAACTATGCGATCAGATCTTAAAACACCTTCCCCCCCACCCCTCCCTTCTTAGCAGACTTTAGTCAGGATTTTACTCCCTTCTTCCCTCCCACTGTGGCATGGGGAGGGCAGGGCCTGGGGAAAATGGGGTTCTTGGTAGCACCTTCCCCCCACCCCTCCATTCTAAGCAGACTTCCCTTTAGCCATGATCTTGCTCCCTTCTTCCCCCCCGTTGTGGCACAGGGAGGAGGAGCAGGGAAATGGGGTTCTCGGTCACTTCTTCACGAGCTGTTTTCCTTTTCCAGATCTTAAAACACCTCTTTCTCCCCACCCCCTCCTCCTTTCTTAGCAGAGTTCACTCTAGTCATGATTTCACTCCCTTCTTCCCCCTCCCCCCTCCCTCCGTTGTGGCACAGGGAGGGGCAGGGACTGGGAAAATGGAGGCTTCAAGCAGTTCCTTGCAAGTTGGTTTCCTTCTCAGCAGGGTGGAGGGGAGGGGATGGAGGGGGTGGGACAGGACACATTCATTCCACACCCTCCCCCTGCTGCACTGTGGGGTCTCAACCATGGCAGACAGTCCTCCATGAACTTATCCAATGTTAGTCCTTTTCCACAGGGCTTTATTCCTTTATCAGCTGCTCCACAGTGGATCACTGCTGTGAAAGGCAGTAGTAAATCACAGTGTCTCTTAGGCCCAGTCCTCTGCGGGGTCACCAGCCTCCCCCCAGAA
The DNA here is from genome assembly GCF_964237585.1 of Gallinula chloropus. Lineage (NCBI taxonomy): Eukaryota > Metazoa > Chordata > Aves > Gruiformes > Rallidae > Gallinula > Gallinula chloropus. The sequence goes on along the minus strand of NC_140087.1, from coordinate 112,749,944 downwards.
ACCTGTTCCTGCACAAATTTCTCTCTTGCTCGTCTGTGTCTCTATCTCTCTCCATGGGCTGCAAGTGCTGGCAGAGGATTGTTCCTATGTGGGTCACAGCATCTCTGTATGTCTTCACCTGCTCCATCCAGTGTGGGGCCTCTCCACGGGCTACAGGTGGGGTCTCGGCCTTTTCCATGGACTGCAGGGGGTAACACCCGCTCCACCATGGGTTTCTCCACAGGCTGCAGGGGCTTCCCGCTTCCTTTCAGAGGATGTTCACAGCAGTTAGTTGAGAAAAAAAAAATATACCTTACGTTGTTTATTGGTTTTTCACCAGTTCTCAGTCTACTGACACCTGGAAGGCATGTAGATGGTGCAGTGCACAGAAAGGTCTAACTACCTGAGAAGCAGGGCTGTTGGGGACCACCTCCTCAGCAGGGTACGAGGTCAACAGCGGGTCTTGGCTGGTTGCAGGAGGTAGTGTTCACCCTGTATCGGGGATTTCTCCCTTTCCTGTGAGTTAAAAAAGGGGAAGTTCTTTAGATCACTGCACCACATAAGCAAATCTTGGTTTTATAATGCAAGTAACCATTTGAAATAAAGCCACAAATCTTAGTAGCACTGGTATTTCTCTACAGCAAATAGCTACTTCCTCTAGTATCCTCTCCTGGCATAGCTAAAACATGACACAGAGCAGTAATTACTGCATTTCTAAAACCCACCAAGAGCTTGAAATCTGCTGAGGTAAGAGCTTGCTAATACCTGCAATGCACTCTCACTATTGCAGAAGAGACTTAAAAGGCTTGAATCAAATCTGCCCTAAAAGGCAGCAGATACACCTTCCACCTACTTGCTGAAGTTGCATCCGACTATGCCGCAGCCTGGTATGGGAGTTGTCTCTGTCCTGCATTGCCCAGGCCCAGGCAACAGCAGAAGGCTCAGGCTGAAACCTTTTAACCAAATGGAGTGATCAGCTTCTGCAAAGTAGTTCTTTCTACCGCAGCAGCCTTGATCTCTGCAAGCTGCTGGCATAAGGAAGGTTTGGCTCTGTGAAAAGGGATAAAGAAACAGATCCTTAAACACTCCTTTCAGACAAGAAAGGACCTGAGAATGTTCCTCCATGCTGTGAGTAACCCAGCACTAAATCATCTGAAGTAGCTGCTCTGACAGGATTTGAAGTCCCCATAATTAGGTCTTTCACATAAAAATCCAAAGCACAGCCTTTCAGTTTTAAATAGCTCTCGCCTGTGTTCACCCTGCTGCCTGGGTTTTGTGCTGCTTTGCCTTGTGTCTGTGGAGGCTGTGTCATTATCCACCTACAGCAGCAGCAGAACCTTTTCTTTGGCCTGAACCTAACTTTTGTTTTAGTTCAGTTTCTGACACCTCGCTCCCACTCCCAGAGAGGGTGAGTCACTTCATGGGGTTGTTAAGATGGAAATGAGAAGCTCACTCTGGCTCCAGCACCTTCCTAACACGGTTTGTGCAGCCTCAGGGCATTTGGGGGTGCAGCCCCTGGAGCATTGCTGTCAGCAGAGAGATCTTTCATAGATCCATAGGATGTGTAAGGTTGGAAAGAACCTGTAAGGGTCATCTAATCCAACCACCCTGCAGTAAACAGGGACATCTTCACTAGATTAGGTCACTCAGAGCCCCATCAAGCCTGATCTTGAATATCTCCAGGGGTGGGGTCTCCACTACCTCTCTGGGCAACCTTTTTCCTAATAGCCAACATAAATCTCCTCTTTTCTAGTATAAAACCATTCCCCATCATCCTATTGCTACATGCCCTATGAACAGTTCTTCCTTATAGGCACCTTTCAGGTATTGGAAGGCCTGTCTCTGACTGGGGATGTCAAAGGAAACAGGCTTTGCAGAAGGTCTCAAGCATTTTTCCCTATTTCCCCAACACACAGGCCCAAACAGACCACATCACTCTGCCATGGCCACTCCTAGTGAAGGTGCAACCGCAAACAGGAAGGCAGAAGCCTGCACGCATGGGCAAAGCAGCAGCTGATGGCTGCAGGAGCTGTTGGTACCTTCTGCTCTGGCTTTCACAGAGGTCCTTCTCTCTCCCTCACCTAAGCTTCCTTTCATCCTCTTATCTCCATCCTAGAGGACTTCTCACTGCTGTGCTCTTCATTTTACCTGGCAGCATCTCAGTCACAGAGAAGCCCCACGGCAGAAGTACGTGGGAAGGTAGCAATGGGGCTGTTGACCACCTCTAAGCTGCTGGTCTGGTGAGAGAAGAGTGGGGATATCTCTGGGTGGCAGCTGCCAACTGGGAACTTGCTGTGGACAGAGGAGGCAGAGACCTGGCAGCTGATAGATAGCTCCATAAACGGAAGCAAGCTGGTTTTAGGGAGTTTTTAAAAATTGGAGAGAGTAAGTGATAAGGTCTAAACACAATCTGCCCTTCAAAAAGAGAGCTCCTTTTCAAAGCAGGAGTCTTCTGCACAGCTTCAGTGACAGATAATCACGACTCTCATCCTTGACACACAAGTTGTTGCTGTGTCTGTATGAGCTTCAGGGTGCTTCAAAACACGATGAGAATATAAATGTCTTAAACACACGTGAAAATGTGGATTATTCACTGAAAAGGACATGAGGCTAACCCAATTGGCTTACCATGCCTGCAAGATTATTTGTCTAGTGATGGGCAATTGTCAGAATATTTAGAATTATGGTTTGGAAGAGCATAAGAGATCTGGCCATCCATCAGTGTGAACCCTCTGAACCCTCTCTCTGCAAATGAGGACTGACAGCCTCCCACAGCTGGCCTTTCCTGTCGAGTCCCCTGGCACTGCTGTGTGTGTTCCTAGCTAGACATGCCATGAGCAAAGCCTCGTGTGTGAGCGTGGCAGCCGTGCTGGCAGTCTCAGCCAGGACAGCAAGCAAAGCTGCAGTGCAAATGTTATATGACCACTTCTAAACTTCAGAAGCTTTTAAGGTTAAGCTGTAACATTGGGAAATAGATATTCATTAGAAAATAGCAGCAGTTGGAAGGGCAGAGCAGAGAAGCTTCCTGTGGTTGGGGTTTTTTTCCCCCGGACTGGATTTCCTGTCCAATTGCACCCAGAATCAGGAGAAAGGCACAATTGTGCGGATCAGGAGGAAGAAAGTCGAAGATGTTTCCTGATGAGGACTGAACAGGTTGGTGCTGTGGGTGTGACTGAACTCCAGGACTCCTTTCACAACCTCAGCCTGGCACTGAACATGCTCCAAGCAGTCTGCAGCACATGTGATGCCTGTCATCGAGCCGTCTGACACACAGGCATTTCCTCACAGGCACTTCCCCAGGCATCTCCTGTGCAACACGGACATGTCTGTTACTTACTGTTATGCATAGGCAAGTAGGAGAGGCTGAAAAAAGCACAGTGAAATTAGGCACATGTGTTCAGATTGCCATGTCAAACTATAACATGACATAGCTATTGAAGTTAATTATAGAAGATTCTTTTTTTTTAACCCACCTACTTGCTTTTTTTTCTGTACAAATGCACAATTAGGGTATTCTTTGCCCAACAAAGCATTATGCAACTTGTTAATTAAGGCAAGCAAAGATTTTGCAATCCTAAACTCTGCCTGAGAGGCTGTCCTATGGCACAGGGCTCTTAAGAGCAAGGTACCAGATTTGGCCATGCCAGGAGCAAACACTGCCCACCTTCCCCAGCAAAGCTCTCTTTCACAGCATTCCCATGGCAACAAGGGGACTGATCTAATATTCTTCCAGCCTCCTGACCCACAGGAGCAGGGAAGTCGATTTTATTTGAACTCAAACTTTTCTGTATGAGTGCAGAGTCACTAAGAGTTGTGTTTTGCCGATTCACAAGACTGGCAATTTCTGTTTGCAGAGGTTGTGCAGTTTTCTGAGTCTCTACTGAGTGAAAAGCAACTAATCTCAGCAGTGAGAGAGACTGCGTGTGACTCTTTAGGGCTGGTCCCTCCTTGGCAAGTCTCCTCAGAGCTCATCTGGGGTGCTGGTAGCACTAGTTCAGTGGCAAAAGCCCCATCTCCAAACCAGGTGGCACACGGCAACCTCTGGCTCACTGTAATTGCACTGGGAAGGTAGGTGCCCTCCCTCAGCATTGCACCAAGCAGTCCCCATCCCTGGGACAAGCCCTCATCCCCATCACCTGGGACAAGCAAAGCTGTCATCGGGTGTTACCTGCACTTACAGACAGGGCTCACGTAAGCACAAATAAATCAGCATCCATTCAACAGCTCCAAGAGCTGCGTACGGCATCCCTGCTTTGGCAGGCAGGACACTGCTTCAGCAGATCCAGCTGGCAGAGGGACAGTGGGCTAGGACAGCCACTCCTCCAAAGCCTGAAGGAAACCTAGAGATGGGGAAAATCCCAATCCCATGTAACTGTGACCAGGTGACAATGCTGCCTTTTCCTGGGAAGACAGAGCTATCCACCTGCTGAGTCCACCATGGCAGCAAGCGAATTCATCCCTCACAGCTGTACACAAAGCTAGCATTGAACTTAATGACTGTTTGACCACTCAGAGATGGGGATTCAGCCCTGAGTGCATAAACCTAGATGCCACCTTGAAAATGAAGCCATAATTTCCGCACTTATTTAGTGGAGATGTGGGGTTTTGCCACAGCTGACACCACTGTCTTTGCAGGGGGCACCTTCCTCTTGTTCTCTGGGATGAGAGACACAGCTCTGTGCCATTGCTTCAAGTCTGTGTTTCTCCTTAGAGTCTGATGAAGGGTGAGCCCAGAGACCAGGATGGTTTCACCTCCAGCCTAGAAATGTTTGGGCTGAGAGTGCAGTGGGACTGACAGCTCAGCAGACACCAAAAGCACAGAAAATCAGCTCTGTGGGTTTTCAGGAGCAGGAATGAAGGTAAGGACATGTTTTAGGGTTGCTGTCAGAGGGAGAAAGATTGCTTTCATCTCACCTTAATGCTGGAGAAGTCTGACCAGGTTCCATCATTGCTCTCAGCATGGCACAAAGTCTGTCACCCTGCCCAGGTGAGAGATGGTTACTCATTCACCGAACTTCAAACGCTAGAGGAAGGTCATTTAGCACCTGAGCACACGCAGGTAAATCATCAGCCATGTCAAAGAGCCTGAAGAGTTTTAACAAGCACCCTGCCTCCTCACCCAGCCTCCTCCCTGCACCAGCACAGGCACCACCAGCTTTTGTTAAGGGAAGCAAAGGAAGCTATGACTGGCACAGGCAAAGAGCTAATTCTGGGCTACAAGCTTCAGCCCCGGGGCCCCACATCACAACACAGCTTCCTTCTTTGGCCAGTGGAAGCAGAGAGAAAAGAAAATGAAAATGTTATCCTAGTTTTAATGATTCATTAGTTCAAGCCATACTTTGGGGGAAACAGCAGGCTGAAGGCAGAAAGCATGGAAAATGCAAGGTGTGCCTTTGGGACAAGGTCCCCAGGACACGTGTTGTTATGACTGCCCTTTCTTGGCTCATTTCATTGCTAAGGCTGCTCCTGCTGTCTCTTCTCCATAGCCGAAAATAAGAATGGTCTCAAGAAATGAAGGTCACAGCTGGGGAGCAGATATCTTTGCCACTTAAAGGCTTGGGAGATGTGAGTGGGGAGAGAGCTACAGCATTACTACACTTTCCCTCATCCAGCACAGAACTTAGTAGTCAGAGTAGCACTACAGGTCCCTTGGTCTGCTGGGAAAAGTACCTCTGCTAGGAAGGATCATTTTTGCAAGGTCCACCTGTGCTGGTGGTGTTCCTCTGCTGGACAGTCTTCAAAGGAAGAGCAAAACCAGCACAAAGAGACAACTGTTCTATCCCCACATGCAGTCCCAAAGGCTCACTGCTGAAGGCAGGGGAACCCTAAAAAGCCTTCTGCAGGTCTGAAATGAGGGACTCGGTGAGGGAAGGGGATGTTTCTATGCATCAAGTTCTCCCTGTTACAGGAGCAGAAGGTGAAAGCTAAATCCCCATTCATGCTGCAGCTGCCTCCTGGGCACCTCTGTGTTAACTAGAAAGCTGGCCCTCCTGGGGCTGTGAGTTGCCAGTGGCTGAAAAGAAAATAATACAGAAGTACAGCAGGATGTCCCTGCCTCACAGCCAGCTTACAGCAGCCCAGGGCTATTGCAGGAGAAGCTAGGGCTTTGTGGGTCAAACCAAATCCTGCCTCACCTTAGTCAGTGACAAACTATCCGTATGCTGAGCAATGGAGAGGAAAGCCCCCAGATGTCCAACATTTGGGCCTTTTGGGAAAATCCTGACTATAGGAGCTCATTTTCTCCCACAGATAAACTTCTCTCCTTTGTAGTTTGGATGTCATTCCCTGTAAAAATTTCAGAGGATCAAAGAGGAGGGGAGTTTAAAGTAAAGTGAATCCCTCAGGTCAGGAAGGCAGCCCTGCATTCTTCTGCAACCATGGTTGTGTGACTGCAACTTTCTCAGCACAGACACTTGGGTCTGAGCAAGGTCCTCTAGACAGAAGAGGAGGAAGTGCTCTAAAACGAGTGTAAGTCTTTGGTCTCTCCAGCTGCACCCTTGCAAACCCCAGCTCTTGCAGCTGATAAACAGGGCACTCATCTCCTAAAGCAGAGAATATAAGCAGGCAGCAAAGCCCACCCTTTCTGAGGATAGATAAGGCTTTCTACATGTTCCTTTTCCCCTATGTTATGATCAGTCTAACATAATAGAGCCTCTGTATTTATGATATATTGTTCCTAGATCATAGACTCATAGAATGGTTTGGGTTGGAAAGGACCTCAAAGTCCATCTAGTCCCAAACCCTTGCCATGGGCAGGGACACCCTCACTAGCCCAGGGTGCCCAAAGCCCGACCCAACCTGGCCTTGAACACTGCCAGGGATGGGGCTTCCAGAACCTCTCTGGGCCACCTATGCCAGGGCCTCACCACCCTCAGAGTAAAGAATTTCTTCCTATTGTCTAATCTAAACCTGCCCTTTTTCATCTTGAAGCCCTTGCCCCTGGTCCTATCACTACACTCCCTGATAAGCAGGCCTTCTCCATCTTTTCTGTAGGACCCCTTTTAGGTACTGGAAGGCTGCAATAAGGTGTCTCCAGAGGCTTCCCTTCTCCAGGCTGAACAAGTCTCAGCGTGTCTTCATAGGATAGTTGCTCCAGCCTCCTGGTCATCTTCCTGGCTTCCTCTGGACGTGCTCCAACAGCTCTGTGTCTTTCCTGTGCTGGGGACCCCAGAGCTGGATGCAGCACTGCAGGTGGGGTTTCACGAGAGCAGAGGAGAGAGGCAAGCTGCTGGATGTTGGAGCAGCATCATCCCATCTCCGAGTGCGTTTAACAGGGGCATGGCCACACACCAGAGCAGTGGTAAGCCTGCGAGTCCTTGCTGAGACTGCAAGGGAATCACTTCAGTTGGCAAAGATGACATGGCCCATATGGGAATGGGGCTGAGAGAGAATTAAGCGAGCGCTGCGGAGTCTGAGCTGTGTTGGATGGTCATGGAGCAGAGGCATCACTGCTGCACCAGCTCCTACAGCCCATGGCTGCTTGGTCGAGGGCACAAGCCAATGCAGGGGACACTGTCCTCTACTGCACTCAGGCTGCCGCCGTGGGTGGTCTGGGCTGGCCATGAGGCTCTGTGACTGCTCTGTCCAGGGCTCACGGCAGTATTCACAGCCAGACACTGCAGTCACGTTTCCATGGCTTTCATGTTTGACATTAAGTATGTATCTAAATATCCCATCTGAAGAGTTTTTTCTTCCTATCTGGCTATGTACATGAGCAAAGGAAAGCTTAACCAGGCCTTTACTGATCTTCATTTTTCTGTTACACTTGCCATATCACAAGGTTCATCACTAAACTGAAAACCAAGGCATTTCTCGTGGCATCGAAGCTGCAAATTGGAATGTCAAGTAAAATGAAGACTTATAGGGTTGTAATTCCCCAGGAGAAAAGAGGGGCTGCTTCTATAAACCACTTCTGTCAGCAGGTTCAGCCTCTGGTGGAGGAACGTACAAGCTGGAGCTGATTAAAAGCCAGAATTGTGAAAATGGCTAGCAGCCCGTGCTTCAAGGGCTGCTTTGGCCCAGGCATCAGCGTGGCTGATGGAAAGGCAGTGAGTACTCAATACATCATTTCATCCACTGTCACAAATGCAGGGTGAAGCTCTACCACTCCTGGATATTCGTGCTGATGGCAAGTTGCAGGTCTGTCACTTTGCATCAGCATCTGAAACCTCTCATTTGGGGCCTAGCACAGATCCAGCTCAATGCACAAAAATGGGGCAAAATCCACAATAAATGCCCAGATTCAGCCTCTCTTATACTTGTGCCAGATTTTGGCACTGAAGAAAGGGAGCAGAACCTGGTCCCAAAGATACTCTTGAGAGGAGGCAGAAGCAGCTCACTGGCTCTACCCAGTGCTAGTTTCCTTCTCATGTGACTCCAGTCATGCCATATTCCCCAAATAGAAGTTCACACCTTTTCACCTTCAGCTCCAGCCTATTTCTGCTCTCTGGTGTTCAGAAATAAGTCTGTCTCCCTCCCAGGAAGGAGCCACACTATAAATATCCCCATGCAAGTTTCCTGAGTCCTGACGTTTCTCGCAGGAGAGTGTGGCTCCTTGTCCAGCAGTGACAAGCCTGGCTGGGCTTTGCAGCGCCTTCAATACGGCCTGTGTGCTGCTACAGCTCCACCACGGCGGAGACGAAACGGAGCCATGGTGGTGCAGACACCAGTGAGACAAAGGTAGATAATCTCTGCTGACTTGGATGTGTGAGCTCATTCAGGAGGAGGGCTTGATTATGAAAACTGTATTAACTCGTAAGTGTTTTCAACTGCGTTTTACATCGGGCCCAAGGCTCTCAGAAAAGAAGATGAGTTTTCATAGGTACTGATTGAACTGGTGGGAACAGTAAGAATTGTGCAAGAGGAGAGGGGGCCTGAAGGGATGAAGTGTTTTGCCCAAAAGTGTCAGCAGCAGGCCCAGGAGCAGAGCAGAGGGCTCCTGACAACACACAGCAACACAGAATCAGAAGGTTGGAAAAGACCTTTGAAGATCATCAAGTCCAGCTGTTCCTGTCCTATGCTAAACCATATCCCTAAGTACCTCATCTGCCCTTTTTTTAAACACATCCAGGGATGGTGACTCAACCACCTCCCTGGGCAGCCTGTTCCATTTTTCATTGAAAAACTTTTTCCTAACATCTAATCTGAACCTGCCCTGGCACAGCTTTGTGCCATTTCCCCTTGTCCCATCTCCTCTCACACTTGTAAGCCATGATTTCCTGCCTGAAAGGAGCTTATTAAAAAAAAAATTCTATTTTTATATATATATAATTTTGTATATATATATATAAGCAATGGAAAGCTGCAGGGATTTAGCTGCCCTATGATGCTTGCCATGCAGGAGTCATTGTTGCTTTGACACAACTTCAGGGCAGCAGCTTGCAGTAGAGCATCTTGTCAGATGTTGGCACAGCTGAATTTTGCCTTTAGGAACAGTCAAGGTTTGGTCTGGGAAAGATGAGGAACAGGGAGAGAACTGCAGGGAGACCTACAGGGAGCAGGGGAGGGAGGGTGAGCCTGGGGTGTTCCTGGTGCTGGTTCTGACTATGCTTTGCTCCCCAGCTTAACCCTCTCATCTTTCTTAGGCTACAGCCCTGGGAGGGGAAGCAGCTCTTGTCGTCCCCCCCCAGCAGCCACTGCCCCAGGTGCCTGTGCCTGAAGGCAGCCCTTGCTGGCAACCTCTGAGCCCCATCAAGAGCCAGGAGCTGAGCAGCAGCTGCCACTGTACCCTGATAAACCCTCAGGACAAAACAAAAAACCCCAAGGGGTGCAGAAGAGACTCAGAGGGGAGGAGGAAATGCTTTCTGCATCGTGCACAATTAACTCACTGCTCTGAGTGTTTTGGAGTCACACAAAAATTGGCACTCCAAAAGAAATACAAAGCCTGACAGGCAGAAGCAGTGACGTAGGCATGTCTTGTAGCTACTCCCACACGGGAGGGAAATGAGCTAACTGGTGTAGAGCACCTCTGCACTCTGAGCTGCACTGATTGTGCTATTTCAGGGGATTTCTAAATCACCTCCTTGTCCCAAACACTCTTCATGTGAGACTAGTCCTAGAAGTGTGTGTGACAGGCTGGCAGAGGAGGATGCAGAGCAGATGTTCAGGGTGGCTGAGGGTACTGGGGATAACCAAGCCAGCAATAAGAAACCTTTGTAAGGAACATTAGCCCTCCTGCCCCAAGGTGCAAAAAGATTGACAGGACACCTCATGTCCATCGTATTTCTTCTGAGAAAAAGGTTTTCACAGAAAATCCCTTCTGAAGTGTGAAATTCTCCCACCAGCAGCCCAGCATGACCTGTCGTGGGAGAGCCCACGACTCTGTGACAGCCCCAGAGCCCCCAAAACCAGCTGCTGGGTTAAACAGACTATCTAGAAACATCAAATTTGGGTGATCCCAAGAAATAAAGGCTCTGTGACTAAAAAAGATGCTGTCAGACTGTTAAATATTTAGCTGCCTGCTGGGGTTACTATGGAGAAGCTCAGCTCTGTATATATTGCGTATGGTAAGGAACACCAAGGGCACAATTTCAAGAGCCTGAAATGAAGAAGAGCAGTTAGGACAACACCACATGTAAGTATAAGACAGACAGAAGCAAGTCCAACACCGTTCAAGCCGCTCGTTCGATGCCCTGGTAGTATCTCCTTTGCCTCACATTTTCTGGGTCCTGCAAACAACAGGCACTTGGTCATCAAAAGGAGAAGAAATACTGAGAGTGGAAAAAAATCCTTGTGCGTCAGCTATAAATGAACATGAGGAGGAGAGTCAGGTGTCCCTGGGATCTCCTCGGCCTCCTTTACTTCTTATCTACAAGGAGAAAACAGGGAGAGCTGAGAGCTTCCTCAGCCATCCAAAAATGACACGGGTGAAGGGCAAACACGGTGCTGTTCCTCTCTGTGGCCAGATAAGAGCTTTGCAGACATGCAGATAAAAGTGACATTTCTTATCCAGTTATCAGGCAGTTTGGCAGGTGTGCCATGTGTTTGATGAGAAGGAGAGGACTCCCCACACCTTCTCTGCACCAGCTGCTCACTGTGGGCCCGGCAGTGCCTGGCTGATAATCCTCTCCAGCCCGAGGGGAATGCTGCTGGATTTGGAGGGGCCAAGTGTTTTCCTCTGCTAAAGAACAATTAAATATTTAAAAATATTTTTTAAAAGCCCTCATACAAACTGTTTCCAGACCTGATTAAGCCCTACACACACTTAATCCAGGAACTCATGCAGGAAGCATCCCTTTGTTACACAGAATCACAGAATCCAAAGGTTGGGAAAGACCTTTGAAAATCATCAAGTCGAACCATTCCCATCCTATGCTAAACCATATCCCTAAGTACCTCAGCTACCCTTTTTTGAGCACATCCAGAGAAGGTGATTCAACCACATCCCTGGGCAGCCTGTTCCAGGCCCTGACAACTCTCAGTAATTTTTTTTTTCTAATATCTAATCTAAACCTGCCCTGTGGCAGCTTTGTGCCATTTCCCCTTGTCCTATCTCCTGTCACCTGGCTGAAGAGACCATTGCCCACCGCTCTACAACCTCCCTTCAGGTAGTTGTAGGTGGTGATAAGGTCTCCCCTCAGCCTCCTCTTCTCCAGGCTAAACATCCCCAGCTCCCTCAGATGCTCCTCATAGGATTTGCCCTCCAGCCCCTTTGCAGACTGGTTGCCCTTCTCTGCACTCGCTCGAGGACCTCAATGTCCTTTTTATGGTGGGGAGCCCAGAACTGCACACAGTACTCGAGGTGTGGCCTCACCAATGCCGAGTACAGGGGCACAATCACCTCCCTAGACCTACTGGCCACACTGTTTTTGATACAAGCCAGGATGCCTTTGGCATTCTTGGCCGCCTGGGCACACTTCTGGCTCATACTCAGCCTGCAGTCAACCAACACCCCCAGGTCCTTCTCTTCCTGACAGCTCTCCAGCCAGTCTCCCCCAAGCCTGTAGCGCTGCATGGGGTTGTTATGTCCCATGTGCAGCACTCTACACTTGCCCTTGTTAAACCTCATCCCCTTGGTCTCAGCCCATCGGTCCAGGCTGTTCAGATACACCAGTGACCACAGCCTGAGCGGGGAGAGGCCCCGCTCGGCGGGCTTGGTGCTGCGGCTTTGTGAGAGTGATTTGGTGTCTCACAGAACGACGCTGAGTTACTGGAGGTGTGGGAGGAATAAACGTTCTGCAGACGCAGTCTAGCGCCGTCAGCCCTAATCACTAATAGGCGGCTGTGGGCTTTCAACGCCGTTCTCCTGTCCTCGTTTAAAGCAGAAAAACAAAGCTGCTCTTTATGACTGACAGCTGTGGAAAACAAAATCCGCTGGTTTGGCCACAAAAACAGGCTGAGCGTGAGAATCGGCCATGACTCAGCTCCCTCTCACCTTGATTTGGCTTCACTGCAGGGAAGAGGAGTTGGTTGAGGGGCCAGTGGGGTGGGGAGGGGTTCAAGAACATGGTGCATCCTCCAAGGGGGTGTCCATGCTTCAGTGATTGACAGGTTGAGAGATCTCAGAGGAGCCCTGGAGATGCACTCACCAATGCTGCATCCTCACCTGCATGCGTCCCTGGATCTGGGGAGGACAACAGCATGCAGCTCCCTGCTGCACCTACCTCAGTCATCCCCCAAAACCGTGTCTGAGCCTGGGTGCCTTCCCCAGTAACGGGGGACTCTGCTATATTTGTGTCTGTACTGTTCCCTGTGACAAAAGTTTCATCAGATGCAGGTAAGACGGTTCCATGTGAAGCCAAAAGAAAGGCTGGAGGAAGTGCTCAACATTAATACTCCTTGCTTGCTCGGACGTACACCGGGAAGTGTTGCACACGTGCTGCTGCATCACGGGGATGATTAATCTCCCCTGGAGATGCTCAAGAGGAAAACAGGGACAGAAACATCTCCCTAGAAGAAGTCCAAGTGAAAATTTTCCATCTGTAAAGATGGGAGCATCCATCAGGCTATGGTTCTTCTGTGAACATTTAGGAAAGGATCAAAATGCGGGTGCTTGCCAAGACACTGAACATTTACCACCTTCTAAAAATGTCAGACTCCTCTACAAAGAGCAGGCTGAGGGACACAGCCAGGGTCAGACGGGAATGACTGGGACATGCAGAAGCAAGATGTGAATCCCAGCGACAAACACATCCTTCCCGTGTCTTAAATGCTTTTCATTTAAGAACTGATTTGATCCAGCGGCTCCTCTCAGACTGCACAGACAGGGAATGTATGTATCCAGTAGTTTAGAGATACAGTTTTCCAATACCAGGGAAGAGGTTCATTTGTTCATATTGACATATTAGTAAATGGGCATCTGTTAGCAACAACCAGGCTGGAGGCCAGATTTCAAGCGTAAGGAAGTGATGCTCAGAGAAGCTTTCTGATGCCGTAAGTAGAGGTCAGGGGAAGAAAAAAATAAAATCTAACTGACTTCCAGAGGGATTTAGATGATATGGGAAAAGCAGAGAAGACCAGCGTGCCCTGGGGTGGAGCATGCAGATAGCCCAGTCTGGATCCAGGCAGGGTCTGCAGTCAGGGCTGGGGTGCTCGGGCCCAGTGCTGGCTCTCAATGAGCGAAGAGGCAGCGCCTGGGATGCCAGGGTCAGATATGGCTGGATAGGAAGGGGCTACCAGGCTTGTGTGTGCCCACAGTAGGCACCACCTGGTGTGGATGGGCTGGTCCTGTGTCTGCTGAGCCGCTGATACCCCGTGTAGTCCCATCCTGCTGAGGGAGCAGGAGCCACAGCTTGGGCACATGGATCCCTGTCCAGAGACGCGTGACAGCTGGGATGCTGCACGTGGGACATGCAAGGGAGACAGCATCATGTGGCAAAAAGCAACCGAGCGAGATTTCACTGCTTGGTTGGCTGCTGTCTGGAAGACAAAGGCGTCGTGCAGCCTGTCTGTCTGCTGCCAGTCAAAGCTGTAATTACACACTGGTGGTGGGGAGTCACCAGAAATCAGCAGGCTGCGAGGGGACTGAGCGGCTCTGTGGGTCCCTGGCTGCTGGCAGGGCACTGCAGTGAGTTCATGATCAGTGGCAGGGCACTGCAGTGAGTCCATGATCGGTAGCAGGGCACTGCAGTGCTTCCCTGGCTGATGGCAGGGCACTGTCAGCTGCTTGGGCTGTGGAAGAGGCTCCAGTCACAAACATGGACCTTCCTGCTTCACTTTTGCAAATGCAGCCTGTTGTGACACACAAGCAGACGAGATCCCTGGTAGAACTGTATGGAAATGGACACAAGAGCACACACTGTGCAGTGATCGAACCTCTGCTTGTTAGCAACATGACCAACAAAGAAATCCAAAACCAAAACCAAAAGCCCTAGCTGTCCCCAGGGCTTTGCCATTTAGTGCTCTGCTCCTCAGAGACACAACCTACCTTCTCAGCGAAAGAGCTTCGGGTGATGGGGGCAGGAAGGGGTTAACAAACCCCTCAGCAAATGAAGCATCACTAGAACAACAGCACTGCTACTTTCTAGGATCTACAGCTCTTATCCAAGGTACTCAACTTGCTGGAAATCCGTGCCAGAGATACCACAAGACAGCCCAGAGAGCATGGCTGAGCGCTGGCACGATGCCTTTTGCACTGAGAGATTTTTGCTGAAAACATATCATGGTGTCTTGAGAACTGTTGGGTTTTTTTTTTTACTTCAGCGCTATTCATTATTTTTATAGCATCATTTTCAAGCACAACAGGAGTTGTCTAATCTGAGTTGTTTAAAATATAAAAAAGGCTGAAGAGCTTTATGAGACACGTCAGGAAATTCTGCAGAGCCATTATGAAAGTCATAAAGTCTGGAAAATGTGAATCCTGCAGAAACAGGGTAAATGGGCAAAACAATCCTGTTAGCATAGCTACTTGCATATGAGTGTGAGGACCTACCTTTTGCCCAGAAAAATGCCATCAATCTGTGTAATCTACAGTGTTGCTGAAACACCTTGATCACCCCATCTGCAACAGCTCCCTCACCTAGAAGTGCACATTACAGTCTCAAATTCACCTGAGCTTTAGCCTTGTGGACAAGGACTTAAAACATGATTAGGTGGTATCTGCCCAATAACAACAACAGTATTGTACATCAGCTGTATGAACAATTTTCAGGGTCCAGAGGAGGCCATGAAGATGAGCACCTCTCCTGTGAAGACAGGCTGAGAGAGTTAGGCTTGTTCAGCCTGGAGAAGGCTCTGGGGACACCTTATTGCAGCCTTCCAGTACCTGAAGGTGCTACAGGAAAGGTGAAGAGGGACTGGCTACAAGGGTATGGAGTGACAGGACAAGGGTTTTAATATGAAAAAGGGTAGATTTAGATCAGACATAAGGAAGAAATTCTTCCCTGTGAGGGCGTTGAGGCCCTGGCACAGGTTGCCAGGAGAAGCTGTGGCTGCCCCTGGATCCCTGGCAGTGTTCAAGGCCAGGCTGGATGGGACTTTGGGCACCCTGGTCTAGTGGAGAGTGTCCCTGTCCATGGCAAGGGGTGGGAACTAGATGGGCTTTGAGGTCCCTTCCAACCCAAACCAGTCTGTGATTCTATGATTATAATTTCATACAGACTCAATACAGAAAAGCAATCTGTTCACAGCCTTTGATTGAATTTGCTTCAGTTTGTTGGTAGTAGGTCTGAGAAGCTGGGGACTGAAGCCACCACTTCCCTTCACAGAGCATGCAGTAACCCTCAGTGCCACCCAGCAGCGATGCCCAAGGGGCGAGTTGTAGCTCCCACCAACCCAGGGTGGAGAAGCCCCCGAGTCCCACAGCCTGGCCCCACTGCTGCTGCCTCCATCATTCATTTCATCTGCCAATCTGGCAAATTTTGGCATGTGAGCACTTTCTGGGTTGCTTATTGTTGTTAATTTTTAAAGCACAGACTCTGGATTGCCTTGCAGAATCAACATGTGGGAACACATCTTTTCTTTGGGTTCGCTAAAAACATTCATGTACAAAATTAACCTGGCCTGACAGTGGAAAAGCTGCGAGTTCTGAGATGGATGTGTGATTACTTTATGAAATAGCCATCTGGGAATGCCTAATAAACAATTGCTTTTAATTGTAAACATCTGTATCTTTAACAATAAAAGCAATCAATGGGGCCCTCCATCAGCCCCAGGCTGAGTGAGGACCGGCTGCAGCCTGAAACCTATCTTGTCTCATCCTGCTTCTTTGCATGCCGGTAATTCTAGCCCTCTGTGGCTTGTCCTGGCTGATATTCCCCTGAAACTTGATCCTTTTTCAACAGATCAAAGGAGCAAAATGAGAAGCAAGAAACTTTTGCAGTGAAATTTCAGCCGCTGCAGCTTGTGCCGCGTCTCCAGTTTAATCATCGCTGCCGGCTGCTGCCCGCAGAGGAGTGTGCGGGTGTTGCCACCCTTCTGGCCTGTCTCACAGGTTGCTACAGGGACACTCCAGCTTGGAGGGGACTAGCGTGCAGAATGGCACTGCTGTTCCCCATCGCACAGGGACTTTTACCAGTGCAACAAAGGTTGTGCAGTTCTGCTGATAATGCAACGATTACGCTGACAAACTGGCCTCCCGAGATAAACTGGTGATGTCCCCAAGTTTAACAAAGAGATCCCCAGTTCAGTATCACCAGCAGTGTAAGTCAATACATTATTTAACCCTTGTCTCCTATAGAATAGAGGAACTCCACCTCCCAGCCCTATCCCTGTGTGCTGGTGTGCTCCCGAGGCAGGAAGGAAAGACCCTGTGCCAGCACCCAATGCAACCACCATCAGCTGCCCGGAGGTAAGAGCACAGCAGCTACCCTGACCCCCACAGCACTCACACAGCTTTCAGTGGGGTGTAGGTAGAGGACAATTAGGGGACAGGCTAGGAAAGAAACCTTCGCTGAGCATTTCTGCAGGGGTCCGCAGAGCAAGGGGGGAATCCTAAACCTGCCAGATGGTACCTACACTGAGCTCAAGGGTTAGGCCTCAAGTCCTTTAAATGACTGCAGACACTGGTTTCTCATGATCACATGGAAGAAATACATCTGGCTTACTCTTTTACCTTCCAGAAGTTTGTTTCCAATACATGCCTAGCTAAGGGGAGTAAAAAGTGGCTGGAACTGATGTTTCCGAGTACTCAGTGCCACTGCTTATATCCATGGCAGCTTAAGCATGCAAGCATAGCATCCTGTCATCCTTAGCTGCTTCCCTGGCACCATGAAGAATTAGGAACATTCTTAGACAAAGACTCTGCAGAGCAGGAACAGCTTTTCATCAATCCCAGTGGTACAGCTGGAAAAGACAGAGAAAACTTAAGGCACCAGAGCCCTTCTTCCAGTCTGAAATCTTCCCAGCTGAGAACAGTTGCTCTGAATTTCACATGACAGTGTAAAGTCAGAGAGCCCACCCAAGAGGAGAGGCCACCAGGGTGTGGGAGGAGGTGGGCTGTTAGCAAGGAGCCCAGGCATTAAGCACACCTTTGCTAAATTCCCAGTGCAAGGCAATTATTACCATTTGCTTCCTTTTTTTACCCTTTTACAAATATATGTGTGTCTTTGTCATGCCAGCCTCTCATCCTAGTTGATCCTTAGCAGTGTCTGGAGCAGTGGCCACGGATGGGAAGCGTCCCATTACATTCAGGGGGGACTGAGCTCCTTTCTGTCCCTGGCTGAAGGGTGCCTTGTTTGGAAACACTCTGGCACAGATTGATACACATCCTCCTGCCTGATGCCTCCCTGTGGGAAGACAGCTCAGCACAAAACCTGTTTTGACATAGACTCTCTCCCGTTCAGTCTCCTCTGTGCTCTAGAAGCTGGCAGCTTTAGTGTCCCTCCCACCTGACTGTTAAAGAAAATGACAGTAAATTCTGAGTACTTTTAGAGTAGCCTGAAATGTGGAGTTTCTTTCAGACCCTCATGAGGGCATGGTTGGCTTAAGCCCAAAATTAAAGCCTCAAAATTTAAAAATAAATTTAAAAAATAAAAAAATTCTATCTTCCTCTTTCTGCCACCGAGGTGAAGTTACACTCACACACCAGGCAGTGATACTCCTCCGTATCAGCGTGGCTGGTGAGGATGAAAATGCAAAGCTCCTGTTCAAGGCCGGGCTGGATGGGGCCCTGGGCAGCCTTGTGTAGATCCAGGCCTGGAGGCTGGTGGCCCTGCCTGTGGCAGGGGGGTTGGAGCTCTCTGACCCCTGGGGTCCCTTCCAACCCAGACCATTCTGTGATTCTGTGATTCTGTTTACTCCTACAAGCACCTTCAGTGCAGAGTGCCGGGGTTTAGGCTCGTTTTATTTTTACCCAGGTGGTTTATCTATGTACAGCTCTGCTTACACGCCCCAGTGTAAACCCCCCCCACTCATGGAAGGAGAAAGCTGGCTGTCACCTGGGAGGGTCAGGCTGCTGCCTTCAAACCCCAGAGCCCACAAAGCAGGACCTGATTCTGCACTCCTGGCTTTTCCTGCTGAGCTCGAAGGGAACAGCCCCACAGAGGAAGGACTATAGGGTCCTACCTCATTGTATGAAGACCCACCACCGCACAGAAGCAGGAGAAAAGGCTCATCCAGCGCTGTCCCTGACACAGAGCTTTCCTCCCTGGTTCCCAGAGCCCTCGGCAGCTCCCTGAGCTGCCACCACCCTCCCTTTCTTGGGAGCTGGGAGGGAAAGGGACATTATCATGCAAATGAGCTCACCAGGAAATCCACTTTGTTTCCAAATTCCTATCTCCAGCCTTGCCGCATCAAGCTTTGAATGCAGAAGAGGATGAATGGCCTAAAAGCAACGGAATTAAGCACTTACCGAAAAATCCCACCCACTAGTCCCCTTTATTTGGAAGCAGGATTTAGCACACACAAAACCACTCAGACGAGCAGGCTCGGGGGAGAATGTACACATCCATACAGTCTGTGCTTTAGGCACCAATCTAATATTCCTCCTGCTAGGCAGCTGCAGCTCAGTGAGGGTGTTGCATCAGTGCCTGGGCTGTTAACCCCCACTCCTACATCCCACCTTTTAGCACCAGTTCAGCGTTTCAATCATGGAATCAGAATCACAGAATGTTAGGAGTTGGAAGGGACCTCAAAAGATCACCTAGTCCAACCCCCCTGCCAGAGCAGGATCGCCTCGACTAAATCCCACAGGAACACATCCAGGCAGGTTTAAATGTCTCCAGAGAAGGAGACTTCACAACTTCTCTGGGCAGCCCGTCCCAGTGCTCTGTCACACTCACAGTGAAAAAGTTTCCCTTTATGTTCACATGGAGCTTTCTCTGCTCCAGTTTGCACCCTGCTCTGATCCAGCTAAGTCACCATCCTGGCAGAGAACTGCTGCTTCCCTGCATCAGCAGCTGGATGTGCCCAGCTACACTTGGGACTATACCCTGCCCTTCCTGCTGACTGCCCAGGGCGTGGGAATGGCACAGAGCCCTGACACCTCCCCGTTAGTCTGGGGGTGTGGTGATGCTCCTGGTGGGAACAGAGCTGGCCTGGTCGGAGGTGAGCAGGCAGTGGTGTTGGCAAAGCTCTTATCACACAGTTTCACCTGCAAGTCCTTCCAGAGGGTGAGGCAGTGGAGAGGTCCTCTGGAGCTGCCTGTTTCTGTCTGCAGGCAGTGAAGGACCTTGGACAATTAGTGTAGATGAGATCTGTGCTGGGCTTGGCTGGGATAGAGTTAATTGTTTTCATAGCAGCTAGTAGGGGGCTCTGTTTTGGACATGTGCTGGTAACACAGGGATCTTCTTTTACAGTACTTACACAGAGCCAAGGGCGGCCTTCTGCTCCTCACCCCACCCCACCAGCAAGAAGGCTGGGGGTGCACAAGGAGTTGGGAGGGGACACAGCTGGGACAGCTGGCCCCAACTGACCAAAGGGATATTCCATAGCATATGATGTCATGCTCAGCCTATCTGGGGGAAGAAGGAAGGGGAGGAAGTTCAGAATGATGATGTTTGCCTTCCCAAGTAAACATTGTTGTGATGGAGCCCTGCTTTCCTGGAGATGGCTGAACACCTGCCTGCCATGGGAAGTGGGAGATGAATTCCTTGTCTTGCTTTGCTTGTGTGCTTTACCTATTAAACTGTCTTTATCTCAACCCACAAGTTTTCTCCCTTTTACTCTTCCAATTCTCCCCCATCCCACTGTGGGGGAAATGACTGAGTAGCTGTGTGGGGCTGAGCTGCTGGCTGGAGTTAAACTCTGACTTCAAGACTGTGGAAGTACACTGAAATCCTTCCCTGCCTCAAACTCCACATCTGAAGATGTCCACAAGGAGTCCCTAAAGGTTTCAAAGAGACTCCTCCAGCAACAGATCTAAACCTTTCTCAAAAAGCTCCGTTGAAGTAGATGTTTATCACCTTCCTCCCTGCCCACCATGGCTCCTGGCTGCCTAACTGTGAAGAAGGCTTGAATCACTGACCTGGAGCATCCATATCCTCATGCACACCCTGGGTCAGCCACACCTACAAGCTGTTCCTCAGAGCTGCAGGGGCAAATGGCTTGTCTTAGATACATCCTTTAAGGTTAGCTCAATGGACTATTGATGCTATTTCTATTTAAAAATGCATACAGTTACAGAACTGGGAAAACCAAAGGACTGGGTTCACTACTGCTGCAGTCCACTGGAACCCGAAGGGTCAAACCCGGCATTTGTTACTTTCTGCAGCCAAGGAATGAGATCTGTGAGTGAATTACAGTCAGTGTCTCCAGTTCTAGTGAAATGTTTGTGGCCTTCCTCAAAGCATGTGGGGCTTTTTTTCTCTTACTGCAGGAAGTTTGTGTCCATTCTTTACTGGATTGCTATAACAGTCCAACACACCTTAAGGCAAATGGAACTTCAATGGAGCTAAGAGTAGTTATTGCTGTGAAAACAGAGAGCTGTGTAATTGCTTCAAATTGTGCTCATGCTTGCACTCATGCAACCCCACTGCAGCACGTGGAGTTGTGTGAGGGTTTAAAAAAACACTGGGAACAACTTGCAGTGTCATTCCAATGCTTAGCAAGTTATGTTAAAAAACATTTTGCCAGAACTACCAGGGATGTTTACTGACTTCTTTGTCCCACCAAAGGTGATTTACCCATTTTTGGCATGCCCTACTGAGAATGCTTTCTAAGCAGAGAATCTCCCTTTGATCAGGCAAGGACTAATGGCAGCTACTGTTGCTCTGTCTTCATAAGGGAAAAGGTGACACTGACCTTCCATGGGTGGCTTCGTTTTCAGGCTGCCCAGGTGGGACACCCTTAACACCATCACAGGGTCCGACCCAGTCTCAGGGTGGGAGCATGTAAGTGGCCTTCTCACTTGTCAGAGAATGATGGAGATGAATGGGCCTTTCAGTGAGGCTTTTCTACACTCCCAGGATTTGCTGCTATGGATGCACTGATATCACGGGGCAGAGTCCCTTGGTGGAGGTCTGGATCCCACCAGAACAGACAACTTGTGCAGAGGTGGAATTGGCCCAAACAGAGTGAGGGAAGAAGCTTCAACCTTTCCTCAGCTGAGGACTATTCTGTGGGTTGTGGATACAGCTGGGAAAGTCTCTGCATGCCCAGCAGTGTGGACAGGGACTGAGAGATGAGTTGGTTGCTCACCTTCCTTTGATGTTCTGACTAACTTGCTCCCTGTCATGTTTCCTCCTGTCAAAAGGTTACAGAAGATAAACTGGGTCAAGATGCACACAAGTTAGGGGACCAGAAGAAGGCAAGCAAGAGGAGGTCCACAGAAAACCAATCCTCTGTCTGAACACACAGTGTGGGTTGTTGGGTGGCCTGTCCGGAGCTCAGGCACCTCCCTGGCCCCAGCAGTGAGAAGACTGTCCACGTTAAACTTGGGCAGACGCCGCTATGGGGTTGAGTTGGTTGGTGTGAGGTCCTAACAGCACAGCCAGTGCAGCCCTGGGGCGTGGGCCTGTCCTCCTCAGAGTGGCTGAGTCAAGGAGGGTGGGACAAGCCACACCTCGTGTCCCCCTCCACCAAAGTGGTGACGCCAAGGAGCAAGCACAGTGATGCGGCACAAAGCCAAACGAGCTGTGGCTCTGATCCCACCATCTGACCCCGGCACGGTGATCTCACTCTGTCGGCTTACTCACAGCTTCACAAGTAGCAGAGAGAGGTCACGCTCAGTTAAAACTGAAATGTGTTTTCTTGCAGCTTTTCCCCCTTGGGCCAGATGCTGGAGCCCTGAGTTGGGCAAAGGTCCAACTGGAAATAATGAATGTAATTACCTTGTAAGCACCTTAGTGGAAAATATTGGTATAGTTAATTATACAGGGATGCAATGGTAACTCGTTTCCCAGTGTTTAAAATACAAATATTAATGTTTTCTCCTTTGGGGCTCTAAGAAGATCGGATATTGCAGCACTCTAACAGAATTTATAAGTTTTGCAGTTACCGCAATCAGTTTAAAGGAAAAAGTTTCCAATGATCTTAAAATGATCACTGGCTGATACTGCGCAGAACAGTGCGATGCTGCACAGAGCCTGGCTTCAGCGTGCTCTGCAAGGAGGAGGTCTTTGGCCACAGCCCTTTGAACATCCCAAACCGAGATTATTTTCAAAAGATATTTTAGGGTCAAAAAGTGATTTTGGGTTCTCAATTTAAAGGTAAGAAACTCACCCTTTGAATACCAAGAGGATTTAAAACCTTGGAGGCAGATACCCAAAACCTGGGCCTTAGGTACCTGGTAAGAAATCCTGGCTAAACTGCCCAGGTGCAAATGCCACTATTTCTCATCACAGGAAACAGCATGATAAACTCACAGCACAGGCTGAGCGTGTACTCTGGCATCTGAAGTCTTCAGAGTGCAAACCCAGGTGTCTCCACGCCATCCCTGACTGACCTTCCAGGTGTCGAACAAGCAGCCCACTGTTTCTATGTTAGCCCATCAGAAAAGCTCTGTTGCTTTCAGGGAGCTGGCAAGGGCGCTCTGCAAAGGAACAGGCAGAGGCCACTAAAGGTGTTTTGCTGCCTTTGGGATTCGTTGATGTCTCTGAACCATCCAGCACACCCTAGCAGGTGTTCACAGGGTAGAAAAACAAACGGCTTGACTCCATTCTCACACCTCTGCAAAAGGAGTCAAGAGGGCACACAAAAGTATAAAACTGTCCTGAAGTTTCCCTCTTGGGTACCTAAGGGTGGATTTCAGGGGAAAAAAATAACCCAAACCCAACATGTGGGGAAGAAAAGAACAGAGAGATCAGCATTTTGGGCGCAGAACTCATTGTTCAGAAAGCCCTGCATTTTGCACCAGGCCACCTCTTCTGCCCAGAGACACTGCTGCAGCCAGCGTGGCAGAGTGGCACGCTCCTGCCCAGGGACCAGAGCTATGGCAGGGAGCACACCTCAAAGCAAGGGAAGAGGCAGGCGTGATGCCCTGCTGAGATCCCCGGACTTTTTACACTGCTGTAGGAATTAACCCGGGCAGCAATCAGGAACAGGCAGAGGCAGATTAAGAGCTGGCTCAGGAGCAAGCCGGGCCTGCTGCAGTGAACAGGAGCACTTGGGATGTCACTAACAAAACCTGATTTAGCTAAACATTGTGTTTGAAGAGTAAGCCCTGCTGCCTCCACAGCTTTTCAATTCTCAGCCGGTTTGGGTGCTACAGGAGCCCAAACCTCACCCCGGCCCATGACAGGCAGCAAGGGCCCTGACAGCTGGGACTCAAACTCACCACACACAAGGCATGGAGGCTGCTTATGTTCAGCAGCAACAAAGATGGGTTAGTCACCACCTTGAGCTTCGCGTACACTTCCACATGCCATCTGTAGAGAGAAGTTAAGGAAGCAGCTCCCCCAAAGGAAAATATAACCACTGTGCCTCTGAAAGCTGCCAGACAGGTAATTCGGCCCCTGGAGAAGACATAAATAGGACAGCACACAGGCAGCAGGCAAACTTGGGTCGAGTTCAACACCATCCAGGTGGACTGTTGCAAGCTAAGGAGAGGCTCTGTAAATCACAACACTGCTCTCACAAGTGTCAGCATAGAATCTTTTAATACTTTACATAAAAAACTGCATACACAGTTCATAATTTCATGTAAACATCGTATACATCTCAGTTTTTGCCATGTCAGTTTATTAAAAACAAAACCAGAAACAGTCTCAGTACCACTGTTGAGGGAAGAGGGAGAAAAGTAAACAAACATAACTGTATACATTTGTTCTCTGAACCAGAGAAACACAAGATTATTTTCACCCGGGCTGGCTACCCTGTGAAAATAGTTAAATAAACCTAGGTTCTTTAAATTGCCCTTTAGTATTAATGTCTGATGTACTCACTGCATAAAGAACAGCGCTTTCACCCATTTTTTTCCAAGGCAAAAAGATACAGTGGTTTTATTTCATCTTGTGTTGAAATCACAATTTAAAAGAAGACCCAGATGAGGTTACCAAGTAACAATGCTTCCAATGCTACAGTGTCGTATGCAGATGACGAGTGCATTGTGTTTAAAAAAAACCAAACAAAAGCCAACCCACCAAGTTGTGCAAAGTAATTTCTTTTGAAAATAAAACTATTAAATAAACCCAAGTCAACATACTCGCAGAAGACAACATTAAAGGAAGGAGCAGGCACCAAGATCATAATATGGCAATATCCTCCCCTTCCCCCTTGCTCATCCCGCCTCGCGCATCAGGAGGAGGGTGGCCAGCAAGGAGGACAGAGCACTTCAGCTTTACTTCCCAGCCCGGTGGCTTCTGCAGCTGGAGTCAGTTCAAGGCTCATGTTATCAGCAGGCATCAGTCACTCGGGGAGAGTTCCTTTGCACAACACAATTCCCAGCTGGGCACCCCCTCCCCACCTCACTTTAAATAAGCACCCCCTGCACTACCCCGGTTTGCACAAGACAGAAAAGGTAAGATATATACAGGCTTCGCTTGGGATGACCCTCCCCTCCCAGTCTCGGTCTTCAGGGCACTAACTTCCACAGCAAGCCAGGCTCAGGCCGAAACATCTGCAGGAGAAGAGAGGATGCCGCGGGCAGCCCGAGAGATGCAGCCCCCTTCCCCAGCCTGCCTGGGAGGGGAGGCACATGCAGGCAGGAGGCAGAAGTCCCTTCGAGCATCTCAGCTCTGCCACTCTCCTCTTGCAAAAGAGAGGAGGCTGTCTGGGAGCTGGGAGCAGCAGGCAGTGGCGGGCAAAGGGGAAGAGCCGGGTGCAGCGTTTGCTCAGTCCAGTCTCAGCAGCTTTTTGTTGTCAAGAGTCCGCGACTAAGTCACAGGGCCCGGTGGTGGGAGGCGGCTTCTCCCCGCTTTATTCCCAAGACTCAGGGCATGCAATCCCCCCCTCCCTCGGTCCCCATGGCTGAGCCAGCACAACCCTTCTCAGCCAAGGCTGAGGGAGCACCCTCCCTCCCTTAGCCCCCACCCCGATTCATCGCCAGCCCCCAGCGCAGGGGACAGGCAGATGCCGTGTGCGTGCATAACCCAGCTCCTCTCCGCCTGCCAACAGGTGACCCAGGCGCCGTACCCAGCGCCGTGCTCCAGCCACACCCTATAGGACTTTGCAGCAGTTGATGCAGCCGTTCTGGGTGCCGTAGCGCTTCTGCAAGGCTGCCCGGGTGGCAGTCTCGAAGACTTCCCGGACACCCTCCTTGGTCTTGGCCGAGCACTCCAGGTAGTCGTAGGCCTGGATGCGAATGGCCATGGCGCGGCCATCCTCAGTGCGCACGGGCTCCTGCTTCATGCGGGCCAGCTCATTGCGCACATGCTCATCGTTGCGCAGGTCCTTCTTGTTGGCCACCAGGATGATGGGGACGTTGGGGCAAAAGTGTTTGACTTCAGGCACCCACTTCTCTGGGATGTTCTCCAGCGAGTCCGGGCTGTCCACGGAGAAGCACATGAGGATCACATCGGTGTCTGGGTAGGAAAGAGGGCGCAGGCGGTCATAGTCCTCCTGGCCAGCCGTGTCCCACAGTGCCAGCTCCACCTGCTTGCCGTCCACCTCGATGTCAGCCACGTAGTTCTCGAAGACAGTGGGCACGTAGACCTCGGGGAACTCATCCTTGCTGAAGACGATGAGAAGGCAGGTCTTGCCACAGGCACCGTCCCCCACCACCACCAGCTTCTTGCGGATGGCAGCCATGGCCAGGCTCGCCAAGCTGGCCTTGCCGTGCAGCAGGACGATGGCAGCGCCCTCCTCGCCGCGGCCGCCGCCTCCCCCTTCCTCTCGCGTCTCACAGGGCACCGTGGCGAGCCGGAACCCGCGCAGGCAGGCGGGCGCGTCCTTCTTTCTCCTCGCACCGGCACCGCGCCTCGGTTCCCCGCGACAGGGGAGCGCTAGGGCTGCAGCGAGCGCCGCCGGTACCGCTCGGCTAGACCTCTCCTTCCTTCCTTCCTTCCTTCACGGGGGACGCGCTACCACCGCCCGAGCCGGCCCAGGAGCAACCGCCAAGCGACCGCGCTGCCACTGCCGCAAGCTGCGGCCGGCGCCGCTATTTAAAGGCGCTCGCGACTTTCTTAATATAGCCGACCAATGAGAAGGCAAGGAGTGAGGTCATCCTCGGCGGAGAGCGCCGCGATTGGTGGAGGGCTGCGGGCGGGAGGCGGGCGGGGCAAAGGAGGGAGGGGGCGCAGGCCGGCCCGCAGCCGTGACGGGACCGCGCTGTTTGGTGGTGACCGGGCAGGGTCGCGCTGCGGGGCCGGTGGTCGTGGGGTGGCTGGAGCCGGGCTGGGGGGGAGGGGGGGCAGGGCGGCGGCGGGGCTGGTGGTTGTGAGGCGGAGGGGCCGAGCGAGCCGGGCTGGGGGCGGCGGGGCAGGGCCGTGAGGCGGGTTCCGTGGGAGGGGGGGGCCGCTCACAGCGCCCGGACCGCAGCGATGCCGCACGTCCGGAGGAGCCCGCGGAGGGTCCCCCGGCCCCACCGTGCCGCCGCCGCGGAGCGTCTGCGTTCGTGCCGCCCTCCCGAGCGCGGGGCGGCGGCTGTGCAGCAGGGCAGGGCGGGCCGGGGCAGGCCGGTCCCGGCCGTGGCCCCTGTGCGCCGCCGCCCACCCCGCCGCGCGGCATGAGCGGGCTTAGGGGGCCGGAGGAGCAGCCCGGCGAACAGGCGGAACCGCTGCGGCCCCGGCGCAGCCTTTAACGCCCCAGCGAAGTGGGACTGAGCTTGTTGCGGGCGATCACACCGAACAAAAGCCTGCCCTGGGTATGACTGGAAAGGCGCGGGACTGGTCAGGTTTCCTTCCTTAAAGGAAAACACTCACCGCCGGCGAGTCCCGCTCCTGCCAGCTCTTGGCCGACAGGCAGCGGAGGAGTTGGGAGCCGGGAGGGGGGGTCCCTTTCGGCCTCAGTGTACGGAGACGACGGAAATCGGGGGAATGAAAAAATGAACGTGGAAAACAAATGAGCGCAGAAGGCTGGGGTGTCAGGTTGTGCGGAGGGTCGGTGTGAGGACCTCGGCCTAAGTGCATTAATAAAGCCGTGCCTTGTAAAGCCTCACGCTGTGAGATTACTGACGGCGACTGTCGTGGCCCTGCTCCAGCTCTTAACTGGGTGCTGTGGTGTCCCTGCTGCAGCTCTCACTCTTTAACTGGCTGCTGTGTCCCTGCTGCAGCTCTCACTCTTTAACTGGGTGCCATGTCCCTGCTGCAGCCCTCACTCTTTAACTGGGTGCTGTGGTGTCCCTGCTGCAGCTCTCACTCTTTACCTGGGTGCTGTGGTGTCCCTGCTGCAGCTCTCACTCTCTAACTGGGTGCTGTCTTGAGATTTTTCCCTGCAAGCATTTTCACCTAAACAATGTCCCGTGGCTGCTGCCTCTCAGGCCTGGAGCCAAAGCGTCCCCCCTTTGCTAGCAGCACTGTCATTAATGAATAGAACAGAAATTAGTGATTTGAGTAATGTGATTTTTATTAAAAACTGTGTTTGAAAACACCTAGTGGAAGACCTCATGCACCACTGAGTGTATCAGATTGCCTGACGAGTCAGACTGTTACAACAGCGTGTGTCAATAGGGCAAATGGTTCACTTACGGTTCACTTAATCCCAGACACTGAAATACAGTTCCTCTTCCA
The DNA here is from genome assembly GCF_964237585.1 of Gallinula chloropus. Classification (NCBI taxonomy): domain Eukaryota; kingdom Metazoa; phylum Chordata; class Aves; order Gruiformes; family Rallidae; genus Gallinula; species Gallinula chloropus. Next base: position 112,722,045 of record NC_140087.1, on the reverse strand, counting down.
TGAGATCTTGGTAATTCCCATTTCTCCCTGTCAGAAGAGTGTGTCCCTGGATGGTGATGGATGGATTTGTACCTTGATCTTACATAGTTTGTGCAGCATGTTTTATGTGAACGTAATAAATCCAAACTGATGTTTGGAAAAAACAACCCCAAAACAACCCAGAAATAAAGTGTGGCCATAAGCATCGGTGTTCTCGGGTACCTGTAGCCTTTTAACAAACTAAATCTCTGGTTTGCATTGTCCCTTTACATTTGTTGTCTGTGCTCACAGTTCTGTGATCAGAATCACAGAAACACACAAGTTAACCCATGTGAAAGTCTTCACCATGCTGGTGTAGCCTTTATAAACACAACCACAAGCGTGTAGAGCCATTCTGCTAGGGATTCAGAGTTAATTTGCTGTATAACCCAAGTCTTCTAAATGCCTCTGCTGCCCTGCATCTGTTGCTTTAAGCCTCTCGAAGCTCTCCAGCAACACCATCTGGGCGGTGGATTTTTCCCTGGAGTTCAGAGCCACCTTGCGGCAGCCCCGCCGGCCGGGATGCCCGCGGTCCCTGCGGCTCCAAAGCTGGAAGCTGGGGTGGCAGCAGGAGAAGCTGTCACTGCCTTACAGAGGTGCTGCTGAAACACTCCTTCGCATCAGTTTTTATTTGACCTCTGGGCGGCACGAGGAATCATGCCTGGGTATCTGGTTTTGTCTTTTCATGAGCAAAACACTTCGTTAGATAGGAAAAATAAACAATTCCATTGATCATCTCATCAGTGCTGTGCCGTGAAGGGCAGGGAAATACAGAACCACAGAATCACCAGGGTGGAAAAGACCTTTCAGATACGCAGCTTACTCATTTCAGAGCCTCTGTTGTTCACCCAGAGTGCTGCCAGCAGTTACCTGTGTGCCTCCGGGTAGGAAAGCAAACAAAGTGGCCAGCATTCACACCCTTTACCTTTTCAAATTCAAAGCAGGGTGACCTCAGCCAAACTGCCTGCTGGTCCCAACTTCCATACTATGCTAAGGAAATACTCCGCGAATATCCAGCTAATCCAAGCCAAGCCCATACCAGGGGCTCTTCTGAACAGCGCAGATTCAGCTCCAGCACACAGTCATGGTCAGAGCTGTACCTGCTTAGTGTGAGGTCTTGCATCTGTAGTCTTACACATAGCTATGCTGAAGGCAAAGGGCTTGATGTTTCACCTCTCACCTTGCAAGAAAGACTGCAGCACGGTCCCTGCAATTCCTTGAGCTAGGGTTTAATTTTATTTTATTTTTTTTTTTTTTCTCCCAGAGACTTTGTATCCAGAGACCCAGCGCTGTGACACACTGAGGATGGGGTCACACTCACCACTGCCCTGGGCAGGCTCCAGCAATGGACTCTAGAGGGAACACCTAAGTCACTGGGGTTATCCCACTTATACACTTAAATGTGTAATGCCTGTGTGTTGGTCACAGCCTGGGAGTCATACTTATGTAAATTTGCTACATGCCACCTTTCTCCTGCTGTGGATTTAGCCTGTAATATCAGCGTATTTGTGGTACCTGCCCTGAGCTGTCTTAAGTGGAAATGAAGAGACCCTTAATTTAAATTATCTTTCTGTTACATGCATCCACCTCTCCTCTGGAGCATTCTTTCTTCAACCCATTCATGGAAGCACAAAGTGAGCCAGTTCTGAGAACAGGGGAAATCAGGGGTAGATGGTACATAGGAATCCTTTTCCCTTCCTGCTCCAATGGATGCATCGGGGAAAATGGGAATCTGGCCAGTGCTGTGAGTCCAACAGAAAGACGACCCACAGTGGGACAGTACATGAGCGCAGCGAGTAATAACCCATGCTTAGGCTTCCTTCCTGAGGTGGAAAACCTGGAAAGAAAATAAGGAAAATATTTTGGTGGCTTTTTCCCTCTCCTCAGGGAATTTTGTACAGGACTATATTCCAGTATTGATTTTGTATTCAAGCATGGCCATGGTCTGGAAGGCACCAGGGAGTGCAACCAGCCCACATATTTTAGGGCTGAACTTGAACTTCATGTTGTAATTTTAATATTTTCTAATCGAATTTGCATGATACGCTAAACTATATTTTAAGCAAGCTGAAACTTCACTTCCAGTAATCCCTAAATGCACCCTCTCAGCAGAGCATTAGTTCTGCTGCACCACGTGCATCTGTATGAGTGATGAAGGAAGTATGAAGCAGGAGAAAGGAGACACCGCTTCTTTGCTTTCATAGCTTGTGCTGGTGGTTTGGGGGATTAAAACTCAGCCTTTTGTTTTTTACTTGATTTAATCCAATTGGCATTTTGTGTTGCTGAGAAGAGAATTCCAGTCAATCGCTGGAGATTGTTTCCAGATTATATTCCCCCCTCAGCTCATTTTGCTGAACAGATTTTCTAAAGGGCATGTCTGTAACTCACTTAATTTGTGCTCGAACATAAATCTCTACCCAAAGCGTGAAAGCTCAGCGGGGAAGGTAATCTTTCTCCTTTTTGTCAATAAGTAGGCAAGTGGGTACATTGCCTGCTGTGGCATAACGTGCTGAGGGAGCCGTCTGTGCCAAGGAATGGCATACTGAGTCCCGCACCCTGGCTTGTACTGTAACGCTGGCAACAAGCATCCCGCAGTCCTCACGCAGGCAAAGCTTCTCGGTGAAGGAAGGAGTGCAAGAGCTACCTCAACACGAGCAGTTTGCAGGCTAGTGCTGAAAAGCTCTGAGTGGATGTGGGAGGACAGGCAGAAATGGTAAGTTATCTGTCTCTGCAAGCTGCTAGGAGTTCCTGGCATGCATATAGGAACCAGACCATTTGTCGCATGTCACAGCACGTCCACGGCTTTCCAGTGTCCCTCGAGAAAAAACAGACTTCTAGCTCTTGGGTCCCACTGTGATCAGTGCTCTCTGCAGAGAAGCCAGGCTGATCTCCCCAGAAATCAGAATGGCAAGGTGCAAAAAGAGAAGGTGGAAAAAGGCCTGTGCATTTTTGTGCAGAGGTTTAGCCTGAGCACAGTGCACGTGAAAGCACATCATCCCAAAGAAGAAATGCCATCATCTTCTGAAGGCATCCATGTGACCCACTGGCATTGCTCTTCCAGGGAATAAGTGAGGCAAGTCAGAAGCTGGTGACTTTAATTTTGTCAAGTTCCCACGAAGGGACTCTCAGATTCATACCTCAAGAGGACACAGGAAATATGGTCTGGCAGAGTAAAATTAGACCACCACAGAAAGCTAAAATGGCCTCAGGCCTCCAGCTGGATTGAAATTAAGTAAAAACAAGTTCCTCGTCCTTAGGCTAAAATTTTTACACCTAAACCCCCTCTTCTCAGTTGAAGGACTCTCCTGTAGCTGTATGAAATAAATGGGCTGACCACCTAACTGTACTAACCAGCAGCATCTGCATCACCAATGCCTTTGAAAAAGGTTCTTCTCTCTGCAGAGAGACCAAATTAATCCACCCCAGTTCCCTTTGTTCTCAGCTTGTAGTGGTTGGAAACACCTTCCAGTCTTTGTCTACTGGGAAGATTGAGCAGAAATGACTTGTCCAATGCCGACATGATACCAGGGTGTTCAGTCTTCATCTTTGGGGTTCTGGACAGTTCTTTCTCTTCAGACTCTGCAGTTGATAGCCTTCATTTCATTATTCTGAGGATGATCAAACACTGGAAAAGGCTGCACAGAGAGACTGTGGTGTGTCTATCCATTTCAGCCCAACTGGACACAGCCCTGAGCAGCCTGCTGTAGCTGATCCTGCTCTGAGCAGGGTGGACTAGATGATCCCTTCCTACCACATCCGTTCATTGATTCTGCAATTCATTTCTCTAGGATGCCTCAGCAGATCTGGAAAGGGGCGTCATGAGGGTCTGTCTGGCAGGTCTACTGCTGATTTATACTCTAGCACTGTCACCCCCCCGCCCTCCCAAAGCTGTTTGTCACACTTGATATTGAAATGCTTACTCAGGGTTAGCCTTTTGCAGCAGGAATGAGGAACTTTCTAAAGTAAACATGCTGTGGATTGTTAGTGAATTGTGTCACTTCCACTTTATTGCCAGTAAAGTAGGTTTTTTTAAAAACTGGTGATGTCACTAGGTTCTCTTTGTAGATTGGTTGGCTATAATAAGAAACACCACCTATTCCTTTAAATACTGTGGTCATCATGATAGCCTTTGAAGAGGGAAGGTAAGTTCTCTCTGCAGGGCAACCAGTGACCTAAAGAAGCTGAGGTGGCAACAATATTAGAAGAAACCAGAATACTGAACATCAAGAAGGAAAAGAAGGTTGATGCTGAAATTACTATCCTGTAAGCCTAACAGACTTCTATCTCATATAAAGTAATCATGAATATTTGAAGACTGAGAACACTTCTCTCCCACATGACAACATCCCATCCCTGGAGATACTCAAGGTCAGGTTTGATGGGGCTTTGAGCAACCTGATCGAGTAAAGGTGTCCCTGCTCACTGCAGGGGGTTTGGACTAGGTGGCCTTTAAAGATACCTTCCAACCTAACACATTCTATGATTCTATGATATTTATGAGCAAAGGCAGCATGGATTTACACAGGATAGCTATTGCCATTGGTAGAATTCTACTAGCAGGCCTTGGCAGGAAAGATGTAGTCAGTAAAACTGATTTGGATACTTGTTCAGTATAGTGTTTTATACTCCATCTCGTTCACAAAATTAAGTCATTCAATCTAGAAAATGAAATCTGTTACAGACTGAACACTGACCACAAACCATGTCTGAAATAATGAAACAGAAATATAGGGCACTGCAGGAATCTCGATTGCATCCAGACTTGGTTTGCACCTTCATTTTTTGGTCTATAATAATAGTCAAGAGCAAGGTACTCACAATGTCAGAAGATATTGATACCAGAGAAATTAAGAGAGGAGAAAAATAAGGGAATGAAGGTAACACAGAAGTATGGAGAGAAAAAAGGACACAAGGGAAAGAATTCCAAACTCATGAGATATCTCTCCTCACCTACCCTCCAGAAAAGCTAACACACACACACACACACACACAAACAACAACAAAAAACAAATTCACAAACAACACACGCACACACACACCAACCCGGCAGAGGAATAATCTATTTTGGACTTCATCTTGGTTTCCAAGGGATGGCTGCTCTTACAAGAAAGCTAACTGTAGCTGGCAATGACTGCTGTGGTAAGACATACCTCCTCTTTGCTCTGTGTCACAATCAGCTTCCCAAGTCCTACGAGCCAACCCTGTTTGACACCTACACCACTGACACAGAGATAGACTGGAAGGACATGAAGCTAATTCTCGTCCATGTGGCAGGGAAGAATGTTCTACAAGGACACTGACATTATTTTAACGTGCCTCTCTGTGGACAGGCCTGACTCACAGCAAAACATCCTGGTTTTTTGGGTTCCAGAAACCAGGCTTTTCTGTCCCACAGTACCTATTGTTCTGGTGGCTACCAAGATAGAACTAAGGGGTGATGAAGGTACAGAGAAGCAGCTAACTGCTCCAGGAAACGAGCCAATTAACACTACAGAAGGAAAAGCTTTAGCTGACAGCATTGGGCATATGCTTACCTGGAATGTTCTGCCAAGTCAAAAGAAGGCGTTGATACAGCCCTGGAGATTATTAGCCAATGTGTATTGAATGAGAAAAGAAAGAGAAAGAGGTACTACAGGGCTGCCCAATTTTGTAAGAGGAGCACATACTATTTTGTTGTTGGAGTTCATCATGTGGAAAGGTAAGTAGAAGGCTTTTTGTTGCTGCTACATAGATGCTATAGGGACTGCTTTTATCTTACAGAATGAAAAAAAAAAAAGCCTTGGATCTGCAAAGTGTCACACTTGAAACGTTGGTTTGGTTTCCTTCTCTACCTCCACAATGGGCTGAAGAGCACCATTCCAGATTCAAGCTGAGTCCTCATCTTGAGAAAGGGAAGTGACCAAGCTACATTTTTTCACAGAGGCTACACTTCTTCACAGAGCTTTCTTGGTCAAAGGAGATAGGTGCAGACTAGAACAGGAACCTAAACCAGAGCCACTGGGACAAGCATGAGAACATGTTGAGTGAATCTAATCCTGGCTTCCTGGTTGCAAGACTGTGGCAAGCAGCTGCACTGACAAGGCTTCCCAGTATGCAGTTCCTTCCACAGGCTTCCTTGAAGGATGTCCTTAGGGAAGGGAGTCACTGCACAGACCTATCCAAAAGTCTGCTGTGCTAATAGCAGCAGGTTTCTGACTGGCAGAACAGGTCTGACTCTCCAGGATTCATTCTTAGAGCTGGCCTGGGCTTGGTTCCATAAATGAATCAGGAATGCAATGTATAGCACAGGGTACGGTGAAGGCAGTGCTGTCTCTGCCTCTTCTTCAGGCACAGGCAAATAAACTGGGGTAAAAACAGCCTGGCTCTGGGATAGGACAATCCAGTTCTTCATAGAATTCCTACCTTAAGAGGAGAGAAGTAAAAAGACCAGACTTTAGTTTCTAAACCTCTTTGTCCTTATGGTCTGAGTGTATCTTAAATCTTTCTGTCTTTCCTTAGCGCTTGCAGGCAGAAGACATGAAGTAAAAGGAATGCCAACAACCACGCTCTCAGCTTTGCAAGTCTGGAAAGTGACTGAGACACACTCTCCAACTAAGCAGGAGATGGGAGAGAGGCACGGGGATGGACCAAAATAGAAAGACTTTGGGTGCATCTCCCTACTACCCCCTTCTCTGAAGCACGGATTGCTGGCAGCCCAAGGAACTGAGTTACAGACTCCCATTAAAGGTGCAAGTTTGGGGGCGGGCAAATCCTGTGGCTGCAGGACTGGAAGGCACATGCTGTGACACAGTAAGTGGGCAGGAAAGTGTTTTAAGGTAAACTGATCCCGAAGAAAAGGTACAGGGCTAACTGAGCATAACTGCCATGAACTGGGAGAACATGGAAGTTTGTCTTTTGCTGACTCCTTGGTGGTGGTTTCATCACTCTGGCGGCTTGATTACGGTTTCCCAGGGGGGAAACAAAGTGAGAGTAAACACAGTTTTGTAAACTAGCTTTTCCAGGTGAGAGACCTAATAAAATCCATGCTTATGATCTTTTCTTATCCATTATTTGAACCACCAGCGTTTGTCTGTTGATGGCATCACGGACAGAAGTACTGAGACTGGACAAGTGTTCATTTTTGGACGGGTTACTGATTTCCTCCTGTATCACTTTTTAGAACCAACTTTAGAATCATAGAATCATGGGCTGGAAAGGACCTTAAAGATCATGTTCCAACCCACTGCCATGGGCAGGGACAACCCCCACTAGCCCAGGGTGCCCAAAGCCCCATCCAACCTGGCCCTGAACCCTGCCAGGGATCCAAGGGCAGCCACAGCTTCTCTGGGCACCCTGTGCCAGGGCCTCACCACCCGGACTGGGAAGAATTTCTTCCAAATACCCAATCTAAATCTACCCTCTTCCAATTTAAAACCACCCCCCCCTTTGTGAAATAATAACAAATGCTTCAAGGATGACACTTTACATTTCCCAAAGTACATTTCTTCCAAGAATCTCTGAGATCTTTTCAACAGAAATTACCAACCCACCTCTTGGTGATAAGTAGGTGTAATTTCCATTTTCAAAACTGAGGAACTTACACTGCTGCCTAAAGTAACTGTGAACCAGCTACTTCTCCAGATTTCTTTTTCTTCACTTGTTTTCCATGCCCTTTCCCTTTTCCCTCCTGGCCCATTCTAAACCTCAATTTCCTCTCCTCTCTCTCTATAACAACCCTCATGGTGCAACTTTAAAGCCATTCTCCCCCGTGCCACTCGGTTGTAAGCCTGTGCTGTGCCTAAGTGCTCTCCTGATTCAGGTAATAACACACATTAGTGCGTTCCAAAGAGCTGCGTTTATGTAGATAGGTTTAAATTGTTATTTCCATCTTGTATGTGTGTGTGTGGGAGGGGAGGATCAGACTGCAGATAAGTTGAAGAACGCGGGTGCCTCGGGTGCCTGTGATGTGGGGTGTTGAATGGGAGAGAGGCAGTTCTGCAGAGGCACCCAGTGCTTACTGGTCCCACTGCTTGGAGAGTCCAGACCACTCTGTCAAATCTGAGCTTTGTTGCTGTGTAGGGCCCTGGTCAGCACACTGACCAGCATCTGTTTTCAATCTCAATAGACCCGTGTTTTCCTCCAGAAGGGTGCGTTGTTCAAGGTAAGGGTAACTGGTTTTGCTCCCAGTATTCGCTGTACATTGCTCCTTATGCTGATCTCAGTTTCTGTTTCCTAACCTTAACCTTTTCACTGTCTTCCTGTGAGAGAAAAAGCTGGTGGTCCCTTGCCCTTGGATACTGCTGTGGTACTGGAAAAGAGAAATCCATGGGAGGCTTTTCAGCATCCTTTTACCCAAGCTGTATAAATTCTCTTTTTCTGCCACTTTTGTCAAAAAACACAGATGCTTTTTCCTCTTTATTCCTCTCAGAGCACTTTTCAAGAGCAGGTTACTGGTGGCTGTTCACGAAACCCGTTGGACAGTTGTGCATATTCCAACACATCTGGATCCCATGAGAAAACCGCAGACTGGACACTTTTTGAGGGTTTGGGGTTTTTTTTTTTTTGTATTTTAGCCTTGGCTTGTGATTCAGAAAGAAGGGGATATAGCACAGTAGCCAGGATATTAGCCTAAGACATCTTTTTGGCATTGCTTCTCTATTCCGCCGCAAGCTGTGGTCTGCAGAGCCGTACAGAAGAGACTGTGCACGTCTGCACTGCAACGCAGCGGGGAGGAAGCAGGTCCCCTATAGCAGCATGGAGCTGGAAGGGAAGACTTCATCCTCCCAGCTTGAGCCTGTGTATTGAGGAGGCTCTGCAGCCTGCAGATGTTAGGCTTCCTACCCCCAGGCCTGCTGGGGGTGGTGGTTGTACACAGGCATGCGAAGAGCTCGGATATTGGCCATGGGACAGCTGGAAAATCTGTGTGAGACTGACACTGGGAAAGTGATTCATGCCTGTATCTTAAAACTGGAACAAAAATCAATAGTGATGAATCCATATAGAAGCAAACCGCCAGCAGTCAATAGCCAGGCTCGAGCCAGAAGTGCTATCCTCTAATATGAATCTTTCTAACAGTGTTGGGGGGGGGGAGGATGAGAGGAGAGAAGAAAAGGGGGAGAGAGAGAGGAAAGGAAAGTCACAAGCTATTTTATTAACCATTTTTTTTTCACTTTTGTGGATTTAAGTATTACATATGACTTTTTATTAAGGACAATAAAAAGCTAAGGAAAGAAATACTGTGGAAGAGTTGATGGAAATTAACTGAACATTCACTTATCATTCAGCAGAGCAGCCTCTAAGATGAAATATACTGTTTACTCCCCACTGCAACAGTTTAAGACAGATGTCCAACTGAAACAGCAGGGGAATTTATACTATATTAGGTGAACATGATGATATGCATTGCAGTTAAATAAGAGCTGCTTTGTGATTTCAATGAAGCAAATATGCAAATAAATTATATTGATGACTTTCAGTAGAAATAAAGAAGAAAGAGACAAAGAAAGAAAACCAGTACATAACAACAAGGCAATAGAGCAGAACAATTCTGCATTTTCAATGCCAAGATAGTTCATTCACTTCATGCATGCATTTCATGCAGGTTGTAGCAACCTGTGTGCCTAAGAGTGTTGTTAAGACAAGGTCTGCAGACAAGATGACTTTGTTGGGAAAAAACCCCAGACAAACTCCTGGACACTCATGTCTTCAAACACCTCTTCCACACCTCATCTGACAAAGGACTTGATTTCTCCCTACAGTGGTCTACCTATCGTGATAAACCATGGAAGGATTTGTTTTGTAGAGATTTAGGCAGAACCCATAAGCCTCAGTAACATCTACAAAGTGACATTTCAGTAAGACTTTAGCAGAAACATACCCGTACAGCACACAGCAAAGGCTTTGGAAAGAAGTTTGAAACTGAAAAAAAAAAAAACCATGTGTTATTTCCTTTTCGTTGCCTGTTTTGGGAATGGAGCTGAGAGAGGGTCATACATCTTGCTTAGTGAGACCATTCTCCATTTTGTATTAGTAAAATGTAAAATATGTGTAAATATGCCTTCCTATGGACAATCCATCAGTCTACCTACTAATTCGTCTGTTTACTCAAAATTATCACCAGACAGGAAGCATGCTATATTTTATGAAAATAGATTTTCCTAGGCTTTTGTCTCAGTTTTCTTCATAATATCTTGCCACTTAATCAAATTCATTTTCTGAAATGTACTGCATCTGTTTTAAATAATTCATCAGCTTGGAGTGTTTCTCTGCAATCACTTGGAGAATGACAAACTGATACAAGATCCTGTAATTTGTTATTATGTTTGGATGGAAAATAAGGGGCTGGATCATGGTATTCCTCCACAGCTGCTCGGAGTAGCATATGAGAATGCAGAAGGACTGAAACATTTTTTGCCAGAACTAAATTTTACATCTCATTAAGGCTGTGAAAGCCTCTTCAGTCAGCTTCATCTCTGCTGGTGGACATGTCCATCATTGGAATTGCCTCCACACTCCTGATGGGTTCACATTTCAACCCGCTCAGTTCCCAAATACATGCTGTATGCCAGCTGCCTCCTGTGTCAAGGTGAGACAGCTTTTTTGGAGGGTACTTGTCTCAGCACACCCCTTGGGCTGTGCCTCTTTAGCAGACAGACTGGTAGAGGAACATCTAATTCATGAATCACCCCATGACTCGCTTCTGAGCAGTTTCAGGCCATTGGGAGAAATTTTGTCAGCTCAGGTGTGTCTGAACCAAGCCCTGTCACAAGGTGGATGTGCCTACGTCTGGGGACTGGGGGATTTAGCAGCCTGTCATCACCCACTTGGGTTGAGAGGCAGTTTGCAAGCTTGAGGGCCTTAAAAAGAGCAACCTTCTCCCTGTCAGTAATTACACTTGGGCAGCAGGATAGTCTTTGCAGACCTTGGCTCAAACCCAACTGCCAGCCCATGTGAAGAGGTCGTTGTTACAGGCTGCCAGGTCCAGCTGCTGCCCTCAGGTCCAGCGGGCAGTGGGGCTGAGCCTGTGTTCCCAGCAGGCACATGAGCACAAACACACTTGGCCAACACATACCTTCATGTGTGTACATGGCCAGCAACACGAATGCTCAACGCTCACACAAACAGCACCAACGGTCTCATCTTGTTTCCTTCTCTGGCTGATCAGATAAAAGCCTGTTAATGGAATATATGTATACACACACTTATACAGGCATACATACAACATGGAGCCCTCTAGCCACTGGCCCAAAACAGTCTACATAGCTGACCCCTGGGTCCTCTCATCTCCAGTTGGTTCTTGCACAAACACACAAGGACAAGCCTCTCAGCTGACTTCCAGATCCCCATCTGCCCAGTTGCTGGCACAGACCTCTGGTGCAGCATCCAGACCAGGCTTATAGGGTTTTTTTTTGACACCTGGTTCCCAAAGACTCCTATCCTACTCACCAGATAGCCCAGCTTGAGGTTCACCTGTGATTCATGTAGACCTCCAAACACACACGTGCACACAGAGTAGAGTTCCTCACCCAGGAGAAGCAACTGAAAGGGAGTTCAATGAGATGACAGGCCCTGCTGACCAGGCACAGGGCATGGCCAGGCAAACATACAACCAGCCAACTCTTTACATGCTACTGACACCTTATATCCCATTGTCACTGCTCTCCATGTTCCTACCCAGACTACCCAGATCCCCCCTTTCCCCACCCTTGGTTCTCCCTAAACATCTCATAGTAAGTTCTGTGCAATCTCAAGACACTTCCTCCCCACCCTGCCCTGAGCTTTTTCGTGTTCATGGGCTGAGACATTGTCACGCTCCCCAGCCACCATGGGAAGACACTTGGGTTTGCCCGCTGCTGCCTGGCCCGCAGGCTGTGCCCATCACTGACTGATGGCCAAAGCCACCACTTACCCCTGGAAGGGGATGAAATGTAGCTGTGTTTAAGGGCTCTGGCAGGGTAAGCCTAAATAAATATTTACCAGCGGTCAAACATAGAAGAGAGAGCTAATAAAAATGCATCTTTTGGAAGGCTCCCTGTCTGCCAGCTTTCTGCAGTAAGGTAAATGTAAATTAATGTAGCACTAAAGCACTTCCTTGCTTTTAAAAGTGAATGAATGGGTGCAGGTAACTTTCCAGCGACCCACTGTAAATATGGTGTATGCTGCATTAGGAGCAAACTGCCAGCAGAAGATGGTGCTCTGAAATACCATGGGGGCAGCTCAGGCTTCTGCTTCTCTTCATCCCACTCTCATTGGAAAGGGCACACTGGCCTCTTCCCCAGCCTCTGAAGCTCAAGGCCCACAGGACTCGGTCAGCCCCTGTTGCGGTGGGCAGAGCATCGCCACGCTCCCCTTCGCTGAGACAATGCTTCAGTCTCGAGCAGAGGTCACAGGGGAAAAGCTGAGGGCTCAGGAATGAGCAGCATCCAATGTCTCGAAACCAAACTCGTTGTTTTTCTCTGCTACTGCCCTGACAGCTAGAGCCCCATCACAAGACAGACTTGGCTTTAGACAGATACAGAAAAGTCCTGTGGTAACACGCATCAGGCTCTTCTGACACACTTCTGTGAGGACAGCCATATGGATCAAGGGATGAGATTGCACACTCAGCACCACCTTTTTGTTACGGGTTTGTACAGTGCCTAAGGCAAGCAGCTGCACCACCCCAGAGGAGAGGGGCGAGCTCCTGGCAGTGGCAGGGTCATGAGGTCCCTTGCTGCTGTCTGGCCACAATCCATCTGCTTTAAGACAAGAGCAAACCCACATGTCTGGTAAAATCTGCTAACCGGAGATCTTCCCAGATTCTCCATCTGTTGAGAGAAGAGGTTAACGCGGTGCCAGCGCCGCCGTCGCGGCTCTACGCAGTCACATACCCAATCTCAAAGATCCCTGGGGAGAGGAAGAGCCCGGGCTCAGCCCTACTCACCGTGAGTCATCGGGAAGCTGTCCACCCAGCACAGGACCCAATCCTGGCATCCAGTCTGCTCCCCTCACTCAGCTACAAATTAGTGCTGAACATAAATGTTATTTATCTCTAATTAATTATTAAGGCAGAATGTAACAGCAGTCAAGAAAGATCATATTGGTATGCGTCTGGTTGCAGCTCAGCTCTCTCTAAATCATGCTGAAAGCTGATCTCCCTCCTGCTATATGGCAGATTACTTCAAGCTCGGTGCTGGTACATAAGGAGAAAATTTGCGACCCTTCTGGAAAATAAATAGGCTCTTGGCAAACTGGTTTCGGTGCTGTTAATCATCTTGATGGCACCATCTGCCTATGTACCAAAGTACAGCAGGAGAACCACCCCACCGCCCATCAGAAGGCCCTGCCACGGGCAGCTGCTCAGGGACCCGCTGAGGGGCTGCACAGCCCCAGCACAGCCAGGTTTCTGCTGCTCCTGGCAGCTGAAACACTTCCAAGCCCAGCTGAAGTTGCAGGAGGATCAGGGGAATGTGAGTTCAGAGCTCACCGGGGACTCTGCCACTTCCCCACCAGGACTTGGACAGCAGCAGTGCCTCTGCCCAAAAAACTGTCTGAATGCCCAGAGGAAAAGCAGAGGAGTCAAAAATGCTGAAAAAAGTCCAGCTGCCTGAGGCATCGCTGCTGGTGCTGGTGTGTGCAGCTCCTCACTGGCATGAGGAGGATGTGAGAAACCCTGCCTCAGAGCTCGCTGGCTATGTATGGACCATCACTCCTTGCCATAGAGTCCCTGCTTTGGGGTGTCCCCAGCAAGGCAGGGTCTCCTTCCTCCTTCTTCTCCAGCAGACAGAAGCCAAAAAGCTGTGGGAGGACCTTCCCTGCAGGGCCAGGCTGTGCTGGAGCGGCTGAAGGTGAACTCCATCCGGGGAGGGATGAGTGTGGCACACTGTGTATAACACAGCAAAGTGCTGTGAGCTGGAGCACCTGCCCTACAAAGAGAGGCTGAGGGAGCTGGGCTTGTTCAGCCTGGAGAAGAGAAGGCTGCGGGGGGACCTCATTGCAGCCTTCCAGTCCCTGAAGGGAGCTTATAAGCAGGAGGGGATTCAACTTTTTAAAAGAGCAGATAATGGCAGGACAAGGGGGAATGGACTAAAGCTAAAGGAAGGAAGGTTTAGATTAGATATTAGGGGGATGTTTTTTACAGAAAGAGTGGTGAGGTGCTGGAACAGGCTGCCCAGAGAAGTAGTAGATTCCCCGTCCCTGGAGGTGTTCAAGGCCAGGTTGGATGGGGCCCTGGACAGCCTTGTGTAGATCCAAGCCTGGAGGTTGGTGTCCCTGCCTGTGGCAGGGGGGTTGGAGCTCTATGATCCTTGGGGTCCCTTCCAACCCAGACCATTCTATGATTCTATGATTCTATGCTGTCCTGGTTTACCAGGGCCAGAGCTGTGGCAGAAGTCCTGGCTGCTGCTTCTGGAGATGTTTGTGAACAGCTGCTGGCAGCTGCTGGGGTGGGGAAAGGACCAAACACACAGGGTGTCCCCATCCCATCTGGCAGGTCTCTGCCATCCCGGTGCCGGCCTGCAGCCAGCCAGCCTGGCTCCAGTGAGCTCAGGGGATGCAGGCAGGAGCAAACGGCAGTGCCTGGCTTACTCCCGCTCGGGATTAATCAGCGCTTTTTGGACTCACAGACGTGGCTTTGTCTGTGGGATATCAACTATGAGATTCAGAAATTAATTCTGCTCCGGAGCTTGGGATGACTCAGGCTGCTGTGAAAACACCCCAGGGCAGAAAAGCAATGTAGGGCAAACTCCCCCTCTGGGGATCTCTCAATCGACTTGGAAGGTAAATTTCATTTACAGAACCGAAGCATATTTTATTTACTCTTTTTAAGCAGCATTTTAAATTGAAATATTCAAATACACAATCAGGACGCTCTTAATGGGTTGCATTTATTGATTTAAATTCCTCAAGCTCAGACTCCCAGGCATATTTGTCCCCCAAGACAAACCTCTGCTGAATTTCTCTACTGCACTAATGTTTGAAAATCTGAATTCACCGAATAAACAGGCAGGATGACACAGCACTGATATTAGGTTGCCCACAACCCACCCAGCGATCCTGCTGGAAGATGTCTGGAAGTATCAGTGGAAAAGCAAGATGTTGTCATCACTTCTGCTTTTAGGAGTTTGCCAAGACAGAGCTCTTTCTCACACATCATGGGGCTCCCAAAGATGCATCTAAGTTCTAACAGCCCTTAGGGTTCATTTAACTGCTGCCAAATGTCTGCCTGAGGGCAAAAAAATGCATTTTAGTCACTGGAAAAAATGTTGAGGCAAAGGATATGAAACACTGAGCCATGTGGACTTCTGCCTTAGCTCTCTTAGTGCAGCAGTACGTCATTGCAATCAATAAATGCTTCATCATCATTTCTGGGGCAGCACAGGGAGGGTGTAAGGAGTCCAGGCTCAGTTCTTGGCTCTACGCTCCACTCTCTGTGTGCTTTGAAGCATCATTTCAGGTCAATGCAGCAGGACTTCATTGCCCTGTTGTCTTCACAACAACCAGGCTGTGTGCTGGGGCCTTCCAAGGAAGAATCACAGAATGGTTTGGGTTGGAAGGGACCTTTAAAGGTCAACTGATGAATACCTCCTGCCAGGGGTAAAGACATCTACAACTACATCAGGTCACTCAAAGCTCCGTTCAACGTGACCTTGAATGTTGCTGGGGATGGGACATCTACCACCTCTCTGGGCAACCTGTGCCAGCCTTTCACCATCCCTGTTGTATAAAATGTATTCCTTATATCTAGTCTGAACCTGCCCTCTTTTAGTTTAAAACCATTAGCCCTTGTCCTGTCACTACAGGCCCAACTGAAAAGCCCTCCCCAGTTTAACTGCAGTGCCCAGGTACTGGAAATCTGCAATAAGGTCTCCCCAGAGCTTTCTCTTCTCCAGGCTGAACAAGCCCAATTCTCTCAGCCTTTTCTTACAGGAAAGGTGCTCCATGCCCCTAATAATCTTTGTGGCCCTCTGGACCCCCTCCAACAAGTCCACATCTTTCCTCTGCTGAGGACTTCTGGTGGTTTAACCCCAGCGGGTAGCTGAGCACCAGGCAGCCACTCATTCACCCCTCCCTGCCAAGGGGATGGGGAGGAGAATGGGCAAAAAAACCTGTGGATTGGGATACAGACAGGATAAAAAAGGAAGATAATAATAATGACAATAACAATAATAATAATAACAACAATCAACATTTTTCTCATACTAAATCCAAAATACACCACTATTCTGGCTACTAGAAGGAAAATTAAGTCTATGTCAGCTGAAACCGGGACAGAACCCCAGTGTTGGATGCAGTACTGCAGGTGGGGCCTCACCAGAGCAGAGGGGCAGAATCCCCTCCTCTGACCTGCTGGTCACACTGTTTTTGATGTCGGCTTTGATAAAATTGGCTTTCTGAAGTGGAGCGAGGGGTTGGCAGGAGGTCTGGGGCCACTCAGGGTACCCAAGAGGATCATCCCTCTCCTCCCTGACATAGGGGATGGGCAGGCACAGGCTGTGGCAATGGAGGAGAGCACGCAGTATTTCGGCTATACCTGGAAAGCTGATGTTGATGTCTGGGAGCAGGAGGGAAACCAGGCAGCTGTACGTCATGAGAGAAACCCTGACAGCAAAATCTGGGGAAAGATCTTGGAAAATTCCTTCCAGAAGAAAAGCCTCGTGCTGGAGGACACATGTGGATCCCATTTGCTCGCCGCCGTCTCTGGCGATACACCAGACTTCTCAAAAGCTTCCTCCAACCTGCCCAGCCTGTGAGAGACAGGGAGGTGGATGCATTTTCATAGACTAATGTCTGGGACAGGACTAGGGGCTGAAACTCCTTTGGGGTAAGAAGTTCAGAGAGAACTCTCTTCCCCTCAGAAGAAGCTGCATTGCCTTCTGGGAAAAGTTCAGCAGTAAGTGAGGGCAGTTTGGCCACTTCTGCCCCCCCAAATGGCACTGCTGGAACACGGGGGTGGTTTTAAGGCTTTGTGATGAAAAGGAAGCAGGTTCTATACTAGGTTTAGTTGTGCCTGTTCCTCCCTTACACACACCCCCCACACCCCCCTGCCCCCCAGCCAGGGATGATGTGGCATGAGGACGTGCTGTGGGAACCAGACTGGGAGGCAGAGGGTACAGCACAAACCTCCTGGTCAGAGGGAAGCCAAGGGACATGGTGTTCCCACTGCTCAGCGGAGATGCACTAACTGTGTACACGGGGTCTGTTGCAGTGCCAAGCGCAGGGCTCTCTGTGGCTCAGCAGGCATAAAGGGAGCACTCAAGGGACAGGGACATCCTGCTGAGAAGTGACAGAACAGCTCAGGTCACCTAAGCACAACCCTGCACTCAGTGCCTGTCCCTGGCAGCTCCCACCACCCACCTGGGGAGCTGAAGTGCAAACACAGGGCTATAGGTTTCGGGGGAATAAGGGGCCAGGACATCTACCTAGATGCTACCACGTGACCTCTTCAGTGTTACAGTGGAGAGAAGTGAGATTTCCACCCCTGGCCCAACAGATCACTCCAAGGCTGGTCCAGGATGGTCTGCTCCCTGTCTCATCACTCTGGGGACCTCAGGCATTTAGGAGAATAACTCTCAGCATGGTGCCTCTAGCAGGGATTTCACAGGGGGCTCCAATCTCAAGTACCATCTCTAGCTACTGCTAGCCCCACAAGTCATGCTGATTTCTGACATGCATGCTTGGGGGGAAAATGTCTTGGTTTCCCTTGGTCTGTAATATGAAGATGCAGAACACATCTAATTTGTACACTTGAAATAATCTGTCCTATTCCCTTCACTTCTTCACCTTGGTTTTCACCAAAGCTTTTTTCTCCTTCTGTTTGGTAGCTCCAAAACTGAGCTCCCCCCACTCCCCCCAACCCCCCCCCGACTATGGACTAGGCTGTGGAGTTGTCCCTGCTCTGACCAACTCCTGTGTCTTCCATATCTTGGTCTGTCTTTCCTGGTGACTCCAAAAAGCCATCCAGCTTCACCCCCCTGCTCTGTTCTCATTTCTCCCTTCTGCTGAGGGTTTCTTTGGGCCACACATTCACCACCAGGCAAAATCCCCATGGCCTTTTTAAGCCTCAAGACAGAACTCAAGTCTAAGCCAAAGCCACCCCCCCAAAATGCTGGAATAGTGTCTTGCACGACCCAGATCTTCCTGTGGAAAGGATGCTCAGTGGCTTGAGGAAAGTCAGATAATGTATTGTAACCCTGGAGAATTCACTGCTCAGAGTAGTAACAAACAAACAGCATCATTACCTGGTCAAAGTAACCTGCTAATATTCAATGTGTTTTTAGCAAATTAATTAGCTATAGCTAATGCCTTTCATGGCTGGCTTACTACATCTGCCTGGGACATCTTCAGAGCAGACAGCAAAGCTTGTGTATTGTTTTTACACGCTTTCTTTGCTTCACAAGCTTTATGACATGCACTACATGTCTCTGTTTCTGCTTGAAGTTATCCACCAATGCAAGATACCTCTGTGGCTGCTGATATGTCATGAGCATGGATCCAGATATTCCTTACAGGTAAGGCAGAAGAGGGAGATACATCCTTGCGGGCAAGCCGAGCTGGTGGACTGATAATTCTGCTTTTCTTCTGCCCCAGGAGGAGTGTGCATCCCTGCTGTCCTGCCTGAGGATGCTGAAAAGGGAAAACTGAGTTTGTTTGCCAGTACCACCTCTTCTAAGAAAACACTTCTGGAGGATGTACTGTCCCAGAAAGCATTTCCCTGAGCCACGCTTTGCATATGCCATCCAAAGCACATTGAATCGCACTGTAACTGGGGCTCCGGGACATAAACTGCACCCACCGAAAACACAAGCGTGTTTCCTCTGCACAGCTCAGGCATTGTGTGGTGTGGTTACACTGAGATGGTCTCTGGCAATAGGTTTCATTTTTGAGGGGCCTTCAGCATACATACAGCACCTAGAAAATGCGGGTCCTAATTCACACTGAATGCTAACTTTCTTCCTCCAAAGTGCCAGGCTATGGAAAATTTACATCTAATTGACCCTTTGCCATTATCCCAGCTGTTTCTCTCACCTTGGACGGTGAAATGAAAAAGTCAGATTCACTTTGTGCTCCAGTTACACAACTTGAGTCTTGAGTTTTACTCTGTGGGCTTGCAGCAAGCCCTGAGCTCATCTGGGCAGGGTCCTGCATGCTTTGGGAGGCTGCTCCTGCTTCCCAAACAGCTTTGATCTCTAGGCAAGACAAAGAGATGGGTTTATAAAGTGTGTTACTGAAGTACCTCTGGGGAGACCCAGCTCCAGCAGGAAAGCATTTCATCTGGATTTCCAACATGGCAGGGGAATGGTTATGTTTCAAGCACAGCCATGAATAATTCATTTTTCATGAATCTGCCATGCTTCACAAGGAGTCATGCCGATTTAAGCCTGATAAGCTGTCTTCCCTTGTAATCACCATTGCTTTAAGCAAAAAACCAGCAGACTTTAGGAGGATGCCCTGTCTCGGGACAGGGCAATGGCTGCAGCCCCGGAGAAGACTCCACAATGAAGAAGACTCCACTAGCGGCTCTGGTGGGTGCTTGATGGCAGGTCCCTGTACGGTGCAGAGACTGAGAGCCCAGTCTTTAGGAGAGCAGGACCTGTTCCTTCACAGAATCACAAGGTTGAAAAAGACCTTTAAGATCATCAAACCCAACCACTCCTGTCCTATGCTAAACCATATCCCTAAGTACCTCAGCTACCCTTTTTTTAAACACATCCAGAGAAAGTGACTCAACCCCCTCCCAGGGCAGCCTGTTCCAGGCCCTGACAACTCTTTCAGTGAAAATTTTTTTCTAATATCTAATCTAAACCTGCCTTGTGGCAGCTTTGTGCCATTTCCCCTTGTCCTATCTCCTGTCACAAGGCTGAAGAGACCATCACCCACCTGTCTATGACCTCCTTTCAGGTAGTTGTAGGTGGTGATAAGGTCTCCCCTCAGCCTCCTCTTCTCCAGGCTAAACAGCCCCAGCTCCCTCAGCTGCTCCTCATAGGATTTGCCCTCCAGCCCCTTCACCAGCCTGGTTGCCCTTCTCTGGACTCGCTCAAGGACCTCAATGTCCTTTTTATGGTGGGGACCCCAGAACTGCACACAGTACTCGAGGTGTGGCCTCACCAATGCACAGTACAGGGGCACAATCACCTCCCTAGACCTACTGGCCACACTATTTCTGATCCAAGCTCTCCATCTCGCCTCCAGCTACAGGGTGCCCCCTCTCCCTCACGCTGGCAGGGGCCTGACCACGACTACAGGCCCCTGACCACCACCACGGCTGCCTGATCACCTTTCCCCCGGCGCAGCTCTCTGCCCCGCGTCACTCTGCCTCAGGCGCAGGGGAGGAGAGGCTGACGCGACCGAGCTCTTCATCAGGCGGCTGCCACCGCCATCTGCCGGCGCTGCCAGGCCATCTCCGCAGCCTGGAGCTAGCAGGCCGATGGCCTCCACAGCTGCTGCGGGTAGTGGGACCCTCACGCACGGCTTGGGGGCACTAGCACGGGGGGCAGCGCACACCTCTGTGTCTGAGCTAACAAAGCCAAGGTTTGAGCTGAGGTTTGAGCCCAAGGCTCTGCAATGCCGACCCCGCCCACCTCCCTCCATGTCAGCTTCACCAGAGCCACCAGCCACCAGAGCCCTGCCCTTGGCTCGCCCTCAGGTCTTCGGAGAAAAGTGGGTTTGGTGTGTTGCCTGGGGCAGCCTTTTGCTTTGCAAATCTGAGGAATGGTATTTTTTTTGCACCAAGTAAATCAAAAGAGAGTGGAAAACTGGGCAGGAGGTTGCTGGGCAGGTTGGGAGCACAGCCCATATTCCGTGAAATTACACAATAAGAATTAATGACCAACCTTTTGAAGAAAAACAGTGATGATTTATCTGCCAGACACTCAAGCCATAGGGTCGACCGCCCCTGAGGAGAATCTTGACATGGTATCTTGATTCCAAAACCAGACTGACTATTTCACTACCCATTTATCTCACGGCTAGCTGGCAAACCTAAACCCACCCGTTTGTTGTATGACCCTTGGTCTGCATCCTTTTTTAGCAAAAAAAATCGCTCCTTCCTGAGGAATGAGTCACATACAAGAAGCCCCTGATGGTGCTCAGTTAAGTAGTCAATAAGTGATAAAATGCAAGACACAGATCTCTCTAAACTGCTAGACTGAGTCATCCTGATGGGGAGATTTATCAGAGCTTAATCCAAGGTTTCTCATGCTAGCACCAACTGTATAAAATAAGGTTTGTCTTTGCCTTCCACCGAGTCAGCTGAAGCTTGTACCAGCATGTCCCTTATAAAGGAAGCTGAGGCTGCATTAGTGGCCTGACATCTAGTCAGCAGCTGTTAATGGGACCACAGGAGTTGACCCTGGGGCTAATGTTGTTCTGTGCCTTCATGGGCAACCTGGGTGATGTGACAGAATTTGCTCTCAGCAAATATGTGGGTGGTAGTAAATTAGGGGGCGTGGCTGACATGCCAAATGGGGGAGCTTCAATCCAGAGGCACCCAGAGAAATGTGAGGATCAGGCCAGCAGATGCATCCTGCAGGTCTGCAGTGAGAAGCACGAGTCCTGCATCTGGGATGGAATAACCTCATGAATCAGTACAGGCTGGGAACTGACTGGCTGGGAGGAGATGGGGTTACACATAGTGGCCTATGTTAGGAGAAGAACCATCAGCAGACATTAGTGTCCCTGTAGATCCAACACCTGTGAGGGCACACTTGGAATGTTGTGTCCAGTTTTCTGACCCCCTCTCAGGTTCAAAAGAGAAGCAGAGGATCTGGGGAGGGTCCAGCAGAGAGCTCCCAAGATGGTTAGAGGCATAGAGCACATCACCTACTTAAAGAAGCTGAGATAGTTGGGCTTGCTGAGTCTGGCAAAAAGGGTAAGAGGCAATCTAATACCAACCTGCGACTCCATGAAGGAGACTTGACAAAAATGATGGAGCTGACATATTTGGCAGTAGCAGATGATACAGGGAAGGGCAACAAGCTGTACCTTGAGAGGTTCAGACTGGACTTTGGGAAAAAAATTTTCATCAGGAAGGCAGTGCAGAGAGATGGTGGGCTCTCCATCCCTGGTGCTTTCCAAGCCATGGTGAGGCAGTCACAGGTGACCCAGTCAGGGGAATAGTCCTGCTCCAAGCAGGGAGTTGGACTAGAGATTTTGAGAGGTCAGTTCCAACCCATATTTTAATGGTCAATGATTCCCAGAGTTGGCTGCATTTATTTAATCTCTGAAGACAGATGCTCTACAGTCCTCTCAACATAACAACCTGGAGAACAAGTTAGCGCTATTGAGAGGCTCCAGTGAGGCATTGATTACTCCCTATGTCCCAAGAAAGAGCAAGAGAGACAACACCAAACCTTCTGCAATGGAAGTGAACTGGTAAGATAAACCCAACCAATCCAAGCAGGTGAAATGTGCTTCTGCAATAGAGGAAAATTAAAATCATGATGGATTCTGCTCTGTCTCACCCACAGGGAAATTCCTCCTCAATATCGTCCTGGATGACGATAATTACTTGAGATTTGACACATGAACAAGGATTATCAGAAAATCACTCTCTCACACACTGGACCATCCTTGGCTTTCCCCAGGTGAAGCCCATCTCTAAAGCTTCCTAGGACATCAGGAAGATCCAGAATACTTTCAGCTTTGTGTATCAAGGTAAAACTCCCAACTGCTGGTTGCAGGCTGACATCTGAAGCCTGGGATTAGACTCAGGGTATGCAGGTGAAATACAGATCTTATGGTTACCTTGAGGGCAGTTCTGATGACAGCCCAGTTTTTATCAGAGCCCATGAAGGAAGAGGCTAAGCACAGCTCA
The DNA here is from genome assembly GCF_964237585.1 of Gallinula chloropus. NCBI lineage: Eukaryota > Metazoa > Chordata > Aves > Gruiformes > Rallidae > Gallinula > Gallinula chloropus. The sequence continues at coordinate 112,699,256 of NC_140087.1, read as the reverse complement.
CAGGGATCTATCTGGAGCTTCAGAGACAGGTGGGACCAGCATGATCCTACAGTATAACCTGTACACACACGGGCAGCTATAGAGCTCTGCTTCCCATCACAATTGTTACTGTGCTGTGATAATGAACAGTAAGAACATGTTGCCTCTTCCCAACACTCCTATTGCAGATGTCTGATGAAGGAAAAAGAGATTCTGATTTGCATATGCTGGGGTTGAAATAGATAAGCAATCATTTTGAAAAATGAGTGTATGCACACATAAGCATCCATGCATGTGGTGAAACCTTCCATCAAAGGAGAGATGAGCCTGGTGCTGATTGTTTATGTTCATGCAGTAAAAATTCTATGGAATTGTTTTTCTTGGATGAATAAAAAAGGAACCACATCAACTCACTTCATTTTAATGTCCATTTTATTGTAATTATCTTGCCATTCTCTGAGCTTTCAGCATCTTGTTTTGGCATTATGAGCACCTGTGTGTGCAAACCCTAGGCCACATAAATAAAAAGAACATCTTGTTACCACAAGATCTATAGAAAATGAGATTGGTGCAAAATATGATACTTTCAGCTTTTCATCTCCCCCACATCCACCCACAAACCAATAAAATTTAAAGTCTGCTTATCCAAAGTGTGAAGCCTTTTTGTGTTCATCATTATTGTTCCTATGTCACAGGTGCACAGAGGGAAAGGATGGGCTGCACGGCAAGATGCTTGACTGGGCCCTGGGAGAAACAGTCACGTCTTCCACAAATCTCCTGTGTGACTTTGATCAAGCTGCATAATCCTTTCATCTTCCCATCATCTGTAGCATGCTACAACCACGACATCAAACAGTGGCAATAGCTCCTGTCTCACAAGAATTGTGTGCAGGTGATACCAACCCTGATTGTGCTTAGGAACACATGGACAGATGGCTAAGGCCACAGATGTTGTGCAAGTCTATCCTTTAAATAAGCAAAATTCCCACTTTTTTTGGATATGGACTGTAGATCTTAAAAAATCCACTGTCCCTCCCATGTGGTAGGCTCTGTAGATACGTGTAGGAAACAGAGATTGCTTCCAAAAATTGGTAATCAGAGAAATAATATCTTAATGTTCAGGTGAGTAGATGAGATACAGCTCCTTTAAGAAGAAGTTTGCCTGACATCAGATGAAGAGCCCAGGGCAGTGGTGGGAAGTAAACCTAGTGACTCAGTGAGCTCAGGAGTCCTTTAAGTATGCACTTTCCTTCCTTCAGGGCATGCAGGGAGGGAAGACAAGGTGGCATCCCAAGAATTTTGCATTGTCACAGGATTCAGGAGGGAAAAGTGTTCCTTGATTGACCTTTGTCAACAACTCTAGTACAAAGCAGCGGAAGGAAATCCCTCTAAACACTGTTTGAGATAAGATGAGCAGCAACTGGCCAATCCCATTATCAAACACTTGGGAAACACTCTGGCATCTCTGTAGCTGCTGGTATCACCAGGAAGAGGAACAAAAGAGGTGGCATTGCAGAACGAGACTGCAATCAGATACACAGGTCTGAGATGGGCTGGAAGAGGCCTGGAGGACTAAGTGTCCCTGTTCTAGGAACAAATGTTAGGTACAGATCTGTAGAAGAAGTGTTGATAGAAAATTAACCTGAGTAACATTTGGTACTTTGATACTCAGTACATTTTAGGGATTGACACCTAGACTTTTTTAGCCTATGACAGGACAGGTCCCACCAGGGCAAATGGAAAAGAAACAGATATAATGTCTCTCCCCTAGAACAAGAGAAAAAGGTTTGACCCCTAGGTAATGGGACTGGAATGTATTAGATGTGAGTAAGAGTGCAGCCCATGACTTTTTTGGTGCTGTGCCTTTAGAATCATGGAAACTGGTAGAAGTGGCTATGGTGGGAAATGTACGTGATGTCACCACCTTCCTGCACACTGCTCCAAGGCTGCACTGCCCATGGTGAATAAGTGTTGCTCAAGTCCAACCTGAGCGTCTCAAGCCACAACTGTGGCTGTTTCCCCTAACTGCCACCACCAAGAAGAGCCCTGGTCTGTTGTCTTCACAAGTCCCTGTTCAACAGGAAGGCCTGATCATCAACACAGCATTTCAGGTGTCTGCTCACCAGAGTTGGGTTCAAAGGGACAGAGTAGTTCCTTGATCTGCTGGCCACACGTCTTCTAATGTAGCCCAGTATGTGGTTTCTTTAATTCACAGAGAGAATATCTGGCTGGCACATAAGCTGATGATTTAATTTTTTGCTTGCTTTGTCACCAAATAATTTGTCCTTGTTGCATGTCTGTCAGTACTTAAGTGATGTTGCCTGTGTCCTCACCATGAATGGATGCATCCCAGATGACGAGTCCATTCCCAGCTGAGTAAACCAACAGCTTTAAAGCACTTCTCATCTCACATCAGAGGTTTTTCTACGGGAGATGTAGGATGGTTCAGGTTGAAATGTGGTGGAACCACGTACTGAGACACAGAAAGGAGTGTTGTGATTGTATACCTGGGAATGGGAGGAGCAAGAGAAAAGCACGCTCCCAGAGTGAATGTCTGAGTGGAAAATGGGTTTTGTTGTTGTTGTGAACATGCTTTATTTATTTGAGCAGCTCTGCAGTCACAGTGGCAGTCACTGGGATGAACTAGGTGGAAGGCATTGCCAGGAATGGCTTGGGGTCACAGCCTGGTAGAGGGATATTTCATTGCCAGGCTTCTGTTGCCTGTTGCCTTGAAATATAAGAGCTAAGATTTTGACAAACAGCTCTTCTTGGGATTGAGAATTCAAAAACACATATTCCTTTGAAGTCCACATGTAATCTGCCGAGACAGAGCTGAAAAGGAGAAAAACATGTCCCTCAAACTTTAAGGAGACATGAGGAGTTGTGGCTCCAGTCCCTCTCAGCTAGATATTTTAGTGACACCTTCATTCTACTCTTCCTCCCCTACAGAAAAGTATTTTCTGAGGGTTGAAAACTGAGGTGCTGAGATAAACCATAAGGGGCAGGCAGCCAGACAGCAGGAGATGTTACCTCAGTTTGCATCCCTGGTGGTTGGAGCAACTTCCAGGAACAACTGGAGGTGTAAAGTGACTGTCTGTAAAAAACGAGGGTGGCACTTGAAGCGAACCAGTGGGAAATAAAGAATGACACCACTGAAAATGAACAGGACGATGTAGAGGATCTCAATCTGGGGTTGATCGATGATGGGAGCTAACACCAGGTACACTGCTGCAATCAGCACGATTATAGGGATGATAATTGGGACCTGTGAAAATAAAAAACCATCAGTGTAAAGATTCATATAACCCTGGGGTGGTGGTGGGTCTGGACCACCCTGAAATTTGTGCAGAAGGCTTTTTCAATTAAACCCTGCTGCAGCCTGAGGTATTACCCAGAAATCCAAATTAATCCAGACATCCTGTTTCCCAGCCCATCCCAAATCCATGGTTGAACATTCCTGCAGGAGCCACATCACTGCCACACAGGATACCCAGTAGTGTTTTGCAAAGCCTGGTAGTGTCAGCCCATCATCTCTCTCCTGGGGGAATCCCATGAAAACCAGGATGTTCATTCAGCTTGTCTCAGGGACGAGTCACTGTTTGGCACTCACAGTCTCATGACACCCCCATTCCTAGGATTTTTTCTGTAAAAATGTTCCCCTCGGTCGCTGAGGAAGCACTGCAGCTCAGCTCGCTCATGGCTCCAGGGGAAGCTCAAGTAACTCCTGATTTCCTTCCACTTTGCTGTTTTGTGGGGAACAAACACATCCCCTGGCCATCTCAAAGGTCTCAGGGCATTCGTGATGAGTTTTCTCTCCCTTCCAAGGCTCTCACACCTGCACTGCCCACTGAGGAGTGCAACCGAGCTCTGAGACCATGAACAGGCAAATGCATTGGTGATCAGAATCAATTTTCCAAATCAATCATTTTCCTCTTAAATTTCTAAGAAAAAAGAGGATATTGTAGATATATTTTCCAAGGGGCGGCAGGGACAATAGTGTATTATCAACTTATCAGTATAGATAATTAGATAATTCAACAACTTAACTTATATCTGTATATTCACATCATCATGCCCATCATTGACTTTGCCTAGACAAAATGTGCAATTAACATAGGAAGGAGAACCACCCTACATCTGCAGGCAAGCAACCTCAGTGCACTCTGTTCTCTTGTAATGCTCTTTTAGTCACTTAGGCAATAAAGGAAAAGGGTTTGAGGGTATTATGATCTTACTTTACCTTGTAGGATCTTGGCAACTCTGGTTTCTTGATTTTTAAATACAGGAGACCAGAAATAGTCATGCCATAGAAAAACCATGCTATAAAACTGGAAGAAAAAGAAAAGGAAAAAAAAAAGACAGCATGAAATCTGGGGTGAGATCATCCAGGAATGTCATCCCTGCCTTCCAGGTCCCAGATGTTTCTATTTCCAACTAAGAAGAATATTGATATAAATTTAGTAGTTCTTCCATTAATTTCCTTTCCAGCACAGACAGTGGGAGCTTTAGAATGATCTGAGTACCACGGATCCACTTCAGTATGAGGATCAATCACATCCACTTCATGGATTCACAGAATTGTAGGGGTTGGAAGGGACCTCCAGAGGTCATCGGGTCCAACCCCCCTGCCAAAGCAGGTTTCCCTAGGACAGGTCACACAGGTAGGTGTCCAGATGGGTCTTGAATATCTCCAGAGAAGGAGACTCCACAACCCCCCTGGGCAGCCTGTCCCAGGGCTCTGTCACCCTCACTGTGACGAAGTTCTTCCGCATGTGGGTGTGGAACTTCCTGTGCTCCAACTTGCAGCCATTGCCCCTTGTCCTGTCCCCACAGACCACTGAGAAGAGGTTGGCTATTTCCCCATGTCACACACTTCAGATATTTATAAACATTAATCAGATCCCCACTTAAGTATGTAATGAGAGAAGCATTCATGCATTGCAGAGATGCTGGTTCCTAAGCTCGCTCTTTTCTTTCTTCTCCCCCTGCCCACCACAACATCAGTTAGAAGGCAATGGCTCAGGTTCAAAAAACCCCAGGACCATGGGGGATGCAAACAGAAATGTTATACACACCTGAAAAAGTTCACGATACTGGTGAAGTTTCCAGCCACTATCATTATTAAAGACATGGCAGATGTAAACAGCAGAGCAGGGGAGGGCGTGAGGCACCGCACATGAGCCATGGACAGGATGTCTGGCTGAAAGTCAAAGCAAAACAGTATGTCAGCATATCACGTACTCAGAGATCCTTACTCATCCCTCCTCAGCTGCTGGTGGGAGCTCTGCCTGCAGCCAGAGCCAGTCATGGTCATCAAATAAGCATCAGAGCGTTAAAGGTGTTGAACTCTGAGGAGGGTAAACATGGAATCCCCCCCTCCACCTCCCCAAGGATATTTTTATTGTGTCTCACTGATTTTATGTCATACATGCTCAGTTCAGGCAGACAAGATGGGGTTTTTAAACTACTGCTATGACAGGCTAGGGCTGAGCCAAATCAGAGCTTTGACGACGATCATCAGGACTCTGTGCACTCTTTTGTCCTCTGTCATGTCTCTCTGGAGTTTGGCTTCTCCAGGGCTGACTGGAAAATGAGGCAAAGGCTACTCCTGAAACATTCACGCAACTAACTGAAAGCAAACCAGGATTTGTTCCAGAGCACGGAGAGAATCACTAGCCATTGTACTGCTCGGCTCATTGGGAGAGTTTAATGAGAAAAGTTTATTTTTTCTTTTTTATTTCCAAGCAAAACATCATGTCAGGACTTCTGCTGGAGCCAAGTGTCTGAGAAATGGCATAAGCATTCAGCTTTTCATCTGGTATGGTTAAATTCAGACTGTGAACTGCTCAGTCCAGAGCTTGCCATGATGCAGCAGACACTGTCATAGGTAAAAGAGGAGACATGGAACCAGTAACCAAACAAAACCAGTAGCCACCAACTCAGTCACCTCCACCAACCCGGAACCTGGGTGTGGAGCTGGTGCACAGTGCTATCCTTTGCAACTGGGAGCAGAAATGCCAGATGGTGTGGGGAGGAAGGACCAAAGATGCAGAGGTCCATGAGAAGCACAACATGCCTGTTCAAAACAGAGGAGGACAACACAAAAAGCCTTCAGCACAAGAAGGATGTGGACCTGTTGGAGCCTGTCCAGAGGAGGACCACAAAAATTATTCAAGGGCTGGAGCACCTCTGCTCTGAAGACAGGCTGAGAGAGTTGGGCTTGTTCAGCTTGGAGAAGAGAAGGCTCTGGGAAGACCTTATTGCAGCCTTCCAGTACCTGAAGGAGCTACAGGAAAGATAGAGGGAGTGTAGTGATAGGACAAAGGGTAATGGCTTTAAACTAAGGAGAGCAGATTTAGATTAGATATTAGGAAGAAATTCTTCCCTGTGAGGGTGGTGAGGCCCTGGCACAGGCTGCCCAGAGAAGCTGTGACTGCCCCCGGGTCCCTGGCAGGGTTCAAGGCCAGGTTGGATGGGGCTTTGGGCACCATGGTCTAGTGGAGGGTGTCCCTGCCCATGGTGGGGGTTGGAACAAGATGGGCTTTGAGGTCTCTTCCAACCAAAACCAGTCTGTGATTCTATGATGAAAACCCCAGATAGGGCAGGTGTAAGGCTTGGTGTCACCTTGTAATTGCTATGAAGCTTGAAGAGCAGAGGTATCCTATGCTCTATCTGAAGAGCATTGGAAGGGAAGGCTGTAACAGGCCTGAGGTGAGCTTGCTTCAAAGGCAGCTTGCAGTGCTGAGTTACCTTCCCAGTGTGAGTAAGAGTGCCTCACAACACACAAGCATGACCAGGTCTCCCCTCCTGTGCTCCAATACATCAGTATTTCAATTGTTCACTTCAAAGCTGTTCTTAAAATTCAGGCTACATTGAATTATATATCTCTATGCAATTATGTGGCTGAAGAAGAAAGTCAAGAGACATCATGGGTTCTTTACTGAGAGGGTGGATGGGCACTGGAACAGGCTCCCCAGGGAAGTGGTCACAGCACTGAACTTGGCTGAGTTCAAGAAGCACCTGGACAATGCACTCAGTCCCATGTTCTGACTGGCTGGCGCTGTGTGGAGCCATGAGTTGGACTTGATGATACTTACAGGTCCCTTCCAACTCAGGAGATTCTATATGAACATACACATTACGTTTGAAAAAGATGGGGAAGAAAGTGTTTGAGCAAGAAACAAAACAGATGAGAGATTACTCTACCAACTGAACATACACCCTGTTTTCCTCTCCGCTTTAGTGTCCCAAGAAGGTAAAAGTTGCTCAGAGAAAGCCAGACCCCCTTTTTTTGCCCTTACCATGTGGCCTTCCCGTGCAGCAATGTAGCACACACGGCCTCCACTGAAGAACGTGCCATTGGATGAACCAAACGTAGACAGTGCCACTGACAGGGAGATGAGCCATGCCCAGCTGCCCAGGACTTTGTCCCTGCGGTGGGAAAGAGTGCACAGCATAACAGTCAGCTCATACATGTATCAAATACTCACAGTAGAACCAGACAGGTTCCTTCCCTCCATTACTCTCCCTGGCTTTTTTTCCCAAAGCTTTTCTAATGATTTAATGCCCCCTTCAATTTCCCATAATATTTAGTCACTAGTGACTTTGCCTTGTTTGGAAAAGGCAGCTTTTCTTCCTGCCTGGTGTATATATCTACATCCATCTACACTGCAGTGATGTACAAAGCTGTCACAACAGGCATCCCCCCCTTTTTGTGTGCAGATGCTGTGGTGCAAATCCTGGAGATACTGCTATTACAGCCAACAGTATTAGCTTGGAAATTGCAGAAAGACTGTTCCCAGCAGACCAGAGAAACACCCTGCATTATAACTTCTGCAATATGCAATAGAATTTAACCCTGTCATCCTGTATGTGTGTATTTCTGCTACTCTGTGAAGCAGGCTTAAGCCAAAGCAGTTTTTTGAATTCCAGAAGTTTGTTTCTTCAGCATGTGTCCAGTTCTGGACTCCCTGGTATAAAAAAAGACAGGGATCTCCTGGAGACGGTCCAGCTGAGGGCTATGAAGATAATGAAAGGACTGGAGCATCTCCCCTATGAGGACAGGCTGTTCAGGCTTGAGAGAAGAAGACTAAGAAGGGATCTGATTAATGTTTATAAATATCTCAAGTATGGGACAGAGGGGGAAATGGCCAGTCTCTTTTCAATGCTCTGTGGAGACAGGACAAGGGGCAATGGCTTCAAGTTGGAGCACAGGAAGTTCTGCACCAATATGTGGAAGAACTTTTTCACAGTGAGGGTGACAGAGCCCTGGGACAGGCTGCCCAGGGAGGTGGTGGAGTCTCCTTCTCTGCAGATATTCAAGACCCGTCTGGACACCTCCCTGTGCGACCTGTCCAAGGGAACCTGCTTTGGCGGGGGGGTTGGATGCAATGATCTCTTGGGGTCCCTTCCAACCCCTACAATTCTGTGATTCTGTGATGTTCAGACATTTATGGTTGGTTTTCTCTGAAACAGAAGTAGCGAGGTTCCAAATAGAGTAAAGATTTGGGAAATATGATAACCTCCTTATCTACAAGTTAAGCTTGTCTTCTGGAATTAAGCAGCATGAAGAATAGTGAATTGAGTAATAAATTCTGGTATTTGGGGTAAATATCACATACATGTAGACACACACATACACAGGCACACTGTTCATCTTAGCAGCAAAAATCAACAATTCATAAATTTTTTAGAACACTTTGTATTTCCATCTGAATTGTATGGCTTTAAGCCATGTTGGAACTAGATGCTCTTTGAGGTCCCTTCCAACCCAAACCATTCCATGATTCTACAAACCATATGCACTCAGGTTTCTAGTATCACCTGTCCTAACGTTCAAAAAAACAAGAGCTTCCCAAAATCACAGCTTATCTACCACAATAATTTATAACTTGTAGTTTAGAAACTTAATACCTGGGATATGGTCCTTCAGGCTTCAAGTAATCAAGCTACTTGCAAAAAACAGAACTATTTTTTTTTTTTCCTTTTTCAAAATGATGGAATCTGGGCATCTGCTGCGATCATGCGACTCCATAACCACAAGATCTCAGGGGAAAACAATATCTATCACAAGATGAATAATAAAATCTTTAGCACTTGTGTATTTTGCATTTATGAGATCAGTGCTTTGCTGTTTGGACCCTGAGAATGAACCACGGGTGCTGCTGTGAGTAACCTCTTACAAGCAAACCGAGATCTGCAGCTGCTGTGAAATTCCTGCCCTCAAAGAAACACTGGGGAGAGTTTCACGAGCTCCTTTTGTGGCTGCATCTCTTACCACTGAACAATGTTTCTCTCTGGCAGTTTTCTTTTTATATGGGGAATAAATGCATTTAAATGTTACATGTCCTCCTCTGGCTTCTTTATAGTTTTCCCATCCTTCCTTAGTGGCCTGAGTAGCTGCATCTCTTGCTCTGAACCACAGCTGTGACACTCCTCAGCCTGTGACTATCTATCTGCCTGTCCTCCAGGCTTTTGAGTGCCCAGCTTTCTGGTTGCTAGTTCAGTGTTTCTTCTGGAATTGCGCTCTCAGGGTGAAAAGGTTAATCAGGCAGGAAAAGGAGATGTGTTAAAAAGGAGGAAACTCACAAATAACTTGTTAACTGGGAATGTTGGGAAAGGAAGTGCAGAGAAAGTTCACGACACTGCAGCTTAGTGAGGCTTTGTAACCTGTTCAAACAAAGCACTAGACCTTTAAAAGCTCCTGCTTATAATGACATGAAAGGCCATTAGAGAACACATGGACGAGAGCTCAGTCAGACCTTCAGACTGGAGATCTTCTGAAATGCACACAGAGGCAAAGCTGGTGATGATTTTCATAGGAAGAGGCTGAGCAGCAATATTATCTCTGGATATAATGTGTCATTGTTTCTGCCAGATGACTCATTTAGGGCAAGCATCGATTCTGTGTCTTTGGAAATATTTAAACTGAGGCAGGATGTTCTAGTGGAAGGTCATCAGGTTAGAAATCCGTGGTACCTACATCTCTCATGATGGTCCCTTCCTACTCTTCCTAAAATCTTTGCCCTTCACAGATCGTTTTTGTATCACCAAACACTTGAGGATGGAAGGTGCACAGCTTCTGTGCATCTCTGGAAAAGCAGAAGCCAACTGAAACCTCCAGTTACCAAAAGCTATGAAACACTTCTCCTCCTCTAAGGATGTTGTAGACATCAGTGTCATTTTCCATTTCCCCCCAGATGGAGAAACTGAATGAACACGCTCTAGTTCAGTCTAATTTCCAGTTGCTGAGCAGACAGGATACACTCAGTGGGTTCTTGTCTCACTCCCAAATCACTGCCTCTGCACTAGTGGGGCAGCACATTGTCTTCTCCACTGTTACGGAAATATCTAAAATGTGGGGGACCTACCAGTCCCCAGGCCTGGATAGGACCCTCACTGCATCCTCACCGTGGAACAGCACTTAACCCTCCTGAAACTGAGGACACAGCCCGTATCTTACAGGACGCTACTGGCTGTGTTGCCACAAGCGCAGCTCACCCCCAAGTGACAGCCACCGCTCCTGAAGACAGCAGCTCAGATGGAGTCATGGCTGCCAAGTAGCTCACGTTTACCAGCAAGTACAGGCATGTAACCAGAGGAATGGCAATCATCACAGCTCTGGGAAGGGTCACCTGGAAAAGGGATGACAAGAGCGTTAGGTACAGCACATTTATGCCCACGTTGGGCTTTTTCTTTGTGTTGTCTTCACCACCACCCACATCTCTCTCTCATTCAAACTCCTGCGCCCACCAAGCTTTTCCACAGGACAAGACTCAGATCCAGAGTCACACAATTGACCTGGCAGTTTTTACATCAGCCTCCCAAAGCTGTCAGGACAGCAGTAAGGCTAGTCTTGAAAACAACAGAAAACCCCAAACAAATCTTATTAAAAAAGACTGTAGTTCATAGCTGCCCAAGATGTCCATTGCTTCATCATTTGATTAACTTAATACTGATTTATTGATTACTTTCTTGATTACCTTGATATTGACTTGTTACTAGTGTGTTATGAGTCCTGGCGTGCTGCATCTTCCCATGCACATCCCACTAACATGGATGAAGTACCAGTGTGTGTTGTGTCACATTTAACTGCTCTAAGGGCTAAATCAAAGGGAAATTTGCACTAGGAAGGAATTATGGTTTTGCTTCCTAGGGACAGGATGCTGCCTTGGAACTTCATGAGCCATTTTAAGGCTCACTAAAATCAGCACACACTACCTTATACACCTGAAAGCACTGGATATAAGCACAGAGTAGGGCAATCACAGAGCAGCCGTATACCTCTGAAAACCTGAAATATCACTTTTTCTTGCATTTTTCATTCCAGCTATAGGACAAGCCAAAGCAATTCCTTATGTTGTTGCCTCCACTGTGCAAGGGTTTGAATATCAGTGCTCATGGTCCTCTGGGAGAGCGTGCCACATGATCCTAGGATCTTTGCTACCATTTAGATTAATATTTAACTGTTTATTTTCATTTAATCTGTAAAATCTTGTGTGTTGCACTGGTAGAAAGCACGCTTTATACATTCAGCGCTCATGCAGCTCTTTCTACAGAAGGGTTGTTTGCTGTTGTGGTGTCTGACCTGTGAAGAAAGCTAATACAGCTCAGAGAGGGCTGATACAAGATGCAAACAAGCTGCTTCAGCGCCTACAGCATGGGCAGAACAATGCCTAAAAAAATACACACTTAAAGACAAGGGACATTCATACTTTCCCTCCCCAGCAAGGCTTGGCTTGCTCTGAAGTTCCCCTTCAAGCAATGAGGAGAGATAAGTGTTATTTTGGATGCATATATCGTGGATCAACCCTTGCAGGGAGTATGTGGTGTTAAGAAACCTTTATGGATGATAGCAAAGCGAGTGCTTTTCTACATAAATCTAGGTGTCTGGAGTGACATCCTCTAAACAAGAAGACAAAACTTCATCCCCAAAGCATTCAAGTGCTGCCAAACAGATTTTTTTTCCCCACTCAACTAGGTATTTTGGTGCTTTCTTGTAGGTAGGCTGTTATTTTGCTTAGACACTCGTCATTATCTTTTCTGGACACATTCACAGGTGTCCAGCCCCAGAAGACAGAACAAACCAGGGGAAAGCTCAGTAGTCTTTCCTCAATGCTCCAATCCCTTGATTACCCCTCTTAACACATTCATGGATAGAATCAAACATAGCAGCAGCAGGATTAAGTGAAACCCAGACCACTCACTCACCTCAGGCTTCTTCAGTTCCTCAGTAACGTAGTTCAGGTTGTTCCACCCATCATAGGACCAGAGTCCCTGGTAAAAGGCAACTCCCACTGCTCCGATACTTGCAGTCGTGTTTTGAAAACCACTCTGAAAACTCTGAGTTTGTCCCTTGGCAAGCAGCACCAACCCACCCACCACGATCACCAGCAAAGCCAAGAGTTTGGCAGCTGTAAAAATGTTCATGACAGATGTCGCCAGCCTCACGTTGAGGCAGTTGATGATAGTTAAAAGCAGGATGCAGGCAGCAGCTGTACACTTGATGACAACCTGTGGCGATGAGCATCCTGGGTAGAACGGTGCAACGGCGTATTCGGCAAAGCTCAGACAGACAGCTGCCAAACCAGCTGGTCTCACCAGGATAACAGAAGTGTAGGCGAAAAGGAAAGCAGGAAAAGAACCAAAAATCCTCAGGATGTAAATATACTCTCCTCCGGACTCTTTAATTATGGTTCCAAGCTCAGCATACGACAAGGCTCCGAACATAGCCAGAAGACCACACGCTGCCCAGATAAGCAGGCTGCTGGTAGGGCTCCCCATATGATGTAGCACCCACTCAGGGGACATAAAGATCCCTGAGCCTATCATGGTGCCTGCAATTAATGACACTCCACTAATGAGGCCAACCTCTTGCTTCAGTCTTAGTTTCTCCTTCCCTTCACTTGGATCTGTGGATGAACGAAGTGAATCTGTTGTCTTCCTCCTCCTCATTGTGGAAGTGAGAGCAGATGTTGTCAGGAGAAACTATGGAGTAAGACTGAGGCATTTGAATAAGGACAATCTCAGTCTTTTAGGGTAAGTTAATAATTACAAAAGTCATACTGAACACGGTCAAAAACGTACCTTCTGCCTTTCACGTACTGTCATTACCCAATTTACCTTCATAATAATTTATGGCTGTTGAGATTGATTATCTTTGACTCTCACTGCAAGCAACTGTAATGGACAGCAGTCAGCACCACCTCAGAATCTCAGTACCTTGCTGGATTGTGCCCCTGATTACCTCTCCTTTAAATTATGCTTCAAAGGGCATCTGAAATAAGGATTAAAGGAAGAAAATCTCCAAGCAAACCTGTACTTTATTCTTTGATTAATAGGCAGTGCTCTAGCACCTGCTTTAGCGTTCATTCCCCACCATAAAGTGATCAAACAAGCCTGTCACCCAACAGGTCCACAGCGAGGGACATTTTCAGTGTCTTCACCAAAGGCACAGAAGTGTTCTGCTAAAAACAGTCCAGAGGTTTTCTGCACAACAGCAATGCAGTCCCAAAACCCGCATTCTTCACCTGGTGTGCAACAAGCCAACTGATGCACAGAGCTGAGACATTTGTTTTTATTTCTAGTCTGCAGGTGTCCTGGTTTCAGTCAGGATGGAGTTAACTTCTTCTGTAGCAGTGGATGGAATGCTGTGTTTGAGAGTTAAAATGAAAGCAGTGCTGATAACACCCTGATGTTTTTCAGTTGAGTCAAGCAGTCAAGGACTTTCTCAGTTCTTCCTATTTCCCTATTAATGAGAAAGGAGGGGATGAAGCCAGGACAGGTGACCCAAAGGGGCCAAAGAGACTATTCCATGCCAATTAAGTCATGCTCAGTATAAAGGGGGGCTGATGGGAGGAGAAGGGGGTGGCTCCAGGACACGTGGTTTTTGGGGGACGGTCGGGTTCCGGGACGGGTCTGGGTGGCAGGGCCTGAGTTGTGGGTTCGGTGAGAAACTGCATTGTGTATCAACAGCTTCATATATTTTTTGCTCTGAAGTCCTGTTGGCATTGTTATATTGTATCTTTCTGCTATTCTAGTAAACTGTCCTTATCCCAACCCACGGGCTTTTGGTTTCTTGGTTTTGGGGTTGTTATTTGCCCCTTCCTTTTCCCTTCCCTACCCATCCATCCTCCCCCCCCCCCCAACTTCTCCTCCTCCTCTTTTCCTTTAAAGAGCAGGCAGCTGCATGGATTTTGGCTCTCAGCCGGGGTAAAACCATGACAGCAGGGCAACATCTAACAGCAGCCGGCACACCAAAGGCATCCAGGGTTCCTTCTGTATGGTAACAGGGCTTAGCTGACCAGTGTTCTTCAACCTCCTTATCCGCCTTTCACCCAGCTTCATCATTCCTACGTGCTTTACTTTATGCTCCAAATATCTGGGCAGGTGTCCCAATCAGCACACTCATTGCTCACAAAGGGGGTACACTTTAGTATTAAAATCAGGACAGGTTAGCTGAGGAGACACGGATACTTTCTTGGTACTATTCCAAGGCTGGTTATGTTTGATATATACTTGTAATAGGGAAAGAACACCTTGAAGGGCCCTATTGTTAGAAATCCTTGGTCCATTAAGACATCCTGTCCCGCTTACTGTACTTTCAGAACATACTGTTACAGATACTGGAGGTGGTGTCTACTTTGTACATAACCTTTGTGTTTCCTACAATAGTAGGGGGCAGTTCTGACCTTTTCAAGTTTTAGAAAGTGCATGAGGAGAAGAGTAAATAGGCTATAACTTAATTACATTTTTATAGGCCCTTTTTGCCAGTGGACATGAGCTATGCACATTCTTACCAGACCACGATCCTTAGAGGACTTTGTCCCTGCTCATCTTCTATACATTTCAGTGCATGCCCAAGAGGAGTGGTACAGCTGTGAGCTTTTGGAAATGGCACTGAACTGACCCTGGCTTAGCCATCTAACACATACAATGTCAGATTTGGGGGAGGGTTCTGCTATAAATCTGAACCTTTTCACAGTGCATGAGGGTGTATTTTGTGATCTGAGATATGTACAAAGTATTGAGCAGAAAGAAATGTCCATATGGAGTCCTTTGAAATGAACCTAAACTTTACTGACTGCAACTGCGAAGAAGGAGAGTTAGTCCTTGGTAGTCTCTTGCAGGCTTTCGTGGAGTGAGACCTTCCTCAGCTTTTCATGGAAACACCAGACCTGGAATCTTTAAAAATGTCTTTCCTCCTCATTCATTTGAACTTACATGAATATAAGCAAAAAAATTATTTTAATTGTTTGTCTAAAAGTTCTTTCTCTTCTAAATAATTTAATTTCACTTTCCTTGGGGTTTTTTGGGGTTGTTTCTTTTATTTTAAAAAAAATTGTTAGCTTTGCAGTTTTCCATGGGTAACACTTGGACTATTATCAAAACTCATGGACCAATAAGAAAAAACAACCTATACAAGTCACATAATTTCAACAAAGTTGAACAAGTTTTAGCATCGGACTGCAAGCCTTTAAATTCTTCAAGGAAGAAAAAAACCCAGTTCAAATCTTACTGAAGAGTGGGTTTCCTTAAGTATAAATCTTATTATTAGATGAAGGAAATAATGAGAAAAGATCAGGGGGTGTTAGGGATACTAGAAGCTATTCCTAATACCAACTCACTAGTTAGTATTCACTAGGAAATGAATCCCAGCTGGCTATCTCAATTTCAACGTCACTAATAAAAATCCATAGCTATAACAAAAGTGCCAGGTTACTTTATCTGTATCAAGTAGGGTTTTTTCAAAGTCATGCTAGCAGAGATGTGAGTTCTGAGAAGAAACACATGCCCCTTGTACTGCAAGGATGCAAGTTAATGCATTGCAAGTTAATGGTCTCCAAAGCGCTTGAGACCTTGGAGGGAGGCATCCCAGCAACGCAGAGCATTTTGTTTTACTTCTACTAAGGGACAGTACCCTTCTTGTTAGCTGGTTTAGCTATTTGTAGTGTATTCTTTTTGAAATTGCTAATCACAGTCTTGGGCAACGCTGCAGTCCTCCTGAAGTTTAAAGGTCTGTCTTTTTCTGCACTGTGGACACTCCACTTCTGAGTGCATCCACACATGTATTATGTATACCAATCCTAACTGAAAAAGCATTCACTAAATACAGTTAAATCAGTGCTAAAGGAAAACTTTATATGACTACAGGTGGTTCAGTATTCTTCTAGTGAGGTTGCAGATACATTTCCCTAACTGTTCTCCTGTTTTAATGAAGGAGCTTCTCTTCTGAAGTGTAAAGGCATGGTTCTTGGAGGCCCTGAGAGAATCTCAAACCTCAACAGTTCCTGCTCCTAGGAATTACAAACTTTTAATCTGATGCTGTAGAATCAGAATTTCTTCAAATTTGGTCACAGAAAAAAAAAATATTCCTAGAAGACCACTCAGGTAACAAGGATTAATTAAGTAGTACATCAATAGCTTCAGTCAGCTCTTAAAGGGAGGTCTATTGCCAATCCCAGGATCATCGTTACTCAGTCCTAACTGAATCAAATTAATCATGATAAGAATTTGCAGAATTTTTCTTCCTGTGGAAGCAACTAAGACAGTCCAATTGCTTTGTAATCTTTTTTCCACTGACTTGTTCCTTTTTTGACTGGTATCATCAGTAAGGAGCAGCCATAAGATACTTTAGCCTAATGGATTTGTCACAGTTATCATCTGTCAAACCTGACGTGTATGTAAGAGGGCATCTCACTGCTCCTCTTCAAAAGATGTGTATGAGCAGGAGTAAAAGTGAAGTCCTGCTTGTTTCTTCTGTGGAGTGTAAACCTGTTGCACAAGGCCGCACATAGTACATCTCCTACCTAAACAACTCTCACTTTTCACTTACCTTTGACATTGGTTGCCATCTACTGGTCTCAAAACAATAAGGCAGCTTTGTCCAGTGAAACGTGCCTCACTCTACACTTGGTTTTGATATTTTGCATTATTGATTAAAAGGAAACTGTACAAGTGTTAGTTCTCAAATAGAGTATACCCAAGTCATGAATGGTGATTCTCCTTAATGTCCATAGGGCTGTTTTTATCTCAGCAATAGCTACAAGGACTAGAGAAAGCTCATTTAAGGTAAAGGCCAAAATCAGTGGTAAAAACTAAATGAAACATGTGGGCAAATATGTTGCAATATTTAATTTTAGGTCCCAGAAGTGGTACTTGGAACACAGTGATGGGTTTGGCTTCCTTATCCCATGCTTGGGAAGGAGTTACAAATCTCAGAATGGGGATTAAAAAGAACCCACAGTCTGAGGACGGAGTGGTCAAAGCCATTGCCCTTAGCTTTCTTCAGAGGTAGATGGCAATATTATACTTGCAATGTTATACTTACCAAATTGCACAGGGATTGAGATTCCGCTTTGAGAAAAATAATTAATTAATAAAAACCCACCAATCCAAGTTCTGCAAGGTGAACTAAGGGTTAGAGAATTCATTCAGGACATAACCTGTGGGTGCAATGGCCTTCTCTACTTGAAAACATGGAAAGTCTCAAATCCAAGTGGAATACCCTCACCTACAAAATTTGGGCTTTGAGCTGCAATTGCAGGAAGGTCTTGGTATCTCCACTTGTGATGTAAGTACAGATCCCTGCTTGAAAAGAGGGAGGAAATAAAGAGTAAGAAAGTGGAGCTCTGAAACAGGTCTTGAACACAGAAGAATAAACAGGGCAGGAAAAAACATGTTCCAAGTGCCTTGTGCAAAAACAGGAGAAGGAAAGAGGACTCATTCAGAGGTGCCTGCCTGGGGAAGAGGTGCCCTGTAGTGTTTCACTCTACCTCCACAGAGGCTCTTCTCACATCTGGGTCCCCAAACAGTGTACCTTCAGGTGTCCACCCTTCTGGAGGTGACCTGGACCCACCAGGTCCTTTTGTGGTGCTGTCAGCCCCTGTGCACCCAGGGACCAGCAGCGCTTGATTGCCCCTTGGAGACCAGAGTCCCATTCGTGCCTTGCAGCAAAGGAGCTCTGGCTGGGACTGTAAAAATACCATCATGAGCTGTAGCTAGCAAAAATACCCCAACCCCAGCTTGGGCTACTGGGAGTGGAATGGGGGTAAAAAGGCATTTCTGAGGATGCATGGCAGCCCTCAGCTTCACAACAAGAATTATCACAAAACCCAAGTCTGTTTACCTCTGGACAGTAACCGCCTTTCACTGTGACTTTACAATTGCTGATCTGGGCCCAGGGGACTAAGAGGGAATCTAAGAAAACAAGAATTTACTGTAAGCTGAGTTAGTGTTTCCTGCCTGGGTCTGCAGGCAGCCCGCAGCGGGGCCGCAGGAAGGTGAGCTGGAGGCTCCCCACTCTCCCTCAGTAAGGTCCTGGCATACCCAGGCCCTGCAAGTATTAAACCTGGAAAGATTTGCGTTTGGTTTAAAGATGTTGTGCGTTAAAACCTACTTGGTATCCTGAATGTTGCCAATCAGATACTGAATATTTTGTTTCGTTATCTTACTGTATCCAGGAGGAACCTACTAGAGTTGTACTGTATGTTCTCTGGGTTGCTGGGCATAGGGTGATAACAGTCCCACTCTTATAGGTTGCATGGGTGTACTCTTAAATAAAAGAACTGCTACAGAAAACAGTGATGGAATAGCACAAAGCGAGAACAACAGCTGAAAAGAAAATAATCACAACTTCCATGAGTACTGGTCCCAGCCACTGCTGGAAAAGTCAAAACTTGTGACTTAAAGGTCAGTTTACAAACATTTTATTCTTATTAAAAATATAAAATAATTATTAGAAAGGTTTATAATACAACTAGAAAAGATAATGCTAAAGAGTCAAATAAGGGTTGTGTTTTTACCACTAGACATTGCAAACCAATACAAGGGAAGATCCTAAGTGAGGAAGATCTCAACCCTAAGACTGAGAGCAACAGAAGAGTGTCCATGCAAGTGTTCACTCCCCAGGCTGGTGGGGCAGTGATGTCACTAAAAAAACCCATAATTCAGAACACAGAAAACCAAGTGTCTTCAGCTGATGCCGGCCCCAGGATTCCCCACTGTGGCACTGCAGGCAGGCAGTAGTGCTACTCTTCATTTCACCCACTGAAGGAATATTATCCAAATTTGTTCCTTCATTCCTGTTTATATCCGTATCTCCTGATTTCATGGCTACATACATACACACAGAGTGCATATATGTGTAAATACACACAGCATTCCAAAGTTGTCCTGATTTCTCTTGCCTCTCCTAGCAGTGCTTTAAAATTGTCTCAACAATTTCAAACTCCTTCTAAATATCTGAATAAATTTTTTAATTTATTAGATTTAATTCAAAATTAGATTATTATGTCCTGCATTAAGTCTGTTTTGCAGAATCATTACCAAATGTATGCTCTCACTTTAAATACCAGAATATAAATATTTGCATTAAAACTTTCTAGCAAGCAAGATGAAAAAAACAGAATTAAAGTGTGGCTGTATTTTCAACTCTGAAATTCTGTTTAATCAGTGACATTTATTCCTACATTTATGAGGAGATATCTAATAATACTTTCACTAACACTAAGCAGTGTTATTATTTTTAAAACAAACTTTTACAACACATGCTTGGAGCTTAACCTACACACTGACTGTGTTAGGTATCATTATAATAAAATAGTATCCTCTGTGTGATTCTTGTCAAGAACATCACAGTACTGGCACAAATCATTCCAGGTTTTCTTAGGTGAAAAGAAAACATTGTAACCAAAGGTATTTCACTTAGTGCCTTAACATTCTCACCAAAACTTCTACCTATTTTTAATGAAACCCTGGACCAGAAGTGATGTTTCATGCTCAGTCCCCAGCCCACCTCACTGGTGCTATGACAGCATGTTCCTCCCAACAACCCAAACCACTGGAACACTTGTCTGCCCCTTTTCTCCTTAAAATTGCTGTGGCAAAACTGAGGGAGCACCCAGCTTTGGTAGCATAGCAGAGGAGCTGCTCTGCTATGGGGCCATAAAAAGCACTCAGACAACAACAGCCAGGAAGAAAATGAGGGTAACCTTGCTTGCAAGTCTTGCAGGCTGCCTCTGCCTGCTTGCTTTCTCCCTGTCCCAGGATGGAGGGCAGGGTGCTGCTGGGTATGTTTACACCTGCATTGCCATCAGCACTGGTGGGGCAGATCACTCTTCCACTGCTCTTCCCCTGTGCTGGGCTGGGATGTGCTTCAGCATGTGGCCAGGGCCAGCGTGAGGTCAGGCTTTGCCCCTGCATGCCCAAAACATTTCTCTTGTGGAGTGGGTAGAGTCTGTATGCTGGACTCTGGGCCTTGCTTACACTGTGAAGCTGATCTCTGATCTCCTGGGATACACTTAGCCCGGGACAAGGGGGCTCAGCCTCCCAGTTACTGCCTAGCTTCTCAAAAAGCTAGAATAGGGGATTAATACTATCACTCTGTTTAATTACAACCTCACTTGGATGCTGTGAAGTATCAAGGGAAAAAAAAACCCTTTGCCTGGAGAAGTCATGTCTCTGGCTGGTGCTTTACGAAGTTGTGACCAATGTCTGTTTTGCAAAGAATGCTTCATCTTCTACAGTGTTACCAGCAGAAAAACTAATGACCTCAGGAAGATAGTGATGTGTTGAGATTGCAATTACTCCCATCTGTATGCTTTGGTTACAGTTATAAATAGATATGAATAAAAGGAAGGATGAAATGGATTACACATCTTTTCTCGGCCTTCCAGGGGAAGTATGTGTGGGAGATGGGGGACCAGGTTTTAATTCCATTTGGTAAGTTTGCTTTTGAGATTGTGTGAAGAAAAGAACTGTGCTTAAAGGTTTGGAAGACTCTTTCTGGTCCTGGATCAGAGCTTCCGAATTGCCCTTGTCAGGGATGATGTCACCTGATAAAATAATGATGTAATGGTACATCCAAGAATCACTCTGAAGTAGTATTGTTCTCTTGAATGCAAATTGGATGAATCTACAGATGTTGACTCCTAATTCTTAGCCAAAACGAGTGGAAAGACACTCTCATTTACAGACACAAACTTCCTGTTTTGCAGTGCACTAACAGGATGTATTACGCGGGAAGAAGTTTTCCAGCTGAACTGGATTTCCGCCTGGAGCCAGCTCAAGCCAGGAGGCAAAGCAAGCCACAGGCTGCACAGTGCCCACTTTTCCTGTGCTAGGACATGGGAATGGGTTATTCCCACCTGAACAGCTAATCTCTGCTTCCCACTCGCGAAGCTCTTTGCTCCCAGAATTACAGGAACAGCACATGGGTACAGCTGGGTGGGTGGTGGGTTCCTGCCCCAGCAGCCTGTGCAGCAATCCCAAAGTGCTGCTCTTCCCTCTTGCCCTGCCTTTTCTGTCTTCTGCTACAGACACGGGCTCACCCTTGGGCCCCCACCCCAGCACTGGGGGTGCGGGTGCACAAACAGCTGTTGGGCACTGATAGGAGATGAGCTGAACACAGGGCTCCTGTACTGCCAGGGAGGGAGAGCTGACTCAGAAACAGGACCTGAATTTTGGAAATATTAAAAAACACATTATCTCAACTGGATGATTTTTTGGTTTGTTTGTTCTGTGCTTGACTAACTGCCTAGGAAGAGGGATGCATGGGAAACAGAAGTACTTTAGAGGTCAGTAAAACCTGCAGATGGAATAAAAGGTAAGCCCACATGCCTATGAACACACTGTCGCTATTTATGTAACACTTTGTGCAACACATGCATAACATTGACACCTACTCTCCAGTACTACAATGCCCAACCATTTTGTTTCTGCTCAGGAAGCAAGCTAGGGTTTCCCTTCCCAAACACAGCGCTGGCACTGTATCTTCACTGCACCATGCCTTGCTGCTCTGAAGGCGTGTTTGGCACTGAATAAGGTTTGGGCTCTCTGTGTATAGGGACTAGGGGGTTCGTCTTCATGCTGTGAGTCAGAACAGGGGTCTTAATTAGCTCTGGGCTAATACAGTAATGCCACGTTTTGGTATTCAACTGATATGTCCAGTCATGTTGAAGTATCTGGCTGCTTGTGATTGGCCCCTTTGACTGAACAGGAAATTCTGGCAGGCTTCGGGTATGATCAAGATAGAAGAAAAATATATAGTCTAGTGATTACATCACAAGAGCAGAGATGACCACAGAGGTCCAATGTTACCCTAAGCAAAGTCCACCTGATGCTGGGCTGCTTCTTCGGAGCCTTATCAGAGGAACCTGCTGCAGTAGGAGGATCCCTATTTGAGACAGCAGTAGGTAGAAGGGTGTTGGTGAACTTAAGATGAGAGAAATTACATAAGCACAAAGTGCTGTTGCAGATCTTTCTAGTTTATCCTCTGTACTATTGCTCTTCATTTTTGAAAATACAGATAATTTCTAGTCCATGCAGGCTACGTTGGTGAGGCTTTTATGCAACAAAATAAAAAAAACCTTATGGATATACTTTTAGGATTCTTAAAATGGTTTTCCTGAGGAGAGTGGGAAAAAAAATCCCATTCTTCTTGGTTCTGGGATGGCTGAAAGTATCTTCTTTTAAGTGTGCAAAAACCCCAAACAACTGCCTTTTATTCAGAGCTCTTGTGATTGCTCCCACTGCTGGGGATATTTCTTTGAACCTTTCTCCCTGTTTAGAAACTAGAGTGTTTACTCATTACCGCTTCATGTATGAAATGAGTGAGAATCAATTTGATGCTCATCTTTGAGGTTTCCTTCTTTGTACTGAGTGTAATATGTGATCTTCAGTTCTAAGAGCCACAGTCTGCCTTCAGCATGAAGAGTTCCCAGAACTTAATTCTCTACTGGAAAGAAAAATCTACTTCTATTGAGACAGGCAGGCTTTCTTCTCAAGCTAAGCGCTGATAGCCGGTCTGTTGTGAAGGAGGTGAATGTGAAGTTAAAAACCAGCTGGCGTTATCTCTGGCTTTGCCACTCCAACGCTATTCACATTCATGGATATGAAATGATGCCATTAGTTACTCTTGTTCTGTTACAATGACAGTCCCCAGTGGCTGTGACTCTGAGGTATGTTTATGAAGCTTGTTTATACCTCAGCCAATTACAAGGGGGTGAAGGACTCAGGGATAAAAGCTGTCTTGCCGGTGAAACCAGTCTTAGGCTGACACCTTCTTGCCCATTCTAGCACAGACTTACTCAGCAAAGCACTTCCACCAGTGACACTTCTTCCTCGGGACCAGTTCACGAAGGTGGCAGGTGTCCATTCCCTGATGCCTCCTCTCAGGCATTTCCTTTACACCTCTTGCAGAGCAGCTCTTTGGAAAAGCTCATCACATCGACAGGAGCCAGGACCATGTAACTGAATGGCAAGTCAGCCTCCCCACATTTTAAAAGAGTAATTAAGTAATGAGTAAGTCTAAAAATTGGATTAGTGACAAAATGTGTTATAATTCAGCTGTGAATTCTGTTGGTACTAAACTGAAGTGTTTGCACTAGCTCAGCATGTTACGTCACTTCCTAGATAGTCAAAAATAAGGCTGCAATAGATGGTCTTCCTCGGAGTAACTCACACTTGCCCAGACAGGTAGGGAAAACAAATAGAAACAGTGGCACAGTTTGCAGCAAGAGAGCAGACTGGGCTTTACAGCACACTGAGAACCTGGCTGGTTATACTAAAGGAAGGTCTTTTTGTACCAGTTTCTGCGTTAAATGGGAAATTTGAAGGAGGCTAAGGTAAGTCAGAAGAGTTCTTCCCACACATGGGAGAAAAGCTTAATGTAGTTTTAAATATTAAAATTGGGCAATGAATGCAGTTGCATATAGTGAGCCAGATGTTTGAGACAGGAACAGGCTGTGAAGCTTGTAGGAATTAAATGGAGGGGCAAGGGGTTGGAACCAGATCGTCTTTAATGTCCTTTCCAACACAACCCACTCTGCAGAACTGCAGGTGGGGTCTCACCAGAGCAGAGGGGCAGAATCCCTTCCCTTGACCTACTGGTCACACTCCTTTTGATGCAGCCCAGGACACAGTGGGCTTTCTCAGCTGCAAATGCGCATTGCCTACTCTTGTTTGCTAACCCAACACCCTCAAGTCCTTCTCTTCAGGCTGCTCTCTATCCATTCTCTGCCCAGCCTGTAGCTGTGCTTGGGATTGCCCTGCCCCATGTGCAGGATCTTGCCCTTGGCCATGTTGAACTTCATGCAGTTCATACAGGCCCACTTCTCTAGTCTGTCAAGGTCCCTCTGGATGTCAGCCCTTCCCTCCAGCGTGTCCAGCACCACAAAGGTTGGTGTTGCTGGCAAACTTGCTGAGTGTGCACTTGCTCCCACTGTGCATGTGTCTGACAAAGATGTTTAACAGTGCCAGTCCCAGTATTTACTGAGGAACATCATTCACCGCTGGCCTCCATTTGGATGTTGAGCTGCTGCCCACAGCTCTCTGAAAGCTTTATACAAACATTGGTGAGAAAATCGGGTCCCCAAAAGGGTCTGAGCTGGAGAGATGGTGTACCGTAGACCAGCTGCTGGAAGCGTTCAGGATGACAGGAGCGTAACAGGGTTTTCTTTGGTCCCAGCCAGCCTCCTGAAAGGAAGGGCTGACTCAGAGGCCGTGACTTCCAGGCCGTGACTTCCAGGCCTTCTCTCCTTAGGTAAGCAAAGGAATTGGCTTTTCAGCCCTGTGGCCTCCCTGGAGACAAAAAAAAGGTGGCAGTGGGATAAAACACTGGGGGTCACAAAGGTTAACCAGGCAAGCGGCAGCAGCCTGAAGGCACCTGGGTACTTAGCTGAATAGCATTAAACCAAAGAAGTAACTTTCATTTCCTGGGAGAACGTTTCTATCTTTATCAGGAGCCGAACTTTCATGGTTTCAGCCATGTCTATAAATACTGAAAACGGCGAGGGTTTTTTCCTTCGAGACATCTCTATTTTTAAGAACACAGTTCGTAATCACAGACATCATCCCCACAACTGCTGCTGCCATCGGTAGCACCAACCAGCACACGTGGTATTCCAGCACCCCAAGCCCCAACTCGCCCACTCTCGCCCTGCCGTCGCCAGCGCCAGTCCCTGGGGCTGGCAGGGCCTGCCTCCTCTCTGCAGCCGGCAGCGGCGTTCTGAACAGCCGCCGATAACCGGTTAGGGTTTTGTCTGAACGTCTCATCTCGCAGATGGCATCTGCCTGCCATTTCCTGGAACGGAGTCTAACCAGACTCCTTTCAGAACCAGCAAAAAGGCAGAAGAGCAGATTTTCCTGTGAAATCTCTATTGTTAGGTGTCGGACAGGCAGAGCTCCCTCTCTTTTTCAGGGGCTGCTACGTAAGTAGAACTTATATTCATCCCGGACGAGGCTATTAAAAACCGCCACTACCAGCGCCCAGCACCGTATTTACCAATAACCACCGCCCAGCCGTGCCAGAGCTCCTACGTTTGAAGCCTCTGGAGGGAAGGAAATAATTGACTCTTTTCCCCAAACCATCACACATCAACTACCGCCGCGGGAGTTAATTAATAACCGCGGTGGTGCGCTTCCGTGCGCTGCAGAAACAAGGTAACCCTGCCCGAGGGGGGCGGCGCGGGGGCCGAGGCCATCAGCAGCCAGCGGCTGCCCCGACACACGGGCCTCGCCTTCCCCTTTGTCTCCGAGCCCTGGGCCTCGGGGCGGGCACCGCCTCCCGCCGCCACCGCCGCCCCTCTCCGAAGGCGAAAAACGAAAATGAGGAAAAAGCACCCAAACTAACCCCAATGCAAGAGCCGTGCTTGGGGGGGGGGGTAGGGGCGGGGGCGAAGGAGAAGGGGCCGGCCCCAACGCCGCGTTCCCGCCCGGCCGCGCCGGAGGGCGGAAGGGAAGAGGGCGGGCGCGCACAGGCCGGCCGGCGGCGCCTGCGCGTTGCGCGGCGGAAGGGGCTGGGGGCCGCCGCCTCGCTCGCCCTCGCTGCCTCCCTCCCGGGCTGGGGCGCGCATGCGCGGTGGCGGCGGCAGGGGCGAGCGGCGGCGCGGGGGGAGGTTTGCCGCGCTCTTGCTGTCCCTCTCCCTCGGTGCGCGCCGGGCTCGCCCTCCCGCCATGTTGTTGTGAGGCCCTGGCGGCCCAAGGGGGGGAGGGGAGGCAGGAAGGAGAGGCGCCAAGAGGGAGAGGGAGGAGGAGGAGGGGGGCGGCGGCGGCGGCGGGCCGGCGAGCGGGCAGGGGTGTCCCAGGGCCCGCTCCGGCTCCATCGCAGCGACCTGCGCCGCCAGCCAGCCCGTGAGTATCCTCGGGGGCCGGGGCCGCGCTGGGTAGGCCGCGGGCGGGCGGAGCGGGCGGGCGGGCCCCCCTTCTTCCAGCCCCCTTTTGTCTCCGGCCTCGGCTGCGCGCCGAGGGAGGGGAGAGGGAGGGGAGGAGGAGGAGGAGGAGGGCGGGAGGGGGCCATGTTGTGGCAGGTCACCGGGCGGCGCGGGGCCTGCTCGGCGGCCGCCCGCGCCTCGCCGCCTTTGTGTCCTCCCGGCTCACCGGGGAGCGGCGCCGAGGTGGGGAGGGAGCGCCGTGAGGAGAGGCGGTGGCGGCGCCGTCGGTGTGAGGGGGGCGGGCGGCGATGCGGGGGAGGAGGGGGGCAGGCATTGTGCTCTGGGCGAGCCGAGGGAAACGGGGACTTGGGGAGCAGTTTCGGTCCCGGCGGCGTTCGGGGGACGGAGCTGTTGCCCGAGAGGAGTCGGGGGGGGGGGGGGGGGGCGGTGGGCAGGGCCCTCGGAGGCGGTACGGGCCTCAGGTAGGGAGAAGGACCGCGGCGCGTACACGCGTGAGGGTGACGGGAGTTTGGGGCAGGCCCGGGGGACGGACACACAGCGCTGGCTCTTACAGTAGGCTTCGGTACGAAGTGCTGTGAGGCGCTGAGGGAGCCAGGGACACGGGGTCGTCGTTTCGGCACCCCCCGCGGGCAATAGCGTGCGTGCGGAATTGGGGCGAAATGGGCTTTGTTTAAGTGTACCGAAAGCGTGAAAACTTGGTGGGGTTTTTGTTGCTCTGGGTTTGGTTTGGGTTTTTTTTTTGTTCTTTCCGTAATGCTGTTAAGGCTAGTGACTGCTTTCTGAGGGTGGAGCGAGAAGGCCAAATGCTTTTGCTAGTTGATACCACACAATGAGGTGCTAGGTTTTAATTTTCCTTCAAACCGGCCTGCGCAGACAATAACAAAAAGTTGAGAAAAACGCCAGATGCCCTGAGTGGATCGTGCTTACAACTAACAGTTCGGGTTTTAATCTCCTTGGCAGTCAGTGTGCAAAAGAGGATTTTTTGTTTGGAGGTTTTGGGGGGGTTTTTTTGAGTTATTGTTCTCTTTCGTGTATTTCATAACCTCACACTCTTAATTCCTTGAGAGAAAATCTGTATACTCGGGACGCTTTGTATATCCTTCTGGCTCGCTGTTTGAAGCAAGATGGCCTAACACCAAAATGTGTAGCATGGTTTATATGTGATGTGATAAAGAGGTTATATCAGCTGATTTTGGAATGCTTTTTTTTTTCTGAGTACTGTAGCCGTGTATGAGCTATATAGGTCATTGCAAATGAGAATTGGTGAAACTTCTTCTATTGCCTAATTTATGTGCTACATGCTATCAAAATACTTTCAGATTATTTTAGTTTCCCTTTTACTGAAGTCTTTGTTACATCTCAACTGAGAGATCGTGCCAACTAAAGTTGGTGGTATAGCTCTTCAGGTATGTGGGATGTGAATGCATTTGGAATAGAATTACTACCCCATGTTACTATTTTTACATAGAAAGACTAGTATTTTGTTATGTTTAGTTATGTCTAGGTTTAAAACCAAATGTTAACAACACTTGTAGTTTTGTTGAGAAGCTGATAGAATTACTGCATACCTTTCTCTGGTCGACAGCTCAGTTTGTGTCAGTGAGACTATAAATGTTGGGTAGGAGAAGGAAACTTGGAATAAAAAAATGATAATTTAGTATTGGTGTAGTTTGGGTTGTATGTGTAGAGGTGACAGACATAAATCACCTGAGAGTTTTCTGAAGTGTTCAGAAAGTTGAAAATTTGGAATTTGTCCCAGCAGAAAGGTTAGTAGGCAAATTCATGTGAGAAACTGCCTGATAATGCAGATTCTGCAGTTTATGTGGTTATTGCACACAGGAAAGTCCGTGTTATTTGAATAGTATTTTTGCCCTGTTAGTAGGGAATTATCCTTTTTTCTATAGTATCACTCTATAGCACTTAATAATTTTCTTCTGTTAGGGATATTGGCACAGTGCTAAGGCAGTTACAATCGGGTCTGATAACATGATGGAGCTAATAGTGCAGGCAGCAGCTGGCTGAAAACATTGGACTCGCCTGTCTTTTGATGAGGAGATACCTCTTGCTATGACAGTCTGTGTTAAATCTTACGTAGGATTGTAGTGCACACTGAAAGCTTTATGTACGTGTGTTCCTCAAGATTTGCTCTCAGATATTTCTTTACAGCGATCGTTTGACCAGAAACTGCAGATGTTTGGGGCAAGTATGTTAGCAGGACTTCAGCTGGTTGAACGCTGTGAGCTAGATCTGATTTGCAGCAGTACTTTCCAGTTCACTTTTAGGTATTCTCCCCCTCCCCCTTGATTTAATGATATGTGATTGTACATTGAATAATCAGCATATGCTGAATTTTCTAAAAGTGTTCTCCTTGATGGCTTTTTTCTTTGTAGAGTGGTTTCTAAAATCCCAAAATTATTAGACCAGGTTTTTAGACACAGGCAAGTAATCCAGGAGATGGCTTTAATTCTTGCTTGTATGTCTTCATGCTTCTTTTCAAATGTGGAATTATATAAAAATTCATTGTCCTAATAGAAGACTAAATGTTAAAATTATTGCTGTGTTGGGAATCCCCTGTGAAACATTGATGCATTATATTGTCTTTAAAAACAAGTTTATAATAGAAAATCTACGACATATACAACACAAACATGTAGAGTAGACATGATTTATACACACTTCACATTGTGTGTATTTTATGTAGGTATGTGAGAGAGTTGATGATCTTTCTCTTCAGTATATTTAGTTGAAAATGCTTACCTCATGTAATGTGAATTTTCTCCACCCATAACATAGCTGTTGTCTTGATTATTCAACACAATGCAGTGTTGTCACAAAACTCATGCTCAGGCTCTTGTCTCAGAAGTGGGATAAGAAGTCTTCGATTTAAAAGCTTGTTTTTTTCCTCCTGTGACAACAAATACCAGTTCTGTAGTTATTCTGATAATGAAGTTGGGGACACTTCATAGTCATACAGAGGAAAAGCGTTTTAAATGACACCAGAACATGTAAATGTATTCAGTTCTAGCTGTTTGGGTGTAATTTCAAACAAGTTGTATACAAATTATTTTACAGTGACTGCTTGCATGCGGAAACTTTATAGCAAGATTTAGTTTGAATCCTACTTGGAATACCTGCTGTGGCAAGAGCTTTTCAAGCTGGTATGTGAAATGTTTAGCTTACAAATAAAGACCAGATGTCATCTCTAGCAATATCTTTAAAGATTATATTTTGTTACTGGTTAACAGATTTTTTTTTTTTTACCAAACATGGCTATTCCAGAACAGTTGTAGACATGTAGAAGAAATAATGTCTGAAGAGGTTATGCCAACCATTTTGGGAGTTGAAGAAGAAGTGTAAAACACTGAAAGGTAGCAAAATAATCCACATGTGACTTTTTTTCTAGCTTTTTCTATATATGCAGGTATTTCCACTAAACTTAAGAGCGGTGATGTGATCCTCCATGTCATCTACTGGCTGTGTTAAATACCACATCTGCAGCCTAACAGGCAGATTTTTACAATATATAGTTGTGGACATTGGACTAACTGAAGTGGTCTGAATTTCATAATTCTGATTATTTAAAATTTTAATTTTTCATACAATTCTAAGATAAGTTACCTTTTGCTTCATTAATGCTATTGAGATATTAGCAGATCTCTCACAGGTGATAGATCTGGTTATCTTTCCATTATAAAGCTCTTGGCATGTAAATCCCAATAAAAATAAGGGTTGTGTCAGACCTGTCTGTTCATTACTTTGCTGTTAGATTTCATCCATTTTATTTCAAGGAAGAGTTTTGAGTGATGTGTTGAAATAATTGTATATGTTTTTTTTCTTTGTGTGACTGGGCTGCAGGTTCATACAGTATTTGTTCACAAATTTCTTCAAAGGGGAAGTAAATTTTTAAAAGCTGGGTTGGTGTGTTTAGTTCCGTAAATCTTGACACGTGCAAGTTGATTAAATACAAAGCTACACTTGCTGGAAATGACTTTGTGTAGTTGAGCTGAAAGTGAGTAGTCTGTTTTGACTCACATTTTTCAAGTATCTTGCTGTTTTTCTCCATTACAATGTGTACTGCTGAAGCTTTAGTTCTGTGCATACTACAATGATGAGTTAGGTAGTCTAAAGAAGTTGCAGAAGGGATGTTGGGTATTTTGACAAAAGCAAATAGCTACTGTAACGTTACTAACAAGACAAAGTAGCTTTAGGTATTTCATGCTATTCACAAAACTAAGTTGTTCAAGGTAATATATATAAAAAATAATCTTCCTAATGTGTTTCTATCCATATCTGTATGACTCTAATGACTGAATGACCAATCTTTAATAAGGCTGGATTTAAAAAGTAGAATTACATTAATGTGTTTGAGAAATGTGGTTTCTTTTGTCTACATCTTTAGATGTAAGTGTTTAAGAATCTTTCCATATATGTCAGGTTTTGTTGTTTGGACTTACCACTCTTGTTTAGCATGAAAAATGAGACAATTCTTCAACTTAAAAATTAAATTCTTTTCCCTCTAAAAGTACTTAATTAAGATTGCAAGAGATTATTTTGGGGATTACATATGTAGTCCTCTTGCCTTAAAAAGTCTATTTACATGCTAAAAGACTGACAATACTTCAGTTATGTTAGAGTGAGTGGAAATCATTAAGTGTATGTTTTCAGAGGCAGGTATTTTTTTCTTGTGTAGGATGTTGTCAATATCAAAGAGAAATTTTTGCTGCTGTTACTTATTTGTACATGTTTTAAGATAAGACTTAAATGCTTCAAAAATGAGTTGGCAAACTTAATTTGAACCTGAGCCTGAAACTTTTTTGTGAAAACTCCCAAAATGTTCTATCATGTGGATTGAAGACGTTTTAATATCAGTTACTATGGTAGAATCTTGCATAGCTTAACAAATTTGGAAGAAAAACTGAGGCTGATGTGTGAGAATGAGAAGTAGTTCGTAACGAGAAGTTAGTTTGCTGTGCTACTTCATTGCATTCATACGCCTTATATAAATATATAAAATCAGACATAGTGGTATGATGGAATTAAGTGGTTTAACACATAGTGCTGAGTTATAATAGCTGCCTCTTCTTTACGATTGAAAATCATATTTTGATTTGTTTTAGCAAGGAATATGTGGGCAAGCATTTATAATATTTGGAACTGTACCATATTCATATATCGTCTTGTAAAATTCTTCTGTACTTTACCTCAGAGACCTAGTTTGGTAATGGTATTTAAAGTTTAAATTGACAAACATCTTGACAATGAATGATGTTCTCATATAGCTTAGACTTTAAAAAACCTGATTATAAGAACTTGCGTATTTAAAGGTGTATGCAGGAAAGTGTTATCAAGACTTTTTCTATTGCTTTTTTCCATGGAATGAGCATTCTGTGTGTCCTCCTAAGCATGAAGTGACCTGGCAGGAGACTAGAGAAACAAACGCATGCACACATTGGTCACGAAGTCAGTGGGGTTGGAGGAGGGTTTGGCTCAGCTGGAACAATGGTCAGTGCAACGTAAGATCCCAGTTCAGGTGGAAACACTTCTCATGCCATCTCTACAGCTGCAGCATTAGGTGCTTCTTCCACAGCCCAGGTACTCAGTGAATGTTTGTGGGATGCTACCACAGTTGGGTATTTCTTCCAGACACCAACTGGTGAGTGGTTGAGTCACTACTCCAGCAAACAGTGGTGGCCCACAGGAGATAACCTACCAAACAATCTATATGAAAGCTAGTTTATTTGTTTTTCATTGAAACTGTTCTTGTGTTTTGTGTTGAAATCACTTCTTCAAGAAAGATATGTATGAGTTAAATAGTTTTTTCAAAGCCTGTAGTAACCCAAAATCTGAAAGTTCCAGTTAAATTTTATTAAAGCAATTATAAATTAAACAGCATAAAATAATTGACATACTCAGTTTGAACTGTGTAATTTCATGTTTCTGTGAGTACCTATCTTTTATCAGAACACCACCAACCATTAGGTTTGAATTTATGCAAAAAAAAAAAAAAGGTTTCATTTGTAAAGGGACGAGCTTCTGGTGGGTTTTATGAGAAGTAATACAGATTTAGCTTACAGTTTGACTTGTTACACTTGCAGATTAAAAGAAAGTTCAGGTACAATAGAAGTTGTAGAGTTAAGCGTAGATCAAAACTTTATTTTCTTCTGCTGCAGGTGGTAACCTAGAAGAAAAAATCCACTCTTAAGCTTTTCCCTCCAAATGTTTGAGATGGCTTCCGAACTTTATTAAAAAAAATCAAACCTCAACTTCGTTGTGAAGTTCGGAAATTTCAGATAGGAATGACTTTTCCCCCCAGGACTCTTGTAAGTCCATAAGGAACTTTTTCAACTTCACAAGTCCAAAGAGTTACAGAATGGGTGTCTTAAAAAAAAAAAAAAAAAAGAGTAGTAAATATAGGAGTAAATGTGGATAAACAAAATTTGCTGTCCTTAAAAGCAGGACTATCTATAAAGTAGTTCCATAAATACAAAATTTTACAATATTCTACTTGTCCACTTACCCTGAGTATGAAAATGCTGGGTTTTGCCTTTGTTCAGTCTGTTACAACAGGCGAGTGTGGAGTTTCACTAGCATTTCCTTAAGGCTGATATATTGTGTAACACTATTCACCAGTAAGTCAATTATGCGTTGCAGTTGCATCTCTCCTGCCACCTGCTTTCTGTCCCCAGTGGACATCAGAGACATGTCTTAATCAGCAGGTTTAACAATCACATTGGTCCATCAAAGTATTTCTGTGTTCGTCCAGCAGGTAAATGTCATGAAACTTCTGTATGTTTTCTGGTAACTTGAATGGGGTGTGCAGGGCAGCTACTATATTTAAGTGCTTCAAAGGTTATACCCATTATGAAGATTTAGTGAAGGGGAAACTACTCTTACTTTACTGTGCATTGTTTCCTATGTAAAAAAAGTGTTTTCCAACTTCCTGTGATAAGTACTGCCTTCATCTTCTGCCATTTTTCACTGCTCCCATTCTTAGTGATATGAACTAACCAGTCAAGTACAGATCAGGATACTTCCCCATTTCAGTTCTGTGTACCAGTGTTTTTGGGAAATTTTGTTAAAACAGAAGGTACTGGGGTTTTCTATTTTTATTTTTTAGAGAGAAGACAGCTGTTGAGTTATAAGTACTAAGGAAATGTGTGGTTTTTAAATATAAATTTAGGCAAACTGTGGAAGGAGTTTAGCTGCAATTGTGTTATGTGAGTATTGGGTAGACAGGATCTCCATGTAGATAAATATGTGAAAGGTCAGGTATTTTTAAGCATTTAGAGGAAAAACTAGAAATAATAGAGATAAGTGTAGTGGGTAAATATTACAGCATGGTTGAGGTTGGAAGGGCCTTCCTGTCCAACCCACCTGCTCAAGCAGAGGACTGCTTAGAGCCAGTTGCCCAGATAATTATGTAGGTATGAAGGAGAAATGAAACTACTGAAATCTAAGCATATCTTAAACCTGTAGATTTTACATAAATTTTATCATGTCAAAGAATGCCAGGTAATGTCAAAGTAATAAAAAAACCATTTTACATAAATACAGCACGGTTGAACTTTTTTTTTACTTCACTAAGACATTGGAGCTCTAACCCCATTGATTTGGTAGGAACTTAAAATGTCTAGAAAATACAGAAATGGAAGATTGAGAATTCAGCAGGGTTTTTTCAAGCAAAAATAAAAAATAATTTTTCTTATATTGAAATTAAGGGTAACTTAAATTATCTTTTGAAACCCATGTCTTCTGGCAAGAATCTGGCATAAGCCTGAGGTCTTAACAGGTAGATTCAAGTAAATACAGAATATGGAAAAATCTTGTGTGTTCTTATGTAGCAGAAGATACCTGATAGTTTTGACTGAGTGGTACATAGACGTGTTGAAAGAGGAGTTGTAAGCAATTTGATTTTAAGAGGAACATACCAAATGGGCTGGAATCACTGATAGATTTTGAAGAGTCTTCACATTAGTTGAAGTGCTAAAGATGTTGAGTAACCCATTTGAAGTCAGAATAAATTAATATACTTGTTTAATTCAAATAAACTAATTCCTGAGAAGACTAGGGAAACATCATTTTGGTCTGAAATGTCTTCAGAAGATCTGAGCATCTTATTAAGCATAAGGCAAGACAGTGTCTTTCCTAAAGGATAATTTTGTCTAGTAGGATATTTATTTTTTTACTCTGGTTAAGACTAAGAATTGCTTGTCAGTGTCCCTCGTGGGATTACTGAGAAATTAATTGTGGGATTGGTCAGTGAAGTGCCAGGCATTGGAAGACAGTTCATGCTTTTAATAACCTGCTTAAACTACTGGTCTACATAGAAGTGGTCAGGCAGTTGACCCCTTCCAGCTGAAATACTCTCTTCAGTATTAACACACAATAATGTCTTAACACATAGTAAAGCCTATTGAGGCACAAGAGAAAGATCGAGTGGATTATCCTGGAGTTTCATGGGAGTACTGAGGCCTAATGTATGCTGATTTGGGAATTATCAAGACTGCGATGGAAAAATGTCTGGTGCCACACACATTTGAGAGGCTACAGTTGAATGGAATTCAACACTTAGTTGAAATGGAAAAATCTTTCTGATAAGTGTGTGCTTGACAGGTTGGCTTCTAACATTTCAGAATAAGAGGCATGGAAATGTATGACATTGTTAACATTCACATTCTGTTTGTGTCCTTCTAAGGTTGCTTCAGCTGTAGCAACAGAATATTCAAGTGATGGACAGCAGTTACTCCTATGGCAAAAACTTTGGAAAGCTGAACTACTTGGCTGGCAGAAGGAGAGGTATACAGGATAATTGGCAGCATAAGGGAGGGCAGAGGCTAGAGGAGTGCCCATTTGCATGAGAGATGATACGCAAAAATCTTTAGGCACTTCAGTTTAAATGTAATGCAATTGCTACTTTTCAATACAAGGTGCCAAAGCCAGAAGAGCAAGTTGAGCTAGGACACAGCCATTGTTACCCTTCATACTAAAACAGCAGCGAGCATTCAGTCACTGACTGACAGGATTAAGTATAAACTTCTGAATCTACAAATAACCATCCCTGGGTTTCATTCATCTTCCTCTAAATATTTAATATTGAGAAGAGTTATAAAGGATGATAAACTAAGCATAAAACCTATCTCACTTGGGGTTTTGACTATTTTTTCCTTACCTCAAGACTAAAAAGGCACTTCAGGTGCTTTGATAGCACAGCATCTGAGGAAGACAACTGTTGACTGTGATATCATCTGTTTGTTAATATCTCCATGTGGCTGCAGATAGGTTAGTGATCTGCTTGTCATTATCATTTATGTCATAAAGAATTATCTAGGATACAAAGCTTAGTTATCAGCAGTTTTAATATTTGGAGATAGAGATGAGGTTTTTGGGAAACTCAAGGTGTATTTCCCTGGATGTCAGAGGACTTGCGAATATTCTTATCACATACTGAACCAAAGGGCTGCAGCAGTGTGAGACTGCACAAGGTTTATGTCCTCATTTTTCATAGAATCAAAAACTGGTTTGAGTTGGAAGGGACCTCAGGGGCAGCTTCCACTAGCTGAGGTTGCCCAAATCCTCATCTAACCTGGCTTTAAACACTGTCAGGGAGGGGGCATCCCCCACTTCCTGGGCAAACTGTGCCAGTGCCTTGCTGCCTTCACATGGAAGAATTTTTCTGTAGGAGAGCCCTCTAATCATCACCCCCCTGGACCTGCTTGTAATGGTGATTTTGATGCAGTCCAGGACACAGTTGGCTTTTTGGGCTGCAGGTGCATATTGCCAGCTCATGTTGAGCTGCTCATACACCAACACCCCAAGCCCATCTCAGGGTTGCCTTCAATCCATTCTCTGCCCAGCCTGTAGCTGTGCTCTTCCTTGTCTAACCTACCCTCCCTCATGGCAAAAGGTACTTGGGCACTTTGTTTAAGCTAAAGACACAAGGTTATGAATTTTCACGTTTGCCACTTCTGCTATTTCTGCCTCCTACTAGAAGGAAAAGGTTAG
Source organism: Gallinula chloropus (assembly GCF_964237585.1). Taxonomy (NCBI): domain Eukaryota; kingdom Metazoa; phylum Chordata; class Aves; order Gruiformes; family Rallidae; genus Gallinula; species Gallinula chloropus. The sequence continues at coordinate 112,663,104 of NC_140087.1, read as the reverse complement.
GAACTGGTGGTGGGGAAAAAACTAGAGAACTGCGTGCTGCTAGGCTTCCCAGAGAAGCAAGAGTTAAGTAAAAGAATGCCAGATGCTCTGATTGCAGTGGCCTTTTCAAAGCATCTAAAGGATAGTGGTGCTGTAAACAAAAAATATAAATTGTGTCTTTGCACAAAGCTTCAGGTGAGTTGCAGTTGCTGTAACTCTTCTGTATTAGAATGTACACATTTCTGGAGAAGTTTTGTGAATAGCTGCTGAAACAAAAATAATCCTTTTTTGCTGGGGTGGAGAGAACAAAGTAGAGCATCTTGCTGAGTTCAAGAGCTTTTTAGTACCTCTGTGGTATGGAGGAAAAGCTCTCTATATATCAGTTTTTGTGAATATTCCTTCCATGAGGATCTGTTAGCATTAATATAGCCATGAAAAATGTGTGGGTATTATTAAACTAATAAATGTGCAAATCTTTTAATATTGTTGCCTTCAGGATAAAAAGGGCAATTTCTGGGGAAACTTTTGCATTGATTTTAAACAGTAAGATTTTTGTTTGTTCGAATAAGATATGTTAATATATTTGTGCAATAGAAAATGGGAAAGAATTTTCCAATATAAGACCTCACAGTCATGTAGCCATACCTTGGAACAATGAACATAATCTCATAATTCAAACTGAGAGCAACAGAATCTATTCCTGACCTTAAGGTGGGAGTTGCATTTCCTGAATCATTAGTTTTTCCTTTTCTAGGTTCTTCTTAAAATTTATGATTAAATGAGCTTGCAGTACATGGCTTTTTGATTTCCTAACTTTGCAACTTTTACTTAAGCTTGTATTGTTTTAAAGTGCTATCATAAACAGATGCTTTCAGACTTGTTCAAATGTTAAGCAACTATGTAGCACAAATATTGCTAGTTTATTATAGTAAAAACTCAAATTTTATCTTAGCTGATCGATAGCTCTTTCTTCCTGTAAAGTTAATATCCATCTGATGCTGTTCTGAAGATGATTTATTTCTGTTTCTGCAATCAACAGCTTTAACAACTTTGTTTTAGGTGTTGTATTCCTGTGTTTTAAGTATGCAGTGGTTTTATTTTGCTATTTTCTTCAATTAATTACAGTAGCATTTAATTCCACTTAACTAGATGCCCAGATTAGTGATGTCAAATATATGTTTTAAGCAGCTTCTCAAACTTGGAAAAGGGTAAAACTTTTCAAGCCAAACGAACTAGGAAAAGGATTGTAGACTGAAAGGACTTTCCTTTGTGCTTAGGGAAGAGAGTTGCAGGAGGGCATTTGAATCCTGTTTTGGAAAATGTATGCCCTGTTAAAACAACATTTAATACATTCTTGGTGAGATTTTCCCATCATACTACTGTATAATGTGGAGCTAGCACTGTACATATTTCAGATTAATTTTAAAGTTTTGGCTTTTTGTGTGTTAAAAAGAAATTGTCTTGCAACTTGTGTAGTCCAAACATCACCTTATTACCTGCTTCTGACACAGACTTCTGGCAGCAGACATAGCTGGAAAAAGGCAACTTGCCTGTCTCTTCCCCTACCTTTGATTTAAAATAGCTAAAAAGGAATATTTTGTGACATACTCCAAGGTGTTTTCATTGATTCATTTAAAAGAGTTTTACATCCAGGATAAGGTGATGGAAGCCAGTAAGCTTGTGGGGATAAAAGGCTGCATGTAGTCACTCAGGCATTTTGCATTTGCAGTTTATTTCTTCATATTTTCTTCTATAATTCAATGTGTGAAGTAAATAAAAATATTCTAATTTTGGGTCTGTGTTATTTTGCTAATTAAGTTCTTATCTGCAGTTTTAGTATTTAGGGGTTTTTATGGGATTAAAATTTGGGTCATGGAGAAGCTACGTTTAGGTGATGAGGGCCCACAGGTGTGTTTGTGAAGGTAGTGGAAGAGGTATGTGACAGCTTTATCCCTGTATTTGGGGTTGGAATTTGCAGGGAGCAATGTGGTGTGGGCAAGTATGTGAAAGGCAGGGGGGCAGCACGTAATGGGGTGAATTGTTTGAGGAGTATTTTATTTTAGGTGAGAATTAATAGCCTGGAATTTAGGCATCTAATCCGAAGGTTGTCTTGTAAAAACACTTCCTGTATTTTGTTAGGTGGCAGTTCAGAAATTTGTCTCTTCTTGTGTATGTGTGTGTCTGTATTTATTGCTTCTGCCTGCCCCAAGTTCTGCGGTTGATGTACTGATAGCTGCGTTGATACACATGCTTTTAAGTTTTTGGCTTCTGAAGTTAAAAAGTTGAGGAATTTGCTTTAAATCCATTGTAACACAGATGTATTAATGCCAGTCTGAACTAATTTTTGTTATAAAGCTTTTATTACCTTAATTTGAATTGTAAATAGCCTACTTTATTTCTAATAGCTTAATTGTCATCAGTATAAAGTCTTCTGTGTTATTTTAGACTTTATTTTAGACTTTAACTTTCAAGTACTATGCTGGCCAACATTTAATGAGATATTAATGTCCAAGGCTAAGCTGCTACTCTTACTGAATTAGGAATGAAGCTCATTGAATTAGAAGCAGTTGTCTTATATTTTTCAGTTGGCTGTTTTTTTGAGCTCTTAGGCAATCTGTGGTTAAATACACATGTTGTCCAAAGAGAACATCCTTAGAAAACAGCTGAAAGAATTGATAACAGCTATTTCTTTTAGTATCTATTCTGCTGCAGTAGACAGATAAAGTACAAAACATGTGCTTCCCTGTAGTAATTCTTTTAAAATAAGTTAAAAGAAATATGCTTTAGTGTTTTCTGTCTGTCTTTGAGGTTATGCACAGTTTAAAGGCTGGAAGAATCAAGGAAACTTCTGTTTTTTTCACTGTCATCTTATGCTGGTGGCATGGTGAACTTGTGTGCTTTATCAGCAGCTTTCTTTTGAATGACTGGAGTGAGAAGCTTAAAAATTCTGCATTTCTTTTATACTACCTGTTATTAAATTAATTGCCTAAAGACTAGGTAGTTCCATTTCTTTGTCTCTGGCTTTAAATCCCGTTTTGAAAAGACCAGGCTGTGTTGGGATCCCCGTTTTCTTCTTACCTGCTAGAGGAGCAAAGGAAAAAAACCTGCCAGACACATGGTGGTGCTTGTTCAAAGGGTGCTGGGCTGTGAGGGAGAAGTCATGATGCTGAAAACTTCTGGGCAGGACAACTAATGATGGAACTTTAGTTTTTGCACATAGTGTTCTTAAACTGTGTACTTAAATAAGAGTTGTTATAACTGCATTTGCCATGTTCAGCAGTAAAGAAAATGAAAGTAAATGCTTTGAGGATGGGGACTGTGATGTATCCAGAACTGCTAGGGGTGGGAGGAACTCTTCTGATACCTGCGCTACGATAACACCAAATACAACTGTTTACTGGTAATTTTATCAGGCTGACTTTTGTCATTTCCTCAGCCCGACTTGTAATGGAGGTGTGGGGGGGTGTGTGTATGTATATGTACAAACTCGTTTTATTGGTTTAAAATCATTTATGTTCTCTGAGGTTCCTTAAAATTAAGTTCTTTTTAATGTGATACTAAATACCCCTAATTTCTAAAAGTGAAAATTTAAAGCCTTTTTTTAAAAAATATTTTCAAAGGGTGAGATGTGTTCTGTTACAGATTCTCTGGTAGCAAATAGAAAAGAGAAAATTATTTGGATACCTAAAGAAAACACATAAGTCTTGATTGCAATATAGAAAGTTAATTTATGGAAATTTTTACTTGTTTCTAGGCCTGTACATTCAAACTGTTCCAATTCTTGTTAACACATTTAAGAAAAGCTTGTTGACTCTCTCTTAGAATGAAAGTTCCAAGTTTCATTAATCATTACACTGAATACTGAGATAAGTTGTCCCTAGTTCCTGCTTGTGTGTAGATAAATTTTGGGTTTATACAGAGTTCATGAGAAAAAACAAAGAGTTAAGGTGGGTGTTTTATACCATATTGCCTAGAGGGTGCACAAATTTTTTTTGTGTAATTTACTAAATAGTTTTTTTGAATAAGAGTTAATGGTGAATTAACAAAGGCTGATGTCTCGAAACAGCAATGCAGCAAATGAAAGTCATGCTTCCTTATAGAAGTAGCTGCATGGTGTTAATACTCACAAAGCCTTTTGCTGTGGAATAGAACTATAATGGTTAGAAATGTTTCTCATTAATTTCCATAAATGTCTGTTACATCACTGGGAGCACTTATTACTCTTACATGAAGGTGATGCTAACTGACTTGGTAAACAAGAAAAGTGTGGATTTCTAAAATTTGAAAAAAAGATGTCCTGTGTATGTAAGTAATCAGAACCAATTAAAAAATAAGCGTGTTTAGACAAGGACTGCAATTCAGATTTTAGTTTGCAGCTTTGTTTTCAAACTTCTGAATACATTTAGTGTCTTCCTTTTGTGGTATTTTTTATGTAGGAACATTACCCCTAAACTTATTTCCCATTGAAAATGAAACCTACGTGTTTCTTGTATGGAAGACAGTTCTTCAGCCTTATAAGCAATAAGGGACCAGTCATCCCCTTTTTTTCCTTGTAGTTCATTTAAATAAGCTAAAAAATGTGTGGATAAATCTTTTTACAATCAACTGGTTAATCAATTTTTTAAAAGTAACTCCCTGTTTACAAAAACTCTCAGTTGACATTTTTTATGGGATTTCTCTTCTATTTTGTTAAGTTACATATAAACATTTTGTCAGCTGTCTCTTCTCTAGACTTTTATTTTACAAACTTCTGCAACATCTGTCACCCTCACTTCCTGTTGCGTACATTTTTTAGAACCTCTTTCAAGTGGATAATTTCTGACATGATTAAGACTGAGAAATCTGCTAAGATATTTAGTATAAGCTATATACCCTACTGAAGTTGGAACATATCAGTTTAGCTCTTATTAAGCAAACAATATTACTGTTATAAATAATCATAAAATCTGCTTTCCATACAGATATATTATTATGGATTTATGTAGGGCTGGTAGTTCTGCCACTATTCAACTTGAAGGGATTAAGATCCTGAGTTTGAAGGCAGATGACAGTAGTTTAGAAAACCCCATGCTAATGGTTCTGCGGCTCTTTGGGCAGAGCTTGAAGGTGGGTGGAAAGACTCACATGAAAGTCTGTGTAAGGAGATGGTTAGTTTCTTACAGGATGGTCTGGGGAAATGCCTGCAATTACCTGTTCCTTAGAACATGTTTCATTCCATAGCTGGGAGCAGAACCCGAGGTTCCTGAATCTCGTTAGGCCAATGAACCATGACATACCTCTGAAACAGGTGGCAAGATATGCTTCATTTTCCTTTGTTTTTTTCATGGCAGGTGGTGTCCTGCTTGCTTTCTCTGTATCTATTGGCAAAGGGCTGTGTAGATAGATATGTAATATTCAAACTTGGCAGCGACTTGAGACACTATCCAGAATAATTTTATGTATATTTTTATATCTATGCTGCTTCTACAAACATAGGGAATTCCATTCTCCTGTGGGCATGCTTCCAGATTACTGGTACTCCTATTGTAAAGAAAGCAAGAAAAACATTTGGTCAGTGTTGTGTATACAAGGGAGAACTCTTAGGATCACCTTGCCCTCTTGTTACAGCTTTTTCTGCAGATTGTACAGTGTTTTTGCTGAGTATGGTTTACACATACCCACACCCCTCCCCCTGTGCTACATACAGCAGAAACCTTACCTTGAAATCTGCTAGCTTCATTTTTTTCATTGCTGGCATCCTCAGCGCTGTAGGATTAATTCTCAAATTTAACATACAATTTTCATAAGGAAATAAAACATAAGAATGTTAAGATCCAGAGTGATTGTTGAGCCAAGCCAACTAAATTGACAAAAGAAATTTGGTTTTTCTAAGAGTATTTTAATGTATTACAGGTCAAAGTGTAAAAGTATAGCTTGATCTGAGATGAGTCAAGAAGCCTAAAATAGAGGGACTGAATTATTCACTTGCCTGCAAAAAGTTTGTGTTTCTTTTACAACACTATATTTTAATGCAGTGCAAACTATTTAATACATACTGGGGAATGTTATGCATTTGAGATTATAACTGTGGAAATATTTGTTAGAACTTACTATTGACTGCTTAAGTGTTTTGTCAGAAATGTCTAATGTTCATTCAGACAGTTCAAGGAGCTTGGGCATTTTGGAGTATTTAGCTAAGTCTGCAGTTGCATTACTGCTCCATATGGTCCTCTGAAAATGTTATATCTGCAAAACCCAGCATGTCAGTAAGACTTTGAATTACTGGGGAGCAGCAATTGTTACTAACCAGTTTGGTAGCAACCAAACCTTTGGTTCCTTGATGCTACAGAGAGGTATGAGAAGATGCCTCTTGCCGAAGGCAGCTTTAATCGAGTAATGGTTTGCTTGCTTAAAAAGTTACACAAAAGATTTAGTAGCTTGTACAGTTTGGTTGTTGCTTTCTTAGTTGCTGGTTTATCTGCTCAATAGCTTTTGTTATCTGGATGCACTATTGACTGGCCTCTAAACCAAAATAATGATTTTTAGGTAATTTGGCAAAATATTCTGGAGTAGAAATATCTATATGCAGCCCTGAACAGCAGTATTTCTTAATAGAGGTTTGGGGATTTGCAATTCAGGCTTGTATAGTTTTCCTTTGTTACAAATGTCTTTTAGATTTATGTCTAATGTTTTAATTTGCATTAACATACTGATTTCATTTCGTAGTTTCAAGCTGGCTACCTGTCTTGAATTTTTCTTTTAATATCTAGTTAAGTGTCTGACATGACTTTACAAGGCAGCATTTAACTTAATGGAGGGCTGGCAGAATTGCTATATGTACTGTTTCTTAAAATAGAGCAATTTTTTCATAATCTAATTTAACTTGCTGATGATGCTAAGTCTCTGCACAACCATATATTGTACATGAGATAAATGCTGCAGTAGAGCTGCCTCTGTAGAAAACTACTAGAAAGGTATTTTGCATTAGTCATTCAGGAAAAGAAAGGAAAAGGCTGAAGCATTAGCAGTGTGAGCAGCAGCTTCCACTTCTTTCCAGTCATAGTACTGTAATTACCATGTGTTTTGTGTTAAATTTTTGGCCAAGTACCACAGCTTCAAGTATTAAACATGCCCTCCTTTGTCAAGGTGGTTAGGGTATTCACCTGGGAAGGGAGGAATGAAGTTTAGAATTTATAATGCAGAAAACCTGTTTTTCGGACTTTCTGTTCAGTTGGTTTAACCACTTGATGTATACACTGAAGCTGTATCTTACATTTCTTGTTTTGTTGCTACTTTTGCCCCGGTTTATTTTGTGTCAGAGGAGGTGGCTGATCTTTGCTTTTGTAAGAAAGTGGTTAGAAGCTTAATTCTGGCAGGATTTGGGGTTATTCGAAACACTACTTTATCCTAGGTCTGGATCTGGGTGTCTGAATTCCAGAAATGGGTATTATCAAGCACTCCTGCTGCACTGTGCTCCAGTTCAGTTTCTCCCTGTTGCTTTTCCTGTTTCAGCCAGTATCTCATGTGGTGAAATTATCCTGTATCTTCTGAATCAAACTTTTTACTTGATGATTCCCAAGTTCATTGCAAGGGGAGTGGCAAATGCTGTTGAGAGAAGGACCGTCCTGTTCATCAGTAGCTGATTAGATGTGCTTAGCTTTGTCATGAACTCAATTTTTTGGCTGAACACTGCAGCATTCATGATTGAGGATTGTCTTGTGGACACTGGGTGAGGTAGTGAAATAGGAAATTACAGTAGAAATGAGCTAACTACTCTCACTGTGAGTTTGGACTGAGTAAAGGAAGGCCTTTTTGTAGGCCTCTAGATTTTAAAGAAATTTTCCAAGTCTCAGGTAGAAAGAGAAAGAGCAAAACTTAGGGAGGAAGGGACTGCCAAATAATACTGGTTTTGCTGTTTGTTAAAATTGTGTTCTTGCTGCTGAACTGAAAATTGAACTGACACTGGTATGCTGCATCTCATTTCTGTGGAAGGGGAAAAAGAGCAGAATTTGCTGTTGGTATGTCAAAGGGAAAGGCTTTAGCAGTTCTATCTATTTAACAGTGGTGTGTGAGGAATTGGTATACCTAAAGACTGCCTTGGTGTGTAGTATCCATTTGTGCATAATTGGGGGGCCCTGTGGAATAATGTGATATATATCAGAAGTTTGAAACCATGACCAGCCTCTTTTAGTTGGAAAGGCTTATTAGCATTCAGCTCTTGAAAACTAAGATCCCAAAAGCAGGTAGGTGGTAAATGGAGAAAGAGGAGTGATTGTGGGGGAGAAAAAAAAGACCAGGAAAGAAGATGTAATCAACAAAAACAAAACAAAAAAGCACTAAATGTTGAGCTGTAAATTTCATAGGCCTCTTATTTATGAATTATTACAGGAAGTGAATAGAGATGAGACTTTTTTTTTAATGTTCTGAATTTGAGGTAAAATAGTACAAATTCATGTTTATTTTTGAAGCATATTGATTAGGTGAATGTTGTTGGCATTAGATTAGAGAAAACTTCCTGGTAATACCAATGATCCTAACCAGAGTGTCTCGTTTGAGGACAGGACATGTCTATATGCAGTAGACCTGGCCTGGTTGTCATTCTGGATGTTTTCCTCTGTTGTAGCGGTAGGACTGGCATTGCAGAAAGCAGATTTTCTGAAGACGTTAATGCTGCCTGTGTGCTCTGCAGTTTGTAAACTGATCTGTGAAATGAATTCATGATAGGGGACAGGATTGTGCAGGCTGCTGGTTTTGATGGAAATGGAGACCTCTGGTACAGTAAAAGGCCTGCGTTCCTTCTCTTGCTGCTGAATGGCAATAGATAACACTTATATTTCATGCCTGTAGTAAAGAGGACTGAGTAAAAGCAGCATTCAGTGTACTAAAATTTATTTACAGTTTCAGAAAACTTCTGTTTCTTGGAGTTGACTGTGAAAGGTTTAGAAAAAAGGGAGTTAGTTATGCTCTTGCCTGATAGTTGGATTGTCTTTTCTTGGAGACTTGAAAGTGTGTCAGTGTGTTTTTGAACTTTGCTGAATTGTGGAAAATAAGCATTTGGAATTAAGTCCTGAGGCACCAACATATGACACCCCCACCCCCCCCAACCCACAAATCAAAACATAAAAACACCACCACCAAAAAATCCCCCCCTGCAAAAAAGTCACCAACAAACAAATAAAAAAAGCTTATCCCCAAAACACAACTGAAAATCTTTCAGGCTTGGCTGTGTTTTATCTGACAGTGATTTTGGTAGTATTTATGTTAAATACAGATTGGCAAGCTGTAGCTACAAGTTCTGTTTTGAGATACTCTTAGACCAAAACCACCTTTTGAGACAGAAGTACCTAATTTACTGTTTGATTGTAATTGAAACTGAAGTAGGGAGATGGCTTCTGGTAAAATAATGAACTCATCCATCCGTAGAAGAAATTCTGTTTTCAGACACTGTAATATCCAAATTCAGGAGTCTTAAAAATCTGAATTTCTGATTTTTTTCTTTCTAAATAATTCTGCTGCTGCTCTTAATCTTTCTGTGTGTGCACAAAGACTTGATTATCCCTCAGAACTAATAAAAAGCTTTTCACATGAATTATAAATGTATTTTTTAATTCATTTGATAAAAGTCATTAGCTTTTTTAAGGATACATGAAAATCTACTTTCAGTTTTATAAAGAATAAAATCAGCCTAATTGCCTTAAATGTCAGCATCACTGGAAGAAAGGTCAAGGTGCCGATTCCTCCCTACTCCATAATTCACTGTGAAACTAAATTTGTTCTTCAGTAGCTCACGGAAATTGTTGCAAATTGGTTTCAAGAATCCATCTTAACTACAGCATTGTTCTTTCTGTGAGGGAACATTTCTTTAAAATGTGAAATTTCTTCCTCAAAAGTACAGAGAGACTCAGCCTCAGAAGCTAATGGCTTATAATTATTATGAGGCAATAATAATATTTTGAGCATAGAGTTTTGAGAGTAGAGCATCTGTTGACAGGTAATTAACACTTTCAAACACTAAGAAGGAATTGGAAAAGTGGGTTGCTCTAGAATATTTAAAGCATAAGATTTTTTTTCTTTGCCTAATATTTTATTCTTTTTTGAAAAGAAATCTTAATGTGTTATTGGCTGTATAGAGAAACTTAATTTTGTTTTGTTTGTTAATGTAAACAGATGGGCTGACTAGGTGAAATTAAATCCTCAGGAGACGCTGACTGGGAGGAAAGCCTCAGTTTTACTTTGAGCTTTCCCATTTTACCCTGCTCATCTCATGGTTGAGAAATGAGGGAAGGGGAGAAACAACTCAGAACTTTCCTTTTTAAAATTGTTTTTCTAAGCTTGTCATGGCTTTGAAAACTCCTTGTGGGAACAGTTTTTTCAACAAAGAACTCACCCAGTGCATTGTGTCTGCGTGCCATGGAAAAGGAGGTGGTTTGTTGCAGCAGCAACTCTTGCTTTAGCAATATGCCTTCCGTGTTTACAACAAGCAACAAAAATAAGACAACACATAGAGAAGGAAGAGCGCTGTTTCCTGGAAGAAGGCATGAGAAATTGTGTTATGCAGTCCAGTTACTAGATCTTTAAAAGCAGTGCATTACCAGTAGCTTCTGGGACCCATTTTCTGAGCTTTTCTTTGTTTCCTGCTAAGTGTACTTGGTAACATTGTGAGCAACAGCTCATCCCTTTTCCAAGGGACATTTGTATATCCAGATCTTTAATTTCGCTTTTTTGCTTTTGTTGCAAATAGAATGTTGCTCATTGTTTCCATAGTGAGCAATACCAGTTTGGATAGATGAAGATTAAAATTAAGTCTCTTGGAATGTCTTGCATGTTATTATATTAGTGTGGCTCGTTAAATTGGTCACTGTTGCTGTTCATGAGATCTAAACTTGTGTTCAGCCTAGACTGAGTAGTGAATTTCCTGTGTGCTTTGAATTGCCAGAAATCTTGTGGAGTATTACAGACTCAGCTTTTGAAAAGGCATTTCATTAATGGATTGCTCTTCTGGTTTTCTCTCTACAGGTTCGATCTGTGGATGAGATGAATCATGAGTTTCAAGCTCTTGCCCTAGAATCTCGGGGAATGGGAGAGGTAATTATCAGCGGCTGAAAATCCAGTTGGTATTTTGGAAATGGGGAAATGCTTTAAGAAGTCTTAAATAATGCAACATGAAACAAAGAGCTTCTCAAGACAAAATTTATTTTTCAGGCAACTGAAAATTTCTGTTCTGAAGTGATGATAAAAACTAAGTACTTTGCAAGAGTTGTTGACTGTATCTACTGTGTTACTATGTCAGTCTTTTTTTAGATCACTGATACTCCTGGGAAGTGGCAGGGTAGTTTGTTTGAAAGCTTAACAGCTGTATGAAATTAGGTGTGTTTTCAGTGTCACTGTATTTAAGCTAGGCTAAATACTACCTTTGAGAAGCCAAGGAGGCTGGGGTCTGAAAAGGTTTGGAGCAAGTGAAACTGGCACAGCCTGGTAGAAATGTGTGGTAACTTAATTTTTTTTCCCTGGTAATTACTCCTTGAAAGATGACTATAACCAGTGTGAAGGGAGCTATTGTATAATTTAGCTAGAAGGAAGGAGGACTTTTTTTTTCCTGGTTTGTTTGGTCGATTTGTTTTTAAGTCAATGTACTTTGCAGGGGGAGGGGAGAAGGGAATCACGTAGCTTCTTCAAAAGCAGTTCTCTGAACTGTTCTGAACTGTTTAGAAAGTTATCAGCTTAAGTTAGCTGCCCTGACAGGACAGTTATGGTAATAATTTCACGTTGAACTAAGATTTCAAATGCTGATCCTTTTGTCTTGCTCGGTTCAGTTAACCTAATTCAGTTGATAAATGAACAAGTGGCAATATTTCAGCTTAACTTTCTTAAAATGATGATAGCATTGTGATCCTTACAGGAAATATGAAGAACAAATGCCTTGTTCTAGCTGCTGTACATCTCTGGGCTTGACACATGGCTATTCCTTCTTTTTTTCACTTTGAAGCATTTAAGCAACCAGTCAGTTTGCAGCAATTTTGATTTCATCCAGGATTCCATGTAAACTTTTTTGAACCATCTTCCATTTGAAAAAGCAATAGTAGCTGAAGCCCTGGTTTTTAGAAAGCCAAGTAGCCACATTAGATATGCTTGCTTCTGTCCCCTGCCCAGCTTTTAAAATTCATTTTGGAAGGTAAAGGTGTTAGTAAGTTACCAGTGATAGTACCAACAGTGTGATAGAGTAGATGGGTGAAATCCGTATCAGTGCTTGTTCTTTTGCTGCCCTTAAAGTCCTTTGAAAGATTATAGTGAAGGATGGCACAGATGCCTGGGAATTAAATTGGGGGCTATATGACTGCTCATACAGATCTTTGTTTTACGTTATCTGAGATTGAGGGAGATACATTTGCATGACTGATTGATTGGTATTCTGTGGATCTGTGAAGCTGTTTTAAATAAAGCACAACAAAAGAACCACACACAGAGTGCCAGGGCTCTGGTACAGTAATACAGCACCGGAAATTGATACTGTATTTTGACCCCACACTTGGTAGCTTTGTGTCTTTCATGCCAATGGTGACTTAGAAGTAGCTTGAGGTAATACAGGTTCACATAGCTAAGTTGACTTAGCAATTTTCTTAATTTATCTTACAACAGTAACATAGTTCTGGAGTAGATTCCATGGCTGTTTTAACCTTCCCTTTTATTGTAACCTTCAAAAATATTAAAGGAAATGTCCTCATAAATACTTACAAATACCCCTGTAATATACAGTTGATAGTTATATGTTCCTATGTGCTGCTCTCAGCCTATGTTGAAAGGTGTGAAAGTGAGGTCATGTGATCTGCTTCTAGCTGTTGGGAAATTGTTCTTTTCCTCAATTTAATCTGGATAGATTTTTCTCTGAACTGAAATTTATTTATTGTGTATAATTCTAATACTTCTTGGGATTGTTTTGGGTTTTTTTTTTTAAATAACTGGGAGCCAATACTTAACATTAGGAGGCTGTTAAGTCTTACTTTTCAGTCATTACTAAAATCAAGACTGTGAATCCTCAAGCGTTTCTTCCATGTGCTAATGTAAAGAAATACAGTATGAAATCTGTTTTCATTGTACCATAACACATTTTGGAAATAATATGTACTGGAAATCCTTCTGTTAAGTTATCCATCTGAGCTGCATTCAGATGGAGCCTGGTATCAATCAATATTGGGATCAGGACAGCATAACATGAGCCAGATGTATGGTTTCCTTGATCTGTTTGTCTTATAATTCTTTGTTAATTTATTCTGTAGAGAAACAGACTAGTTTTATTAGCAGGAGATCTGCTGCATTGCAGGCCTCTTTCTCTAAATGTCTTCTAAAATTTTAGCTGTTAGATGGGTTAAACACAGATGATGCTTCTGGCTCCAGCTCCCAAAAGCTATCATGACCCTTGAGGTTGTGATAAGATTCTGAAGGAAAATGGACACATGGTGCTATTTCTCTTCTCTAGTCATCTGTTGCTATTTCAAGGCCAGTCTAGTGGGCTTACACAAAATAATGTGCCAAACAGAATATAAAACTAAATATTTTTTTATACTTACTTACACAAACTTACAGTGTCAGAGCACATACAGATTTAATTTTAGGGACAATGTATCCATTTTGTGTGTCAAAGCTTCATTCAGAGAAATATAGAAGGCTCTGTAGTAATAATTTCAGATCTTAAAAATAATCCTTAATTCAAGAGCCAGTAATCAAGACTGTGCAGTTACTTATCAGAGAGCTGGTTAAGAGGCAGCTTTAGCATAATTGGTTATTATCTATGTGTAGAAAAGGGCTTTGTTCATGTGGAAGAGATATTACAGGGATCAGTGCTGATACTGAAGAAGACCTTTTTAGCTTTCTGTTGGAAGAGCTTAGTAAGAAATACGTCAGTCTTTTCCATTATGTTAAATGAGGATTGGATGTATCTTTGTAAAATTTCTTTTTTTATTGGATTAAATGCAGGAAATATCAAGCAAAACACATGTTATCAAAGGGTAAAGCATGATGATTTTAGTTACTTGTGTTAATTTATGATGACTTCTGAAGTAGAGCCGATCAAGTCCTCTGGGGGTTTGTTGTCTGTTAGAGGAACACACTGGTTTTGTTTTACTGAAAAGTACTCTCTTCAGAGTTCCTCAGTGAAATAATTGACAGTCACTAAGGCGGCTCATTTATATGGCACTCCAATAGCTAAAATATCCCTTTAAAGAGAGCACAGTGTATGTCATATGCATAGTCTGCCAGCAATAATAAATCTAAATCACTGCCCTCAGGGAGGTGCCGGATTGTAAACTTTAAGGGGGGAAGAAAAAAAATTCCAGTTATTTAAATAGTTGAGGGGCATCTTTGTCTTGAAATTGCAATGACCTTTTTTCTGTAAATCCCATTCTCAATAGGATACAGTTTAATTTTTTTTGTGTGTTTTGTTTTTTTTTTTTTTTTAAGAAGAGCAACACCTTCATTTTTGTGTTTCTCATAGCTCTCATCTCAGCTGGGCACATATTTGAACTTGTCTCAGACTGCATTTAAAATAAAGCACGATTCTCAAAATCCAGGTTTCATAGATAATCACATGCTTGCTTTCTGTTCTACTACCCTACAAAATGAAAAGCAGTATTGCAAAGTTGCTACACTATAAAGCTAAACAGGATGAGTAGGTTGCATAGGCTGTTCCCCACCGTCCAGGGATTTGGGTAGGTTAGCTAGGCAAAATACTTTGTTTCTCTAAAGAGCTCTCACATTTGTTTTTTCTAAATTAAAAAAAAAAATCAGTTGAACACTAAAACTTGCAGATTTTAATAGAGTATGATGCTGTTTTCAGAGGTCTTCCTTTTTTTTTTTGAGTTGTTTTCATTGTAGTATTGGTTGATGGACCTTATAAAGTATGTAAAATCTGGTCTGAGAGCATGAGGTTTTAGTTACATATTCAAGAGGAAGTGTGATATGTGGTGTACGGTAGTTTAACAACAGGAAAAGTTAGAGAAATAAAGTAAAAACATTTGAGGTATTTTTGTGCGGTGCTTCTGTCATCCTGCACTGTCTTTTGTCCTCAAAGACAGTACAAGCAGTGATACTGGTATCACAGGAAACTTTCTGCTTTAGAAATAGTAATGAAAAAAATCATACAGGTAAATGAAATAGTTGGCCTCTGGAACTTGATTTGAATGCCACAGATCTGTAACTATGGCTCAAAGAAGCTGTCTTGCCACCATGGCTTTTAGTCACTTTATAAAATCTGGAACAAGATGCATTTCTAAGTGAGCAGAATTTTACAGTGAACTGCTGCTGTTTCTGGTTATCATGATAGTAGTCGTTAAAGGCCAAACTTCTGAGCCAACATGGGAAAAAAAGGTCATGTTAATGTTTCTGGAAGGATTGACTTGGTTTAACGTTGGGATTAATTTTATTAGCTTTTTCACAGCTGCTCCTGTATTCTGTATCTTTTAGTGTAATTTCAGTATCTCAGTCTTTTTAGGGGCTCTTAAGGGGTTTTTTATAGCAACAGCCTCAGTAACAACATAATTTTTTAGTGTCTGTACTATTCCTTGGCAATGCATATTTCCTTATGTAAAGCTGCCTTTGGTGTCTAAAGTTAATTACTTGCATATCCTTTTAATATTATTGCTGTGTTTTTCCCCATTTATGAGCATATTTTAAACAAAATTATTTTCTCTTTTGGGGCAGCTTTTACCTGCCAAAAAGTTTTGGGAACCTGATGACTCAGCAAAAGATGGACAAAAAGGGATATTCCTTGGTGATGAGTGGAGAGAGACTGCATGGGGAACTCCTCGTAAGTGATCTTTCAATACAGATACATCATTCAGTCATGTGTACTAAATATTATTTAAAAGTAAATATTATAGATTTAACTTGTGTATTAAATTTGATTTTTCCTTCAATTATAATTGTGAAAATGTATTCCACACTGGTGATTTAAGTTCCAGTAACACTTTTTGAAACTGTGATTGGGAGTTTTTTACATAACTCGATTTTGGTCTTGTTTTAATATTGCCTCTGTAATGAAATGCAAAAACATTGCAAGTTGTATTTGTAAAAAATGCAATACTTTTATTTCTTTGTTTTAACAGACCATTCTATGTCCCAACCTATTATGGTACAGAGAAAGCCTGGACAGGGTTTTCATGGAAACAGTGAAGTAAATGCTGTATTGTCTCCACGATCAGAAAGTGGTGGCCTTGGAGTGAGCATGGTAGAATATGTGTTAAGTTCCTCTCCAGCTGATAAATTGGATTCCCGGTTTAGGAAAGGAGCTTTTGTAAGTAATGCAGTGTTAAGCTTGCCTAGCTGCCTACTTTGGTCCTACTATTTTATGTGATTATTTTTTTTTCACTCTATTTGTCCATTTTTCTTTTTAACTGTTTAGAACTGTGTAGTTTGCAATCTGTATCTCTGCCTCGGGAGGGCAGAAAAGGGAAGAGGTTTGGGAACCTTGACTAAATAGCTGTCTTAAAAAAAAAAGTACTTTCCTAACACTGTTAAATAAAGATAGGAAAAAGATTGCAAATACCTTAATTTAAAATGGGTGATGGGCTTTATTCTAGATCTTCCTATTCTTTGTTTCCATACGGGTTTGTTTTGTTCTAGATGTTTTAACTGGATAAAATAAACTTTACTTAATTTGAAGTGTTACTACTTTAATAGCACCGCTATAGTTAAGGTTGAGTTAGCTCTTCCATTATAAATCTTGGCATTCCTTTTCACATTTTGGCAGTTATTAATTGCATGTGGTTGAAACTTGATGACCAAGTTACCCACCAAATGCAATTGAATTGAAAACAGTTTGTATTGTTTACGTGCACTGTAGTGTAGAATTAGGTCACCTTGTGGTGCTCCTATTGTGTTCTGTTCAATATTCAGAATCAAACAGATTCTTTTTCCTCAGGGCACTAGAGATGCTGAAACAGATGGACCTGAGAAAGGAGATCAGAAAGGCAAGGCTTCTCCATTTGAGGAGGACAAAAACAGAGATCTTAAACAAGGAGATGATGAGGATGTTACTAAAATAAATGGCAGAGGTTTGCCAAATGGAATGGATGCCGATTGCAAAGATTTTAAGTAAGCTTTTAACTGTTTCTCAAGAAGACAAGCATGTCTCTTAAGATTAAGTTCTGGTTTGTGTGTCAGCTTTAAACATTACCCAGCTGCAAACTGATTCTTCCTACCTCATATGTCCTCCCTTTCCCACTGTGCCACATGTTTCTTAGGATGTCATTAATGTGTGTGTCACTTCTCATAAAACAAATTCATTGTAATATAGTAATTATTAGAAGTAAAAGGATATCTTCAAAATGTGGTGAATTTGAGGGGTGAAAACTTTAACCCTTTTAATTTCAAACTAAATTCCTTTCTTTCTCTGCTTGTTTTTAATACTCTAAAACTTTTGCATCTGTTGTTGTAGAGAGTAAGACCTACAGAACTTTTATATTCCTTTTAGTTTTGCTAGTGGATACCACAGCCTGACACAATTATTTCCCCACAGAAGTCTTTATATAAGCCATTTCTTTGACTAAGGAGAAACATTGTGTTTCCCTATTCATAGCTAGATGTCACCTATTCACAGTATAGAATCGTGTTGTAGTTTCCTTTTTTCTTAGGGAAAAAGAAATTGGACCTTGCTTGAGCTTTTGAACTGTGAACTCCCATATGAGACCACACCAAGCCTGTTTTTCCTAATACTAAATTGCGTTTTAAATTAGGTATTTTAAAGGACTAATCTTTGTTTTCAAATGACTGTGATGCATTTGTAACTGTCATACAGAAGACTTTAACAAGATAAGAAAACAAGTGCAGCTCATAAATTTGTATTAATGTGATGAACATGACTGAATAGTTAATGGTTTCATTATTTCATTACTGATTAAGTATATTAAAATGCATGTTTGAGTCCCATATGTAAGTATTTCCTACCCTTTAAAAATAAAAAGTGTTTACCTGAGGCTAAGGAGGGATTCTTCAAATGTATTTTTCAAAGAAGGATTATTGAATGCGGTATAATTCCAGGTGTATTAGATCAAATTAGCTCCTTTCGGATGCATGCTGCAATATGCACAGGAGTTACCTTCAACACTATATGTAGAAAATGCAGACCAAATTTTGTCCTGCTTTACTTTACAAGTATCTTTTTCAATTTTGAAATAGTTGCTTGCAAAATACCTTTTATGTTATCTAAAGAGAGAAATTATTAAAAAACATGCAAATGCAAAAAAGCATCCAAAGCCAGTAAACCTCTCAAAAATGAAAACAAAGCTATGTAATTCAGATGGGCCACATAAAGTGGTGGCATAAAGCTCTCCAAACAGAGGTTTATAATTGAAGTATTGACACAACTTTAACTATAGCAACAGAACAGCATTAATATGAGGAGCAATCTAGATTAGGTAAACAAACTTTGTCCTGTCTTCCTCCTTGTATTTTTATCATACTCACATTTTAAAAAAACCAAAAATTTATAGTGAAATAACTGCCTTTTTTTCCTTTTGTTCTTCACTTTGCTTATACTGTCTGTCACTTGGGAAGAAGGATTATTAAAGGACTTCAAACTCAGGTTCTGTATGTCGAGCAAGACATGGTTGCTAGTTAGGATACTTAGATGATAGCCCGTATGTTATAGACAATCATCATGAGGTTGGTTATTACATTTTTTAAAAAAGCAAACACAAAAACAACAAACCAACAGTGTAACTGCTTTATCTTTGAAGTATTTTTCCTGGAGTAGTAGATCATACAATACTGTGGAATAAACTCACTGAAAGACAGCTTTCTAGCTATGCAGTCTTTAGAGTTCTTATCAGCAAATACTTAATGCTGGCAGATTTCTTTGCATTAATCTTGTGCTTCAGTAAGGAACAGATACTTCAGTTCTGGAGCCCTGAAGAGGAAGAACAGGTAGTACCAAGGCTGTATGAATTTTAGAATTGCCGGTTTTACCCTAAATCTAACCAAATATGGGGTTGGGAATCTGTGATGTGAATCTGTTTTAGTCTCGCTTCATATATTTATTTGCCTTCAGGCGATTATAGATGCACAGAGATTCCCCTGTAGTCAGTGGGGATATAATCAATACAGCTGGAGGAGATGAGAGAACAATTCGGCTTTTCACCTAAAGTAAAACCTTTAGTGACTGGTCAGTTGAGTTGCTATCTAGGCTTTGTTGTTGGTGTTGACTAAGTTTTCATCCCCTCTAATGGGAATATAAACACCAGTGCACCTAGAGGTGTGTTAAGTGTAGCTATCTACATCTCAGTAGTCACCAGCTCTTCATGTTTGGAAGCTTGAGCTTTTAGGGGTGTGGCATAGTGAATGATTTCCCACTCCATATCTCTGTCTTACTGTTAACAGCAATCTAACACCTACGTTTTGCTCTATCCTAAAGATTTTCTTCTGGCACAACAGGCTGTGTTTATATTTAGGGAAATTGAGATGGAATCAATGGGATTATATTAGGAACATTTTTTCCCCCCTGAGCAGTAATCTGGTGTAGCGCATTCTGTTACATGACTTGTGTAGGAAATTAAATGGTTTAGTCATGCTAAGTGAGGACATTGTTAGTCCATTCTTATGAAGGTAAAGAATGCATTGTTTGCTTTTAAGATGTAAAAGATTCTTGCTATATGGTGTGTTTAGTTTTCTCCAGTTGAAGTTTTTGTGTTCTCTTTCTCTATCTCTCTCTCTCTCTTCACCCCACCCCCGCTTTGGTATGAGATGCAATTAACCATTTCATTTTTTTTTTTAAATTTCAATGTTTTCTAATATTTCCCAACACTTCCAAAATGCACTAGAGTCATCCCAGAAGTTACAGGTGACCACTGTTTACTCCATTTCATTCAAAACAGCCTCAAAGATTAGTTTGGTTTTCTTGCAGTTATTTGAAGAGCCTGATAGTCTTAAACTTCCAAAAAAAAAATAATAATGGTGCTTTAAAATTGGATATGTCCTTTATCTTGAGCCATCAGTGCATGCTGGTTAAAATCAGTCTGTCACTTCCCTCTGTAAAGTCTCTGAGTTCAGCCATCCTTTTAAAATAGAAATGCTGTACTTTGTCCGTGGACAAAGTTTTATTTAAGACTGAAGAGCCTATCTGGAATTTCTTCTAAACAGTCGTACCCCTGGAAGTCGACAAGCCTCCCCAACAGAAGTAGCTGAACGCTTGGGCCCCAATCCCAGCACCACAGAAGGATTAGGTCCACTTCCCAATCCTACAGCCCACAAGCCTCTGGTAGAAGAATTTACAAATCCTGAAAATCAGAATCTAGATGCCATGGAACAAGTTGGTCTTGATTCTCTACAGTTTGACTATCCTGGCAGTCAGGTACAAATGGACTCTTCGGGAGCTACTGTAGGACTTTTTGACTACAATTCTCAGCAGCAGGTTAGTACTGAACTTCAGAACATGACAAATTCATTGTATCTGTTCTCCTCTAATAATCTGTTGCTTAAGAATATAATGCATTTAATTTTGTTTTCTGTGACACTTAGAGGCAAATACATATTCCACCTAGAAGAGTATGGCACATAATTTTCTAGTTTTGTAATGTAAAAGAATAGAAGCGTGGCTTAAAATATTTTTTCTAAATAAGTCCCATTATATTATATACAGCCCTGACTTGAAAACTGAAATGCGTGTTTTTTTCTTTCCCTGTAGCTTTTCCAGAGGACTAATGCTCTGACTGTTCAGCAGTTAACAGCAGCCCAGCAGCAGCAATACGCACTGGCTGCAGCTCAGCAGCCACACATAGGTAAGGTTTTTGTAATGCACAGAAAGCATCCCTGTACAAAAATGTTGCTGTGGTATAATCCTTTTGTTTTTACCCATGATATTTTAAGTCAGATACTGAACAGTTGGCCCGTTTTTTAGTGGTTCTCTTGAGAACTGCTCAGAATGACTGCACAAGGCTGTCCTGTCCTTAGAGAAAGTTCTGCTGTATAAGTTTTTTGCTTATTTTAAACTTATATACACAGAAATAAAAGTTTTTTTTGCTTGTGTAGCACAATAGTTGAATTTTGATGAGAGATAAAATAGCTTTTCTGTTCTGAGTAGTGATAGAAGCACTAACTCTATTTACTAAAATACCCAATACATGCAGTTGTGTTATTCTGTTGCAGTTGAGTATTTTTGATAATCCAGTTTAAAACCACTGTATAGTATGATTCTGAATTAAGGAACACAAAGGTTTGATTTCATTCCTCCTTGTTAATGACACCTTTTCAACAGATAGCTCTTTATTCTTGTGGGTACCTTTCTTTGTGATGGCATTATTCTTTAGCAAGCATTTTTCCCCAGCCTTTTAAAGTAATTCAATCAATTATGTGCATAAATTCTTGGTGTGCTGGCAACTCAACAAGGAGGCTGTATTTTAGTGACACAGTTTTATCTGCCACTGTGGGGAAGCTGTGTGTTTGTGGTGAGGGAGGTTGGAACACACATGGTAGCAGTTTTGTATTTAAGAAGTGAGCTCCTCATATCCTGACACTGTAGGGCATATTTACAGACTCCTGCCCTTCCCACTATGCACCACTACTCTCTTGAGGTGTGTGCTCCTACCTCCTTCCTTCAAGGGGAAAAGAATTCTTGGGGCCAGAAGGATAGACAGAAATAGGAAGCAGCATGTCCATTTTCTGCTGCGATACGGCTTAAAAGTGACAGCTCTTTGGTGTTATTAGCTAATAGCAGCCTTAGAGCTGGGAGCATGGCAAATTGAGATGTTGAGAACCCACAGGTCCTGCTTTTGACTTCTAAACTGCAGAGAAGTCCCTGCTTTGTGTAAAGCGCTGGCTGAGCAGTCAGCTGTATATTGTCTTTGAAATGAAGCCTGTTTGAAAGGAGGGGCGTAGTTGGATGTACCATGTTTGCTGGACTAGTTGCTGCCTCAGTGTTGGGGAAAGTACATAAACCTGACTGGCAGGGGAAACTGGGTAGTGATGCTTTCTTTGATGACTGAGATTTTTCAGTTGTCTCCTCCATTAACATCCTCATACCAAATTTAGATTCTTGAAAGCAAGATTAGCATCTCACAACTGGCTTTTAAATGGTTATCTGACTTAAATTATCAGGTTACATTTTCCCCCCTCTGTTGTCAATGAAGAGAGTCATAACTCTAGCAGGTTATTTATGCTACCTAGCTGATTCATCTAAGACACTAGATTTCTGATACAGATTTAGTTGTAAGAGTAAACTAGTATAAACATCAAATAGTTAAAATTGGGCAAGGTAATTTCCACTTAGAATAATCCCTTCTATATAAGGGTGGGTAGATGCCTAGGAGAGAAATTTCCTTGGAGTCTGTAGATCCAGTAAAACAGAGCTGTTAGGCCTGGGAGTGGTAAGAAGGCATACAAGTGTTGATATCTGTAGCGGTGTACCTTCTCTTAGAAATTTCCACAGTACAAGCAGTTCTGATTTTAACAGATATGCTTTGTGATTTGATTGGTTTGAATATGATGATGCTTGCTAAGTATGTTAGCTATAATTAAACTCTGTTTATTACTGTAGCAGGCGTATTCTCAGCAGGCTTGGCTCCAGCTGCTTTTGTGCCAAACCCATACATTATCAGTGCTGCTCCTCCAGGTACTGACCCATATACTGCAGCTGGATTAGCTGCAGCAGCTACCCTAGCAGGTAACTGAACACTTTCTAGTGTCTGTCTCAGTTTTGCAGAATGAAATTAGGAAAAAAAGCTACAATTCTATTCTGTTTGTTCTCTGTAAATGTATTTTGAGGAAGGAGAGACTTGTAGGAAAATGAATATTGCCATTATGAAAACTTTGACTGAAGTGTAAAGGGATTCAGTTTGTTATATATGGGATTCTGAGTATTTCTTTCCACCGGATTCTATATGGAACAGTTGGGTTTCTTGTGTTCTAAAAATGCTTACCCATAATTAGGTTTGATCTGACATTAGTAGTATATATTATTTTCAAAACATGAGACAGCTAGCCTTTCCTTTTATGATTTTACTTGGTGTATTCATTTTCTAATTCCAGGTTTTCTCATTCCCAGTGGGCATGAGAATAAAGATGGTCTCCAGCATGCTAAAGGGCCCGGACAACAGATAGACCCCCCCAGCTCAGGAAAGTCTCTTAAAAAGTTAATAGACATTGCTGTGAAACAAGACTACTGAGGATTCAAGTCCCAGCTAGTGTGCAGACCTGAGCATAACATTCTGAAAAAAAAAAACTATCTCCAGTTGGTGATTTCACAGGAAAGGCAGTAGAAAGAACTAAAATATATGTGTGCATAATGCATTATGTGCACAGTACAGTGGTAGAGAGCTCATTCTGCTATGGGCTTTTTATCGATAGCCTGGAAGAGGTAGGTGTGCCCACTCTGAAGAGGTAATATAGTAGACATGGCAGGCAGAGGCAGTGCTTGTGTTTATAAGCAAAGGAAGCATACAGAAAGAAATAATAGGTGGTCAAAGTCTCAGTATATCACCAGTGGGAGGATGAATTTGGTTCATTCTGTGATGTTCTGAAATGATCTTTTTTCCAACTGTGGAAACAGATTTTGAATGTTCATTGCAATAGAAGCTCTGGTTGCTTCAGGTTTTTCTTTGTCACCTGAGTCTGAGGGTATTTATTTATTTCTTAGAGGAGGTATGGTTTGATGTGATTCCTTTAACCTGTTTGTGTTCATACATCATTTTGGCTAATGCGGAAGTTCTTTCTAATTCGGATTTCTGTTCTAAAATTCAGCAGATAGATCTATGAGAGATGCTACAAACAATATAAGCAATTAATTAACTAGTTGAAATAGGTGGAATAATCATGTTTTCTGGTTTTAGGTCCTGCTGTGGTTCCACCTCAGTATTACGGTGTTCCGTGGGGGGTGTATCCAGCCAATTTATTTCAGCAGCAAGCTGCAGCAGCAAATACCACAGCAAATCAGCAAGCAGCTTCACAGGCACAACAGGGACAGCAACCGGTATGTTCTTTGTGAAAAGATGTGCATTTCAAACCTTACCTTAACACTTTCAGTATATAAAGATTAACTTCTAGAAAATTGCACATAATTTAGATGATGTAGAAAACAATAAATGAATAATAAATGTTACCAATTTCGTAACATTACTGATCGTTGTCTTTAAAAATTCACTTACTGCATACTAAATATTCACCTTATTTAGCAGTCCAAATTTTTAAAATAAAACTATAAAAAATAATTCCTTTAAGCCAGGTTACTGTGCTGGTATGTTTAGGTCTAGATAATGCTGCCTGTACAGTTCATGTAAAGTTAAAAACTAATCTAGAACGGTAACACAAGGGGATAAAACCAGACAGCTTAGTTATTTTAGGAGAATGGTATTTTAAGCTTGGAAAAAAATGAAATGTGTTTTTATTAATTAGCTGGAAAATGGAATGTTTCACATTTTTTCTTATTTCCCTACTTTTTAAAGGGACAAAAGGTTTTCTTGTGTGACAGAATAATTGTATTTCAACATTGCCACATGTCATGTTACTTTTGCCTTTGTAAATCAAGAGTAAGCAATCATTACAAGAACGTATGGAAATTTCAGTTTATTTGACTTTAAAGAGAAAAGCTGAATTTTCTGTCATTACTCCAGAAGTACTTAAAAAAAATTATATGATGTTTCAGTGTAAACAAATGGCCTTTTTCCACGATGAAAAACCAGAAATCTTAGTCTTGTGCTTGAATGAATGTAAATATATTTAGTTTTTTACTAGCAATGTTTAATTTCAATGCCAAGCTTATAAATTTAATATGAGAAATTACTTTGAGTTACCATAAAGTTGCACAGTAGTTTCATCCCTGTTTTAATATTGAGGTGGATGTTTCCTCCTTCTGATGGTTGATCAGTGAACTGCATTGATAACTGAATGTGTATTGTATCTCCAGTGGTTTGGGGGTGTTTGCTTCCTCTTATAAAATCAATATCCAATTTATGCTAATCACATGTAAGATATTTTGTGGCACTATGTAAGTAAACGGTATTTCCCTCTTTCTTTGGACCTGGAAAAGATATTTTTAAACACAAAGAATAGAGTAGTTACAAGAATTTAGATTGCTTTTCAATCAGATTCTCAGAGAGATGCTGTCAGAACGTAATAAAATACGCCTGTGTTGCATGGTGATGGAGTGTTATGTGAAGTCTTAAAACCGCATTCTTTACAGCGCTGTTGGCAGTTTGGTCTTCATTTAAACAAGTTACTACAAGCTCTGAGCTATTCAGACTTAAGTTACTCAATTGTCTGAAAACAATGTTAATAAGTGTTTATCAAAGCAGGACAGATGTTCAGTTAATAAATAAATGTTTGCTCCTTTTATTCTTTGTATGTGTGTATATATATATGAAACCATTAATGTGGTGTATTCCCAAAAAGAAATTCAGAGCTAAGCATTGCCAAATATGCAGAGCAACTATTCTAGTCCTTTATTGGCATATAAAGGTCTTTTTTTACCTCTTAAGGCAAGGTGTTGTATTGGTCTTTTTTCCAGGTTCTGCGAGCTGGAGCAACTCAGCGCCCGCTTACTCCCAATCAGGGGCAGCAGGGGCAGCAGGCAGAGTCACTTGCAGCAGCTGCAGCAGCAAATCCAGCTTTGGCTTTTGGTCAGAGTCTTGCTACAGGCATGCCAGGTATGTGTGTTCTCCCTGGATCGAGAGAATCACTGCAAGTTAAAGTATTGGTGTTATTAGATAGCAGATTAGCTATCAAAGTCCTGCTATGCTTATGATAAGCTGCTTAGAATTGAGTTTTATATAGTTTTGTCGTTCGGTTGGTTAAAATACTGTCATGGGATTCTTAGAGCACAAGAAATTCCTCTAGTGGTTTTGGTTTGGAGCATTTCCTCTGTTATGAATGTGGACACAATGAGTATTGTACATTTTTGCTGGATAATTGAGTATATAATGAAGCAACTACATGCTATTGTAAAAGGTCACGAGTTGTATGAATTGTTGCTCTGATGCAATAGGAAGTATTAATTTATCTTTCTGAAGTAAATTTTTATTTGTGTATAGTAATAATGATAAAATTATGAAACTTGGAAGAAAATTATGACTTAAAGATCTCTGAAGATTTTGACATGCTTGAAGTGGGAGCACTCCAAAGCTTGGAGACTCAGGTCCTTTTAGCACACATGGCTTCTGACTTACCTGGGGAATGGTTATTCTCAGTTGCACTACGTGTCGTAAAAGCACAGTGTGCATTAGTTTGAAGTTCAGCATCACTTCTAAGTGTTTGTTGCAGTTACCTGAGTGAGAACAAGTTCAGTGTAGCGAGCGTACTTGGCAGTTCTCGAGTACAGAAGTTTAGGTTTTACACAGTTTGTTGATGGTAGCTGTATATGCATTGTCTTGTATAGATGGTTTCCTCTGTCAGCACTACTTGGAAGTGCCTCACAGCCTATAGATGTCTCAGTTGCTTGATGCTCCAGGACTGCATTGCGTGCTTTGCCTCACACAATCAGATTTTACACCTCTAGCTGCAGAACAGACTGACTCCACTGGTTTTCTTGTCTGTTTTATTTTATAACTGCCATTTTCTTCTCATGCAGCAGCATCTTCAGCTATTAGCATCTTTCTCTTTCATGTAAAATGAGGAATTGGTGGAGTGCTGTCACAGCGCCTGTTAAGTGGTCTCTGTGCCTCACCAAAGCAGTGCAGGAGGCCTGGAAACAACAAGGCATGTCAGAGATGCTATAAACATATTTCCAAAACACTTAAAGGACTAACTGTACCTTTTTGGCTGTTTTGGGTGGGAGAGGTGTGTTGGGTTTTAGCTACTCAATTGTTCTTGCTTAGGACACTGAGCTCTAAGACTGTGGGGTGGCCCGTGCCTTGTAAAAAGCCTGTGGAATTTAATTTGAGTCAAATAATATCTGAAATCTTGACCCAGTCCGAACTTATGACTTCATAATAGGAAGATGTAAAAAAGCACGTTGTTTTCGAAAAGAAAAGTAACTATCTAAATTCAAGGCTGTCTCTTAAAACCCACAAAAAGGCCCCATCTCCAAATGGATGATTATAACTAATACTGAGCGGTCAAGTTCACATAACTCGGTGAGGCAGGAACCTCTCCTGTGAAGAAAATGGCACTTGAAGACTTTTTTCCTTCTCTGTAAGCCCTACAAGATTATCTGTGAGAGCAGGAACCATTTTATTCAGCTTCCATTGTAGGTTGCTGCTTTGTCCCATCTGCTGCAGCCTGGATGGCCAGAGAAGAACTTTATTCATGTGAATGTATTTCCAGCTGTGCTATAATGGAAACTGTGCAACTGGCTTTATGCCTTACTGACCACACTTTTACATTGAATGGGGCTTAGAATATAAAATCATAGGATGGTTTGGGTGGGAAGGGTCCTCAAAGATCAGCCAGTTCCCAACCCCTGCCATGGACAAGGACACCCTTTACTAGCCCAGGGTGCCCAGACCCCCATCCAGCCTGGCCCTGAATACTGCCAGGGATGCAGGGGCAGCCACAGCTTCCCTGAGCTGTCTGTGCCAGGGCCTGCCAGTGATTCTCTTTTTAGGTGAAGAAGGATATAGAATGACCAGGTGAATATAAGCCATTTTAGATGGAAATCATGCTACTGTTTTAGATGTGTGTATTTGAGCTTGATAAATAATGCTTCTTGTATAGCTGATGAAGAGAAGTAGGAGGTTTTAGTCTTGGTTCATCTGAGACTGTTTTACTTACATGATTTAGGATAAAGTAGATTTTGCTTCAGATGTGCCATTTTCTATTCACTTACTATAAAATTGAGTCAAGATCATTAAATTACATCTAGATAACAAACTGGTTCAGTGAATTCCAGGTAGTAGTCACGGAAAAACACACATAATGAGCAGAAAACGTGTGGAATTCTTGTTTCAATGGACTTAGATGTTTTACAGGAAAGTGTTGCTGCAAATTGAGTTTCAAGCTTTTAAATATTCTTTACCGAGAGAGTTTGTAGTTGAGTTTCATTGTGAACCAACAAATGAGGGTATATTATTCAGCTTGTCTGTACTTCTGTCTTTAAATAGTTTCAGCTGCTTTCCACTTGTACAGCCTTCATGTTGTATGAAATTAATGAGCTATGCCACCTATGGGATATAAATATTTCAAGCATTCCTATATTAATTATTTAGGGAGGTACATTCATGTAGTGCTTAAGGTGCATATCTCATCCTAAGTGCAAAGAGAAAGTATCTGAAGTACTTAAATCTTTTTTCAGAAAAAATTCAGGTTCTTTTTTAAAACCATCAAAAGCAAAGTACATTTTGCATCGTTGTGCACTTATATATTTTAAATTCTTCTGGTCCTAATTTAAGAAGTCTCTCAGTAAAAAGGCTTCTTAAATATTTTGAATAAATGTATGAGACACAGTCAGAGGGTACTCTTGATGTCATTGTAATGTCAGTATAAGATTTTCTACATACAATACCAGTCCTTGTCACAGGCAAGGCTGGACTCAGTCATCCAAATTCAGGAATCTGTGTGTGACCTCAGTTGTCTGAGAAGCCAGTGTGCTCAGTGGGGATGTCCCAAGTGCAGTTGCTGTGCGGACGCTGCAGAGCTGCTCCGAAAATAGGTGTCCAGCAGCTGAACCCCTCCAGAGGCTTCAGTGGTTACATGGGCTACAACAGATGCAATTTAGTTTTACTGAATTCATGCAAGTGATGTGTTAGGTGGGCAGGTAATGGTGTATCAGGTGGACATGTAAATAGAGTTTTCTGACAAACATGTATAAAACATAAAAATGAACAATTTCTGTCTGTATTCCATTTTTATTACCTAGAAGAATTTTAAGTGTAAAGTTGCAGCGGGTTGTGTGTTCTCTGCCTTCCGCTAGTGTGGAGTAGAAGTCAGATTTAATTGTGGTGGACATTACAGGGAGTTACAGTAGCAAACTTAGAGTGGTTAGAAAGTACAAAACATTTCTTTACTGGTAGAATGGTAAGTTGGAATTTTATTTGTGAGAGGACATGTGCAGACATAAGGCTGTGTGTATCTTCACCATGACAAATAGAAGGCTGAAAGGGTTACGGTTTTGGTGAGCTTGGGAGACTGAAGCAAAGCTGGCAGAATTTAAGGAAAGATGGAAGATGAAAATCTGAATAAATGTTCCAATCTGTATGCAGTGGAAAATAATTGGAACTTGGGAATGTTGAGGTGGGAGCAACTGTACATTTTCTACATAGGGAAGGAGGACACCACAGTGACTTGCAGGTTATGCTCCTGAGTGGGAAGAGAGAGAGAGGGGTGTCAGGGTAGTGTTGAAAGGGCAGATAATTGAGTTGGCAGTAAGAAGTGTCACATCTGTTAGCTTAAATTGAATAAAGAGAAGTGACAAATTCTGACATAAGTTTGGGTGTCATCAGCAGGGGAAGTTGCATACAGGGAAGGGAGTAGGAGATCTGGGCAGAGCTTTGTGGTATTACATATGAAAATGTGAGAAGAGTGTGAAGTATCCAGTGAAAGACACTGAAGAAATTACTGGATGGATAAGACCAACACTAAGAATGGGTTGCACAAGCCAAGAGAACAGATTTCCCTCGCGTTCTCTCATTCTTTGAGAACATGTAAGGTTTGTGTGAAAAGAATCCAGAAAGTTTTCAGAATCTGTGGTTTTGAGACATTTGGAAATTATTTCAGCAAAGTACAGTACTGATAAACCAGATTGTTTACTTTCATGTTCCCTGCTGATCTGAAGACAGTAAGTGTTGACAGAGCAGTTGAATTCTAAAATAAAAGGTGTGATTAGGAAGCAAAAAGTATGTTTTAGGGTTTTTTGTTACAGTGGAAGACCACAGTAGGCTTGAATGTGAAGGCACTGAAATGAACTTTGGTAGTTGTTAATGTGGAGGGGAAATTGCAAAGCCACAGGATGATCACATGACATAGAGGTAATAAAAATTGAAACAGGAGGAGAGGGGTCATCTGGCAAGTCACAGCTTTGTTTGATAAAGCGGGAAGGCTGGGAAATAGCTTTTTATCTTTGTGCCCACCTTTTTGGAGTGAGGTGAAGAGTTTGTAGGATACTGTGAAGGAAGAGAAAGCAGAAGACTTCTTGCTGTGAAAGACGTTCTCCAGTTATTTAATCTGATCTGAGATCATATTTCTGAACTTGTATTTTTTATGTCAGAGCAAATAATTTCATGACTTTGAGGCTACAGGTGCACTTAGCAAGGTCTCGGCTATTTCAAAAATAGTCTTACATTGCATCCATAGAATATCCTGAGTTGGAAGGGACCCATAAGGATCATCGAGTCCAACTCCTGGCTCCACACAGGGCCAGGCCAAGTCAGAGCATGAAACGGAGCACCCTGTCCAGACACTTCTTGACCTCAGCCAAGCTCAGTGCTGTGACCACTTCCCTGTGGAGCCTGTTCCAGTGCCCAACCACCTTCTCAGGAAGGAACCTCTTCCCCAATACCCAACCTCAACCTCCTGTCTCTCTGCTTCATACAGTTCCCTTGGGTTCTGTCACTGGTCACCAAAGAGAGGAGATTGATGCCTGCCCCTTTGCTCCCCCTCGTCAGGAAGCCACAGACCATAATGAGGCCTCCCCTCAGCCACCACTTCTCCAGGCTGAACAAACCAAGGGACTTCAGCCTCTCCTCATAAGACTTCCCCTCCAGACCCTTCCCCATCCTTGTTGCCCTCCTCTGGACACTCTCCGATATTTTTATGTCCCTCTTGAACTGTGGCACCCAAAACTGCACCCAGTACTCCAGGTGAGGCCACACCAAGTTCAGTGGAGAGCAGGACAATCCCCTCCCTGGACTGACTGTCAGTGCCCTGCTTGATGCACCAAAGGGTACGGTTGGCCCTTCTGGTTGCCTGGGCACACTGCTGGCTCAGAGGTAACTTGCTACATTGTTATAGTAGATTTGAGTAGAAAGTGGAGGGCCTCAATCCAGCTCAGAATATTCCCTTTGGAGATTAGGAACATGGAAGCATCTGTAAATTCTCATATATAATGTGAACCTTCTCTGATGGATGGTATCTTAATGCTAGCGACCTAGCTTATTATTACTAATTTTAAATGACCTGTTTGTGTCATCACTGATTGGACAGTGGCATGGAAGTGTCTGGAGAAAAGGGACATTTTGTAATATAAAGAGCAAGTACAAGTTGTTTCCCTTTTTTTTTTTTTTTTAAATTCAGCAGTCATACTAGTTAATTATTTTAGAAAATCTAAAAGTTGTGTATTAAACTGCATTAGTATTAATCCCAGTAAGCTTATGTAATACTGTGTAAGTTATTTTTTGGAGAGGGGGGTGTCTCCTAATACTTCGCATTGAAAAATAGGCTTGTTTACATTGTGGGTCTGATGTCTTATCAACTGCTGTTTCACTTGAGCACAAGGGTGTATGTATATGATCAGTCCTTGCTTTATACAGCTATAGCATTATCCATTATGGACAGTGGCACTGGCAGCAATAGCCAATCTGAGTTCTGAAAAAGTGGTTTAATGTGATACAGCAGAAACAAATGTCAGGGCCAATGTGGTGCTATCTATTGAACATGCTGTGAGTAAAAGTAGAAATTATTCAGCTAATAGTAATTAAACATTGCTGATGTATGCAGGGACGTGTGTGGTATTATAAACATCTTTCCTACTGTGTCACTAGTCTTCTAATATCCCCTGCTGCGTTCTCAACAGAGCTACAGTAAAAACAGACAGCAGTCACTCCCACGTTTCCCTACCTTGGGAGCCTAGCAATCTTAGTGGTGAGGGTTGTAGACCATGTAGCACAAATTTGTAGGTGGATGAGGCAGTGACACCCGTAGTAAAGATTTCCTACCCAATTAAAACCTGTTTTGGTTGGTTTTAACTAGCCAAACTTGCAGACAGACTGTAGAGGACAGCTGACTTCCTGTGCTGTTGATGGGAAAGAAAAACTAGATGCACCCAGAGTGCAAAACAAGTAGTGAGCATTGAGAAAAACAGGTTTAGAACAACAGTGTTTGACAAGACTTCATAACTATATAATGCATTCATCTCCTGAGCCATGAGTTGGACCTACAGATTTGGATTTTCATCACTCCAAGTTACTATCTGAGTCTCTTTCATATCTTCAGATATTCTTAGTGTGAAGAATTTGGTCTCCAGCTTTCCTGCAGAGTACTGTAACCACTCAGGCCAGTAGGCAGATGGTGTTTCCAGCTCTGTTTTTGAAGCAAGGCATCTAAGCAGAAGAGATTACACAGATGTTTTAGAAATTGAGGAAGAGAAAATATGACTTGGAAGCCTGGTGACTGAGGTACTCACCCAGAATCAGAGGGCCCAGGTCTTTATGTTCAGGTCCATATGTGTTTCAAAGAACTCTACTAGACCTGGCTCTGAATATAGATGGAATCTGACTTTAAATAGGATGCAAAATCTCAGTTCTTATATGTACAAAAATAGATGTGTGATATTTGCAATCCTGACTTTTTCCTTAATAGCATTAGTATATATTTGAACATAGAAGGAATATTGAAAATTCTTTTTGGCTTTGTTTTACTGCTTTATAAGAATAGTCAACCTAAAAATTAAGATAGTGTTTTCATTATCAGCACCATTTCTTAGATTATCCTAGCTCTTGCCTTTTTGTATTTTTCAAGAATTCTTATTCTCTTATTATAAAGTGTCAGAGCTTTAAAATTAATTATCTTGCTCTTAAAGATGTTATATTCTGTTCTTTTTTGTCTCTTGCTTTCCTTCATTCAGATCTTGTATCCTGTTTTCCTTGTTACTGCTTGCTCTTCTCCTTTCTCAATTCCTCCTCCTCTTTCTTTTCCAGTTCCAACTCTGAACTGTTAACTGAGTGAAATTTGGATTACAGCCTTTTTTTTTTTCTGTGAAAGGTCCAAGGTATCCCTGCACATAGAGCATTCCTTGCCTCATCTGTTTTTGTATAGACTTTTCAGTATAACTAACGTATGGAACTGCCATACCTGCATGTATTTCAGCCCTTCAATTATACAGATTTCAGTATCTTTTCCATGTACAAAGAAGTACAAGAGAAATGTAAAATGTGGTGGGTTAACCCTGGCTGGAGGCCAGATTCCTACCAAAGTCACTCTGTCACTCCTCAGGGGAGAAAATACGTGTTGAGAGGCTCAGGAGTCGAGATAAGTACAGGGAGAGATCATTCTGCAGCGTCATGGGCAAAACACTCAGTACAGAATAAAATGTATCTAATTTATTACCCAAACTAAACAGAGTAGGTCAATGAGAAATAAAACCAAATGTTAAAATGCCTCCCCCCACCTCTCACTCTTGCCCAGGCTCAACTTTATTCATGATTTCTCTCCCTCCACCTCTACAAGTGGCTCAGGGGGATGGGGAATGGGGGCAGTGGTCAATTCAGAGTTGTCTCTGCCAATCCTTCCTTCTCAGGGGAAGGACTCCTCACTCTTCCACTGCTCCACTGCGGGGTCCCACCAATGGGAGACAGTTCTCCACAAACTCCTCCTTCCCATGGGGGCTTCAGCTCTTCAACAACTGCCCCAGCGTGGCTTCTATGTGCTGCAGACCTGCAGGAGGAGGCTGCTCCAGCACAGCCCCCCACAAGGTCACAAGTCCCCCCAGCAAACCTGCTGCGGCGTGGGCCACTCTACACAGGCTGCAGGTCCTGCCAGGAGCTTGTTCCATCATGGGCTTCCCACGGGGTCACAGCACCCTTAGTGTGTCTCCACTCTTCATGTGTCCTCACCTGTCTCCAGCTGGAGAAGACCTCCATGATCTTCTCCATGGGCTGCAGGGGAATATCTCATCCAGTGCCTAGACCACCCCCTGATTCTTTACTGACCTTGGTATCTGCAGAGTTTCTCACATCTTCTCAATCCCCCCTCTGGTGGCAAAAAGCAGCTGCTTGAGGTTTTTTCCTCTTAGATATTTTATCACAGACGTGCTGCATCTGTCGTTGATGGTCAGTAGTGGGTGTAGTCTTGAGCCCAGCTGGTATTTATTGTCAGACATAGAGGAAGCTTCTAGCAGCTTCTTGCAGAAGCCACCACTGCAGCCCCCTCTACCACTTCCCAAAACCTTGCTGTGCAAACCCACAACAATTTGCTAAAAGAAGTTGATTCAGTAATCATCCAAATATGGCCAGTGGTGGTGTTCCTGTACCTTTTCCCTGTGGTGGTAAAAACTTATTTGTTAACCTTAAAAATAAAATTCACCTTTAGACTTCCAATTTTAGCATTTATTCTAGGTTTTTTTTTTTTTAAATAGAGCATTCCTGATTAGGACTGTTGTAGCTTCATGATACTGGTTTTTGATGTTCAGTTGACTTTCCAAGGCAATATGACAGAAATGTTTTTCCCCCCTTGTAGTTTTTTTGTCAGAGTATCTCAAGGAGAAAAGAAACACTGACTATATGAGACCGTTTGTACTACTAACTCTTGCATTCTGTGTTGTGTAGGCTATCAAGTACTAGCTCCCACTGCCTATTACGATCAGACTGGTGCCTTAGTAGTAGGCCCTGGAGCAAGAACTGGCCTTGGAGCACCAGTCAGATTGGTGGCCTCAACTCCTGTTATAATCAGTTCTGCAGCAGCACAGGCGGGTAAGTATTTGATCCTGCATGGAGGTTTCTTCTCCTTTGATACTGAATTTTAACAGTGGAGTTGTTTAATTAGTATTTGGTACCATCAATGTGTTTTGTATGCAGTTGTGAAGGGTGTGCCATCCATGCTCTCGTTCTTATTCTGTTGACTCCCTTTCTCTGAGAGACACTGCTGTTTCTCTGA
This sequence comes from Gallinula chloropus, assembly GCF_964237585.1. NCBI lineage: Eukaryota > Metazoa > Chordata > Aves > Gruiformes > Rallidae > Gallinula > Gallinula chloropus. The sequence goes on along the minus strand of NC_140087.1, from coordinate 112,628,430 downwards.
GAGTTGTAGTTTTCCTTTTTAATGCAAATTTACAGTCCTCTCCCCATACATATGCAGGCATGTTTCTGCAAACGTTGTTGCTTGTCAGATATGAACATTTCCCCCTTCCCTCTCCCCATGCATATAACATGCACTTCTCATCAATCCCTTAAATGGTGTCCTCTGGGAAGCATCATTTCATTGCTTCGGCCTGGCAGAGATGATGGAGTGCTCTGGGGCCCTGCCGTGCTTTTCTCCTGGAAAGTGTGGCAAGGAAAAAATCCTATAGAACGGGCAGCAGAAGAGGAGAATTAGTTATATCAAAAGCCTCTAGTTTTCTTTTTGCCTTTATCAACGATAGGGTCTGGTAATACTTTACTGAACCATTGTATGTATTGCATTTGTTGAATTAAAATCCAGAATGCTAGCACCAGACTTAATTAATCTGTCCGTAAAATTAGATTTTAAATTATAAGCTTCTTTCTATTTGCAGAACTTGCTGACGATGTCCAACTCTTAGCTGCAACTCTACTATTGCAACTTTAGATACACAGTTCAGTAACCAGTAATGTCTGGTGTTTACACTGAACGTTCCCTCAATTACTTAACGATTCTGCAGCCTTGATCAGCTTACAAAATACGCTGCCTTCATTTTTTCCCTCGGGTAATTAAGACTGTGTAATACTGTAAAGTCTCTCTTTAGTCCTTTAATATGTGAATTTCTGCTTGCTTGTGAGAGCTTCAAGAAAACATGATTTAGATCTGAATAGTCCATTTTCAGTCAGAAATGTTTGAGAGAGTAATTATGATTGAAAACATGTGTTTTACAGCTGCAGCTGCATCAGCTGGAGGAACAGCAAACAATCTCGCGGGAGCCACGAACGGTCTATTTCGGCCACTTGGTGCCCAGCCACAACAACAGCAACAGCAAACAAATAGTAGCCTACAATCCAATTCATTTTATGGCAGTAACTCTTTGACCAGTAACTCCCAGAGCAGTTCCCTTTTTTCACATGGTCCTGGCCAACCAGGAAGCACATCTCTTGGCTTTGGAAGTAGCAGCTCTTTAGGAGCAGCTATCGGCTCTGCACTTGGTGGATTTGGCTCATCAGGTAGGTTATTAACATAGTGAGGACATTTTGTGAGACTTCTGTGTTAAGTGAAAAATGTATCTGTATTCAGATATTATATACACATACCTTTCTAAAAAAGAGTGCAAAAATAGGTTATTCAAGTTTAAAAACAAATTTTAGGGAAAGAAAAATGGGGGTTTAAGTTCACTTGGGCTCTGTATCAAAGATGCATTTTTGAAGAATATCCTGTAATCATAGGTATATCCAAAATACTTTTCCATATTGAGCACTATGCTCTGCCCCAGAAGTTTGTTACTGGTTTTAGTAAGCTTTTTTATTTTCAAGGGAGCCTTCATTCTGTGTTGAAAATAACAATCTATAATGGTTAAGGGATGTGTTCTTTTGTTGTAATTTTCATGTCAGGAAAATTCCTATCTTAAAAAAAGCAGTGTATATGACACTCTAAATTTGATCCAATATTGAAGTGTTTACCTCTGTAATATTTTTATAGGATTTATAAAATCGAAAGACTTAATAGCCAGGAATAGTCATTGTTAGCACCAGTAGGTTTAATCATAGGTACAGTTAATCCATAAAAAGTCCTGTGCAAGTTTGGGGCCTTAAATTATATTAACAGATGCTCCTGCATATTTTCAACCTGTTTGTATCAAAAACCCAGCATTGCCATCATGTTTCTGCTCTATGGCAGAAACCTTACACAGATTTTAAGCATGCAAGGTAGGCTTTCTAATATTTCAGATTCAGTATTAGTAAGGCAAGTTTAATATCTATTCTAAAGAGTATTTCCTTTGGCTATTGGTTACAACACAGAGTTGCTGCTTATTATTTTGATTAGATCAGTGGAGCATGCTTATAATCTTATGTATTTGGCAGATCCATAGAAATTGAGGGTACTCTTAACAGTATTCTTTTCAAAATTAAATGCCCAAAGGGAAATGAAAGAAATTGAAAGAAATGTAAAAAGTTTAAATTGTTACAAGATAGCTTAATATATGGAAAAACAGAAGGAAAAGTATGCCCTTAGGTCTTAAAACATGTTACCTGTTACTTGGTAACTAAGTGGAGGTAAATAGTGATACTAAATGTAATGTGTACCAACAGGTTTTCTCAGTATTGTTTTTCGTAAAATAACCTGAAAAATTATTTACTTTAACAAAACTAATGCTAGGAAATCCAAAATAAATGTATACATTGATCCTTTCTAATATCTGATTAAGTAGGAGACCCAAAACATACCATCTTAATTAGGAATAAATAAATAAAATGTTGAGATTACTCAGTTGTGTAGGGTTTCTTAATTTCCCATAACACCACAGCAGGTAAATCTTATCTACAAAGCAATTGTGCTATCCAGGTGCTATCTTTTGTAATATAATTTGTTGTGAGCTACTTGTAGGATTTTAGTGAATTCTTAGCAGCTGTGCTTCACTCTAGGTACAGTTTTGTTTCACTGAGATAGTGATCACAAGAGTATCTGCATATTTAATGCAGTGCACCAATTTTAAGTCTCTAGATAGAATAGTTTTAAGTCGTAAAAGTTGTTATTGAGCATTATCACAAGGACCTCCATAGAATACAAATTTTAGTGGTGTATCTACTTAAGAATCTGTGTGGTTCTTTCAGTGCAGAAGATTAAACCTTTTTCTTGTAGCAAAGGTCAGTTCCAGAACGTTGTCCAAAGCCTTCAGCATAGACAGCATGTGCTGAAACTTTGCAGCAGTATCCTAGGGGATTTAATTAGCATGGTAGTTTCCACAGGGTAGCAGGAAGCCTATGCTTTTGCAGTTTGAGAAGTGCTGATGAAAGGTGCTATCTGAACCTCAAATATTTTTAGTAGTATCACTGGAATAAAAGTATATTGAAAGTGCCCGTCTGCCAAGTATAAATCGTGCTTGTTGTAATAGCCATTAAAAATGCTTCCTGATTGTTTTTTGAGAGTTTGTATATGAATTGAAAATTACACAGATGAGTAAACAAATGGTGTTGATGCATGGGGAGGCAAATTAGAAACAAGTTTAATTTTTCTATTTGCCAGAGCTTCAGCTTCTTTGTAACTCCCCTCAGTGTGTTGTAAAGGTTGAATTTCTGTTAAAATATAGCCATGAAGACTGACAGATGGCAATACAGATCTCACCCTTATGTTTTCAGTTGTCGCAGGAGAAAAAAATAGCTCTGTAAAAAATGCAAAGATTAGCATGTTCTAGCTGAATGACTGAACAATAAGGTAAAAAAAAAAGAGGCAAGCATACCATTTAAATGGCTGTATGTACTGTACAGTCTCTGCTTTTTTATAATAAAAGTTATTCATACTCCATGATAAAGGGGTAGGTACGTGATAAGTTACTGCAGCTTAACAGGTAACTAAGAATTCCATCAACTACGGCAACCTTCCAGATGCCAGCTTCTGGTTTGTAACAGGTCTGAGCTAATTGCTTTAGCTTAGTGGTGGAGTGAGCTAATTCAAAGTATTTTCTGGGTTTTGTGAGCTTTGCTTCTTTGTATGAAAAAATGCAGCTCAGCTGGTTCCCAGTAACTTGTTAAACTGCAGTAATTTAGCTGAGTAAAAAACCCTTGAAGAAAGCTCAAGTTTGCTTGGCTTTTTTCATAGTTGGAGAATAACAATCCATCATGTAGCGCTGTATTAACATTCACATGGTTCACCAGCTGAGCCAGAACCTGTGCAGCTAGTCTCAAATCTTGGTATTTCTTTCAATTGTTGCCTTAATTTGCTCTTCTGATTTCTTATTCTCAATCTCCTTGCCTGGTTAGTCCAGTATCTTTACCTTCTGGCTTCTCCTCTAATATACCTTCCCAGTTTCCAGGCCACATTTATCTCCTGCTTCCCCTCCCCAAAATGTTTCTGTTTCTGCTTGTTCTGTGTGATGTTCCCATCATCAGCTTACTATTCCAGTCTTTTTGCCCCACAGTCACGTATACTTTCTACAGCCCAACTTTCCAGATCTGCTTTCTTTTCATACTCAGTCCCACTGGTTTTGAAAGTGCTTGCCAGTTTTCTTAGTGTCTCTTTGTTGGCTCTTTTGTCTGACCTTTTCTCTCTTCCTGGTTCTGGTGTCTCCCTCCTTCCTTTCTTTTTTTTTTCTTTCCCTTTTTTTCCTGGTCTATTTCTTGTGTTTGGCTTTTGTCTCCTTTGCATTTGAAGTAGAAAACTTTTCCACACTGCCTGATGGCCTTCTGAACACAAGATGGGATCTTGGACAGCACTTTCAGAGTCTTTTAATGCATGGCACACAGAAGCCTAGTTACAGGGAAAACCTTTATCAGCCATCTTGGATGTGCCATGTATGGACAGGACTTTTAAGTTTTCAGCTGTGAGTCTGTAGCAGACCTGTGCTGAACTTGTGTGAACTCTGATTTTACTATGATTTTTAGCTCAAAAAAAGTAAGAGTGAAAATAAAGCTCTCCCATAGCTACCACATTGGTGTGAGTAAATGAAAGCACTAACTTCTCAAATAATAGGTAGCTGGATTATTTTGCTAAGGATAAAGCATCCTGCCTTGCTTTTTTTTCTGAAATGGCAGTGGTGTTTGGACAGAACTTCTTTGAAAAATCTGGTCCAAGCAGCTATCTGCCATAAAAAGTGTTAGCTGAGTTGCTAATGTTAGGACAAAACAAATGAGTGTCTTAAAATGGAAATTGTCAGGCAGCCTTTATATTGGGCCCTGTTGCCAGTTGTTGTAGGAAGGTACCTGGCAAGGGTAAAGATTGTGGAAATAGAAATTATGACTTTTTCCCTTTTAACTTAAAAGGAGAAATCAGTTTTCCAAATTCAGTTTTAGAAGCACCTTTGTTACCAAAATATCCGTAATCATGGTTTTGTTCGAGTATAATAATGCTCCAGTGTTTAAAATAGACACTCTAGCTTAATATTTTGCTAGTATGCAACAGATACTAGAATTTAACATTTGTAAAAACTTTTAATTATTCTCCTCATTTATCCTAGACTGTTTATCACCCTGCTGAATGATGCTGTGCAGGATAACCAGTCCTTCACTAATACACTTATCTAAGGCTTCTAGTCTAATCTGACTTTCAGAAATACTGGTAGCAGTAAAATTAATTTTTTTTCACCTTAATTTTCCTATCTCTGCTCTGCTTCTCATCATCTTCCTAGCTTATTCTTCCTTTATATCTTTTCAAAACACTTCTTTGAGAACCATAATTCTTGTAGGGAATTTTTAGTAACGTTTTTCTACAGGTGAGGGGTTCACAAACAAGATGAAGTTCAGAAACAGCTGAATACCAACATAGATTTATTTTCTGAACCCTTAAACAGCAGCAACCAGTTGTCTCTGGCCTTTTTCCTGAAATCAAGTATCACTAATAATCTATGGTGGGGAAAAAAAATATCAGAGAGTTTAGTGGAAGTATTTTTAGGATCATTTATTCTGTAAAGTGACAGTGTAATCCAATCTCATAAATTCTGTATTTGTCCCAAAGCCTGAAGCCAGGCAGTTAAACCAGTACTGCAATACTGCTATGAGAAGTCTAGAATGAAATGTTGAAGACATGGGCATTGGTGAAAGTACTTTTCAGTGGTGTGTTTATACCCACTTAGGTTTACTTAAAAGCATGTGTGGTTATCACAGTAATTGTCTTTGTCATAACGATTGCTGTAATTGTTGTGATCGCATCTGTTATTGCCCAGCTGTAGTTGGGGATAGGTTTTATTCAGTTGACACTGTGTAATTAGGGTCTTTTTATTTCTTCTTCAGTTGGCAGTTCTGCAAGTAGTAGTGCCACAAGGAGAGATTCTCTATCTACTAGCTCTGACTTGTACAAAAGATCTAGTAGCAGCCTAGCACCCATAGGGCAGCCATTTTACAATAGTCTGGGATTTTCCTCCTCTCCAAGTCCAATAGGCATGCCTCTGCCAAGCCAAACGCCAGGACATTCACTTACGCCACCGCCATCACTTTCATCACATGGATCCTCATCCAGTTTGCATTTAGGTAAAAAAAACAAAAACAAAAAACCAAAAAAACACTTTTTGTTTGTATGTGTGTATGTATTTCTATGTGTAAAATATATGTTGCATAAGAGATGTCACGTTACCTTTGCTGTTAAAGAGTTTTGTAATGAAGAGGGGCCATTCCTGAGAGGTGACGAGCAGGCTGAAGTGCTCCTTGATTTGGCAGCGGAGGGCACGCGGCTTTTTGCAGTGTTGGGCCAACAACTGATTTTTCTTCCCTTGCAGAAGCCCGATAGAGAGCCCAGTAAGAGTTACTGGTCCTTTTTGTATTGTTTCTACAGTATGACAAGCAAAGGTGCATTATTTTTGTTTCTACTTCAGTGTATTGCCACTTTTAAGGACATTTTAAGATCATATTGTGTTTAACGGTGAAGTGACTTTCACTCTTGCCCCTTACCATGATAAAGTAGAAAAGTGAGCAAAGCTCTCAATGCAAAGTCTATTGAAAGGCAATTTTTGAATCAGTGTGCCTGCTACCTCGTGGCCCAGATGCTTTGCCAGGAAGACAATAGTTCATCACCAGGCTGTTGGAAAAAAAAGAAAATGCATTTGTGAAAGAAATAGCAAAGGTTCTGTCAGTGGTGGCTCTCTGTATTTAAGGAATGACAAGAGTAGTCTTAGAAAATTGAGCTAGGGAGATGACATGGGAGCTCAACCTTTTAATAAATAATATTAAAAATAAAATAAAATTTAAAAATCTAAAGAAACCCTACCACAGCCTACAGTTTATTTAGAAGACAATGCCTCTAAACTGAGGTTACATGATAAACTTTACTTTTTCCTACAAATATTTGTGGCCGTTAAATTTGGATCCTAAAATCATACAGGGAAACTGGATGTAATTTCAACATTGAGTTGCCTGTTCCTCCAGTAACTACTCAGTGCACGTTTTTGTGCATGTAAAAGGCAACCTAGTCCCCTGTACTTCTGTTAGTGTAAACAGAACAGGAAAATTAAAAGTGCCTACCAGAATGTACACTTCAAGTCAGGAATGTGTGAGTGATTTGTATAACAAGGTTAAAAGTGATTTAAATATATATATATAATACATTTACAGTTCAGTATTCCCTTCGTGGTTAAGTGCTGAATACCCGAAGTAAAACTGGGCAAGGGGATGTTTCAGCACGTTTTATTTTTTTTTACTTACCTTTTTTCCTTTTTCAGGTCTACAAAGTGCACCTTTGGGCTGAGACCAAGCATGGAAAGTTTCAGCCCAAATGGAGGCTTTTGAGAAAGTTCTGAACATCTGACAATGGGGTTATCATGGAAATCTTTTTCTTTCTTTCTTTTCAAAGTACTCTCACAATAGTTTTCATATTACTGAAAACTATACTTAAACCAAATTTTGGAAGGCATTATCTAAAATTGAAACCACTGAAAGTCTTGTGTTGTTTCACATTTGATGAATGTTAAGTAAAAGACTTCTTGGTTCTGAGAAAATAAGCTGCAAGCAGCAGAGAGGATTATCTATATCAGCAGAAATTGTTCAATACTGATTTTTATCCATTTCTGGACTGTTTGGCAGTGTGAACTAAGCATATTAGTTGGTTAAAATCATGTACTAGATCAGTGTGTAAAGGCCAGAATGTGCAGTTGTACTCTGAAAATTGACACAACCTTGTTGGCTTCCACGTGTGCTGCCTCTTCATCTTCAAATGAAGTGGGACACCATTACAGGTGAACTTTTTCCTACCTTACCAAACCAATCAAAATTTGGAAATGGAAATTATCTGGGTTTTTACTTCCATAAAAATGCAAGTGTTTTTTTAACATTTCCAGCGCTCTGCCCAGTGTCATACCTTTGTGTTTACATCCAAAGTGCACCATCACAACAAGTTGAAGACTGCTTCTGCAGATTGTCATTCTATTCAAATTAGACTGGTGCTCTCATCAGCCACTCTTGGAAGCATTTGTTTTGTCCTCTCATGTAAAAAAATATAAAAAAAAACAGAACTTTCTCAGCAAATGAGAAGTTATCCCTGAAATCAAACAGGGTACAATTAATTATGTCACTTTTCAGAGTAGAACAACATTGTAAGTTCATGTCTGCATGCAGTTTCCATTGGTACTCTGATAATGCCTGTCAAATGCAGCTCTCCCTCCACCTTCAAAACTTGTTGTCCTGCCTGCTTAGATCAACAGGTTCAGCTAAGTTTAACTCCTATTTTAAAATGGGCATCAAAGTCGATTGCTCCTGTTTCAGCCACCAGAACACTAGAGCACAATCCTGGGAAAGGGTGCATGGTTTTATAACCCCTTTGTCAGACACTGCTGCAATTTGTAGCTTAAAAAACAATTTCCCTTTTACAAGAAATTTGTGGTCTTTTACTGTTTTTACCTCTTCTTACCAACTCTTATCCAACATCCTAAAATAGGAGTGTGCTAATTACTTTGTTCTAGTGCCAGTTTTCCTGTATTTGAAGGGATTTGTCAGTTGTCTGTAACTGCTTCTTTACTGTAATCAGTTGGAGCAGTAAGGTCATGAATTTGAACTACCCTTTCACTCCCAGGGACAAAAACCAGCAAGAGGAAGTATTTGTCCTGTGTTATTAAAGAATCCCCTTAGATTATTGGTAGTGCTTACTCTGTTTGATGGTACATAGCAGGGTTTAAGTGTTGAGTAGGATTTTTAAAATCTGGGCTTTTGGAAGTAAATATATTCTGTGCATTGCAAACCAAGCTTGTTAGCTTAGATGTTGTTTTATCTTCAGAAGTGGTCATTTTAGGTAAGAGTAAAGGCCCTTTGGCAGTACAGGGAACTTTGCATTGCCTCTGCTGTGTTAACTACTTTGTAAGGCTTTAGTAAACCAGGCATGATAAGAACTTGCATTGATTGATGAAATACACATACGTATATATTCATATATGTCTATGTATGTATGTGTAATTCTGTTCCCATATAAAGATTAGGTGTTTAGCTGAGGATGTGATGAACAAATACTTGATAGAAATCAAGTTTAAAGTGTTTATATACTTGCATTTTACTAGAAAATCATATTGCTGACTGATTTAAACAGCAGTTACTATGCAGTATATCTGTTTTATTGAATAAATACTTTAGTTATAAGTACTAACAGATTAATGCTATCAAAAGAAATGTGCCTAGATCTACGGCTTGGTATTTTTTTCATGTTGTTCACATTAAATATGCTATCCATGTTAAGGAGCTAGTAATTTAACATGCTTTGTGTCCTTGAAGATTAGCAAAGCTCTGGTTGAGATGGTCTCCATCCCCTTTATACCTCTGTGCCTCTTCTTCCCTGTGGACTAGCCACAGGGATTTAGGCCCAATTAGATTGTAAACCAACTTAATGTTATTCATTGCATTGGAGATCTTTGTTTTATGCAATCAGAATTGATAGTTAGGTGACTATCTGAAGAATGAAGTACACATTTTATTCCCCAGTGGTTTGTAATTGTGTGGCTGTACTGATTCCTGATTAGTCTTCAAAATTTCAGTGTGAAGAGACAAGTTTAGATGCTTTATTCAGTAGGGTGTGTTCCCCAAACAATTTATGAGGTCTAGAGGTACTTTTCTAGTTTGGAATCAGGATCTGTCCTGAGGTCTTGAAGAGCACAGGGATGTAGTGGACTTAACAAGGAGGGCTTGGGTAACTAGAACTCAGATTCTGGTTTTCCATTTTTTTAAACTGTTGACACTCAAAAGTTTTCAGGAAGGCCAGGTGTCCTTAATGTCCACACTAGTGCTTTCATGGTTTTGGACTGGGAAAGTAACAAGTACAGTACTTAAGAAAATAGGCCAATGTATACAAGAGTATATCTGCATATTAATAGTACATATGACAATATGCTTTTGAGGGCTTTTACTTTTTCAGATCTGAAAAATTGCCACTGAACTGTAACACTGCTGCTGTAATAAAAGGTTACACAAGAAGAAAAGCTAATTACCTGTTAAATTATTATGTTTTATAATAGTGTCTAGGGCTTTCAAGGCTAAGCTTTCTGTGTGCTTTTGAAGTATGACAGGTTCTTCTAGGCACTATGGGTATGTTTTCAGCTCTCCTGTGTTATGATCCTGCTTAACATGATTGTCTCAAACAGCTTCACAGGCTAGACAGGTGTCTCCTAGTCACAGCATAGTTGTCTTACAAGTCTTACAAAGGGATGGGTCTCAAATTAGACTGAAGAAAGGCTTGATAATCCTGAGTGAAGTGTATGCATGCAGTTCTACTGCACATATATAGCATATTTGTTAAAAGCTACCATTCTTCATTTCAGTTTTAATTGCTGGATAAGTTGTTGCATTAAATTTATACGAAGGCTCAGATTTAAAAAAACAATGAACTGAAAGAGTTCTTGATGCACATGAGCAATCCCATGACTGTGTGTACTAATTAGTCATTTGCAGTTGGTGAGCATATATTCAAAAACTATCCTGTTAGTTCCTGGCACAGAATTGAGCATGGGATCTAGTGGAGCCATAGGCTATGACAGGGAAGTACACTAGAAGACTTCCTTCTACGCGGGCTTTGCTGCCCTCTGATGGCATTTAGTGGTGTTACTTCACTGCGCTTACAGGGAAGGCATGATTTCATTCATATTTAATCTAGATGAGAAATACTGTGGTTTCAGGTGTTCTTTAGAAGGCAGTTCCTAGCAATGGCTGCAGAGCATCACTCTGCATACTGCTTCCCCTGCAGAAAGCTGGGTTTCTTTGTTCTTTTGGTCTGTTAGTATCCTGTCGCTGTCGGCGCTTTACTGGAAACGGTGACTGTCCGTGGAAACAAGAAGATAGTTAAAAAACCCCTTGATTTTTCTAATTAAAGGATTAAGCGGCTTTAATTTAAAAGAAAACCTAGTGATTTTTAAAGGTATTGTGGGGCATAAAGTGTTAACTGATTCCTAGACCTGAATTTTGAAAACCAATTGTAAAATAAATACTAATTATTTCTACTTGAGGGCATAATCCTATACAGTGCAATAAATGTGATGCTTGATACTTTTTGCAGAGCACTAACATCTCAGATTCTGGTATTGCAGTTTGACCTCTTGAAAAAGATAATTTACCATTAATACCAGCCCACTGTAACGTTTTTGCCTGGCCTTATAATTACTTGGAACCAAAAGAAGGCTTGGCTGGGGCACTGTCAGATGATTCTTTTTTTAATTAATTTTGTAACAGAGCACCATTCAAACAGCACATACTGCAATTTAAAACAAAATGTCATTATTTCTTCTGTTGACTTTGAAAGGGCTTTCAGTTACTATGTCACTTTTTTTAGATAATTTGTAGGGAAACTGAAAATGCCTTCCTTTTTTACAAGTCATACTCGGTAATTTTAGGTTGGTGGTTTTGGTGTCTGTGGGTTTTTTAGTAGTAGCATTGAGGTTTCTAGGTGGGAATTTTCATTCCTTTTAAAATCATACTGTAGTTTGAAAAATGCTTTGTTTGCATATTTATTACGATAATTGCAGCCTTTTATAAAGTGGAGGGGAGAGGGGCCTCCAGAAGTTCAGAATGACATAAACTGGTTAGAGATCACTATATATATGAGGAGAAATTCACAGATTGTAGGATGATGATAGCTGTGGGTGGAATCACTAGAAAAATGAGTAGGACCTAAACATAGGAGCACAATTCAGTTCTTAGAAGATAAGGAGTGATGAAGTGTAGTGAGAGTGACAGATGTTTTTGCAGCGAGGGAAGGACTTAATGTTTCTAAAAGGAATTTCAGTTTGATATACCTTTGGTGTTTTTAGAATTAAGTAGAGCATTCTTAGTTACCTGGTTTGAAATTTGGCCTATTTAGTGCTTACGAGAGGTACCAGATTGAAAGCCTGAGATGCTGAAGTCATCAAATATCCTGCAGAACAGGTACAGCACCTCCCCAAAAATGCCCTTTCACACTCTAAGTTGGAAAGGTGCCTCAGTAGGGACTGAAGGGTAGTTCAGATTTCATGGTCTATTTTGAAACAATTGGCTAACTTCAAGACTGCCAACAAGGGTGTAAGTCAGTATTACTTGTGAAGTGGAAATCTGTCTGCTAAGACAAGGCCCACCCACTTCTAAAGTTTCTTTGAGTCTGAGTGGGTGTTCACTTTACCTGCTTCGTTATATTCTTCTCATGATGTTTCTTTTCCTGGTGCCCGTCACAAAATAAAAACAAGGAGGAGAATGGTTTTATTTATTGGAAGATAAAGCTATCTAACTCCTCCAGCCAATATGAGGTAAATGTAAATAACAAGACAACACTGTTGATTTCTTTGGCTCCAGGGTGTATCTGTAGCTCTAGTACACTTATCTGTTTTGCTGTTGCTTGTTTTCCTTGTGGCTTTTACTGACAGAACTGCTTCCTTGTAGGAGGACTGACAAATGGTAGTGGTCGCTATATTTCTGCGGCACCTGGAGCCGAAGCAAAGTATCGCAGTGCGGCAAGTACCTCCAGTCTTTTTAGCTCCACCAGTCAGCTCTTCCCTCCTTCGCGCCTTCGTTACAGTAGGTCTGATATTATGCCTTCTGGACGTAGTCGGTTGCTGGAAGATTTCAGAAACAATCGTTTCCCTAATCTTCAATTAAGAGACCTTGTTGGACATATTGTTGAATTTTCCCAGGATCAGCATGGTTCTAGGTAATTATTCCAGTAAAGTTAATAATATTTTACTGCTGTGATACTGTTATATTAACGTTGAACTCTTGAGTGAACTGCTAGTCGTCTTAATGCAAAGCGTGGTATTAATTGGGGCACATGCTCTTACACTGACCTCTTTCTTCTCTAGGAAATTTCATTATAGAAGTATTATAAATTTAGCTGCTTGTAGAAGTTCTCAGTGTAGAAATAGCCTCATAACGAGACTTGTAAACTCTAGGTATCAAAAAGGTGTTGATTAAGAAAACAAAATATCTGGCATCTGGAATGTAAAACCATTTTTCAGCAATACATCATCAGGTACTTAGTTATTGTTATTCTTTTCATCTTTAATCCTTTTCAAATGAAAGTTTTCAAGTATAATTTTCTTAAAATATATCCCTTTACATGCAAAGGCACAACTTTCATTTTAATAGGTTTTATAAATGTCGAATGCCTTAGAATTTTGAGGTGTCTCATTGAAATGGTGTTTGAAAGGTTTTCTGTTGTGTATGTAAAGCGTAATACACCTTATTTTGCACTTAGATTTATACAGCAAAAGCTGGAACGAGCTACTCCAGCTGAGCGCCAGATGGTGTTTAATGAGATCCTGCAAGCAGCATATCAATTGATGACTGATGTGTTTGGAAACTATGTTATACAGAAGTTCTTTGAGGTAAGCATACCACTAAGTGTAGGAAGAGAAATGTGAATGAAATGCTGTAAAATCTGATTGAAATGAACTGTTTTTTGCTTAACATCATAGAAGAACTCTACTGGACTTTTACCACAGAACCTGAGTGTATAACACTGCACACGTGTTTTCTGTTCTGTATCCCCTGCTTGTGTGTTTGCACAATGGGCATGGTTTCTCTTTACACTGGTGGTGCATACACTGGGAAATGTACAGGCTGCACACTCAGGCTTTGCAAGTCTTGTATAATTTACAGAGGCTTTCAGCAGATGATAGACATATGAAGATTTGAAGGATACTTTTTGTTGGTTACTGGATCTGGGTAAAGAGTGGGTCTGGAAAATGCTCTTACACCCAGATAAATAGCTCTCTGAACTTTATCCAGTGCTGTATTCAAAGAAACTCACATTAAATGTACTGAGGTGGAAGAATTTTAAGGAAGGGATGTCATAAGCTGCATCCAATATTACTAAAATTAGTGCTTAAAACTGTTTTGGCTTTTGTTAAAAACTATGGGGTAACAAACCCCAAACCTTTATCAAAGGATTACAAAATCTGACTTAGAGAAGAAAAAGCAATACCTGTGTCCTGGAAGAAGTTCTGTGTAGGAAAAGGATCTAGCTTAGTGTGCTTTAAATTGAGGACCATATTAAAGTATTTGGGTGGGTAGAAGGTGAAGCTGAAAAGCATCCTTTAGGAGATAAGGTGGAAGTTGTAAACAGGAGTGTAGTTTTTACTGAGTAATCTGCAAAACAACATGTTGTATTTTTTTTCTCATTACCTGATTCTTTTTTTACAAATGAAAATACCTTTGAGAAGTGTGGCTGACATATGGTATACAAGGTACTGATCTTGCTCAAGGACCACCAGTTTTTTGGTGTGTGTTCCATAACTTTCAAGTTGGATGTATCCATAGATAATCATTGTTAATTGGGTGTTTTCATTTTAATTCTGCAGAAGAACTTTCAAGAAAAAAAGTGTACTAGGCCTTAGGTGTAGTAAGGGACTTAGTTGATTATTTAAGCAAGAAAGGGAGGTTGGTTGAGCTTTCTTCAGAGTCTTAGGTGACTGTAGATGTGGGGTACTACGGGGACTCAGCAGCACTGTGTGAATGTTACTGGTGCCACCCAGCTGATTGGCACTTCTGTGTGGCCTCCAGTACTGTGCTGACTCAGGGTCTTGTGTGGGCACCTGGGAACATGGCTTTATTGACTGGCTTCTACTCCAGTCAACACAAAGTGGCACAGAAGGTTGGAGTAGCATAGCACCATGGAGGAAATCATATGGGCAGGAAGTAGCTACAGCTGAAAAATGTTGCTTGGATTATACTCTAATTCTGGTGGTGTACAAAACCATTCTGATTTTGTTCTGCAAAACCCAGGATTTCTAGATTTCCCAAAGCACCTGTGGTAAGAATGATCCTTCAAGTCACATGAAATTACCAAGAAGCCACTTAAGGAGTCGAAATCTTCCCTCCTCCCAACCTCCACCTATTACTACAGATTGCGTGGTCTATGCAAGATGAGAGATGCTAACCAGTACAGATTTGAGATACCAGAAAAATTCTGATTTGAATTAATATGTTATAGTAATTTGACTGGTATAATTTTGTCTTAAGATTATTGCAGTTAAATACTCCTTCAGACAGACAAGTATAAACTACTTTGATTCCTTCTATTGTCTTCCAAGGTTGTGCATTTGATAGCAGGTATGTGACTGGAATGTGGAATGTTACAAAACACTGCATTCCGCAGGTGAAAGCTTCTGGTAAATATATCCACCAGAAATACAAAGGGAACAATCGTTCAGGACATACAGTAAAGTTGTAATACATCTTGAAAGTACTTACTCTGTGTGAATCTCAACCTGCTGCAATATGTCTTCATTGTATTTATTGTCTTTTAGTTTGGAAGCCTGGATCAAAAGTTAGCCCTAGCAACACGCATACGTGGTCATGTTCTGCCATTAGCCCTACAGATGTATGGTTGTCGTGTAATTCAGAAAGCACTTGAGTCAATCTCACCTGACCAGCAGGTAATTGTAAGTTAGATCAATATTTTTTTAAAATTTTATTTCTTTTTATTGCATTCATCTTTTTACTTAAATCCTTGACCATTATGAAATGCCCTAAGGTCTGAAATTGATGTGTAAAATAAAATGCTGGGGTACACAAGTAAACCACCAGTGAATGTGAAGATTGGGCAGTTAGGGTGAAGTAGAATATTCCTTTGAAGGGAAAAATAAATGAAAAATCCTTGTAAAGATGTGGATAATCTTTTTTACAGAATGAAATGGTGAAGGAGTTGGATGGTCATGTTCTGAAATGTGTGAAAGATCAAAATGGAAACCATGTTGTACAGAAATGCATCGAGTGTGTCCAACCCCAGTCGCTTCAGTTCATCATCGACGCGTTCAAAGGCCAGGTAGTGTCAGCAGTTTGTTTCCCCTTCTGTGGGGTTGCTTTGACTTGCAGACTGTTTCCCATCAATGCTGTTTGATGCTTGGCAGTCAGCTTGTTTTAAGTAGGGTAAAAAAGGGGTGATAAAAACAGAAAAGGCAGTTAAGGTGCTGTAAAAATATGAATCTGTTGAAAATGAGGTTCTAAAAAGACATTGGTGGGTGTATTAGAAATACTAATAGAGGTTTTTGCTTAAGGCCAGTCTTTCTGCTTGCACTTTGTGATATGCCATTTGAAATTTCCTTTATAACTCTTAACACTGCCATTTTTGATATAATAAAGTCTCTGCTCCCTAGCCTATACTTTTCATTAAAATTTCCATATTCTTCTTCTGTTGCTTATGCTGCAAGTCTGTCTTTCAGTGTTTCCCAGTTAACGTCTGTCATTAAGGAAATACCTTGAAAGGACTACACTGATTTGTTCCCTATGTATGGGCTGGGGCTCAGTGAACAGTGGTGGTATTTGTTTTACTTAAGGTTGGGGGGGGGTGTTTTGTTTCCTAAAAACATTTTTTATTAAAACACAAGATTGATACTGTGCTGCAGGCTAGAGAATATGCTGCTGCTAAGTAAGATTTTAATACTTCGAGACAAACCTGTACTTTTATAGTTTCAAATAAATGTGAAAATATTTCTAACTTGGCAGTGTTACTGAATTTTACTTTAGTCGATGGCCAGATTTGTCTGTTAATCTACAATCTACTTCTCCTATCTTCCACAACAGCAATACCTGAATTATTGTTATGCATAGTAGTAAATGTCATTCCAAGGCTTCTAGGATTGGGTCTTTATACATCAAAAAGTGTTGTATGTGTTAGATGAGATACAGTTTCTAAACTGTGAGGAGAGCCCTTTGACTAAAATATGACTCAGTTTATTTACTGGACATTCATCCAAGCTCCAAGTAATTACATATTAAAAAAATATTAGCTAATATGAAGTGGCAAATGAAAAATACAACACTTCAGTCATGTGGTGTAACAATATGTATCTCTTCCACCTTTCTTCATTGTTTGAATCTGTTCTTTGGATCAGACAAGATTCTGTGTTCAGTTCTGAACAACTCTTAAATCTTCTGAATTAATCCCTGAAACTAAAACCTGCCTCCTGGAGAAGTAAGCAAAAGGAATAAGCAAGATTTTGACTGTATGTTTGAGTACTAACTTTGTTGTATATGCTGGAATGTGAAATGAGAGGAATGCTGCAATAATCAAATTCCTTTTTATAAACGTCAAAACACTTGAAAATTGACTACAAAGTCAAAAGGAAAGCTTGAAAGGTGAACAGTGCTTAACTAAGGGTCACGCTTCCAGACTTTTCTTTGCAGTTAAGTAGTCTAGAAACATTGCAATAAAAACTTGGGTTCATAGCTGTAGAATTACTGGACTGCTGGGGACACAACCAGCTAACCACATTTTCCTCTTTTCCTGACTTCTGCTGGAGATGGGCTCCTGATCTTGACAGGAAAAACTTTTTGTTTTATAGAAACAGTTGCCATGTTCAGTTCTGTTTCCAACATGATGATATTACTGTGTCTGTAAACTTCAGTCGGTTTAACTTCAGTTTGCAATCCTGTTTTAAGGTATTTGTACTTTCAACTCATCCGTATGGTTGTAGAGTAATTCAGCGTATTCTGGAACACTGTACTGCTGAGCAGACTTTGCCAATCTTGGAAGAGCTGCATCAACACACAGAACAGCTAGTGCAGGTTAGTGCATATATTCATTTTTTAAAAAGCACTCTAGAACTCTTCTGTTATAATATATTCCTGTTTCATAGATTAAATCGTTTAAGAGCATTTGGCTCTTCTTACTTTTGTGGACATGGATTTTTTTGTTGTTCTTCTTTCCTTCCATAGTTCTAATGAAAATTAATTTGGAAGTTGGGAAGCAAAAAAGATAGAAAAGCCTTTTAATTATACTTTTGACTGTAGCTTTGAACATACATTGTAAACACACAGAATTAGTATTTGCTTTCATTGCACAGATTGCCCTTTAGTAATTTGCCTTGATTCATTCAGGTGTCCTTTAGATAATGTCTATTAATGTCTAAACACAGTTGAACATTTTAAATATACATGTTGCATATTCTTAGTCAAAAAAAAGCATATTTTGTAAAAGGCAGCAAAAAGCCTTATCCAGCATGATTTCCTCTCTTGGTCTTAGATGAACAAAACAAGTGCTACTAATGGCTTTGAAGTTCAGTGTAGTGTACTAGAAGGGACTTGGTGTTCAGTAGGAATTCGCATGCGTAAAAAGGCAAGAATTGCCTTCTGCTGCATATTCACAGTCCAGTTTATTTCTCAGTGGTTTCTTGTATAGACAAGTCTGTGGTTAAAACGTAACTGTCTTGGGGATGATCTTAATTTGGGGAGCTGCTTTAAGAGGATACAAGGTGCTCTAGCAAATGGCTGGTTTCACAAATTATTTACGCTTTGCTTGTAATTTTTGTGGTCTTGATGCAAGAAATTACATCACTTTTTCTATCATGTTGACATTTACTTTCCCTTATATCCAGGCAAAAAGTAATTTGAAAGTTTATAAAAATATATATATATAAGCTGTGTAGTTTACTTGTTATGAACACAAAGGATAATTGAAGTCATCTTATTTTCAGGATCAATATGGAAATTACGTTATTCAACATGTACTGGAGCACGGTCGTCCTGAAGACAAGAGTAAAATAGTTGCAGAAATAAGAGGAAAAGTTCTAGCTCTGAGTCAGCACAAATTTGCCAGGTATGGCACAACCGTCTGAAGGTTCACTGACCTTTTAAAGTTGTCGTATCAGATTTTTTAAATTGTGTAACAAAAAGGATATGGTAGGGCTTTTCTGTTGTGTAACTTCCCTCCTGAAATTTCATGTTTTTACAGAAAAGAATGGTAGTGGTACTTTATACTAGATTTGGGGAAAGAAAAGGGGAATTGCTGTTCTGTAGCCAAACAGAGTTTCCACAGGTTTATTGAATAGGCTTTGTTCACCTTGTACACAAGTGCAGGGAATGGATTCCAAGTCTCCGTGTGAGGATCCCCAGAGCCAGATGAAAAGCTCTCTGACTTTCCTAATACGCTGCTGCTGATGAGCTGGGACTTCCTGACTGTCTGTCCAGCCAAGGAATGTACAAGTATAAAAGGCTAGCCATAAAAAATGATTATTCAGCCTGACAAGGATTTTATGCCTTAGGAAGACTCCAAGACTATTGCAGGAGTCCTGAGCTATTCTAAACTTGGAACCTGAACATCATCCTTCAGCACCTTTTTTCTGAAATGAGATTGTGTGCCTCTTGCTAAGGAAAGCACACCTCAGAATTCATCCTGGTTGATGATTAGTGAGACTAACCTTGTCATCAAAGTTAAGTAGAAATGAACTGTGACAATATTGGGGCATTTGTTTTGAAAATTGGTTGTATGCAAGCTAGCGAGTTTATCTGGATTTTATTTCCTTTTGCCTAAATAGAACAGTTTGTAATCCTCTCCTTGGAACTCCCTTAATCTCTGAAGTACAAACGTAGGTCCAGAACCTCTTTGCTGTCTTAAAAGCACTGATGGCCTTTCCAGCTTCTGAGATGCCTGGAAGGTCAGAGACTTGCTCTACAAAACAAATACTTCACAATTTCTCTGATCCTGAAAAGTGCCTTTATTCATAAAGCAGGAAGCCATGTGCCTGGCTTTCTCTGTTATGTTTTAAAAAGGCCCACAACCAAAATAGATGTACCAGAACACGTCTGCAACCTGAGGTCCAGTACAGCTACTATAGGTCCCGTGGAAAATCTCTCCTAGGAGATAAGAAGTAACAGGAATTACTTTTCTAACACAAGCAGGAGTGTGTAGTCCTTTAACTGCCTCAGTCATTACAGACTAAAGATTTGGAGATCAGGGCTTGCATTCACGGTGGGCTCCTTAGTGGCACTAAAACTCTTGAATTGTTCAGGTTAAATCTAAAATTGGTGATTAAAGGCATGTTACCTCTTGAGTCACAGTATGCATTTCTCTTTTCAGCAATGTGGTAGAAAAATGTGTAACTCATGCTTCTCGTGCTGAAAGAGCTCTACTGATTGATGAGGTCTGTTGCCAGAATGATGGTCCTCACAGTGCCTTATACACCATGATGAAGGACCAGTACGCCAACTACGTTGTT